>NW_028227259.1:95120216-96385216 GCF_978045245.1 Mus caroli | reverse complement strand
TCAGTTGGGGGAGTGCCTGCTTAGCATTCTTAGTTCTGAGTCGACCCCCAGTACAGGGTCCCCAGAACATAGCTAACATGGTGTGCTAGAGCACACCTAAGACGGTAGCACATGCTTGACATGCCAGTGACTGGGCAGTAGGAGCAGGGTCATCCGAGGTTCACGGTTGTCCTTGGCTACATGAGGAGTTTAAGACCGCCTGAGACTGCCTTAAAAACAAGATGCTTTTGATAAGCCTGAACAAAACTTTTCTACCTAGAATGTGGAAATTCAGAGAAAAGCTGTTACAAAGGATAATTTTTTCAGGTTAACAAGTATTTCATATTGGTGAAAACACACATTGTATATCTAGAAAAATTTTAGATGTAGCCTTTTTAAAAGCTGACAAAAGTGTTTTACTATAATGCTGTCTTCTATTCTTTTCTTTCCATTTAGGAGCCTCCAGAATTCCCCTTTACGAATCTGGACCAGTAGAAGCTGTCACTATTGGCTCTGTAGATTTGGCTTTACTCTTAACTTTCGCTTTTTGACAACAACAACAACAAAAACATACCACTATCTTTCTAAGTTCATCCTCTGTTGACAGTAGTTGGTGCTGGATTGCCTAGTCCATAGTGAAGATGGAGCAGCACTGTCTGGAGCTGTCCACTGTGCTAGCAGAGCGTATAAAGGCTTCAGAGTTCTGTGCAGCTTCAAGCTGAAGCACAGAATCAGAGCGAAAGAAAGCACATTCATAAAAACAAAAAATAAAGCATGGCTGTAATATGATTTGATGTGATTGGCCGACACTCCTAAAATCAGTGAAATTTGAATAAAAATCTTGTACTAATTTGTACTGATCCAACCCAAAAAGTCTGTTGTTCATGGATGGTGAAAAGGGAAAACCAGGCTGCTATGTGGAAAGAAAGGAGGAGGAAGCTTCACTGTCTGTCTGTCCCGCGTCCGTGCTTCTGCACATTCTGAAGGCTTTTCTTGGCAGTTTTGTCTACAGCTGTTTGTATCAGCTCGGCTGCGACTCCACTGGTTTTCCCTTTCACTGTCCATCTGTGTGTGCGAGCGATGGATTAATGCACACACCGTGCACACAGGCGCATGTGCGCTAAAAAGTGAGAGGTAAAAGCAGAGCTTAGCAGCCGAGTCAGTACTGACAGCTACAGAGCCAGGTCCCTGCCTGCCAGCTGGGGGTGGTGGTGGTGGTGGAGGGGGCTCTGCGGGAGGACGGGTGGGGAGGACAGGCCGGAGGGCAGGTGGGTGCCAGAAAAGGTGCTTCTCCCTCCCCTCCCCTCCCCTCCCCTCCCCTCCCCTCCCTCCCCTCCCTCCGCTCCCCCTCCCCCTCCTATCTCTCTAGTTTTGGCCTCCTGTTATTGTCAAGTTTGATATTGTGAAAGAGCCACCCCGATTTTAATTTTTCTTTTTGCAGTAAAAACAGAGCTATTTTGAAAGAGCATATACAAATAATCCTTTGCTCAAGGAGTGAAGGTTTGCGCCCAGCTAGGAGAGCGGTGATCCAAACTAAAGACTTGTTAAACTTAGGGCCCAAGTAGAGAACACACAGAATCTAGTCCAATCTTTTTTGATACTTTTCCTATAAGTCATGAAACACTTAAATAATCAGAAAAAAATATTTTTAAAAAGTAAAGGTACACAATTGGAGGGAACATGAAAGACCATGAAGAACATCTTTAAAAATTGTACCTCAGCAAAGTGGAGGCATGCTGGTATGTGACCAGAGCCCAGCACAGTCTCCCTGAGCCTGCCAGCCCACAGAATGGCTGTGTGACGGCAGGAAGATGTTGCGGCTCCTACTCTCTCCTGAGTGTGCTCACTCAGGCTTTCCTCTCAGTGACTGGGTTGACAAGGCCACCTCGCTGATGATTCATTTGCTCGTAGGTTAGAGGTTATACGCTCATCTTTCTCTGTATCTGTCCTCAGATGGGGCATACGAATCAAAGTTTTCTCACTGGTGTGGGTTTTGTTTGTTTTGTTTGTTTGTTTGTTTGTTTGTTTTAGTACTAGGGGTTCAATCTAACAGGCACTCTTCCACTGAGCTATATCTCCAGGTTAAAGATACTTCTTAAGTTAGTTACAGCAGAACAAGCCAGTAATCAATTAATTCTTGTGAAATTGTTTATAATATGCATCTTACAATCAAATACAATCTATAACCTAATATTTCATGCATACTTAATACTTGTGAGAATGCATTGTAGCATTATAAAGTATAATCAATCAGAACCTTGTGCTTTATGTACTTTTAATCCTCATGAAATATTTTTAATATATAACATAATCACGCAAAGCCAACTTAAACATATATTCAGTGTAAATGTCAAAATTTATGTTCTAAGTTCTATAGGCGCTGATACTACATTATAGACGAATGCATAACTGTATGATATTTCTATATTAGCTCTTAGATTACTTATATATCCATGTAAATAGATATAGAAGCCCTACACGTGTGTGCTTTCTTGTCAAGGAGATAGGTACATATGTGTATAATGTCATTATTGCCTATATATTGGTTTAATAAATGAACATTTTAAATGAATCTGTTTCAAGTAAAAATAAAAAGTTATTAAGAAAAAATTTGTCTTGGTCATATGTTTTCCAGTTAAGAAAGTTTGATCACATCCAAACTGTTTTACTCTTGACACAAATTTTCAAGCCTATTTAATAGCCTTAAGAATAGGAAGAAATGTGTAATATTTATGCCAGTATGAAACCTTTTTGAATTCTAGAAAGTAGATGATTAAATAGTTGTAACTATGGTGAGGTTCATTGCATAACACTAAGTAGTAACATGTTCTTATGAAATGGTTCATTATCTAATTCTTCATATTGTGTGGCTCCGCTCAGATCAAAACCCATAGTCTCCGTAGTCTGGGATCTCCACTCTGTGTTGAGGGCTGTAGGAACATTTGCAGTCCTGAAGGCAATGCCCTCCTGTAGACCTGCTAAGGGCTGAGTTTGTGAAAGGAATCACTCTGTGTTACATCATTGGTTCAGTGAACTACATTTCTCTTTCTTCAGAAAAATAGCTGCCCTGACTGAAGGAAAAATATATTCATTAAAGCTGACTCTCATTCCTGTTTGTAGTTGAAGAGAATGAAGTTTTGAATGCTTAAATTGTCCAATGCTATATTCTCCTGACTCTAAATCTATAGCTATCCATTCATTCTTCTGAAATATGGCACCATGATGACAGCAGGAATACTATCCTGACTCGTTCTTTTATATTCAGTATCTGAGACTCTAATTGTGTGTGTGTTTGTGTGTGTGTGTGTGCTTTCAAGACAAGGTCTCATTGTATAGCTCTGACTATCCTGGAACTCACTCTGTAGACCAGGCTGGCCTTTAGCTCACAGAGATCCGGCTGCCTTTATCTCCCACGTGCTGGAACTAAAGGCATGCATGTACCACTATGCTATTCTGAGACTCTGATATGCTAAAGCAAAATAGCTCTTCTTGGTATTCCAAGAGTCACTTGTTGGGGTCTACAGCACATTATGCCACAAGAAGATAAATTCTGAGGAGTAAAAACTCAGTGTACTGTGCCCAGATACAGCAGTCACAAGTGCTTCATTTTGATTAATATCCACACTAACTCCTATGGAGATGTTAAGGCTAGAAAACCCTGCCTAAGACCTTTCCGTTTCAACTCTCAGGGAAACTAGCTGTTCTCGGAAGGCTTTGTTTGGGTATAGCCAGCCTGGCTGCATGTGTTTGATTTGGAATTTCTTCCAGATAGAAGAGCTGGAGAAGCAGTTAGTCCTTGCCAATTCAGAGCTCACCGAGGCGCGCACAGAGCGGGACCAGTTCAGTCAGGAGTCAGGAAATCTGGACGACCAACTCCAAAAGCTCTTGGTGAGATTTTGCTCTAAAGTACAGGATTTGGAGTCTGGGGGAATTTTCATTACATTTCACAAACTAATTAACATTATAAAATTATGACTTTTATAAAATATTTGTGCATTCATATGGAATATCATTCTATGTATGTCACGTGTTTTATTTATTTATTTATTTATTTATTTATTTATTTATTGTTTTTTCGAGACAGGGTTTCTCTGTATAGCCCTGGCTGTCCTGGAACTCACTTTGTAGACCAGGCTGGCCTGGAACTCAGAAATCTGCCTGCCTCTGCCTCCCAAGTGCTGGGATTAAAGGCGTGCGCCACCACGTCCGGTACATCACGTGTTTTTAAAAAGGTATTATATTCTCTGGGTCTTTTTCCTTAGGCATGGCTATTACAGTGTTAAATGATATAAGCTTTCAAGTAGCCATAGTTTTTGAGTTAGAACTGCCATCTACTAAATTCAAGTGATGTATTCATTTTGAAGCAAAATGATGTTCAAAACACAAATGATGTACTTACCAAATGTAGAGATTACAGTTGTGAGATACTACTCAGAGATGAGCAAAAATATTTAAGCAAAATATTAGTAGAATTTTCTAGGAAATAATCACTCTTAGTCAAGCTGTTGAAAAGCTTCACTTTGAATTATCTAAGGCTTCTCAGATCACACAGCTCCAAATCAGGTGAGGCAAACAGGTGAGCTTGTTTCATACGACATATGATCATATGACGGTGGGTGGAGAAAGAACATTGTCACTTCTTTTAGGCAGATCTTCACAAGAGGGAGAAGGAGCTGAGTCTGGAGAAGGAGCAGAACAAGCGTCTGTGGGACCGAGACACAGGCAACAGCATCACTATCGACCACCTGCGGCGAGAGCTGGATGACAGGAACATGGAGGTGCAGAGACTGGAGGCCCTGCTCAAGGCCATGAAGAGCGAGTGTCAGGGCCAGATGGAGCGGCAGGTGAGAGCATACAAGCTGTGCCATTGCTGGGTGGCTGGCCTCTTCCTGGGGGAAGAATGTTCTTTATGTTTGCTTGCAGAGCTCCTGCTCCTGCTCCTGCTCCTGCTCCTCCTTCTGCTCCTCCTCCTCCTTCTTTTTAATTTTTAAAAGATTTATTTTATTTATATGAGTACACTGTAGAAAAGGGCATCGGATCCAATTGCAGATGGTGTGAGCCACCATGTGGTTGCTGGGAATTGAACTCAGGACCTCTGGAAGAGCTCTTAACCACTGAGCCATCTCTCCAACCCACAGAGCTTCTTTATATACAAACACACACCGAGTCCTGATGATCTGACAGCAAAATGATTTAAGTTAGGCTATTTGAACTGTTCAGTTCAGGATTTCATCCTTTGAGTTAACTTGCCTGCCTCCCACCAAATAATAATGACAATAAAAATAGTAGTAATGATGAAATTTCCTTTTACTAAAGATGGCAGCCATTCAGGGGAAGAACGAGAGTCTGGAGAAAGTGTCCTCCCTCACTGCACAGCTGGAGTCCACCAAGGAGATGCTGCGCAAGGTGGTGGAAGAGTTGACAGCCAAGAAGATGAACCTTGAGAGCTCCGAGAGGACAGTGTCTGACCTGACAGCTTCCCTCCAAGAGAAGGAACGCGCCATCGAGGCCACCAATGCAGAGATCACGAAGCTCCGCTCCCGGGTGGACTTGAAGTTGCAGGAGCTTCAACACCTGAAGAATGAGGGCGACCACCTCAGAAACGTGCAGACGGAGTGTGAGGCGCTCAAACTCCAGATGGCGGAAAAGGACAAGGTCATTGAGATTCTGAGGCAGCAGATTGAGAACATGACTCAGCTGGTAGGCCAGCATGGACGGACCGCGGGTGCTATGCAAGTGGAGAAGGCTCAGCTGGAGAAAGAGATTAATGACCGGAAGCTGGAGCTGCAGGAGTTTAAGGTCTGCGTGGTGCTTGTGGGCCGGTTAGCTCTTGAATTTTCTGGTCTCAAAGCAACAAAGACCTAATTATTGGGAAGGGTTCTTGAGGTTTGGGGCCTACTGTAGAAAGCATCTGAGTTGATTGATGTGCATGTGGGGTTTTTAAGAAGAGATCTCTACTTCCACTCTGTAAAAGGAATGTGGGACTCCAAAATGGCTCAGGGTCAAAAGGAAAACGGCAAGGAGTGCAGCCTCTCTGTGGAGTGGTCCCCGAGCCTGGAGTGGGAGATGTGTTCTCAGATGGGAGTTTGACCCCCATGTCCTCCTTCCTAATAACTATATAGCATGGGCCTGCTCACTGACTCTCGCTCCGAGCATGTGTCTGTGACAATTACAAGGAAACAGAAAGACACAACAACTTGATTGGACTACTGTGTGGATTAGATAAGAAAACATGCATCAAAGTCAAGCTGGCCTATGTAAATATTAGTCTTTTCCCCCATTCTGTTATCCCGTTCAAGTAATGACCCTCCTTACTGCATAAGTGAGTCAAATCAAAGTTAAAGCAGGGCACACAGCTTAGTTGTCTTTTTGTTTTTTAAAAGATTTTTTATGTATATGAGTACACTGTAGCTGTCTTCAGACACACTGGAAGAGGGTAGCAGATCTCATTAACGGATGGTTGTGAGCCACCATGTGGTTGCTGGGATTTGAACTCTGGACCTTCAGAAGAGTAGTCAGTGCTCTTAACCACTGAGCTATCTCTCCAGCCCCCTTAGTTGTCATTGTAGGGATTTTTTTCTCCCCATATCTTTATGAATTTTTTTTAAGCCAAGTCCCACAAATCTCATGAGGTTGGCTTAAGCTAACCTCAGACTTGCAGTGATTATTCTGCCAAGCTCTGGGATTCCAAGAACAAATCACAAAACACAAAATCTGGCTTTTTTTTTTTTTTTTTTTTTTTTTTTGAGATAGTTTCACTATGTAACCATGGCTGTCCTGGAATTTACTATATAGATCAGTAAGCAAACTGGACTGGGTGTAACCTTCAAAGGCTTGTCCCTGTAGTCTATTTCTATTAAGAAGGTACTCAAAGCTGGGTAGTGGTGGCGCATGCCTTTAATCCCAGCACTTGGGAGGCAGAGGCAGGCAGATTTCTGAGTTCGAGGCTAGCCTAGTCTATAGAATGAGTTCCAGGACAGCCAGGGCTACACAGAGAAACCTTGACTCGAAAAAAAAAAAAAAAAGAGGAAAAAAAAGTACTCAAAGTAGCACTGCCAGCTAGGTAACAAGCATTCAGATCATGAGCCTGTGGAGGGAGCCCTAGATTCAAACAGTAAGAGCTGCCAAAAGAAAAAGGTAATGTGGTAAAGCCCAGAGAAAACCAGTTTCCAAAAGTCACTTTATGCTCCATACATACTCAACTACCCCAGCAAGAAACCATGAAAACTAAAATGCTGCCCGCAGAGTTTATTGTGGGCACAGTCCCAGGATGTTTTAATGGAGGCTGATGATGTATGTGCCTATTTGTGGCAGGGTTCAGTTTTTTGTCTCCAAGAAGGGAAGCAGGTGTTCAGCCTAACTACACAGCTCACAGAAACAGTTTACAACAGTTTTGACACTTACTCTTAGCAGCTAAGTGTCAAAAAGGTTTCATGAATTCCTAAATGCCAGCCAGAGGCCAGCCTTGTGAGCCATCTTGATGAACAGGAACAGGCAGCCCCTCCCCTCACATCCATCTCCCTCCCTCACATCCATCCTCCCTCACCTCCATCCCCCTCCCTCAATCTATCCCCCTCCCTCACATCCATCCCCCTCCCTCACCCCATCCCCCTCCCTCTCACATCCATCCCCCTCCTTCACATCCACCCCCTCCCTCATATCCATCTCCCTCCCTCATATCTATCACCCTCCTCACATCATCACCCTCCCTCACATCTATCATCCTCCCTCACATCCATCACCCTCCCACACGCCTCCTTCCATCTCTGTTGCTAGTCTCTGTCCTTTACCAACTATTATGGTTTGAGTTTGGGATGTCCTCCCAGTCTTGTGGCTTGAATGCTTGTTCCCAAGGTGACAGTGATGAGTTAGATGGTTGTAAAACCGTTGGTTCTGTGACCTAGCCAGCAAAAATGGGTGACTGGAGGCAGGTCTTGAAGGTAATATTTGCTTTGGGTTCTGGCCTGAGTTCTTTGCTTTCTGACCTGCCAAGATGTCAGGAACCCTCACAGCACGTCCCTGCCACTGGACTGAGATGTCCTAGCTCCCATACCTTCCTGTCATGATGCATCCTCAGAAACTGGGAGCCAAAGTACCACCCATACGTATACCCTAAGTTGCTCCTCATGGGTATTCTATCACAGGAAAACTATATTAGTGTCCTTAGAAGTACTGACATTAAAAGTAGATAGAGTATCAATGAGACTGGTTTGTGCTATAGATGTACACATTCTTTTACTGTATTTTGTCTTTGTCAAACCAGATTTTAAAAGATAAAAAAGATGCAAAGATTAGGGAGCTTGAAGCCCGAGTGAGTGACCTCGAACTGGAGAAGGTGAAGCTGGTGAATGCAGGCTCTGAGCGGCTCCGAGCAGTGAAGGACATCAGACATGAGAGAGATCAGCTGTTAAATGAGGTGAAGACTAGTAGGACTGAACTAAACCATCTCTCAGGTATGGCACCTCAGTTCCCTCTGTCCTAAATGCTGTGAGGTCCCACACGGGCACCCACACACTTACAAAAGAAGAATGTGTGGTCTCACACCACAAATGCAGAGAGCCACACTGCTCCAGTTATGTGATCTGCTCTGCGCCCCACTTCTTCTCACAGTTGTCTGCGAGGAGCTTGCTTCTTGATGCTTACTAACCATTACCTGTATCCAGTCCTCGGTTCCAAAGAGTGGGGCGAGGTATTGAGACGCTGGGCTTCCTAAGGGGTTGTCTTTACTGCTTTGTTTTTATGGAAATAGGAGCCTTGCATCCTTTGAGCCAAATTTTTTGATTAAAGGTTTAATAAACTGACATGTATAAATAGAAATTATGCAAAACAGGAGAAATCCATATGAGGGAACAGAGGCAGTGGCAGCAAGAATGGGAGAAGAGCAAAGAATTGAGACTCCTTTGGGCAGTGTGGTTGTGCACACCTTTAAACCCAGCAGTGGGGAGGTTGGAGGTGGTGGATCTCTGAGTTCAAGACCAGCCTGATCTACACAGTGAGTTCCAGGGCAGCCAGAGTTATATAGTGAGATCCTTTCTCAAAACAACAACAACAAACAAAACCATACACACCCCTCTACCCACCCCCCATGCAAAACAAAGAATAATTCGGAAGGTTGCTGCAGTAGAATTAGTGACTGGTCCATTTGTTCTGGGTTTTTAGTTTGTGGGATTAGGAAGCAATAATAGCAATAACTAAAAAGAAGCTAGGGAAAAGGCAGGCTTGGGAGCAAAGAGTAAGGCAGAGGCAGTCAGATGAGGCAGCACGGAGGACATGTAGGGCTGGACTTGTGTATGTAAATCTGTATCGTAGCCAAGTGTGATGCATGACAAGGAGAGTCATGCTTATTTTCAGCAATATATTAAGCTTGAGACACGCCTGACTGCATAAGACCTTGTCTTCCCCTCAAAAGTCTATATCATATTCTTAGGAAAATAGAATGTACAGTGGATGAGTTTGTGGCAAGTGTTTTTAGAGTAGAGAAGTCTTTGAAACGTTGACACACATATGCACTGCATTTGGCCATACCCATTCCTCCTACTTGTGTTCTACTCTCCCTGGGACCCTCTCCCGTCTCCCTCCCAACTGCGTGTCCTCTTACTATTATTTATTATAGCCCACTAATTCTAATTAGTGTTGCTTAAATATGCATGGATTTAGGGCCATCCACCGAAGCATAGGCAACCTACAACACCCCTGAAAAACATAAAAAACGAGGTCTTCCCCGGCAGCCATCAACTACCAATCGTTCCTTGGCTGTGAGCGGGGTCTGGGAGTCTCTCCCATCATTAATGCTGGAATGTTGACTGTGTTCCAGGTATTTTGATAGTTACTAGAGAGAGATAGACAGATAGATAGATAGATAGATAGATAGATAGATAGATAGATAAATGGAATAACTTGGTAGTAAAATACTTGCCTGTATAGGCAGGCCTTGGGTTCAGTATGTAGACAGTATATATCTTAGGGTGGGATGAAGATGAGACCCTTGGAAGTCTGGAGTGAGTTTGTCTCCAGCCTCTGAGATGCCGCGGTCACTGAGGACATTGTCGTTGTGTTCTGTAGAGGACTATGAAGTCTTAAAGAGGAACTTCCGGAACAAAAGCGAGGAGATGGAGAGCACCACAAACCGCCTGAAGATGCAGCTCAAGTCGGCTCAGTCGGAGCTGGAGCAAACAAGGAACACGCTCAAGACCATGGAAGGCTCCGATGGCCACGGTACACTCTGCTCCAGCCCCTCTGTCTGTAAACCCATTGCCTAGAGTGTCTCAAACACAGTCCTGGATATACTGCGTAGCACCTCTTCACAATGCCCTGCAATGTGAGAAAGACACACCTCCGTGTGGGTGCTGGGTGGCACAAACATGTTTCTACCGATTTAAGGGAGGTTGACATTGCTTTAGTCCCTAATATATCTGAAGACATATCACTTTTTCTTTCTATGGCTATTTCAGTAATTTTTAACAAATCTCACTGTTTCTCCTTATTGTTAATTTTTTATTAGATATTTTCTTCATTTACATTTCAAATACTATCCCCAAAGTTTCTCCTTATTCTTAAAGCTAGAAATACAAGAAATTTTTCATTAAACCTCATATTTTTACATGTACAGTGTCTACATAAACTGTAGCCCAATGGCTAATTGGCAGCTCTTGACTTCTTCTCTGTGATAAAAATGAGATGAGATTGGTAATAAGGCCTCTAGACAAGGGGTCTGTATCTCACAAAACACTTGATACCTTCTGCTTATGGCCGTACTGGTCCACACACATCAGTGCCCGAGAGTGCCCGTGAGGCTCGGCAGTGAGAGCAGCTGCTCGTCTCAGGGCCTTCTGCCATGCTGGGTATATCTGTATTAGCTGACTATACAAACTTAAGCATAGTTTTTGTATTTTATGATTTCTTTAATATGTGTGTGCATGTAAGTATGTGTGCAGAGGTCAGAGGTCAACATCAGGTGTCTTCTTCCATTATTTTCTACTTTATTTTTTGAGTCTTTCTTGCTTGCTGACCTGGAGGTCCTGATTTTGCTACATTGCCTAGCCAGAGAGTACAGGATTACATGTGGCTGCTCCATGCCAGGTTTTGGTATGGGTGTGTGTGTGTGTGTGTGTGTCTGTGAAGATTCGGTCCTCACACTTCCACAGCAAATATTTACCAACTAAGCCATCTCCTAGCCCCTATCTTTTTTTGTTATTTAAGTTAAAAAATTGTGTGTGTGTGTGTTGAGGTCAGAGGACAACACTCTAGAGCTGGCTGTCTCCTGAGACATCTGTTGGCCCCTGAGGTTATTTGTTTCTTTTTGTTTTGTCTGTTTGTTGTTCTAATTAGGAGATTCATTTATGCTTGTCCAACAGCACAGTTTGTTTTGTTTGCCCAGATTGGCCTCAAAGTTGCTGTGTAGCTGAGCTGACTCTGAGCTCCTGCTCTTCCTGTTTCTATTTCTGGAAGCTGGGGTTAAAGGCATTCTGAACCACACCTGGCAAGAACCAGATGCTGTTAATGAAAAAATCAGACTTAGCATTTTTCTGATGGGTTGTTTTCAACAGATAGTATGTTTTTCTTTTCCTTTTAAACTTCTAATTTATAGCTAGGCCTGACTCAAAGCAACATTAGTTTCAAACAGATTTTCTCAACTGACTTGTAATAAAAGATAGGGTCTTCTGACTTTACATTTCTATGTAAAGACAGGTTCACCATAATGTTTCCTTAGCTTACCACACCCTAAAGAGTCTGTGGAGTGTATCTAGCTAGAACATTCTCATGGGGAGATGCTGGGGACACAGCTCAGTGGATTAGGATATCTGTTACTCTTCCAGAGGACCAGGGTTGAATTCCCAGTACTCAAATAGGTAGCTCACAGTCATCTCTAACTCCTGTTCCTGGGGCTCTGACTCCCTCTTCTGGCATTCACAGGCGGCACAAAGCACACATGTGCACATATATACATGCAGGCAAAAAGCTCATCCATATAATATAAAATAAATCTTTTTTAAAAAATGGTCTCATTTTTTTCCAAAAACAATCATTTGTATGATTCTATGGTATTTTTACTACTGGGACTGTAGTGAGTTCTAGCATATGACAATATCTTTTGAGAATGAAATGGAATGGCTTGTGACATCCCTGGAATCTTTTAAAAGTCTGTTAATAGTAGATACCTTAAATGATATTTAAAACATGGGTTTCTGAAAAAAATCATCTTGGTTAAACATCTATGACTATTTATGTGTTTACTTCCTATATGTGTATAAATTTATTATTATTACCAATGAAAACATGAAACTAACAATAGTCAGTGAAATTAATTCTAATAGCAAAGAGACCACAAAACATCAGCATATATATTTTTCTTAGTTGAGAATCTGTGGGTGTTTGCTGCAGTTGTTATATAACCCAATACTGTGAACCCTAAAGTCCTTACTTCATGATATTTAATGGACACTTCCCAGGGACCTTAGTGCTTTTCACTTGCTGTCTTGTCAAGAATTTCAGTAGGCTTTCAAAATGTACAGCTTGCATCTTTCTCTCAGCTATGAAAGTGGCAATGGGCATGCAGAAGCAAATCACAGCCAAGAGAGGTCAAATAGATGCCCTGCAGAGCAAGGTGCAGTTTTTAGAAGAGGCCGTGACAAGTGCCAATAAGGTGAGTCTTTGTCCTGAGAAACCAGCATGGTTACTCGCTCACTCATTCACTCACTCGTTTGCTCATTGTACTGGCTAGTTTTGTGTCAACTTGACACAGCTGGACTTATCACAGAAAAAGGAGCTTCAGTTGAGGAAATGCCTCCATGAGATCCAACTGTAAGGCATTTTCTCAATTAATGATCAAGGGGGAAAGGCCCCTTGTGGGTGGGGCCATCTCTGGGCTGGTAGTCTTGGGTTCTATAAGAGAGCAGGCTGAGCAAGCCAGGGGAGGCAAGCCAGTAAAGACCATCCCTCCATGGCCTCTGCATCAGCTCCTGCTTCCTGACCTGCTTGAGTTCCAGTCCTGACTTCCTTTTAGTGATGAACAGCAGTATAGAAGTGTAAGCCAAGTAAACCCTTTCCTCCCCAAACTGCTTCTTAGTCATGATGTTTGTGTAGGAATAGAAACCCTGACTAAGACACTCGTTAATACACCATAAGGCAGAAGAAGGCATAGCACAGGAAGTGCAGTTGGGGAGAGATTTCTGATTGAGAGATTGAGGGAAAAATTCCAAAGGAGTCTTGCATGAGGAATTTTTAAATTTAATTTAATTTTTAGGGTTTTTAGTTTATGTGTATGACTGTTTTGCCTGCATATATGTGTACATATGTATATATATATATATATATATATATACACACATACACACACACACACACACACACACGTATATATGTGTGTATGTACCACATGCATTCCATATGTGTGCAGACAGAAGATGTGTCAGATACCCTGGCACTGGAGTTATGAATAGCTGTGAGCTACCATGTGGACGCTGTGAACCACACCTGGGTCCTCTGCAATAGCAACAAGTTCTAAACTGCTGAGTCACCTCCAGGATCCTAAAGAATAGCTAGTGTCAAATTCAGGGACAGTCAAAGGCCATTCCTAGTAGTGGCAGGATTATAGTTTGTTTGCATTTATAAACAAATATAATCAATGCAGCTCTAATGTCTTCCTTAAACTATGTTGTAAAGAGTTGTGTACTAAACTCTACAGGGCTTAGATGAGCAGTGAGATCTACAGACTACACTGAGAGGTAGGAGCCTGAGGACAGGGACACAGCTTTCCATAGGCTGGGCTTTTCAGTGCTGCAGCAGCTGGGGAGAGCTTAATGAGAGAGCACTTGCCTGCTTGCCTGGCAAGTGCAGAGGCCTGGTTTAGTTCCCAGGTAAGAAAATGAAATGTATATGTACTAGTACATGTATGCGTGGTCTTTTATCTTGAAAAGAAAACTGGATTTTGTTCATGAAACTGTCCATTATTGTGAAGGAATAGAAGACCTAATGTGGCTCACAATCCAGCATAAAGTGGGGTAGCTGACACATGCCTTTGAAGAGTGTCTGTGTAGGTAGGCTTTTTGTGTATTCCTGCACAGCTCTGACTAGTCACATAGAGTTCTCACAGTCATTGACTGAAAATGTTCAGAAGCAGACATGAAATTTGTGTTATGTTCAAATGTTCTCTGATGACAGTTTGAAGCGAATTTACATTTTTATATTATAACAGAACTGAATGCAATGAACGTGCAAAAGAAATGGCATAAGTAAAAATAATCAGTGTAACTAAATTAATTACTAGCAGCTGATCACCCACAGTGAGCCCTGGGGATCCTTTAGAATGTACATATATTGGTATACCCCTTATCGTATGTACCTATTGGATTTCCTTTTTCTGTTCTTTCCCATTTTCCTGGACATATTCTTTTCTCTTTCTCTTTATTCCTTCCTTCTGGGAATCTGAAGTAGTGCTTCTCCCAGTTGATGGTACTTAGGGATTTGTGCATTACTGCTTAATGTCAACCCATGCCTGCCTCCACCTGAAACAGCTCAGAGAGCTCAGACAAAACAAGAGGAGACTGGCAAAACAAACCTAACTTCCAGTCTACGGATGTCCCCGCCCATGCAAGTGGAAGGGGTGGGGACACACACACACACTGTGTCACGACAACACTTTCTGATGTATTTGTAGCAAACACAATGATTATGAAAAAAAAAAAATACAAAAAAGCAGACTAGATAATGTGGTGCCCATGTTTCATGTTAACAATTAGCCACTCTTTGTATTCGTTCCATGGTACTTTTCTAAAGGAGAAAACTAATTTGGAAAGTTTTTTGTTTAATACCAACCATATTATATCAGCTATTTTATTTGCACTACTGTCCTGACAGGTAGCTCGAGAACTAGATCTGTCTGTCCTGTCTGTTTCTCTCATACAACCTACAGTAGACATTGGTGAAAGAAATGTTCAACCATGAGCAAAATTGAAACTCTTGAGACTTTCAAATAAATGCATCTTCTTTAACTATGTTATTGTTTAAAGTAAATCTCAGTAAAATTTAGTATACTGTTATTCAATCCTACTGCACCAAAATTCTATTTTTTAAATTTAATTTTGTTTTATTTATTCTCTTTACATCCCACTCACTGTCCCCCTCCCAGCCACCCCTTCCACAGTCCTTTCCTCTTTCCCCATCCCCCATCCCCTTCTTCTCTGAGCAGGTGCCCCCCCTTCCGGGTGTCCCTCAACCCTGGCACTTCAAGTCTCTTCAAGGCTAGGCACATCCTCTCCCACTGAGGCCAGACGAGGCATCCCAGGTAGACAATCATATCATACAGGCAACAGCTTTTGGGATAGCCCTTGCTACAGTTGTTAGGGAACCACATGAAGAACAAGCTGCACATCTGCTACATATGTGTGAGAGGCCTAGGTCCAACCTGTGTATGCTCTTTGGTTGCTGGTTCAGACTCTGAGAACTTCAAGGGTCCACGTTAGTTGACTCTGTTGGTCTTCCTTTGGAGTTCCTGTCCCCTTCAGGGCCCACAATCTTTCCTGTTATTCTTCCATAAGAGTCCTCAAACTCCATCCAGTGTTTGGCTTTCCCTGTATCGTCTGAGTCAGATGCTGGGTGGAGCCTCTCAGAGGTCAACATGCTGTCTGCAAGCATAACAAAGTATCATTAATAGTGTTAAGGATTGGTGCTTGCCCATGGGATGGGCCTCAAGTTTGGCCAGTTATTGGTTGGCTGTTCCCTCAGTCCTCCATGTTTGTATTTCTTATAGACAGGATAAATTTTGAGTTGAAAGTCTTGTAGGTGAGTTGGTATCTCTTATTGCTCCACTGGGGTTCTTGCCTGACTATAGGAGGTGGCCTCTTCAGGTTCCATATCCCCAGTGTAGTGAGTCACAGTTAAGGTCACCCCCATGATTCTTGGGAGCCTCCCTTATCCCAGGTCTCTATCTCTACCTAAAGATGCCCCTCACCTCCTCACCCCAGTCAGTTGCAGATTTCTATTCATACCCATGGCCACCTAGTCATCTCTCCTGTTCTTTCTCATACCTGATCCTGAACCCCCTACTCCCTTTCCGATCCCCCCCCTCAGTGCCCTTTCTCCATCTGCCTTTTATGACTATTTTATTCCCCCTTCTAAGTGAGATTCAGGATTCCTCACTTGGGCCTTCCTTCTTGTTTAGCTCCTTTGGTTCTGTGGAGTTTAGCATGGTACCTGTATTTTATGGCTAATATCCACTTACAAGTGAATACATACCATGTATGTCCTTTGTGACTGGGTTACCTCACTCAGGATGATATTCTCAAGTTCCATCCATTTACCTGCAAAATTCATGATGTCTTTGTTTTTAATAGCTGAATAGTATTCCATTGTATAGCTGTACCACATTTTTCTTTATCTATTCTTCAGTTGAGTGACATCTACATTGCTTCAAGTTTCTGGGTATTATACATAAAACTGCTATCAATGTAGTTGAGCTAGTGTCTTTGTGGAATGTTGGAGCATCTTTTGGCTATATGCCCAGGAGTGGTATAGCTGGATCTTGAAGTATAACTATTTCCAATTTTCTGAGAAAATGCCAAATTGATTCCCAAAGTAGTTATACAAGTTTGCCCTCCCACCAGCAATGAAAAGGTGTTCCCTTTGCTCCACAATCTTCTCCAGCATGTGCTATCTCTTGAGGTTTTGATCTTAGCCATTCTGATGGGTGTAAGACAGAACCTCAGAGATGTTTTGATTTGCATTTTCCCTGATGACTAAGGACTTTGAACATTTCTTTAAGCTTTCTTGGCCATTCAAGATTCCTCTGTTGAGAATTTTCTGTTTAGCTCTGTACCCCATTTTTAAATTGGGTTATTTGGGTTGTTGATGTCTAACTTCTTGAGTCCTTTATAAATTTTGGATATTAGCCCTCTGTCAGATGTAGGGTTGGTGAAGATCCTTTCCCCATCTGAGGCTGCCAATTTGTCCTATTGACAATGTCCTTTGCCTTACAGAAGCTTTGCAGTTTCATGAGGTCCCAGTTATCAATTATTAGTCATAGAGCCTGAGCCACTGGAGTTCAGGATATTGTCTCCTGTACCAATTCATTCAACGGTATTTCCCACTTTCTCTTCCATGAGATTTAGTATGCCTGGTTTTATGTTCAGATCCTTTATCCACTTGGACTTAAGTTTTGCGCAGGGTAATAAGTATGGATCTATTTTCATTTTTCTACATGAAGCTATCCAGTTAGTCAGCACCATTTGTTGAAGATGCTTTCATTTTTTTTTCATTTTTTGGTTTTGGCTTCTTTATCAAAAATCAAGTATCCATAGGTATGTGGCTTTATTTTGGGGTCTTCGATTTGACTCCATTGAACAATATGTCTGTTTCTGTACCAATCCATGGAGTTTTTTTTATCACTATTGCTTTAACCAAATAAGTGACAAGAACTTCCAGTCCCTGAAGAAAGAAATTGAAGATGATCTCAGAAGATGGAAAGATCTCCTATGCTCATGGATAGGTAGGATTAACATAGTGAAAATGGCCATCCTACCAAAAGCAATCTACAGATTCAATACAATCCCTATCAAAATTCCAACACAATTTTTTATAGACCTTGAAAGAACAATTCTCAACTTCATATGGAAAAACAAAACACCCAGGATAGCCAAAATAATCTTGAACAATAAAAGAACTTCAGGATGAATCACCATCCCTAGCCTGAAGCTCTACTACAGATCAAAATTCTGCTTTTCACAATGCATGGCTGCTTCATATTTTGTAGATGTTATCAAAGATCTGAGGACCTAAGAAGTGATACTAGTAGAGATGAAAATGTATCAGAGTCCTTTGTCAGAAGTCTTAGACTTCAGCACTTATCACACTTTTATCAGCAATTATTCCTGATTCTTTCTCTTCCATAACTGTAGGAGAGACACTTTTTGAAAGAAGAGAAGAGTAAGCTCAGCCAGGAGTTGAGTACCGTAGCAACAGAAAAAAACAAGATGGCTGGGGAGTTAGAAGTGCTACGGTCTCAGGAACGACGCTTGAAGGAGAAGGTTGCCAACATGGAAGTCGCTCTTGACAAGGTAGTTTATTAGCTGAGGTGATGTGGGAATTAGCACCAGGACAACAGCTCGGTAGGATAGTTCTCAGTGGAAGTTCTGTACCATCAACTTGCATCATATCTCAGTCTTACAGCACAGAGGCAGGCTGTCACTGAGGAGACATTTAGAGATCAGCCATTGCATAGGTAGTCAGTACCTCTGTGTGGCTGTTGCCTGGGAGGGACAGGAATTGGCTTGTTTTCAGTCTTGATTTCATGTTTCTCTCAGTACATCATATAAGGAAGGTTGCTGTGGGACTCACAGTAGTAGGAAGAATGGTATCATCATGACATATCATGGAGCCAAGTGAAGAAAAGGTACCAGGGTAAAGAAAAGCCTGTCTCTAGGGCTGTGGTTCTCAAACTCCCTAATACTGTGACCTTTTAATGCAGCTCCTCATGTTGTAGTGACCCATAACCATAATATTACTTTTGTTGCCACTTCATAACTGTAATTTTGCTACATTATGAATAATAGATGTAAATATCTGATATTTTTGATGATCTTAGGTGACTCCTGTGAAAGGGTCATTCATTCAGCCCCTAAAGGGTGAGAACTGCTGCTCTATGGAGCTTTTTGTCTGCTGGGCCCCACTTCCTAAAGCTTCCACAGCCTGTGGGAAACATTTTTGACTCAAGTCATAATAGCATAGTCCTTCCCCCCAAAATGAGCATTTTCTGTTGAAGTTGAGGTCTGATTCTTCCTCCCAGTTCCATGTTCCCAGAAATAAGGCTCAAACTCAAAGTATATTTACAAATACCTTGGCCATATGGCTAGACTCTTCTCTGACTAGAATCATAACAAGATAACCTATTTCTTTTAGTCTACTTTCTGCCACTTGCTTGGTTACCTGTGCTCAGGTACCATGTGTCTGTCTCCTCACATCTTCCCCAGGGTGGGGGGAACTCCCACTTGGCTTTATCCCAGAATTCTTTCTCCTCCCAAATTTCCCATTTTCTATTTCCATAAGCCATAGGCCATAGGCTTTTTAATTGACAGGTGATGCATCCATTCAGTGGTTGGTACACAAGATATTCTCTCTGCAGTTACCAAGGTAACACAGTCATAGGAGCAGTACATGTAATCTGCCCTTGCTAGCTTTACTCACCTGAGTAAACATGCCTCTGTGAGTATCAGGCCTACTGTCAAAAGTGATCTACACTTTAGGTGCAATACAGTCTCTTAAATGTTAATAAAATGATAGTGCTAATATCTGATGCCTTGCTGGGTCTGGAAAGGTTGGGTAGAAGACAGAAGAAAGGAGAAGGGCCTGGCACTGTTTATCATTGTTACACGGGGATAAATCTGTCTTCCTGTTACTTAGAAACCCCGAAAAACCTAAAGGTATCAAAACCAATCCCTAATTCCTAAGAATCTAGACCTTTGTGGTTAGATAAAATACTCCATGATCTGACTGTGCCAGCCATGTTTCCTAAAACATGCTATTCTGAACTCAGGAGGAGTTTTGGATTTTTTAGTGTGGCCCCAAACTTACTATCTATATATAGCCCAGGGTGACATTGAAATACTGATCTTTCTGCCTTCACCTCCTATGTCCTACACCTCTCAGCCCAGATATAAATTTTATGCTTTAATAAAGCTTTTTGCTCATCTCACCCTTCATTCATTCACTCATACTAATTACTGCATATATGCTGTGTGTACACTGGATAAAATAGACCACATGACTGAATGGGACAGATACATGGATCACTAGAATACAGTGTGCTGGGGTAGATGGTTTTCCTTGAAGAGCTGAAAACTATATTACAGGTTAATGAATTAAAAGTGCCTAAAGAATGGGGGATAAACCACTTGTGGTTGCTCGATTGTAGGCATCTTTGCAGTTTGCAGAGTGTCAAGACATAATACAGCGCCAGGAACAGGAATCGGTGCGTCTAAAACTTCAGCACACTTTGGATGTAAAAGTAAGGGTGTTTTCATAATACATGTTTAAGCAGAAACAATGCCTATGCTTGATATGCTCTGATATTTTCTTTACATACATTCTGTGTGTGTGAGAGAGAGGGGGGAGGGATTCATATTTGCGTGTTTTTAAGTGATCACTGTAGAGGCTAGAGGTCCGTGTCAGGCTCCTTCCCCAGTCACTTCCCAGCAGGATCTCTCACTGAGCCTGGCACTCACTGACTAGGTCAGACAGGCTGGCCAGCAAGGCCCCAGGATCCTTGCCTCTCCACCTCTCTACACAGGGTGACAGACGTTTGACTCATTTGGCGTTGCGGGAGTACGGGAGTTCAAGTCCTTATGCTTGCACACAAGCCCTTTACCATCTGAGCCAACTCTCAGGTCCCTGCATATCTTATATTTAACGATAGTTTCCACAGTATCTGCCTCTGAAGTCTGTGGTGGTGTTACTTCTCAGTGTGTCCACCTTGTGATTTAAGATAACATGGAAGCATTCCAGTTTAGACCTACTTGACACTAAGCAAGTAGAACAGTGCCCCCCAGCGCCTGCCTTGAGTACCCAAGGGGAGAGTTTTACACACTCAGAGGCTGAATGAACTCAAAGACCCAAAGGATCAATGTTTAGCTCGTTTTTTGGAATAATCTACGTGACAGTGAAACATCTCTTCTTAAAAAGGGTGCTTTTATACTGAAATGTGGATATTTTTCAGAAGTATAGTTTAAGTTGATCATTATTTTAAAGTTTTAATAATAGGTTTGCCTGTGAAGTTAAAAAAATAATTTTGATTTCATAATTCTTTGTAGCTGTAAGTTGGCATTACTTTGCTCACATCTGCATTATTTGTAGGAACTTCAGGGCCCCGGATACACCTCTAATTCTTCAGTGAAACCTCGCCTTCTCCAGCCAGCATCTGTGACTCGGTCTCATTCTAACATACCATCCTCCCAGTCGACAACCAGCTTCCTGTCTCATGTTAGTAACCAGTCATGTAATTATAAAATGAATGGGAAACGTCACCTTCAAAGTCATGTTTATCATGAACATTGCAATGAGAATCCAGACTGAAAAAAGCTCTTTACTATTAATTATTTTCTTAGAAAAGACAAAATGAAATAATCATTGGGATTGATGGTAACAAAAATATTAATTTTTAGACATTCTATGCAGAACTTTTTATACTTTCTTTTTTTTTGTTTTTGTTTTTGTTTTAGTTTTTGTTTCTGTTTCTGTTTTTTGAGACAGGGTTTCTCTGTGTAGCCCTGGCTGTCCTGGAACTCACATTGTAGACCAGGCTGGCCTTGAACTCAGAAATCTGCCTGCCTCTGCCTCCCAAGTGCTGGGATTAAAGGTGTGTGCCACCACCACCCGGCTATACTTTCAAAACACAAGAAAAATATGGACAATATAAATTCAGGCTTTCTCTGAAGATGTACAAATTCCTTATAATTGATAGCCAGCTCTAACTCTTAAAAAAGAAAGACTTGTTCTATACATCAGTTCCAATGATCAACCTTTTACTTTTAAAAGCTCTATCTTTGAAATAGCAACAGGATCATCAGAACTACTGCAAATCGTATTGAAATAAAAGCTGGGTGCTAGCCAAATGACTGGTAGTTGGAATGGACCTGTGCGCTGCAGTTAAACCATCATTTATTCTGCTTTTCCATAATGTCTGTCTATAAAAGAATATAATGTACTGATGTGTGCATTGCTTTACTCAGCACTCTATAAAAACCAACACACCGAAGGAGGACCCAACGAGGGACCTGAAGCAGCTCCTGCAGGAGTTGAGAACCGTGATCAATGAGGAGCCGGCCATGCCCCTGAGCAAGACTGAGGAGGATGGAAGGACTCCATCTCTTGGAGCACTGTAGGTGACTCTCTATGACTGCATGCTCACAATGGCAAAGCTCCTCCCAGGAGTGTGCCACCATTAAGTGGTCCACATGCTCCTTTGGAAGGTCAAGGGTTAAATAACTTTGAACCAGCATGAAGGTGGAGAGATTAGGCAAAAGCAAAAAGGCCAGCCCCCTGGAGCAAAAGAAAGAGTGCTCATTCAGTCCAGAAAGTGATCAGTGCACAGTGTTAGTCAGTGTTAATTTGTAGTAACTTAAGATTCCCAAGAGATTTCACATCCACAATCTTACTTGAGAATCACACACTGTGAGTAGGTGGTGTTGCTCATAGGTTTTGCTACTGCGGTTTAAGCTCAGGCAGACTGTGCTCCCAGCTCCACCCAGAGCCCCTCAGATCAGTGGGTGAAAGACGGGCACTCGCTAGCACACACACTGGGCGCTTCTAACCTCCCATGGCTAGTGGGCCCTTCCAATACTCTGTCTGCCCTCAGCTTTAGTTGCCTTTCTAATCTCCTGCCTGGGGAAATGGCCTATGGCTGCTCCACCTGAGATCTCACATGGCTGGTCACCTTTTGTCTCTCTGAGGCATGGTGAAAAAACATGACAGTACAAGGTGGGATAGCATGTATTTGTCCCATCTTACAAGCAAAAGAAACAAATCCCAAAGGGCTGATTTGTGTGCAACAACACACAGTCTATTGCAAAACTAGAACTATGTAGCACTGGGAACTAGGAACATTCAAGGCATAAGCTAATAAGAAAAGCCCAGGTCTCTGGCTGATCTTGACAATGGCTTATATCAAATTAATAAGTCTCATCCAGAGCTGGCAAGATGGCTCAGCTGGTAAGAGCACTGACTGCTCTTCTGAAGGTCCTGAGTTCAAATCCCAGCAACCACATGGTGGCTCGCAACCACCTGTAATGAGATCTGACTCCCCCTTCTGGTGTGTCTGAAGACAGCTACAGTGTACTTATGTATAATAATAAATAAATAAATCTGTAAAAAAAAAATGTCATCCAAAACAGATTGAGTCAGCTCAGCAGCCCCCCCACCTATATCTACAGAGATGAGTGAAATTCCTATGTGCTTTCCAAGTGCTCTGAAATAGTTATTTAGATAAACTCATATTAAACATTTAACATGGTATCCATGTTGGTATTAATCTAATTTTTGTAATATTAATGTGTTTATAAGGCAATACATGAAGGTAAAAGTTTCTGAGTATCCCTGTAACTCATTTCCAGTTCCTTAAGGTATTCTGAGAACATGGATGTTTAATCTAAACGCTGACACTAGCTGGACTGGTATATGACTGCTGTAATAATAACGCACACGTCAGCATTAGTAATATATCACTTAGATATCATGACACTGCATTACCTCTGGCACACAATGGCAGAAATGTGCTGTTGGCTAGTCCAGCAAAGAATCCTTGACTTGCAGAACACGTCCTTTTTTGTGTGTGAGGGGGAATGAGGCAGGGTCACTGTGTAGCCCTGGCTGTGCTGGAATTCACTGTGTAAACCTGGTTACCTGCCTGCCTCTGCCTCCTGAGTGCTGGGATTAAAGGGTGTACTACCACATACTGTATTTTTGTTTTGTTTTGTTTTGTTTTGTTTTGTTTTGTTTTGTTTTGTTTTGTTTTTAAACAGTCTTACCCCAGGCTGGCTTTGAACGCTTGATCCTCCTGCCTCAACATTCAGAGTGTTAGGATTATAAGCGTGCATGTGCTACCATGCCATGCCGATCACTCTCACATTTCTTGTACTCTAACAGGCCCTCTGTGCATGGGCAGTGTTGTAAGGTGAAATTGACTGCTGAGTAAATATCGGCATAGGCTGACCTTTCTCATATGAAACCAAGCCAGTGTCACAAGTCTGGTCCTGAGCACTAATGATGCAGAGGGTTACCATAGCTTCCCCAGTCAGTTTCCATTACTGCTGTCCCCAGTGGCCTTGAACTTGGGACTACATCAAACAAATGTATCTGGTGATAATTCCAGTGAATTTTCTGTAATCCCCCAAATGGCCCTGTCACTAAAGTCTGACTTCTCCCTAATGCTGAAGAATGCCTGCAAGAAAGCCTGTGTAGTGGTGCACGCCTGGAATCCTAGCACTTATGGAGCAGAGGCAGGAGGATTGTCGCCAGCCTGGTTTACATTGTGAGTTCCAGGCCAGCAAGTTCTATACTGCTCCAACCTGTTAAAACAACAAAAAACTACACACCAAAAACAAACTCATGAAAGAAAGCGTTGTCTGAGTTGAAATCCAGAGCTAGCTGGCTCTTGGTAGGTTTGCTTGGATTGCTTAAATACAGTGATGGGTAGGTAGCCGAAAGAAAAATTAAGCATCAGTGAGTAGTTGATTGTTTCTAAAAGATGAATCCTGAGATGCACATGTGTTTAACTCAGTTAACTGAGTTGTCTGTCTCCACAGAGAAGACAGAGTAAGAGACTGCATCACCGAGTCAAGTCTGAGAGCAGAGCTCTGCCACAGGTAAGAATATCAGACTCAGGCTGAGCCGTTGTGCAGGACTGCGGTTTCCATGGAGCTTGATGTGCGTATTGGCTTCAGAGAAGGGAAGCTGTTCCATGGCTTAACTCTGAAAGGGACTTCCAGGTTCTCGAAGTGAATTGAAAGCATTTTCTTCTCTTCTTTGCCTATTTTAAATCTTGCTGATTGTGAGCCTCAGCCTTCTGTCATTATAGCACACTGCCTGAGGGAACTTAACAAGAACAAAAGTTGATGTTCCCCACATCCCCGAGGTTCCAATCCACGGTCAGGCACACCCACTGCTTTGGGACCCTGTTGAAGGTGTCAGATAGCAGTGGTAAAGCTGTGTAAGACTCTGAGGCAGGCTGCACACCTCACTGCTGAGAAGCAAGAGAGACAAGTCCCCTTGGATATCACTCATGGTGACACAAGGCCCCACCTCCTGAAGGGCCCACTGCCTTCCAGTGGTTCCAATGTGGGGACCCAGCCTTAATTCTTCATTTAACTCAGGGGGTTAGGAGGATGTTCAGCATCCAGATAAAAGCTCTGATCTGTAGCCATATGAGCTATGGGTATGGTATGCCACACCAAAGGACTTTCTCTATATTTACATGTATTTACAGTGTCTGCTGTAACTTTGAAAGGTGGTTCAGAAGGGAGTTATAACAGCACCAATGTAAGATTGTGCTAAAGATGATCCTGTGTTCATCAACTGAATAGCTGAATTCTAAATGAAATCATTACAATGAAGAAAACTTACAACATTCTAAAAAAACTCTAAAAAGGACAATTTCTGAGAGCAATGTGAGCAAAAGAAAAAAGTCTAATGGTCATTATTCAGAGAGGACACAAAACTCCTTGCTTTAAAAACCCTGTCTCATCACTGCCTGTTGCAATGAACACTGATCTCCCAGGCTGGCATCGAAAGCTGACTTCTAGTAACTAGCCTGTGGTGGCTAGTTTAAGTCAACATAATACAAGCTAGAGTCGCTTGAGGAGAGGAAACTACGGTTAAGAAATGCAAGCCTAGGTGGTATTCTCAGGATGAATGATTGATGTGGGAGGCTGAACCCACAGGCAGTGGCACCATTGCTAGGCAAGTGGTCCTGAGTTGTTTAAGAAAGCTGGCTGAGCAAGCCATAAGGAGTGAGCCATTAAGCAGGATTTCTCTATCAGAAATCTGCTTCAGTTCCTGTCTCTAGGTTTCTACCTTGAGTTCCTGCCCTGACTTTCCTCAGTGATGAACTGTGATGTGAAAGTATCAGCAAAATAAACTCTTTCCTTCAGATTGCTTTTGGCCGTGGTGTTTCCTCACCGCAACGATAACCCTAAGCCACACCCTGTGATGTACTGTGCTCTAATCTAACTAGAGTGTTCCACCATTACCAGCACCCCTTTTTAAAATCGCGAGGCAGGATCTTACGTATATCCAGGAATGGGTGATCTTGAATAACTCCTGATCCTCCTGCCTCCACTGCCAGTTTATATGGTGTTTGTGATCAAAGCCAGAGCTTTGTACATGACAGGCAAGCACATACTAAGCTGTCTTTAGTCCCTAAGTGCCACAAGACACTCTGCAGGAGTCTAGTCTCTCCATGGCACTCCAGGGATCAAATTCATGTTGTCAGACTTGGCAGCGAGCCTTTTACGGAAAGGCATCCCACAGCTGTCTGTCTTTTGACTTCGAATTCTCTCACAGAAGAGCCAGAGTGTCAACCTCATTCTTTTCTGTCTATATCTGCCCAAAATTAGTGCTCAAATGAAAATGTATTTTATCCTAAAGCTAACACTTGATGATACATCTAGCTATCAATATAAAAATAAATTGTCCTTGCAGTGTAGCTTGTTTTTACACACAGCCCTCGGTTCAATTCCCAGCCCCTCCTCCACTAAAGAATAAACTATTTCTCTTACAGACTTTTATTATACCAATAAGAAAATAACAACCTATCTTTTTTGTGGTTTTTGTGTTGTTTTGTTTTTCAAGACAGGGTCTCACTATGTAGCCCTGGCTGACCTACAACTCACTATGTAGGCCAAGGTGGCCTGGAACACCCAGAGATTGGCTTGCCTCTGCCTTCTGAGTGCTGTGATGCCTGGCCACTGTGCCCAGCTTTCTAACATTGTATCTTTAATCCCTGCTCTTCTCTTACCAACAGGAGCAACAACTCCTTGAGGGAGTCCACTGAAGGCAGCAAATCCAGTGAGACTCTGAGCAGGTGAGAAATGGCTTCACTGCCTGCCCCTGCTTATAAAATGTCCGTTTTGTTTAGTTCTCTGCCTTAAAGCCATGAACTCTGTACTGTACCAAATGTGCTGTCCTAGGCCCTTGGAATATATAAGCAAGCAGATTTCAGTCCTGACTCTTCAGTTGCATAAAATTATAATGTGTGCTTATAGAATAACGTATAGAAAATCCTTAAATCTTTTTTGTTTTCATGACCCATAAAAATATAAACCATCTTTATATCTTTCTTAAGAGTATAAGAATGTTTTTTGTGGGACTCCTAACAATGGGTGATGTGTTTATAAAAAAATGAAGAGGTTTAAGAATATGTTCTATGGGGGTGTAGTGAGGTATGAGGGAAAGGGGATGCCTTAGCGGGCCCATGCCAAGGCATCCCTTCCCTCTGAGGGACCAGCCACAGAATAGTTTATTCAGGGCATGAGGAGGGAGTTAAGAGGGTAGTAGAGGCAGAGAAAGGCAGAGAGAAGGAGAGAGTAGAAAAGTAGAGGCCAGCCATGACCACGTGGAGAGAGGAGGGAAGGGAATGGGGAGAGGGGGGAGCAAGAGGCAAGAGAGCAAGAGAAGTGGAGGAGGGCAAGCAGCCCCTTTTATAGTGGGTCAGGCCTACCTGGCTGCTGCCAGGCAACGGTGGGGAGGAGCATACCTGGCTGTTGCCAGGCAACTGTGGGGAGGAGCATACCTGGCTGTTGCCAGGCAACTGTGGGGAGGAGCATACCTGGCTGTTGCCAGGTAACTGCTGGGTGGAGTTTAGACAGAATGCTAACAGTAGTATTGAGGGTGTCTTTGACTCATTCACCTGTTCTTGGAACCCTTTTTCTCCTACTGGGTTGCCTCACCCAGCCCTGATATTCTAATAATGGCTGGTTGTGTCATGTTCATTTGATATCCCTGGGAGGCCTGCTCTTTTCTGAAGGGAAATGGAGGAGAAGTGGATGAGGGGAGAAGGGAGGTGGGGAGTGGAGACTGGGGTGGAGGGAGGGAATCTGTGGTTGGGATGTATTGTATGAGAGATGAATAAAAGAGGGAATATGAAAATGATCGCATAGTGGAAACTGCTTACCTTTTAGTTATTGTGCTGGCTAGTTTTGCCAACCTGACACAAGCTAGAGTTGCCAGAGAGGATGGAGCCTCAACTGAGAAGATGATTCCATAAGCTCCCGCTAGGCAAGCCTATGGGGCACATGGTGATTAGTGATTGATGGGGCAAGGCCCAGTCTATTGTGGGTTGTGTCAATCCTGGGCTGGTGGTACTGGCTTCTATAAGGAAGCTGGCTGAGCAAGCCAGGGAAAGCAAGCCAGTAAGCAACACCTCTTCGTGGCCTCTGCATCAGCTCCTACCCCAGGTCTCTGCCTTGTTTGAGTTCCTGTCCTGACTTCCTTTGGTGATGAACTGTGGTGTAGAAGGGTAAGCTGAATAACGCCTTTCCTCCCCAGGTTGCTTTGGTCATGGTGTTTCATGGCAGCAGTAGTAACTCTGACTAGGTTAAGAATGAGCTTTTTCATCCCCGTGTGCTCAGTACTTGTGCACAACGCCTACCAAAAATCCACTCAGTAAATACTTTTTAATGAATGAATCAAGGCAGTATCTTAAATACTGTTTCTGTGTCTTGATCACAATACAATAAATTGAATCTTCCTAACTGTTTTTCTTTTCATCTAATCAGAAATTATTGATTTTCTATTTTCTTGGATATATAGTACTATACTGTAGCTATGAATAATAACTATATTATAATTCTATCTCTCCTCTTTTCTAGTTGCTTTAGAGTTATCTCATTTTGTTTATCTAATGTATGTGGGAGCTATTATCTTCTTTTTAAGCTAGAAATGAAGAAAATCATATTGTGTAAGCAACTTGCCAAGGGCATTCAGCTTGTAATCTCTGAACTTGAGCCCTAGTGGCTTCAGAGCACATGTTTGTAGCCACTGCTGTGTACTGCCTCTGGGCCCTTACACTGAGCTGCCTGGGAGGAAGCAGTCACAGGCATAGGGTAGAGTTACTTCCCCTAGGTAGCAAAGGCTCCACTGTAGAGTTTCTCTGTGGTTAGAAAAATCTGTTTCTTTCAGTAATGCCAATACTTATTTTATTATTTTAAAAATGTCACTGAGGGCCGGAGAGATGGCTCAGTGGTTAAGAGCGCCGACTGTTCTTCCAAAGGTTGTGAGTTCAAATCCCAGCAACCACATGATGGCTCACAACCATCTGTAATGAGATCTGATGCCCTCTTCTGGGGTGTCTAAAGACAGGACTCCACTGTACACTTTTCTGAGACTGAGACTTTTTTCTTTAAAAATCTTCATGTTTATTGTGATGTGTGTGATTGTGTGTGCATGCATGTACCAGAGCACATGTGTGGAGGTCAGAAGAACAACCTGTGGGAGCCAGTTCTTTCCCTGCACTGTCTGACCAGGGACTGAACTCAGAACAAGCGGTTTTCCCTGAGGCGCCATCTGGGAAGCCGCCACACCATTTTTCTTTGCTGTAGTTACATTCTTACTAAGCCTTACCACTTTTGTTCTCTAGTAACTCAAAGTTACTACAAAACTGACAGAGTAACCCCCAGTGCTTATTTACATCAGTCATCTCTTTAACTTGTACCATGGGTAATGATGGCTATGACTAAAGCACTTAACAGCAATGAAGAAAAGCTAGTACCATCCCTGTGTCCCAGCACCAATTGTAAGCTCAGTTACCCAGAGGACTCAGAGTGTCAGTCTGAGAACTGCAGGGCAGGGCCAGGCCTCTTCCCACCCACTGATCTGACTGGATCTGAGTTCTGTAACCTTGCATTATTAATGCTGAGTTCTTGTTAACTCTCTTTGGTTTCTTCCGTTTCCTTTCTGGTCACTTGTTTGCCATATAGTGCTGGCTGGTCTAGAACTCAGCTCCCCCTGCCTTAGCCTCCCAAGGGCAGGGGTTACAGGTATGTACCAACACACTCAGCTGCTTACCTCATTCCTAAATGAGTGGTTCAAATAGCAACTTACAGGATATATGAGAAAATGATCTGTACTTACAATTTTTATTATACAAAAATTAAAATTTCTAACCAAGATTCCATTAATATGATTTTAGTGAGTAGACCGGGGTTGCCTGCCTATAATCCCAGCACTCAACAGGAATGAGCAGGAAGGTCACAAGTTCAAGGTCATCCTCAGCTACATTGAGGGAGCTGTAGAGCAGCCTAGGCTACAGACCCTGTCTTAAAGGGGGAGGGGGGAACCCTTTTTGAGTACTGAATAAAAAACTACAATGTATTTTGGCTTTCCCACTACAGGTGTTTGATAACCTTAACAACTTACAGTTATGATTGGGCATCTTGAGTTTATATTTCAAGCTGCTACATGTGCCTGTATTGGCTTCCATTAGTCCATATATCTCAGTACTAGGCTTCAGGAAACAATGTTTGCATTGGCCTGTACGTTAGCTTCTCTCTAACTCTTATGCCTGAAAGAAAGAACAGAAGGGAGGAAAGGATTTTATTTGGGCTTCAGGATGTGCTTGGACAGAACTCATCATAGGAGTATGTGACAGAGAAAACTGTTTATACATAGAAAAGAGGGAAATAGAACGTGGGGAGAATACTGGGAGGATCCTCACAGACAAGTCTCCAGTGGCTTACCTCCCATGACTAGGCTCCTCCCCTTCCTCCTCCCTCAACATCACTCGTGGAGAGCCTCCACAGTCCAATCATCTCTGGGAACCCCAGAGATGCCCTGCCCCAGCTGTATGCCTCCATCATCTCCTATGTGTTTCTCAGTGTAGTCAAATGGGCAAAGTTAACCTGCACACTGTCCTTACGTTTCCAGAGAGCCCGTCCCTCTGCATCCCGGAGACCTAGAAGACCCGTCTAGCTGCTTCACGTTCACATCTACAGGTGAGTTTTCAGTGGACTCCGCAGAGGTGCCTCACTCCCAAGAGAAGAAAGACAAAGTCACACAGCAGCGGTGTTTAAGCCCCACTGACTCTCACTTCCTACAGCTCCCGTTCAGTTTTACCCACCTTGAACCTGCCAGGCTGGTTGCCTGTTAGTGCTCTTGCACCTACAGTGCCAACATTGCCAACCACCTCAGATTCTTTGAAGTAATGTAAATGTCACTTTCTCGGAAACCCTTAACTCTCACCATTATTAAAAAAAAAGAAAAAAAAATCACAACCTTCCCACACTTTCCAGTTCCCCTGACCTTTCCCACTTATATTACACATCATCCTGGAACATATCATGTAACGTACTAATTCATGTTGTTAGTGTGTGCCACGGCCTGGGAAATAAGGCCTAGTAGTTTTTCCCTTTCTGACATACCTGGGTGTTTAGAGCCTTCCTGACACAGAGCAGGTGCGAAGGAAGTGGTCATTGAATGGCTGGAGTCAAAGGGAGAATCAAAGCTCTCCATATCATTTCCCGTGATGTACAAAGTGGCTCCATAAAAACAAGAGAGACAGACAGACTGAAAGATCAGACTCTGTGTAGAACTCACGTGGTCAGACTCAGAAAGGGAGAGAGGAATGAAAATATTAGAGAGAGGGACTTAAACTGTAGCCAAAAAACAAATTACAGGAAGCAAACTTCATTAGGAAGACAAATTATAGAAAGCATATTAGATGCCTTAGGAAGCAAGGGCAAGACAGTAAACATAATTTACCTCACAGAAGAGAAAACAACTGGGAAAGAATGAAACAAACAGTTCCTCAATGAAAACATGGCTATAAATCTGGCCAGTGCTATGTGAGAAGAGCTTCATTATAGAAGAGTGTTAATGTAGTTAAAAACGTGTGTGTGTGTGCATGTGTGCGTGCATGTGTGTGCATGTGTGTGTGTGCATGTGTGTGTGTGTGAGAGATGAGCCCTGAGGTCAACCTTGAGTATCATTCCCCAGGATGCCGTCCATCCTGCTTTAGGGAACAGAGTGTTTCACCTGAAACTCCCAAGTTAGGCTAGCTGTTAGCTGGCAGCCCCGGGGACTCTTTCTCTGCATGACCAGTGCTGGCATTTCCAGCTTATAATGCCACGGTTTACAGTTTACGTGAGCCCCAACCATCAAACTCAGGCACTCTTGTTTGCATAATGCATATTTTACCATCGGAGTTATTTCTCCAGCCCTTTGTCACAGTTACTTTAATGATTAGTGATGACACGAGAGCAATACTCTGCCTGATTGGATTACTCTAAATGAGAACTTTTGCCTTCTCACATATTCTGAATACCATAGAGCACTTTAACCCCACTCAGTATCCTTCCAACTCTCAACAATTGGTGTAATGCACATTAATTATGAACATGGTTGTTACGGCTTAGCTAGCTGCCTATTCCTGTGATAAAACGTGGCTTACTGAAAGCAACTTGAAGAAGAAAGGATTTGGTTTATAATTCTGCAGCACAGTCCATCATCAAAGGAACTCAGGGCAGGAACTGAAGCAGAGACCATGGAGGAGCACAGCTTACTGGCTTTATCCTCATGGCTGGCTCCACCTGCTTTCTTATAGCACCCAGAATCACTCTCCAGGGGTGACATCACCCTCAGTGGGCTAGGCCCTCCCACATCAGTCATCAATCAAGAAAATGCACCACAGGCTTTTCTACAGGTCAGTCTGATGGAGGCATTTTCTCAACTGTGGTTCCTTCCTCAGATGAATCTAGGTTGTGTCAAACTGACAAAAACCATACAAGGTAGGGTTTTGTTTGTTTTTGCTTTGTTTTGTTATTTGAGGTAGGTTTCTTATGAAGCCCAAGCTGGCTTCACACTCACAGAGTTCAACTTGCTTCTGCCTCCCAAGCTCTCAGATTAAAGGTGTGTGCCACCACACCTGGCTTAGGACAGGTTATTTGTATTTTCCTGTTTAATTAATATTCACCTTGATATGCTGACATCTTGGTTCTTTACTTTCGAACTAGTATAATTTTACATAGTGCTTTTAATGTATGTCTGAGGGTGGTAAATTTTCTCAGTTCCTGACATTGGGTATTTCATCCTCATTTTGAGGGACTACTGAGTATAGAATTCCAGGTCAGGATTTCTTCATCACTCTATTAATGTGGGTAACTTTCCCCACTCGGGGTTTCTGCTGTATCTAAGAAGTCAGCTGTAAATTTAATGGATACCTATTTAAATGTTATAGCTGTGATATTTTTGCCTTTTGTTTGCTTGCTTGATTTAGCAGTTCTTGCCCATATAGCCATTTTCTTTCTATGAGTAGAACACATCTGCTGTTTGAAGTCATGTGGTTTGAATCAGCAGAAGTCTCAACTCCATTGCCTGGTCTTCCTCTGTACCAGGAATCTCCTAGTTACATTTTTTTTCTCTTGCTTTTCTTTTCTTTCTTTTTCTTTTCTTTTTTTTTTTTTTTTTTTTAAGATTTATTTAGACTCGCCAGCTACCCACAACACCCGCCACATGATCTTAAGACTTCTGGTGAGTGGAACACAGCTTCTGCTCCAATCCAATTGCGTGCAGGAACTGAGACTACATTAGTTAGGGAAGCAGAAAACCGGCCTGAGTAGGGCCACAGGCCTCTTCCGGCCAGACCAGCACCGGGGTAGCTAGAGCGCAGGGTCGGCTGACACCCGCCAGCTACCCACAACACCCGCCACAGGATTTTGATACTTCGGGTGAGTGGAACACAGAGTCTGCTCCAATCTTTAAACAGTGACAACGATAACAACTAACCCCAGAGATTACCAGATGGCGAAAGGTAAACGTAATAATCTTACTAACAGAAACCAAGACCACTCACCATCATCAGAACCCAGCACTCCAACTTCGCCCAGTCCAGGGCACCCCAACACACCGGAAAAGCTAGACACGGATCTAAAAGCATATCTCATGATGATGGTAGAGGACATCAAGAAGGACTTTAATAACTCACTTAAAGAAATACAGGAGAACACTGCTAAACAAGTAGAAGACATTAAAGAGGAAACACAAAAATCCCTTAAAGAATTGCAGGAAAACATAACCAAACAGGTAGAAGACATAAAAGAGGAAACACAAAAATCCCTTAAAGAATTGCAGGAAAACACAACCAAACAGGTGATGGAATTGAATAAAACCATCCAAGACCTAAAAAGGGAAGTAGACACAATAAAGAAAACCCAAAGTGAGGCAACGCTGGAGATAGAAACCCTAGGAAAGAAATCTGGAACCATAGATGCGAGCATCAGCAACAGAATACAAGAGATGGAAGAGAGAATCTCAGGTGCAGAAGATTCCATAGAGAACATCGGCACAACAATCAAAGAAAATGGAAAATACAAAAAGATCCTAACTCAAAACATCCAGGAAGTACAGGACACAATGAGAAGACCAAACCTACGGATAATAGGAGTGGATGAGAATGAAGATTTTCAACTCAAAGGACCAGCAAACATCTTCAACAAAATTTTAGAAGAAAACTTCCCAAATCTAAAGAAAGAGATGCCCATGAACATACAAGAAGCCTACAGAACTCCAAATAGACTGGACCAGAAAAGAAATACCTCCCGACACATAATAATCAGAACAACAAATGCACTAAATAAAGATAGAATACTAAAAGCAGTAAGAGAAAAAGGCCAAGTAACATATAAAGGCAAGCCTATCAGAATTACACCAGATTTTTCACCAGAGACTATGAAAGCCAGAAGATCCTGGACAGATGTTATACAGACACTAAAAGAACACAAATTCCAGCCCAGGCTACTATACCCAGCTAAACTCTCAATTAACATAAGTAACCAAATAACATAAGAAACCAAAGTATTCCATGACAAAAACAAATTCACACATTATCTCTCCATGAATCCAGCCCTTCAAAGGATAATAACAGGAAAAAACCAATACAAGGACAGGAACCACGCCCTAGAAACAACAAGAAAGTAATCCCTCAACAAACCTAAAAGAAGACAGCCACAAGAACAGAATGCCAACTTTAACAACAAAAATAACAGGAAACAACAATTACTTTTCCTTAATATCTCTTAATATCAATGGACTCAACTCCCCGATAAAAAGACATAGACTAACAAACTGGCTACACAAACAAGACCCAACATTTTGCTGCTTACAGGAAACTCATCTCAGAGAAAAAGATAGACACTACCTCAGAATGAAAGGCTGGAAAACAATTTTCCAAGCAAATGGTATGAAGAAACAAGCTGGAGTAGACATTCTAATATCTAATATTCCAATAATAATATCTAATATTCCAACCCAAAGTCATCAAAAAAGACAGGGAGGGGCACTTCATACTCATCAAAGGTAAAATCCTCCAAGAGGAACTATCAATCCTGAATATCTATGCTCCAAATACAAAGGCAGCCACATTCATTAAAGAAACTTTAGTAAATCTCAAAGAACACATTGCATCTCATACAATAATAGTGGGAGACTTCAACACACCACTTTCACCAATGGACAGATCATGGAAACAGAAACTAAACAGGGACACAGTGAAACTAACAGAAGTTATGAATCAAATGGATCTGGCAGATATCTACAGAACATTCTATCCTAAAACAAAAGGATATACCTTCTTCTCAGCACCTCATGGTACCTTCTCCAAAATGGACCACATAATTGGTCACAAAACAGGCCTCAACAGATACAATAATATTGAAATTGTCCCATGCATCCTATCAGATCACCATGGACTAAGGCTGATCTTCAATAACAAAATAAATAATAGAAAGCCAACATTCACGTGGAAACTGAACAACACTCTTCTCAATGATACCTTGGTCAAGGAAGGAATAAAGAAAGAAATTAAGGACTTTTTAGAGTTCAATGAAAATGAAGCCACAACATACCCAAACTTATGGGACGCAATGAAAGCATTTCTAAGAGGAAAACTCATAGCTCTGAGTGCCTCCAAAAAGACACTAGAGAGAGCACACATTAGCAACTTGACAACACACCTAAAAGCACTAGAACAAAAGGAAGCAAACTCACCCAAGAGGAGTAGACGGCAGGAAATAATCAAACTCAGGGGCGAAATCAACCAAGTAGAAACAAGAAGAACTATTCAAAGAATCAACCAATCAAGGAGCTGGTTCTTTGAGAAAATCAACAAGATAGATAAACCCTTAGCCAGACTCACTAGAGGGCACAGGGAAAGCATCCTAATTAACAAAATCAGAAATGAAAAAGGAGACATAACAACAGATCCTGAAGACATCCAAAACACCATCAGATCCTTCTACCAAAGGCTATACTCAACAAAACTGGAGAACCTGGATGAAATGGAGAAGTTCCTAGACAGACACCAGGTACCAAAGCTGAATCAAGATCAGGTTAATGATCTAAACAGCCCTATATCCCCCAAAGAAATAGAAGCAGTCATTAATAGTCTCCCAACCAAAAAAAGCCCAGGACCAGATGGGTTTAGTGCAGAGTTCTATCAGACCTTCAAAGAAGATCTAATCCCAGTTCTTCACAAACTATTCCACAAAATAGAAACAGAAGGTACTCTACCCAACTCATTCTATGAAGCCACAATTACTCTGATACCTAAACCACAAAAAGACCCAACAAAGATAGAAAACTTCAGACCAATATCCCCTATGATTATTGATGCAAAAATTCTCAATAAAGTTCTTGCTAGCCGAATCCAAGAACATATGAAAACAATCATCCATCCTGACCAAGTAGGTTTCATCCCAGGGATGCAGGGATGGTTCAATATACGGAAATCCATCAACGTAATCCAGTATATAAACAAACTCAAAGACAAAAACCACATGGTCATCTCGTTAGATGCGGAAAAAGCATTTGACAAGATCCAACACCCATTCATGATAAAAGTCTTGGAAAAAGCCGGGCATGGTGGCCCACGCCTTTAATCCCAGCACTCGGGAGGCAGAGGCAGGTGGATTTCTGAGTTCGAGGCCAGCCTGGTCTACAAAGTGAGTTCCAGGACAGCCAGGGCTATACAGAGAAACCCTGTCACGAAAAACCAAAAAAAAAAAAAAAAAAAAAGTCTTGGAAAGATCAGGAATTCAAGGCCCATACCTAAACATGATAAAAGCAATCTACAGCAAACCAGTAGCCAACATCAAAGTAAATGGTGAGAAGCTTGAAGCAATCCCTCTAAAATCAGGGACTAGACAAGGCTGTCCACTTTCTCCATACCTATTCAACATTGTACTTGAAGTCCTAGCCAGAGCAATTCGACAACAAAAGGAGATCAAAGGGATACAAATTGGAAAAGATGAAGTCAAAATATCACTTTTTGCAGATGATATGATAGTATATATAAGTGACCCTAAAAATTCCACCAGAGAACTCCTAAACCTGATAAACAGCTTCGGTGAAGTAGCTGGATATAAAATTAACTCAAACAAATCAATGGCCTTTCTCTACACAAAGAATAAACAGGCCGAGAAAGAAATTAGGGAAACAACACCCTTCTCAATAGTCACAAATAATATAAAATATCTTGGCGTGACTCTAACTAAGGAAGTGAAAGATCTGTATAATAAAAACTTCAAGTCTCTGAAGAAAGAAATTATAGAAGATCTCAGAAGATGGAAAGATCTCCCATGCTCATGGATTGGCAGGATCAACATTGTAAAAATGGCTATCTTGCCAAAAGCAATCTACAGATTCAATGCAATCCCCATCAAAATTCCAAATCAATTCTTCAACGAATTAGAAAGTGCAATCTGCAAATTCATCTGGAATAACAAAAAACCTAGGATAGCAAAAACTCTTCTCAAGGATAAAAGAACCTCTGGTGGAATCACCATGCCGGACCTAAAGCTTTACTACAGAGCAATTGTGATAAAAACTGCGTGGTACTGGTATAGTGACAGACAAATAGACCAATGGAATAGAATTGAAGACCCAGAAATGAACCCACACACCTACGGTCACTTGATCTTCGACAAGGGAGCTAAAAACATCCAGTGGAAGAAAGACAGCATTTTCAACAAATGGTGCTGGCACAACTGGTTGTTAACTTGTAGAAGAATGCGAATCGATCCATTCCTATCTCCTTGTACTAAGGTCAAGTCTAAGTGGATCAAGGAACTTCACATAAAACCAGAGACACTGAAACTTATAGAGGAGAAAGTGGGGAAAAGCCTTGAAGATATGGGCACAGGGGAAAAATTCTTGAATAGAACAGCAATGGCTTGTGCTGTAAGATCGAGAATTGACAAGTGGGACCTCATGAAACTGCAAAGCTTCTGCAAGGCAAAAGACACCATCAATAAGACAAAAAAAAAAACCACCAACAGATTGGGAAAGGATCTTTACCTATCCTAAATCAGATAAGGGACTAATATCCAATATATATAAAGAACTCAAGAAGGTGGACTCCAGAAAGTCAAATAACCCCATTAAAAATGGGGCTCAGAACTGAACAAAGAATTCTCACCTGAAGAATACCGAATGGCAGAGAAGCACCTGAAAAAATGTTCAACATCGTTAATCATCAGGGAAATGCAAATCAAAACAACCCTGAGATTCCACCTCACACCCGTCAGAATGGCTAAGATCAAAAATTCAGGTGACAGCAGATGCTGGCGAGGATGTGGAGAAAGAGGAACACTCCTCCATTGTTGGTGGGATTGCAAGCTTGTACAACCACTCTGGAAATCAGTCTGGCGGTTCCTCAGAAAATTGGACATAGTACTACCGGAGGATCCAGCAATACCTCTCCTGGGCATATATCCAGAAGATGTCCCAACCGGTAAGAAGGACACATGCTCCACTATGTTCATCGCAGCCCTATTTATAATAGCCAGAAGCTGGAAAGAACCCAGATGTCCCTCAACAGAGGAATGGATACAGAAATTATGGTACATTTACACAATGGAGTACTACTCAGCTATTAAAAAGAATGAATTTATGAAATTCCTAGCCAAATGGATGGACCTGGAGGGCATCATCTTGAGTGAGGTAACACAATCACAAAGGAACTCACACAATATGTATTCACTGATAAGTGGATATTAGCCCAAAACTTAGGATACCCAAGATATAAGATACAATTTGCTAAACGCATGAAACTCAAGAAGAATGAAGACCAAAATGTGGACACTGTGCCCCTTTTTAGAATTGGGAACAAAACACGCATGGAAGGAGTTACAGAGACAAAGTTTGGAGCTGTGATGAAAGGATGGACCATCTAGGGACTGCCATATCCAGGGATCCATCCCATAATCAGCTTCTAAACGCAGACACCATTGCATACACTAGAAAGATTTTGCTGAAAGGACCCAAAGATAGCTGTCTCTTGTGAGACTATGCAGGGGCCTAGCAAACACAGGAGTGGATGCTCACAGTCAGCTATTGATGTATCACAGGGCTCCCAATGGAGAAGCTAGAGAAAGTACCCAAGGAGCTAAAGGGATCTGCAACCCTGTAGTTGGAACAACATGATGAACTAACCAGTACCCCGGAGCTCTTGTCTCTAGCTGCATATGTATCGAAAGATGGCCTAGTCGGCCATCACTGGAAAGAGAGGCCCATTGGACTTGCAAACTTTATATGCCCCAATATAGGGGAATGCCAGGGCCAAAAGAATGGGAATGGGTGGGTAGGGAAGTGGGGGGCGCTATGGGGGACTTTTGGGATAGCATTGGAAATGTAATTGAGGAAAATATGTAATAAAAAATATTAAAAATTAAAAAAAAAGATTTATTTAATGTATGTGAGTACACTGTTGCTCTCTTCAGACACACCAGAAGAGGGCATCAGATCCCATTACAGATCGTTGTGAGCCACCATGTGATTGCTGAGAATTGAACTCAGGACCTCTGGAAGAGCAGTCTTAACCTCTGAGCCATCTCTGCAGCCCCTCTTGGTTTTCTACCATGTCATCTTTTCTTTGTACACCCCCGGTTAGGTTTTATTATATGATACTGGATTCAGACTTAGATCGAGACTACCTTCTTCTAGACAAAATTCACTTTTTGTTTGTTTGTTTTTGTAGACAGCTAAGAGATTTGACAATTCCAAATCAGTTTGATAAAACCGTCAGTGGCTCTGATTTGAAGTGAGACCTCTGGATATCACGATTCTGTACATTCTCATTCCTAAGGCAGGATTCACCAGAGGAGCAAGCCATGAAATGCTTATATAACTATAGACTGATGTACATGATCAGAGGCGGGGGTCCTACAAAGGCCATCTGCAAGTTAGTAACAGGGAAGAACAGCTGCTTAGCCTAAGAATTTTGAAGGTTCAGCAAGAGAGGCAATGTTTCACCCCAGTGTGGGGCTGAGGCCTGGAGACTTGCTAGAGTCTACACTCAAGGGTGAAGAATCTGGGCCCTGGTGTCTCCAGGTGATGGCAGTATCCAAACCAAACCCACCCATGCAGAACTAAGCTAGTACCCATGGGCCAGTTTTCTGTACCACTGTGTGTTCCAGCGGGACTTTGCCCCTGGCCAGTCCTACCCATGTATAAGGGAGACTTGCCTCGTCCAGTTTGTTGATGTCAATGCCACTTGTCTCAGAAACTCCCTCCCACACAAACAACTCAGAAATGGACTCTACCAGTTTTCTAGCTGTCTCTCAATCTAGTTAACTAAGATTAACTCTTGCGCGCACCCTGACTTGCCAGCAAGAACGACGCTGCAACAGGATCCTTCTGCACACACACGTTTATTGGGAGAGCTTGATTGTAGAGGCGAAGAGACCCCAAGCCCAGAACTGGTGCTGCTTATATAGGCCTAGGAGAAGCGTGTCTCACACCCGGATTGGTTGTGCTTGGGTTATGCTTATCACCTCATTTGCATGCCTACATCTGATTGGTTAACTTGTCTCTCATCTGATTGGTTAACTTGTCTCTCATCTGATTAGTTAACTTGTCTCTCATCTGATTGGTTAATTTTGGTTAATTCTCAAAACCTCATCTTGGCAAAAGAACTTTACTGTCTATGTATGTGTGGTGGCCAGCGGAAGGCAGCGCCACCCTGCAACGGCACATGTGGCTTCCCACATCTCCCCCTTTTTGTTTTAATAAAATGAGGCTGGAGTAGGCCTGTGCAATTATGTCCATCCACCGTGGCTCCTGTTTTAGGTCGTTCCTCTAATGTCACAGCCTTACCCGTCATAGGGTAACCCTATCACCACCAGGCCCCGTGTCTTAGGTTGGTCTGTGCATGAGGAAAGTTGCCAGTCTCTGGATACCGCAGTGCTGTGTGACAGTAACTGCTAAATGACCTAGGGAAAACTCTACAAAAGAGGCCATCCAAAAAATGAATTAGTGGGGAAATCATGATCACCCTATCACGTGCAATGAGGAAACCTCAGCGATGTGCAAGGGCTGACCAATGATCTTTGAGTCTCTCATCCCAGTGCAATGGATCTATAAATCCGTGGGGTGCAAGAGCAGGGAACTCAGATACCTACTAATTCTTGAGCATAGATAACCAAACTTCAGGGGAGGCGCCATTTTCAATAGCTAAAAGTGCCTGAGTTATAATCACCTTGTCACATTTTTGTTGGGTTCTGAATTTGCATACCAACCAGAGCATGTGGACCAGAGCTGGTCCACAGCATATGGCAGCACCAAACAAAATCACTCCCACCCATTCCTTAAAGTAAGAAAAAGCAGAGGTAAGCCAAGAGGTAAAATTGCCAACAATGATGGGTTCTATTCGAGTTCCATTAAGGCTTAAAATCTGGCATTAGATGTAAAGAATTGAGGAAACACCTGAATGCGTCAACGGCATGGTTTCAGGAACACAGAGCTCTTCAGTTCTCACTAGCGGGAGCACCTCCAGCCACAGGAACATCCACGTCCTCATAGCTCTGCTTGTTTTGAATTGCTCTGGTCAGCCGTTCTGGGACCCACAGCTGTTGTCGTCGGTGATCCTGGGGAAACACAAACAGACCCTCTCTCCCAAACCAATTGAGAGCACTCCTCTCTTACCTGATTCAGTGCCTCATTGTCTCTCTGGAGTTCTGCAATGCTGTCAACACAGGTGGGCAATGATTTCCACGCCCTTATGGCACCTGCTCAAACACATGCACTGGATATCCTGTCTGTTGTTGTGCAAAGCGACCTTGGCCAAGCAGCATATCCCTATCCCATGCTGGATTTATCTCTGCCCTGCTTGGTCGGTGAAAATAGGACATCCCAGCAAGGAGAATCTAACCTCTCTCCAAACCTCCGGACAGAAGGTCCGCCTATAGGTGGCTGCCGAGGAGGTATAGGGAGGGGGCGCAGAAGCTAATTCGCCTTCCTTCTCCGCCTCGGCTCTTTTGTTTTGTCCTTTCTGTCCACCTAATAACACTGTGTCTTTCTTTTTCTTTTTTCTTTTTAAGCCCTTCTCCTCTTCCAACATACTCTCTTGTTGCTCTGTAAGGATTTTCTGACCTGTCTTGACTGCCCCTACACACAGTTTCAAACAGTAACAGAGTCCATATATCAGAACAAACAAGACCAAAACTATCAGACCTACCCACAAAGGGTCAATGGGAAGAAAAAGCATAACTCATGAACCTTAACTTGTCCCAAAGCCGGGAACCTTATCGTCTCAATCTTTTCTTTCCTTCCTTTCCTTTTTCCTTTCCTTCACTATTTCCTTTCCTTTATCACTGATTCCTTTTATTTTTCCTCCTTTTTCTTTTCCTTTTCTTAAAAAACATATCCCCCTTTAACCCGGGGATCAATTTGGGAGATTTACTGGTACCACTGTTCCTCAGCTGAAGAGTTCTGAATCCACACAGCCAGATCCTTCTCAGCAGTCTGTTTTGCAGGAACACTTCATTACCACTGTTCCCCAGCTGAAGAGTTCTGAATCCACTCCGGATCCTTCTCAGCAGTCTGTTTTACGGGAACACTTTATTAACCGCTCCTTCACCATGATGCAGTTCTGAATCCTCCCTGTAGCAGGGGGTCTTCGCTCGTGCTTGAAGATGTTTCTTTTCCCGGGTTTCTGGCACCACTTCTTGCGTGTGCCCTGACTCACCAGCAAGAACGATGCTGCAACAGGATCCTTCTGCACACATTTATTGGGAGAGCTTGATTGCAGAGGCGAAGAGACCCCAAGCCCAGAACTGGTGCTGCTTATATAGGCCTAGGAGAGGCGTGTCTCACACCCGGATTGGTTGTGCTTGGGTTATGCTTATCACCTCATTTGCATGCCTACTTCTGGTTGGTTAACATGTCTCTCATCTGATTGGTTAATTTTGGTTAATTCTCAAAACCTCATCTTGGCAAAAGAACTTTACTGCCTATGTATGTGTGGTGGCCAGCGGAAGCCAGCGCCACCCTGCAACGGCACATGTGGCTTCCCACAATTAACCTATCATATGAGGTACAACCCTTTTTAGGTCATAACTGTTTAAAGTTCTAACCAGAAACTTTAGGTATTTTCCTCCCAACCCTGTCATTGGCGGGGGGGGGGGGGGGTTCTTTATTAAGTGCAGTGCACTGTTTTTAACTATTTTTTTTTACCTTTGTCCTTATGCAATTTTAGCAAGTCCATCTGCGAAAATGTCAGCTTCTCGTTCATTCAGTTCTTCTCCTAAGAAGTCTCCAGTGCACTCCCTCCTGACTAGCTCAGCTGAGGAGTCAGTGAACTCCACACCACAGTATCGCTCTACCAAGCCTATTCACTCACCCACCTCTGCAAAAGGTAAGAAGGATCTGGTATTGCCGATGGGGTTGGCTGATTTCTTTCTTTCTTTTTTTTTATTAGGTATTTATTTCATTTACATTTCCAATGCTATCCCAAAAGTTCCCCACCTGCTCCCCCACCCACCCACTCCCACTTCTTGGCCCTGGCGTTCCCCTGTACTGAGGCAGATAAAGTTTGCACGACCAATGGGCTTCTCTTTCCACTGATGGCCTACTAGGCCATCTTCTGCTACATATGCAGCTAGAGACACGAGCTCTGGGGGAGTACTGGTTAGTTCATAATGTTGTTCCACCTATAGGGTTGCAGATCCCCCCAGCACCTTGGGTACTTTCTCTAGCTCCTCAATTGGGGGCCCTGTGATCCATCCAATAGCTGACTGTGAGCATCCACTCCTGTGTTTGCTAGGCCCCGGCATCGTCTCACAAGAGACAGCTATATTTGGGTCCTTTCAGCAAAATCTTGCTAGTGTGTGCAATGGTGTCAGCGTTTGGAGGCTGATTATGGGATGGATCCCCGGATATGGCAGTCTCTAGATGGTCCATCCTTTTGTCTCAGCTCCAAACTGTGTCTCTGTAACTCCTTCCATGGGTGTTTTGTTCCCAATTCTAAGAAGGAGCAAAGTGTCCACACTTTGGTCTTCGTTCTTCTTGAGTTTCATGTGTTAGCAAATTGTATCTTATATTTTTTCTTAATCCAGGGGATTGTGGGATTCTGCACACACTGCCCATATGTAGCCTGAAGTTGGTGCTATTAAGTAATATGGTGTTTAAATTAGACAGCTATTGCAGCATATACACACTCATGCCTTAGTATAATAAAAGTTTAAATATTGTATATAAATACACTTTTACACTTTTGTGACATGAACATCGAATCTTTTTCTTGTTTTTTTGTTGCTGTTATTTGTTGGTTTAATAAATTTTATAATACTTTGTGTCTAAGTGCTGAGACTTTCCATTCTTGCTCAGTTAAAGTAGGGTTTTCCTTCAGCCAACATCTTTTTAAGTGTAAATGTCTGCTATACAAACTCATTAAAAATTTCATCAAATTTTTTAAATTCAGCTTTTGTTTTATAAAAAAAATTAAAAAATAATTTGATTTGGACTAAGTGCCTTAAAATATGTGAGTTGCATATAGGTCAAATTGTACTTGAAATGTCTTCCATTCTATACAGCAGTGATCAAAACCAGCCCATCGTTCCCGTTGATAAGAAATAAGCCACACAAGGTGTTGGGTCATAGTCAAAACATCTTAGTCTTTTGATATTCTATGCCATACATATTTCTAGATCCTAAAAAGGTATAAAAATCAGAACCTAATCCTATTTGAGTACATGTTACTCTTTACTGTTATATGCAATATACTCTGTATCTTTTGATTCTAAGCTCTTTGTGTCCTCAGTCAGGCCACAGAAAGCAGGTCTCCAAAGTCCAAGGCCTTCTCTCCATACATAGTAAACCACAGCTATCCATGGCTACCTAATTACCCAGTTCATGACTGCATCGCGATGCCCTCTCTGTGGCTACCTAGTAATAGCCCATGTGAAAGAAAGCAAACCCAGCACACACGTGTAAGAATCCGCTGTGACCGGTCCAGAGTGATGGCGAGAGGAGCGGCAGTGCCTGTAACTGCACAGGGATAGGACATTTCCCCCATTCGCAGGTCCTCACCACGCATCATGCTACATATTATTTTTGTTCAAAGATTCCTAATCTATCCTAATTTTGAAGAAATCTTAAGATTTGTTCTAAGATACTGCTGCTCATCCTCTTGAACTGAGAAACATTTAGACGATTATCTTTAATTTAGAATGAAAAGGTACTTTGGAATAAAAAGTAAGTCAATAAAAATGTTTTCAAAATTATTCATCTAGTTGGGGGCTGAGATCCATTTGCTAGCCAAGTATTTTCAGAAACTGACAGAACTTCACACACTTAGTAGAGACAGCTTTCGTGCCTCTGGGCCCTTGTCAGTTGCTGCCACAGCATTGTAGGGTCATTATGCTGTGTCAGCATGCATACAGCCCTTTCCCACCACATAGACCATCCACACCCAGGTGATAGGCACACACCGAGAAGCCCCCAATTAGAAACTACTCAGGTTTGGTGTCTAGCTGACACATATAGTATATCGCTAACTTCTCATGAATTTGTTTAATACTATGTAATTGAATCATAGTAAATCAAATTGATTTCAAACAAAACCAAATAAGCTAGTATTGCTCTATTTAAGTGGGAAACATTTTTATTTTAAAATAGTGTTTTAAATTTTTCATAAGAAAAGTTGTTTGACTTGTAATTTGAAGATTTACAAAATAAATATTGAATAGACTTTTAATATCACATCTAAGCAATTTTCTAATAGATTCACAGTCTCCGTCATTAGAAACAACAGGAAAAACATGCCAAAAACTGCAGAACAGACTGGAAAGTTTGCAAACCCTGGTAGAAGATTTACAGCTGAAGAACCAAGGTACAGTATACAGAGCAGTCTCCAGGGCTGGGGAGTTAGCTCAGTGATAGCGTACTTGCCTAGCTAATGAAAGCCCTGGGTTCAGTCCCCAGCAATAGGGGGGAAACTCACATGCATGCACACACAAGAACTATTTTTCTAACAACAAACATTTGTACAATGAGTGTAAGCATGTTACTAATACTCAATGGCATCCACTAAGAACTCGCTCACTGTTATTTGTCTTCATGCCGCCTTCACAGCAGCATGGGAGTGTGGGGCCTGATGACACAGTAAGTCCCATGTCACATAGTGAACAGGATAGCTGAGGCTTGATCCTTGCAATTTCTGATGCTAAAGCCAATATCCTTTAATACACTTTGTACATCACTTTGCTGTTTAAGAAAATCTCAGTAAATTGTGTTAGCCCAGCTCTCTCTGAGCAGTGAGAAAACATTTTGCACTGCTCATATTATTGTGAGTTTTGGGTTTTCTTTTTCTTTTTTTTTAAAAAAACATAGATTTGTTTTTGGTCCCACTTACACCCACACTTTCTAAGTCCCTCCTGCTTATGCCATCGCAGAGGTGTCTATTTGGAAGACATGCAGCATCTGTTTAATAGGAACAGTGCCTTGGGCCAGATGCACTGCCTGGCAAGATGGTGCTTGTGGTCTGAACAAATATTTTTGGAGGTTTTTGGCAGAATTTATCAAAATTTAAACTACAGGGCTGTAGGTAGAGCTTGATATTAAATACTGCCTAGCCTCCAATGGAGGAGCTAGAGAAAGTACCCAAGGAGCTAAAGGGGTCTGCAACCCTATAGGTGGAACAACAATATGAACTAACCAGTACCCCGGAGCTCATGTCTCTAGCTGCAAATGTATCAGAAGATGGCCTAGTTGGCCATCATTGGGAAGAGAAGCCCCTTGGTCTTGCAAACTTTATATGCCTCAGTACAGGGGAATGCCAGGGCCAAGAAGTGAGAGTGGGTGGGTAGGGGAGTGGGGGGGAGGATATGGGGGACTTTTGGGATAGCATTTGAAATGTAAATGAAGAAAACACCTAATATATATATATATATATGTATATATAAGTATATATACATATATATATAAATATATTATATATACATATATACATATATATATACATATATATAAATACACACACACACACACACATATATATATATATATATATATATATATATATATATATATATATATATAGAGAGAGAGAGAGAGAGAGAGAGAGAGAGAGACTGCCTAGCATGTGCAGGAGTGTGGATTGAGTCCCCAGCACAAGCAGAAGCCAAAACCATACACCTATTTCCATTTGTGTGCATGTGCACAAGAGCACAGAGAAATTCCCCAAACTACTTGCAGTAATCAAGTTTGTCCCCAGAGATGGAAGGACAGGAGGCTTCCCTCTTGGACCCTCCTGAGGTGCTTGGCTTATATCCCTGTTATCTGTCCCGCTTCCAGGAGGCTGTTATATTTGTTACAAAAGTGCGCTGCATTGAAGTCTTAATGCACCTCAGGGTCTGACCTGCAGGCTAACACCTCATCCTTGAAGATGAGTGTGAAGGGTTTTAAAACCTGAGTTGACATTACAATCTAACTTTGTTTTATTGATATTTCAGCAATGTCTTCAATGATCAGAAATCAAGAAAAGAGGATTCAGAAAGTGAAAGACCAGGAAAAAATGTTACTAAAATGATGCGTTGCTTGCCCGCTCTCTACAGAGGGCTGACACCCGATTAATTGTGGTGTTACTTATAATTAGTGCCCTGTGAACTTTTTTCTTTTTATGTGAATTTTAATAAAAGATACCCTGACCTGTATACTCTATTTTGAAATAAACTTCCTGAATGCTCTCACAGTAAAACTTGTAACTACTACCAGTTAGATTTGAGAGTGTTCACATATTATAATATATTAATTTATGCTAATGCTAGCATGTTGGTATAGTTGTTTTAAATTATTTTACAGGTTCTAAGATAGCAGAGTCAATTTTTTTTTCCTGATTTAACAAATTCTGGGTTTCAGGAGTGGGGGGAACGTGTTCAGATGGTGTAAGGGGCACAGAGCCAAGAACAGAAGGACAAACTCCAGCATGCTGGACAAACACCAGGCTTTGTTAGTGACCTTGAGCTCACTGTTCTGTCAATATCAGTAATCAACAAAACCTTGGTGCCCCCAATCCAAACTTAGAAATCTCTTCTCTTGCATAAAACTAAAGAAAGAAAATACTTAGTTACTCTTTAACTTCTACATTGAATACAGTCTACCTTAATTAAATTTTAATAAACCGGGAGTATGTGTATGCAAACTAAATACACTAAGGCAAGAGCAGACACACAAGAGTTTCACTTGTTCCGAAACATCAGAGACAATATGGCAGGGGTCATGGAGACACAGCTGCTTAGCTGGAGGCCTTGTTGCAGCTGCACAGCCCTCACCTTTCACCTCTAGGGATGGTCACCTGACCAGTTCCCTCAGGTGGAATGGACATGGATAGAGAACTGTGGGCTACCTTCAGGTCAGAGTGTTAATACTGAATTTGCCATTTTTCCTCAAGTTATTTTCTTCCCACAGAATGGATGACAAGGATGGAGAGGGCCCTCAAGGTGGCACCACAGGCAGAAGGGGGTCTGGGGAACTCTACATGGAGGGGAGATACTGCCCAGAAGACCTGATAGTGCTGACTGACACCACAGCCAGCAGGGGCCCTGAGGTGGGTGTACCTGCTCTCAGGGAAACCGTGTGCTGCTGTCAACGACAAAGTTCTCACTCTGAAGCACACCTAACTTCAAATGATGATTACAATCGATGTGCATTTAATTATAAATGATGTAAGTGTATATACATAGCATGATTTGTTTCTTAAGTCAATGGGCTTTAATGAGAGGTTAACTTTAATTTCATCAGGTAACTATAAATAGAATTCTAGAGACTTCTATTTAAATTGTTTTAATTAGCTTTGTGAAGTAATGACCAGTGCCTTCTGTGGATCTCATTGTGAGATACATAAGCAGAATGCATGGATTTCATCTCAAAAATGCGGAGAGCCGCAAAGCTTCCAAACAAACTTTCTAATGCTGCTTTCAGTTGAATCTAGACTTTTGTCAGCACAGGGCATCTTAGCCAGAATAAAATACCTGCCTTAGCTGATAGATAATATAGACTGTTAACACATGAAAACTCGTTTCACTTGTGCATTTGGAAGGTGGAAGTAGGAAAATCAGCTGTTGATGGTCATCCTTAGCTATCTAGGGAGTCGCAGGCCAGTCTGGGCCACCCTGTCTGAAAACACCAAGGCTGAGATGTAGCTCAGCTGTAGAGTGCTTGCATAAAACTGGGTATGGTGGCACATGCCTGAGCACTTGAAAAATAGAGGCAGGAGGATCAGTTTCAAGGGCACCCTTGGCTACATAGTGAATTTTGGGGTTAGCCTATGCTACAAGAAACTCCGCCTCAAAAAGTCCCTTCTAAGCAAAGTTTTTAAAAATATTTAAGACTTTCTTAAAAAAAAAAAAAAAAGCATTTAAAACTTTCCCTGAGGGAGGGTAAAAGATTTTCCCTATGGTATCTGCTATAACTTGAGGCTTGCTTTTCTCTTTATGTAAAATATAGCTCCTAGGTTAAAGTGCTAAAATTGAAACAAATGAGACATTGAATAAAGATATTAAAACTCGGTATTTATTTATTCAGTTATAACTTAAAGCTTAATATTTCTTCTCAGAGCAAAGACACTCTTCAGTATGGTCCTATAGAGAATTTCACTCGCTGGTTTGTAAGGAGAGTGAAGAGTTAACAGATGGAAAAGACGTCTCTGGGGCAGCCCATTTGTTGACACCGAGTAGGAATGAGGTGGAGCAGTGAGCAGAGATGGTCCAACCAGGGCACTGTGGGTAAAGGAGGGATGTACCAGACTCAGACCTGTTACTCCCAGTCCTCAAGGAACTATACCCTTCAAACCACCTCAGCATCTCACACCTCAATCCCTCATGCTCTGCTTCCTGGATGACCACCTCTGAATAGGCCTTCAGCCACTAAGACAAAGACATACTTGCTAATGTCTCGCCTATCCTCAGCAGTTAAAATGGAATAAAAACTAACAGGAAGTCTGGAGTTTAACTCCGATCCTTACTGGTCACAGTTCCGTATGATGTTACTATTAAATGTAAATAGTGTTGCTTTAGCTGTGTTTGATGGGGCTTATTGTAGGCTTTCTAGTCTAAGAGCTGCTAAGGGCGCTCTACTGTGTACCCGTGCAGTTGTTTAGTTGCTCCTTGCCCATATGTAGTCCATACCTCAGGCATACTACCCAGGATGCAACTACCCAGGATGATCAATTCCTCAAGTCCTGATGTGTCAGCACAAACCAGTCAATACAATAAGGGACAAGTGCCAGCTTACAGGAAGCATTATCTGCAGGCATACATCTTCCTACATTTTGGACAGAAGCCACACTAGCAAACCTGAAAGAGCCCTGACGGCTACAATTGGAATCACACCGCCTTTACTTTAAACTATGCAGTGCGCTCTACAGCCTTAGCCTTGTCCACATTCTGCTGCAGCCTCTTGGATGCTCTGAAAACTGAGTCAGTGAATCCCCCACCACCCATGAACCACTTTATCCTCACGGCCAGTCTGTAGGAATCTATTGCTGCATTCTTCCCAACGAGTAACTTCCTTATTCTCTACCAACACAAACTTCCACTCCACCACTGTGTCTGCAGGCAGGAAGACAGAATGAGACCAGAGCCCGTCTTTGCAGTAGTGGAGTGGGATGTATGTGTTCCATCTCCCAAGGCTCTCATGGTCTCCAGTCACTGCAATGAACTGCACGTCGGTGTTAGTGGTGTAGTGCACCTGGAACTGGATGCTGACCTGTTGAGGTTTCAGAGATGCCACCTTCCCATCTACTTCCCAGCCTCTTCCTCCCACAAGACTGTTTGTGCTGTCGTCCATTCTCTGATTTAGACTTAACCTAGAAGCCTCAAGACTGCCACCCAAACCAACACTCCCCCAAGATGAGTGCCTAGACACCACTTCCCAGTCCTCGTGGCCTGCCGGGTCCTGACTGACTGCTTTAGCTCTGTCCACAAGCAGGCTGCTGGAGGGCAGCTTTGCGGCCACACTGCCAGCTACTTTAACAGCTGTTTCTTGTCCTTTGGGGAGTCTCCATTCTCCTTCATGAGATCCTGGGCTTTGATTTCTTGCCGCTTCGGAGTTGGCCCTGGAGTGTGTGTCTGGAATCTTCCCAACAGGAACAAACTCTCTGGCTTTGACCCAGTCTGCTCCAACATTCTGCAGTCTCTGTGCTTCCGGCAGGTTACCAAGATCTTTGCTCTCAGAAATCAAATGTCCGTTGCTTTCCTGAAGATGCTCTAAGGAAGGAAAGGGCAGTAACATTAGGTGGTTCACAAAGGAAGACACAGAAAATTTTTGCTGTTGTCTTTATTTCTATGTACAGCTCAAGGCTCTGTTTTTTAAAAAGCAAGTACCTATTTGAACATTCCCAACACTGCTCTAAGAGCACACACGTAGAGCCAACGATCAAAAGCACACTTGGGGAGTCTCAGCACACACCATGAGAGAGAATGAAGTGGCAAGTTGCAAAGTCTCCCACAGTCCAGACCATGTTGGCAGGTATCCAAAGTTAAGTCACTTGGCTCCTGTCATTTAAAGAAAAGAAAAAAAAAAATGCTGCCCAAGGGTTGGGGCAGGAGCTTAGCACAAGGCCCAGCCTCACATGCTGGTGGCTTCTGTAGAACAAAGGATTACATGGCTACCCTGCACCTGAGAGTACACCTGAACTCCCTGGGAGTGAATACAAGATGGGCCAGCTCCAGCTAACTGGAAGGCATAGCAGTCAGTGTGAAGAAAACCGTGAACAAGACTGAGTGGAGTTGGGGGTGTGTGGTGGGGGTGGGGAGGGCTTGAGGGAAAAGGAATGTCTTCAACAAGCACAAGATTTTCCTATCCCACCCACCCTCCTTAATAAGTACATACAGTTATAAAAGCTATTCTTAAAAGTATACGATCCAAGTTCTCTAAAACCCTGGTTTCATTCCTGGCTACCTCTCCTATAAGCCTGACCACCCTAAAACCATAAATCAGCAGGGGTTAGGAGAACTCAGCGCTACATGTTTACCTCTTTTTAATGATGACCTTCAAAGTGAGATGTCAGCAAATATTACTCTGGAGTCCTAATTTTCTGAAGAACCTTTATCAAAACCCAGCCGTGGGAAAGATTTTCACGTAGTAGCTACAAATGACCACCACTAAAAATAAGTTCTGCCAGGCAGCTGGGCAAAGGGCACAAGAGGTAAGGGTTTGTGCCAGTGTACACTGATTGCCTGATGCAGGGTCTCTAAAATGTAGATTTAAACTTAGGTGACAATTCTCATCAGAGTTGGATTCCCTAGTAGGCCCACCCTGGGCTGTTCCCAAGCCGGCACAAAGCCTCAGCTACAGTGGCCTTCATGACCCAAGTCTAAGCTGAATTTTACTTTCCTGAAAAAACTGCCCAGATAGTAGGAAGTGAGTACTCAAGTGTTCATAAGCCCCAAATCTAAGGCGGGGTGTGGTATGTCAGCGACTGGGACTCAGAAGATGTCCCTCTCAGCTTCAGCAGGAACTGAATGAAGAGTTGTGAGATGCCCCCCAAGCCAGCCTCGTGCACTGCTCCAAGTGCGGCCAGGCGGAGGAGCCTGTGCCGGCTGAGGCGGCAGAAGCTGGGCGCGGCCTCTGGAGGACCCGCGTGGCCTCTCCAGGGCAGGACAACCCCGGAACGCGATGAGGGCTGAAGAAGGTTCAGTCCGAGGTCGGTGAAGGTGGTCCACCAGAACCCACCCGCACGGCTCCAGGTGCCTTTCGTTTCCCCTTCCCCCGACAACTTCAAAACAACTAGCTCGAGGGGAGGAAGAATACCTGCTTTGGAGACCAGCTCACGATCGGAAAGTTCAGGGCTCAGGCCGCCACTGCCACCACCACCCGGACCGTCTCCCGGGGCCGCAGCCTCCCCTGGAGGTGCGCCCTTCTGCGGCGGCTCCGCAACCCCGTCTTTCCCCGGGGCCCCAGAGTCGCCCCGCAGCAGCCACAGGATGAGCGCTCCCGCTAGACCCCCGCCGACCAGCAGGGCTGACCAGACGGCGCCCATGGCTGAGAGAGGCTGCGGGAGACTACGAGCCCCAGTGCAGGGCTCCGCTCACCCGCACGGCCACACCCACCCCGCCCGCCCCATCCTTTTACGGTTCTTGGCGACCAGCCCAGCCTTCCACGGCTGCCGCGAACTTTCCTGGCCCCGCCTCCCGCCCCGCTCGCCCCGCCTCGCAACCCGGCTCTCGCCCACTCCCATCACGGCTGCCTGCCCTTCCACGCCTGTCCTGGCTCCACTCAATCCCACGCCAGAAGAGTCCGGTTACGCACAGCTCCGAGCCAGGAGAGGGGCGCCCGGTGTTCCGAGGCCGGAGAAGGCTCTCACTGGATCGTTAGCACAATTATGAGTGGAGGGTAAGGGTCGTGGGGAGGGCGCAGGGGCTTAAGGGAAGCTCCAATCCATCCCCAGCTTTCTCAGATCTCTACATAAAGGCCCACCACCTCCGCCAATCTTGTTCGCCTTTCCCTCTGGAACCTCCTACACTCTTTTTTTAAAAAGGTTCCAGACTAGCCCAGGCTGCCTCAAACTCGAAATCCTCTTGCTTTTCCAGTGGGGAGTTACAGGCATTCATCCACATGCCTTTCTCCTCTCTCTCTCTCTCTCTCTCTCTCTCTCTCTCTCTCTCTCTCTCTCTCTCTCTCTCTCTCTCTCTCTCTCTCGCCACGCGTGTTGCTGCACAAAGCACACCCACCCAGCTGAACTGGATGTTGCCCAGGCATGGAGCCCCTACAAGTAAATATTAATAAAGCGGCAACCCTTTATCAAAGCATCACATAGTCAAAGTGTTTTGTGTATGAACTTAAATTGGTCCTCACACAACAGAAGTCCTGTGAAGGGAAGGACCACACTGCTGTGCTGATGTGCACACTACTCAGGGTAAAGAGCCGGGTGTTTTACCTGGAGTCTTTCCTTTAAACACATATTCACATCCTGTTGCTGAGGCCACAGCTGGAAAGTATATGCCTTGCAATTATTGCTAACATGGCTCCCTCTGTGAGGATCAGTCACTCAACAGTGCACCTCGCTGGATCACTGAGATCACAAGAGATCACACATCTCCTGACAGAGACTTCCTGGTGGGTTGCTCCTCTCTTGGCATAGGCTGCAACTGGTAGAGAGGTGGAGAACAGAGCAATACTGACTCCTGTTTTATTATTAAATTATTTAACTTTCAAATGAACTGTTGCTATACCTATAGATCAGAGCATCACTCAGCCCTCCTCAGAGAAGCTGCTTCCTGCAGTAGAGGGGAACTAGCACAGAGACCCACAACTGGACCGTGTGTAGAGAGAGACTTTGGAGCTTTCAGTCCTAAATGGGATGGCTTTATTAAATTCTCCCCTAAAGGCTCAGGGATCTAAGTGGAAGAGGAGGTGGATGGTGGAAGAAGGAAGCCAGGGGTGGTGGATAACTCCACAGAGACAGTGCCTGGCAGACACAACAGGACTCCAACAGGACTCGATACACTTATGCACTCACAGAGATTGTAACGGCTTGAACAACACCTGCAGAAGCCCAAACCAGAGAGAATCCCAGCACTGATGGCCGTGCAGGGAGTGAGCACCAAGTCCCACCCCTGACCAAGAAGCCACTTGCAATTGCTGCCTGCTAGAAGGGAAAAATCCATTTTCTCCAATGGAGTCTCACTGGGTATATCAGCCACATTCCAGGAGTAGATGGTTGACACACACAAGCTCCAGGTTTCGTTTGGGGATTTGTGTGTGTGTGTATTTTTTGTTTTGTTTGATTTTGGGTTTTTTTTGGTCTTATTAATTTTCTTTCTTTCTTTCTTTCTTTCTTTCTTTCTTTCTTTCTTTCTTTCTTTCTTTCTTTCTTATATGTAAGTACACTGTAGCTGTTTCCAGACACTCCAAAAGAGGGAGTCAGATCTCATTACGGATGGTTGTGAGCCACCATGTGGTTGCTGGGATTTGAACTCCAGACCTTCGGAAGAGCAGTTGGGTGCTCTTACCCACTGAGCCATCTCACCAGCCCTTAATTTTCTTTTTTAAGTTTGTGTTTCTATATTCTTTTTTTTTTTTTTTGGAGAAGGGGGAGACACGAAGTTGGGTGGGTAAGAAGACAGGGAGGTTCTGGGATGAGCTGAAAGGGAGGAAAGAATATGATCAAAGTATACTTAAAATTAATTTAAAAATTTAAAGAATTTAAGACCCAAGCAAAGAAGTTAGGTAGATAGTCAGAAAGATGTAGATGAAAGACAGGTAGAAGAGGAGAGACACACAGATAATATAGAGAAGCATAATAAGAAGAGAAAGGATGGGCTGGAGAGATGGCTCAGCAGTTAAGAGCACCGACTGCTCTTCCAGAGGTCCCAAGTTCAATTCCCAGCAACCACATGGTGGCTCCCAACCATCTGTAATGGCATCTGTCTTCTGGTGTGTCTGAAGAGTAATGGTGGTGTACTCATATGTATAAAATAAATGAATAAATAAATCTTTTTTATTTATATTTTTGTTTTTTCGAGACAGGGTTTCTCTGTAGCCCTGGCTGTCCTGGAACTCACTTTGTAGACCAGGCTGGCCTCGAACTCAGAAATCTGCCTGCCTCTGCCTCCCAAGTGCTGGGATTAAAGGCATGCACCATCACGCCCAGCATAAATAAATCTTTTATAAAAAAAAAAAAAAAAGAAGAAGAAGAGGAGAAAGGATGAGCTACCTGACAAACACATCCAATCAAACTCACTCAGGTGAAGACATCACTACAGGCTAAACTGAGTCACAAGCCCCTACATGATGCCTGTCTTCAAACTAGAGGCTAGTAGAGCCAACTGCAACCATGTCAGACCTCCATGGAAGACTGTCCAATAACCCTGCATCTCACAGCAAAAGCCTGCCCTCCTGACCTCTCAGCCCGCCCTCGCTGGCCCTTTCCATCCACAGTGGCTATCTTAAATTACACAGATCCCCACGTGCCTTGCAAGCACGACAGACATAGAATGTGGTATGCTCTTTGTCAACTCTATTTCATGTCTTTAATTAGAGATCTAACGGTGAACTTGGGTTCACCACATACAGTTTGGAATATCCAAACCATAGTGCATACCTTCCATCAAAAACCAGTGAGCATAAACCCATGGTTTCCTTGAGTTCTGTGCATTCACAATTCCCAAAAAGAAGATAGGTAGGTGGATAGTCAGAAAGATATAGATGAAAGAAAATTAGAATGATGTTTCCTTGAATTCTAGCAAATCATGAAATCCAATGGTTGTTGGATCCTGGAAGTTCATCAGCCAATAGAAGCAGAAAACTCATGAACTTGCGATTGATTGTTGAAATGGGGAGAATCTTAAACTGAGTCCTTTAACGTATGAGATCAAAACTGACTCGGGGTAGAGTGTCAGAACTGTGTTAAAAGGGAGGACATCAAGTTGATATCCCATGAGTTGAAAAATTGCTTGGTGTGCAAAACCTCTCCCTACTTACCAGCTCTCTCCCTCTGGAGAGAGGTGTTTAAGAGTGGGACAGAGTAAACCTCCCTTTCCACTGCCTTCTGTGTTATTGGTCTCAGTGTCTGTACCCTGTTCGAACCTCATCTGAGTACCTCCGTCTATTTAGGCTCCACTGCACTCTGCAACTCTTCTTGGCTTAACCCTGCTCAAAGTCTTCCCTAAAGCTTGGCAGTGCTCCCCTCGGCTCAGAATTCCACTCAGAGCCTCCCCAGACCCTGGGGCCCAGAGGCTCTGGCTATACCAAATCCTGGTGGTGCCTAAACCGTGTTCACATTTCAACACATAACCTTTTAGAAGTGTGTGAATTTGGATGCATGACATCATGGTTGCCTTCCGGGAATATTCCAGCACAGCAGACGAGCTGCTGGTTTCCAACTCCTCTCTCTCCAAGCCCTGGCTCTCTGGGAATGTACCACAGCACCTGTGCGTTTCTGTCAAACTCTGCGCCTGTGTCTCCCTCCACATGACATTCTCCACAGGCAAACACCCTCTCTGCAGATCGGTCACGTTGGCGCCTCCCGGCCTCGGGTTTCATAGAGACATTTTCTAACTGCAACTGTTTGCAAACCTCTGACTCATCTTGGCACCTGGATGGACTCCAGGCAGAGGTGCTTGGTAATTATGAAACCTTTAGAAATGGAGAATCTGTATCGGAAAAACTAGCTGGTTCACCATATGGGGGAAGGGGGCGGGGAGAGGAGGGAGAAGGCGGAGCCATGTTTGCGAGGGGGCGGGGCAAGGTTCGTGGGGCGGGGCTAGGTTAGTTGTGCTGCTTTAAACAGTGTGTTTCAGGTAGACTAAAATTCACCAATCCGTGAAAATGGTAAAAGTACAATGCTAAGGAACAAAACCCAAGACACTGTCACCACAAGAGTACCGGACATAGGCTGTTTGGATAAAATTACTTCCAATGGAGGACGCTTAGATAAAGTTACCAGAATGCTCCAGACAAGGGCAGATAGCTGTATTGTCTAAAAGACAAATGATTAATATGCGAATATCCAACAAATCCGTCCACATTGATAAGAAATGGGCAGAAAGGACGCTTTTGTTCATGCTGGGGCTGAGCTGACAGCAGATACCCAAAGACTGAAGAAACAAACATAAAGAGACTCGAAATCACTGGTAGTCAGAAAGGGGCGAATTCAAGGAAAGTATCTGCGGCTATCCCAGAAGCAAAGCCTGGCAAGAAAATAGGCTGGGGCAGCTGGGGAAGTTACTGGCATAGTCAGAAGCCTTGCATGAAATGACCAATGCATGGACACCACCACCTGTCCCTCACCAGCTCTCGTGGCCTGCAGGAGAATGCCTCGGTTTTTTCTTCTGCTCTTATGCCATAAACACAGCTAGCCTCTGCGATCAGATGTGGGGGACTTTCCCCATAGGCACCAGCAAGTTCTTCTTCAGCAAAATCTGCTGCGTTTCCACTTAACTCAACTCTGACAGAATCTACCTGGAGACATTATCAACTCCCCAGATGAGGGGCTCGGTCCCCGAGACTGCACCCACTCACCATGCTGGACACCACTCAAGCCTGGGAGAGCTTCATCCATGTCTGTAAGTGACCAGTTATAAATCAGGGCTCCAGAGCTCAGTGAACAGCAGGGGCTTAACATTGCGAGGCCTGGGTTCTATGCCAACTACCCACAATGCAACCTGAATTTATGTCCACTGTCGTACTGAGGCTCACCTGTAGGCTCTCCTAGCCCAGGACTAAGCACGGTTGGAGTGAAGCAGGCCAACAGTCCTCCTGATGGCCCTCCTGATGGTGTCTGGGGTGAGCTTCTGGAACTTCTATCTGCCTCAAGTTGGGGTCAAAGGTTTCCTTACTTCAGTCTTCATTCTCCCCAGAATCAGACACACATCTTAGTCTAATGGATTTCCACCATCTTTTTTTTTTTTAATATGGACTAGAGTTTACTTAGGACATGAGAAGTGGAGTTGGGAGTCGGGCTGACCAAGGAACACATGGAGAGCAGAGGGAGGGGGAAGGCAAGAAAGGACTCAGGGAGAGAAGAGGCAGAGAGTGCGAGAGCCCCACCACCTTTTCAGGATGCCCCTGGAATTAGACTTGAGGACATCTAGTCCCAGTTTGCTGTTTGCTTCCCAGACAACTTGAACTGGGGTACTATCCTCTACCACAGACTTTTCCCTACCTCTGTGCAGCAAGGCCTCCCCAGCTTCCATGAGGACTCCGAGATGATGTGGGAACAGCCTTGGAAAATGGGAGGAAAACTGTTGTCTTTATTCTTCACCCCTAACATGCATCTTAGCCTTGACTCTTATGATGGATAAATGTACCAGAGACAGGGTACCAATCCAAAAAACAATTAGGAATTCAGAGAGCAGGTAGGTGCAAACTGCCCTTCCTAACACTAAGTCACACATACTTCAGCTAAGTAAATGATACTTGCAGGCAACGAGTAAAAAAACCTCACCTAGTTAAACAAAATTATATTAATCTCTATGCTCTCAGGATTTTCTAATAGCTATTTCATCTGCATGTTGGATGTACTAGATGATGGTGAGCTGCTCGCAATTCCACTTGGATTTTGGAAGCCAGATTTACACTTAGCCCAAGGGCTGTGAAATGGTCCGGAGGCCTGGTTTAGATATGCTGCCTTAGCTCATTCATTCAATAGTCTGAGGAGCTGCCAACTTTGAGCCTAGCATGTCACTCAAGAAGGCATCCTAGCCCTCTGAGCCCTGGATCCAGTATTCTCAAAGCATTTGCAGCAGGCACAGCTCTGAATAAAACTTCAACAAGTCCAGAAAAAAAATCCTAGCTCTGGCACTCAGTGTTCTGCAGCTGAGCCACAAATTCAATGACATAAAATTGCCCTCTTGCTTTCTCGCTGGGCAGTAGTTAAATACAGCAGGCTGATCCCGAGACAGTTGGTAGCCGTGTGACAGGTGCCCGTCATCAATCAGGGGTTACTTGATCCACTAAGCCTGGGCATCAGCTAACATTCAGTGTGTGTGAGCGATGTGCCAGGGTCTGTTCTAAGCACTTGTAATTTTTCCCTAATCCTTACCACATCACTGGAGATAGAACTGTTATTATTGCCACCATTCCTATTGGAGATGAGAGGACAAGAGGAGACAGGATAACCAATCTGTCTATGATCATTCGGCTGCTAAGTGCCAGGGCCTTTAGAACCTAGGCCCCATGCTGCAAACTCCCATGTAACCACTTTGGCCCCCAGGGCCTCCTGGAAGACTTCAGTTGCACAGTGTGCCACGCCTGCCGTACTTTGATACCTTCTCCAGCCTGCTCCTCTCACCTCATGGGACATTCTCTATGTCTGACCAACCGACTAAAAAGCCAACACAATCTGATATTAGCCGCGGGACTTTACAGCCCAGTTCCAGGGTGGTGCTGAAAATCAAGGCAGAGAAACTCTCTAGAATTTTAAAAATTTCACACTTTTATATAAATGATTAGGATGACTTGTCTTTAAATTGGAGATTTGTTGTAAGGGTTTAAGAAGGTAGAAATACGATCAGACTGGAATTCAGAGTCAGGATGTTTGAGCGTTAAATGAGACCATGAAACTGTGCTCCCAACCCAATGGGGTTCCGTGGCTTTATTAGAAAATAGGCCCACGCTATGCCATCTTGGGTTTCTGCAGAGTTCTACCTATCAAGCAGGACTTCATGAGATACGGCTACAGTGTCCTGAGCTTTCCAGCCTTCAGAGCATGAGATGAGGTCATTCATTATGATAAAAACATCTCTTATGTTCTAAGAGACAGGAACTTTTGCTGGGCCTCTCAATCCGGAGTTAATAATGCACCTTACAGTCACTCAAGGCTGCTGTCCAACTGTGTGCTCAGCCTGTTTTTTAAGCTGCTTTTAAGAGAACAATGTTACAACCCTCTTTACTTGCCTTGGACTTCCCAGGTAACCAGCTTACCACCCAGTGCATAGATGCAGTCCTGTGTGTTCTTCCACGCCCCTCACCCAGGGCAATGCATGTGTGTTTGCACGTGTGTCATGTGCTAAAGACAGCAAGAAGGGAGGTTGATAGCCACCTTCTGAAATGAACATCCACCGTAAATCTTGAAATCAACATTCGGATACTACTTGATAAACCATGATCTCTGTAACACTGTCGTTTTCGGTGTCACTTGGGGTCAGTTGGAATCTGTGACTTAGCCTCTTGTAAAACGCTGTTAAAGGCATCTGTAAAGTGTCCCCCATCCCCTCCCCATGCTATGTTTTCTACCCTGGTCAATAAATATGACCATGAACACTTGTACTGGCTGATTTTGTGTGTCAACTTGACCCAAGCTGGAGTTATCACAGAGAAAGGAGCCTTCTTTGAGGAAATGACTCCATGAGATTCAGTTATAAGGCATTTTCTCAATTAGAGATCATGTGGGGAAGGCCCATTGTGGGTGGGACCATCCCTGAGCTGGTAGTCCTGGGTTCTATAAGGAAGCAAGCTGAGCAAGCCAGGGGAAACAAGCCAGTAAGAAGCATCCTTCCAGGGGGTGGTCAAGGCTGAAATGAGCAAGAAAGAGAAGGAAGAGGAAGATGAGGAGGATAAAGAGGATGAGGAAGGGGAAGAGGAGGATAAAGAAGATGATGAATAAGTTGGTTCTAGGGCAGTTTTTTTTTTTTTTTTTTTTTTGTCTATAAAGCATTTAACTCCCTGTACACAACTCACTCCTTTTAAAGAAAAAACATTGAAATGTAGAGAGAAAGAAAGAAAGAAAGAAAGAAAGAAAGAAAGAAAGAAAGAAGAGAGAAAGAAAGAAGAGAGAAAGAAAGAAAGAGAGAAAGGAAAGAAAGATTTCCTTCATGGTCTCTGCATCAGCTCCTGCTCCCTGACCTGTTTGCGTTCCAGTCCTGACTTCCTTTGGTGATGAACTGCAGTGTGGAAGTGTAAGCTGAATAAACCCTTTCCTCCTCAACTTGCTTCTTGGTCATGATGTTTGTGCAGGAATAGAAACCCTCACTAAGACAACACTTGAAGGTGACATGGTGGCCACAAACTGAAGGAGTCTTCAGGAATAACAGTGAGTTATCTTTTTTTTTTTCCCCCCTAGGAGGTTGTTTTGGCCTTAGATTTGCTGACCTTGCTTAAAAGACATCCACCCACACCAGCTTTTTATAGACTTACTGAATGCTTATTCACCGCTATGGTTTTCTACTTCATACTGGCTCTCATTGAGAAACCTATTTGATCATCATCATTATCATCATCATCATAATCATCATCATCGTTATCACCATTATCATTGTCATCATCATTATTATCATCATCACTATCATCATCATTGATTGGTAATTCAGAACAGAATAGACCACACTGGCCTAAAATTTCTGGCACTCCTGCCCCAGCCTCTGGAGTGCTAGGAGCTACCATGCAAAGTGCAGAAGCTATTTTTTTATAGCAAGAGTGAGAAGGCAATTGCCTACACTACGATGCACATAGAAGTTGTATTCCAGACCCCAAGCACCACTTGGGAGGCAATGTATTTAAAGTGCAGCGCCATTGCCCACCCTGTACCTGTGTGTTCTGCATCCTCACAGTTAAACAGAGTTGAAAATATTCAAACAAGTTTTGTCCTTACTGAACACAGACTGACAGCTATTTCTTCTCCTTACTCCCTAAACTGCACAGGGTAACAACAACAATGTCTTAATTTGCATTGTGCAAGGTATTGAATGTAATGTAGCTATGACTCCAAGTGCAGTGTGGGGCACATGTAGGTCATAAGCAGGCACTGTATCATGTGAGGGACCTGAGCACCAGCAGATTTCAGGGAACCTTGGAACCAGTGTAGCACAGACCCTGAGCAATGGCTCTCTACACTGATCCAACACCAGCTCTTTCCATGTATTCTGAGTATGCAGGTCTGAGTGTAAGGGGTGACATCAGGAGAAATGCCTCCTTAACAACCACTGGGAAAAACTGTCCCTTAGCCCCAGGAGTGAGCAATGGGTGGAAAAGCTTGAGAAAAGTCCCCACCAGCAGAAAACAGCAATATTAGGATGACTTAACAGCAATCACCACCTGTTAGTCAGTGGAGCCTTCTCATGCTGCTTGAAGAACTGGAAAGATCCAAGTGGTGGTAGCACATGCCTTTAATCCCAGCACTGGGGAGGCAGAGGCAGGCAGATCTATGAGTTTAAGGCTTGTCTGGTCTACAGAGCGAGTTCCAGGATAGCCAGGGTTACACCTGAGAGACAGGGAGAAACCCTGTCTCAAAACAAACAGAACAGGACTGAAAAGAACACTCTGGTGTCAGAGTGAGGAGACTTCACTAATGAGGAAAATGATTGACTAGAGAGCAGAGGGTCTCTTGGAGTTCCACCATGTCTTGGAATATATATATATATATTGGAATATATATATATATCCCAGGGTGAGGATCTCCAAGGCTCCCACCTTTGTGGATAAACATTTGGGATGGGAAATGGATGATGGAAATCGTTCAGTAATGACACCTCCTCACCAGGTATAAAAACAAACACCACTGAGTTGTTACACATTTTCTTCCCTACCCTGTCAGGTACACACAACATTTCCCCAACTATAGGTGTGTTACCGTAACCAAACTTAAAGCGTGATTCTGTGGAAGATGGTTGAACTCGAGTGGGAGGGACTGGGGAAGGGCAGATGTTTGCTGTGTAGGAGTAAAGAACCACATTTGATTCCCTGCTGTTACCCATGTGGCTTGTGACCCCAGTGTTGGAGAGGGAAGTAGGCAGAAAGCTCACCAACTGGCCAGCCTCGCTGCATTAATGAAGTAGAGAGACCCTGCCTCAAAAAAAAAAAAAAAAAGATGGACGATTCATGAGGAAAAACACCCAAGATTGACCTTTGACCCCCACATACTCCTTCCACACGCACATGTGCATGTACAGCCTGCATACATATATACCACATACATGCCTGGTGCCCACAGACCCCAGTAGAGAGTGTTAGATTCCCTGAAACTAGAATTACAGAAGGTTATGAGCTGCCATGTGGGTGCTGGGAACTGAACCCTTGTTCTCTGGAAGAGCCAGGGCTCTTAACCACTGATCCAGCTCCCCAGCCCCACCCCCTACCCCAAATATATATATTTTAAATTATAGATATAGAGAGATGGCTCAAGGTCCCAGAACACTTCCTCTTGCAGAGCACCTAAGATTGGTTCCCATCACCCACAACACACAACTGCCTGTAACTCTAGCTCCAGGGTTTCCAACATACTCCTCTGCTCTCTGTGGGTACCCATGTGCATGCGCGCGCGTGAACACACACACACACACACACAAATTTTAAATCTTTAAAAAGTAATGAAATATGTTAGCTTGATTTTCCTTTAAACTTTTTGACCTATGACCTTCTGCTTTAGTACATATTTAAGACTGGGGAGAAAAACACCTCAGCTTAACTCGATGAAAGAAAATAATACTAATATTGTAAAAAAAAAAAAAAAAAAAAAAAGAGGCACTCATTCTGTGTCAGGTTCTCACTCAAAGTAGTAACAACAAAGTAATTGTGACTTTGCCTATGATTTTATTTTTACAAGAAATCAATCATTTATGGCATATTCATAACACGAAAGCATGAGAGGACTACACATGAATATTGAGCCCATAGTTGGTAAATATACAAAATGTATTCTTTTGTGCACCAGGTGGGTTGGTGCAGAGCTGCAACTCTAGACCCTGAGAGACTAACACAGGGGGATGACTAATTAGAGGTCAGCCTAGGCCACATAGCAAGACTCTCCCTAAAGAAGGCCAAACCCCCAAACCAAACAAACAAGCAAACAAAACATTGATCAGTGGAGGCTAGAGAGATGGATCAGCCATCGGGACAGCTCACTGTTCTTCGAGAGGACCAAGGTTCAGTTCCCAGCACCCACATGGTGGCTCACAACCCTCTGTAACTGCCGCTCCAGGGCATTCAACGCTTCAGGCTTCTGAAGGCTCCTAGACTTGTGTGCACCTACCCACATGCAGACATACACAGCTGTACATAACTAAAAATACCACAAAAAGCCCCTAAAGCCTTTACAAAGCTGTTTAGAAAGATATTTGTGTTCAGTTTTCTATTTGTGGATGCTGCCAGGTTGAAGTCTTCATGGAGGGCACTGCTATATTCTACTTATTAATTAAACTAATGGGGCAGTATCCAAGGATGCTGTCAATCAAAGCCGACTCATCTGCTCCCGGGATTCCTCTCTGTTTGCGTGAGTTTTTTAGGAGCCTTAATATTTTTAGACTTACTTTTCTCCTCCGCATATATCTTCTCAAGGAACTACAGGGGGGAAAAAAGAGAGAGTCTCTTCATTAGAATGTTAAATAAAACCTGGACAGCCCTCCTGCTCTAATAAACACTTTCCTCTGGCAGATTTCCTTAGGCTGGACCTTTTAAGTGGAGAACTTGAGTGAGAAGGAGTTGTTCAGCATCATAAATACTCAGACTGAATTCATCCTTGGCTTGTGCCCCAGCTCCGGCCAGCCCAACTCTCAGCAAAGGCTTATGCTGCTAAAGGCCTGGGATCTCTCCGGGTCACTGTGGACAATGTATAGACACTGCTATATCCACACAAGAATATGTTCCTCTGTGACTGTGCATATATACACAGAATATAGATACATTATGGGTTAGAAAGAATGAATATTCACATATATATTCAAGTGACAGTTTGTAAATACATATGTACAGATATATTTTGCATATATGAACATCTGTATGTAATTTACATTTGGGCTTTTTTTTTCATTTTCTTGAGACAGGGGCTCACTCTGTAGACCAGGCTGGCCTTGAACTCACAGTAATCTCCCTGCTTCAGCCTCTTGAGTGTGGGGATTACAAGTGTTTACCATATCTGACTTCATATACTAGGATGGATTTCCTCTTTCATATGACATGTTATCAGTAGGTGATTAGCTATAGGATATAAGAAAAAGGGACAAAATAGTGCCAGAGACTACATCACTGGTGCCCTCAAACTGCTCCAACTGTTGAGCTTCATGCAGGGGCCCCATCTCTCTGGAGTTTGTGTAGCAGAGAGTGCAGCCAGTATGTCAGACATGTTTCTTTCTACCCCCCATGAATCTATGTGTGTATTGACAGAATGAATTACAGCAGCAGGGACAAACCTGAATCGTGGAGAGCTCTTGGTGCCACTTTAAGGATATTGGCAAAAATTTGGCATTGGGCTAGGACAAGGAAGTAGGCTTGTCACCTTGATAAGTCCCTGAATACCACAGGACTTTGTTTACTGTCTTGTTTGCGCCTTGACTATCTGTTTATGCTTTGTTTGTTCCTGGACCTAGAACTGAGCCTTTGTATGTACTTAAAATGGTACAAAAGCAGACTGGGAAAAAAATCAAGGCGCTTCAGCACTGGCTGGGGTCTAGTTGTCTTTTCTTTTTTTAATCCTCACTCCCTCCCGAGAGACCCTGATGACTGACTGAGCTGGCTTAGTCACTGAATAGAAGAAGGAAGTTGTGACAGTATAAATATTAAGGCAGACAAATATAACACAAGGCTTGTAGGATGGCTCTGTGGGTAAGAATGTTTGCTGCACAAAAATCTCAATTTAAGTGCCTGACACCTACAGAAAAAGTCAAGAATGTCCAGTCATGCCTGGAACTGTAGCATTGAGGAGAGGGACAGTGGAGATGGGTGAATCCCAGTCCAGCCTGGACAGAATGAATGGTGAGCTTCAAGGTGAGAGAGAGAAGAGCACACACACACACACACACACACACTCACACACACACACTACATAAATATATTTATGGTAGCATATGCCTATAACCTCAGCACTTAAGAGTTGGAAACAGAAGAATCAGATGTCCAAGGTCACTTAAAAAATCAAAACAAATACAGACACACACAGACAGATATATATATATAATATACATACATATATATAAGTAATATAATATACAAAAGAGTATGTAATGTGCAATGTAAACTATTAAGCATAGTTATAGACTCTATATAAAGATATATAAGTACACTTAAGTGGGCCTTATATGAAGATCAAGTAGCTACTGTATATATGTCAAGCCCAGTATATATAGACTATATAGAGAGTATAAAGTAAATATAGTTAGGGGGCCTATCACTGATGCTCAGAGCTAATGGAGAGACTCCACTGACATCTATGATGGAGTGTTCTAACACTAAATGCCCCATGCTTTAAACTTGCCTAAAGCCAGGCTGTTTCTGAGCATGCGCAACATATTCATTTATTTGACATTAAATATAAGCCACTCTTAGTTCTATCACTCAGGAGGAATAGATTCCAAGCCAGCTGTGGTGGCATATACCTATAAGTCTAGCACTTGGAAGGCAGATCAGAGAAATCAGAGAAGTTAAGGGCCAGCCTCAGGTACATAGCAAGTTTGAAGCTAGCTTGGACTACACAAGAAGACCCTATCGCAAAGCAACAACAATTTTTAAAAAAAGAAAGAAAAAGAAAAGACGAGGGAGACAGAGAGAGAGAGAGAGAGAGAGAGAGAGAGAGAGAGAGAGAGAGAGAGAGAGACTGGTTGACTCAGAGTTCCATTTCTAACATCTGAGAACCTTGGCTGTTCTGCCCTCTGGGGAACCTAAGGATCATACGCATGATTAGCTATGACTTCGGCACCATATGCCTTGGGGTCCTGCTGTCTGGATGCACAGCTTGCTATGGTCTTCTCAGTTGATCTCCCACTGAGATCTTTGTGTTAGAGGGGTGTGTGAGCCTGTCCTATGGAAGAAGGCTGGTATACCTTTTCCACTTACAGGCCAAACCTCCTTCTGGATCAGGGAGAGGGCAGAGCAGAGGCTGGGAGACCCCCAGATGTGAACTTCTACTGCGTTTCAGTTTGGACAGAGCTCACACTACGTGATACGATTTTAAGTGCCCACTCCCTTTCATGCTGACCCAAGCCATGTAACTTTGTCCTTCGACCTGAATGTCCTGGAGCCCCAAGGAGTTCCTACAGAGCGCATACTGTCTTAGTAACAGGCTGTACAAGCAGCGCCCCTCTACTCCCCTCACTGTCCAGTCCCAAGGATATTAGACTTCAAAGCGGCAGGAAGATGGCGCCTCTGCAGTGGCATTAGCCAAAGGGCCCCATCTGGAAAGCAACGCTGAGTTTTTATTTGACCCGTCCTTCCGAGGTACTCTTATCCACAGCTGTCTTCTTCAAAGCTCTCAGCAGGGCTCTGCAAAATAACTCACCCTGGGCATCCTGTAGCCCCTGCTTAGAATGAAGTCCTTAAAGGCTGTTGTCTCATGCAGGCCTGCAAGCAGTTCCCCCTAAAAGAACAGTTTAAAAGAGCTGTGAAAAATCTGGGGAGAAACTTCCATGAAGCTCCTTGCTGCAATCTCATCCTTCTCACCGTGGGGTTCATCAGTTACGAAAGATGAGAGCTTCCAGAAACTTCCATGAAGCTCCCCATTGCAAATGCTTCCTTCTCACTATGGGGTCCATCAGTTATGGAAGATGAGAGCTCCCAAAGACGTCTGATTTTATCCTCTTGTCCTTTCTTTCCCCTTAGCCTTGTATGAAGGATGAGCGACAAGTCAAACTTTTGACTTGGGCTGTCTAGAAACTAACTTATTTAATACAATATAGCCACAACTTATAGGTTTTAATTTTTATTTTTTTAAAAAAATATTTCTTAATGAGGGAAGCAAGTGGATCATTTCACCAGCCCCACAATTTATTGATCTTAGCTACAAAGGGCACACCAATCAAAACAGACTTGTTTCAGTCTCAACTCCTCTCAATACTCAAGCATCCCTTGGAGTTTTCTTTACATTTATTTGAACTCGAAAGGTGGATGTAGAAATTTGCATACCACAATTCAACTCTCTAAGGTCATTTCACCTTCCAAAACCAGTTAGTCAAGGATAGTGAGACCTCTTGAGTTCTTGGTAAGCCTGTCATAGTGACCTGCAGTGGCACCTTCAGTGCAGAAGCTAAATCCTCCCTCGGGCCTTGTGAAAGTGTGGCTTACCAACAGCACTGTAGGCTGGGCATGGCAGAGCATGCCTGAGATCTTGACCCTTGGGAGGGTGAAGCAAGAGGATCATGAGTCTTAGGCTAGCTCCGACTATATACGCAAGACTAGGTCTCCACAGAAACTGCTGTAGAGCAATCCTATTGTCTTGTCTGCCCCCTGTGTCTAGATCTCCTAATGAATAATGCTTCCTGCCATAGTTATATCAACCACGATGTCCAATGGAAAAGAAAAGACACTGCTGCTTCTCTAGCTGTCTATAAGCACTCGGACAGACACCACAAATAGCTCTTGCTATCAAAATAAAATATTATGCTATGAGCTAAATTCACATAAATGCAGGCACTCTGAAACCATGCACTCAGAAATTCTACTAAGGATTATTTATTTTGGAACTTATTCAAGCATGTTGTACTTAATAGAGTTCTGGCATACTTAAATTCCTAAAGACAGTCCTTCATACCCAGGCCTGCGAAGAGAAAAATGACCTTTCTGGTCAGCAGAGTGGACTGATGGACGGTTACTAAGGAAGCATCGGCTGCCTCTGTACAGGGTTTTACTTTCCCACGTGTTTCCCTACGAGTATCCGGAGACACTCTGGTGAAGGGAAGAGGGCCACAGATGAGGTCATCAGAGTCCAGTGAAGCATGTGTCAACACACCTGCCTGTGCTCGGAGCAGCGGTGATGACCTTTGCTTCAGCAGATGGGCGTACACGAGAGATGGGCAGGCACACAGCCTATCTACAGTAGAGCAGGGCCACGTCTCGGTGGTGTGGATTTGCTGCTGGGTCATTTAACTTTTGACCCCTCTCTTAGGGAGCCTCTGTGGCAACTGAATGCTACTAATGAAACTTCCCAGGCGCAGCTTTGAATTCTTTGACAGCCATCTCATGCTGGTAGGAAACAAGTCCTACGGTTAGTCTCCTGAAACTTCACAACAACATCATACAAATTCGGAACACTGTGGTGGGCCTCGCTCCTCCCCCACCCTTAAACATTTACTCATAGAACACATTGTTCAAGATGATAGTTGTGGGCTGGGTGGAGGGAAGTGCACACCTTTAACCCCACCATTCAGGAGGCAGGAGGATCTCTGTGAATATGAGGCCAGCCTGGTATATGTATAGAGTGCTACAATAGCCAAGGCTATGTATTGAGACAATGTCTCAAACACAAAATGGTAGGAGTGGTGTCCTGTCTTTAGAGGTACTGTGTTTAACCATGAAGGCAGAATTCAAGCCTTGCTTATCACACGCTCTCCACAAATCATCTTGCCTCTCTTGTTGCTGAATTGAACAGACACGCCCTGAGACTTTGGGGGAACCTCCTTGCCCAGCCTGTAGCCATTGACTGTGTTCAGACAACTGGATCTCAGCACATGGACACACCTGCTCCTGAAGCTGCTCTTTAAAGGTTGAATCTTGAGCTTTGTGTGAGACCATGGGGTCGACCAAAGGTTCATCCGCTCTTTGCCTCTTCCACAAGCTGGTGTTCAGGTACCAGGCTCCGTACCTCATCTTCACCCGCTTCGGCTTCTGAGGATTCTAGAGAAAGGAACGTAATTCCGGGGTTGTCAGTGATGTTGCTTACTTATTTAGTAGTCGGTTGGTCGTTTCAAAAATCAAAGGCTCACGATATGAAAGGTGTGTCGTGATTTAGAATTTAGAGCTAGTTCTTGCCAAAGTGTTCTACAAAGTTTCAGTGTGCTTTGGGTTTTTATAAAAGAAGCACAGAACATTCATAATTAGGAAAACAGAGTCACACCTAAGAACACGGGTGTCCGATATAGACTGACCTAGGCTTGAATTCAGTCTTTGTTCTCTCAGTAGCTGTGAGCCCATGGGCACACCACTTCAATTATTTATCAGGGAAGTGGAGATAACAGGTTTTTAATCCTGTAAGAGTGTCCTGAGGATTATAGGAGATAACATATGCAAAGCAGGTAGAGATCAGGTTAAAAAAAAATCACCCAAGAGTGACAATTTTGAACAAGACCAGTGAGCCAAACTAGTAAGTTAAACTCACTAAGCCCAGCACTATGCCCAGGCTCGGGGGCACTATGCCCAGCCTCAGGAGCACTATGCCCAGCCTCAGGAGCACTATGCCCAGGCTCAGGGGCACTATGCCCAGGCTCGGGGGCACTATGCCCAGCCTCAGGAGCACTATGCCCAGCCTCAGGAGCACTATGCCCAGGCTCAGGAGCACTATGCCCAGCCTCAGGAGCACTATGCCCAGGCTCAGGGGCACTATGCCCAGCCTCAGGAGCACTATGCCCAGGCTCGGGAGCACTATGCCCAGCCTCAGGAGCACTATGCCCAGCCTCAGGAGCACTATGCCCAGGCTCGGGGGCACTATGCCCAGCCTCAGGAGCACTATGCCCAGCCTCAGGAGCACTATGCCCAGGCTCGGGAGCACTGTGCCCAGCCTCAGGAGCACTATGCCCAGGCTCGGGGGCACTATGCCCAGCCTCAGGAGCACTATGCCCAGCCTCAGGAGCACTATGCCCAGCCTCAGGAGCACTATGCCCAGCCTCAGGAGCACTATGCCCAGCCTCAGGAGCACTGAACTGTCTTTGATCAAACTGTTTCCTAGTTCCTAACCTGCCCCTTTAATGGAGAGAGAAAACATGAAGGAAGAGCAGGTCTTGCTGTCTTTTCTGCTACTTCCATAGTTGTGCGCTAAGGAGAACTTCAAGCTGATTCACAGCCACCAGAAGTTGCGGATACAGGGCTGCATGTCATCTTATCACAAACTTAACTTGTGGGTGGAACATGGAGACATGAAGTCACAATTCTGTCTCGGTCACACACACCTTCACACATTTTTTTTTATTCTATTCTATTCTATTCTATTCTATTCTATTCTATTCTATTCTAATCTATTCTATTCTATGTATTTATTTATTTAGGGTTTTGGGAGATAGGATTTCTCTGTGTAGCCCTGGCTGTCCTGGAACTCTCTCTGTAAACCAGGCTGGCCTCAAACTCTGCCTGCCTCTGCCTCCCAAGTGCTGGGATTAAAGGTGTTTGGTGCCACCACTCAGCACACTTTTTTTTTTTTAAGAGATTTTTTTTTCTTTTCCATAAATGAGTGTTTTCCCTGAATGCATGTAGGAATCACATGTGTACCTCATGCCTATGAAGGCCAGAAGTCGGTGTTAGATCCCTGGAGCTAAAGTTACAGACAGTTGTGAGTCATCCACCATGTGGTCCTGTATAAGAGCTACAAGTGCTTTTAACCATTTAGCCTTTCACTAGGCATATATATATACATATATATATATGTATATATGTATGTATATATATATATAATTGTGTGTGTGTGTAGGTTTGTGCACAGGAGTACTGGTACGGAGGAGGTCAGAAAAGGACATCAATTTCCCTGGAAATAGAATTACATGCACTTGTGAACTACCTGACATAGGTGCTAGGAACCTGTGGAGAGCTTTTTGGGGCTGCTTGGCAGGAATCTGACATTGGACCAGGACAAGGAAGTGGGCTTTGGGCAGGAATTTGACTTTGGGCCAGGACAGGGAAGTAAGCTCAGGCAGGAATCTGATTTTGGGCTAGAACAAAGAAGTAGGCTTCAGGGAAGAATATGACTTTGGGCTAGGACAGGGAAGTAGGCTCAGATATGTCATCCAGGAGTGATCACAGGACTTTGTTTATTGCCTTGCTTGTTCCTTAACTATTTGTGTTTATTGTAGTGCTTAACCTTATTACTTGCATGTAATTAAAATGGTATAAAAATGGATTGGGAAAAAAACCCACCTCAGCCTCAGAACTGGCTGGGGTCATACTACAAGGTTGTCTACGTGTCTTTTTTCTTTTTAATCCTCATTCCTGTGCTGGAGAGCCTGTTGACTGACTGAGCTGGCTAGGTCAGGAACCAAACTCAGGTCCTCTGGAAGAACAGCGAGCTTTCTTGACATCTGAGCCACCCCTCCACTCCTCTTGTCTACATTTAAACTACGCACTGGAGAGTGGGACTGAAGGCCAAGCTACTTGGAAGCATGTGCTGAGTCCAGCCCAGGAGGCATGGCCCCACCAGCTTCCATATCTGATGTTTGGGACAGGCCGTTTAATTCCAGAATGTTTCTCACTTGTGTCCATGCCTCACAGGCTTCCTTCCCATACCTAGTTTGTGCTGTTTCTGGTGGCATCCTCCCAACCACCCAATCTATAGTCTGCAACCCTCTCACAACACACATTCCCTTCTTTGCCTCATGTTTCTTAGCAGTGCTGGTCTTGTGTGCTGCATCTCTTTGCGCCCTCTGGATGGAATGCAAGCTTGGGAGGCTGTTCTCCACTGTGCCTCCCTAGTATCTAGGACACTTAGACTATAGCAAGTGTTCTATAAATGTTTGCTGAATTACATTGCTGTTTCTTAACCCTGCCACTGTTGACATTTGGGTCAGCTGAGGAGAGGTGACTGACCTCCTCACAGAAGAACGTTCGTCAGTGTTCCTGGTCTCATCTATAAGATGCTAGTGGTACCTGCTGAGGTAGGACAACCCAAGTCGCCGTCTGCAAACATTGCTAAATATCCCTGGGAAGAGAGGGATGGTGCACAATCTCCCTCAGCTAAGAAACACTGAGCTGAAAGGGAAGCAGAGATACAAGGGGGTAAAAGACTGGAACCCAAGGGAGGAGCAGGAGTTGGTAATGTACTGGTGACCTTCCATGACTGGACATGGCACAAGCAAGATCTCTTCTCTGAAGCTTTTATCAAAACTGCTCACCCCCCTGCATCTGTTGGATCGACCATGTCTTCTTACATGTGTACACACAAGGTATCATTCTGTGGCAGTTAATCTTTTTCCCTGATTACTTCCCTAGACTGTAAGTTCTGAACGTAGGGAGTAGCCTTCCATAGGAGAAAAATGCAGGCATGACCTAAATAAGTGTAGCACACCATGCCTCAGAAGTCAGAACGTCGAATTCTGAAGTAGCACGTGTAGCCAATCGCTGGCCCGCAGAGGAGTCTGCATTCTCCACTTCTCCTTCAATGTACCTCTTCTGCATAGAGACCCTGGCGATATGAGCGTTCACTATCCAATCCGGGATAATGTGCTAACCAGTGACAGTCGATAGGCTTCCACCATACAAGTGGCCCTCACGTGCAATAGTATATACTGCTTCCTAAAACTGACTCTAGAGTGGTTCATCTCCGTACCCTGTACCAGTCCATGGGCAATGCAGTCTTGTCAGAGAACACCCTGGTAAAGACGGCAGTTTTCCAGTTTCATGTCATTTGCTAGCAATACCTTTGAACACATCGATGCTCAGAAATGTTTGTTGAATGAATAAATAAGCCGACGGATGAATTGGCACGCAGAGTGAAAATGGAGAGATAAGGGCACATGGCGCTATGAAGGATGGGAAGTAAAGATACAATAATCTCCACCAAGCAACCTAGAAGAAAAACCTCCACAGCAAAAATGGACACATACCCTCATCTAAAAGGAGATAGAGATCCACCCAGGGAAAGGGGGGACTTCAAACAGACTGAATGCATGAGCAGAACTATGGTGGGAGGAGGAAAAAATGCTTTAAAGAACATCAGAGGACAGAATGTAGCGGTGCTGAGAATTCTATGTGGGTAGGAAGCTAAAGACAGGGCCCGAATGCCGACCGACTTTCCCTCCCGCCTTCCACATTTGGAACCCGGAGAAAAACAATAGTCTGCAAGACGCTGGGCCTCAGTAACCAGGACAGTAATCCCTGGGAGAAAAGGGACAAACAAAATAAGTGTCATAATTGCCTGCCAACTGCAAAAAAAAAAAAAAAAAAAAAAAAAGTCTCTAGGGCACAGGGTGGGGGAGGAGCCCAGAAGCAGCCCAAGGGACTCTCAGATTGAGGAAACAGGAGGATCAAGAATCCAGGGAAAGCCAGGCAGCGGAAGTTCACAGGACAGAGCCCCAGAACAGAGAGAGGGCTCTGTGTACCACAGTGGTGAGGGAGCGGGGCACATGTTTGGGAAACCAGCCACAACCAAGCAAAGAACCAGCTAAATATCCCAGAGGGAAAAGTTCCCGATAGTCGCACAGGGCTGGGATCAGTAGCCTCTTCCTCCTGGAAGACTTAAAGGTTCACAGGACCCTGGGAAGAGCACACTTAAGGTCTTGTTCAGTACTATGAAATAATTAACCCAAGACCGAATATTACTTTATTCTCTCTCAAGAAATCTTAAAAGCAAGACACCCCCCCCCCCAAAGACCAGGCTTTTCCGAATAACTTGATTCTAGCCCAGAACAAATTTCAAAAATATTTACAAAAATGTTAAAGTACCCAAAACACCCATTCAGGTGAAATCCACAATGCCTGGCACCCACTCACAGACCCACCAGACATGAAGCCATGCAGGAAAACATAGCATACCTCGAGGACAGGGACTGACACAGAGCAGATTCAGGGGTTGTGATGCAAAGACACCAAAGCAGTTTCTGAACAGTATCTCATATACAGCTTCCAAAGATGAAGTAGAGCCACGGAAGGCAGATGCATACATCTAACATCTAGAAATGAAGGCTGTAACTATGAGACAAAACCACAAACATTTCAGGAGAAGAGATCCCAGCCTTTCAGGACCTATCAACCATAAACCAAGGAGGAAACAGAACGGAAGCAGGGAGCTGGGACCAGGGTCAAGGCTCCCAGGGAGCAATTGGAAAGCAGGGAGAGGGTTGAGGCCAAAAACCAACGTGAGCAACTAGTGCTCAGATTGTTTTCCCCAGAGTTTATGAAAGACGTACACTGTACATGTGCATGAAACTGTCACAATGCAACCCGTTACTCTGTGCAAGTAATATATACTAATAACTTTAGAAAGCAAAAACAAAAAACGAAAAATCACCACAACTGCGAAAAGTATATGTTCATAGGCTGAAGATATTCAGTGAACCCCTACATAGGTCTAAAAAGAGAGGGATATATATGGGGGGTGTATGCATCTACACACATGTGCATGTCAGAGGACACCTTTGAGTGACTGTTTTTTACTTTCTATTGTTTGAGGAAGGGTCTCTCTGTTGTTCGCTGCAGAGATGCCAGACTGTGAACTCCCGAGGATTCCCCTCACCCTGCATCCTCTCACTCTTCCATCTCACCATAGGAAAGCTGAGATCTCAGACACTGTGCGACTGTGTCTGCTTTAAATGCATTCTAATGATTTAAACACAGTTCACAGTGTTCATGCTTTACCAAGAGCTTTACTGGCAGAGCCATCTCCCCGCCTGAGAGAAGGTACATACATTTATTTTGGTTTTCTCTGCAGAGAAATAAAGCTATGTGGTAAGCTATGCGTGTAAAGAAAAGCCACAGGTAGTTCAGAGCTAATTAGAGATAATGTTCTGTTTTTTTACCTTGAGGGAAGACACTCCCCACTCAACACAGGCACTTAAGTCTGTTGTTGACTCGCACTTAAGTCTGTTGTTGACTCACACCGTGAGGCACGTGTGCTTATTTTGTTGCACTGGCAACTGAACAGAAAGTTAAAAGATCGTATACATGCTACCTCCCTTCAAAACGCTGATGCAATTCTTCCTTCTTCTGCCATGCTCCCGTGTTGGCAGCAACATGTGTTTATGTTAGGCAAGAGTGTGACCAGGAAGGACGTTGTGGGGTAGAAGCACTTACTGCTCTTCCAGAGGACCGAGGTTCGCTCCAGCGTCCACAGTGTTCTCGCAGGGAAGGTGGTCTATTGATGAAGAGTTTGTCCTGCAGAAGGGTGACATGGACTCAACTACCTATAATAACAGCTTTAGAGGATCCTATGCCTTTGGCTTCCACTAGGCACCTGCACGCAAGTGCACATATCCATATACAGACATACATATACACACATAAGTAAAAATAATTTTTTTAAGATTTATTTTATTTACATGAGTACACTGTAGCTGTCTTCAGACACACCAGAAGAGGGAATTGGATTTCATTACAGATGGTTGTAAGCCACCGTGTGGTTGCTGGGAATTGAACTCAGGACCTTCAAAAGAGCAGTCAGTGTTCTTAACCACTGAGCCATCTCTCCAGCCCACTAAAAATAATTTTTAAAAATTCTTAACAACAGCAACAAAAAGATGTGTGGTCAATTTTATTCAAATAAAAATTCAAGAATTCTTTGGGCATGAGATTAACAGTGTTCAGAGTCATTACTGGATTACTCTTAGTCTTGTTTTTAAGTAATAAGCACTCATTAATATAACTAGATGTTACAGTTTCAATTTAGGAAAAACATCAAAAAGTCTGTCTCTAAAAATGGATAGTCACTAACAATTCCAAATGATATCTCCTCTTTGATACAAATCGTTATTATAGATATTAAATATTCATTCTCTTATCAACTATTTATTAAATGTAATAACATTCTGGGAGGTCTACTTTGAAAAGCCAGAGTCCCAGAGAACCAGAATTCAAGAACGTTTAAAGCTTTAAGATAACTCGGTTTCCTTGGATTTTTGGATAGTTCTCCTGTGGTTGCCTTTGTTTTCTGGAGTCGCCTCTCATGGTCTGGTTTATGGTACCACTCCTCTCTTCCTCCCGTGACTTACTCAGCTAGTTCCCTTTCTCAGCTCATTGTACCTGGTTTAGCCTCAGCCTGAGAAGCGTATCACAGCTGCGTCTAGTCTGATAGCCGATGTCAAACTGCTGCAGGACGAACTCTTCCTCAATGGCCGAGCTTCCCTGAAAGAAAGCTACAATGTATGAGTGAAGGACAGATAGCTAGGAGTGCCCTGCTTCCTCCATTCAGCGCAGGAAGTGTTGGCCACTCCGGAGGGACAGGTAGTTTGGAGGGAATGTAGCTGATGCTCAGGGAACATTCTGGAGATAGAAGTACCTGGGCGCTGGAAGGCTTTTGCAGTCTAAGGAGACTGCTTCAGGGCCTGCAAGAAGCCATGAGTCCCTGAGGAAATACTGTCCGATCAAACACAAATTTTTCTGACACTTTGTAGCCGAGATATTCGTAGAGTGCTTTTCAAGTGTATCTTTAAAAAAGAAAAAGTGTCTGGGTATGTTGTTGAAAATCTGTGTCACGTGGGCATGCAGGTGCCTCCAGAGGCCAGAAGAGCTAGTCATACGCCCTCTAGCAGGAGCTGTGGGCAGTTGTGAGTTGCAGTGGATGCTGGGAAATGAACAGGGTCCTCTCAGCCACTGAACCATCTGTCCAGGCCCTCTCCATGGCCCAGTTAAAGAGGCCATTTCAATCTTTTTGTACTCAGAACAACACTGTCCTTTCTTGCTCCCTGAACACAGTTGGTAGGAGTAGAAACATGCACTGAGTGGCTCAGGGAGATGACTTTCGTCCTAACCCTGAAAGACAAACTTGTGTCAGAAGAATCCCACGTTGGGAGATAAACACTGGGAAACAGAGAGGGTGGGGTGAGTGGGAGTTGGAGATGAAGCAGCATTTAAGGAGAGGAGTCGTGATCCAGGGTCAGAGCCTTACACAGATGGAGGAGCAGCAGCAGGAGCAGGCTTGGGAGAGATAATGAGAGGAAATAGAGCAAGCACAAGCAGTGAAGTGCAAGACTCCATAGTGCAGAAGAAAAAGTGCAAGTTAGTGCTGGAGACGCACGCCACAGACTGCTGCAAAACAGGAGAATTTGAGGACCTATAGGACTCTGATTATAGAGACTGGGAACACAGCAAGCTGAGCCGCAGTCTCTGGGTTGGTCAGGTTTAATTTTCTATGTTTGTGTGTGTGCTGAGGCATACTGCATGCCATGGCATGTGTGTGGAGGGCAACTTGCAGGAAGAGGAAGAAGTCACTCCTGTTCTTCTAGCACATGGGTTTCAGGGATCAAACTCAGGCTGTCAGGGTTGGTAGCAAGCATTCTTACTCCTTACTCTCTGAGCCACCTAGCCTTGGTTTGCTTCATTCTTTTTTTTTTTTTTTTTTTAAGATTTACTTTAAATAAGTACACTGTAGCTGTCTTCAGACACACCAGAAGATGGCATCAGATCCCATCAAAGATGGTTGTGAGCCACCATGTGGTTGCTGGGAATTGAACTTAGGATCTTTGGAAGAGCAGTCAGTGCTCTTAACTGATGAGCCATCTCTCCAGCCTCTTACTTCATTCTTAAAAGCCTCATCAAAATCCTTTATAAGACCTGATGTCACCTGCTTCCTCTCTAGTAGAAAGTGGTATTTTTCCATCTATGGATTGCTCCTTAAAGAGGATTAAAGGTATTTGTTTTATCACCTGCAATAGCTTGTTCTGTGACCCATCTTCTTCCTTCACAGATGCAAACTTATGTGTAAATTTGATGAGTTTCCCCTGGCTTATGGCCATAACTGTCATAATTGCCTGCTGGCTGAAAAAAAAAAAAAAAGAAGAAGAAGAAAAAGTCTCTAGGGCACAGGGGAAGGACAGAATATGTCATCTTGTTAGGGAGGACATGGGACTAGTGTTTCTCTAAATCCTCAAAATGGCTGGAGGAGAGAAGAGACTCCAAGGGGTTGTCTTCGAACCTCCACTGTGGCATGCACACATTCACACATACATACCACATACACACAGTAATAACAACCCACCAGGCTGCTTGGGTTCAACACAAGCTTAGTCAGCTTTTGTGGTGACTTTGGCACCCATCTCTTGAGGAAAACTTCAGAGTGAAGCTGGACAGAGAGGTCTGCAGGACCTAAGGAGAGCACCAGAAGCTGGCCAACAGCTCTATCTGACTTCCATCTAGAGCTTCCACGTAAGTCTCCCTTCTCCTTCAAACCCCCTGAGATATATTTAGGTTTGGAAGGCAGTCACTTGCTAAGGAAATAGTACCAGATGAATGCATTGACCAGGGCTGGCAAGATGGCTCAGCTGGTGAGGCTGCTCGCCAGCAAGCTAGATAAGCTGAGTCCAGTCCTCAGGACCCACATGATAGGAGAGAACCAACACTCGCACGTTGTCCTCTGTCCCTGCAACATGTGCGTGTGCGCACACACACACACATACAAATAAATAAATGTAATGAGTATATGTATAAACTGTTTGACTAAAATTACTAATGCATTAAAACCTGAGAGGGATATAATACTGGAAGGTCTCAAAGCCAAGAAAACCATTAGAAAATCAAAACCTCTGCAGAGACATGGAGACTGGCTGAGTTCTGGGGTTCGTGGAGTAAAGGCAGGGAAGGACCTTATAACCAAGGCAGATGTGTCTGCCCTTTAGAAAAGCACCCGTGTCGAGGGTGGCTCACACAAGCACTCACAGTCAAGTGTGTCTGGAAGTGTGGAGTCCTACAGGAGTGAAGGACAGCGAGGAGGTTCCTGTTACTACAGTGGGAATGGAAGCTTTGGAGTCACAGACATGGTGCAAGATAGAAACGTGAATCTTCCAAACAGCTCTGAGCTTACACACCTTGCAGAAATTTCCTGTGCCCAAAACTTTCTGCTGTCAGTGACTGTGCAGACTGGTTCTACTGTGACTGGTGGTTTGAGAATTTGCCTCTCATGATGTTTAATAGAAGTGACTTTGAGCTTGATGTGTTTCTTCCACACTAGACTGAGCTGAGGGCTTCACACAGTGAGCTCGACTCTTCATTTATTAAAGATATTTTTATTTATTTCATGTTGTGAACACAGTCTCTGTCTTCAGACACACCAGAAGGCGGCATCTGATCCCATTGTAGATGGTTTGCAAGCCACCATGTGGTTGTTGGGAACTGAACTCAGGACCTCTGGAAGAGCAGTCAGTGCTCTTAACCACTAAGCCATCTCTCCAGCCTCTGAGCTTGACTCTTGAGGGTAACTTTAGGTGTCACTGCTAACTTACAAGGTTCTCAGCCCAGTGGCAGAAGTCGCTGACTCCTCTGCGTACGTCATCATGGAGGAGACTGTCTTTATAGAATGAATCCACTTTGCTTGGCTTTTCTTCACAAAGCCACTGGCCTGAACGTGAGATCAGCGTCTTCTTAGGCCTACATGCAATGAGATCATCAAAGAATTAAGCGTGATGCTGGATGAATCCAAGTGGATTGCAAGCAGCAGTATCGCTGGGAAATGGTCAGCCCTCTCAAGTTCTCTAAAAGGTCACACAAGTTATAGCTTCAAATATCACATTTTCCTCTTCAGTACTAGAAAGGCAAGTGTGTCATGGTGTGTCATACTGATTAAAACTTAACTTTAAATCAAGTGTTCCATCAGCTTTGAAAATTACAAGAACTACTTACTAATTAATACATGAATCAAGTAGAAGCCGCTGCACTTGAAGTCGGCCTTTAGAAAACAGAGCATCTTTGACAATGAGCTCTCTCCCTCCTCCTTCCTCTCTTCTTCTCTCTCTCTTTCTCTCTCTCATCTCTCTCTCTCTCTCTCTCTCTCTCTCTCTCTCTCTCTCTCTCTCTCTCCCATCTCTCTCAGTCTCGGTGTGTGCACGTGTCTGTCTGTCTGTCTGTCTATCTGTCTGTCTGTCTCTCATCTCTGATGTCCAGACTCATGGATGTCTGGTAGATTCTAACTGTCTGTTTCTCTAGACTGTTATGAAAAGCTTTCACTGGCCTTTCTGTATCTTTCTATCTATCCACCCAATCCCTAATCTTTTATTTAAATGTCAGGCCAAGTGCTCATTGCTAAATATAAGTCTGAGCATGTCAAATGCAGTCACCCATCATCCAACTCATAAAGCATTTATTAAATGCAAACACTGGGCTGGGGAATATCGCTCAGTGAGGGAAAACACTGGCCCAGCGCTCAAAGCCCTGAGTTCATCTCCAGCATCACATAAGAAGATGTGATGGTGCAGACCTGTAATCCCAGCACTTGAGAAGCAGAGGCATTAGGATTAAGAGGAGTTCAAGGTCATCCTCCACTACATAGTGAGTTCAAGGCTGGCCTGGACTGAGACCATATCTCAAAAAAAAAAATCTTTTAACTATTAAGGAGTATATAATCCAGTAATGCATATTTCCAAAGTTATGCAACCAACACAACTATCTCATTCCAGAACATACCCTAAAACTATGAATAGTTCCTCTCCACTTCCACCCTTCTCCTCTTCCTGGTAAACAAGAGTCTACTTTCAATTACTATGGGCTTACCTATTCCATATGTCGCACTTGAATGGAACTATACAATCAAGTTTTTTTAAGTGACTGACTCGGGGCTGGAGAGATGGCTTAGCGAGTAAGAGCACTGACTGCTCGCTCTCTCAGAGGTCCTGAGTTCAAATCCCAGCAACCACATGGTGGCTCACAACCATCTGTAATGGGATCTGATGCCCTCTTCTGGTGTGTCTGAAGACAGTGACAGAATACTCACATATATAAAATAAATAAATAAATCATTAAGTGACTGACTCTCACTAGCATAAAGCTTGCATCAATAATCTATAAAGACTCATATACCAGTAGCTTATCCCTCTATTTAGATGAATAATATTTCACTGGGTAGAGATACCACATTTTGTTATTCACTCACCAGTTGGTGGGTATTCAAGTTGTTGACACTTTTTGACTACGAGAAATAACACTGTTATGTAGGTTTAATGTGAAAGTTTCTGTGATCAGTACTTCCCCTTCCAATAAAGAGGCTTCACTTTGAGCCGGGCGTGGTGGCGCACGCCTTTAATCCCAGCACTTGGGAGGCAGAGGCAGGCGGATTTCTGAGTTCGAGGCCAGCCTGGTCTACAAAGTGACTTCTAGGACAGCCAGGACTATACAGAGAAACCCTGTCTTGAAAAACCAAAAAAAAAAAAAAAAAAAAAAACCCAAACAAACAACCCCCCGAAAAGAGGCTTCACTTTTAGCGTGGCCCCCAAGGGTCTTCATGGTGGATCCCCCATTGTGCCTTCAGGTCCTTTCAAAACTAGGCCCCCCAGGCCTTTGCTTTCTGAGCTTTAAACACAGCAGCCCCTCTTCATTCATCCTGCCTCCAATACACAGGAAGTCGTTGCATGTGCTGCTCCATTTGACTACAGTGTCTTTCTGGCCGCCACATATAAATGTTCTCTGTAAAAGCTAAGTTCTTACATGGCTCAAACTGGCTTTGAACCTCCTATGTGGTAGCACGGAAATTCTCAACTCTCCCTATGCTGGGACCCTTTAACACAGTCCCTCGCGCTGTGGTGACTCCCAACCGGAAAATTATTTTTGTTGTTACCTCATAACTATAATTTTGCTATTGTTATGAATCATAATGTAAATATCCCATATGCAGGATATCTGATACGTGACCCCCACGGGGGTTGAGACCACAGGTTAAGAACTATTGCCCTGGCGGGATACAGTGTCTCTTATGGAGGCGTAGAGATGCCAGACTCATTAGGAACAGTAGCACCAGGCTATGGAGCTGGGGATGGTGGTGGTTTCAGCCCATCTTCATTCCTTGGGATGGGAGTTCTGGCTGAGGTCATTATTACTAATACTGCCATTATCCGGCACATTTACATTAAAAGAAATAGAGGCGTGAAAGTGTCATTCAACTCCCAAAGGAGTCGTAACCTACAGATTGAAAACTGCTGATGACTCTAAGCTTTGGATCCTCCCACTTGTACCTCATAAACACTTAGATTGCAAGCATGTGCCACCAATCCTGCTTATCTGGTCCCAGAGATTAAGCCCAAGACGTTTTATGCACTAGGCAAGCACTATTAACAACTGAGCTATACGGGGCCTAGCAAACACAGGAGTGGATGTTCACAGTCAGCTATTGGATGTATCACAGGGCTCCCAATGGAGAAGCTAGAGAAAGTACCCAAGGAGCTAAAGGGATCTGCAACCCTATTGTTGGAACAACATGATGTACTAACCAGAACCCCGGAGCTCTTGTCTCTAGCTGCGTATGTATCGAAAGATGGCCTAGTCGGCCATCAATGGAAAGAGAGGCCCATTGGACTTGCAAACTTTATATGCCCCAATATAGGGGAATGCCAGGGCCAAAAGAATGGGAATGGAGCCGGGCGTGGTGGCGCACGCCTTTAATCCCAGCACTTGGGAGGCAGAGGCAGGCAGATTTCTGAGTTCGAGGCCAGCCTGGTCTACAGAGTGAGTTCCAGGACAGTCAGGGCTACACAGAGAAACCCTGTCTCGAAAAAAGCCAAAAAAAAAAAAAAAAAAAAAAAAAAGAATGGGAATGGGTGGGTAGGGAAGTGGGGGGCGTTATGGGGGACTTTTGAGATAGCATTGGAAATGTAACTGAGGAAAATATGTAATAAAAATATTAAAAATAAAAAAAAAACCAAAAACTGAGCTATAGCCTCAGCCTATGCCTTTCTTCTTGAGGGAGGTATTCCACCAGGATGGCCCCTGAACCTACCCTTTTTTCAGATATCCAAATATGAACTTGTCTTCCATTCATTTAAGAGATAGCTTTCAAGCACCAAATATGTGCTGGAGATTAAGCTTTGCCGATCCAACTGTGTAGATAACCAGAATCCCTACCTTTGCATGGCTTCAGCTAAGCAGGATGGAGACATCGAGGCAGACAATCATATGCCAGGTGCTCACGAATGATGTAAAGAAAAAGTAAGGTGGGAAGCGGCCGGATGCAGGACAGCATCCAATTTCTACAGAGAAAGTCTCTCTGCTGAAGTGACACTGAGCCCAGGCCCAGAAGAGAAAAGCTTCAAACAGCTTAAATATCAAACTAGACTGCAAGGTCAAAGAAAGGCCTTGGGGCAGAGTGCACAGCATGAGCAGATCGGTGTGGACTTTAGTCTGCATCAGGGAGCACCTGGAGCTTAGCCTGCATCAGGGAGCACCTGCAGAAGGGTGAGCACAGGAATGACAGGCAGGTGTGTGAGAGAATCAGTTTGTGCTCTGAGTGTCACGCAGGCTTTAGAGAGGAGAATGCTGGACTACTGAAATAGCTCAACAGCTATTGTAGACCAGGCTGGCCTTGAACTCAGAAATCCACCTGCCTCTGCCTCCTGAGTGCTGGGATTAAAGGCATGAGCTACCATGCCCAGCAACATTTCCATTGTTTTAAGCCACAAAGTTTGCATTAAAGTTTCACAGTGGCCAGAGGAAACAAATGTGTATACTAACAGCCAAAGTCACCTCTATGAAATTCCACATTTCTTTTACTATGTGCTAAGATATTAATATATTACTGCTGGACTTCTTCCAAATAGCCAACTGACTCCCACTTGTGGATTTCTTGCCTTTGAGATTTTTCAGGGTTAACTAAGCAAATTGCTCAAAGTGAAAGACAGATCCTGCCTATATCTTCTTACTGTACCATTAATATATAATATATTCTATAATGTATAATAATCCTGTAGACAATGCTCCTCTCTTCCACATACAGGTTCTGAGCAACTTAAAAGACAATACAAACCACAAAGACCAGAGCCAAAACGTCACTGTTATGACAGGTACCTGTCCTGCTGGAGGACTCAACTTTAGGTCCAAGACAACTGTTCATTAAAAGCCATCAACTAGAGACTCTTCCACCCAGTCCCTACCAGGGGCAACTTTCCCTCCAGCACAGAGAGGACCCCACATGGGTCCTCTTGCTCCCCAGTGGGAGAAGGGCAGAAGTAAGGTGAGTTATCATCCCAGATATACGAGAGAGCAAGCAACGCAGCGAGAGTGTCCTTGTCACCCGAGATCCCTATGCCACCGTACTCCTCAGCACCCACCAGTGAGATCATCCAGTATTCTTATTTTTTTTTAAAGATTTATTTATTTTTTGTATACAAGTACACTGTCAGTGTCTTCAGACACACACCAGAAGAGGGCATCGGATCCCATTACAGATGGTAGTGAGCCACCATGTGGTTGCTGGGAATTGAACTCAGGCCCTCTGGAAGAGCAGTCAGTGCTCTTAACTGCTGAGCCATCTCTCCAGCCCAGTCATTTAGTTTTCAAAGTAAATGTGTCTCCTCCTAAATCTGTTTATACCGATACTTGTGGCCACATCGCCATTATTAAATACTCTGGGTTAAGAGGAGCAAGGACATGAATCGAGAGTTTCTACTCAGTTTCAGAGACGTTTGGAAAGTCTCAGAGAGGGTGCATGCAATTACGGGCATGGTTTATACAAACCTGAGCAGTATCTCCAAGCAGAAGATCCTATAAATGCCTTAAGTGACAAGCAAGTAGCCAGGTGTGGTGGCGCAAGCCTGTCACCCCAGCACTCTGGAAGCAGAGGCAGGCAGACTAAGAGTTCCAGGCCAACCTGGGTACATGAAACCCTTTCTCAAAATAGAAAAAAGTGGCTAGCAAGTGCATCATTGACAATTCCCTGTGTTACACATATGTGCACACATGTGCTTGGCACGACCCAACCAACCACTGGTCTGCCATAAAGTCAATTTATCAGGTTTTCTTGCTGATGAGAGCTAGATGGGAGCCCACGTTTATGCCACTGCTAGAGAAACCATACCCAGAGGAGCCACGTTTTGTCTTCCTCTTCACAACTTATTGCCATTGCTTCTTTACAAGTATTCTAGATACCCAAGCATGGCGGCACAGGCCTAAAATTCCCAGCCTTGGAAGGGCAGGCAGGGCGTTCAGGTGTGCTATGTCATCCTAGTTGGAGGTCAGCCTGGACTAAAAGAAACTCGGCATTATTTTGTTTCTTGGGTCATTTTATTTTTTTTGGTTTTGTTTTGTTTTGTTTTTTTTAAACTAACAAAATGAAAAGCCCAAATGAGGAAAATTATTCTACATATGACAAGGCCTTCCTAGGCTGTTCATCAGGGGAAGGACATCAGCAGTACTCACGGGCATTCTTGGGAAGAACGTTTTCCTACAAGCTTTGTGGGTTCCTTCATCGGCTTCCTGGTATCCTGGCAATAAGCCCACACATCCTCCAGCTTCCTCTCAGGGTCCAGTACCTCCAGCACCTGCAATAAGAGCTACACAAGAAAGGAGACTTGGAGTGAGGGGACAATTGGAGAAAATGGGCCCCAATTCTATAACAAGCACACCAAGTCACTTCTTTGGCGTTCCTTTTCAAATGCCATTCATCAAGCTGGACAGTGGTGGCACACGCCTTTAATTCCAGCACTTGGGAGGCAGAGGCAGGTGGATTTCTGAGTTCGAGGCCTGCCTGGTCTACAAAATGAGTTCCAGGATGGCCAGGGCTATACAAAGAAATCCTGTCTCAAAACAAAACAAAACAGAAAAAAGAAAAAAGAAAAACAAATCAAATGCTATTCATCAAGCCCTGCTCGGAGCACTGTGCTGAGGTCTATAAACCTCTGCCGCCCTGCCACTGGATGCTCAGGGTCTGTGTTGTGGTTCCATCTTCTAGTAGAATATGCCTGTAAGCCTCCCCCCAAAGCCTCAGCACTTGGAGTGTCTCTGTTGGACTTCTGTGGTTCCTGACTGCAGGCATCTCAGGTATCTCTCATGCCTCCTATGAATACAGTATCTACATTTTCCTTTGAAGATCCACCTCACATTCTGGGAATATACTGAAGGCAGAAAATTGCTGCCCAGCTAACATGAGAACCTGAGTTAGCCCAGAACTCATGTTTTGTTTTGTTTTTAATTTTAATTTTTTTTAGATTTATTTATATGAGTACACTGTCACTGTCTTCAGACACACCAGAAGAGAGCATCAGATCTCATTACAGATGGTTGTGAGCCACCATGTGGTTGGTAGGAATTGAACTCAGGACCTCTGTAAGAGCAGTCATTGCTCTTAACTGCTGAGCCATCTCTCCATCCTAAACTCATGTTTTAAAAATATAATTAGGTATGGTGCACACCTGTACTCTAACCTTAGAGCTAAGATAATGGAGACTTGCCTGCCTACCCTGCCGGAGAGTTCCAGGCCAGTGGGAGACATTACCTCAATAAAACGATGGTCCGCACCTGAGAACAACAGATGAGGTTGTCTCCTATTACATAGGCACACATGTGCGCACATAGCTCAACACATGATCCTCCGTACACATACACATGAAGTACTGCCTTTCCCTCCACTGCCATCTACTTGGTCCTAGCTGGCATAACCATATCTCCACTCTCCAGGCAGACCACACCTGAGCCACAGTTTAGGGGTGCAATAGGCTCATAAATCAAGTGAACCAATGGAAACTAGGCTTTGGGATTGGATTTTCCTGACATCACACAAAAAGAAGTGTTGTTTCTTTGCTGTAGTTGTAAAGTAGAATGGAGCTTCGGGCACCCAGCTCAGCACCACAAAGAGACCCTGGCTCAAAACAAAGTTAGCCCTGCAGAGGAGGGAGGGAAAACCAGAGGGGTCAAGGACACCATGAGAGCATGGACCATAAGAATCAACTGACGGGCTGGTGAGATGGCTCAGTGGGTAAGAGCACCCGACTGCTCTTCCGAAGGTCCAGAGTTCTAATCCCAGCAACCACATGGTGGCTCACAACCATCTGTAACGAGATCTGGCGCCCTCTTCTGGAGTGTCTGAAGACAGCTACAGTGTACTTACATATAATAAATAAATCTTTAAAAAAAAAAAAAGAATCAACTGACTGGGACTCAAGTAGGCTCACAAAGATATGGGTTCCACATAGGTCCTCTTCATATATGTTCCGGTTATGTAGCTCAGTGTTCTTGTGGGATTCCTGACAGAGCAGGGGCTGTCTCTGACTTTGAGACTATTTTCCCCCTGCTGGGTTGCCTCATGCAGCCTTGATGTGAGAATTTGTGCCTGGTCTTACTGTAATCTGTTATGCCATATTTGGTTGATGTCCCTGGAAGACCTGCTCTTTACTGAGGGGAGGTGAAGTGGGGGTAGATTTTGGGGAAAGGGGAGGTGCAGGAGAGAAACTGAGAGGAGGGGAGGGGAGGGAAGGGGAGGAGAGGGGTGGGAAACTGCAGTTGGAATGTAATGTCTGAGAGGAGGAAAAAAAATCAAGAACAAAAACTAACAAACTAAAAAAAGAACAAAACCTAGTTGGGAAAATCAGACAAGGAAATGAGAGCCACCCTCCCGTGCCATGGTCATGGGCCCTGTGAGCTGTGGTTTAACCAACCAGCTTTTTGTCCGAGACTCAGACCCTCTGGCTTACGGGACCCGCTGAGGAAAAGCTGTGTAGGAATCACTGATCTGAAAGTTCAGCTGCTCTTCCCAAAGACTTTTCTAGCATGAAGCATTCATTCGTTCACTCTTTCAGTGACTGGAGTGTAGTGAAGGGAGAGTGAGAGCAGCAGATGAGAGGATCCCCCTCGGGGCCTCTGAGGACAGGCTTCACAGAGTGAGAAGGTGTTGAGCAGAGGAATGTGTTAGACCTGAGGAAAACCTTATTTCCATGACTGTCTGATGAAAACAAGCTGTATTTACAAGTGCACAAGGGGCTGGCCAAACAGCTGCCTCCCTCTGAATCGGAGTTTCAGAGAGCAGCGCCTTTCATGGGGAAGGGTTGTGGTTGGTAGAAAATGGCTGTCAGGATCATTGGCTGTTAGCTCCTGGACAGAAGAATGGAGACTCCGGCTCAAGGCTGCCTGTGGAGTAGATAAGCCCAAGTATATATTACATAGGAGTGGGTCATCACAGGCCCAGTTCAGCAAGGCAAAGGGGCAGGTATACATCATGGGGTTATAAGTTCAGCATAGGTTATGAACATGGTTTGTAGGATGCTTTAGGTTTAGGAAACAAACTTATTCTTGTAAGGGATGGAGACTTAGTAACAATGTACAACAATGTACAACAATGTAGAAGGTTGTATAACACTGTATAACAATGTGCCTCCTGTTGTGGTTTCACAATTGTGTGCCCAAATTTATCAGTTTAGCCCAGGGCAGGCTCAACAGGGGTGGGGGTGGAGAACTTCCTGCTCATGCCCTGTTCAGCCTGGGATTCATTTAAGGATAAGGTGATCAACTAAGAAACCATTTCTAAGCTCTCTAGCACCTGGGGGAGACCAGATGAGGAGCCCTGTTCTGGGGAAGCTACCATTTGCTCAATGAAAAGATGGCCATTTCTTCATTCTTGTTGGAAAGTTAAATTTGGGGACATTTTGAGATATAATAACAGGGGGCATGTGCTGAGGGTGATGAGGATGAATTAGGAGCAGACTGGGACACTGGTGACACAACAGAGTTCCTGCTCAGGCCTGGCCTGGGCCTTGTGGTGGAGTCCCCATGGCCTTCAGATTCTCCTGCCTCTAGCTGTCCGTGAGTTCTTAAGGAGACCTCTTTGGCCCAGGTTAAACAGACATAAGTAATACTAAGCAACCCTTGTATGGCTTCCTGTACTCAGAGAGTCTCAAGGCAAAGTCAGGAAGCAAAGGAAATAGCTGGTGTCCCACCGTTTTGGTTTTGTTTCCTCAGTAGAAAAAGGAAGGCTGCCCTGAGCTGGTAGAAAGCCTTCACTGGGGTACAGTCCCTCCTTTCTTCTTATAACAGGCACCCCAGGGCTTTCTGGGCATCTGCAGAGAATTTGGGGCCCCCAGGAGGCCTTCCCTCAAGCCCAGACAGATCACCTCAGCAGGCAGAGCTTCTGTAAGTTGTGGGTAGAGAGTCAGTGGGTGCTGAGCCGCGTTAGCTTCCACATCCTCCAGGAATGTCTTCCCAGCTTTCGAAAGCTTAGACAACAGCGTTGCCCCCTTGAGCAGTGTGCTCTGCCTCTTCTCTGGGGTAGCACTGGGGGCTCCGCGATGAATAAGAGGTAGAAAGGCATCCTTGGGGCCCTGGTGTGGGGGGCAGTCTTTCCTGAAGTCATCCTCTTTCACAAACACCCAGTGCCGGCTGTTCAAGAAGCCCTGGCATGCCAGCCGGTTCTGCTTTATGAAACGCTTGGGAGGCAGGTTCCCGAGGTACCTAGGAGACAACATGTCAGATGATGAGCATCCCAGGACTTGGGTGGGAGGAGGGTGTGAGGAAACCGGCCTCCACCTACTGCAGGAGTGGGCGGGGCAGAAGAGGCTGAGTTATGCTAGCTCTGTAAAGCCCCTGCTGATTTCTGCGGTGTTTGGTTCTCATCGCCTGCTTAAGCAAAACCACTGTTCTGCATGAGAACTGTACCGTTTGCCTGCACGCATCATTGAAGCGTCGAGTCACCCCTCTGTGTATACGTAGTCTGAATGCATGGGATGCTTTTTTTTTATCCTGAGTACTCTGTTTCAAAGTCACTTTGTGCCATCCACATCACTGTATTTTAAAGGGCCATCCATGTGAATCTAAGCATTTGTCATTCTAACTGCTTCTGCCACATTAGAAGAAGAAGAAAAAAAATCCATTCTGTAGCCAGTGACTTTGTGGGTCCTTTCTTCCATCCTTCTCCATCCTTTCAACTCCCCAACACTAGATAGAAGAGGGGAAAAAGAAAAAGGATAGACGGGAAATGGGGCACCATTATCCTTAGTCTACTTCCTGCTGATTAAGGGCATCAAGTTCCTTGGGGCAAATTTGAAATTTGCCATCAGGATATCTAATTATTTCTTCTTCTTCTTCTTCTTCTTCTTCTTCTTCTTCTTCTTCTTCTTCTTCTTCTTCTTCTTCTTCTTCTTCCTCCTCCTCCTCCTCCTCCTCCTCTTTTCCTTCTCTCCTCCCCTTCCTTCCTTCCTTCCTTCCTTCCTTCCTTCCTTCCTTCCTTCCTTCCTTCCTTCCTTCCTTCCTTTCCTCCTCCTCCTTTTCTAGCAACTACTTAACAAACCACGACCAACAACAACCAACTAACAACTCAACAACCCTCTCAGGGCCTCAGCATTTATACACCCTCTGAAAAACCCATGTGTGGGGTATTTTGTCATGGAGATGAGAAGGGGAGCAAATACAGTCCTCATGTAGCTAAATGAGTGACCGGTCTGTCAGATAACCTCGGTGGTTTGGTTTCCTCCTTGCAACTCAGAAGGAAGGCTGTGAAATTACAGTCCACAGGCGACACCAAACCCACATGTCGTTTAGTCTGTGTGTGTCTGTCTTCTTGTGTGTTTGTGTATGTGAAACAAGGTCTCAACCACGTAGTCTCCGATGCACCTAAACTCAAGAATTCTCCATGCTACTGCCTCAGTCTCCCACACAGCCAGCCTTCTTTATGTTTTAATAAGAATCATAAGTACAAAGCCTGACAGATGGCTCAGTGGGCAAAGGTGCCTGCTGCCAAACCTAATCCCGGACCCACATGGTGGAAGGAGAGAACTGACTCCCAGAAGTTGTTCTCTGACCTCCACACTTGATGGCCTATGCACACGTGCAAACACACACATACACACACACACACACACACACACACACGAATACACGAACACACACATATATAAACATATGCATGTAGGCAGGCATACATGAACACACACACATGAGCTCACACACACAAATAGATAAATTTTTCTTAAAGAGTCATAATAGCTAACACAAATGGAGAACTCCCTACCAAAAAAACCAAACCAAACCAAAACAAAACAAAACAAAAAAACGAGAGCTGCTTTAAGTGCTTTTATACATCAGCCTGTTTAAATCTTATAACAACTCCACATAGCCAGTGCTAGTATTATTGCTATTTATAGCCTAAGTGAGGCACAAAGAAGTAAAAAACAAAACACTTGTCAAGAGCTGCTCAGGTGTAACTCACCCCAGGGACTTGAATGCCCTGGCCTCCATGGGCACGTGCACTCACGTGCACATGCACACACACACACACACACAGACACACACCTCTACACACAATGCACACTCGTGTGCACACACACACACACACACCCCTCTACACACACGGGGGGGATTAAAAACAATAAAAATAAATTTTAGAAATCTCTCCATGGCTAAGAGAAGATGGAATTGGGTTTTTCCGTGCAGTTCAAAGCGCTGGGGAACAACAGTGCTTCGCTGCACACTGGAGCGGATACATTTCTATATTTCCCCCTCCCCCCGAGTTATCTGAGTCCTCAGATCCTCTTAGACAATCAGAAGGCTTTCTGAGTTCTAGATTACTAGACGAATGCTTTCATGGAGCCAAGGTTGGTCCGACGCAGTTTACCGGAAGTGAGCCATAGACTCTCCTTCATTTCCCCTCCCCTTTCTGACCTGCACACAGCCTGTGTCTCTGCTTCCTTCCCCACCATGGCCCCCACTTGCAGGGAGCAGTCAGGCCACGGAGGTAAGATGGATGGGACAGATGGCATGCGGGAAGGAAGATGATCCCAGATCTAGAATAATCAGGCATAACGAAAGCTAAAGCCAGGCCTCAGATCCCAAATGTCTGCTGACCCTAACTAATTCCAGCCTGCCTCAGATATTTTGAGAGCTGGTGTTTTTCCCTGAATCCCTTTCTGCCTGTACTCCCTGCCATCCATAATGACCCTTTATACCAAACCTAATCTTCTCCGTAATCATCATCAAATATTTTAAAGAGATTCTAGCCTGGTCCCCAGTGGTTTCCAGTGAACCCTAGAACTTCTTGGCCGTATGTAAATGGGTGTGTGTGCACAAGGAGCTTAGCTTCACTTCCTTATGAAAATCTAGATGGAAGAACAACAAAAGAAAAGAAAAGAAAAGAAAAGAAAAGAAAAGAAAAGAAAAGAAAAGAAAAAAAAAAAGGAAATGAGTTTACAGAAAGCTTCTCCTTGCCCTTAATAAATCACTCTCCAAGTAACTGAAGGTACAGGCATTACCGTGCCACATCTCATCTTGGAATTGATGACCCATCTGCTCTACCTATTAGCAATAACCCTTCTCTTTATTAACTATGTTCATGAAGTTCATATTCTTTATATTTGTAACTAACTTAATCACCCCAGTGCTGGGGGTTGGTCCGGTGCTGCTCTGTATTCAGATACTACGTTGTGTACCCCAAGAGTTTGTTGCCTTAAGATGAGTGAATTCTCACATACAACTGCTTTTGTTGTGCAAACCTTGCTCCCCAATTTAAAACCATTGGTTAAATAAAGGTGGCTATGGCCAGTTTCTGGAGGGAATAGGTTTTCAGTTACCTGGCTGGGGACTGCAGGTTAGGACCAGAGGAGGAGGAGAAAGGAAGGGGGAAGACTGAGAAGGCAGAAGGTCTCCAGGAGATGTGCTGGACCAGCAGCACACACCTGAGAGATTGCACAGAGCTAAATAATAAATCCCTAAGACTCTTATTCAACTAGGGGGCTAGCCAGGTCATATTAATAATTAATAGTGCACTAAAAACCATTTTACACCTTACCCTTCCTAAAAACAGAGAGGATAACAAATGTTGTTTAAATACAGCCATACAACTTAAATGGGATGTCTACTAATTTGACTGAGATTCGTAATTCTGAAACTGGCAAAAAAGATTCAGTCTGCCTAGCTCACTCTCAGTTCTGAGGGGTCAGGTATGTGGGGGGGGGGGGCCTCTCCTTTATCCTACTCTGCTTCTCATTGTTAAAATGTTTAACTCTGTGTTTTCTTATTTATTTGTTGTGTGTTTATAGATAGATTCAGCCTCATATAGCCCAAGTTAGTCTCAAACCAACCTTGTAGAGGAGATGCTTAAACTACCTCCGACTTTTAGGCCTCTCACCTCCATCTCCTGAACACTGCACCTATAAACATGACCCAGAATGTCTAGCTTATAGGGTGCTGGCAATTGGGCCCAAAGCTGCATACAAGGTAAGCGCTTTGCAAACTGATCTACACACCCCATCCTTGACCCTCCACATTTTTGTAAGCTCATGAAAAATCTTGCCTGACTAATAACATAAAACTAAAAGATTTTCCCCAAAACATCTATTGTTTCTCACAGACAACAGTATATAATATATTGACATTTACCCTAGAGAAATGGAAATATATGTTCTTGCAAAAAAATGTACATAAAGGTTCATGACAACTTTGTATGTTATAGTTAAATAATGAAAATAGCCAGGATACCTTCAAGCAAAGAAAGAAAGAAACTGTAATATATACACACACCACAGGAACACTCCTTAGCAACAAAATGAACCAATGATGACCCACACATCCTGTATGGACCTCACAGGCTCACGTGGACCTGTGCTGTTCCAGTTTGCTTGGATTATTTATTTCTATTCTTACTTATGTATTTATCACATTCCCTGGACCTGGAGTTACAGGCACTTGTGGGCTGCCTATCACAGGTTCTGGGAATCCAACTCCAGATTGGATTCTCTTAATTGCTGAGCCATCTCTCTAGCCCTAGCGAATAGTCTTAAAATGCTTAAAATTACAGAACTGGAGAACAGATGTGTGATTGTTGGGGGAAGAAAGACTTACAATGAAGGTCCCACAAAGCAGTTCCTCTGTGGTTGTGGAGCGTAAAATGCCCCCAAAGGTTCTTGTGTTTAAACACTGGTCCTTTTGAAGTTATAAAACTTTTAGAATGTGAGGCCTTGCTAGCCTGTGGGATAATAATGGTCTGGCCCTGGTTCCCATTCATTTGTGCTGCTGATCTCCTACGATATGAGCAAGCCATGCCAAAAGTGCTCATCTCCGTGGATGGAGCTGCCTGGGAGGCCTACCTTTCCCACCAGCATGAACCAATGCCTCCCTAAATTTTGAGCCAGAACCAGCACTTGTTTCTTGACAGTATTCTTCCATAGCAATGAGAAAGGTAACTGATACCGTGCTCATAAAGCAGTTGGTATCTTACAAAAAAATTTTACAGAAGTGAGAGCTAATGAAACACAGAGGTTTTATTTAACCACTATATTGTCACAAAGCTACAGTCCTGGTTTGGTGGTGGGGTATAGATGTGTAAGATGTAAGATGTGTTTGCCATTGGAAACAGCTCCAGAAGGCTATATGGGATCTTGGACATTTGTGCTCTCTCCTGAGTCTACAATTCTTTCAAAGCAAATTATTTCAAATGGGGAGGCATTTGCAAAGATTTCCAAAATGTTCATAATTGCTCACTCGTACAAAGAGCGCTCTGAGTTCTGTGTATTGCTAGCCCCAAGGGTCCTCTCGAACCTACAAAGCTGACTCACTGACTAGATCCCACAGTAAGAAAACAAGACCGCAGGGAGCTGGGTGTACTGGTAGACCTCTAGTCCTTGAGTTCTGAAGGCTGATGGAGGAGGACCACCAACTTGCATACTGAGTCTTTCTGATTCTAGGCTTGCTGCCTTGCTTATCACCACTCCGATGAGAAATACCTCTTCACCAACTAAAAATGTACTCTCAAGGATTCAGCAAAGGGAAAGTAAAAGCCTTTTTCTTTCTTGCCTCACTAACCCTTCAAAGTAGCAAGCAGCCTGTCTTCACAGGAGGCTAGCTCCTGCTAAGGGTTATGCTTGATCAGAGCTTCCAACTGGAGGGCTCAAGACTCCAGGTGTCATAGATGCCGAAAGCTGAACACAGGCAACTAGGGGTCCCAGAGTTTCTGATGGAAGAGTTAGCTACCCCAGGAAGGTTGTGTCTGTGTTGAAGTCAGGCACTCAGAGTGGTACGCTAGGGCAGCCTCTCCCCCTGGGCGGTTTGTGGCAAACCCCCAACAAACTGGAAAGGCTGTGTCGCTCCAGACTGGTCCTTTTACTCTATTACAATAGTGAGGGGACAGGGGACACGGAGAAAGAACTCCTAGCAGCGAGGTCTACCTCTGCCCCAGCCCAGGGGACCCAGGTTTCCCTGCTAGTAGCTGCAAGAGCACCATGCTTACCACCCGCCGTTCTGGTGCTCCCTCAGCAGTCTAGGAGCCAGGGTCGTGGGCTGGAGCTGCTGCCCACACTCCGCCATGGCACTGCCCAGTCTTGTGTGGCAAGTTTCTCCCACGGCTTCCCAAGTTGCTAGGAGACCAGCACAACCCCGAGCTGCCCGGGCCTGCCCAATTTGGCGCGCAGCAACTGAGGTGCCTAGCAGTACCCCCAACACTACCCAGACTAGACTGACATTCTATAGCTGGAGGTATAAAACTGGCCCGGGAGAGAAGGATCCAGGCCTCGATTTAGTCAGATTTTTATCCTGGTGGAAAAGTACTAGAAAAAGGATCCAAGAAATGTACTGGAGGCTGAAAGAGGATTTTTTTGTTGTTGTTTGTTTTTTAAACAAATGTTAACTGTAGAGAAGCAACCAAGCAGAAGAGGGGTGGGGGTGGGGGCGCGACCAGGAAGCAAGGAGGACAGGGCAGGGGCTAGCAGGAAGAGGATTTGGCAGTTCCACTCTCTATTTAGTCACTGATTGGTAGCCAGCCAGCCAGGGTCCCTTCTGGCTCTTGTGTGGTTAAATTCGTCAACTTCATGCCACTTTGGCCTGCTAGCCTGGAGGCAAGGCGTCTGTAAACATTAGTTACTGGAGAATGTGTTTGTTGGAGATTTGCTTGCTACTTCTGAGAGTCCTGGTTTTCATGCAAATTATTCCTTCCAAAAGTTGCCCACTGAAGTCTCTTTTGTAGGTTAACTGCACACGAAAATTAGCTAAGAAGACACAAATTCTCCCTTAATGAACACTTCCTAAGACCCGGATTAAGGGAGAAGGTAACTCTAGAAGGGTTACAGGAAATGCTGATCACAACAAAAAGCTAGACACAAGTCAGTTTAAACCACACACATAAGCACTGATCATTTATGCTATTTTTCAGAGCCGCTGAGTGGCTATTCTTATTCATTTTAATTTTGTGTGTGTGTGTCTATGTTTGTCTGTGTCCGTATGTATATTCCCAGAGAGGCCAGAAGAGGGCGCCAGATCCCCTAGAACTTGAATTATGTGTGGTTGTGAGCAGCCTGACATGGGTGCTTGGAACTGAATTCCTCGTCTTCACAACAGCAAGTGCTCTTTTAACTTCTGAGAGGTTGGCTATTTTTTTGGTCTTCCTACCATGAGTTAAAGCAACACGTGGCCCTCACCATGCAGCTACCTACCGAACCATGGACCAAACAAAGTAAAGCACTATTCTTTATAAGTTACCCAATCTCAGGTATTCTGTTATGTTAACAGAAAGGAAATGACTAAATGGTGTTTTTGTTGTTGATGTTTAAGATTTATTTATTTTAAATATGTTGCTTTCTTCAGACACCAGAAGAGGGCATCTGATCCCATTACAGATGGTTGTAAGCTACCTTGTGGTTGCTGGAAACAATGCTTTTAAATGCTGAGCCATCTCACCAGCCCTAAATGGTGTTCTTAATACCATCATCCTGGGTGTTAGGATTAAGATTTCAACATATTAAAAGGACAAGGCAGGGCTGGAGAGATGGCTCAGTGGGCAAGAACACTGACTGCTCTTCTGAAGGTCCTGAGTTCAAATCCCAGAAACCACAGGATGGGTCACAACCACCCTTTAATGACGCTACGCCCTCTTCTAGTGCGTCTGAAGACAGCTACAGTATACTTATGTATGATAATAAATAAATCTTAAAAAGGGGGGGGGGACAAGGCATAAATATTCAGGCCACAGTGCCTGAGAACTTCCAAGGAATTCTATAAAAGCTGGTTAAATTTGGGTTGGGTTTCTAAGGACTTAAGGAATGGAACCAGGACAGACAGACATAAGTAAAAGTAAGCTTGGGTCACACACACTTGTACTGTTGTTCTTTAAACCATCTCAGCCTTCACTGAAGAAGGCTCTTGGCTCTTCATATATTGCCTTCATGATATAAGCATGGTAGGAAGAAGTCCCAAACACAGTCAAAGCAAAGCAAAACAAAACAAAACCAACAACAACCAAAACCTCTTCTATGGCTACAGGCCCTGTCTTAAAATAAAACCAAGTAAATAAATACATTTCTTTTTAACAATTATAAGATCATTTAAACCTGAATAGATAGTGACACAGGTTTCTGTTGGTTCAGGGTAAGCAATTCGGTCTCTCCAAACTACTTCAGTTTCAGCCATGGTTGCCCAAGTCTTGTTTTGGAGCCTTGCTGAGGCAAAAAGGCATGGCAAGCAAGCTGCTCACCTCCTGGCAGCGAGGGTGCAGACACCAGCAAAATTGAGCCAGGGAGACACTCATGGTGACCTGGTCCCTTTGACAGGTTCATTCTACTAGGAACTCATTAATGGAGTAATCCCTTGATTACATCAGAGCCTCCTGCCCACTCACCTCTCAAGAGTGTCATTATCTGGGGACTAAGTCTTCTACAGAAGAGTCTTAGAGGGCAGAGGAGGTCATTTATACCAATCACAGCACCTTTGGACCTGGGAAGGGGGAAAATGAAATCTGTACCTTTCCTCTAGCCTAGAGCCCACATGGTGTCTGACCATGTTCCCTGAGCCTCTCTGGAATGGTTACCTGTAAGTCTCCTGAATTGACCCAAATCTGCTCAGTTAACTTAAATATTGTTGCTTTGGTACATCTTTAGTAGCACTTGTGTCCCACAGTGGAGTGCTTGTCCAGTATCTGACAGCTGGGTTTAATCCCCAGCAAAAGAAGTGAAGGAGGAAAGGAAAGGGGAAGGAAGGATGGACATGGGAGACCTCCAGTTGTTTAGCAAAGAAATATGCTCTCCTGCTCAGAGGAGAAGGGAGGGGTTGGGGTGGGAGAAGGATTGTGGGAGGGGGTGACAGGGAGAGGGTGACTGGGAGGGGGTGACTGGGAGGGGGGCAGTGAGCAGGATGTAAAGTGAATAAGTAAAAAATAAAATTAAATTAAAAAAAGAGAGAGAGGAAGGAAGGAAGAGAGAGGAAGAGAGAAAGAGAGAAAGGAAGGAAGAAAGATGCTCTCAGCTTCAATGAAGAATGTTCCAGAATCTTAAGGATTGGCAAGTGCCTCAACTACCTTGCAAGCTACCTTGAGCTGGTCCACACATATTACTGTGTGTTCTACCTAGCATTAGGTGGTACCCCATGAGAAAAGAACAAAGAAAGTACCTATACCCAAATAAATATCTTCCTCTGTTTGGATTCAAACTAGGGATCAATTCAAAAGATGCAATAATTTTAAATAAACATGGTGCTTTAAAAAGTTAAATATAGTTATGGCATGCCCTGACAATTCTACTCCTTTATATACAAGCAAAAAATAAAAAATAAAAACAATGCATTGAAAATAGCTAAAAGGTAAGAACAAATCAAAGCCCATATGCAGGAATCCACATCTAGTGGAATATTATTCAGCAACAGAAGGAAGGAAGCTACAACATGGATGTATCTTACATGCAACATGGATGTCTTACATACAACATGGATGTGTCTTACATATAACATGAATGTGTCTTGCATACAGCATGGATGTGTCTTACATACAGCATGAATATGTCTTACATACAACACGGATGTGTCTTAAATAGAACATGGATATATCTTGCATATAGTAGCCAATTCAAAGAAGCCAGACACAAAGGTAACATATCACATGAAATATATTAAATAAGGACATCTTTGTGGACAGAAAACAGATAGTTGGCTTTCAGAGAGGAGTGACTTAATGGCACAGAGTTTCTTCCTTGATGATAAGAATGTATTTTGGAACCACATAGAGATGCTGGTTGCACAACATTGGGAATGTACTAGGGGCTACTAAAAGATTCACTTTTAAATGCTTTTATTTCACATTGATACAAATGCAAATCAATGCAAATCTTGGGATAAATTTAAACACAGGAGATGGATAAGAAGAAAATGTACAGATATAAATGCTCTGAGGATTCTTTTCCTTTCTCAAATATGATTTCTGTTTTTAGAGATATTCTGTCTTACGCGAAAATTCAATTATGTGAAGAATTTCTATGGGGAAAAGAAAGGTTAACCATCACAGGGGCATCCTGTGTTATAGAATAAGCAGGATGCTCGAGCACGGTCTGGTGCTCACCTGGTGTCAGCCGAGACCCCAGGGGCAGAGAGTAGACAGTACCTACACCTGGCTCCTCAGCTTCACAGGAGGCAGGACGCTTCATCCTTGTCGGCACTACTGCTGTGTGGGGCAGGGGCTGGGCAACCCAAAGATGTAGGATACTTGGCATTTCTGGTAAAAAATCTTGTTTAAAAAAAAGTGTGTGTTACTCTGTAGATATGTAATGAACACACACACACACACACATTCCTTTGTGAACAAACCACTCTGACACCTGCTTTAAGAAAGATCTCATGCTTCTGGGAGCCTCACAGGATCCCATACGCTATAAAATGTTCCAAATGAGCAGTTCATTTTTTTTTTATTTATTTATTATATGTAAGTACACTGTAGCTGTCTTCAGACACTCCAGAAGAGGGAGTCAGATCTCCTTACGGATGGTTGTGAGCCACCATGTGGTTGCTGGGATTTGAACTCCGGACCTTCGGAAGAGCAATCGGGTGCTCTTACCCACTGAGCCATCTCACCAGCCCAGTTCATTTTTTTTAATGCCTAATAATTTTTTTTTTTTTTTTTTTTTTTTTTGGTTTTTCGAGACAGGGTTTCTCTGTGTAGCCCTGGCTGTCCTGGAACTCACTTTGTAGACCAGGCTGGCCTCGAACTCAGAAATCCGCCTGCCTCTGCCTCCCGAGTGCTGGGATTAAAGGCGTGCACCACCAAGCCCGGCAATGCCTAATAATTAAAGACAAGGAGATCAGAAGTGTCAGAGAAATGAAAAAAAAAAATCCCTTGGGATGGTTAGAGCCAGTGAGAAGAGCTTGGCTATTGGCTGACAGTGGTCCAACAGGCTTCTGCTCTCGATGTCTCAGAGGCAGAGGCCTTGTTGTTATGTATTTAGTATCTCAAACCCTTTTTTAACAATGCCCAGCACAAGGTTGGAGGCCAAAGCACAGACTGTCTGGGGTTGATGAAACAAAATACAACTGTTAGCCAGGCAGTAGTGGCACCTGCCTTTAATCCCAGCACTGGGGAAGCAGAGGCAGGTGGATATCTGAGTTCAAGGTCAGCCAGGGCTACACAGAGAAACCCTGTCTCAACAAGCAAAGCAAAGCAAAGCAAAGCAAAGCAAAGCAAAGCAAAGCAAAGCAAAGCAAAGCAAAGCAAAGCAAAGCAAAGCAAAGCAAAGCAAAGCAAAGCAAAGCAAAGCAAAAAAAAAAAAAAAAAAAAAAAAAAAAAACAACAACAAAATACAACTGTTCTCAAAGCCAGCCTGGTCCTTCCCACGCCCTCATCCCAGCCTCTCTTGCCTTCTGCTTACTTCTTCTGCCTCCCAGTTTTGTCCTGGAGAATGTCATAGTTTCCTATCAACAGCTAAGGGGGTCAAGGGTCCTTTGGATTCTTTGGAGCTCTACAACACAGACTTTTCTTACTACTGCTAAGATTCTCAAAGCCTCTGCCTTCTTATTAAAAGTTAAATCATTCTCACAATCTGCCAGTGTTGGCTCCAGGGACTTTTATACAGTCACACATAACTTAATGATGGAGATAAATTCATTTAGGTACTATTGTCACTGTGCCAACCTCAGAGTATGTATGCGCATAAAGACCACTCAGACATTGCTGGGTGGTGTGATCTACAGGACTTGTCCTACATGTGACCTGTCACTTACTCACTGTCACGTAGCACAAGACTGTTAGGGAAAGTGCCAGGTCTGAGTTCAGGAGGAAAACAGCCTCACCCCACCACAGAGGTGTGTGCCTCAGCTAAGCAGCTAGTAGAGTCTTCATCAGTCATGAGTTCTAAACTGTTGCATCCACCCCGAACAGCAGGAAAGACGCAACACCACATTGTCCTTCTTCAAGCAGGTTTATTCAAGAACACTTTGCATTGCAATGCAGGAACGGGAATCCCCCCCCCCAACAACCCTGGGGCACACCTTAAATACCCTACTGACTCCTCCCAATCACCCCAGTCACGTAATGGCAGTCCATTGGTTCGTAGCAAATGATGACACCTCAGGCGAGCTGACGAGGCATAGCGTCTGCGCAGTGCAGGCAGCAGGGATGTGGCTAAGTCTAAGGTGATGAGGAAGTCAGGCACAGGTCATGAGACCTGGCAGCCGTCCTGGGCGCCATCTTGGGGCGGCGGCTGCACCCGCTCCTCACACTAAACTGAGGCTCAGAAGAAAAGTAGGTGGGAAAGGGTCCGGGTGAAGCCTGATGCTTGGAAACTGTGGAGATATAAACACCTTCCAGTGTGGTCAAATCTAGACAGGAAGGAATACCAACCAATACAAAACTTTTGTATTTCTTTCAAAGCTTATGTGTAACCCTCCAAAGCCATAGCTTTGCTCAACCTGAAAGGCGAGGTTATATGGGGGCTGGAAGCAGATGCCTAGGTGGCAAATGCTCACATGAAACGGTGGAACTTCGGGTCCTCTGAATGGCCTAGCAAGCACTTTAGCAACTAAGCTGTTTCCCAGCCCCAAGGTTTAAATTTCTGATAACTGTATATGCCATTACTGCCTACATTCTGGAATCACTATACAAATCTTGTACAATCCAGCTTTGGAACCGTGTCTGTTCTGTCCATTGAGGAGGTCCTGTAGTTGAGTTGAAATGACCCTCTACGAAGGTACTGTTATATATTGAACTCATGGATATCCTGGATCTCTCACCTCTGACCTCCAAGAAACTCATCCACCTATTCTTCAAATACATGCAGTGCTTGAGAAGAGAGTAGCTGGGAAACAAGTGTCTTTGGGGGCATTTCCAGTTCTTTGTATCCCATGGAAATGGCTGAGAAGCCTGCATTTCATGTCGTCCCCTTAGTCAGAAGTCTAAGAGGAGAGTCTTAAGGAGTATAAATAGGCTGTGTGCTGTATCAGGAAGATATCAGGATTCTGTGTGATCCCGAATTAGTATTCTATTCAGATCCTGAGCAAGGAACATTGCCAGCAGCTGCAGTGCACTCTGGGAGAAGGTGGTGATGATGGATGGTCCCCAGTGCATGCCATTTTCCTCTTCCTTCTCCTCAATGGCACTCTCATCCTCTATTCCTAACCCTTTGCTACTTAAAATGTATTCTAAAGACACAGAGCATCAGAACCCCTTGGGAGTTTGCTAGAACTTGAGCCCTCGTGTGCCCAACTGCACTCAAACATGGTTTTGATGCAGAACCACCTTTGAGCTGGGTGCATAGGTGTGAAGAGTTAAACTGGCTGGCCTGTCTTCCAAGCTGAGCCAGAGACCAGCCTTTTCATAATGCTCTGTCAGTGTAGTGTAGTTGGTATTTGGACTCTGCTCCTAGCCCTGATATCCATACACTTGCATTTACAGAACAGTGTCACTGGTACACTTTCTCAGATGATTGGTATGTCCTGAGATATTCATGTTTGATTTTTGGACAGTTACCTTGCTTGGAGTGTCCTGTCTTCCGAGATCATGAAGATGCTAGGGGAAATGTAATTAAAATAAAAATCTCTGAGGCTGGGGATTTAACTCAGTCTTAACCAACTAAGAGAAAAAGATTTACTAGTACAGGAGCCCTGGGGCAATGAGAAAGGAAACCGTTTTATTAGTGAATAGGCATTACACTTACAAGGAGCAGCACATGTAATCTACTTGGGAGCCTGCAAAGACAGAAGGGAATCCAACCCAAGCAGTAAACTCCCCACACACATCTCAGGTAACACCTGCCAGCATCATTAGTCCCATACCTGGTCATTGTGCTGGCCGTCTGTGATAGCTAATTATTTCACTCCAAAGGAACAACAACAAAAAAAGGTAGTTATTAAATTTAGAGCCAGTACCTGACAAGTTAGGCTCCTGGGGTCTCCCACAGAAATTGGGAGACGGGACACTACCATTTCTCAATGTTCTGTTTCAAATAGTTGGTTCCTAGTTCCTCCAGAAAAGACATGTCTGGGTTGTAAAGTCAGCCAAAGACTTTTCAAAGGCTCTTAAGACTTGCATACACCTTACAAGGTAAAGAAGGTCATTGTGATTACAGTCTGTCTGTCTTCTTGCCTTTCATTCCCCCCTTCTCTCCTCGTTCCCTTCTTCCCCTTTTCTCCATGTAACCCAGACTGGCTTCAAACATGTTTCATTCATCCTGCTCCTACCTCCTAAGTGCTAGGATTACAGGCATGTGCCACCATAATCAGCTGCAAGATTGCTAAAGTGGATTCTCTAAGAAAAGTCAGAAATAGGGTGTGAGCATAAAGGAGATTCTCTGTCTCTATGGCACCAGTGTCTTAGTCAATGTTCTCATGCTGTGAAGAGACACTATGATCATGGCCACACTCTTAGTAAGAATAAAGCGTTTAATTGGGGCTGGCTTACAATTTTAGAGGTTTAGTTCAACATCATCATTATGGCAGGAAGTATGGGGACATGCAGGCAGACATGGTGCTGGGGAAGTAGCTGTGAGTTCAACATCCAGATCTGCAGGAAGCAGGAGAGAGGAGAGGGAGAGAGAGAGAGAGAGACAGGGAGAAAGATGGGTTTGGCTTGGAATTTTGAAACCTCAAAGCCCATCCCCAGTGATACACTCCTCCAACAAGGCCATGATCAAACCAGCACAGTCAGTCAAGAGGGTCTCAAGGGAGGGATTGAAAAGAAAACGACAATTAGACAACACTATAACATGACTTCAGCCAGTTCTGAAGCTGAATCAGATTTATTTTTTCCAGTCTGCTTTTGTATCATTCTAGGTACATACAAAGAATATGATCAGTCCCAAGGCATAAACAAAGTAATCAAGTAACAAACAAGGCAATAAACAATGTCCTGTGGTCACTGTGTCTAGGAGTTTATCAGGATGACCAAGATACAAGGAATACAATACCTTGAGCCTACTTGCTTGTCCTAGCCCAGTGTCAAATTCCTCCCTCAGCCTACTTCTGTGTCCTGGCCCAATGTCAAATTCCTGCCAAATTCCTAGAAGCAGCCCCAAAAGTTCTTCACATCTCCCCCTTTTTTATTTCATAAACAAGACTGCGCCTGTCTTAGGTTGTTCTGACAAGAATGCCTTCCTTACCCGTCATGGAATAAGCATTATCAAAAGCAATGCTATTCTGTCTTAGGTTGGTAAGGCTCTGTGCAGAATCTTACCCGTCATTGGCTGCCAGCCTGTTAAATTAATGACTCTGTCTGAAGATCTGTTTTTTAATTTCAAGCTATGTATTTTGGCTGCCAACATGTTGATATAGTTAAAGGCAAGTTTTATCACAATGGGCAGGAATAAAAGTATTCCCAGGACAAGAAGGACCAACATGATCAAGCTATATATGCCATTTTTTTTAAGATGTATTTATTATTATATCTAAGTACACTGTACTCTTCTGGTGTCTCCAGATGCACCAGAAGAGGGCGCCAGATCTCATTACGGATGGTTGTGAGCCACCATGTGATTGCCGGGATTTGAACTCAGGACCTTCTTAAAGCTTGACCAAGATGGAAATACTGACCTTAAGCCACAAACAATTTTATCAGCAGTGTCCACAGCACCAAAACTCAGCAAAGCAGCATTCTTTAAATTCATAATCTTGTTAGGAAAAGTTAAAACATCCAGAGAAGTGTTATACTTATGCCAAATACTCTGCAATTGTCTGAATTTTCTCTCATTTATAATGACTGTCATTGTATATTTTAGAAGTAACACAAATCCATTGGTATTTGTCATGGCACTCGAGATGGCTCCTTACTTTTAAACTCTAAACCTCCTCTCCAGTAGTTTGAATAGTATCATAAAGAGCATCAGTTCATTATTCCAAATGTCTATCTAAATCTTCTTGTGTACTCATAACATTAGTAACATTTTTTTTGCTAAATGATTAACAAAATTAGCTGTCTTAATTTCTTGTGTCAAAGCAATTGCAGAAGCAGAGGTGCTAGCTATTAATGTAATCAGAGCTACCGTACTGGCAATAATCAAGCCCACTACCCTCTTGCTTCTACTTAAAACCTGGCTCATTTCTTCCAATATATGCAAGCTCTTTTCAGAATACCAAGTCCTGTCATACTCACAAGCAATAAAACAAAAGCTGGTTGATAGACCACTATAACAGACATGCCAGATTTCAACACATTAACACAATTAGAAAGTGTACAAATCAACACAACTTACATTAAATACTGTAGAAGAAACTAAAGTAATTTTAATGTGACCAATTAATAAAAGACTAGGAGCCTTAATACATGTATATTTGTTTGAAATCAAGATCCTGTCCCAGTTTTGTCTATTGCCAACGTAACTTCATAGAGAGCTGCAGCCAACTTCCAAATATGTCCTTGGAAATGTCCAGAACCTAGTTGTCAAAGATCTATGGATATCTCCTTTTGTACAAGGTTTGACTCATTCCCTGCCCAATCAACAAATCACATATTATTGAAAAACATTAAACCACATTGGGGATTAATTATAACATTCTCTCCATTTTAACAATGTTGTTAAGTCAGTTCCACATTCTTGGTGGGCTCAGACCTACAAAGTCATATCTCATGAGGATCAGGGGTAGACCCCTCATAATGTTTAGACATGCCCATCTCTGTGCCTTGAGTTACAGTTTGTGAAACGTTTTTCTTCCAAATTTGAGTGAACACAGAAACACGTCCATCATTCATACTATTCTTCACAAAGCAAACTGGAGCTCCATCATCAAATGCATTGAAAGTCATGGTCTTATTATAAGTTGACTCCCCTTTTCAGGGAGATCCAAGAAGTTAAGCATTGTTACTGGTCATGAGAATCTTCAGTCTGAACCACACAGCTGGATGTATCAGTGATGATCAGGGAACATAGGCCCAGTAGACGTCACTGTGTGCAGGAACTATCATCGTCATCGTGGTCATCATCATCATCATCATTAAGGGAATTAGCATGAAGGTAGGATTGTTCCATTTGTCCCATCAGCCTTTCTGGCAGCCACTGCACCCCATTTTCTTCCTGTGAAAAAACACATATGTGCCTTCGTCCCCATATGAGTACAGAGTCATTAGCCTGTCATAGAATCCTTCTATTTCACTGAAGCATATGTAGTGGAAGTATAAAGATGCCAAAAATGTTCAGCAGTTGAATGTCCATGAACATCCAAATTTAAAACTTTTAAAATAAAAAGAGCATGATTTAAATAGTTTTGTGGTACATGGGGATATAACTCCCCCTTTTTTTTATTTTATAAAGATATCATTTTAAAGTTCCATGAGCCTGTTCCACAAAACCTTGTCCTTGAGGATTTTAAGTAATCCCAGTAATATGGGTAATATTAAATTGTTGGCAGAAATTCTCAAATGCTCGACTACAATAGCCAGTTCCATTATCTGTCTTAATCTGATTTAGAACACCCATCATAGAAAAACAACATAGGCAATGACATTTTTCGCTGCTTCTCCTGTTTAAGCAAATGCAACAAGAAAGCCTGAGAAGGTATCAATAGTCACATGTACATATTTTAATTTTCCATTATCAGAAATATGAACAACATCCATTTGCATTAATTGATTAGGTACAAACCCTTAAGGATTAACACCATTATGTGGTACAGGAAGAAATTGAGGACACTGAGGACAAGTCTTTACAATTTGACATGCACATTCTCTAGAAATACCGAATTGTTGTCTCAAGCTATTACTATTTTGATGATGTAAAGAATGAGAATGTTTGGCTAATGGTTCCTGTGTAAGGCCTATAATCTGCCCAGTATATATACAAATCTGCTGTGGCAATGACCTCACTAAGGGGTCTGCACAATCCAGAATGAGCTCTTAAATGTCCTGTAAATTGTAGAACAGTGCACTCTCTTAAATTGAGTTGTAATTAGATAAATAATTGCAAAATTTGAGAATTAACAGTATCTGCTGGGAGTGGTGGCACACGCCTTTAATCCCAGCACTTGGGAGGCAGAAGCAGGCAAATTTCTGAGTTTGAGGCCAGCCTGGTCTACAGAGTGAGTTCCAGGACAGCCAGGGCTATCTATACAGAGAAACCCTGTCTCAAAAAACCAAAAAAAGAGAGAATTAACAGTATCTAAAAGAGGAACAGTCTCAAGCAATTGCAAACCATGAGCTACATATAGGCTTTCAGTATACAAATTAAAAGCTTGATTTTTCAACATTTCAAAGACAGTGGCTACAGCACATAATTCACCTATCTGTGCTGAAGCGGGGAGAAACTCAAGAGAATGAACATGTGATCCAATCACATATGCTGTCTTCCCATTAGATGAGACATCTGTGAATACAGTGAATTCTCTATGGGCTGCATGCGTAAATTTACAGGGAATACAAAGCATGCATAGAGGCAAGTTGTAACAACTTGTCGTTTGGATAATGATTATCAATTTTGCCTGAAATGTTTGCACATGCAATAAGACAAATATCAATATTCTGCAATAACCAATTTAATTGCTGTTTGCAATAAGGAATAAATATTTTAGGAGGTTCTTTCCCAAAATACTTTCATGATTCTATCCTACAATTCTGTATTGGCATAGCAACAGCTTCATAATAAAGCATTAAAACTGGGAAATGAAGAAAGATTTCTCAACTTTCTGCTAAGCTCTTCGTCCCTCATCAGTTAATTGCCAAGGGGAATTAGGATTTGTGTTCCCCTTGAGAATATCAAGCAGAGGTTTAAGTTCTCTTGTGGTAATCTTAAGATGAGGTTTTAGCCAATTAACATCTCCTAACAGCTTCAAAAATCATTTAAAGTAAGTAAATTATCTTTTATCATTTGAATTTTCTGTGCCATAATTTGTTTAGGATATAACTGATGTTCCAAATATTAAAAAAGGATATTGTCTTTGAATCTTTTCTGGAGCAACAACTAATCTCCAAGATTTTAAAGCTTGATGTCTAAGAGCAAAGGCTTGTAGAAAAACTCCTTTCAGAAGGATCAGCTAATAAAATATTACCCATATAATAATATACACAGAAGAATTCAAAATCCTAACCTCTTATATTGAAGCAGCAACAATTTTTTGACATAATTTAGAGCTATTAGCCATTCCTTGAGGCAAAACTTTCCAATGATATTGCTTTGTGGGTTCTTTAAAATTACAAGCAGGCACACTAAATGCAAACCTTTTATAGTCATCAGGATGCAAAGGAACAATCTTTTAAATCTACAATAATTTTGTGTGTATTTTTTGGAATGGCAGCTCCAGCAGGTAAGCCAGGTTGTAATGCTTCCAAAGTTCCAGGGTTTCATTAATCTTTTGTAAAGCTTGCAATAATCTCCACTTGCCTGACTTTTTTTTTCCTTAATTACAAATATAGGTGAGTCCCATGGGGAATTAGAAGGCTCAATGTGGCCAGCTTGCAACTGCTCCTGTACTAGTTGTTGAGCAGCCAGATTTTTTTCTGAAGAGACCACTGAGTCACTCATACAGGGTCATCACTTTTCCAAGTAATTTTATCTGTAGGGAGGGCAGGCTTGTCAATGGTGTCCATTGACAATACCCTACACCTGTTTTTCCTTTTTCAGGGGTAACTATAATGGGTTCTAATTCTCCCTGATTTTGCTTTCCTAATCCTGGTTAGGTAAATAGCCACAATCAGACATTCGATGTGTAACTTTGCTATTGACTGTATAAAAGGACTCCCTTGTCCTTCATTATATCTCTTCCCCATAAATTAAAAGGCAAATTAGAAACGACGTAAGGTTTAAAACATCCCTGGTGGCCTTCCTCACCCTCTCAATGTAAGAGACCACTGCTTTGCTCAGGACTCTGACTTTGCCCTGTCCCTTATAATTGAGTAATGGTCATTGTTTTAGGCCAAGATTCGGGCCAATGAATAGAAAGTATTACAGATATATCTGCTCCTGTATCCAGCAGCCCTGTAAAAATTTTTTCCATTTATTCTTAAAACTGACTCAGGTCTTTCAGCTTTTTTCATCTGGACCCAATGAGCATCTGAAGAACAAAATCCTCTGGATCCTCGAACATTAGTTTAACCTTATTTTTTGACATAACCAACGGTTTAAGGAAAATTGAGCAATTTCTCTGTCCGGGTAGAATGACAGAAATATGGGTAGGTAAAGAAGTCATCATTTTAATTTCTCCGGTACAATCTGCATCTATAACTCCTGGTGCAATCATCAATCCTGCCATAGTGGCAATAGCGGGCCATATATTCCAGTAGGAAGAGCCTGCATCCCCACCTCGGGAGTTAATATGGTGTAGGTAGCAGGACTGAAATCCAGCCGGACGTGGTGGCGCATGCCTTTAATCCCAGCACTTGGGAGGCAGAGGCAGGCGGATTTCTGAGTTCAAGGCCAGCCTGGTCTACAAAATGAGTTCCAGGATAGCCGGGGCTTTACAGAGAAACCCTACCTCGAAAAACCAAAAAAAAAAAAAAAAAAAAAAAGGACTGAAATCCAGTCCCATGATGCCTGGGGTGGCTCATAAGAGATCTGGAAAGGATTGTTTTCTTGAGGAATAAACTGCATAGCCCCAGAACACTGTTTCAGGGCCTAGGGCCGGCCCCCTTTCCTGGTTCTCTGAGGGAGAGGATTTCCTAAATCATCTTTCTTAGACCTGCATTCATTAGCCCAGTGTCTCCCTCTCCTGCATTTAGGACAGAGTCCTGGTTTTCTCTTGTTACTATTTTCCTTAGTTTTATTTGGACAATTCCTCACTTGATGCCCTATCTATCCAGGCCCAAAACATCCATCAGGAGGTCCAGTAATCCTTCACTTTCCATTTCCAGTCTTTCTATAAGATCTCATGGCAGCTAGGCAGGCTGTGTTTGCATTCTCATAAGCCATTGTTTTACTAAAAGCATTCCAGCATTAGCATCTCCAAACACACTCCTTACTGCTTGCATCAACCTATTAACAAACTCCAGAAAAGGCTCATCAGGTCCCTGCCTTATTTTTGAGATCTCTTGAGACAAATCCCCTTTAGTAGGCAAGGCACTCCAGGCCCTTCCAGCAGCAAAGCCAATCTGAGCATAAGTACCAGGATTAAACTGTAGCTGATTCTGTATATCCTGATACGGACCTTCCCCTGTTAACATCTCATAAGTAACCGGATAGTTAGCTCTAGCATTGAACTCTGCTGTCTGCTGGCATCTTTCAGAAAATTCTGTTTTCCATAACAGAACATCTCTTCCCACCAAACATGCACGAGCTAACTGTTTCCAATCTGCAGGCAGTAGAGCCTTGGTAGACAGGTCCTCTATCATGGCCATAGTGAATGGAGCAGTAGGTCCATACTGAGCACAGGCAGTTTTCAATTCCTTTAGCTGTTTAAAAGGAATGGGAATGTGGTATCTAACTGTGTTCCCGTTTGATCCTGTGCTTCAAACACAAGGCATCGCAGAGCATATCCCTGAATGTCTTCCCCTTGTTCTACAGCCTGATTCAGTCCTGCCTAAAGAGGTGATAACAGGGTAACACTAGGATTTAAAGTAAGAGGTCTCCCTTCATCTCTGATGCTCTTTAAAACTACTGGAGGAGGCAAAATCTTCATTTCTGGCTCTACTGTTGTTACATCCTCTTCAGAATCCGAACTTTCGCTGCTCTTTTGTTCTCTGAGAACTTCCTTAAATCTTTCAACAAGCTGAGCTAATTCTTTTACTTTCATCTTCTCCTGTCACCGGGATATCCTTGCCTGTTCCTTTGCAAAAAAATTCCTTAAGAGAATCCTGAAAAGTATGACCCTTACCAACTTCTTCCTCCAATCCAACTTCATCCCCAGGATCAAGAGGCTCACCACTCTTTCCTGCCTTGTCTGAAACCTCAGAAACAGGAAGTGAGGATGGAATAGCTATGTCTTTCTCTTGATTTCACTATTTGAGTCTTCCAATTTCTTACCTAATTTTATACTTTCATGTCTAGGATCCAAAGTATCTCTAACTAAGGTCCAGAGGCTAAAAGCATCTCTGGGAATTTTTTCAGGACCGTGTGTTGTATAGTACCCTTTTATCCCTTCTCCCACTTTGTCCCATGTCTGTAAGTTTATCATACCTTCCTCAGAGAACCAAAGACAAATTTCTCCTATAAAAGTCAGAAACTGGGTAAGCCGTTTTTTGACTTATCTTTGCTCCTCTAGATTTTAGCATATCTTTAAGCACATATACAAAAAAAACCTTCTACCACTACCTCTACCCATTCTTACAGGGTTTACTCACTGCTGGCCCAAATTTTCCTTTGCGTCCATGCTTCCTTTCCCCACAATATCCGTCACTGTAAGCTTTGTGGTACTGGAGCTCTAATGTTGGGAAGTCACCTGACCAAACCAGCTTAGTCGGTCAGTCAACACACCTGACCAAACCAGTGCAGTCAATCAGCAGGGTCGGAGTGAGGACTGAAAAGAAAAAGACAGTTTAGACAACTCTACAACATGACCCCAGACAGTTCTGAAGCTGAAGCCGGTTTTATTTTTTATTTTTTTTCCCAATCTGCTTTTATATCATTCTAGGTACATACAAAGAATATGGTTAGTCCTAAGGTATAAACAAAGGAACAAACAAGGCAATAAAGTCACATGCTCACTTTATCAGGGGTTTATCAGGATGACCAAGATACAAGGAATACAATACATCCCTCGGCTGTATTTACCCTTGAGCCTACTTCCTTGTCCTAGATTACTTCTGTGTCTCCGCATGCAGGAAGTCAAATTGCGGCCAATTCCTAGAAGCAGCCCCAAAGGCTCTCCATAAGGCCACATCTCCTAATTCGTCTCAAATAGTGTCACTCCCTAATGACTAAGCATCCAAATATATGAGCATTTGAGGGCTATTCTCACACAGATCGCCACAACCAGGTAAACCTCCCCCCCCCCCCCCACACACACACTCCCATTTTGGGTTGTGTCTATCTGTCCAGTAAATATCTCCCTGCTTCTTCTCTGGCCTATGTCTTCTGCTTGCTCATCCTTCTTGAACACCATAAAGCCAGCCACTCTACAACAGCTCTCCCTCCATCCAGACTCATTTGACTAAAGTCTCAGAGGCAGGAGTGGAATTCCAGGGAAAGCCACCCAGTGAGAGTAGAGGGAGAGGAAGATGGGTGCAAGCAGATCCACCTGGGCAGGGAAGGGCAGAGCGGCTGCAGAGCCCCCAGCAGGTGTGCCCAGTGAGCAGCTGCATCCTAAGATGACTCAGCTAGCAGCCGCTGCATCTGACGGAGAAGCACAGACAGCCTATGGCAAAGGCTTCCTTGCTAGTTTGAGTAAGACGTTAAAGCCCTGCTTCCCAAACCTTCCCAACGCTATGACCCTTTAATATAGTTCCTCAGGTGGTGGTTACCACCCCCACCCCAGCCAGAAAATTATTGCGTTGTCACTTCTAAACTGTAATCTGGTACTGCTATGAATCATATTATAAATATCTGAGTTTGCCGTTGGACTTAGGCGATCCCCATGAAAGGTTCATTCAACGCTCAAAGGGGTCTCAACCTCCAGGTTGAAAACCACTGCTTTGGAACCTGTTAAGAACAAAAATAGATACAAAGAGCTGAGGAAAGTAAAAGCCCATCCTCGGCTCTTGCTCTCTTCTGCTCTTGCCTCTCTCTTGCCTTGCCCCCTTGCTCTCCCTCTCTCCCCACTCCCTTTCCCTCTCTCTCCACGTGGTCATGGCCGGCCTCCACTTCTCTACTCTCTCCTTCTCTCTGCCTTTCTCTGCCTCTACTACTGTCTTAACTCCCCTCCCCATGCCCTGAATAAACTCTATTCTATACTGAAAGAAAGAAAGAAAGAAAGAAAGAAAGAAAGAAAGAAAGAAAGAAAGAAAGAAAGAAAAGAAAAGAAAAAAAGCCCAACCTAGGAAATAATGTGTGCCTTGATAGTAACTGTAAGTTTTATAATAAAAGAGTGTAAAAAAATACTACATATGATTTTTTTTTTAATTAAATGCTATAAAACTTGCCAGGCGTGGTGGCGCATGCCTTTAATCCCAGCACTCCGGAGGCAGAGGCAGGTGGATTTCTGAGTTCAAGGCCAGCCTGGTCTACGAAGTGAGTTTCAGGACAACCAGAGCTATACAGAGAAACCCCGTCTTGAAAAAAACAAACAAACAAACAAAAAAACAAAACAAAACAAAAAAAAAAACCTATAAAACTTGTGTTTCAGACAAGGGATTCAAGTATTTTTATCTCCCCTACCGTAAAAGGCGTTCATGAGAATGTTTTACACACACACAAAACACACATTAGGTAAAAGCACACTGTTGAATTCCAGGGATTTGATTGACAGGAGCAGCAACCCCTTTGCTCTTCTTCCTCATTTCTTGTGTGTACATTATTTTCAAACTTGCTGACTCTGTTCAGACTGTGAGGTTGGAGCCCAGACAGTGGGGAAGAGACTCAGTCACCCCTAGAGTTAGAATAAAAATCAAATGCACTTCCTATTCCTGGGAGTAGAGTTGTTGGGGGAGGAGGGGAGAAAGAGAAAGAAAGAGAAGAGGAGGGGAGGGGAGGGGAGGGGAGGGGAGGGGAGGGGAGGAGAAGAGAAGAGAAGAGAAGAGAAGAGAAGAGAAGAGAAGAGAAGAGAAGAGAAGAGAAGAGAGCCCAAATGTATCTCTAACAAAAGCAACAGCAATAAACAGATAATAACTGTGAGTCAGAGGCGCTCCTGTTCTTGCCCACTTATTCACATTTTCTCAATACTTTTCTTAGTTTAACTAAGAGGTTTATTAAAATCTCCCTAAAAGACACTGTACAAATACTTTGCTTTATAGACTGGGAATACAACTCAGTGGTTCAAGGCTTTCACTGTATGTGGGGGGCCTTGGGTTTAATCCCCAGGTATCTCAAATCAAACAGCAAAAGCAAAACACTGCTTTTTTTTTTTTTTTTTTTTCAACTATGGTAAGAGTTGGGGGTGGGGGAATTCTTAGCTCTTGGGAGCCAGATGTGGTAGAACTAAGAAAATGAGGTAGAGTTACTTGCTGTCTGGTCTTCAGATAGCTCTACTGGAAAAGCCAGGCCATGCCAAAGAGGATATGGTCATTCTTAATATGTCTCTGTGTGTGTGTGTGTGTGTGTGTGTGTGTGTACATGTGTTACCTGGTCTATAGAGAAACTGAAGCCCAGGGAAGTTCAGCCATGAGATTGTTTCTGTAGCGCCTGGAACAGGTTCTAGAACATAGTAGCACTTGCAGTACTTGCTGCAGTCTCAGTACTGAAGATGGAAGCCATTGGAATTCAGGAGTGTGGGTTCTAGGTAAGATGTGAGGATACTTGAGAGTTGGGGATATTGTCAGTGGGAGAGTGCCTGCCTACCTCACAGGGCCTTGAACTTAGGCCCCATCTCTCTCTCACTCTCTCTCTCTCTCTCTCTCTGTGTGTGTGTGTGTGTGTGTGTGTGTGTGTGTGTGTGTGTGTATAGGGGGAGCAGTAATTATGTGTTCAAAAGAGATGATGCTTTAGTCTGAGTCTCTATCTCTGAGCTCAGTGTGGCTTGTTGCTCTGTACACCCTCTATACCCAATCTCATCTGTCCAGTGTGCTTCAATAATAAACTCTACACACAGAGAATTAGGGTGAAATATTATCAGACTCACGCTCTGATTTTGGCATGAGTTCTGAGAGATGCAGATTTGAACTTCCTAGGTTCCTGGGCTCAGAGACACAGTTCAGTGACATAGAGCAAATTCTTGGAAATGCTCACTGCTCTCTCACCTAAGGTTCCACTGAGGACACTTCCTTTACTAATTTGTTTGACACAAGGTCTTGCTGTGCTGTGGCAGGGCTTGAACTCATTGGCTAGCCCAGGCTGGCTTTAAACTGGGGGCAGTCCTTCTGCCTCAGCTTTCAGAATATACAACAAACTGCTTTGGAGAAAGAAGTTGTGTTTTCAAGTCCTTAGTTTTCTGTGTATCTACCTAACATGTTCTCCTGGGGCTCTGCCTTCTCTTCTGTGGGTAACATGTTCTGAAATGAATGCGAGCCAAGAAGTGGCCCTTTCTTGGGAGATCTCCCTGGCTGAGTCACTTTTGCTTTTCTTCTTTGCCCAGTAGTCTAAATTCTAAGGAAAAACTCCACCTGAGATGTTAAGATGTTAGGTGCTGTATTAGTCAGGGTTCTCTAGAGTCACAGAACTTATGGGTAGTTTCTATATAGTACAGGAATTTGTTGATGACTTATAGTCTACAGTCCAACTCCCCAACAATGGTCAGCAGCAGCTGTGAATGGAAGTCCAAGGATCTAGCAGTTGCTCAGTCCTACAAGGCAAGCAGGCGAAGAAGAGAAAGCTAATTTTCCTTCTACCAATGTCCTTAAGTAGGTCTCCAACAGAAGGTGTGACCCACATTAAAGGTGTGTACCACCACACCTGATTCTGGGACTTGCTTGGTCCCAGGCTGACCTTGAACTCAGATCTCCATGCCTTAGTCTCCTGGGATTAAAAGCCTGTATTAACTACTTTGCTTGGGCCTAAACTTTTCCTGGCCACTAGGCCAAGATCTCCATGCCAAGATCCAGGTCAGAAACTTGTGTCTTCCAGCCTCAAGATCTGAATCACAGGTGAGCCTTCTAATTCTGGATTGTAGTTCACTCCAGATATAATCAAGTTGACAATCAGGAATAGCCGCTACAACTGTTAAGTAATCTTTCCTTAGATTTATAAAGGTTCACAACCTCTGATTGCTTTCAGATAAAATAGGAGTATGGGATGTGTTCTCTGTTCTTTAATTCTATGTCTTCACTAACACGAAGCCTGAAAATTGCTGTGATGCTTAACTCACAGGAAAGTAAGAAGCTTGTAAGTTGTTTTCTCATGCAATTGATCACAGCAGTAAAATTGACCAATATACTGCTGCTCTTAAGTACTCTGAGCATGCAGTGTTGTGGTGTAGACGGTTGTGTGTCCTGCCCCATTAACATGCTGAAGTCTTTTTTTTTTTTTTTTTTTTTTTTGGTTTTTCGAGACAGGGTTTCTCTGTATAGCCCTGGCTGTCCTGGAACTCACTTTGTAGACCAGGCTGGCCTCGAACTCAGAAATCCGCCTGCCTCTGCCTCCCAAGTGCTGGGATTAAAGGCGTGCGCCACCACCGCCCGGCCATGCTGAAGTCTTAACCCCCTGCTCACCCCCAAAGTGATGGTTCTGGGAGATCAAACCTTTGGATGGTGATAGGTCACGATGACAGAGGTCATGAGGAATAGTGACCTTATAATAGATGTCTTAGAAAGTTAGCTATCCCCTTCCACTATATGGAGGCACAGAAGCACACACCAGCTATAAACCAGAAACTGGGCCATCACTGGGTTAAAAAACCTGCTGCCACCTTCATCTTAGAGCTCCCAGCCTTGGGCACTGTAAGAAATAGATTTTCTGCTGTTTGTTTTTTTGATGTAGTTGTTTGTTTGTTTGTTTGTTTTGGTTTTTCAAGACAGGGTTTCTCTGTATAGCCCTGGCTGTCCTGGAACTCACTCTGTAGACCAGGCTGGCCTCGAACTCAGAAATCTGCCTGTCTCTGCCTACCAAGTGCTGGGATTAAAGGCGTGCACCACTACACCTGACAAGAGATGTAGTTTTAAGGGTTTTGTTACAGCAGCTCAGACAGATGCAGTCAGGCATTTTCATATCGACCTTTATAAGGATAAGAAGGCTTAATCAATTAAAAATAATTGCTTTTTATGCCTCCTGAAAAACAGGAGGGAAAATACAATGTACAAAATAAGATTGTTCCTCAACGTGATAAATTATGCTACCTGGCTAGACTCTTGCTCACCTCTACCTCCGCTTATCCTGAAGCCCAGAGGGCCTGGTGGCATACACCTTTAATGCAGAAATTTGGGAGATGGAGACAGAAGGATCAAATGAAGGCCATATTCCCCTACGTTGGGAGTTTGAAGTCAGTTTGGGCTACAGAGACCTCATCTCAACAAACAATAGGAGAGAGGCTCTTCTGTAGAAAGATGCCTGCATCTACCAACACTTGCTCCATAAATAGCAACTGAAGCTCTGTTCTCCCAGAGAGAAGCTCTGTTCTCTCAAGCTTGTATGCCCTAGGTTTCTGCTTCATGCATCCCAGAAGGGAACCAGCGGACAAGTAGCCTTGGACCCAAAACTGAAACCACAAAGCCCAAACAAACCGTCCTTTCCTTAGGCTGTTTGTCTTGGGCTCTATCTAATCACTACATACCATTGACTACCACAACTCTCTTAACCCCAGCTTGGCTATCTGCCAGTCCCCTGCCACATCCGTTTTCTTGCTGAAACAGCCACTGCCCACGTCTGGGTCTCACAAGACTCACTTTGACCCATGACTCTCTTCATTTTCTTCCTTCTTGTCTCTCCTTCAGAGGAAGAGATGGAGCAAACTCTCATTTCAACAACTTCTCCTAGTGAAGTGACTCATTAAAGAATGAATACAAACCTTCACCTGCTGCTCGTTCAACCGATGTTGCGAGGTCCAGGAAACCAGACGGCTCTGAGATTTTGCAACATGCTGGCATTGCCTTCCTTGTTGAGTTGAAAAACCACCTCCACCAACAACCAAAACCTCATTTTGCTCCTACAAAAACGAAAATCTGGAGAGAACCGGCTTCATGTCAGAACCTGAGAAATGTTAACAGCCTTGAGAAACATTCTAATCACACAGTGTTTCCAGCAAACTCACCACTTTTCCTTTGTTTCCAATAGATTCGGAGAGCTGGAGGCCAAGCTGTGGTTAATAACTTCCCAGCCTGCGGCAGGTGCCAGGTTTATTTCAGTTTCAGCTTCACTCCCGACTGGCCATAAGGTGCTGGGTTGCTTTAACTGCTTATCTATATCTGTTTTTCTCATTTTGAGACTAGGAATGGAACATCGTCTTCATAGGGTCATGGAAGGGTTAAATGCAGCACAACATAGGGAGATCTTACTATAGGGATATCTGCTGTTAGGCTTTTATTGCCCCTCCCCCTGCCCCGAGGCATTAAACACAGGCAGGGCATTAGTAGAGTATTCTACCATTGAACTACATTTCCAACTCATGTTTTTTGTTTGTTTCTTTGTTTATGGGGACAAAGGGGCTAGAGAAATAGCTCAATGGTTAAGAGCACTGGCTGCTCTTCCAGATGATCTGGGTTCAATTCCTAGCACCAATGTGACAGCTTATCTCTGACTCTAGTTCTAAAGGATCGGATGCTGTCCGCAGGAATTAGGACACACATGCAGGCAAAACACCCATAAACACAAAGTTTTCGAAATGGGACCAGGTTGGAGAGATGGCTCAGAGGTTCAGAGCACTGACTGCCCTTCCAGAGGTCCTGAGTTCAATTCCCAGCAACCACATGGTGGCTCACAACCATCTGTAATTGGTTCTAATGCCCTCTTCTGGTGTGTCTGAAGACAGCTACAGTGTACTCATATACATGAAATAAACAAGTAAATCCTATAAACAAAAAAACAGAGGCCGAAATATGTGGCTCAGGCTGGCCTTGAATTTGACATTCTCCTACCTCAGGCTCTCAAGTGCTGGGTTTACAGGCAGCTGTCACCACAGCTGGGTTCTTCTCATTTTTTTTTTCTCCCCTGCCTCTTCATTCACTATACTCTCCTGTATTCCACCCCAAACACATGTTCTGTTAGTCAGAAGCACTAGTCTAGCATACCTAAAGCCCTAGATTTGAGTCAACCTAGGACTCACACAAACCCAGAAACAATGGAACCATTGTGTGAAGAAAACACTGGGTTTGCTGCTTCAGGAGAGAACTGGAACAAGGCAAAACAAAAGGAAAACAAATGGTTTTTCTCTTTCTTGTTTCTTATGTTTTGAAAAAAACAAACAAACAAAACAGAAAGTGAGAATATCTAAAGAAGAATTCTCTCAGTATAAAAGTGTTCCAGGGGCTGGAGAGATGGTTCAGTGGTTAAGAGCACTGACTGCTCTTCCAGAAGTCCAGATCCTGAGTTCAATTCCCAGCAACCACATGGTGGCTCACAACTATCTATAATGGGATGTGATGTCCTCTTCTGGTGTATCTGAAGAAAGCAACAGTGTACTCATATACATAAAATAAGTATACTAATTAAATAAAAGAATTCTAAAGCAAAATAAAGATGAGGCTGTGTAAGCCGCCTGTAGCTGCCTGCAGCCACACTAACTGGGTTCCTGAGTGGGAGGCCAGAGCTGTATGGGAGAGAATGACAAGAGAAATAATGGAGGCCAAGACATGTTTCTGTTCAAGGCCCTCCCAAGTTTACTAAGAGTCTGTGCTTCCTTCTTAGAATTGGGAACAAAACACCCAGGGAAGGAGTTACAGAGACAAAGTTCGTAGCTGTGATGAAAGGATGGACCATTTAGAGACTGCCGTATCCAGGGATCCATCCCATAATCAGCTTCTAAACGCTGACACCATTGCATACACTAGCAAGATTTTGCTGAAAGGACCCAAATATAGCTGTCTCTTGTGAGACGATGCCAGGGCCTAGCAAACACAGGAGTGAATGTTCACAGTCAGCTATTGGATGTATCACAGGGCTCCCAATGGAGAAGCTAGAGAAAGTACCCAAGGAGCTAAAGGGATCTGCAACCCTATTGTTGGAACAACATGATGTACTAACCAGAACCCCGGAGCTCTTGTCTCTAGCTGCATATGTATCGAAAGATGGCCTAGTCGGCCATCAATGGAAAGAGAGACCCATTGGACTTGCAAACTTTATATGCCCCAATATAGGGGAATGCCAGGGCCAAAAGAATGGGAATGGGTGGGTAGGGAAGTGGGGGGCGCTATGGGGGACTTTTGGGATAGCATTGGAAATGTAATTGAGGAAAATATGTAATAAAAATATTAAAAATCAAAAAAAAAAAGTCTGTGCTTAAAAAGTGGGAGGCCCATCCCCCGCCAATCCATTCTTGGTGCCTGTTGCCAGCCTGTAGGTAGATCTGCCCGATGCTGTCTCCGAAATATCTCAAGGGCCTCTCAGCAGATAGCAGTGTCCTAGAGAAGAGCAGCAGCAGGTGACAGAACAATAGAGCCATCTAAGTCAGAAGGTTCCACCCCAGGTGTTCTCATACTCAGTGGCCGCAAGGTCAAAGTCAGCCTACTCAAGGCTGGGGGAGGCTACAAGGCTGGGTGTCAGGAGCCATGATGGGACAAGCTAATAACTGGCAGGTGATCATCCTGAAGTGGCCTGCTTGGGATTATTGTGTGATCTGCAACAGGTGAGCCCTCATTGAGCAAGGTTATGAGGGACTCATTTTAGGAAGGATTCCTGCTATTAATATGCTTTTCCTGTTATTATTAAACATGTATAACAATCACTAAGTAGTAGTGCACCCCTTTGGAGCAGATCTCTGAAGACCCATGAAGATGTACTATCTTGTAGTGATGCTATATAGACAAATAGATGACTTAAGTCTTAATGACGGCCAGTCGTGGTGGCGTGCGCCTTTAATCCCAGCACTTGGGAGGCAGAGGCAGGTGGATTTCTGAGTTCGAGGCCAGCCTGGTCTACAGAGTGAGTTCCAGGACAACCAGGGCAATACAGAGAAACCCTGTCTTGAAAAAACCAAAAAAAAAAAAAAAAAGAAAACGTCTTAATGATGATCCTATAAGAATTCCTAAAATTATTTCTGTGATTAAGCTCTTTTATAATGGGACTATTATTAGGTCCTTTTCTTCTGCAATGAGAACTCTGTCAGTCTCCCAAGTGTTACTAGTTAATTGCTCTTAGGTGGTAACCAGACTTTCCAAGAGGTTGTAAAACAATTAACCAAAGGTCATAAAAAGAGAACTAACAATTTATTATAGATGCCAGGACAGAAGAGAAAATATTGACTGGGTTTATCTATACAAAACTTTATTTATAACTTAGTTATAATTTTAACCCTTCAGTGAACCTGTGGAGCTGAGACAACTGATGGATGTTTAGCCAGATAATTACTCCTAATGGATATGCCTGTGGACATTCTCTGTTGTAAACTTCTATTTCAATTTATGATTTGATTTTCTGTGTGAACCTTTAATGAACTTTTTAACATGTGATCATGTATTCTGAATGATGTTTAAGGGCTGAGGACAAAGAGAAGAGTTGCCACACCATCTCCACTAGGATCTGTGTGACAAGTTCCACAGACTGAGGTGGTTGACCTCAAAAGGGGGAGGCCTCCTGGAACCAGTTGTGGAACTCTTCGTCGGAGAAAAAATATTGAGCCGTAGTTCTCATGTCAATCTATCTGTTTTGTTTTCTCTTATTCCTTTTCTTATTTACATATTCCTGATAGCCTAGGTCAAGATCTTAAGTGAGAATAATGAGTAAGAAACCATCCCTAGAGATGGGGTCACCATGACCTTATCCCCAGGGAAACCAACACTTTAATTTCTAAATCATTTACAAAACTATTATGTATGATAGATAAAACCTTTCCCAGCAATAAAATTTCATATGGCTACAAATGTATCATCGGAGGTGGGTTTTGGTATATGGTAAAGAAAGCCTTAATTAGAAAGAATTAAAATAGTTTAAATTTACATATTGAAGATTTATAAAAAAAAAATCAGGCATTAGATGTTAAATAATAATTGACCATGGGGCTGGAGAGTTAGTTCAGTGGTTAAGAGCACTGACTGTTAAAGATTTATTAACCTGCTCCTGGAAATATGCCACTAGCCTTGGACAACAGCCCCCACTGAATACATCCTTTTAGAATTGTTATATTTTGATGATTTATAATGATGTTACCTGTTCTGTTTGTGATTCACTGAAAACATAGTTTCAGAGTTGTAATGCTTGGATAATTTTTGCGCTTTACTGTGCCAAATGATTTTTGTTGGTATCTGTGATTGTTTCCCTGGATATAGTTTCTACGAGATGTAATGTTTGGTTTTTTAATGTATAAAATCCCCAGCTTGAGAGCCGCAGAATACACTAGATTCAAACTGCCTCTGTGTTTGTTTCTGTTTGTCATTGCTAAATCCTTACCCACTTAGCTTTGAGGACCCTCATTCCAGGGACCCCCATACCCGACTAGAGTGGTCCGTGGCAAAGAGTCAAAACTGGGGGACAGGAGTAAGAGGGATGGCAGTGAGAAGAACTGAGCTGAGGAGAAGTTTTTAGACAGAACACTTTTAGATTAGAAGAAGAATGCAGAGTGGAATAACTTAGAAATTATGGGTAACATAAAATACTAAGAGAGCAATGTGCAGAATGCAGAGGGAAAGAGTCAAGAAGATGTCACAGAGAACAGAAGGAGCAGGCAGGCTTCTCCTTACCATGGGACAGAACAGGTAATATGTAATAAAGATTTCTTTCGTGCTGGTGAGATGGCTCAGTGGGTAAGAGCACCCGACTGCTCTTCCGAAGGTCCAGAGTTCAAATCCCAGCAACCACATGGTGGCTCACAACCATCCGTAACGAGATCTGGCGCCCTCTTCTGGAGTGTCTGAAGACAGCTACAGTGTACTTACATATAATAAATAAATCTTTAAAAAAAAAAAAAAAGATTTCTTTCTCTATGTAATAAAGAATGGAGCACAGTTTTCATCCAGAATGAGTGAGTTCTTTCTGCACCAGTGCTTGGTCTTTTGCTCCATATACATAGGTAAGTATGGATGTGTGTGTAAGTATGTAATTGTGAGAATGTATGCAAGCTGGGCCCAACTGGGCTGAATGAAATTGAATAAATGAGCATGAATGAAGCTGAATATGAATTTATGTGAGATTGTGCATATTCGCTTATGTAAAAGCTTTTCCTCTGTTAGTGTTATTCTCTTCACCTAGTTCAATAGAAGTTTATTTCTCCAAACTTCCCCCCAGCCTGAAAGCAAGAGGCATCTGGACAGTAGGGAAAAGGCTCGAGCAATTGATCCTTTACTTAATCTCTTGCTGTTTTAGGATGAGGCGCTGAGTGCCAGAGACTGCAGTTTCTGGCCTCAGAGGATGACAGAAGGCAGGTCAGCTACAACAGCATGGTAACTTAGATAAGTAAACCTTTTATTATACTGCAACCCTAAATTTCTCATAAGACAAAGTCCTACCTTCTGTCTACACTCTTCCCCCTCTGTTGCCTCAAGAAGAACTGATAAGAAGAAACATCCTGGGGCTGGCCCCCAGCAGATGGGGGGGGTCCCCTAGCCTAGGTCACAAAGATGATAATAGAGAAGTCACAAAGAAGCAGTAGAAGCAAAAATATCTCCTTTGCCCTTGTGTTGGGGCCGCCTGCGGCTCTCATGTCCGGGTTCGAGCCTGGAAGGCATCTTGGAATCTGGAAGAAAAGAGGGAGCCTAGGTGGGTTGAGAAATAATGGAACCAAGACAACTAGTCTGCTCAAGGTTCAAATTTTTAATGGCGGACACACTTTATAAAAGGGGGGGGGGAGTCCAAACCCGCCAATTCATCCTTGGAGCCTGGAACCAGCTGCAGGGTGTAATCTCCAGAATAGCTCCAAGGTCTCTCAGCAGGTAGCAGTATCTTGAAGAGGAACAGCAGCAGTGGCAGAACAATAGAGTGATCTAGGGAGGAAGGCTCCACCCTAGATAATCTCCTTAGTGGCAGCAAGGTCAAGGTCTGGCTCAGCCTGCTTCAGGCTTATGGGAGGCTACACCCTGGCATGGAGTATGTGTGAAAAAAAAATCAAAAACCAAAAACACAGTGACAAATGAGCTCAGTTCCAGGGAATTGTACCTTGTATCCTCAAAGAAGTTCTCGGCTTTGGTTTTCAAACATATTTACATTTATTTATTTTATGTGTATGAATGTTTTTGCCTATATGCATGTTTGTGCACCACTTGAATGGCTGGTGTTCTCAAAGGTAAGAAGAGGGCATCAGATCCTCTGGCACTGGATTTAGAGATGATGGTGAGCTGCCATGTGGGTGTAGGGAATCAAACTTGGGTCCTCTACAAATGCAGCAAGTACACTTAACCAATGAGCCATCACTCCAGGCCCCACAAAAGAAGTGTATGGTATCTCAGATTGGGTCTATGGGCAAGGGAGCAGGGGAGGAGAAAATAGGTTTTCCTATGGATCTTGGGTTGCTCAGGGCAGTAGACACATCACAGGTATTTATAAACAATGTATTTAAATTACTAAGTGTTTCAGTTAGGGTTTTACTCTTATAAGGACAACATTTAATTGGGGTTGACTTACAGTTTCAGAGGTTCAGTCCATTATCTTTAGGGCAAGAGCATGGCAGTGCTCAGGCAGGCATGGTGCAGGAGGAGCTGAGAATTCATCATGTTCAGAAGGTAAACAGGAAACGAATGGCTCCCATGTGGTTAGGAGGAAGGTCTTGTTGGTCACCCCCACACCCCCACAGTGACACACTCCCTCCAACAAGGACACAGCCACTCCAACAAGGCCACACTTCCTAATAGTTCCACTGCTTGAGCCAAGCATATCCAAACTGCCACACTAAGGTATGATAGCACATCTTTAAGTTAAACAATAGGAAAAGACAATAGGAAAATACCTTGGCCCTGAATTTATCACAAACTAAGCCAGACCTAGTGCTGTTTGTGTTCTTTTTAGGCTCTTGAAATATTAAAATAATTAAAAATGACAAAATATGGTATTTCAATTTTTTTTAAAAAAAGATTTATTTATTATTTGATACCGAATTCTGTCTGCATGTTTGTCTGCAGGCCAGAGAGGGCACCAGATCTCATTACAGATGATTGTGAGCCACCATGTGATTGCTGGGAATTGAATGCAAGACCTCTGGAAGAACAGTCAGTGCTCTCAACCTCTGAGCCATCTCTCCAGCCTGGTATTTCAGTTTTTAAGGTGTGTGTGTGTGTGTATGTGTGTGTCTGCTTAGACTGCAAGGTGGTTTTCCTCTTCTATCATCAGTCTCAGGAATCAAACTCAGGTCAGTAGGTTTCCATAGCAACCATTTTTACCTTCTGGGCCAGTTCACTGAATGGTACAACAAGTCATCCCAAATTTAGTAACTTAATACAAAGTCTCTTATCTATTTACTATTGTTCATTGGGCAGAGCTCTAAGAGGTGACTGGTCACCTCTCTCATGGGAATTTGTGCTGGGGCTGTGACATCCATGATGGCCTCTAATTCTCCAGGGTCACATGATGTCTCACCACTCAGTAGTCTAAACAAGCTTCTGCCATGGCAGTTGTGAAAGAACCTAGTGGGGAAACCCCCACTCAATTCCCAATTCGGCGTGCACCCAAAGCATCACGAACAGACCATCTTGATGTAAATACACGAGGTAGTTAATGGCGGAGCTCTGGGTCAAAACATATCTCATGCAGGAGATAGTGGATTCGACCACGAGGCTTGAAAGTTAGGGGTTTTAATAGAAAAGGGTGTGGGGCTGGGGGAGGAATTGGCACGGTTTCACATGATTGGTCCATTTAAACATCAGCAGACTGTACATGCAGATCAAGGTAACAGCCGAGCATCTGGTTAACATTTAACTTAGGTCAGAAGGGCGGGAGATAGGGAGGTGCCGGGCCAGTCCAGACATGTCATTCCCTTTATCTTTATGGCCAAGCAGCCTTAGGAATGTCTTAAAGACAGGCCTGCCCGGGCATGTCCTGGACTGTTCTGCTATGTTCTCAGCCCCAGGTTTCAAAGCTCACAAACAACTCTTTGGACTATTTGACATAAATTACATGAATCACAGGTCTCAAGTTTTATTTTCTTTCAGTTGGACCCCAAAGAAGGTGGTGGAGCTCGTTCCCACCAGGTCTAACAGCGACAGAACTGTGTTAGCTGTCAGACTCTGCTGGTAAAGGCAGGCCAAGATGCCAGACCATCTCACAGGGGAGAAAGTTAAACTCCTTTTGATGAGACAATGAGCAGGAATCTTCATAAAGAGCAAGACTGACTGGCAGTAACACTGTGCCAGTCTATTCACGGGGTTATTTAAGAGCATGTTGCTTTGCTGGGTGTAGCTCTGTGGTTCAGTGAGGCCTGGGGTATATAATAAATGCTAACAGTAAACACATGACTCCTTTCAACAGAGAGATAGACAGTGACCATGTGACTAACCCTGAGTGCCACCTCAATCTTTTCGATTTAACATGGAACCTGAAAGGTGCAAGGATCCTCAGTTCCAGGACAGTCTGGGCTATCCAGCAAGTTACAGACTTGTCTAGGCTACAAGTGATACCCTGCCCTGCCGCCCAACCCCCAAAGTTAAAATAGTAATTGAAAGAGTTCTCTTCCTACTCTCACCACCACCTGTCTAACCATCTCTTCTTGGAGTCTGGGGAGAAAATTCTTCACTTCTGAGTCCTGAATTGTGGGACATCAAAAAGCACTAGTGGTTATTCATTCTTAAGTGTCCTTGTTCTCCTTGGATACAGTTTTATGACTTTATGTACGGAGCGGTCACGTCAGCCTGTCCATCAAAGGGTGCTGTCTTAGTCAGGGTTTCTATTCCTGCACAAACATCATGACCAAGAAGCAGTTGAGGAGGAAAGGGTTTATTCGGATTACACTTCCATTCTACTGTTCATCACCAAAGGAAGTCAGGACTGGAACTCAAACAGGTCAGGGAGCAGGAGCTGATGCAGAGGCCATGGAGGGATGTTCATTACTGGCTTGCCTTGCCTGGCTTGCTCAGCCTGCTCTCTTATAGAACCCAAGACTACCAGGCCAGAGATGGTCCCACCTACAAGGGGCCTTTCCCCCTTGATCCCTAATTGAGAAAATGCCCCACAGCCAGATCTCATGGAGGCATTTCCTCAACTGAAGCTCCTTTCTCTGTGATAACTCCAGCTGTGTCAAATTGACACAAAACTAGCTAGTACAGGTGCTAACCTTGACCCAAGCACCTGCCTTTCCTGGGGCCATTTGCTTGCATGCCTAGAGACAAGGGTGGTGTCCCATCTGCAGGTGACGTGTGATTCTATGGCAATTAAAACAATAGCTTCATTAGTGGTACAGGCAAATCCATTGACCAGAAATGAGGAAGTCCCAAGGAGTATTGAGAAACTGATTCGAACCTGGCCAAAAGTTCACTGCCACATGGAAAATAAGGAACTAAACAGAAGGGCATTCAGGCCAGGTTGTGCCAGGCACTGGTGTAAGATGGAAATCACTGTTATTTCAGGAACACATGTTGCTTTTAAAAACCTGCTGATATCTTCTGTAATTAGGATATTCTTCTTCTGTCATTGTGCTCAGTATATTTTAAAAATGTTGGTTTGGTCAGCTGTGCTAAGAGGAAGTAAGAATTTTTTTTTTTTTTTTTTTTTTTTTTTTTTTTTTTTTTTGTCCAGCCAGAGATTTAAAGGGGAAGTAGACAGAAGAAATAGCAAAAGAGTCTCACTGGGGAGGCAAACAGAGGACAGGACACTAAGATACTCTCAAAGTTGCCTCTATTTCCCTATCTCCACAGTCTGTCGCTATTCCAGTGACTCAGATAAAGATAAGAAGGGACCTCAAGCGTATGACACCATTGTGTACAGCTGTGATCGAAACACTGGGAAAACTGAGACAGGATGATCAGGACTCTGAGCCCAGCTAGGGCTACACAGTAAGAGCATCTCAAACACCAAACACAAACAAAGCAAGGTGGACCTTAATGTTCTAGGTGTGGTGGCCCATAACTGTGTTCCCAGTTCCCAGGAGACTAAGATGGGGTGGGTAGGATAGTTACGATAAATTCAAGACCACCAGCTGACACGTCAGCATGGATGGGAGGAATCTTACAAGGTCCTAACCCTAGACAAAGAGTTAAAGGCAATTAATGACTGACAAGAGTCATTAGTTTCCCAGGGATGATGGCACTAAATGGTTATCTACTACCATGTGGTCAGTCCTATAAGCAATGTTAAATGGACTCTGGGTTGTGTTTATATGGCTATTCACATATATGTGATAGTAATTTTAAAAGGCCATGACTTTGGGGAGGGGTGCAGGAGGGGTTAAGAGAGGAGAGTGAGAGAAATGATATAATATTACACACATCTATGAACTTGAAGAAGGTGTTGTGCTGGAATTAGGGATCAGGGCTGGAATGGGTGGTAGCTGTCTATGGAGTTTGTACTCTGGGATGAACCAGCCACTGGTATTTGATTTAGAAGTCAGAGGTGGGGACAGGAGTCTAGTGAGCAACCTGTGAGTGACAAGCATCGAAGGTTACTTAGAAAAGCCTTTTCCTAGTTAACGAACAAAAAGATACTGGGATTGCAGCAAAAGCCCAACCCCTGCTTGAAAATGGGGGCCTAGCATGTCCCCTGAAACAGAATGTGGCACCGGGCAGAGCAGCTGATAGGTAGAGGTGGATGCTTCAGAAGTTCAAGGTCATCCTTCTACATTTGAGTTCCACGCCGGCCCAGGATACAGGAGACTGTCTCTTTCAAAAAAGACAGAGAATCTGAAGCAGCTGTTTCAAGATGCTTTAATTTCTGTCATATTCTATGGGTCTAACAAATCGCTATAGCCATTATAAATCAAAAGTTTAGCTTGGCAGTGGTGGCACACGCCTTTAATCCCAGCACTTGGGAGGCAGAGGCAGGTGGATTTCTGAGTTCGAGGCCAGCCTGGTCTACAGAGTGAGTTCCAGGACAGCCAGGGCTACACAGAGAAACCCTGTCTGGAAAAAAAGAAAAGAAAAGACAAGGCCCTGGGTTTGATTCCCCGGCACATCAGAAACCCGTGTTGTCAGCACTGGACAAGTAGAAGCAAGATCACAAGGTCATCATTTTCCTACATAGCAACATGGAGGCTACACGAAGCTCTGTCTTAAAATTGAAAAAATAAAGGGAAAAAAAACCAGTAGAGTGAAATAAAAATCTAAAAGAAAATGAGAGAGAGAGAGAGAGAGAGAGAGAGAGAGAGAGAGAGAGAGAGAAGAGGTACGTGCATGGAACCTACATGCATCTATCCTTATTCTTTAGTTTAGGTCACTTACAATCCTTAATACAAAGTAATAACATGGACACCACCACCATTTGGAAATTATGACAACAAGAAGAAGAAGAAGAAGAAGAAGAAGAAGAAGAAGAAGAAGAAGAAGAAGAAGAAGAAGAAGGAGGAGGAGGAGGAGGAGGAAGAGGAGGAGGGGGAGGAGGGGGGGGGAGGAGGAGGGGGAGGGGGAGGGGCAAGGGGAGGGGGAGGAAAGGAGGGGGAGGAGGGGAGGGGAGAGGGAGGAGGAGAACAGGGGGGACAGGGAGGGGAGGGGAAGGGGGAGGGAAGGAAGGGAGGGGAGAGGAGAGAGAGAAATCTGTGTAGGTGCAACTGTCCTGAGTCTAACTAACTATGTAGTACACCAGCAACAGTGTAACTTTCATCTAAATTCAGTTTTTTCATTGCACATAACTCCTCTCTCTCTCTCTCTCTCTCTCTCTCTCTCATTTTCTTTTAGATTTTATTTTACTCTGCTGGGTTTTTTCCTTTATCTATTTTTTTCAATTTTAAGGCAGAGCTTCTTTTGTGTGCTTCTACTTTGTTTTCTTTCCTCTTTTGAGACAAGGTCTCCCTCTATGGTACAGGCTGCCTCCAGTGTCACGATTATTTGAGTGTTTTCCATCCTGGTGGGCTGACTCCTTAATGATAAGGACACTGGCCTGGCCAAGAAAATGTCAGTTCAGATCTTCCCCTGCAGATGGCATTAGTGACTGATGAGCCTCTCAGCTGTTGAACACTGAAATCTATCCCAAGCTGGTAAAGGCTAACTTCTCAAGGTTGCTTCCAGTCCGCTGATTAAGCACCACAGGGATATTTAAGGCAGGTCTACATCTGAGATATGTCAGAATTTGGGGACATGCCAGTTTGCCTCAAGGACTACTCTCTCCCCACGGCTTTGCTAGGTATTACTTTGCACCCGGCTTCCCTACTTGCCTTTTCCCATTAACGAAATCACACCCACATCCCGCCATATCCCAACTCCAGTTCCTCTTACAACCTGTACAGCACTTCTCTCTGCTTCATAATAGGGCTGCCGCGTGTTTGTGTGTTTGTATGTGTGTGCCAGTCACGGAACTAACCCTTATTCAACTGATGATGACAAAGTAGACAATAAACACCTGCTCTACTTGACTTGCTTCTCTGTTAACGCCCTTTATCAGGACACAGACAGAGCCTTTCAAAATCTGATCTCCGAGGGCTTGGCACCACAAACCCTACAGCATAAGGCCTAGACTACTCAACAGTTAACTCCCTTGCCTTCAGTCTGTGGAGGCAAACGCCTCCTTCTCACTTTCTTGAGGACACACTCTGACTTATTCCTGAAGACCCAGTTCAACCCAACAAGGCAAATGTCTCTGCAGGCACAAATCAGCAGGCACCTTGTAAAAGCATTCGCTACATTGTACTTAAATCTTCCAAGGAACCCGGGAGATCCTCTGGAGTAAGGGAAACCGCGCGTCCAGCCGGGGTTCCCCATGCTTGGCCCACCGTGGGCCCTCAGCAGAGATCTGAAGGAGAAAGAAAGCGGCTGAGCAAACGGGGAAGGGCGATTTCAGTTCCCTGGATGACCGCGCCGCCTGCAGGGAGAGGATGCAGGCGCAACGCCCGCCGAATCGCAGGGGCCGCTGCAGGGCACATGACTGAAGGCCTCCGCCCGGCCCCTCCCGCTTCCCGGCGCAGTCGCCAGCCGTCACCATCAGTGCTGCCGCGGCTTGCTGGCGAGCCCCACCGGCCCGCGTCACCGCTCTGCGCGCTCCCTGCACCTCCCTGGCTGCAGCAGCCGGAGAAAACGAAAGCCAGGCGGCCCGAGCACTCGCGATCGCGCCGGCTCTGCTGCTCATCCCGGTACCTACTCCAGGGCTGTGCGCACCGCGCGGGCGGCGGCTGAACACGCACAGAGAGGGTGCGGGAGCCGCAGGGCCCCCCCCGGCTTTGGGCGGCTGCTGCTCGGCCTTGGCCGAGGCTTGTTCCAGCTCGCCGTTCGGTCCCGGGCCTGGCCGGTGAGCCGCGCGCAGTATGGGCAGATGCTGCTTCTACACGGCGGGGACGCTGTCTCTGCTGCTGCTGGTGACCAGCGTCACGCTGCTAGTGGCTCGAGTCTTTCAGAAGGCGGTAGACCAGACGATCGAGAAGGTGAGGCAGGCTGGTGTGTGTGTGTGTGTGTGTGTGTGTGTGTGTGTGTGCGTGTGTGTGTGTGTTTGGTGTCTTTCCAGGCCACCCTCCCATTGCGGACCCTGTGTGGGGAGAGTTGCGTTGGCGCCGAGCCTGCAGAACACAGCTCTTGTTTGCCTCCCTGGGCTGGCAGGATGTGGAGACTTGAGGTGACTCTTCCCTTTAAATAACCTGTAAGTCTACAGATCTCGACTTTGTAGAAAAGCCTTGAGTTTCCGTTCTATCCTTAGCAATTCTCCACACCCCTCTACGCACCCGGTCTATGTTGAGCCCTGTTTCCCTCGCACTTGACAAAGAAATAGAAATGCGTAAAAGCACCGCAGAAGAGGCTGGCTTTGTAGGCTTGCCCGCGCAGCCTTTGAAACGGAGTGAGCCTGGGGATGAGAAGTGGGTGAGAGGTCTATTGTGTTCTTGCCTTCCTGGGCTGGACAGGGTAGGGTAGGGCAGGGCAGGGCAGGGCAGGGCAGGGCAGAGCAGATGGCAAACAGGCTAGGCTTTAGGAATGGGTGACATTTTATCCATTGCAGTTAGTGCTTAGCGGCTCTGTGTCTCGCAGACAGCCCTGTCTCTGTTTCATACTTGTGCTCATCAGCCATTACTTGGGTAATTAAAGAATTTGGACCTGTCTCCCAGGGTGGTTGATAGGGCCTGAAAACTGGTCATGTGGAAGACTTCTCCATCCTGGGGCCACCCGGGTCACTTCTTTCTTTTACCCTTTCACCCGCATTCACCAAGCACGGTGGAAAGAGGAACTGGAGAGAGTTACTAGGGTCACCTTTTCCTTTAAAAATAAAGAGCTAGACAAATGAGTCACTGGGGTAGCCTTTCTCATTAGCATCATTCTTATGCATAATGTCTCCCTGATCTCTGTTGCTGTCTCCCAGGTACAAAAGTTTAGGCTTGGAGTCACTGTATTCCAGATTAATAAAATTAGTTGACTTATTCCAAATGCCAATAGATGACGTTCCTAAATAGAGATTCCCAGTAGTAACCAGTTACTTGGAGTCTGGCAATTAAAGATTTTTTTTTAAGTGTCAAGGCAAAGCCTTATTCAAGCCTTAATGAGATGGCTTTGCCAAGAGAAGACCAAGCCTACTGTGTGAGCTTCTCAAAGACCATTGTTGCCCTGATTGTGTGTGTTCAAGGAGAAAAACAAACCCTTTCTCTCTTCCCCACATCCAAATTCAAGGCTAGTCTTAAACTCTTGCTTTGGTAGCGTGAGTAAGGAATACAACAGTCAGAATATGATTTGTGGATCCACGTGTGTGTGTGTGTGTGTGTGTGTGTGTGCGCGCGTGCATGTGTCTGGGTGTTTTGGGGGGGGGTATCTGGTAAGATAAAGGTTTCTCCTAGCACCTCAGCCATAAACACCGATTCTCGTGAATTCGTTTTTATTCAGGGAGGGGTATCTATTTGGGAAGTAGTGTTCCAGGACCTGAGTTTCTGATGGCCACAAGTGCTTTTCTTCCTGGGAAGAACCTGACTGATAAGTTATAGCATAACACTAGACTTACAGAACTGCCCAGCCTGAGCTGCAAAGCAGGTGCACCACGTGATGTCTTATAGGAAGGAAATAGACTCATTTCAGTAGATGGAATGGGGATGCTGTAAGTGAACCTGAAGCTACCAGTGTGCACTTTCCTGGGAAACCAGTAGGGTCATCCCAAACAGAGAGAAAGACCAAGGAGGACTTTACAGATGAGAAGGGCAAGGAATGAATGTTGGCTCCATGCTCCTGATGAGAAGCCCGGGACTACTTGTGGGATCTTTTTGTTTTCCTTTTGAGATAGAGTGTCATTATGTAGCCCAGGCTGGTCCTTGAACACACAGCTCTTGTCTCAGACTCCCGGGTGCTAGGATCGATCACAAGCATGTACCATGACACCTGGTTCTATCATCTTTTCCAAGGAAAAGAGTGTGCTTTCCCTCCTGGGCTATTGTCAGTGTTTAATGATATGATAGCCACTTTGTTTTTATTAGAAGCCATTGAGTCTGAGAGCAGGAATCAGACATCTTGCGTTCAGATCCTAAATGTACCACTCTGCAGCTTCAACTTTGAGCAAGTTACTTAACTTCTCTAAGCCCCGATTTCTTTTCTTGTGAAAGTGGGAATGGGAAGTGTGAGCCGCTATCTTAGCCACTCAGTTGTGTTTCCATGAAGCTCCTGGGCTTTAAGCTTTGGGTCTCATGCTCACACAGGCCCTTCCAAAGCCCTGTGTTTAATTTTATGCCCAAGTTTTTCCTCCTACAAAGGCCCCTTCAAATCACCGAAGCTTCAGGATCCATAAAACCTGTATCTGTGGGCTAAGCATAAACTTCACACTTACGACGGCACACAGGACTGGGTGATCAGTTTGTGACAGACATCATTATTTCCAGGAGTAGCCAGTAGTAGTTCTATGGGGTAGTTCATTCATATGTTGACTTTAATATGACCCACATTGTGATATAATCTACACCAATACTGCCAGTTCTCACTGTTTTCCTTTGAAGATTGTCCATGCCTCAACTTGTGTAACATCAAAAATAGGAGGGGGAGGAGGTTAACATTCAGAAGCTCAGGTTAGGCCAATTTCAGGGGAAGTTTGGTAAGATAATTGCTATGCAAATTGATCCCAGAGATAATTTAGTAAAATAAAGTGCCTGCCACACAAGCACGGGGACCTGAGATTAGATCCCCTGAACCTGCATAAGAAGCTGGATGAGGCAGCATGCACCTGTGACCCCAGCACTCTGGAGGCAGAGACAGGAGGATCTCTGGGACTTCTGGCCAGCAAGCCTGCCAATGGCGAGTTCTAGAGTCAGCGAAAGACCCTATCTCAAATAAATAAACAAGCAAATAAATGAGATGTGGTTGAAGAAGACACTCAGAAGCCGGGCGTGGTGGCGCACGCCTTTAATCCCAGCACTCGGGAGGCAGAGGCAGGCGGATTTCTGAGTTCGAGGCCAGCCTGGTCTACAAAGTGAGTTCCAGGACAGCCAGAGCTATACAGAGAAACCCTGTCTCGAAAAACCAAAAAAAAAAAAAAAAAAAAAAGAAGACACTCAGCATTGACCTCTGGAGTCCACATGCATGTGGACACATGTGCACATGTAGTCACACATATAGCCACATCACCCATATGCACACGTCAAAAACAATAACAGAAAGGAAGAAAGAAAACACAGCTCTAGAGTGACAAAATGGACTGAAGCGATACTTTTATTTTGGCAGGTAAATATAGTGGATACTTTTATTTTGGTAGGTAAGTATAGTGGCCGGAGTGGTTTTTGGAACCAAATGTCCCAGCTGCCTGCTACTTGCCATGACCAAAATTTAGACACAAGCATTGGTAGGAAGTAATCAAGTTTATTCAAAGTCAGCCTTGAAGATATTAGCAGGGCTAGCTTCCCAACTGTCTGCCTCGGGGGTTGTTTATGGGAGATGTGAGGTATAGAAGGGAAATTGAGGCTACAGCTGGGCAGGGTCTGAACATCATGATGATAGATCTTGAAGGTAGAACTTCATGATGATAGATCTTGTTTTTTTCTCTTTCTTTCTTTCTTTTGGTTTTTTTTTTTTTTGTTTTGTTTTGTTTTGTTTTTTTTTTTTTTTTTTTTTTTTTGGAGGCAGGGTCTCACTCTGTAGCCCTGGATGGCCTGGAACTCATAGAGATCCGCCTTGGCCTCCCACATGTTGGCATTAAATGCAGGTCACCACCCAGGCTGGATCTTGGATCTTGATTCCTGCTGCTTGCTAATCTAAAGAAAGATCTAGCAGTTCATCATCTTAACCATGCAGATGGATGCCAAATTAGAGTCTCCTGGGAAGAGAGGACCCTCAGCATAGACAGGGTCTCCATCAGATTGGCCTATGATGTATAGGAGAGGCAGCTCACTGAGCGGGCCAGGGAGTGCATCAACAAGCATGTTCCCCATGGTCTCCGCTTCAGTTTCTGCTCCAGGCTCCTGCCTTTTTTTCCTCCAGCTTCCCTCAGTGAGGCACTGTGATGTGGAAACATAAGCCAAAAAAACTATTCTTTGCCCGTCTTGCTTTTGGTCAGAGATTTATGACAGTGACAGAAAAATAACTAGAACAATGAGTTCCTTCAACCAAATGATTACAGAGGCTGGGAGGCCAAAAGTCGGGACAATTTCAAAGGAGCTGCTGTTACTGGACCCAGGCGTACTGGTTCCCACTAATGACAAGCCTCATCCTGAGAAAGCCATGTTGTCCTTGTTTTGGTTCTCATTTGCAGAGGTGTGGATGCACCTTGCTCCTCTTCAGCTCGATTGCGCTCTCTCTCTCACTCTCTCTCTCTCTCTCTCTCTCTCACACACACACACACACACACATACACACACACACACACACACACCATTCCTGGCGGTACTAAGGCATCAACACCACCTTCGGCATGCACTGGAGGCTTTCTGAAGATAGGTTTGCACAGATAGGCCTAGCAGACTGCTTCCCACCGTGAGGTGGTGTGATGCTTGTACAATGTAACCAGAATCTGAGAGGTGGAAGCAGGAAGACCAGAGGTTTGGGATTATCCTCATCCACATAGAGAGTTCCAACCTGGCTCGGTGACACTGTGTCTCAAAAAATAAACACACAAGCACCCTCGGAGAGCCTGGAAGGAGGAGCCTTGGGGTTGTCTTTATTCCATAGCCCAGCTCATCACTTTGATACCTAACACAGTGCCTGCTATATTGTAGGAACATACTGATTTAATCTTTTTTGGGAAGCAAACCCTGGGGTCTCTGTACATGCTGAACAAGCTATGTCTGAGCTCTACCTCCAGCAACTATGTAATCTCCAAGGACTTTTTCTTGCAGCTTGACCTTATTCCCCTAGTTATTTCCATTCAAAGTTACAAATTAATGCTTGCTGTGTCTCCAAAACACCAAGCTGGGGTTATGCTGCTATGACTCAGTAGTAGAATGCTTCATCGCTGTGGTAAATGTCCTATGTTTAATCCTTCTGATCAGGAAGGAGGCGAGAGATCATGACTTAGTGTTTAGAGCTACAACTACAACAGTAAACAAGACAGAGTGTCCGCCAAAAGCCAAGAAGACTTAGACTCTACGGTTTTTGATTAAAACAAAACAAAACAACACCCCCCTCCCCCAAATGTTAGAAATCACCTTATTTGTTATTCTACTTTCAGGAAACAGACTCAGGATGCTAACTGGCTTATGGAAAGGCCAGGGGAGCAGTAGGCTCGCGAGCTTGGTCACCTGATACTGAACCTGTTTTCCCACCTTATGGCTGATGCCATTTCAGTTCCCAGGATTGCCTTGCCCTGCCCGTGTGTACTTGCTCGTATAAGGGTGAGCAGCCTCTCCATCCAGAAGACTGTGGGTTTGGATAATGAATACTGTGGCCACCTCTCACCTGACCCCGTGCCACATGGTCTTCCCATAATTCTATTGTCTGTCATGTCTTAGCATGGGAGGGGGCCCAGTCTTTAAGGAGCATAGACCCCCTTCATGCAAGAGGATTTCTTTTCTCTTTTTTTCTCTTCTCTTCTCTTTTCTTTTCTTTCTTTCTTTCTTTCTTTCTTTCTTTCTTTCTTTCTTTCTTTCTTTCTTTCTTTCTTTCTTTCTTTTTTTCTTTCTTTCTTTCTTCCTTCCTTCCTTCCTTCCTTCCTTCCTTCCTTCCTTCCTTCCTTCCTTTCTATAAAGCTGGAAGGGGAAGCTCTTGAGTTAGAGATGACCCTATCAGGCCTCCTGAGAGTATAATACAAACTGGATAGTCAGCAGGAACCCAGCTTCCTTTGCTTACACATCTAACCCTGGCTGTTTACTGCCCTGGGGCTTCCCCACCACTGTGTGGCTCCAGCTGTTGTCCTCAGGAAATGCTGGCTTCTTAGTGTCTCCTTTGCAAGTTGATAACCTTGGTGTGGTTGGCTCTTCACCCAGGTAGGACTCGAGAGTTATAAACAGGCATGTGAATAAGTTCCTTAAAGGATTCTTGACTCCTCAGCAGCCCTTTCTTCAGTCTATTCAAAACATGATCTTGTCACATGACACTCATATGCTTCCTTCAACCTTGTCAGTCTGAGCTGACAGAAAGTGTCCTCACAGCTACCAGTTATGACAGTGGAAGAGACCAGTAGTTGTCAGCATTGTCCCCAGACTCTGGGGCAGTGGTTCTCAACCTTCCTAATGCTGCAACCCCTTCCTAATGCTCAGCCTTCCTCAGAATGTGGTGATCCCAGACCATACAGTTATTTTTGTTGCTACTTCTTATGTAATTTTGCTACTGTTCTGAATCATAATGTAAATATCTGATATGTAAGGTATCTGATATGTGACCCCCAAAGGGGTTGAGACCCACAGGTTAAGAACTACTGCTCTAGGGGAATACAGCATCTATTGTGGAGGCGTAGAGATGCCAGACTCATTAGGAACAGTAGCACCAGGCTATGGAGCTGGGGATGGTGATGGTTTCAGCCCATCTTCATTCCTTGGGATGGGAGTTCAGGCTGAGGTCATTATTACTAATACTGCCATTATCTGGCACATTTACAGGAAAAGACAGAGATAGAGGCGTAGGAAGGTTCTTGGCAGCCACTTGATTTACTGTTCAGTAAAGTGCAACATTTCCCTCTGTCAGGCCACAGCCAAAGGGCCATCTGGTCTGCCAGACATCTGCTTGCTTCGCAGAGAAGAGTCAGCCTGCGGGAGTAAGCTCATTATTGAAAAGATGCATTGCTGGCCAAGGGAGTAGACACGCATGACCCATATTATCAGATCCATCACACACTTGCAGGACTTAGAGAGGGGGCTGCTTTTAATCAAAGCTAGTAACCAGTCAGAAGCAACCAAAGAAAAATAAACCCTGCCCTGGGTTCCAACTCTTCACGTTCTCTCTCTCTTTTGAGACACAGTCTCCTGTAAACCAGCTGACCTTGAACTCTCAGAGTAGGGGAGGAGGCTGAACTCACACCCTACCTGATCTTCCTGCCACCTAGTCACCAGCGCTGGCCACACCCAGCAGTTTGCTTTCTTTCTAAAAGTGCTTTCGGGATACACTTTGTCCTCCATTGTTTAGTGAGTGTTACAGGAATGTGTACTGCTTGTGAGGCAGAGTGCATGCTAGGCAGAGAGCTACACGTATGTAAACAAGACGGGTGGGGGCCAGGGCGGAGAATTCCCTGTCCTTGGAAAACTGTAATCAAATTCAAACTTCTGCTGGCCTCTTTCTACTCTTGAAGCTGTTAAGGATTTGTGTGTTTTTGTTTCTCTGAACTGTACATCCTAATGCTTACAGCAGGAGAATTAAAACCAAAGCTGGAGATGAGTATGTCGACCTCAGTTCAAATCCCCAGAACTGAGGTAAAAGCTAGACATAGTAGTGCAATGCCTGATGGGATCTGTAATCCCAGTGTTCCTCCAGCAAGGTGAGGGATGGGCAGAGGGAGTCTCCATGACAGCCAGATAGTTGGGCCGGGGCAGTCTGGAAACAAACAACAAAGAGACCCTGTCTCAAACTAGATAGAAGGCAAGGACTGTCACCTGAGGCATGTATTAGTCCATACTCATGTACACACAAACACACACTATATATATATATAGTGTGTGTATATGTATATATACACACACATACAAACATATTAATTATATCGTATACTATATATATATACTATATATAGTATATGAAATAATATGTTAATGATCAATTAAATAATATATATTGTATGTATATATATATTCACATGCAAAAAATAAAATAAAATTTTAACAATTTGAGAAAATACACTAACACATCCCTACTTAAGCAGAGCAAGGACATCTTCATAGGTCAGGTAAACTTTACTTTGTAGTCACAAAGCCAGAGAGAGAAAGGCAGAAATGATATATGACTATTGTTACTAAAATTACTTTTGATTTTGTGGCGTCCCTAAGAGGGTCTCAGGGACTTCTAGGGGTCCAGAGACCATATTCATCCAGTTTTAATTAAATTAATAATGCTGACTTTCTAGGATTATTTACATAGACTATTGACATTAATTATATTATACATGTTATAATAATATATTATATACAACATGTATATCGTTTCTTATTGTAACATGTACAATGTATAGTTATAACAATTATAATCTATACCTATGTTTTTTTTTTCTGTAAGACCTATTTGGAAACTATATTACTAATACTTTCAAAGCAGCCAGAGTTTGTTTAGTGTGCTGTTCATTTACTGTGTCTTTCTTGTGTGTCAATAAGTTCAGTGTCAAAACAGAGTTTTGCAATGGATGGATGGGTGATGAATGCCTTGTAATCCCAGGACTTGGAAAGCTTAGGCAGGAGAATTGAGGCCAGCATGTGCTGCAGAGTAAGTTACAGGCTAGCCTGGACAAAATGGTGTTCTGTCTCAATAGCAGAAAAAAAAAAGTAAATAAATAAATAACAATAAAAAAGAGCCAAACCAATCAAAAGCCCCAAGTTTGGGGCCATTGAAGATTCAGGCTCTGGGAATCTCTTGTTTTTTAATGTGTTCTTCAATAACTTGAGGAGAACATTGGTCTCTTCATAACTCGGGGATGCCCTTCTCTGGCATCGGCCCCACAGAGTTTTCAATCTGTAGCACACAATTTAGTATTCTAAGCTAGCTTGCAAGTCTTTTTTAAAAGGTAAGAATCCTGTCATACTTAGTGTTGTTTCATCTCCTATTGCCAAACTCAATGACTTATACAAAACAAAACGGTGAGGAGCCAGGGTATAGCTCAGTGGAAGCCTAGCTCAGTGGATACCTAGCACTCGATTTAGTCCCTAGATTTAGTCCCTAGCACCATAAAAAAAGAGGGAAGAGGAGGGAGGGAAAGAAAAGAGGAAGGAAGGGATGAACAAGAAGTTCAGTAAAAGCCTTTGCATGGATGGAAGGTTCGATGGGTTCAAATTCTGTCTTTGGAAGAGTTTGTTTGCTTCCTGTGTGGCTTTCCATTGGCTCTCACCCTGTAGGACAAGTCGTCACATACCTACCCCTGGAAGGGTTTATCCCTTTAAAATCTAGAAACTTGGGCCAAAGAGATTGCTGAGAGGGTCAAGGTGTTTGTTGTGCAAGCTGGTTGATCCAGTTTCAACACCCTGAACCATGGGAAGGTAGGAGATGAGAATCAACTCTGTAAAGTTGTCCTTTGACCTCCACAGTCACGTCCTAGCACATGCCCCCTGCCTCATCAGGTGCATGCACAACAAACAAACAGAGTAAAATTTGGATATGTTATCTAGTGATGCAGGTTTCTGTTACATGTCTGTGCTGTGCACTGTGAGCCCCACTGAGTCCTGGGTAGCAGCAGCCAACAGCGCAGGCCCGGGGCCAGCCCTGCTCTGTTAGCCCACTTGAGCTGCTTTCTTACACCACCAGGCTTCTGAACAACAGAATACATTTCTCACCGTTCTGAGGGTTGGGAGAGTCAAGGCCCTGACAGATTCAGCACCTGGTAAAGAAACAGTGGGACAAGTTAGGGCTTATCTGGGGGTGGTAGGGTGCAGACTATTAGCACAGGGAGGGCCTGGGAGGGAGAACAGCTGTGCACCACAGCCTGAGGGTAGTGGCCCATCACACTGCAGCCACAGCCAGGGTATAGAGAGAGGATTACCTTAGGTTTTAGAGTCTCCCTCCTCCTTTCTATCCTTGAACTTCAGCCCCTGGGATCCTGTCAGTCATATTCAGGGTGGGCTGTTCCCTTTCATTTAAGCTGCTCAAAACCAATCTTACAGACACACCCAGTGGTGCATTTCCTAGATGATTTAAATCCATAATGATAATGAAGATTAATTATCACAGGCATCCATCCCATTCATAAGGACTTTGTTCTTGTGACTGTCACTTCCTGACACTGTCACCTTGGGGTTGAGGATTTCGACACAGAAGTTTTGAAGAGCCAGAAGCATTCAGATCCCAACACCCACTGTTCTCACACCTCCTAGTGTCTAGCAAATGTCCCTCGCCCTCAGACTTGTTGTCTTTCTTAGAGAAACCTCTCTCTGTGCCTCACCTTCTCTACCAAAAGCAGAAAATGAGAGGTAGCTTGGGGGCTTACATGTTTGACAAATGTCGGTAAAGGCTTGTTTCTGTGTAGAAGTGAATACTGTTTCTGATTTGACCACAACCTGCTTCTCTCTCTAACCCCCCCACCCCCTACGGGCTTTGTAGTGGCTTCTACATCTCTTCCAGAGATGTAGTGTCATCAGCCACCACAAGTCCTGGTTTTTAAGATGCATTTTTTCTAATTGAAAATTCAGATTATATTTATCTATGGTTACAATATGATGTTGTTTGTTTGTTTGTTTTTGTTTGTTTGTTTTTAGAACAGCCTGGAATGGGTAAATCAAGCTATTTAACACATCCCATCTGACGTATTTATCTGCAGGGGCTGGGTCAGGGTGTGGGTCGTGGATAGATGAGAACAGTTTAAAAATCTACTCAGCTGTTTTCAAGTATGTTGTTGGTGTTAACTACAGTTACTCTGATGGACGGTAGGTCTCTTCAACTTATTCTTCTTATCTGGTTGAAATTCTCATTTTGACAGCATCTCTCCTTACCCTCCATAATGAAGGTCCCATTCAAAGGGACACTGTACTCATTACCAGGAATGGAAGCAGAGACAGATAAACAGGCCAGTGGGAATCACATCACAAGGTTCATACATAAGATATAATCATAACCAAACAGGTTTGAAACAATGAGTCAGCCTGCACAGGTTACAGACAAAGTATGCTCATTGTTTCCATGGCTGCACTTTATTTAATCCCGTCTTAAAATAATTTTTGTCACCCACTCCCTGGCTCCCCGCCCAACCTCCCTGCACACAAAGGTTGCCCTGGTCTGGATGTTCACGGCTTCTCCAAAGCTCTGTGTTGAAACCTCCCCCACCCCCTTACTAGTTTTAGATTTCCTTCTGGTAGTTACCCTACCCCCTTTAGACCTGTTGGTCTCTGCCTGCAGTTTCTGATCACCGACCCTTTAGAAATACTTCAATGGGTGTTTCAACAGGCGTTTGCTCCAGTGTAGCTATTCCACCATTAAAAACAAAAACAAACCCACCACACTTACCTAATTTATAGACAGAGTAGCTGCTTGCCAGTGAGCTAGCATTTGAAATAGCTGTCAGCTTTCATTAGCTAAACTTGTGACAGTTACAATCACAGCAGCCAGAGTTAAAAGACAGCACAAAAAAATGCCCAGGCCCAGAATATCTGTTTCCAGTGTAAAGTTTGGAATCAAGGGGAAAACATTGGTGGCAGAATTTTTTTAGCACAACAGTAACTAGCTGGAAGTATTGAAATTATTTCAATTACAGCAGCAGCCTGTCTTTGATTTGCTTAATATATGGGAGCAACTTTTCAAAACAAGAGCAAGTGGTGTCTGGTATCTGGTGAGTTTTCCTAGTCTGGAATCCAACGAAGGCCACGCATATTCTTTGGCCAGCTTCTCAAAGTTGGTTGCCTTAAATGTGTGTGGATGGCAATATGGATGCTTGAGTTGTGTTCAATTATTAAGGAGCGTTCATTCTGTTGACCGTGCAGTGTAGTTGTTAGTGCTCTTGAGCTCTGATGGTTTCTTTAAAAGCATTTCTGATTCCTTTCAAACCTGACGCAATTCCCCAAGTGTTTATTTTTAGCATTTGAAAATGGCTTGCCCTGGACCAGCTGGTTCAGTGACTTTACAGCTGTTGTCTTCCCCCAAGGCTGCCTCGCAGTGCTCCGTAGAGAAGTCAACCCAGCTCTGTCTGACCGACATCAGGCCTGGCCTAGTCAATGGCTCTTTGTCCCCAGGTTCAGTGCTGTTCTCACTTCTGACCAGCTTTTCACTGACTCAAGGTCATGCCGTTTGTGAATTCTGCCAACTTCATGTCGTGGGGAGAGAGAGAGAGAGAGAGAGAGAGAGAGAGAGAGAGAGAGAGAGAGAGAGAGAGAGGAGAGAGAGAAGATACTTGTAATCTAAGATGTTGTTTTCTACTGCTAAGCAAAATGTCAAAAAATCTTAAAGCTAGAGAATTGGAGGGCTTACTGAATCGGAGGGCTTACTGAGGGATATGCTCACTGGTGATGTTTCTGGAAGCATCAGACAGCACGAGTTCAGGATAACCTTTATCAAATAATTCCAATGCTAGCAGTCGATTTGAAGAAATTAGGAGGGTTGGTGAGATGGCTCCATGGGAAAGGCCCTTGCCTCGAAAGTCTGCTACCTAAGTTGGCTCCTAGAAGCTATGTAAAGGTGGATGGAGAGAGATGAGTTGACAAAGTCATCTTCTGACCTCCATGTCCTCACTGTGACACAGACAACCTCCTTCTCAACCATGCACAAGCACACACAGTAATGATTAATCAATTAAAAAGCAATTAGCCGGGCTGGAGATATGGCTCAGAGGTTAAGAGCACTGACTACTCTTCCAAAGGTCCTGAGTTCAAATCCCAGCAACCACATGGTGGTTCACAACCACCTGTAATAAGATCTGATGCCCTCTTCTGGTGCATCTGAAGACAACTACACTGTACTTACATATAATAATAATAATAAAAAAAAAAAAAAAAAAAAAAAAAGCAATTAGCCCATAACTTAGGTGAAGACATTTCCGAACTTTCTCTGAAAGACAGAAAAAAGTACATGCCCCAAAGAGAAGGATTGGGTGAGGCCAATTGGTCACTACACAACAGATAAGCACACAGAGGCATATTGCTTCTAAAACTAAATGACATTTTTTTTCAAAATGTACATGTATATGTATAGATTTTAAACTATCAGAAGGAGGAGTTAAAGAGCTGCCTCAGCATTTAGGAGTAATTGATGCTCTCTCAGGAACTGGGTTCTGGTCTTAGCACCCACATGTTACCTCACAGCCACCTGTAACTCAAGTTCCAGGGGATCCAATGTATTCTTCTGGGTCTGTGGTCACCAGTCACTCTTGTGGGGCGTATATACAGGCAAAACATGCATGCATATTAAGATAAAAATAATTGTTTTAAAGCCCAGAAGAAATATTAATAATGGGGGTGTGAATTATAAGGGTATTATATTTTCCTTCCTGACACTCTTTTTGTTTTTCTTGTTTATTTATCTGTATGTATGTGTGTACACATGTGTGCATGAGTGTGCATGTGCCATAAGGCACACCTGTGACACGTTACTCTTATATAGCTTGGAGGAGAATTTTTTAGGGGCTAGTCTTCTCCTTCCACACTGTTTTGAGGCTGTGTCTCTCTTCTTCCTCTTGCTCTTCTGACAGCATCCACCTTTGTTCATGGGTTCCAGGAATCGAGCTGAGCTCAGCAGACCTGGCCACCCAGCACCTTTATGCACTCTGCTAGCTCCTTGGTCCTTGCTATGTAGCCCAGGCTGACCTTGAACTCCTGATTCTTCTGCCTCTGCCTCCCAAGTGCTTATATCTTAGGTAGGCCACCATGACTAGTGGCTTCCTGTTAGGCTTTTTTTTTTTTAATCAAAACTTTATTATAAAGACTTTGCAGCCAAGTGTGGTGGCATACACTTTGGTCCCAGCACTCAGGAGCCAGAGGCAGGCAGATCTCTGAGACTTCCGGGACCGATCTGGTCTACAAAGTGAGTTCCAGGACAGCCAGGGCTGGTACACAGAGAAACCTTGTTTTGAAAAACAAGCAAACAAACAACTTTGTAAATAAAAGCTTTTCTAAGGCCAGCAGGATGTCCTGGGCAGGCAGAGGACAGAGTACCATTTCCCTGATTTCAGATGACAGCAAATGGTAGTGCCATTTAGAAGGTGAGATTGGAAGCTCACAGGATTTCTCCCTGCACACTTACAGTTTATTTTTAATTTACTATGTCAACATCTCTTTTAAATGTGATATTACTAGACACACACTTCTGTAGACTGGTCATTTTGCAAGAGAGGCAAGAGAGAGACTTGCTTACAATTCTGTGTGACATTTGTTTTATAAACTTTTGTCTTAAGAATGGGGCTTCTTCCTGTCACAGGAAAGACTTTATACCTTTAGGCTGATGAACGGAAAAGTTTTTTCTGCCTTTTAGTTTAGCTTTTCTTTTAAATTTATAACAAGGGATCTGCCCTAGTCTCTATTTTAATGATGGTTCGAAGTATTGTGCGGAGGAAAACCTTTCCCATTCTATCTGGCTAAAATTGATAAGCATAACCCAAAGCCATTTGTAAAACTGATGTAGGACCTCATGCTGATTTTCAGTCTGGTCTGACTGAGACAGCTCAGCAGTTGGGTGTTTTTCTGGGGCTGTCACTACCACAGCGGAGCCCTGGGGGGGTGGGCAGCAGTTCCTCCCCATCTGTGGCTTCATGTTAAGAATGTCACAGGGCAGCTGTGGCAGTGACACTGGCTCCTTGTATGTGGCAGAATGAAAGACTTCCTGTGTGAGGCATCCCCAGGGCTCGAACTTAAGGTCGGTCGTGACTTACTGGTGGGTTAACGCCACTTTTGCAGAGCAAGCTTTGCAGTGCACACCCCATGCCTTGTGTATCTGGCACAAAGCTAGGAGGTTCCATCCACAGGGACCCACTCTCTGTCCTGTCTTGTGGTATAAGGTGCCAGTGCTTTCTCTGGATACATTAGCATAGCAGGGCTGAGCAGCTATGGGGGCTCTGGGCTTCAGTTCTTCTCTCCCTAGGTCCTCGGATGCCAGTGGATGGAGCTCACCATGACCTCCCACAGTCTCCCTGCTTGCCTTAAGAACTCAAGGTGACTGACCGGGAAGCCCATGGTCCGGCGCATTATGCTTTCTACGTTATGGTTCCTTGAGGGTAGGGATGCTAGATATAAAACCCAGTTTAATTTACATCCCAAGTAAACAGCGAAGTAATTATTTTAGTATTTGTGTGTATGATGTTACCGTTCACTTCCTGCTATCAGTTGTTACCGTCTGGCCATAGCTATCTGACCCCCCCCTTTTATTTTTGTAGTTATTACCATATAAGCTGCAGATATCACAACACTTTGTCACCAAATCCTTCAGATGCCTCTGTAAAGACTAAATCATTTTCTGGGCTGGAGAAATAGCTCAGAGGATCTGGGTTTGATTCCCAGCCTCCACACAGGAGCTCCCAAGCATCTGTAACTCCAGTGCCAGGGAATCCAGAACCCTCTTCTAACCTTGGGTATCAGGCAGGCATGCATGTAGTGTAACAGATATACATGTAGGCAAAACTCCAATACAAATACTTTTTTTAGAAATTAATATATATGTGTGTGTATATATTTAAAAGATTAAATTCTAAAATTCTAAAATTTAAAAGATTCATTTTCTATGGAGTTCATGAAATATCTGGGACATAATTATACTTAAGAAACTGTTGTTTCCATGAAAGATGGTTGTATTTGCTAAATCTGGTCACTGCACCAGGCTGTATGGTAAGCAGACCTGGGCTTTGCTACACTGTAGACCAGGGCTTGTCCAGACATGATTTAACACAGTGGCTTGCAACTTGCAGAAGTCTGTGCTATTGTTTCTTTGTCTACAAAATTGGAGGTTCTTTCCATTGCTCTTTTGGTGTTTGACTTGGATACAAATTGCAAAACTGGAAATTCTTATCTTGTAGGACCTATACTTAAAGCTCAGATGCAATGAGGCCTCTAGCACAGCCTCAGAGTCTGGCAGGTACCCAGTAGGCAGCTGGCTGTGCCAGCAGCGTGACTGTTTGTGAGCCGATGCAGGAAAAGATAAAGATAAAGACGCACTGCTTTTTTTTAATTTATTTTTTATTTTTTAATTTTTTTGGTTTTTCGAGACAGGGTTTCTCCATGTAGCCCTGGCTGTCCTGGCACTCACTTTGTAGACCAGGCTGGCCTCGAACTCAGACATCCGCCTGCCTCTGCCTCCCGAGTGCTGGGATTAAAGGCGTGCGCCACCACGCCCGGCAAGACGCACTGCTTTTAGAAATGTTGGCAGTTGCATATACAGCTTCCCTTTGCTCTCTTGTTCCCCCTTAGTCACATACACAGAACACACATGGATGTACACACACACATGCACAGATACACATACACAGAAACATACACACAGATACAAACACACAGACGTAAGTGTACACATACATACACACATGCACAGACACATAGACACGCATATTTAGACACACAGATGCACACACACACACACACACAAACACAAGGCCCAGGGTCTCTTATGGGATTTACAGAGGGCTCCTTGACTAGCCTAGCCTGCAGTTATATGACACAGAGCAAACATATAAGAACTGTATAGAAACTGGGGGAGGTTTTGAGACTATGAAAGAGAACAGAACAGTGTATTCAGATGGCGTCAGTTCTGCTAAGTAGTCAGGGCAGGGACGTGCCATGGGTCAGGCTGACCACAGGGAGAACACCAGGGTGTGCCAGAGTCCGCTACCAACGGTGGCACAGGCAAGCTGTCAAGGACTGTTTCAGTGCTAGCCAGGAGTGTTTTCATTTGCTCTGTTTAAGGAGACTGGGTTTATTTTTATCCTAAACCTCAGAAAGACAAGTTTAGAGATGCCCGAGTAATCGCTTCCACCCTTTCTGGAAGGAGGTCTGCCTTCTTTCTTTCTGGAAAGTCCCCCACTTTGTATTTTTTAAACCTTGGGTTGCCAGAGCTGGCTGAAACCAAGTGGCATAAACCCAGCTGCTTACCCATCTGTTCAGCTCTCCCTTGCAGGAGGTTCTGGGGGGTTTGTAATTTTGTAGATGATCTTTTTAACACATAAGTGAGATCCCAAGTTCTTTCTTCTCTGTACCGAGCCTCCCTCCCCCATGCTGGACCAAAGCTGGCCTCCAGTTGAGGCCCTCTGCTCACTGGCTGATACTGCCACTCCTAGGCACCCCCACTTCTCCTGACACTGTTCTCTAGCCTTGACCACTCTTCCCAGGGAATGAAACTTACGCCTAACCCTTGAGACTCCTGCAAACAAAACACCCCTATTAGCTTTTGCCCTTGGCAACAGTCCCTTCTCGCCTTACAGTAATGCTTTCAAGTAGCCTCTCCAGACCCAAGCCAGATTTGTGTTGCCCACTCCCAACTCCTCCAACCCTCCAACTTCCAAGAATTGAGTTTAGAGCCTTCCACGTGCTAGGCAAGGTAAATGCTACACTGCTTTGAGAAGCCAACAGCCAACTCAGCTGGTTACACGCTGAAGAGCTGAATTTTCCGGTTTGGTTTGCTGATTTCATCTGCTTCTAGTTGGTCCCTAATGACTTCCGTTATTAGGTGTTTCCTGTGCTGACCACTCCATTCTTTTTTTTTTTTTGACCACTCCATTCTTAAGTGATACCTCTGTGCCGTCCAATGGAAAGTACAGGTTTCTTCCAGTACAGGTTTCCTCGGGGCATTTGTGGAGAAGAAACAATTATTGCCCTGCCTTTTTCTAGAACGTTTTGGACCAGAAAAAGCGATCCTTAAGGGTCTTTGGAATTCTCTGGAAGATGAAGTAATTATTATTTCCAGGCTCTCCACTCTCATAATTCCAACACTGGTTTAAAGTAGCTTAAGTTCCTGGTACAGTTTCTAGGCATTAGATGAATAGTTTCTGATAGACTGTCAAAAAACGTATACGAGAGATGTATAGGAAGAGATGTTCTTGTAATTCAAGTGTATACCTAGTCTGGTTTCTTCAGTTTACTGCCCCTCTGCCCTCAGCTAGTTTAGGCTTGAGGTCAGAAAATAAGATAAAGCCAGATCTTAGCCAGGCCTGTAATCCCAGGATTTGTGAAACTAAAGCCAGTCTGGGCTGACTCAAGGCTAACCTGTGTAACTCAGTGTTTCAAAATAACAATAATAATGAAAACTTTTTTTTCAGGGCTGGAGATGTAGCTCAGTGGTTGAGTGTTTACCTAGTTTCCACGGGGCCCTAAATTCAATTCCCAATACCTTATGGGTGAGAAAAGGAATCACAAAGCTTTTAAATATCTACTTCTAACATGGACAGAGAGTTCCTGCCTGGAGTGGATGAGACTTGCCAAGCAGACGCTAGAGCAGGACCTCAGAAGCTGGAGGAGCCAAGGGGTCGTGTGATTTGTTTCTGAATTTCTATTCCATCAGTCACATCGCAACTCACTGACTTAGCAAGTTATTAGATAGAAACGACGGCTGGACCTCCGTGCCTTAGAGGAGGTGACACAGATACGCCATTTATGCCTGAGCTAGCAAAGTCACTTGTTCACCTTACTTTGACAAGTAATGAGTCTCTGCAGGTAGCTCTGTCCACTCTAAGCAGCAGCTTCTCTGACTAAAGCTGACCGCAACATTATTTCCTGGGCATAGACATAATTATTTAGAAGGCAGCTGGGCACGTACAGCATGTCTGCTAGCTTAAAAGACACCGGGAGTTTTGGCACTAGGGCCTATGCCTTCCAGGCTAGGAGTTTTGGCAGGTTTACAGTGCCAAATATGAATTCTGTCTTGTGGAGCAGGCTTCAAATCTAATCAGAAAGTGGTTGGTTATGCCCCTAACAAGCTTGCCACTGTTGCGCCAGTAGGCGAAATTTTGCTTGGCCAGTCGGTAACACTCAGGGGCCACATGTGAGTAAGACTGTTGGGTAATTCTTCTTCACTCTGGGCTATTGGCGCTAGCTAGCAGTGAGGGAGCCTCTGGCCCTATTCCACAGTGATTTCTCCATCCTGTGACCGAAGCATATGTTCTCACTTAGTTCTGTTAGGCAACCAAGGGCAGTGGCAGTTGTCTGTATAGTTCTGGAGGCCTCAGAGGTCTCCCCGACCAACAGCTCATAGGGAGGTGGCCCAATCCTGACACTGGATTTTCATTTAATAACCTATGGTTTCTGGGAGCATTTTATTCCTATGTTTTTGTTCTTATAAAGAAACTAGTCATATTGGTTCCCGAGTCCATTACCTCATCTAACCTCAGTCACCTCTCCAAAAAAAAAAAAATCCAGTCTTCAAATATGCTCACATGCTGAGGATTTGGAATTAGGACTTTAAAAATATGAACTTGAGATATGGGGCTATTAGCCCATGACATAAGTAGGAGGTAGAGGATTGTGGGAAATAGAGATTGTCTACAGTGGTCATGAAACTCAGTTTGTGTTTGAGACAGAGGCAGCCATCTCTATAGACATGTCAGGGGTTGACTATGGATGCATGTACAGCTCCTGATGGTGGAGTTACTGGGTGCCAAATGGAAGACCAAACAAAACAAAGCTGGTGTTAACTTGTCTGTCTGATTCTTAGGCTTAATGACAGTGAGACCTGTTAATGTAAGATACAACCATGTTCTCAAGAGATTGCAAGTGATTGCCCAAGAAAGAATTAAAATAAGCAAGCAAGGAGGGCAGACTATGACAGGCACCTGGCATGTGCTTTTGCTGTGGAGGGTGGACTCCTGATGTGGGCCCCTGAGATGGGTAAAAGCAGGGTGAGAGCCTGGCCACCCTGCCCTCCCTTTGTGCCTGCATGTCTTCAGGTCAGATTCTTGCTGACTCTGCATAGGACAGACATGATCATCCCTGAGGAGTGTCTCTCTGCCCTTCCTAGCTCAACCCCTGCAAGGCTCACCTACTGGAAGATGAGAACCAGGCTGTGTGACAGAATGGCTACGGCTCAGAGTTTGGGAGGAACCAGGTTGATTCTGCAATTAACTTACCAACAGATTGAAGTACTTGGCAGGGTCAGATCTTCGACAAAGATGGGCAGAGCCACTCCAGTTCTTCCTCTATTTAAACTTAAAGTTCACCAGGAATGACGGTAGATGCCTGTAATCACTCAGTGGTTGAGATAGAGGACTGCCTCAAAGGGCCAGCCGGAACTACATAGGGAGCTTCAGACCAGCCTGGACTTCAGAGTGCGTTAAAACCAAGCTAAACCCCAAACTTCTAAAGATCTGTCAAGACCCCAGTGATGAGCTCAGAGTCCTAAGACTCCTTTAGATGTTCCTCTTCCCAACACATTGACTATATCTTTCTCTGCTTTCCACAGTTGCCCTTCTCTTTAGTTCATGGATTGGGACATGTTGCCACCATAAGCTTCTTGTGGTTTCTGGAATCTGGGCTTCTGCTTCCAAACTCCAGTTACAGGATAGGAAATGTCTATCCCATGTTCTTTCTAACCCATGTTCAGAAGCAGTGGCCTTACCATTTTGTAAACCTGTTTGTTTTCCTTCCTCAGAATATGGTATTACAAAATGGCACCAAGGTCTTTAATTCCTGGGAGAAGCCCCCTCTACCTGTGTACATCCAGTTTTATTTCTTCAATGTCACCAATCCTGAGGAGATCCTCCAAGGAGAAATCCCCCTACTAGAAGAAGTGGGGCCATACACCTACAGGTGAGTCCCTCTTCACTGTTTTTTTTTTGGTTTTTTTTTTTTTTTTGGTTTTTTTTTTTTTTTATAGAGATAGGAAGTTAACTTTTTTTTTTTTTTAAGATTTATTTATTTATTATATGTAAGTACACTGTAGCTGTCCTCAGATACTCCAGAAGAGGGCGCCAGATCTCGTTACGGATGGTTGTGAGCCACCATGTGGTTGCTGGGATTTGAACTCTGGACCTTCGGAAGAGCAGTCGGGTGCTCTTACCCACTGAGCCATCTCACCAGCCCCCCCCTCTCCACTGTTGAACCGTCCTGGGATCCTTGGGCTGTACCTGCGCAGCTGTGCCAGGACAGACCTGGGGGCTCACTGCTTTGGTTCTGTTCTGCCTGCAGCATTGCTCTTGTCTGGGGAGTTTCCACAACAGAGCTCTGTGGGTGGGGCTTCATCCCTGCCTGCGTGCTCAAGAAGGCTGCCCCTTCCTGTCCACCACAGCTGCTCTCCACCTCTGGCCTTTTAAGGTCCCCCTCAGACTTTGGTGACTTTTAGGGCTCCCTCCAATTCCCTCCCACACATACAGTTTTAAACCAGTTTCTAGAATTCACTGTTGATCTGAGATGTTTTCTGATTCTCATTCTTTTTTTTTTTTTTTTTTTTAATGAGACTGGCTTTCTTACAGCTCAGGATGGCTTTGAATTCACTATGTATTGAAGGGTGACTTGAACTTCTTGACTCTCCTCCTTCTAAATTTGGATTACAGTTTTGATTTAATGTTAGGTGTGAGCCCAGGGCTCCTTACATGCATATTACTAACTGAACTGAGACAGGGTTTTACTGTCTTGAAATTTATTCTGTAGCCTAAATTGGCCTTGAACTTGAACTTATGGCTATCCTCCTGCCTCAGCCTTCCAAGTGCTAGGATTTCAAACATAGTCTACCACACTCAGTTTGTCCATTTCTAAGCCCCACTCACTGTGTGTAAGAGATAGCAGGTTGGTGACTGGGTTTGTGACAGTGACTGCCAGTTTCAAAGGCTGAGAAGATTGAAGAGTGGTATTTGATCATTTTTTTTATTACATTTATTTGTGTGTGTCTGTGCACGCACTCACCCTCCCACCCCCACCACGCACATGCACCATGGCATATGTGTCAGAGGTCAGAGATCAACTTGCAGGAGTCAGTTCTCTTCTTTCACTGTATGGATCCCAAGGATCAAACTCAGGTCCTCAGGCTTGGCAGCAAACACCTTTACCTCATGTGCCATTTTCCTAGGACCGTGAACATACATTTCCAAAGGTGAGCAGACTGAGAGAGACGACTTGGGTCTTATGGTCAAGATACTTTCTGTGTTGCAATAGTCCCAGTAGCTCCTCCTTCTTCTGCAGGAACCATGCCAGGAAAGTCTTTGCCAATATTAAAACAAACAAACAAACAACATCAGTGAAGAAGCAGACAGTCCGTTCTTCTGGACTGCCAGCTGGTCTCAAAGTCCATTGTAATCAGTTGCCCAGTGTGGGCTATATCATGAGTTCTAGGCCAGCCTGGGCTACACTGAGACCCTGTCTTATAAAAGCAAAAGCAAAACAATACCCAAACTAAAAAGAATGCCCAGGGACTGGAGAGATGGCTCAGTGGTTAAGAACACTGACTGTTCTTCCAGAGGTCCTAAGTTCAATTCCCAGCAACCACATGGTGGCTCACAACCATCTGTAATAAGATCTGATGCCCTCTTCTGAAGACAGCTATAATGTACTCATCATATATATAATAAAGGAATAAAATCTTTAAAAACAAATAAAAAGAATGCCCAGAAAGGAGTTTGGGAGTATCAATACCTCTCCAATGAGTGTTATCTAGAGTGTTTCTCCCTATCTCCCTATGCCATGCCCCTCCCCCTCCCCCTCCCCCACTGTCTATCTGTTCCCCCTCCCTTCCTCCCTCCTTCTCTGCCTTCTTTTCTGTTTTTAAATAATAGACCCAGTCTGTGTGTCAGGGCTCTGGAATCTTCTGTCATATGTGTGTAGATTAGAGGATAGTCTTGGGTGTCAGCCTTTATATTTTACCTCATGTGTGTAACATGAGGGTCTCTTACTTGCCACTTACGCACAAGCTAGCTGGCCTGCAAACTTCTGGGGTCTCCTATCTTTACCTCCCATCTCATTGTAGGAGCACTGGACTCACAGGCCTGTGTTACTGTGTCTGTTTTTACCTGAGTTCTAAGGATCGGAACTTAGAATTTCATTCTTTCCTGGCAAAAGCATTACAACTAAGCCATTTCGCAGTCCCAGATTTTTGTTTGTTTGTGTTTTGTTGTTTTGAGACAAGTGCTTACCAGATAGCCTCAGCTAGCCTCAAACTTCCAAACTTTTGCTTCAGCCTCCCTAAGGCTAGAATTATAGGTGTATACCACTAGCCTGACTCTAAAGCAGATTTAAAAAAAAAAAAAAGACTATTCTCTTGTTTATCTTTTTGCAAATTTTATATATGATAAGTATTATATTTACTTCTCCTTATCAAATTCATGTCCTTTTATTCTTTATTAATGTTATATAATATACACATACATATGTACATTATACATATGTTACATACATACATACTTATAAATATAGCCTGCTCTGTTTATTTAGTGTTGTTCCTGTGTCTGTGTGTGTGTAGGGCTGACCTCTTGGGACTGGCTCACCCATCGGGGGGCTCTTCCCTGTAAGAGACTGATCCCTCCCCCCCTCAGCCGTCACTCACTATCTGTAGATCCTTACCTAATATTGAGACCCCTGGATTTTCCCCGTCTATAACTGCATGTGTACAAGCCTTGTTACTTTTTCAGGTCTTAGGTTTTGTTGAGATGTCATGGGTTCAGCTTCCCTGTCATATATAAATGGCACTAACACGCAGTCGATGCCCTGGTCCTCTGGCTTCTACAGTCTTTCCCCCAACTCTTCTGCTGTTTTCTGAGCCTTGGGTTTGTAGGGGTGTGTATTATAGCTGTATCAGCCGGGGTTGGTCAGTTGTTCTATACATTTTGACCCGTTGTGACTTTCTGTATTGGTCTCTGCTGCAACAAGAAGCGTCTTTGATGAAAGTTACACTTTTCTGTGGGTGGAAGGATACGTATTTGGGCACAGGTAGGAATTGTGCGACTTTATGAACGTGGCAGTAGGAGGTTCTCCTACTAGGGTCATTGGCTTTACCAGCCTCAGGTAGCGGTTTACCACGGAAGACGTGAGTTCCTTCCTGCTCAGAGGGCCTTGGGTCCAAATGGCTGTTGGCTACCCCAGGAGATAAGTGGCCACTATTTCACCTTTTAGAGCATCTTGCCGTGCTTGTCCTTGTTGTGGTCTGTAGACATCATAGCTACTAAGTAGGACTGCTGGTTGTTTTCCCTTTGTGGCTGCTTATATACTGCTTCTCAATACATTGAGAGCCTGTCCTGAGGGAGAAGGCTTCCTGCTTGGTTCTACCTTGATTTCTCCAATTGTTCAAAGTTTGCGGTGGCTTTTGCAATAGGGACTTACTTTGAATCTCTGGGAGGCAGAAAACAAGGGCCATTTTGTGTTCTTTTGGACTCCCCTGATGCACAACTTGAAAGGAAGTTTCCTGTGCCTGGCAATGGGGTTTTTATTAGCTAGTCTATGGCTTTTAGAGGCATTGTCTTCCATGTGATATAACTTCATCATGTGTGTGTTGTGCATCTGTATACATGCATGTATATATGCACACACATGCACATGCTTGCACATGTAATTGTCAGCAGATGTAAAGATGATTTCCTTTTCAAACACCTTATACATCCCCTCTCTTTCTCTTTCCCTCTGGGCTGTCCTCCTCCTCCCCTCTGTAACAGTCTTAGTCGGGGTTTCTATTCCTGCACAAACATCATGACCAAGAAGCAAATTGGGGAGGAAAGGGTTTATTTGGCTTACACTTCCACACTGCTGTTCATCACCAAAGGAAGTCAGGTCTGGAACTCAAGCAGGACAGGAAGCAGGAGCTGATGCAGAGGCCATGGAGGGATGTTTCTTACCAGCTTGATTCCCCTGGCTTGCTCAGCATGCTTTCTTATAGAACCCAGGGACTGCCAGCCCAAGGATGGCACCACCCACAAGGGACCCTCCCACCCTTGATCACTAACTGAGAAAATGCCTTACAGCTGGATCTCATGGAAGCATTTCCTCAAGGGAGGCTCTTTTCTTTGTGATAACTCCAGCTTGTGTCAAGTTGATACAGAAAACCGGCCAGTACAATCATTCTCCTATGGTTCCCATTTCTCCCTTTATAGTCCACAGTTTGTTCTCTGTATCCATGGGTTCTGCCTCCATCCACATAGCTAACTAACTGCAAGTTGGACATATTTGGGAGAAATCTATATTCTTGCTGACGTGGGCATACAATAGTTGCTTTTGTGTTAAATACATATGGACTTATCTAGCTTGCTTCTTAAATAGTTCAGCCCATAACTGCTATCCACACAGTACTTCCATTGTATTAGGTACAATACGAATCTAGAGATCATTAGTAGTACATGGGAGGAAGTCAAGAGGAGAGTTCAGTGGTAGAGTTAAAAAGCATTGAGTTTGATCCCCACTGTGGCAGACAGCAAGCAAAAAAGCATGCAGAGAAATGTATGTATCTTAGATGTCAACACTGTACCCTTATTTTATTTTTAAAATATTTATTCATTTATTATATATAAGTACACTGTAGCTGTCTTCAGACACTCCAGAAGAGGGTGTCAGATCTCATTATGGATGGTTGTGAGCCACCATGTGGTTGCTGGGATTTGAACTCAGGACCATTGGAAGAGCAGTCAGTGCTCTTAACTGCTGAGCCATCTCTCCAGCCCCTGTTCCCTTTTATTTAAGGGATTCAAATGTTGAGATGTTGGGGTACGGCAGCTAGAAGCTAAAGTGACCCCCTGTGAGTTCTGAATAGGTTTCCTGAATGATCTGGAGTAGATAAATAAGTGAAAAAATAAACCTTCTGAATTAAAACATTTGATATGAGCTGAGCCTAATGGCACAGGTCTATAATCTCAACTGTTCCATAGATTGAGGCAGGGGGATTGCAAATTCAAGGCCTACCTGGACTACAGACTGAGACCAAGGTTAGCCTGGAAAACTTAATGAGATCTTGTCTCAAAATAAAAAGCCCAAAGTACCCACCATGCACAGGTCTGATGCGGCCAACAAAGAGTTAATGTGTGGAAGGCTTGAGAGGGTTTACTGTAGACCGCTAATAGGAATTATGGTGCACAGTAGGTTAAGCGTTTCAAACAACAGAAAATACAAAAAAATCAAAGCAAGCAAACAAGAACAACAACAAACTTACAGAAACAAGACAGTGCCCCCAAAGCAGGTACTGCCTCCAGGTGCTGCCAGTGAGCTCTCCTGCCTGCCTGTGTTTCCTCTTCCTCTCATGTCCTCTCTGTTGCCAGAACAACTTTCCCATAGGGCTCACAAGACACTTCCTTCACCTCCCTGCTTGGGGCCCTGGTGACTCTCTCTATGTGATGTGCGTGATTGTATAGGTTTGGTATCTTCTGTGACTAAGCCTTTTTATATTTTTGTTTTGGACACTTGAATCCTTCCATCTTTGTAACAAACACTGTAAAGAAACAAAGTTTCTTTGGACTCACACTTTGGGAGGTTTTTGAAAGGACTGCTTAGTCCCTGTGGCTGCTGGGCGTTAATGACATAGCCCAAGAGGAAGAGGCTTGGGTCTCATGTTCTCTTCAAAGGCAGGTAAAGCCTTACGAGTGCCTTCCAGCCTAAAGTCTTTACTGTCTCCCAGTAGTGCCACTATGGAGAAGGAGCCTTAATGGGCCTCAGGGGGACATTTAACCAAAGCATAGACTGGCTCTTAGCTTGGGATTTTATACTCTAAGCCAGGTGTTTCGGTACATGCCTGCAGTCCCAGCATTAGGGAGTCTGAAGCAGGAGACTTGCCATTACCAGCCTGGAATACAGAATGAGACCCTGTCTCAAAGGGGTAAAAAAAAAAAAAAAAAGAAGAAGCTTATTCTCCAACTAGAGCTTTCAAAAGAAATTTAATATGAGCCACACAAATGACTTAAGCTTTTGCTAGTATCCACGGGATAAAAAACTCATATATTTCAGCATGTTAGCATTCAGAATTATTATTTCCTGTCTTCCTTATTCATACTAAATCTTCCAAATCCCATGTACTCCCCCCCCCCTTTATATCATATATTTCTTTTTAGGGGTGTTTGGGGGGGGTAGGGTTTGAACCTAGGACCTCGTGTATGGTATGTAAGCATCCTACCACTGAGCTATAACTCCACCCCCTAAATGTTTATTTTATTCTAAGCAGTGTGTCCTGGATTGGCGCCTAGTCATGACCCCGACCCTGCTGGCAACTGGATTTCTGCAGGCTGGGCAAATGCTTTACCTTGTGACCCACCCATCCCCCCTCTAGCTACTTTTTTGGAGTGTTTGCTGTTTGGACTGACAAATCAGGGGAAAATTTCAAAAGAGGCTGCCTAAAACTTTCGAGCACTAACAATGTAATCCTTAGCCTGCTTGACACTGCTCAGCTAAAACCAACCAGAAGAGCAGCCTTAGACTGGGCCACAGAGCTAAGGGGTTAACGCCACTAAATATGATTCACTATTCTCCCTGTGCCTAAGCTAACAAAAGATGAAAGATAAACGTTCTATTGCCCTGGCCCAAAGCTAACAAAAACTAAACGGTAAATTTCCTTTTCTTCTTTGCCCAGAGCTATCAAAGGCTAAAAGCTAAAGTCAGGATGGGAAGTTCAGTTAACTGTCTTCAATGATAAACACCTGTGTGAGTCTTGGCGCTCACTGTACGGACTACAGAATTATAGCTAACAGCAATGAAAGTTGTTTGTTTCTTTAGCTGGCAGGCCTGGTAGGTATAGTGCAATTCTCACACCAAGTCTCGTCTTATCCTGTGCAGAATACAGTTATCATGCCCGTGCCTAGGAAAGTTTCAGTGACAGACTCAAGATAATAACACAAGGCGGCTGTTCTTTCTGGAGTCCCTCTCTCCACCCCCACCACCCCCATTCATCCATCCCCTTTGAAAGGCCGGCCACCCTTCCCTCACACGCAGGTTTCATGAGTCTCTCCCTCCGGTCTGCATGTGGTTTGGTTGTTCACACTTGTGATCTCTCAGCACTTGGGAAGCTGAGACAGGAGGACTGCTTTGAGTTCAAGTCAGTCAGTGAGATATATCAATGCCCTGTCTCAGAATAGATGCTGGAGAGATGGCTCGGTGGTGAAGAGCACGTCCTGCTCTTGCAGAGGACCCAAGTTGGGTTCCCAGTACCCAGAGGGTGGCTTGCAAGCATCTGTAACTAGTCCTAGTAGATCCAACATCCTCTTCGGACCCCTGCAGCCACTGCATGCACACAGTATACACACGCGTGCATGCAGGCAAAACACTCATACACATGAAATAAAATTAAATCCGTCTTTGAAAATAACTTTCAGAGGACTAGAATAAAAGCTGCCTTCACCCTTCCTCTGGTTTCTGTTTGGTTCTTTGTTTGGGCACGGGCTCCCTAGGTAAGCACAGGCCACCTCACTCAAGGACGGAGGTGATTTTCTAGTTCTCCAAGTGTTACACCCCTGCTAGACCACAGCTCAGTTCTCACCACCGTGCTTTAGTTGTCTGTGAGTCCCTCCAACACTGCCATGCTGGCATGCTGCAATGCCTCTCTTGAGAATGAGTACAAATCTGTCCCTTCCTCCTGAGACGTGTCCTGACCTGAAGTGCTCTCCCCATGGAAGTGTGCCCATTGCGGCAATCACGAAGGCGTGTTAGTAACTGTCTGTAGGGGCTGGTGATGTAGCTCAGGCAGTTGGGTGCTTGCCCTGCTTCAGATCCCAGTGCTGTATAGAACCAGGATGTGGTGCATCGCTTTCTTCCTAGTACCAGGAAGCTGCAGGCAGGAGGGTCAAAGGATCAGGGTCATCCTGAAGTCCATAGAGAATTTGAGGTGCACCTTGGCCATCTGAGACCCACCTGAGAAGTGGGATAATGAGTACCCATGTCACAGGACATGCGTGGTTCAGTGAGCAAATCGATTGCCGTATAGGTATGAAGACCAGCGTTCAGATCCTCGGTGCCCACTCAAACACAGGGCAAGCATAGCGGCCTGTTTGTTATACTAGTGCTGGGAAGTGGGGGCAGGGATTCTCTGGAAAGAGCTGACTGACTAGTCTAGCAAGCTTTGAGTCCAAGTAAGAGACCCTGTGTCATCATGGTTTGAACATGCTTGGCTCAGGGAATGGCATTATTTAGAGGTGTGGCCTTGTTGGAGTAGGTGTGTCACTGTAGGTGTGGGCTTTAAGACCCTCATCCTAGCTGCCTGGAAGTCAGTCTTCTGCTAGCAGCCTTCGGATGAAAATGTACAACTCTCAGCTCCTCCTGCACCATGCCTGCCTGGAAACTGCCATGCTCCCATCTTGATGATAATGGATTGAACCTCTGAACCTGTAATCCAGCCCCAAATATATGTTGTCCTTGATAAGACTTGCCTTGGTCACGGTGTCTGTTCACAGCAGTAAAACCCTAACGAAGACAACCCCGCCTTAATGTATAAGAGGAAGAGTAGCTGAGGAAGTTACCCAACATCAGCCTCTGGGCTCTAGAAACACACACACACACTCACACACTCACACTCGTTCACTCACACTCGTTCACTCACACACTCACACATATACACAGGCATATACTCCACACACGTACATACATACACACACACATATACACACACAAGCATAAACACATATACGAACACATACACAGACATATACTCCCCCCTCAAACATACATTCCCAACACACAGACATAGACACATACATGCACACACAGAGATATACACATAAAAAACACACACACATGTGAAAACACCACACACACACACAAAGTGGCTGTACATATCTGACTTCTTTTTTTTTTTATTAGATATTTTCTTTATATATATTTCAAATGCTATCCCAAAAGTTCCCTATACCCTCCCTCCGCCCTGCTCCCCTACCCACTCACTCCCGCTTCTTGGCCCTGGCATTCCCCAGGTACTGGGGTATATAAAGTTTGCAATTCCAAGGGCTTCTCTTCCCAGTGATGGCCGAGTAGGCCATCTTCTGCTACAAATGCAGCTAGAGATACGATCTCTGGGGGTACTGGTTAGTTCATATTGTTGTTCCACCTATAGGGTTGCAGACCACTTCAGCTCCTTGGGTGCTTTCTCTAGCTCCTCCATTGGGGGGCCTGTGTTCTGTCTTATAGATGGACTTCTTGATGTACTGATATCTGACTTCTTGATATACTGGAAGGCCAGTGTGGACCAGGAGCGGTGGGGTGGGGTGCACAGGGAGGTCCTTTCGTCTTGAGCATCCAGCACCTGTTAGCACGAATGGAAGAAGTGAGTGACATGGTCCCAACTGTGGTTTAGAACCCATAGAATATACGTGGAGGAACTGATTAATGAGTAGCTCAGCTGGAATGGCAGGACTCAGTCAGGGAAAGCCAAGAATAGATTGGAGAAGGACCAGGCCCTGTGAATGGATGGCTGTTAGATGCCGCAAATGCAGGTTGGCTGGGCGCCCTGAGATCTGGGTTTGTAGATAAACCTAACCTTACGGGGAGCCATCAAACTTCTTGGTGGAGCCTGTTTTGCCTGTGTCTGCTCTCTGACGTCTTCAAGTGGGTCCAGTGCCACTTGTGACTTAATTGTGCTATTCTGGGGGCTGACGCCGAACATACTGTAGCACCCATAGCAGCGTTTGGCAGTTCAGTGAGCTCCTACTGGTCTGCTCATGGTGTAGATCAGGCTGGCCTCTAACACACAGATCTGTCTGCTTCTGTCTCCCAAGTGCTAGGATTAAAGGCGTGAACTGGTACTCCCAGCCAAGTCAGCTGACTCTTAGCCACGGTGTGCCAGGCCACCTGGGGTGCAGCGAGGGAGGACATGGTGACACTGCCACTGTTCATTGTGGAGGGAATAGATGGAGAATAGAGGAAGGAAGGCTTCTGGGAAGGCGAGGCCTGGCTCATCTGACAGTTTTCAGTGGGTTCATTGCCCCAAGAGCTAGCAGTGTTGTATGCATAGTTTGGATGTTCCTGGGAGACAAGGCAGGTTCATGTATGAAGAACCAGTCTGACCGGTCCGGTGCGCATCTGAGTTTTTGGAAGCCCGAGGTTGAGTGGCCAGAACCAACTTGTCCCAGGAGCCTTCTGCTCAGTGAAGCCTTTGATTGAGACTTCTATAGATTTATGAGAGCCTGTGCCTCTCTCAGCCTTTGGCAGACTTACTGTTTTTATTCTATTACTCACTATTTCAGGAAGCAGAACTAATTTGTCTACGGCTCTTCATGCTTTCATTAAGTATTTATTAAATTTACCATATCCTCCTAATAAGCCCTGTTCCTTCTTTTGTGTTCCTCAGATTTTCCTTCATATTGCTTCTTTCCATGGATGACTGCTTTGACAGCAGTAAGAAAAATGTGCGTGTTAAACCTTACGCGGGGTTTGTTCTTTTTGAGGGCGGCTCTCTCACTTAGCCTAGATAGAACCCACTAATTAGGCAAGGCTTCCTAGTCAGTGAGCCCAGAGTGTCCCAGCCCTGGGGTTACAAATGTGTGCCACCGTGGCCTACCTGCCTGCTTATGTGGGCTCAGGAAATTGAACTAAGGTCTTCATGCTTGCAAGGCAAGCACTTTCCTGACGGAGCCGTCTCCACAGCCCTCCTAGCTTTTCTTTTTTTTTTTTTTTTTTTTTTTGGTTTTTTTTTCGAGACAGGGTTTCTCTGTGTAGCCCTGGCCATCCTGGAACTCACTCTGTAGACCAGGCTGGCCTCGAACTCAGAAATCCACCTGCCTCTGCCTCCCAAGTGCTGGGATTAAAGGCGTGCGCCACCACACCCGGCCTGAATCTTTTTTTTTTTTTTTGCTTTTCTTATTTTTAAAATTTATTTTGATGTGTGTGTGTGTGTCTATATAAGTGCAGGCAGAGGCTGGAAGAGGGCATCAAATCCCCCAGTGTCAGAGACACAGATAGTTGTGAGTCACGTGACATAGATGCAGGAGTCAAACTAGATCTAACACTGAGCCATCTCTGTAGTCCCTCTTTTACCATATTTTAGCTTTTTTTTAAAAAAAAAGAAAAAAAGAAAGAAAACCTCACTCTCACATTCCTACTGTTTTGGGGAATGTAAATTAATGGCATTATGGAAAATATATGAAAGTTCCTTTAAAAAACTAAAAATAGAGCCACCATGTGATTCATGCATCTTACCACTGGGCATCCATCCAAAGAAAATGAGACTGGCTGGTTGAAGAGGTCTGTGCACTTACACATTTACCGTAGAACAGTTCATGGTATCCCTTCTGGTATCTAAATGGCAGTCTCCTGTGCCCCAGTGTGTCTGAAGACAGGAGACAGGACATAGCATCCCCCATCTCCAGAACCTGGCACAGGTGGCGATGCCGCACAGTCGTGACTGAGTGTCGTGTGTGCTGGGGTCTTCAGCTGAGCTTTATACTGGATGATTTATTTCTCACAGCATCTCTGTGAGATAGGCACATGGTGGTCGCCACTTTACAGATGGAGAAACAAAGACAGAAGCCTCGGGGAGCAGGCTCATACTGCAGTCCCCCCTAGAGAGGCAGAGGCAGAGGGATAGCTGAATGTTTTGCAGAGTGAGTCTCAGGCTAGCCAAGGCAACATTGTAAGGCCTTATCTTAGAAAAGATGAAGCCAAAGAAACCACGAGTGACATTTTAGTCCCACAGCAAAGTATTAGTGTAGATAGGACTGAGCAAAAAACCTGAGTCAGATCTCACCCTACACCCCTATCTAGTGATCTGGGTCACTGATATCAGCCACCAACGTGATAGGTGAGTTTTGGGGGGAGGGGTGTTTTGTTTTGTTTTGTTTTCCAGACAGGGTTTCTCTGTGTAACCCTGGCTGTCCTGGAACTCACTCTGTATACCAGGCTGGACTCGAACTCAGTAATCAGCTTGCCTCTGCCTCCCAAGTGCTGGGACTAAAGGCGTGCGCCACCACCACCTGGCGATAGGTGATTTTCCATAGAGCGCTATGGGTGAACCCAAATGACTAACTCCTTTTGAGATGAACGTAATGACTAAAGGTCGGGGTGTTGCTTGCTTGCTTTCCTTTTGGTGTTGAAGATTGAGCCCAGTGCATGCTGGGAAAGTGCTCTTACAGCACTGAGAGGTGTCCCCATCACCTAACACATTGTACTATCCGATTTATCCAGCATACCAAAAAAGCTGGAAGCACAGCTGTTGATGTCGCCAGTGAATTAAAACTGTTCTTTTTCATTCTGTGTGTCCCTCCTTCCTGTGGAATTCAGTAGTTCACAGGGAATAACTCAAACATTTCCTTCTTTTGTTTGCTTTAGAGACAATCTCGCCCTGCAGCCCAGGCTGACCTGGAATTCACTGTGTTTTCCAGACTGACCTCAAAGTTACAACAATCTTACTTCAGCTTCCCAAAGCCAGAGCCTGCAGGGGGAAGTCACCATGTCAGGCTTCTTTCTTTCATTTCCTTCTTACTTTGTTTTGGTTTTGATGTTGTTTTTATAAACAGAGCTTTGGTATATGCAAGCTGTGTGTCCAAGCTGGTCTAAAACTTCTGGATTCTTAGGTTCAAGTAATCCTCCTGCTTCAGCCTCTCCGGTGCTGAGATTACATGGAATACCACCAGGATTTTCATCCAACCCTCTTTTTCCTCCCCTCTCCATCCCTTCTCTCCTCCTGCTCTCCCCTTCCTTTCTTTCTGAGATGAGTCTGACAAAATAGCCAAGGATATCTTCTGGCCTCAGCATCTCCAGAGCAGGGACTACAGGTGTGGCTCCCACTCCTGGAGCTAGTTCTCTCTCTCTCTCTCTCTCTCCCTCTCTCTCTCTCTCTCTCTCTGCTTCTGTCTGTCTGTCTGTTTTTCTGTCTCCGGCTCTCTGTTTCTGTCTGTCTCTCACTCTTTCTCTTTCTTTTGTCCTTCCTATCTTTCTTCCTTTTTTCTTTCTTTCCTTCTTTCCTTTCCCTTTTTTAAATGCTTAGATGTACTATAGTGTTAAGCATTAAACTATGGGGCTGGTGATGGTTCAGTGGTTAAGAGTACTGACTGCTCTTCTGAAGGTCTGAGTTCAAATCCCAACAACCACATGGTGGCTCACAACCATCTGTAATGAGATCTGATGCCCTCTTCTGATGTGTCTGAAGACAGATACAGTGTGCTAAGATATAATAATAAATAAATCTTTAGGCCGGAGCAAGTGGGGCAGACCAGAGCGAGCAGTCTTCATTCTCAGCAACCACATGATGGCTCACAACCATCAGTAAAGCTACAGTATACCCATATACATAAAATAAATAAATAAATATTTTTTAAAAAACCATTAAACTATAGTCTCAGATTATTATTGTCTATTGAAGAACAGGGCAGTTGTACCAGGCAGTTTTAAATACAGTCCCTTGATTCCTTGTCTACGCCTAAGATGGCTTTCGTTTCTGTTTTAAGCGGTTGTCTGTGTTTCTAGATAGTTCTCAGGTCTTCTCTAATGTGGTTGACAGTAATCTGACCACTTCTTGTTGTCTTGTCTCTTGTTTTCCAGTAACTTCACTGTGTCTAGTTGGCTGCTGTTGATCAGCTGGTAGCTGGCATTCGTTCATGTATATGTGCATGAGAATGTATACTGCTAACCAGGTTTACTGGTATTGTCATAAAAATCCCTGTCCTTGTCTGTCTGTCTGTCTGAGCATTACCAGAGGGGGAGGGAAATGGTTTTGTTTGTTTGGTTTGGTTTTTTTGGCTGATCATGCTGTTCTGAGAGGAAAGCTTCCCTCTTCTTCTCTTTCTCTCCTTCTTCCCTTCTCTCCCTCAGCAGAGAAGGAAGCCATGTCTTACTGGTTTATTTCCCATGTACAGCTCTCTGTAAAGGCCAGGAGTCAGTGATGATTTAGGATGGTGGAGGACTCCCAAGTAGCTGAGAGAAGTCACAAGGTCAGCTGTGAGTAGTCTGACGGAGTCAGCGTCCCACTGGGATACTATGGGAAAACCTTGGCTTTGACTGTTGAACTTTATTAAGAAACCATGTCAGGTTACAGGCCTAAATTGATTGCCATCTCTGTCCTCAATTTACCCTTTGGTTTCCATACCGTAAGAAACTTCTTAAAAGTCATCTCCTCAGTCAGTATTCTCTACGTAAGCTTAAGTGGAACAGGCCTTAGGCTTGGGAGTGACCGGCCCTTTAGGTTCATGACTAAGACTCGGGGGAAGAAAACAAATGAGCAAAATAGGCTCTGCGAAGACCCTGATTTTGACATTAGGAGACTTGACCACATTGGCCAATGGACCCATCTGAGTGACAGGCACTGCTCCCTGAACCAGCTTCCTCTGCTTTCAAATTGGTGCCCACCTGGGCCACCTGTTCTGATTCTGCAGTGGGATATCAATCACTGTGGGTACTCGATAATCATTATCACTGGTCCCTGCAGAAGGTCTGTCCTCGAACTCAATGTGGGGACACTCAGGAGAGGACCTGAGGGAGCCGAGGCTTCTGTGTTGGGGCCAGCTTTGGCTGAGCAAGTGCGTGTCCCAGAAACTTCCACTGCTTCATCATCTAATAATCACTTTGAATTAACTTCTGTGACTATGAGGTCAGGTGACCCAGGCTTTAAACCTGTCTGGTCCCCAAATTGTTTTCTTATTCACAATGACTAGGGTATAATTTCTAGAGGAGGGATGTTTGATCTCAAGCAAGGTACCTGTGCTCAGTGGGACTCAGGAGAGCCTGCTTGAAGACTGTAAAGTAGTTTAATAGAGATAAAAGGAGCAGCTTAGGAGGCGGGGCAGGTTTAAAGATCCACGCTACCAAGCCAGGCAGTGGGACAAATCTGGAATCCCAGTACTTAGGAGGCTGAGGCAAGATTGCTGGTTCAAGGACAGCCTGGCCTATGTAGTGAGCCCTTGCCTCAAAGCAGAAAAACCAAACCTAAAAAATAAGCTAAAGATCTAAGTCAAAGGAGTGTGTGTACTTCATCAGATCCCATGAGCTGCACCAGGAGGATGCTGGACCTCAAGGGGGTCCAGACTGAGAAGTCATAGGAACTGCCACACGCAGGCCCCCAGAACCCCAGGTAGTGGCCCAGGACAGAGAGGAAAGGAAATCAGGCTGCCACCAGAAGAAAGGGGCCGGAAATCAAGTGACAACACAAGTCACTGAAAACCTCTGAAGGTCAAATTGTTTGAACACAGCCACCTGTACCTGATATATTCCCAGAAGACATGCGATTGTTTTGTTTTGTTTTCTCATAATTATTTAAATCTGGCCTGTCTTACAGGCATTCATTGGTTATACCCCACAACGTTGTTAGTCACCTTTTAGGAAGTCTGACCTAGAGGAAGCTGTGCACAGGTCAGATCTTCATGGGTACTGTGTATAGCTCGGTGCTTAGACCTATAGAACATTCAAAGGCTTCTCTGTTCTCTCATGTGCCTGTTTATCACATGTGCCTTTTTGATTATTATTATTATTTTTATTTATTTATTTATATAGTTTTGGTTTTTTGAGACAGGGTTTCTCTGTGTAGCCCTGGCTGTCCTGGAACTCACTCTGTAGACCAGGCTGGCCTCAAACTCAGAAATCCGCCTGCCTCTGCCTCCCAAGTGCTGGGATTAAAGGCGTTCGCCACCACTGCCTGGCTTTATTTTCTATTCTTATTGTAAATCTACAAAGTATGAGGCACAGGGGGCTCACAGCTGTAATCCCTGTAATCCGAGTTCTCAGAAGGCAGAGGCAGGAGAGTCACTGCCAAGTTTGAGGATAGTCTGGTCTATATAGTGAGTTCTAGGCCAGCCAGAACCACCTAGGAGGACCCCGTTTAAAAACAAAGACAAGAAAGAAAAAACAAAACAAAACAAAATTAAACAAAAAATGAAATAAAAACAAAGACAAAACCAATCGCAAACTAGAGAGAATTTAAGAGGAGTTAAGACAACATATTCAGGCTTCTGCCCCTGGCTTGTTTGTCATCTTACCGGAGGCTGCATGGCAATTCCTTCACAGTCTAAAGGATGTCACTCAGAAGTTTATAACTGAGTGCCTAAAGCAAGTACAGTTAGCAAACTTCACAGATGGGCAGCTGGACAAAACAAAATAAAACAAAACAAAAACAATAAAACCCCAGAGTCCCCAGATCAAAGGGCCTATGGGGGAAGTGGTTGTGGCCCAGCTGCCTGGGGCCTTCTAACCTGTTTGCTTCTACAGACCCTTAGACAATATTTTGTTAACTACATATCTAATGAAAGATTTTCTAGATAGCTGTAACGGTCTATGCCTGATATCTTAGCACTTGGGAGGTGGAGGCAGGAGCATTGTCCCCATTTGGGGGCCAGAGTGGGCTACGGAGTCAAATCCTATCTCAAATAAAATAAAACAAAAAGCTCCATCAAATTTAGAAAAAAAATGCATTAGGGTATTATTTTATCTTGATGACTGATGCATCTTGCATTTCACACCTTCAATGAGTCTTTGTAGGCCTGTCTACTAAGCCACGCCCGCTCCCTTCTTTAGACCCAAAGTCTCACCCTGCAGCCTGGAACTCACCACCAACTCAGTCTCCTACTTCCCTCAGCCTCCCAAGTGCCAGGATCACAGGCCTGAGCCGTCACACTCGCCCAGCCCAAGCACTCTGAGAGATTACAAATCACTATGTCTCTTAATTGACACAGTAATTTATAGGTTGCAGATGTTTAATGATTAGTTCCTATCCATCACCCCAGATGCTTATCATTTCTTTGTGTCAGGAGCATTGAAAGCACCTTCTCAACCAGCTACTTAGAAAGAATTGTCAGTGTCAACAATTGTTACCTACTATACTCTCCATCCAGCTCTTTCTAAGAGGTTTCTCATTTGGGGGAACTGATTTGAACTAAGCTGAAATATGTATAGAAACAGGAGTGAAGCCGGGCGTGGTGGCGCACGCCTTTAATTCCAGCACTCGGGAGGCAGAGGCAGGCGGATTTCTGAGTTCGAGGCCAGCCTGGTCTACAAAGTGAGTTCCAGGACAGCCAGGGCAACCCTGTCTCGAAAAACCAAAAAAAAAAAAAAAAAGAAAAAAGAAACAGGAGTGAACTCCAAACTTAACTGCGTTGGCCCCAATTCATTTCCTCATCTCTGCACCCCTCTCCCTCTCCCCCTTTCCCACCCCAACCCCCCAATTGAGGCTCAGAGTTTTAAAAGAAACTTTTGGAGTCAGTCTTGCTATTATTTAGACCAGCCTGCCCTCAGTCTTGTCAGTGATCCTCCTGCCTCAGCCACTGGAGTGCTGGGGTTACAGACATGTGCCATTATTATACCTAGCTGTGGCCTCAATTTTTAAGATAAATTTACAAATGAATTACAGTTGGAATCAGAGGCACCAGTATACAAATTGAAACCAAATCAAACCTGGGAACTGAATTGAAAACATTTCAGGATCAAGCTGTAATTGAGGAAACAGCTCATTTGTCTATTTGTCTGTTTGACTATTATGTCTTCCTGATTCTGGAAGGAAAAAAAAAAGTGGAAACTATAGATTTTGATGTTTTCCTAGGTCTCGTCCCCTTTCATCATCTTGGCTCTAAGTTGTAGTTTTTTGTGGCTTAGCATCAGCAGCCTATGTAAATAAGTACTTTATTAGAAATGCTATATTGAAAAAAATGTAACTTTAGTACTGAGTGGAGGGAATGACTTTGTTTGTTAAACTGTTATCTATTTTCAAATAATTTTGTTTGTTTGTTCAGGGAGCTCCGGAACAAGGCAAATATTCAGTTTGGAGAAAATGGAACAACTATATCTGCTGTCACCAATAAGGCATATGTTTTTGAACGAAACCAATCTGTAGGAGATCCTAACGTTGACTTGATTAGAACAATAAATATTCCTCTGTTGGTAAGTGTCATTATCAAGGGTTTGTGGAAGGAAACCGCAAGCCTGATACACTTAATAGCTATTATTTTATGATAGTAAAATAAGAGCTAAATAATTTAAGAACTATTTTATAATAAAATATAGATATTATGGGGAGGGAGGGAATTCATCTTGCTTAGAATGAGTCTCTGAAATTTAATCCTAGCACCATCAGAAAACAAACACAAAATATAGATATGCACAGAGACTTTGATTTGTGTGTGTGTGTGCGCGCGCGCATGCTCACACACATGTATGTCCCTCTTGGCCTCCGTCTTGGCATTGATTCTTCTTCATCTGCTTAATGCTTGAATTATAGACATACTCCAGCAGCCGTAAGTGACCCACCTTTCACATGTATGTACTTTTACTAAATATATAGATAGAGACTTTTTTCTGAGGTCTGTAAAATAAGGTCATTTCAAAAGTCATTCAAAAACTAGGTCACTGTGATTTATTTCCTTTGTGTTCAGGATTAGCATTTATGCAAATAAGGAAGGACTTTTTTTGGTACTTAGGAATTTCAAACATATGTGTCCTTTCGTTTTGTCTTAGAAACCTACTAGAATTTGCATGTCACTTCTTCGGTTTTTATTTTAAGTTAAAAAAATGTAAGACACATGATTGACACTTCCCTCCTCTTTCAGACCTTTGATTAGAGTCTACTGTGTTTCTCTTGGTCTCAAATTATGATGACAGCTCCACCTTATAACACCCGAGTTATATCTATGCCGAAATGAGACCAGCGGACATTCTTTCTTGAAACTGTATCTCTTGTAGCCCAGGCTAGCCTATCATTTTTGTTTGTTGTTTAATGTGGTGCTAGGGATCAAATTCAGAGTTTCCTGCACAGTAGCATGGGGCATGGGGCTGCTTTACCCACTGAGCCGAATCCCTAGCCCTCTAGGGAACTTTATCATCTACACAAACCACCTCTGAGGCTTCCACTCTAAAGTGACAGCCGCTTAACACTGATGGAGGACCCAGGACCTTAAAGAGTACACATCTGAATCTGAACTTTGCCTTGCCTTGCTGCTAAAGGTCCAGCCGCCACTTTGCTCCAGGGGAAATGGAGCCACCTTGTGGCCAAAGGTCCCTGTGTGTCTGTAAGATCTCTGTGATGCTGGCATCATTCAGAGCCTCCTAAAGGGAAGGTGAAATCCACATCTACAATAAGATGTAATACGAGCCTGCTCTGGTGGTTGGTTCAGGCCTGTGATCCCAGCTACTTTCTGTGGCAAAAACGGGAAGATCAAAAAGCCCAGATTGGGCTCCAGAGTGAGTTCAAGGTTAGCCTGGGCAACTTAGTGAGGCCCTGTCTCAAAATTTACAAAAAGGGGCCTGGAGCTTAGGATAGAGATCAGTAGTAGAGTATTTGTCTATTATGTGCAAGACCACAAAGTCTAAACAGACAGACAGACAGACAGACAGACAGACACACACACACACACACACACACTCTGTGTGTACAGAGTAATAGGAGAAAGCGAAGTAGCTGAACTCTTACTCCATATAAAGACAGGAAGGTCACTGGTTGGATTTTCTGTTTAGTCTCAAACATTTACATCTCAGTTTCTGGCCCTTCTGTTTACATCTCAGTTTCTGGTCCTTCTGTTAAGGGACAGAAAGAGAGCCAATGGGTGTTCTTGGGGATACTGGTTAACCTGCCTCTGCTCTGCAGACTGTCGTGGATCTGGCCCAGCTGCCCCTGCTCAGGGAGCTTATCGAAGCCATGCTGAAAGCCTATCAGCAGAAGCTGTTCGTGATTCACACCGTGCACGAACTGCTCTGGGGCTACAAAGATGAAATCTTGTCCCTCGTCCATATTTTCAAACCTGACGTCTCCCCGAATTTTGGCCTGTTCTATGAGGTAAGTTTTCTTCCTAGAACATGTCTCCAGCACACAGCGGTGAAGAAGAGGGCACACAAGCCAGAGTGCATCTTAAGTCTGCCTCTCTTCCAGGCAAAGGCCAAAATTGCCTGGAGTTCTAAATATTTTTAGAAAGCCTATGGAAAAATAAGACCGTGGCTTTGGAGGGGGAGGGAAAGAAACTGTCGTAAATTGAATAGTGGGTGACAGATAAAACTAACCTCGGGAGTGAAGCGCTGAGGTGAGGTGAGGCAGGATGTGAGCATACTGTACCTGACCAAGGTCTCGCTCTCAGGGTATGACATTATAGCAGTTCACTTCCTCTCTGGGAGAGGGCAAGCCTTAAGGGTTTACAAAACTTAGAGGTTGTTCAGACCCAATTATAAACAAGTTTCAAATATTACTTCTGTGAGAGAATGGGTCCTGAAACTTGAGTCTCTCGCCAACATTGTTTGATTCTGGGAGAGCATCCTGAGTGCACGGTCCCTAGAATGCCCTGGCTCACGGGGCTCGGCTCTCGAAGGTTAAAGTGTCACAGCGTTTCAGACGCATTTGGGTATTTTAATGCTTCTATTGATCGTTTTTTTGAATCGCGATGCTCACTTCTTTCCAGAGAAATGGAACGAATGACGGGGAGTATGTGTTTCTGACTGGAGAGGACAATTACCTTAACTTTTCAAAAATCGTGGAGTGGAATGGAAAAACGTAAGTCCAGGAAGGGTTCCTAGTGTAAGGGTTTTCAAGTTTATAGTTAAACAAAATATGCCTTTTTTTTTTTCTTCCTAATTTGACACTGGGGCTGTTGCTTACTGGCAGAGCACCTGCCTACCATACAGACAGCTCTAGATTTGATCCCAGCAATGGAAAATAAGTTGACATTTGTCTTTTGAATAAAAAAGTCAGTATTCTTAAAATTATTACTTTATCAATTAAAGTGAGGGTAAAAAACTCTTGAGAATAAGTAATAAAGATTTGTATGCCTACTATGGCCACGAGTGAATTAGAGCCACGGAGTAGCCTCGCTGGATTTCCTTGGTCGAATGATGTGCAGCAGCCAAAGTTCAAACACTGTCAAACCAGTATTTGATTGGAGGGAGGGAGGGAGGGAGAGAGGGCCCACCTGGCTTTTCACTTCATGGGTGTGGCTTGTTCATGTTATTCTTTATAAAGATGAAATTCATTTGTGTTCAGTATTATAATATTTCAAATTGAAGGCTTTTATCACCTAATTTTTGTTTTATACACAAACACTTCTAGCCTTTTAATAATAATAAGATGGCTTAGTCTTTTATATTCATAGTGAATTATGGGTAAATGTGTGATATATTATTTAACATGTTTGAACTTATTTTTAGATGCTTTTCTAGGCTTAGGTTTTTATGGTTCATGCTTTTCATTTTTCCTTCCAAATGAGACAGTAATTTTACCTGTTTCTTCACACTCACATCCTTGCACCTTGATTTACTTTTGAGACAACGTCTCACTATGTAGCCCAGGCTAGCCTGCAACTCACTGTGTAGATCACAGAGATCCACCCCCTCTGACTCCCGAGTGCTGGGATTACACAAATGTGCTATCATGGCTTTTCTATTTGATTCTCCCTTCCCTTCCCTTCCCTTCCCTTCCCTTCCCTTCCCTTCCCTTCCCTTCCCTTCCCTTCCCTTCCCTTCCCTTCCCTTCCCTTCCCTTCCCTTCCCTTCCCTTCCCTTCCCTTCCCTTCCCTTCCCTTCCCTTCCCTTCCCTTCCCTTCCCTTCCCTCCCCTCCCTCTTTTTTTTTTCTTCTCTTTCCTTCCTTCCTTCCCTCCCTCTCTCTCTCTCTTTCTTTCTTTCTCTGTTTCCTTTGGTAGCTCTGGTCTTTAAACTCAGTCCTTGTGTGTGCTAATGCCTCAACCTCTGAGGCATATCCACAGCCCCTTTGGTTTGTTTTGGGTTGAGTCAAGCTCTCGCTTTGGATCCCAGTCTGGCCTGGAGCTCTGGCTCCCTCTGCCTGGCCCCACAGACGCTGGAATTGCAGCTTTGAGCCAGCACAGTGGCCGTCCTTTGCCCTTTAGCCTTTGCCTTTCCTTTGATCTGCTTCGTTCAGATTTAGATTCACATCATAATTCTGTTTGGCCCTGGGGCGCACTTCTAACCTAAGGCTTCCAGTCTGAGATCTGGGAAAACTGTCAGCAACTATCTATTCACTTTACTGGCATTTACCTGAGTCTGGCTACAGGTGGTTGGGGTTTAGGCCAAGTGATTCCAGGTTCTTGGTATCTTATTCAAAGCAATGAAATAAGCACCTGGAGATTTGCACGATAGCATGGAGACTCTTCAAAGTGAAATGGCAGTGCGGATCAGCAGAGTGAAATGGTGTTCTCGAGACCCAGCAGGCCATATGCATGGGGCCCTCAAAAGCTCCGATTATTGTCTGGGACTTTCTCTTTTAATGTTCAAGAGGAGACGTATGATTGCTAAGGGTCATAGTGTATGTGGTTTGTTTGTTTTTTTAATTTTTTAAAAAAGATTTTATTTAATTTGAGTATATGAGTACACTGTCATGTCTTCAGACACACCAGAAGAGGCCATCAGATCCCATTACAGATGGTTGTGAGCTACCATGTGGTTACTGGGATTTGAACTCAGGACCTCTGGAAGAGCAGCCAGTGCTCTTAACCACTGAGCCATCTCTCCAGCCCCCTTGTTTTTGTTTTTATCTTGATTGACAGATTGATATATGGCGTTTCTTCTCTCATGTCCCATCCAGAATGAATATGATTGTAATGATGTGCAAGGCCAACTCATAGGTATAAGATAGTGCAGCCTGATGCAAGGGAGAGGCCCTAGGTTGCACACAGGTTGCCTGGTGCATTGCATGGGGAAGAGTCGGGTGTGGTCACGCCAAGTCCAGTGTGCTAAGCTCGTGCACAAGCTTGTCTGCCTCAGTCTCATCTCCCTGCCTCCTAGCCCCTGAGTTCCTCTAAACATTTATTGGAGCCTCTTCGTCTAGTCTGTGTCTTAATTAATTTTTCATTTTCTGATCTTGTATTTATGTCAATTCCCTACAACTATCTTCTAATTCATGAGTTTTCTCTTCAGCTATGATGTCTGCAGTTTTATTCCTATTAATTTTTCCCCCCAAAACATTTTTTTTTACATCCAAGTTTTCTATTTTTCTAATTGTCTTAATTTTCATCTTTTTCTTTCTTTTAATACCACCTACCTTCAGTTTTGTTTTTGTTTTTGTAAAATGGTATGGGAAATAAAACTCAACCTCATGCATGCCAACCAAGGATATACACTAAGCTTCATTATCAGGCTCCATTACTTTCTATATAAAAAAAAGGCTTATTTGTTTTCTTTTGACTATCTTATCTTTGCATGTGTGCCTGTGTACTACACATGATTCTGATGGCCCATGAGAACAGAAGGAATTAGATTCTCTGGAATTGGAGGTACAGAGAGTTGTGAGCCAACATGTGGATGCTGGGACCCTAACCCAGATTCTGTGCAAGAGCATCAAGTGTTCCTAACTTCTGAGCCACCTCTCTAGCCTGGCTTCCATCTCTCCCTGACCTGCCCTCCGTCTCCCTGGCTTGGTCTCTGTTTCGCTTGGCCTGGCCTCCATTATTTTTAAGAATGTTACTGTTTCACTTTGCAATACTAAACACACACATTTATGGCATTAGCCTGTTCTATTCTTCTAGTTTCTTCTAAAGTGAATTAACTTCCTTGATGACTTTATTTTCTGTATTTTACTATAGGCTTCAATTAAAAACTGATTTTCACAAGCTAGGTGTGTGTGTGTGTGTGTGTGTGTGTGAGAGAGAGAGAGAGAGAGAGAGAGAGAGAGAGAGAGAGAGAGAGAATGTGGTCTGTCTGCTTGCCTGTCTGTCTCTCTCCCCATCCTTCTCAGTGTGTGTGTGTGTGTGTGTGTGTGTGTGTGTGAGAGAGAGAGAGAGAGAGAGAGAGAGAGAGAGAGAGAGAGAGAGAGAGAATGTGGTCTGTCTGCTTGCCTGTCTGTCTCTTTCCCCATCCTTCTCAATGTCCCAGCCAGCCTCCACCTAGTTCAGAACCTGAGCCCAGAGTGGGCCTCCCACCATGCCATCAGGGGACATCCACACACAGTATGGCTCAGGCTCTGCTGTAAGGCTATTTCTGAGTCACCAGCTTTGGACAACACTAAAATACACACCACGGGTAGAAGCTGCTTTCTTTGGCCTCTTTGGATGAGCAGGGAATCTCTGCTCCTTGGACCCCCACTCAAGCCCGAGTGGTACATTCTCCATCCTTGCTAACTTAGGAACTGAACTGGGGTTCCTCCCCTGGGCTCCGGCATGCAGAAGAGCATCATTTCGGCTCTGCTTAACACTGTGTACTTACCAGCGTGTGGTCCAGGCAGATGCTCATTTGTGTTTTGAATGTGGTATGGACTGTTTGGATGTTTCCCTTTCGCATTTTATCAGCCTTGATTTCCTGTTTTCACTTGGCAGACCCCCCTCAGTGCAGGAACCTAGAGTACCATCTGCGGCTGAGGCTGGGAGAATTTCTATTTATCTTTTTCCCTCTTCTTCCTTTGGCATTGGTACTGTTTTCGTCTGTTCCAAGTGTTATAACAAGTTATCATAAACTGCATGACTTATAAAAGGCAGAAATGTATTCTTCCCATTTCTGCATGCTGAGCAGTCCAAGGCTAACACTCCAGCAGCTCTAAACGCTGGGATCAGTGTGGCTCCTTACAGGGGCCGCTTTCTTGCTTTAACTTCACACACATGGTGGAAGGTCTGTGCCAGTCCCTGGGGTCTCCTCTAAGGTCACTAGTCTTATGTCAGAGCATCCCTTCCTGACCTGATCGCCTGACAGGCAGGATTTCAATATGAACGCCTGGAGGGATCATACCTGGGGATAGTCCACTACATGTACCATTGTTAAAGCATGCTAACTTGTCTAGTTGTCTTAGTCAGGGTTTCTATTCCTGGACAAAACATCACGACCAAGAAGCAAGCTGGGGAGGAAAGGGTTTATTTAGCTTACACCTCCAAACCACTGTTTATCACTAAAGGAAGTCAGGACTGGAACTCAAGCAGGTCAGGAAGCAGGAGCTGATGCAGAGGCCATGGAAGGATGTTACTGGCTTGCTTCCTCTGGCTTGCTCAGCCTGCTCTCTTATAGAACCCAAGACTACCAGCCCAGAGATAGTACCACCCACAAGAGACTCTCCCTCTTTAATCACTAATTAATAAAATGCTTTACAACTAGATCTCATGGAGGCATTTCCTCAACTGAAACTCTTTTCTCTGTGCTAACTCCAGCTTGGGTCAAGTTGACACTCAAAACCAGACAGTACACTAGTCCACTACATGTTAAAGCATGCTGTCTCAACTGTGCTTTCAGAGACAGCAACACAATTTTGACATCTCCTGTTGTCCTGGGCAAGTCTGCTATTTTTGGAAGGGAGAACTATTCAGAGAGCAGTTAATGGTCTTCCATGAATATTAAGGAATGGGATATATCTAACCCACAGCCCCTCTGTCCCCAGCCTAGCTATGAGCAAGGCTGCTATTAATGTCTACTTGGGTTACTGCTTTAAGTAAATCAGTATCTCTGTCTCTGTTGTTGTTGTTGCTGCATTTGTATATGATGTAGGATGTAGAGGCAAGTGTGTCGTACTGTGCACAGAGGTCAGAGGACCACGCTGTGGCCTTGGTTTTTCTCCTGCGCCTTTGCATAGGTTCCAGAGACTGAACTCTGGCTGTGAGTTTTCCCTGGCCGTTGTCTCGCTGGCCCTTAAACCACTATTTCTAAACACCGGTGCAGGGTGGACTCTTCTGGAAGATGGAAACAGGAATTTGTGACTATTACCAAAAGTGATTTTGGGGCTGGAGAGATGGCTCAGCAGTTAGGAACACTGACTGTTCTTCCAGAGGTCCTGAGTTCAATTCCCAGCAACCACATGGTGAATCACAACCATCTGTAAAGGGATCAGATGCCACCTTCTAGTGTGTCTGAATACAGCTATAATGTACTTATATGCATAAAATAAATAAATAATTTTAAAAGAGTTCTTTAAAAAAAAGAAAGTGATTTTGGTTTGGAGCCTACTTTTTCTCTCTCTGTTATAGTTCCTACCTCTTCAGTGCCTACGTATGAGTGACGTACTGCTGTAGCCAGCCCCACTTATACTGACCTGTTAGAGATCCTACAGTCCAGCTGGATCATCTGATTTCTTTCCTGTACTATAGGTCGCTGGACTGGTGGACCACAGACACGTGCAATATGATTAACGGGACAGACGGAGACTCTTTTCACCCGCTGATAAGCAAGGATGAGGTCCTGTACCTCTTCCCGTCAGACTTGTGCAGGTACCAACTTTTAGCATAGCTCTTGGACTGAGAGACAGGGTGAGGAGTGCCCAGAGGCACTCACAACGCATGGGAATTTACACATCCTGGTACAGGTGCTGGAGGCCCACTGAGAGATGACGCCATGTAAGGGCTCACAGCACAGATGCCAGAAGGTAGCTCTGCTGGTTTGGATCTTAACTCTCCTTGCAGCTGTGTTGCCCTGGGCAAGATATTGACCCAGTCTGCCTGGCTTGCCTTTATATATATATATATATATATATATATATATATATACACATATAATATGAATATAAGTATATGAATATATGTATGAGACAGGGACTCAGGTGTCTCGGGCAGGCTTCAGACTTGCCAGAGTCTGGATGCAGTTGAGGATGGCCTTGAACCCCTTCTCCTACCTATACCTCCCTATTGCTACAATTACAGATGTGAGCTGCTTATACAGGGCTGGGATCTGAACCCAGGCCTTCACAGGCGCTGGGCAAGCATGTTTCCCGCTAAGCCACATCCCTACTCTGACTTTCTATCCTTCCCTCTTCCTCTCAGGTCAGTACATATCACTTTCAGCAGCTATGAGAACGTAGAAGGACTGCCTGCTTTTCGGTATAAGGTGCCTGCAGAAATACTAGCCAACACCTCCGAAAACGCTGGCTTCTGTATACCCGAGGGAAACTGCATGGACTCAGGGGTGTTGAACATCAGCATCTGCAAGAATGGTAAGAACTTCTAGGGAGGTTATGGTTCTGTGACGGTACCTAGAATGTAGACAGGTCTGAGGCGGGAATCCAGATTTGTCACCTACCTAATATATAGCACAATTCCAGCCTTTCAGGAATACTGTTTTGTCATCTGCCTGCCTGCAATCTCAGCACCCAGATGGCAGGAAGATAGAAGGGTCAAGGTCAGCTTGGGCTACCCAGCTATCCCCTGTGTCAAATGATGATGATGCTATTTTGTTACAGATATAGCAAACAATTAAAACATTACTAGTTTTGGTAGCCCATGCTTTGGCTAAGATTCTCAATGATTTTGAATCAGATTTAGTCTTACACTCTTATCATGAGTTTCCCAGTGGGTTTTTTAAAATTATTTCTTTATTTAATGTATATGAGTATACACTAATGTGTATCAGGCACACTAGAAGAGGGCATCGGATCCCATTACAGATGGTTGTGAGCCACCATGTGGTAGCTGGGAATTTAACTCAAGACCTCTGGAAAAACAGTCTTAACCACTGAGCCATCTCTCCAGCCCGTTTTTTTGTTTGTTTGTTTGTTTAATTTGAATGTGTTGTTCTTGGTGTATAATGGGTGAGCATGCATGCCATGGCCCATGTATGGCAATGAGAGGGCCCTCAGTGGATTCAGGTCTTTTCTCCCACCTTTATGTGGGGTCCTGAGAGCTATCCCGGGTCTTCAGGCTTGGGTGCTTACCCTCTGAGCATCCTGCTCTCCCTCTCAGTTCCCTGGTTCCTCTGCTCTCTGTTCCTTTCCATGAATGAGAGAGAATCATCAATGCTACAGCTGACAAAAGGTGTCATCTTCATCCTGAAGGTGAGTTTCAACAGTCAGGTGTCACCGCAGAATTGCTCACAGTGGCCCTGCCTGACGGTGCGCAGTGCCCTCTTTCACTTCTGTTTTTTGCTCTTGGTTTCGTTTGCTTTAAGGAAGGGTCTTGTAGAGTATTAGCCCAGGCTGGCATCAAACTCTCATCCCTGGAGTCTTAGCCTCCTGGTCCTGGGATGATGTGCATAGCTTAGTAGCCCCGTCTTGTCACCATGGGAACAGAGCAAAGAGAAAGGGTGTGTTTTTATGAAACTTCTCTAAGGTTTTCTTTGCTAGTACCACTTTTGTTTTGTTTCTTTTGAGACATTGTCTTACTATGTGGGTCTGGCTATCTTGTAACTCACCATGTAGACCAGGCTGACCCTAGCATTTCTAATATTTTTGCTATATCCCTACTTACTCAGAATAGAATTCCTCTTTAAAGCGTGTAGGGTGGTGGTTGTTGTGAGATATTTTCATTATGTACTTTGAGGCTGGCCTCAAACTCATTCACTATGTAGCCCAGGCCCAGGATATCCTTTTTTTTTTTTTTTTTAGGATTTATCTATTTTTTTATGTATATGAGTACACTGCAGCTGTCTTCAGACACACACCAGAAGAGGGCATTGGATCCCATTACAGATGCTTGTGAGCCATCATGTGGTTGCTGGGAATTGAACTCAGGACCTCGGAAGAGCAGTCAGTGTTCTTAACCATTGAGCCTTCTCTCCAGCCCCCGCCCAGGATAGCCTTAAACTCACCGTGATCCTCCTGCCTCAGCTTCCCTCAGTGCTGGGATTACCACCCCTAGCCCTCTTTAAGGTTCCTTTGGAGAGCTACATGGCAGCCCTCTCTCCTGAATGACAGTGCTCAAAAACAACAACAACAACAACAACAACAAAAAAAAAAAAAAAAGAAAAACCAAAGTGATGCAGTTTCGTGGTTCTCCTGTCTGGTTGGCATTAAAATCTTCTTTGGGATAATCCTGAGATGGCAGTACATACCCCCTGTCCATTTCACAGCAGCCCACAAACCTTACATCAGTTATTTAAGACACTAGATATATGTATGCGGCATGAGAGTGTAAGCCCATAAGCTTAAGCCTTGAAGAGAGAAGCAGGAGGAAGTCTGAGTTCTAGGCCAACCTGGTCTATGGAGTGAGTATCTTCCAGGCCAGCCTGAGCTGCAGAATAAGACCTCCCATGTCTCAAACAAACAGCAAAACGTCAAACAAAACAACAACAGTAAAAATGTCATTCCATGAGAGAGAACTACCATGTAAGTAGTACTCTGAGACAAGACCTTCTTGCTAAAGTGGAACGTTTCCTCTGAAGCCTGCGAGATATGAGTCCCTGGGAAATACTCGTGGTGTTTGGGAACCTCAGCTTCTTCAAATGCAAAATGAGGACTAGGTTTTTAGTCTTAGAGTGTCCTGGGGTATCATTTAACACAGATACATAGGTAACAAGTCTACTTGTAGGTTCAGTAGCTATCTAAGTATAAATGTGGCCGTGACGTTGGTATAAGGGGTGCAGTAAAATAATGGGGGATACAGCAGGTGACAGTGTAAACATTTAACTAGGAGATTTAGAGCGGTAGTGAGCCTGGCCATGCTTACTTGGGTATGGCCTTTCTCTTTCTGTTGTGAACCAATTTTGCGGTCAGGACCTGTGTGTTCTTCTTAGACTTAAACGAGCACCATTCTCTTCTATGTCAACCACCGCAGGTGCGCCCATTATCATGTCTTTCCCACACTTTTACCAAGCCGACGAGAAGTTCGTTTCTGCCATAAAAGGCATGCATCCCAACAAGGAAGAGCATGAGTCGTTTGTGGACATTAATCCTGTGAGTACTCACTGTGTACGTGCAGGTTCACCTTAGCCCAAAGCATTCGTAAGGGACGTACCTCCCTCTGTGGCCATCCGAGTGGGTGGCAGGGGATCAGTGTGCACATTGTGGTCCGTAGCCTACAATAGGATGTCTGAACTCTGTGGGCCAGATCTGCAGGAACCAGCAAGCCTGCTATAAAGAAGAATGGGAAGAAAGCAAAGACAGAACACGGGATTAGGGATGTGGCTCAGCAGTAGAGTGCTTACCTCGACTGCACGAGGCCCTAGGTTCAATCCAGCATAGCAAAACAAAGTGAACTCAACAGTACAAGTTCAGTCACGAAACCAGCTGAGGCTGTACCCACATAACTGTCTGGCCTGCTGTCGGACAGTGTCAGATTTCACCTTCAGAATTGCAGATCGACTGCGTCTTCTCTGCTTGGAATATGCAGATCTAAGCATAAATATTCGCTTCATTAGCTTTTTGGCAAACCTTCTACAGGTACTTGGGCAAGTTTCTTATATATTATTCATGTAGATGTTATCAGATATGTATATACTTGGCTCTTGAGTTCCCAAAAAAGAATGTTAAGGTGATAGGGGATCCCTATCAATGCAAGAGTCTCTCTTGTTGGGACTGGCATGTAGAAATAAAACTAAAAGCTCAAAGATCTCACTGAGCCTGGCAGCACAGACCTGTGATCCCAGCTACCCAGGAAGGTTGAAGCCAGAGGATCACAAGTTCAAGGCCAGCCTGGGCTACAGCGTACTTCCTGCGCCCTAGGCAAGCACTGTGCCAGCTAGGCTGCAGCCCCAGCCCTCAGGTGTGACTATGTTCCTTCTCTCTTAGCCACCAGGCAGTAGTTACCTTTTGTCAGGGCTTGTTACCATGGGATGGGTGAAGTCCCGTACCTCAGGGCACACATGCCCTTCCTATGTCATGCCTCGTGCATTCTGGTATGGGAGGCCCTGGACTTGGAAATCATTCTCTGGCAGGGCCTTCCCATCAGCCTCTTAGCTCCGGAAAACTGCCCAGATGTCACATCTAACGTAGAATTTATGGCTTCTGGTGGAGTACTTCCAGGGTTTGTTCTACCAAGTGGCAGTATCCTGGGGACTTAATAGAAGTGCCCTGTTTCTGTGTTCCACCGTGATCCGCCAATCAGAATCTGCATGCAGAATTAGCAGCAGATTCCCAGGGAGTCACATCTACAAAGCCCCAGATCCCCGCCCCCCAGCCCCCCAGCACAATGAATATGTATGGTCTGTGGAGACCAGTTTCCCCCTTGTACACTCCACCTGTCAAACATGACAATGGGTTCTTGTGGGTCAGAACCACACAGTTACACTCTGTTGAAAATGTGGCTGGATAGATCCTAATTTTCTCTCTCTCTCTCTCTCTCTTTGCAGTTGACTGGAATTATTTTGAGAGGGGCCAAGAGATTCCAGATCAACACTTATGTTAGGAAACTGGATGGCTTTGTGTGAGTATCGCCTCTTCCTACAGAGGCAATTGCTGGGTTTGCCGTGTGACTTGGAGAGGTAGAGCCTACTTTGAGCAACAAGCGGTTGCTTGACTTGCCTGTCCCCAATGGGATATGGTCTCAGTGTTCATGGTGCCTCAGCCTTGGCCTGTATGAGGTGCTGCCCATGCATCGGGTGCTGCTGTTGGCACTTTAACGTCAGCTTACAGCTTTGCATTGTTCTTTTACTACTTAGGAGAACCGAGACATGAAACTTAAGTGACTTGCTGGGATTCACACAGTCATTGAGGCTGTGTGGATCTGCACTGGCTTTTATCCAGTCACCTAGCAATGCCCTTCACCCCTTGACACTGCCCTTCATCTCTTTTCTTCGTACTTCCCCTGCTTCCGCTCAGGCTCAGCCACCACAAGTTCTCATGTGGATCCTGTGGATCCTGCAGCAGGCTCCAGGATCCAGCCTTCCTCTTCCACATTTCAACCACAAGCAACCCCTTAGTAAGAATTTCCCTCCCCTCCCACCAAAAAAAATGAACCCCCAAAGTATAGCTTCCTGCCCACATTTGTCGGTGGGATTTTTCTTAGATCTGAGAAAATACCTATCAAATATTTAATGAAGGACAGGATATAAAACCATATGTGTCTACCTCTGTGTCCATCTGTCTGATCCGTCTGTCCATCCATCCATTCATCCATTTATCCAACTATCTATCATAAACCTTGATGTATTTCCCCCACTGAACTCTCCAGATTTAATTACAATCCTGGTTTCAGTGCTCACTCATCGTGGGCATAGTGCCTAGATTCTATGAGTAGGTTTCCCATCTTTCTACCCTGTACATAATGATAACTATAACATATGACTGTTCTAAGAGCTGAATAAAGCAAAGCCCCTAAAACACTGAGCACAGAGAGGTCAAACAGGGGTCAAGTGGGCCCTTGATGCAGAGATGATATGGTGGCCTAGAAACTTCCTGAGTGGCACTTGTGTAGTCTGCTCTGAACAGCTCCCCTTTGATGGGTCTGCGAATCTATGTAGCTTAGGCTTTGTTAAAATACCACAGAGATGTGCAGGTCTGCATTGCTGACTGACAGTGTTGCCATCTTGATTTCTGATTTCTATGTCTGCGAAGATAACTAAGAAGTCTGTGGCCAGTTCCCAGTAACTGAGTGAATGAAGTGTACTCTAATCTTGGTTTGAACGTATCTCTGGAGGTGAGAGATGTTTTCATGAGGAGGTCCATGAAATAACACCGTCCTTTGTCTTTGTAGTGAAACAGGAGACATCAGGACTATGGTTTTCCCAGTGATGTATCTCAATGAGGTAAGTCCTGAAAGAGGAGGAAGACACAGGATGTTTTAACTGTCCAAGCTTGGCATACTTCATTATGATGTTTGCTGCTGTAGTGACATTCCATTCAAAGGTGGGTGTGAATGCCAGTGCCCAGAGTCCAGAAGAGGGCACTGAGTTACAGGGGTTTGTGGGTTTCTCTATGTGGCTTCTCTGAACTCAGTGCTCTTCAAGGGCAGTCAGTGATGCTCTTGATTGCTGAGCCATCTCTCCAGCCTCAACGATCATGTTCTAAAATATAAGCTGCCCTCAGAAAGCCATACTTGTGAAAAGGGCCTGTGCCTGGGAGTTGGTTTGGACATTTTCCTTCTCAGGAGCATCAGCTGAATTAAAACTCCCTTCTGAGGGGCAGTTTCTGGGGAAGCAGCTGAACTCTGAAGGAGAAGCACTGCCAAGCTGGCCCATGAAGCCTCTGTCTCTGATGAGGCCCAGCTTAGCACACTGTCTGTGAAAGTGAAAAAGTCACACATCAGGGGCAAATGAGATGTCTCAGCAGATAAAAGTGCTTGCTGCCAATGCCAGAGAACTTGAGTTTGGTCTCCAGAACCCACAGGGTGGATGAGGATCAACCCCCTCCCCCGAAATTTTCTTACTTCCATCACGCATGCACATGGGCACCCACCACCACCACCTCCTCCACCAAACAATAGCAACAAACAAACAGGTAAATAGAGTGTTTTTAAAATGACCTATCAAGGTCAGGAATGGTGACTCATGCTTTTAACCTTAGTACTAGAGAGGCAGCGGCAGCCAGGGCTACCTAATGAGATCCTGTCTTAAGGAGAAATAAAGGAAGGGAAGAGTGAACAGAAAAGAAAAAGAAAGAAGGGAAACACAGGCCTGGAATTGACACTGGAGACTACTGACAGGAGGAAGCCCTGACTCTAACAAGCCTGGGACAGGTACTGGAAAATCTTCCACAGAGCCTGACACTCTCCCACCCCCAATCTAGTCAGTGCAAACCAAGCAGGAGTGTTCTTCACTCCTGTAGATGTGTGTGTGTGCTCTTTTAATGCCTGCCCATTACACCAAGGGAAGAAACCTGTTCTCACACTAAGATGCTATTCTAGAGTGTTTCCTTGGTTAGGAATTCTCTCCGATCCTTGTTACCTCCACAACTCAGTTGAGCAATTTTTGTTGAGCCCAGTGACCATCACGTGGACTCAGGAGAGAATTGATACTGTCTAGATACCACTTTTGTAGTGTTTCAGCCATTCCTTTACTCAGCCAGTATTAAGCACCTACTGTGTACTGAGTGCTCTCCCAGGTGCAGAGGTGGCTGAGCTGTCTTGCTTTCAGGGGACTGACAGTTACTGAACACAAACAGGTAAACTGTTATGCTGGTTTCAAGAACAAGGAACAAGGTTCTAGAGATAACAACAAAAGCTCCTCTATCAGGCCTGAGGTAGCCAGAGATACTTCTAGAATGAAGAAATGCTAAGATGGATTTGGAGCGACCCATCTGACGCCAGGCAGAGGCTCCCACACCACTTATTTTTGTGTTAATGCAACAGAAGCAGCTTAAAGGAGAAAGGTTTATTATGGCTCGAGATTTCAGAAGGACTTCAGTCTGTCGTACCAAGGAGGCCATGTTGATGGGAGTGGTTGGCACAAGGCTGGAGTCACATCTCAGTGGATGAGAGGCAGTGGCTCTAGAGGCAGTGCCACAAGTTGGAGGCCACCTTGGTCTACGTTGTGAGTTCCAAGCTAGCCAGGGGTATAGAATGAGAGCCTATCTCAATATAAAATCCAAACAAACCAACAGACAAGAAAACAAAACCAAGCCGGGCGTGGTGGTGCACGCCTTTAATTCCAGCACTCGGGAGGCAGAGGCAGGCGGATTTCTGAGTTCGAGGCCAGCCTGGTCTACAAAGTGAGCTCCAGGACAGCCAGAGCTATAAAGAGAAACCCTGTCTCGAAAAACCAAAAAAAAAAAAAAAAAAAAAAAGAAAGAGTAAACGCCCTCTTTTGTTATTCTAGGTGAATTCTCCGTATATGGGGTTTGTTTGAAATGAACACACACGCATACACACACACACACGCACATGCACGCACACGCACACACACACGAGATCTCTAGTCCTCAAGGTAATGCTATTTCTCCCCCTTCCAGAGTGTCCTCATTGACAAAGAGACCGCAAATCAACTGAAGTCTGTGATTAACACGACTTTGGTTGTCACCAACATACCCTACATCATTATGGCACTGGGTGTGTTCTTTGGCTTGGTTTTCACGTGGCTGGCGTGTCGAGGACAGGGGTCTATGGATGAGGTAAGTGCTGGGTGGAGGAATTGATCTCTTGTGGATATGTCTACCTGAGGGATTCCTCAATTCCTGCCAGCTGGCTCCTTTGGATCGATTTGGGGGGTGGGGGGAGCACTGATTTTCACGGTTGCAGATGGACTGAGTGGTTTCCAGGGCTGGTATACATTGAGAAAGTGAGAGTGGGTGATAGAATGGAATGGTGCCATTTGGTGTTTGAGGGTCTCTCAATGGGTTTGGATACATCCCATAGGAGGTAACTTCACATCTTTGAAAACAATAGTGTAAAACAAAAATAGAAAACCTTAATCCCCTAAGCTTCGGTGCTGGACTGCCTGGGTTCAAATCCCAGTTCTACCAATAAACATCTATATGACCCTTAAAATGGCCTCGATTTCATCATCTGTAAAAGGAATGATAACAGAGTCTCCCTCATGAGTTTCTGGAGAGGATCAGATGATGTAGAAAGCATAGAGGATTTGGCTCATTGTTTCTCAAGAAGCTTGGTTATTATATGTAATAAAAATAATTCCAGTGTTGTAGAGAAAAGGGGCCAGAGACCACTTGTTAAGAATTCTTGGTATAAGCTGGGCGTGGTGGCGCACACCTTTAATTCCAGCATTTGGGAGGCAGAGGCAGATTTCTGAGTTTGAGAGTTCGAGGCCTACAGAGTGAGTTCCAGGACAGCCAGGGCTACACAGAGAAACCCTGTATCAAAATACCAAAAAAAAAAAAAAAAAAAAAAAGAGAGAGAGAGAGAGAAAGAAAAGAAGAAGAAAAAGAAAAACCAAGAGAAAAAAAATCCTTGGTATATCTGGAGGTGTTATGGTTGAGATCCTGTAACAATGGTGAAAGGTGGTTGCATAAGAACCATTAATTTCCAGGAGGAATGGGATAAACCGGCTTAGATTGGCCTCTGAAGTGACCAGGAGTCTCATGGCTCCTGTAGAAACCCTTCTGTTTCTATGGAATTAGAGGCTGAGGCAAGGGCCTGACACAAGCCAGGCACTCACTCTACCATGGAGACACAGGCCTTGTCCTTAAAAACAAATGCACTTTGAGATGAGATCTCTCTGAGCTGCCTAGGCTGACCTTGAACTTGCTCTGTGGTCTAGCCAGGCTTTGAATTTGTGATCTTCACGCTTCAGCCTTCTCAGTGATGGATTACAGAGACCTGAACCACCAAGCCTGGCACAGACAGACACCCTTAAGTGCTTGGCAGTTTCTGCTTTTACTGCACACTTCTTCCCTTCAGTTATCCTTTAAACCATCTGAGCAGTGTGAAGCAGGAGATGAAACTGGTTAAAACCAAATGGGTAACCATAGCTTGGAGGAAATCCATCTGTTATGTGGCTTTCACTCATGCTTGCCAGAGTTAGAAATAAGGCAAACTGCTTACCATTGCCACGTATGGATCTGCCAGTCTGTGTCATCAGCAGAATTTTCCTAGGTAAAAGCAGACCACCTAATAATGCTAATTAGCACCCCATAATCAATCTTCATGTCTTCCAAAAGTATTGGTGAGCATCTACAGCCTCTGAGACACTGCTCCCTGGTAGGTTACAAACCAAGAAGGAGGCAGTTTTGGTCCAGGATGCTAAGTCCAGACCATACACAGAGGGGAGCTTGCAGATCTGGTACCGGGGGCTGGAGAGGAAAAGTTGTCCTCTAACAGGGTCGGGTTAGAGTCTTAAAGAGCAATGACAGCCAAGAGGAAGAGAAAAGTGGGGGAACTGCCTCCCCATCAGCTTCTCTTTCCACCTCCGCCACCTCGCCTCAACCCTTCACATCAGGACAGAAGTTCCTGACATGAGCGTTTACCCTCTCTGTGTCTTCTCTGTCTGTCTCAGGGAACTGCAGATGAAAGAGCACCCCTCATACGAACCTAATGGGACTTACCTGTTGCCTGAGCTTGGTGAGAGAATGTGAGAACTGCCCTGACTGGACCAGGACAGGGGAAACCCTGCATCCTCATGGGCTCCTGGCCTGTCAAGAAGGAAGCATAGCACTGGCTAGCGAGAAGCCCCTCCTGGTCAGAGGGAAATGAGCAGGGTGACATGGCTGGCAATTCTGCTTTATAAAATCGTGTCTCTAAAACTGTGTTCATGTGTCTAGGAAGTATTTAATAAACTTGTGTAGAAACTTTTTGTGGTTGGGCCCTGGGAGCTGAGGGGACTTCGTGACCCCCTGTTGTAGATACAATGTCTGAATCGCTCGTTCATGTTCCGTGGCCTGACCCGATTCAGTGTACTTCATTCTCCAAACTTTGTGTTCAGAGTATGTGTGTGTTTTCTGTTGTTGTTCCCTGTTCACCTCCTTACACAGAAAGATGTGGTACCCAGGGTAGAATCGCAGCTTCATACAGTGTACCAAGCTAACGGGACTGCTTTCTTCTGTACAACATTACATTTTGCATCTCGCTCTAATCTTCAGGAAAATAACTCAAGTCTTTTGACTGGTTTATAGTGTGTTAGGAATCAAGTAGGGGAAGGGGTGGGGTGGGGTGGTGTCTGTAAGTAGACGGCATTGAGCTCCTGAGGATTTTTAGTTGTGCTTTTGTGAAGCAAGAGGTTGCACTGGGAATGTTGGTGAGGGTAAGGCAGATAGTTCATTTAGAATAGAGTTCAGTGTTAGTTATGGCATCTATAGGCTAACTGTCATTTTTAGTCAGAGACGTCTGGGTGTAGAATATGCTGCTGAGAGGACAGAATCAGTGACTCCTAACCCCCTCCCTCCAGGCTTCTCTGCCACATAGGACAGTGACACGGGATGACAGTGTCTGCAAATATTGAGGGGTTATTTGTAAAATGACGAATGGTGGAAGTCCATCTGCCCGTAGCTTACATTACAGATAGATCCAGGAAGTGTGCACAGGCTAGAGAGGCATTTCTTCTGGACCCAAGCCGGTGTTTCATGGCTCCCTGTCACTAAGTGCCCTCTGCTTCCTGTGACAATCACTTTTCTGACAGAGCAAGAAATGTTAGACTGCTAGTCAGAGGCACTTCAGATAAGGAGTCGAGCAGCCAGGCTGCTTCTCTTTGGAAGGCAATGGCTTCCGTGTAGGACTAAGGACATTAGTGTCACAGCCGTCAGACCTCAGCTATCCTGGAGGGCAGAGTCCATGATTCTCAGAGTCCACCACTTTGGGGGTTTTTGTTTGTTTTACTTTTTATTTTTTTATTTTATTTTTTTTTATTTTTTTTATTTTTTGGTGGCTTAGTTTTTAAGACAGGATTTCTCTGTGTAGCGCTGGCTGTCATGGAACTCGCTCTATAGACCAGACTGGCCTCGAATTCACTGACAGCCTCGGCCTCCTAAGTGCTGGGATTAAAGGCTTACACCATTGATTTTTTTTTTCCAATGAACCCTATACATTATCTGGCTAGCTGTTTATAGAATTACCTGAAAACTGAATTTTAGTATATTTAAATTTTTTTAAAAACTGAGATGTCACATACATATTAGAAGTAAAACATTGCTTTAATATACAGGCCCAAAATTTCCTCTATTGACACAAAGCAATACACAATGTTTCCCTTTTTAAAAAAAAAAATGTTGGTAGTTTTTGAGACCAGGTTGGTGTAGTCTTGACTGTTCTGGAAGTCACTATGTAAACTAGGCTGGCCTTGAACTCAGAGATCTGCCTGCCTTGTGTCATGAGTGCTGGGATCCATGAGCCACCATGCTTGGCTGATGGTTCCCTTCTAGAGAGACAGCTTGTTAAAATTTCACCTTTCCTACTAACCAAAGTAAAAAAATTAGATACCCCAAATCACCAATATGTGAAACTAAACTGAAAATATCTGACCTTTAGTAATGACAAATATTTTTAGACTTTGTCAATATTTAACTGAGTAGTTGGCACATCTTAGTCTTCATGCTTCATGACAGGGTCTCACTCTGTAGCTCAGGCTGGCTTGGAACTCACTATGTAGCATAGCTTGACCTTGAATTTATAGTGAGCCCGTCTCAGCCTCCCAAGTGCTGCTATTACAGGCACGCACTACACCTGTCTGTCTTTATGCAACTACTTATCCACACTAATAAATTGATAAGCTAGTGCATACTAATTGGTTCATTCCTATTTTCAGGATATAATCATCTCTAAGGAGATTTTTAAACACAGAAGTTATAGCAGTTAGTGATGTACATAGTAGATAGACATGATTGCACATAGAAAAGGAGACCAAAAACAGATTGATCCTTTATTAGTGCCATGGTTGTGAATAGCAGTGGTTCATTTGGTGTTTTCTTTCTAAAAGGTCCATGGCAAACCCACAAGGCACAGTCAGAATTGTAGGTTGATTAACAACAAATCTACCCTTTCAGTGTGGGGCTGAAAATAGCAAGCTGTTCCCTGTGTTCGTTCTTCTGAGGGCATTCTCCTGGACGGGCCCCAAAGGCTGTGGCCATCATCATTCTCACGACACAGAGTGGCAGGGCACTGGGAGTGCACAGGGTGGGGGACGGGCGGGGGATGGGCATTTCCACATAGGCTCTAGGCTCTGCCCAGAGACTTCACTTCCTTGTGCTCTACAAAGATCACTAACGGTCAAATGGGACAAGCACTACACAACTAACCCCTATTGGGGTTTTTGCTTAAGGGGGATAACTTTTAACTTGTTTGCAGTGTGAATTCTTCAGAAGACCCTCTGAGCATTGTTACTGGTGTAAATCGCTTGTGCCTGCCTGGCTTTAAAAAGACTGACCAGAATGCTCTTCATGTGGCTTACAGAGTTGGTTCGTTTGTTGTGCTTCTTGACCTGGTTTTATTTCTACCCATAATACAATGAAATGTTTCACTAATTAAAGAAAGTTTCTATAAAGTTTCACTGTGAACTGTCTCTCATTGGATGGCGTTTCAGTTGAGACGTTTTCCTCCTCAGTGTTTTCTTTGGAGGCTTGGAAGCCTTTGATGGTGAAAGGAACATTAATAACAAACACCGAAGCAAGCCTAAACTAAGGGGACAGCTGTTGTCTGATTAGCTGCTCAGCCTCCAGGTTAGAACAGGCTCCTTGGTCTAGAACTGCTCTCTAGCTGGACTTAAGAGGACCTCTCCATCTCCTCTCTTTCTTCCCCTCCTCCCTCTCTCTCTGCCTCTTTCCCCAGCTGGGAACTGCTTTCCACAAGCCCTTTCCTCATCTTGTCTTTCCAGCCATCCCCTCAGTGCTTTTTCCCCAAGTCCTATCATCCCTCCACTGCCATCCTTACCTTGGGCTGCCTCTAACCACATCAACTGAAATGCTCACAGCCCACCAAGAAGAAGAAGACCCTCACAGCTAGGAGATCAGACACTACTGGGGGCCTGGGGCTTTTGATTCTGGGGACATTTAGTAAAAAACTATTAGTCCTAAAATTCTGATTACCTTTAAAACATCCCGGCCCAACCACATCTAAAATCAGAGTGGAGCAAAAGCTGTCATCAGGTTTCCTGTCAGTGTTACAGATGTCCTTATGTGTGAAGGGACTTGGGCCCTAGTATATGTCCTTTCTAGGAACCCCAAACCCAATCTCAGCTGCTTGTATCACAAGGGAAGCTCTTCATACTGACTTCTTCTGACCCAAAGCTATACAGACACACATTAGACTACATACCAAACCTATCCCAAATGTCTCAAAGCTAGGATTATAACAATCCAGAAAATATATTCAAAAGACCAATAAGTATATTAAAACATATGCCTAGGAACAGTATTTAATGTCTAATATAGGATAAGAGCCACAAAATACAAAGTATAGAAACATGCCTATTGATTTATCAAAAGATAAAAGTCTCATTTCCAGTAATGACTTCATTCCTTCACTTACCAATGATAAAAAAAGATTTTAAACACCTTTAAAATACGCTATACACACTATAAACTTGACTTCTTTGACATGTACAGTGCAATGATTAGGAAACTGACTGAACTGTATACATTTTCACCATCTCAATGAAACCTATGCTAGCTTATAGACATACCCCTGGCAACGACTAATCTACATTCTGCGTGTAGAGACTTGCCTTTCTCAGACATTTCCTATAAATACAGTCATACTGTGTGTGATACCACACTGTGCAATTTCTATGTTGTACCTCTATGCTCACAACAGTGTGTTTGAATAAAAAGTACCTACTTGATGCCTCATGCTATACATGTCAAAGAGGAGCACGGAGATTATAGTTTAGTGGGGAAAGGAGTGACTGCATAGTCATACAGGCAAGGGGATTCAGCCATCACTTACGATGGTGACATACAGATCTGAGACTGACTAGGGGCTGGCCTTGGGACGGAGGGAGTAGGATGAGCCAGGAGCAGGAGGGAACAGGTTTACTACAATTGGGAGTTTGACTGAGAATGACCCTGTAGGCCCATATGTTTGGATGGCTAGTTCTCAGTGGACTGTTTAAGAAGGGTTCAGAGGTGTGGCCTTGTTGGAATAGGTATGATAGAGGGGGGTAGGCCTTGAGGTTTAAAAAGTTCATTCCAGGCCCAGCCTGTCTCTGTTTCTCCCTGTGCTCTGTCTCTACACCACCACACCCCAGCCACTACCCGAACTCTCTCTGCTTGCTGCTGCCTGGGGCTCAGATGCAAACTCTCAGCTACTCCTCCTCTGTCATGCCTGCCTGCCACAATGATAATAGATGAACCCTTAGAAATGGTGACGGTGGGTAAGAGCACCCGACTGCTCTTCCGAAGGTCCAGAGTTCAAATCCCAGCAACCACATGGTGGCTCACAACCATCTGTAACGAGATCTGGCGCCCTCTTCTGGAGTGTCTGAAGACAGCTTATAATCAATAGAAATGGTGACGGTCTCTTTATTAATCGTTTCCTTATGTAGGTTGCTTTGGTCAGGGTCTCTTCAAAGCAATACAAAAGTAACTAAACCACTACACAGGACCAGGGTATTTGACTGGGATTCAGGAGGGAAAGACCAATGGGCAGTGAGGCTAGGAAGGAAGCAGGGGCCATGTTATGTCAGGGCTTCTCAGGCCATGTTCAGGATTTGGGTGTTTTGCCTTATATCAAGATCAATTGGAAATGATTGGAGGTTTTCAATAGACATGCGCAGGAAGGTGGGTAGACACCATGCTTGATTAGGAAGACCCTTGCTAGCTACAGGGTGAAGAGTGAATTGAGAGAGCTGACATAAACTGTGGGCTCAGTTAAGAGGCTGGCTCGGTCCATACTTCAGTTTTACTTTTTTGGGAGAGTTGGGTTTTTTTTTTTTTTTTTAAGTTTTTACTTGGTGAGTTCTTAACATTTATATGCCAACTCTTCTATGGAGTTTTTCATTTCTGACAACATATTTAAACGTATAGTACTTTAAAAAAAAAAAACAAACAGAGAAACCATGGTGCAATGTGCATCTTTAGCATACAGAGAGTAGACAGTGACCCACCATTGACCCATCTACTTGAGCAGCAACCAGGGAGTTTCCTTGTGTTCTTGAAGCAGTGAAGCTATGTAATTTATTTATCACCTCTCTGAAGTTTGTTCTCCCAACATCACATGCCGGAGCTACAATCAAGCCTTTGTCATCTCTTCATTATGGAACTCTTCAGTACCCCTGAAAGCTCTGCTTCCCACAGATATGCAGGCCCTTTTCAATTTCCCCATGATAACCAGAGGGATCTCGTGAAAATTAATTTGCGTAGGTGTTGTGTGGGTGGAGCCGTGGGATGGGTCTGGAACAAGAGTCGGGTCCAAACCCCAGAGATATTGTTCTGAGTTTGGCAGGAGCAGGGTCACTCTCTCTACCCCTGCCCCCAGCCTGTGTGTCCTGGTGTGTGTATGCCTGTGCTCCACCCTTTGCCCCACTCCCTGGTAGCCAGGTTACACTTCCTCTCTCCTTATAAGGTCATGTCCACTAGCACCTGGAATTCCTCCTTACACAAATGGGGTGTCCCCAGGACCCTCGACCCCGACAATGATGTACACTCACCCCAATAGTCCCTACTCAACCATCAAAGGTTAAATAGCCTTCTCCCCCAGCCCCATTAAACTCCCTGTCTCACTGAAGCAGTCCCAGCACACTCTTCTCATCACAACCACATGCTGCCTGAGGTCTTCATCCCCTGGTTGTTCCCACCCACCCCATCCCCCTTGTGGCCAGCCCCACCCCCCACCAGGATCTACCAGTTGTTATTGTGGGTCCTTCACATGCTACAGGCAGAGGCGGGAAAGCAGAGCCTGACAGATAGGTAGGATTGGCTGGAGAGATGGCTCAGCAATTAAGAATAAGTACTTGCAGAGGACCCACGTTCAGTTCCCATCACATCACCCACACCATGGGACTCACAACTTCCTATAACTCCAGCTCCTGGATTCTGAGACTATCCCACTCACACAGGCACATACCTGCACGTGCATGTAATTAGAGACAAAATAAATCTAAGCATTTTAAAATCATCTTGAGGGTTGGAGCTTAGGAAACAATTTTGTAACAACCACTTGCTATATAAGCACAAGGACTGAGTTTGGATCCCATATAAAAAGCTGGGTGCAGCCATGCATGTCTAACAACTGTGCTGGCTGGTACCATCTGGAAGATCCCTGGGACCTAGTGATGGCAAAGCCACAAGCTCTGGGTTCAATGGGAGATGCTGTATCAAAGGACTAAGGTGAAGAGGAATAGAATACCAGATGTCCTCCTGAGGCCTTCACATACATGCACGAGCACGCACACCTGCACTCAGGTACACACATGCATACACCACATTCACACACAGAATCGTTTGAGATGCTTCCACTCTGTATCCTAGGCTGGCCTCCAACTTAATCCTGCTCATGCCTCCTGGGTATTAAGATTACAGACATGCACAAACATGCATGCTTGTCTCTAACAACTAAATTCTAATCATGAGATTCTTTGGTCTAAAGCTTCTTCAAAGATTTTTTTTTTTTTTTTTTTTTTTTTTTACTGCTATCGAGAATGTATGAAATCCTGACCATAATCTATAGGGAAACAGATTTTTTTTTTTTTCGAGACAGGGTTTCTCTGTACAGCCCTGGCTGTCCTGGAACTCACTTTGTAGACCAGGCTAGCCTCGAACTCAGAAATCCACCTGCCTCTGCCTCCCAAGTGCTGGGATTAAAGGCGTGTGCCACCACGCCTGGCAGGGAAACAGAATGTAATGGTAATTTTTTTTTAAAGGTGGGGCCAGAGAGACTGCTCAGTCAGTACAGTGCTTGCTGTTCATGTTTGAGGATATGAGTTTAATCTTCACCACCCATATTTAAAAATCAAACGCTGAGCACAGTGGCATTCATGTATAACCATAACACTGGGCAGGCAGAATCAGGAGTCCCCTGGGGGCTTGCTGGCTGGACAGTCTTGCCAAATAAGCGATGAGATCTAGATTTACTGAGAGACCTTGTATTAAAAATTAAGAGTAAATTAGGAAGACACCCATGTCAATCTCTGGCCTTCAGGCATGTGTGCACATATGTGTGTACACACCCTTCCCACACATGCATGTGCGCTCTCTCTCTCTCTCTCTCTCTCTCTCACACACACACACACACACACACACACACACACACACACAAATTGGGGCAAAGAGGTTCCTGAGAAAACTAAAATTAGATCTACCACATGACCCAGCTACGTCTATAAGGACTCTACATAGACAGATGTATATCAATCTCTACTGAAGCATTAGTCACAATTGTTAACAAACCTAGCTGCCTAACAACAGAGGGATGGATCAGAAACAGAGGGTGGTATATATACTCAAAAGAATTTTCAGCCCTAAGGAGGAAGCTATGTCATCATTTGCACAAAACTGAATATGACTGGAGATAAACATTATTAAGTGAATTAAGCCAGTCACAGAAGGAGAAAATTCATTTATGATTCCTAGGTTTAATTAAACACATAAATCATATATATGACATGGAAAATGAAGTAAAATTACTAGGGAACTAATGAGAGAGACAGGGAGAAGACAGAAAATTTAGGAGTAGGAATATATATTCAAAATACAACATAAACTTGTATCAAGATGTCCTAATGTAACACAGTGCCATGTACAATAAATATTTTTAAAAGGAGAAAAGAATCGGGGCTAAGTAGAGAAAAACCAGCGAAGTGACTTTGGGGATGCTGCTTAGCAACTCTAATCCTCAGCCCTCCTGTCTCGTCTGTGCCAATTAGTCAACGACAGAAACTTTCTCTGTGTAGCTGAGGATTAAATGTTCCCCAGAAGTGCGATGCAGGGCACAGATTTTACCAGTTAGTGGGCCCATTTGCTTCACTGAGGTCAGCCCTCCTTCTTGGTCAGTGACAATAGTGGTAAACTGTCTGAAACACAGCTGAGGGTTTAAAAAAGTATGCAGAAACAATTACTAGCGTGCCTGCCACATAGCTAACACACGTGTTACCACCATCACCATCATCTTTCCATCACTCGCGAATGTCTCTTTCTCAACTGCTTCATCTACTCCTTCCTCCGGGAAGGACCGCTCCTCAGAGGTAAGGGCAGCACCTTCACGCGGTCCCTGCACACTGTCACTTCTCTAAAGTGGCTTCAGAGAGCAAACAGACAGCACCCCACGTCCAACTTCTCATCATTTCCCCTTTGTTGTGACGTCCCACACCACGTGAAAGCCACAAACACACCCCCGGAAGTGATCGGGTGGTAGGCGTTCCCGTTCGATCATCCCACCCACTCCATCCTCGCTTGGTTCCTCCCTGCTCCGCTTAGACCGGGAAGGGAGGCGGAACTAATGGTACGGACCGCCTGACGGTACCCAGCCGGACAGAAAAGCGGAGGGCACTGGGAGTTGCGCCGCGCAAGCCCGGGGCCATCTAAGTGCTGCTCCCGCGACATGGCTTTCAATTTTGGGGCTCCTTCGGGCACTTCGGGCACCTCTACAGCCACCGCGGTACCGGCGGGTGAGTCAGCCCTGGGCCTACCTTCTTCCTCCAAGGAACCAAAGCCTCGGGCCCGCCCCCTCGATCCGATCGGTCCGGCTGGGGGGTCCCGGGGTTGCCCTGGAACTCGGGACACCTTGGAGGCATTTGGAGAGGGCGGTGGCGGTGGTGGCGGCGGCGGTGGCCGTGGCGGTGGGATGGCCGAGGGCTGCTCAGGCTCAGCCTGGGGCTCGCACAGCACGCTCAACCCGCGTGGCCCGGCCACCGCGGTGCTTCCCGCCATTGGGGTGTCCGCCCAGGAGGAGGCTACGCCCCTCTCATTTCCCGGGACCCCGCGTCCCCTCGTCCGTCTCAGCCTCTATAGAGGTCCAGATGGGTAAAGCTGGAGCCAGGCTGCCCGTAGCTCCCTCTGTCCCCTCCCCAGCCCGGGGGAGGGGAGGGGGGATGCTCGGCCCCCGCCCCTGGTGCCTTTCGCTCCTTCTGTCTGTCCGCACCTTGGCTTTCTTCCCCTGATCCGGTGCAGGTCAGGTTTGTTCACGCTGTGAAACCTCTTGCTGATACTTATAATTCTTATCTTTCTTTCTTTCTTTTCCTTTTCTCTTTCCCTCCTCTCACCTTTTCAAATTTTGTTTCTCTTGCCTCCACGACTATCAGGATTTGGTGGGCTTGAGACTGCCAACTCCACCGCCAGTGGGTTTAATTTTGGGGGTTTCGGATTAACCGCTAACCCTGCAGTGAACTTTAATATTGGGAATTTCGGTGTTTCTACCACCTCGGCGACTCCGTTCAATTTTGGTAACAGTCTGGCGAGTGCAGGTAGATACTGGGGTCATGTGTGTAACGAGTATGGGGGCTGGAGTCCAAGAATGTTCCGATGTCCCTAGAGTTTGGGGGAAGAAATGGCACTTGTCTAATAAAGAAAGGGGTTTATTTCCTAAGATCAAATCAAATATATTTAAAGTTTTGACTGCTTTAAAAGATGTGGGTTTTGGAAAGCCTTAAAGAATTAGAATGCACCTTGGTTGGATTTTCATTTAATCATACAGAGCACAGCTTCCAAATGATAAGTTGGGAACCGAATGTCTTTTAAATCATTAGCTTTAGCAGAAGGTCAGCGTTTCCCTGGGATTCTTGGACTCCTGCAGTCATTTTTCATTTTTTAATACATATTTCATTGGGATTTCATCTTATTGTCCTTGTGTTTCCAAGAGAAACAAGTCTTATACGAACAGCAGCGACCTGTCTTGATTTTCAAACTGTGTAACGATGTTTTTCTAACATTAACTCAATATATTAGGATGTATTCCTATATATAATTGTAGAAAGAATCCCGGATTCTTTGCTGGGTTTTTGGGAAATTTTCCATGAGTAGTTTTAATTTACCAGTTAACACTGAGTTCTAAAAACTAGGCTCGGCATCTTTTACATTCAAAAAGAGGATGATGAAGGTTTTTTGTTTTTTTAATCTGTGGCTTGTTTGAAGATCACTGAAATTTTTCAGAACACAAATGTAATGGATGTGTACATCCCAATTTAAGTTAGGCTTATGTGAGCTCGACATACGTATGACTCTTAGAAAACTCTCCATCCTCAGCTGCTCGTATATGAATGTACTGTCCATAGTTTATGTTCCGTCAAGCCACTGCTGCCCGTGCCAATTATATGCATTTGGACTTCTAAACTTACTGGGAAAGTCAGGGATTTTGTCCATTTACTGGGTTTTACATTGTTGATGTCACCTTATTCTCTCAGTTGAAAATAGTGAAAAATACTTGGAAATTCCAAAGATAAAGGGACTCGTTGAGAAATATTAGAAGTTGAACCCACCACCCCTGAGGTGTAGATAAAGGGACTCATTGAGAAATATTAGAAGTTGAACCCACCACCCCTGGGGTGTTTACCTTTCCTAGTTTGCTTAAAATTGGCACTGGGCAAAACAAACCTTATTTTGAAATTTATGTTTCAGAATAAAGCAAACCATATAGTTTAACAGCAACAAATAAACCTGTTTGTATTTGCTTGATTTGATGTCCATTTGGCGTTGTCCCTGTTACCGTGAATTGTACAAATACAAGGGTGTTTTGACTGTTTTCAAATATGTTAATTAACTCAGCCTTCAGGAGAGAGCTTTAAAAAATTACATTTTTTTGTATCCATATAGGACTACTATTACTAATAGAGTATTTTTGATAACTTGAAACATGACAAGATACTGACTAGCATTTTTAGTGTGTAGCCAATTCGAATAACATAGTTATTCTTTGAAAGTAGGAAGTTAAAAGGGCTCTATAGACAGTATTTATTTTAGAGGTTTTGTCAAAATGTTTGGCTGGCAGTATTTTCATAGAATCTATAAGTTAACATGTGTTCAGTTGCCTATTTAATAGTTTTTTTAATTAGGTATTTTCCTCATTTACATCTGAATTGTATTGCTAAGAGTACAGGGTAGTGGTACACTATTTGCCTGCCTTGTGTGAGCAAGGTCCTGGATTTACCAGTGCCACAAAATTGATTGAAACTAATTCATTTCTTTTTCTTTAGAATGGCATCTCACTGTGTAGTTCAGGGTCATTTAAAAACTGTAAGCCTGCCTTAGTGTCTCTCTCTATGAGATTGCAGGCATATACCAAGACATCCATCTCATTGCAATCTTGAAGAGGCTCTCTTATTACAAGAAATATATGAGGTTCAAGTTTGAATCTCTGAAGGAGTGTAACTCAGCATTTAGAGTTCAAATGTTTTTTTTTTTTTTTTGAAAGTTTTTGGCAGCACATTTATAACTAGATAACTGCTGCCAATACTTTAAATTAGGTTGTCATTTCATTCTGTTTTTACATTGTTAAGATATACCAAGATTGATTTTTTTTTTTAATAGATTTAGTTAAAAATAGAACCTGTCAGGTTGCCACAGTGTGACGCAGGCTCGTGGTAGCTGAGGCTACCTTCTTTGTCATTTCTCCACTTACTTTTTTCCTTCCTTCAAGAAAGGCATTCTTTCGGGAGGCAGAGGCAGGCAGATTTCTGAGTTTGAGGCCAGCCTGGTCTACAGAGTGAGTTCCAGGACAGCCAGGGCTACACAGAGAAACCCTGTCTCAAAAAAAAAAAAAAAAAAAAAAGACATTCTTATTTGATAGAGGTAAACATATTGGTATGTTTTGGTATGTTTCCTTTAGTAGTTGTTTCACACAGACTAAGGGCATCCCTAATGAAAGCTAACGGAGATGTAATTTAACTCACGAGAATTACGGTTGAGAGCTGGCAAAGCCATCTGCTGCCATCATATGCTTGGCACTGTTTAAACGGTTGAGTTCATTGTAAAACAGCAACGTTGAACTAGGAGATTTTGAAAAGACTGCGAGTAAGCTATAAATGTAGTTCAGGGTAGAGGACTTACTTAGCCATTCGTTCACTCCCTATCTCTGCAAACCCCCACAGGTTTTATGCAAAGGATCTAGATTTCCTATTTTTGCTGGGGGAGATGGGAGTGGTGACGTTCTCACACCTACAGTAGCCTTCTGGACTCTCGAGAATGCTCTCTGTTAAGGGGTTCACTTTAAACAGCTCCACTGTCAGTAAATAGTCTTATTAATTTATTAGTCAAAATTGTATGGACACTTGAATTTGTAATAGCTAGTCTAAAAGTGGATATATATCATTTTAGACTTATGACAGTCTTTTTTTTTTTTTTTTCAATCATGTTACCCATTTAGTTAACGGGATATGTATTGCGTTGTACTATTTCTGTCTAAAGCACTTGGTCATTTATTTCTTGCAGTGCATTGATCTTCTGATTAGTAAGCAATTAGGATTTTTTTAAACCTAAGTTAAAAAAAAAGAAAAATTTAGATCAATATGTCCTTTATATTTAGCAACTACTTTAAAAAAAAGAAAAATTTAGATCAATATGTCCTTTATATTTAGCAACTACTTACAAAACAATTTGAAATGAAAACGCAATTCCCACTGTGTGCACAAAAGGACCCTTATGTTTTATCCGTTTTTAATTAGGTGGGTTTGGAGGATTTGGAACAACAACTACAACTGCAGGCTCTGCCTTCAGCTTTTCAGCCCCAACAAACACAGGCAGTACAGGTAAGAGGTTGCCCTAAGTCCTCTAGACATAAATGTGGTACAGGTTGATGTTTTTAGCTTACTCAATTCTGATTTCTCATTGAAAGGCCTTCTCGGTGGCACTCAGAACAAAGGTTTTGGCTTTGGTACTGGTTTTGGCACAACGACGGGAACTGGCACTGGTTTAGGCACTGGTTTGGGAACTGGACTTGGATTTGGAGGATTTAATACCCAGCAGCAGCAGCAGCAGACTTGTAAGTGGGATTTTATCTTCAGCTATAAAATTGTGGCAGTAACAGCAATGTTGCTTCGGATACAGATTGTCTTAGTTTTAAGGACTGTAAGTGTATCCCAAAGAGTTCCAAAAGCATAATATTTATTCCAGAAAGTTATTCCAAAATGCATAATATTTATGCTTTCTTGGAATTAGGAAGAAGACTGACTAGCATGATTAGGACTGTAAGGGCGCTACGTTTGAAGTCAGTCCATGAAAGCTGTAGTGATTTCTATGTCGGGGTATAGTTTATTAGATTATACATATGGGCACACCCTTGTCATGTTGAGGCAGAACCTGAGCACACTCCATTATCTTCCCTTATAGCACTGCTCCATGGGACGAGCTGTGTCCCAGCTTTCACAGCCTCTTCCCTTCCTTTGTAGTTCTGCTGTTCACGAGCCTGAACATCATGAGTGTGAACAGAACAGATAGATCATTTTGCCATTCTTATATCTCTGCAGGCTCCTTTTATATCATTAATTCATGGATGAAATCAGATCTTTGTCTTTCAGGTTTTCTATTTGTACTTTACTGAAGTCATTCTTGTATAGTTAACATAATCTTTGTCATCTGTATCTCCTAATTGTTGGGGATAGTTCGGTATTTTATTTGTAAGACTGTCATAGAATATCCTTTATCATGCAATGTATAATATCTAGATATGTGGTTTTGTAATGATGCTAGCAGCCATTGTTAATCATTACTTAGATGAGTTAATTTATTACAGATTAAGAAGTAGTGTTGTTCATGTAGATTTTTTCATTCGTTTGTTGAATTCATTTGTAAGGAACTTTACCTCACCTGTGTGGTTTTGATTTTTTTCTTTTTTTAAATGTTGGATAATACAGTCAGCCCTGTGGTCCCCCCTCAACCCCCCCCCCCCCCCAAATAAGGGCTTGTCTCTCCAACCCTTTGTTCCTAGGAGTGTATCGTTAAAATCTTGCTTCATCAGACTCAGCCTTTTGGGTCCTGTTTTTTAGAGTTAGGCTGTCAGGCATTTCAGTTTTGTTTGTGAGGTACTTTGGCTCGTTGTGAGTCAGACCTGGGCCTTCTGGAAGAGCAGCAAGCACTCTCAGCTGCTGAGAACTGTCGGGTTTAGTTCAGTTTTGATTGGATTATTTGCTTGATTTTTATTTTAATGTTAGGAGTTTTTAATATCTATTTTTCAATGTGATTACTACCAAGGATTTTCTCCTATTCTGTAGGTTGGCTTCACTCTTGTCATTGTTTTTGCTTTTCAGAAGCTTCTCAATGTCACAGAATCTCACTCGCCAAGTTTTATGTGTGTGAGTGTGTGCCCATGGGGAGGTCTTCCTTAATCAGTCTCCACTGTTTTTGAGAGCAAGTCACTGGAGCTGCAGCCTGGTGAATTGGTTAGACCACTGGCCAGCTGGTTCCTGGGGCTCCCCAGCCTCCCTCCCGGCACCGTGGACCCCAGTGTGTGCTGCTGCCTGTGCTTGTGTCCTCGGGTCTGTAGCAGCCACCTGATCACCGAGCCACCCTCCTCAGCCTGTTCACACCTTAACTGCAGACATGAAGACTGTTCCTTTACATTTATGATCCCTGTTGACAGGTTCAGACTGATTTCTCAATTTTAGGAATAGGATGATGTTTGCTAACTGTTAGATTGTTTCCTGGTTCTTCTTATCTATTTCCATAAGAGTTAGTAAGTGCCTCTGCGTCTTTGCTCTTCACCAAACACTCTTGACTTCTGTCGTAGATGAGACCTGTTTATGCCCTGGACATAGTGTTTTCCCTTTGCTCTTTTCTTTTCTTTTTCCTTTTTGAGACAGGGTCTTATTCTGTAGCCTAGGTTGGCCTGGAATCACTATGTAGCCCAGGTTGGCCATAAACTCTGGCAATTATACTACCTGTTTTCAAGTGCTAGCTAGCATTACAAGTGTAAGATACCACACATGGTTGAACATGCTGTTTTCTGTTTAACCCTCTCAGATACAATTTGAAGAGGCAATTTGGATTGCAGCACTATTTTATTTTAAAGCCCCGCTTGTCTGAGATGCTGTCGACTGCACTGTCTCTGAAGCGCCTGGTCTGTGTCTGCTGGCTCTGGCCATATTTCATCAGTCTGACCTTTTTTTATAACTATGCTACCAGTTTGGGTTATTGTAGCATCTGTATTAGCCATGCACTCATCCCTGTACTCAGAGGGGTCCACTGCACTTGAGAACATTTCACCTACCTTTCAGCCATTTCCAGGCTGGTCTCTGACTTCCTCAGAGGCTTTCTGGACTGCCAGTGCTTGTTGCTTTCCTTCTCTTCTGACCTGGCTACACTCTCGCCCATATGTAAGATAATATAGAAACCCATTCCATAAATTGCAATACCGACAGCTGGGAGGGGCGTTATTCTGCTTACCATACCGTGGGTCTAAGTTTTCTGGGCTTGTTTGTTTGTTTTTCCTGCTGAAGCTTTAGGTGGTCTCTTCAGTCAGCCTACACAGGCTCCTGCACAGTCCACCCAGCTCATCAACACTGCCAGCGCACTTTCTGCTCCAACGCTACTGGGGGATGAGAGAGATGCCATCTTGGCAAAGTGGAACCAGTTGCAGGCCTTCTGGGGAACAGGAAAAGGATATTTCAATAATAACATTCCTCCAGTGGAGTTTACACAGGAAAATCCCTTTTGCCGATTTAAGGTATCAGATGTGTCTTTGATCTTCATTTAAAGAGTGAATATAAGATACTAACTTTTAGATTAAATTGACATTAAATAGTCGTTTCTTGTTTTTTTAGTATTTCTTGAGAATGGTGTGATTTTTATTTTAAAATTATAAAAATTTATACAATTAAAAGTGGCTTTCGAAAACGTATTGTGTATGATTCTGAGGACTGAGGAAGAAGCTGTTGGCATGGTGATCTGGCTCTGTGTTGCACATCTGAATCTCAGCTCTCAGGGGTGGACAGAGGACAGAAGTCAGTCGTGTTCAGCTACAGAGCAAGTCAGAAACCAGCCCAGGCTACATTAGACCCTGTCTCAAAAACCCAGGGCCCAAAAAGTGACTGAGTGAGTGAAGGTGCATGGGACCAAGCCTGGTGGCCTCAGTTTGACACTCACACCACCTGGTAGGAGGAGACTGAGTCCTGAAGTCCTCTGACCACCACGTGTGTGCCATGATGTGCCCCCTTAATGTTCTGCTTGTGACCCTCTGAAAAGGTCACTAGGCTTAGGCTGTGTTCATTAACACTGGGGGTGGGGGGCGGGGGGCATGTAAGCCCTGTGGCTGTCACTATAAGACAGTAATGGCTTTTCCTTTGTTGTGCCTCCTCATTGTGTACAAACAACCATCTTACTGAGATGTCACGTCAGTTAAGTAGCCTACTTTACTTGACTGTTTAATTTTTCTTTCTTGGCTTTTTTGAATATGAGGTTCTCCCCCCCACCCCCTCCCGCCCCAGGATCTTGCTGTATTAGGTCCAAGCTGACCTTGAATGCACTATGTAGCCAAGGCTGGCCTCAAACTCATGATCATCCTACGTCAACCTCTTCTGAGTGTGGGGGTTGGTTGTAGGGCTACACCACCACAGTCAGCGTGGAATGTACGTACCATAGCAAATCGGTATATTACAATCAGCTTTATGGTTCACCCTGCTTCTTCATTTTTTATTTTGGGCATGGGGGTTGTGCTTGGGAATCAAACCCAGAACCTCATGTATGTTAGTCACATATTCTGCCATGTATGTTAGTATGTATGTATGTTAGTCACATATTCTGCCACTGAACTTCACTCCCACACCTCAAGACCAGAGGAGTGCTGCAGATTTAGATTTTTCAGATTTTGGAATATTTGTGTATATGAGATATCCTGAGAACAGGACTCATCTAAGCAGAAAATTAATTTACATGTATATGCAGCCTAACCGTAATTTTATTTTTCATGTGCTTATGTGCTGTGACCCAAGGTCAAGTGTAGAATGTTTCTTACCTGGAGCATCATATTGATATCAGAAAGTTTCAGAATTTGGAGCACTTTGTAGTTTAGCTTTACATATTAGGGATATTTAATTTCTGTATCATCTGAGTGTGTTACTTGAAAATCTTAATGTCATTGTTTAGCAATAAAATATACAGTAAGTAGTAAATGTAGGTTGAAGTATCCGTTTAAATGTTTTATATTTTCTGAAAGGTTGCTATGTAATATGCATAGTAAAATGTATGAATGAATGAATGAGCTTAAATACTTCTTTAAAAGTTGCATATACAGGGGCTGGAGAGATGGCTCAGAGGTTAAAAGCACTGGTTGTTCTTCCAGAGGTCCTCAGTTCGATTCCCAGCAACCACATGGTGGCTCACAACCATCTGTAATGGGGTCCAGTGCCCTCTCCTGGCTTGCAGACATAAATGCAGGCAGAGGGCTGGCGAGATGGCTCAGCGGTTAAGAGCACTGACTGCTCTTACGGAGGAGGTCCTGAGTTCAAGTTCCAGCAACCACATGGTGGCTCACAACCATCCGTAATGAGATCTGACGCCCTCTTCTGGTGTGTCTGAAGACAGATATAGTGTACTTATATATAATAAATAAATCTTAAAAAAAAAATAAATAAATGCAGGCAGAACACTGTATACATTATAAATAAATAAATTAGAATGACATATTTTTTTTAAAGTTGCATATACGCAGTAACAAAGGATAAAAAGCTCCTTTATATAAGCTACTTTTAGCAGTGTGTAATTCTTCATATTTAATATTATGTAGTCTTACTCATTTAATATCACACTAATAACCTGTTTCATTAAGTTTTATTACATGAAATCATAATATAATAGTCCTTCTTTATATCATTAGTAACTTGACAGTGTCATTGTACATTGAACATATATTATTTGTAAATTGTTTCTTTAAAATTTAGTTCAACACTCATGAGTCAGATCTCTAGTGAAGTAAGTACCCTCGGTCCATCACTTCTGCAGCTGTATTTATGACAGAGTTGTTTCAGTGTATCAGAAACACCCCCAAAATATGTGACTATCAAAATCAGGGAAAATTCTTTAGTTGGAGAGGGAATTTTAATTTCATTCTGTTTATGTTACTTTTGGGTTTTGTCTATAACATGGGATATCCTCAGACATAGAATGATGGGAGAATAATTCCCTTCATTACCATTTAGATCATTTTAGCAGATGCTAAGCTATCTATTAAACGTTGTTATAATACCTGTGTATACTGTTGACATTTTGTGTTGTTTACTTTACAGGCTGTAGGCTATAGTTGTATGCCCAATAATAAAGATGAAGATGGACTAGTAGTTTTAATTTTCAACAAAAAAGAAACAGATATTAGAAGCCAACAACAGCAATTGGTAGAATCATTGCATAAAGTTTTGGGAGGAAACCAGACCCTTACGGTCAATGTGGAGGGCATTAAGACGTTGCCGGATGATCAGTAAGTACAAAATATGGGTTGTTGCATGGGGGCGTTGTGTTGTGAAACACAAATCTCTGCAGAATGGTCCGTAGGTGGTGATTATTGTGCATTTAGAGAACTGGTTTTTTTGTTGTTGTTGTTCTTTTGGTTTTTTTTAAAAAAGACTTATTTATTGTATGTATATGAATACACTGTCTTCAGACACACCAGAAGAGGGCATCAGATCCCATTACAGATGGTTGTGAACCACCATGTGAGTGCTGGGAACTGAACTCAGGACCTCTGGTAGAGCAGTCAGTGTTCTTAACCGCTGAGCCATCTCCAGCCCTATAGAACTGTTTAAAGAGGTTTTTCCCTTTATTTTGAATTTCTTAACTCAGGTGCTAATTTGTAAATGTTTGTGCAGGAGCAGCAGGGAGCGCTGTGACTGCATGCAGGTGACCGCAGAAAGGAGTTGCTGGAACCTTTTAAAAACTGACTCTGGGTTTTGGTTTAGTTTTTGTTGCTTTTTGGTTTTGGTGGGTTTAAGACAGTCTTGTTGTTTGGTGCTTGCTCTCTAGAAATGCACTCTGTAGCCCAGGCTAGCCTAATACTTGGAGTATACCTCCTGCCTTTTCTCCGTGCAGGAGTTAGAACAGTGTAACCAGGTCTAGCTTGAATACTCTGCTCATTCATGGACCGACCCTGTGATTGCTCCAGTTCCCAGGCCCTTCTGCCATTTTATTCCTGGTTGCAATATACTTAATTACTTTTGTATTATTACGGTTAAATGACTGATATGGTTATTGTTGCTTGTAATACCCAGTGACTGACTCGGGTTACTTCCTGGGTCTTGGTTGCAGCAGGCAGCCCATAAGCTATTGGCAAAGCCATGAGAGTAAATAGTTCTAGGGATGGAGAGGTGATGGAACGTAAGCATTTGATAGAGAGCTATAGTGCTGAGCAAATCTTTTCAAAAAATGCATTCTTATTTACCTACCTCATTTTGGCTTTTGTCATTTAAGTTGATTTACAAGTGTGCCTAACCCTTGTAAGGTTACTTTCAAGATTAAAAAAAAAAAACTTTCCTCTTATAAACATCCATTTCCACCTTCAGCCAGCAGTGCTTTGAAACCGTAAGCTGTGTTGGTGTTTATGGCTGTGTGTCATGGAGTCAGTATGTTATGAATCTATTGTTTTCCTGCAGGACGGAAGTTGTCATTTATGTTGTTGAGCGTTCTCCAAATGGCACCTCGAGAAGAGTTCCAGCGACAACACTGTATGCCCACTTTGAGCAAGCCAACATTAAAGCCCAGCTGCAGCAGCTTGGGGTGACCCTTTCTATGACCAGGACAGAGCTGTCTCCCGCTCAGATCAAGCAGCTCTTACAAAACCCTCCCGCAGGTGGGCGTGCGCTGCAGCCAGGGCTGCTCGGTGATCGTCAAAAGCTCATCACGTGGCTGCTCACTTAGAATGTGCTCAGCAATGTTTATGTTTTAGTGTCAGGTGTCGTTTTAAATTACATAGCTAATATATATGTTTATTAGAAATTTTAGGGAGTGATAAGAATAATAAACCATCTACCAATAGGTAAATCACTTGAAATGTTTTAGGGTTTTTTTTTTTTTAAATCTTCATTTTAACTGAGCATTTAAGTGAAACTTATATGTGTTTGCACTTTAAAAAAAAGGAGTTTAGATATCCTAAGTAGACTGATCATTCTAGATCATGTCCCTTCCTCCAGCACTGGACTCTGCTGATCGGGACCTGTGATTTTACATGTATACCTATGTACATGTAATAGAAAAAGGATTCTGCACTATACACTGATGCTGCCTGCCTTTTAGATACAGAATTTCCTAGTATTTTCATGTTAGTATGTTAAGATGAATTTTATTGTAAACACTATAGTAGTCATATATACTTTACTTAAACTCAGTATTATCTCTGTGCATTCATCATTCCAAACTCAGCAGTGGTTAGTACCCACGGGAGGTCCTCCTAGGACACGCGGGCAGGCAGTGTTTTAGAGTAAGGTCTATGGTGGCTGGGAATGGGGCTCTTACCTGCACTCTTTGGGAGAAAGAATGCAGAAGATCAGGAGTTTGAGGTCACAGGCTAGACTGCATAGTGAATTGAGGACCAGCCTAGGCAACATGGTGACGCCGTCCCTCCTCCCACACCACAAAGTTCCCTAGAATGAAATCCTGACAGTGAGATGTGAACTACTCTTATGTTTGTTACTGTCTACCAGTGTATTTGTAAGTGTGAGGTATGGCTTCTTTCTCGCTTCCTCTTCGTCCCAGCAACATAGTAGTGAAAGAGTTAATATTTAGTCTGAATTTTCCTGGTGACCAGGTTGAATATCTTCTCACTCTTGTTTGTGAATAGCCTTTTTCTGCCCTTTGCTCCTTTCCTGCGTGATTTGTTGTGGGCTTTGTGTGTGCGGGTCCTAAAGGTATTAATTCCACTGTCTGTTGCAGATACTTTCTTTCTATCAGAACTTATAAAATTCTTGCAATGATTTTTTAAAAGTAATTCCTTATACAGCTTCTGAACTCAGTGTCAGATTTTAAGAAAGCATTTCCCATAGCAATATAAACAGAGAAAATTGTGTGTTCTAAAGAACATTTCTGTTTCTGGTAGGTGTTGATCCTATTATTTGGGAACAGGCCAAGGTGGATAACCCAGACTCTGAAAAGTAAGTGTAGCGCCATTTTATTTTATGTGCAAACTGACCCTACCAGAAAGGAGGGACACGGGTGGGCTGTCGGGTGCATTCCTGCATTCGGAGAGAGTCATTTTCTCTGCTTTTTAAAAACAGTTCTGCCATGTTAGGGCAGCATGCTGGGAGGTGAAACTAAGCAGGGATGGAGAGAGATCTGAATTCTAGTCACCTGCTACATTTGCATTTATCATGCAAGGTTTTGACAGAACTGTATTTCCTCCTTCATCAGATGGGGGGCTGAATAAAAGAATGTGGTAGCTATTGATCTCAGTGCTGTGGGTTTAGGAATTCATGGCAAACCTGCATGAAGTCTATTATGAAATACATCTTGTTGGCTTTAGTAATGCGTTCTGAAAAGTGACCTTGTATTTCAGGTTAATTCCTGTACCAATGGTGGGTTTCAAAGAATTGCTTCGAAGACTGAAGGTTCAAGATCAGATGACTAAGCAGCATCAGACCAGACTAGATGTAAGAGTTCACCTTTTGTTCTCTGTCTTGAGGGTGGAAAAGAAAAAGAGAGTCAGAGAGACTTTTATGGTGTGTAGGGAGTTCCGTCCGCTGCAGGTGGCAGCTCTGTGTGTCTGCCTTCTTTATGGCAGTGGCGTCCTCCCGCCTACATACACACCTTTTGTTTTTAATTTATGTGTATGGCTTTACCTACATAGATGTCTATACACCGCCTATTGTGCAGTAGCGCCCTTGGTAGCCATAAGAGTGTATCAGATACCATGGAACTGGAATTAAATCTGGGTGTGAGTGTGGAATTGAACCCTAGTCCTTTGGAAGAACTGCTAGTGCTCTTAACATCTGAACTAACTCTCCAGCAGCAGAAATTTGATTTGACATATCTTATGAGCTTAGATTTATAGCCTAGATTCATTCCAGGTCACCTTTGTTTTTTATCCAACTACTTAGTAGACCCAACCTTGATTAACTTCTAAAATCAAACAAGACCTAATGCACTGTAGTGTTCTGACTGGGCTCGCCTCCATATTCTTTTACATGCCATTCCGAGTTCATAAGGCAGAGGAGCAAGCTTACTGTTTAGAAAGCGAATGCAGTGCCTCCTTTTACACTGATCTGCATTGGTTTGTGTAGCCACCGTGCTTTCAGGAACACCCAACCAATATTTACACATAATTATTATTCCTTCTCAGCATTTCTTTGTCCAGAACTTCCAGTATAGTTTCTCTTATGACATACTTCCTAGACCCTTTAGGCTGTGTACACTGAATTCATGAGGATCATCTGTAGAGTGAGCTGTTAGCTTCAAACTCACTGTGTAGCTTCACAGTGAGTCCTTCAACTTCTGATTCCCCTGCCTCCATCTCCCAGGTGCTGGGATTCTAACGTCATTACACCTGGTGAGACTTGAATCTTAATATTAAGTCATTTCATCCATGAATGACATTGAGGCTGTCCGTGCCCTTTAAACTAGTTTTATGACATTCCTTTAAAAAAAAAAAAAAAAAAACTCATACATTCTGGTTGATTCCCAGATGATGAACACAGCAACCTAATTTTGTCCTTTGTTTCTTCATAATGTCCTGGTGTTTCATTAAAGAGTAATGAAGCCATGCCTGGTGGTACAGGCCTGTAATCTCAGTTACTTGGGAGTCATAGGCAGGAGGATTGAAAGTTCAAGGCCACAGTGGCCTGTGAGCTAAGTTCAAGGTCAACTTGGCCTGTGTAGTGAGATCTTGTCTCAAAAAGTAAAAGGGGGCTGACGGACATAGCTCGAGTTGCATGTGCCAGGCCTTAGGTTCAGTTCCCCAGTGTATCCCAGTCTCCCACCCCAAAAAGTGATCTACCATGGGGGCACACTAAGATACTTAGTGCAACTTCTTTGTTCTGTCTTTTTAAAAAAAGATTTATTTATTATTATATGTAATTACACTGTAGCTGTTTTTCAGATGCACCAGAAGAGGGCATCAGATCTCATTACGGATGGTTGTGAGCCACCATGTGGTTGCTGGGATGTGAACTCAGGACCTTCGGAAGAGCAGTCAGTACTCTTAACCGCTGAGCATCTCTTCAGCCCCTGTTCTGTCTTTTAACACTCCAGTAGCATAGAAATGAATTATGATAGGGACAACTATAGACGTAACCTGGATTGGAGCGCCTTACAGATTGTAGCCTGCTGAGAAGTAGTGCTGTTGTTAAAGTGCTGAGCCTTATGGCCTGATTCCAGTCCTCAGAACCACAGGAAAGCACCAGGTGTGATGATACTGTAGTCTCAGTGCTAGGGAGGCAGAGATAGGCCTCTGAGCTCACTGTCCAGTCAGGCCACACCCAAGGTGGTCTCCTGGCTTCTACACAGGGATGTGCATTGTACTCAAAGAAAACTCATGTGCACACTCAAGTTAAACCTACCCTGCTAAGATTAAGATAGCATAGGGCAGGGCTGGAGAGATGGCTCAGCAGTTAAGAGCACTGACTAATCTTCCAGAGGTCCAGAGTTCAATTCCCAATAGCCACATGATGGCTCACAACCATCTGTAATGGAATCTGATGCCCTCTTTTGGTGTGTACTCATACACATAAAATAAATCTTTAAAAAATTACTCATACTTTAAAAAAAAAAAAAAGATAGCACAGGGCAAAGTAAGGAGGATTTTAGGCCAGACAGAAAGCTGTCACTAACCAGAGACAAGAAAATGTCTTCACTTTTAGGACTTTATCATTCCCTTTGCCCCTCAGACCTGAACTTTTTCCATTCAGACCTGGTTATTGGTTCTATCCCAAAGAGTACTCAAAGTCCCTTATTTCTGAAATGTTGTTGTTGTTTTTTACAGTATGTTGCTTCATCACTAACATCTTAAAGCTCTAAAGAAATCTTTGAATAAAAAACTTATTTATTTATTTAGATACGTAAGAGAAGGAAACGTCCAGAATTATGGGGCTAAATAAGGCTCAGCAGTTAAGAGCATGTACTGCCACAGAGGAGGCAGCTGACTACTGCCCATGACTCTACCTCTAGGGGAACTAGTATCCTCTCTGGACTCTAGTGCACCTACACACATGTACAAAGAGAAAGAATTTTAAAAATAATAAAATGCAGAATTAAAGATGGTTGTATTTCAAGAGAGGGATCATAAGGTTATCTTGGAATTAGGCTTGGGGACGTGTGGGTGTGCCTGTTAAATAGAGATGGATCGAAAGGCTATCTCAGGATTGGGCATGGACATGTGGGTGTGTCTATTAAATAGTGTTGTATCTTATATTTCTTTCAACAGATCATATCTGAAGATATTAGTGAACTGCAAAAGAATCAAACTACAACTATGGCCAAAATAGCACAATACAAGAGGAAACTGATGGAGCTCTCCCACAGGACCTTACAGGTAATAACTGGATTCCCCCAGTGTTTGTAAGATGTTTAGGGGAAATATAGGCCAAATAAGGAGTTTTGTAAAGTAGGAAAAAGACCCAAAAATTGGGGGAAAGATCATTTGGTGGGAGGTAGAGAAAAGTATTCTAAAGTACCCTTCTTACTGACAGGGTACAAGAAAAGGTAGAAAAATTACCCATTCCTGGTTTCAGAAAGTAGAAGACATTTTTGATTGCCAGGAAAGGGCATGGGACTGTGTATTAATGATTAAAACCAGTTACCAGTTTTAACAGGTAGAAGGAAATAACAAAACCTGGAATCATGAATTGTCAAGAAAACAAATGCTGCATCAGATTTGAAGGGACACACTCAAAGCCAAGTGGTAACAAATAAAAATACAGAGAAGCTTGAAAACAGAGAGGGTGGGAGCCAGTGATAGGCTCAGAAGGCAGTGGGAAAGACTGAAAGCTGCTTCTGTGGAAGACTACCAAAGTGGTAGCATCTCAGAGAGAGCCAAAGTCAGTGAGAAGCGTTGATCTAAATACACAGAGGCCTGAGTGATACAAGATGGTATGCATTTTTCAGATTTGGAACCTAGGAAAGATAGGTGATTAAAATAGCAAATAAAAACTACCAAAAGTAATGTATGTCAAATTGAAGAAATTGCTAACTATTCCAAAAACAGGAAAAAGAGCTGCTAACAACTGTAAGGAGAACCCAGGAGCGCCTCATTTCATTGTTGAATTTTATCTAACTAATAAGCCAATTCTTCTTACTTTAATCTTTCTGAGGAAATAATATTGATGGCTTCCTTTTTTCCCTCTTTGAACAATTTCATTGAGATGTAATTCACATATCATATATTTAACCCACTTAAAGGTTATATCGTCCATGAGTCTGACAGTTTAGGATGTTTTTATCATCCTACAGAGAATCCCCATGCCTCTTAGGAGCCACTTGCCTGTTTAGCCCACATCTGTTGTAGCCCATACCAGTGCTTGGTGCATATTAACACGGAGAGATGCTCATGTGACTGGAAAGCTAGAAATTTTATATTGAAAGTGACGAAGTCTAGATGTTGTAGCATGCCTATGATGCTATCACTGAAGATGGGCAGGAGGGTCAAGTCATCCACAAATCAGGCTGGAGGCCACCTTGGGCTACTTGAGACCTTGTCTCAAAACAAATATATATATTTTTAATCTTTTTCAGTATTTGGGTTCAAAAAAGGTAAATTTATAAATAGCATTGATTTTTTTTTTGTTTTGTTTTTGTTTAGGTTCTTACTATGTGTTTTATACAAAGATATTTTCTATGACATGAAAATCTAATTGGAATGTAGGCATACATGTAAAGGCGCTTTATTCAAGAGGAAACATAAAGCACTTGGATTTTTTTAAAAAAATGATTTGGGTTTTTATTGTTTGTTGGAGGCAGGGTCTCAGTTATGCAGCATAGACTAGCCTGAAACTCTCCTTGTTCCTCAGGCTAGTTTCAGATTGGTGGTCCTCCTACCTTAGCCTCCCAAGTGCTAGGATTTCAAAGCACCCTGAATTAGTTTCAAGACGGTTTTTAACAGCAAGTCCATAATGGCTTTTTTTTAATGTTCTACTAGATAGTACTGGTATCTGTCTTCTATAGGTCCTAATCAAACAGGAAATCCAAAGGAAGAGTGGCTATGCGATCCAGGCTGATGAAGAGCAGTTGCGGGTTCAGCTAGATACTATTCAAGGGGAACTGAATGCACCCACTCAGTTCAAAGTAAGCACTTCTAAGTCTGTCCAGCCAGAGGTTGTTCAAGGTGGGTCCGTACAGTTGTCCCATCACACAGGAATTCTGTATTGCATTGTGTTCTTAAGCATTTGTTCGAATTAGTTAAAACTCCCTAAAATAAATTCTCAGTCATGGTTCGTTTGGCTTGTATTAATGCTTCAAATCAAAGAGCTGGGGGTTTGAACAGATGAGCCAGAAGAGTTGTCCCCAGCTGGGGTTGTCAACCTTTGTCTCTGACTCGCTGCTAGGGTCGGCTGAATGAGCTCATGTCCCAGATCAGGATGCAGAATCATTTTGGAGCCGTGAAATCTGAAGAAAAGTACTACATAGATGCAGACCTGTTACGAGAAATCAAACAGGTGAGTGTCAGTTTACAACTCTGTGGCCGTCAGGATGGCTGCTGGTCAACAGCAGAAATACTCTCCTCGTCATGAGAATGTAGAGGGACTGCAACCCACAGGCACCTTTAAGTAACAAAAGTATAAAAACCTTGCTTCCTCAAAAAATTAAAAGTAGAATTACCATGTCTGGCAGATTTACTTCTTATTTTTGAGAGACAAGTTCTCACTATGTAGCTCTGGTTGGCCTAGAACATGCTATGAAGACTAAGTTGGTCTTGAACTCACGGAGATCAGTTTGTCTCTGCAGTTGAGTGCTGAGATTCAAGGTACATGCCGCCACGTCCACCCGGCTCTCCTGGATATATGCATCCCAAGTAGTTGCAAACAGGTCTCTGCACAGACATTTACACACCTATGTACATATACACACAGTGGAGTGGTCCTCCCTCCTAAAGAGGAGGAAATTCTCACATATGCACCAACTTGGGTTGAAATACGTACACGGTCACACAAGGAGAGGTGTTGTATGATTCCCCTTCCTGTGACACAGGGACAGGTGACCAATGACAGATGACCAATGACTTAACATCTCTGTACACTAAAAGTGGCCTGTATATTGTTACTCCAGGAAGGAGCCAAGCATCCCCCAGAATGTCTAGATAGTGGGAGTGCCAGGATGGAGGCAGTGGCAGTAATGGTCAGTCTCAGGCTTCTTCCACATCCTCTCAGTGGCACTGATCCAGAAGAATCTGTGTGTGTATTAAATCAAGAAGCTGGGACTAGGGTTGTGGCTCACTTTGTAGAAAGCTTGCAGAATATTTATGGAGGCCTGGATTCAAGCCCCCGCCCCACATTATCAGTGATAGTGTACACCCATAATTCAGCATTTGGGAGGCAGGAGGACCAGGAGTTCAAGGCTCTGTCTAAAAATACAGAGATTGCGTTTGAACAATATTGTTGATCTATACTTGTTTGGTTTTACCTGGTTTCAGGGTGTGTCTTGTAGGGGTGGACAGAGCTGTCTCACTGTGCATGTTTCAGTTACTAAGTCCTGTATTGTGAGTAGCTTGCAATTTAACAGAACAGTACACTGTTTTATTTTTTTTTAATTCATTCTAGCATTTGAAACAACAACAGGAAGGCCTTAGCCACTTGATTAGCATCATAAAAGATGACCTCGAAGACATAAAACTGGTAGAACATGGATTGAATGAGACCATCCATAGCAGAGGCGGTGTCTTTAGCTGACCATTTACAGACTTGTTGTAGAGATTTATAAAATGCGTCTCCTTGCTACATCGAGCCTTCTTTACAATGACCACATGGCCGGGAAAAAGGATCCTTCTCACTGGGATGTCTGCGACTCCTCAGAGGTTACTGTACATTAAATCTGAAATGGTCACCACAAAGCCCTTCAAAGAGAATCTTTGAAAAGTTTATATCTAAAAGCTGTATTTACTTTTAAAAAAGTATTACCCAAAGCATATACACTGTTGTTCATTTTATAACAGCGTTAAGCGTAGTCACGGAGCCTGATGGTTATTCTCCATTCTCCTCTCCATAGCACAGAGCACGACAGAGCTACATCCTACATAACACAACAGACTGTGATTCCATGCCTGTTGGAGGCTGTGCTTCAGGGTATAAATGCGTTTCAGCTTTTATATCTGTGAAATTAGCTGTGGGGAGTAAAGAAAATCCCAAAGTATTTAATGATTTGTGTGGTTTTCCTTTTGTTCTAGAAAGACTTGAAAATATATTTTTATATTATTTTACTTATTTAGAACTTACAGAAAATACCTAACCGGTTAGGATATAACAAAATCACCACTTTTGCAAGCTGTTTTGTTTTGTTTTTTATTTCTAAAAATGAAATCCTTAAAATAAATTGTTAATTTGTAATTTTATGTAATTCTGTCTGGTGTTTTATTTAAAGACTTGTCAGTGCTGACATATTTTGACTAGGGGTTAAGGAATGGAAGTCGTCTAGGGTGAAGACTTCCCCCATTTCTTAGCATCTGAAAACACTGGCCGAGTCCAACAGCATCATGAGATTCTCCCACAGTGCCGCTTTTAAATACAACTTCTGACTGCAAAATGTACCTGGGCTTTGGCTTGTCGGCTCCTCTCCAAACGCTGTGGTTATGTTTGTGCTCTGTGTTACTTTGGCTTACACTGAGGGGTGTTAATGAGAACACTGTATCCTGCTGTATTAACGTGGGGATGGAGAGGGGAGTGCTGTGTGTGTAGAATCGGGAAGCAGAAGAGGTTACTTTGTAAAGAATAGAGAGGAAACAACTGCTAGGAATAACATGGCTCTCCCCTGGGCTTTGCTTTTGTTCTTGTTTTCAATCTTCCTTCCCTGCTTGCTGTATCCCAGTGGCTTTTTTCTTTGCATGAGTTTGGCTCAGAAGATAGGCCTGTTCTCTTCTTTGGAGCCAAGTGCAAGTGCAGAAAGGCGTTTCTGATACTCTGCACACCTTCTGTAGACAGCTGAGCACTGACTCAGGGCCGGTGGCTCATGAGGGAGCTCATCTTCCCACGCGGGTATCACATTAGAGATGGCTGGTATAATGGAGGGGTGGCTGGGCCTGCCCAGTTCATTTGATGAGGAGGGAAGACAGAAACGCACGGAAGCAAATAACAGCTTTCCTGAAGCAAGTGGGACCATCTTAGGAGCTCACTGCTACTTGCCCTGTTTACCCATTTATTTGAAGTCTGATTCTTCACCTGTTGATGCTGGCAGTAAATTCATGTTAATCACTAACATTAGTATAGACTTTTAATATTTGGAAACTACAGGAAAACATTTAGTAAACTTAAAGTTTTTATTGAATCCGATCAAAAGTATATAGCTTTGGGATTTTTGCAGTCTTAAAATTAATACAGAAATGAAAAGTTAATTCTATGATACTATCTGGACCAGCTTTTTAAATTGTAAAATAAGGAACAAATATACAGTTCTTTTATACAGTGAAGTCTGTCCAAGGAAAACTACATTTTTTTCTCTTGACCTCCTGTGGGATCCCCATAGCATCTTTCAGATAAAGATTAAGATAGCGTTTCAAGCTATAGCTCGATGAAGTTTACAGCAGAAGCGACGAGTAAAATGGTGGATGCCATGACTGATGGAAGGAGCATATTGCCGGAGGATGCAGAGGGATGGGATTTCGGACCTGGAACCAGACCTGGAGCTGTTGAAAAGAACACACACATGGGCACATCACTCTGGTCTGTATTGGGGATCCTGCACCTGGAGCAGGCAGTGCAGTGCAGTGGTGTGAGCAGCAACAGCCAGGGGGAGAAGCCTCCTGAGATGCACTCAGCCGGGCACTCGGCACACACATGCGGCTTCAGGGTTTCAGGCTACGCTTCCAGGTGTCTCAGGGGCTCACTATCCTTGGTCTGTCTTTCTCAGAATAAACGATTTGTGTGTGTGTGTGTGTGTGTTTTAAATTTATACAGGCAGGCAAGACAATTACTTTTCATTCAGGCACACCAGAATTTCTTCCCAATTCTCTTTCCATTTGCTAAATCATGAAATGTAAAGTTTAGCTCAGTGTCTGGTTTCAAACCAAGACAGTGCTTGTGCTCAGTCACGGTGCTGGATCTGACTGCACCTTAAAGCACTGAGCCTAGCCATGGGCGGGGCGGGGCGGGGTGGGGGTGGGGTTTCTGCTGCCTCCCCATGAACAGGGCTTTCCTCTGGGCCAGCAGGGCTGTTGGGGTGGCTGGTTATATTGCTTTGGACCGTGGGTAACTTACACCTTGTCTAAGCAGACTGCATGGGGAGGGGGAGGTCTCTTGGGGGTTCCTCCGGCCCGGTAACCAGTCAGGGTTCGTACAGGAAGCCAAGAGAAGCAGCAGTGAGTTTTCTAGATTTTCAGGTCGGTTTGCTTGCCAGAGTAGCTGACACGCGCTCATGTGGCTAGAGGTGAAAGGGCAGGTCTATCCAGCCTCAGGATGCTGCGGCAGACGTGGTTCACAAGTGGGCAGTACTGCACTGAGAAGCAGTCCGGAAATTGTCCGGGGTGGGTACAGGCCCTGACAGTGGATTCCAATGGTTGAACTCAGGACCTACTAACTTAACTAACGTGAGCTAACTCCTACACTTAAGAAACCTACCTACCTACCTACCTTTCTCTCTCTCTCTCTCTCTCTCTCTCTCTCTCTCTCTCTCTCTCTCTCTCTCTTTCTTTCTTTCTTTCTTTCTTTCTCTTGTTGTTGTTTTGTTTTCGAGACAGGGTTTCTCTGTGTAGCCCTGGCTGTCCTGGAACTCACTCTGTAGACCAGGCTGTCCTCGAACTCAGAAATTCTGCCTCTGCCTCCCGAGTGCTGGGATTAAAGGCGTGGGCCACCACGCCCGGCTGAAACCTACCTACCTACCTTCCTTCCTTCTTTTCTTTTCTTTTCTTTTCTTTTCTTTTCTTTTCTTTTCTTTTCTTTTCTTTTCTTTCTTTCTCTCTTTCTCTCTTTCTCTCTTTCTCTCTTTCTTTCTTTCTTTCTTTCCTGTTGGGAGCTAGATCTGAAGTGCTGCTTGGGGTAGCCTTATACAGTGCTTACCCTCTGCAGTTTTCAAGTGTGCTACCAGACACACAAAACAAAAATCGCTTTCAGTGTTCATACAACCTGGAGCAGTTTGCCATATAAACCAAGTATATTCTGAAAGTTTTAATTACCACTAGACAGTTTTATCTACTGTCTGCTGCTGCTTCTCTCTGGTCTTATATGGACCAGTTTCATGCATGCCCTTAACCCAAATTTTCATATAGATTCTGTCTATTAACTTAGCTTTTATGCATCAAGACATATAACTATGAAATAGGTGCATCCTACTGCCTTTTCAGGGTGTTATAAAGGCTTAATGAAACATTATTTTGAAAAAGGATAGCTTGGGAGAACTGAAAATGTTCTAAATGCAGTCTCTAGAGAGTCTAGAGGGTAATGATCATTTAAAGGAAATGGGGCCGGGGCAGGGGGTGGTGGTGGTGGGGGGCTTCTGAAGAGATGGCTCAGTGGTTAAGAACTCGTTACTGCTCTTCCAGAGGTCCTGAGTTCAATTCCCAACAACCAGATGGCAGCTCACAACCATCTGTAATAGAACCTGATTCCCTCTTCTGGTGTGCTTGAAGACAGAGCACTCATATACATACTATAAATAAATCTTTAAATGAAACATGCCCTGATCACACCCACACCATGTCAGAATGTTATCACTGTTAGGATGCCTCAAATGCAATGCATGCAACGTCACCTTTTAATGAGAAAAAGAATTAGCTTGACAGTTTTATATTTCAGAGCATGCTTCAAAGAAAAGGAGGTATTTCTTACTAGGACTGTTGGCCTTTCCTCGACTTCTGTCTTTTACAACATAAAGAGATTCTGAGTTACTGCATTATATAGTTTATCCAGACTGGAAAACCGCCCCCTTGAATGTGTGTGTTTTCATTAAATGTGAAGTTTGTTTACCAAAAACCTTTTTTACTGTGTACTAAACTCAGACTGCCAAGCACAAGCCGCCTGTCTTTCTCTTACTGAGCGCTGGCACATCACAAAAGCCCGTGTCATCTCCCTACAGTCCTCTCAGGCAGAGCTGGCACCTCAAGGAGGCCGCTCCTGCCATCTGCCCTGCCTGGGGTGGCGTGCGGGAGTCAGGTAGTGAATCCATGTTATCATCAGAATCACTGCCTTTGAAACTCTGCTCCAGCTGCTGTGCTGTACTGACACCAGGTGTCTGCCTAGCCTTGGGAAACTGACATTCCCATTTTTCATTTGCTGATTCTAGGAGTCCAGAATAGATGGGTGTCGATCTGGCTCTCTTTTTACCCTCATCAGGCTTTAATCGAGCTCTGCAAGGACAATATCTACCTTACTGGGTTAGATGAGGCTAGTCTCTGAAAGCTTTCCAGGAGGGGTACAAGGCATTGTCCCCGGCCTAGTGAGGAAGCAAGAGCATGCTGACACGGGACTGATCCAGCATGCTGGAAGGCTCTCATTCCTGCCCTCCATAGTGTGTTCTTGTGTCTACAGACTCCCTACAGTTCCTGATGGTTCTGGAAGTGCAGCTGGATGCTCCTGCCCAGTATCAAGCCACCTACTCTTTCCTAGCAGCCTGCTCATACAGAAGGAGTTCGCAGCAAGTGCGTGTGTGTGGTGTCATCTCATCTTCTCCCCACCCCCACCCCCAACTCCTGCATCAAGATGAGATGTATAGGTCAGATTTCTTCCCCCAGTCCCTGACCGTAAAGAACTTAGAATTCATGGTCCTCCACCCCCCAGTGGAAAATTACCAGGCTTTTCATCCGGCAGGAGAGGATTTTCGTCTGTTTGTAGCACTTTAATTTCTAAATGAAAAAAAAAAAAAAAGATTTTCCATGAATGAAAGTGACAGTTTTTACTTTTTACTACTGTGTGATACATCCGATAGTTTGTGTCATCAGATTCTCCTCAGTCCTAAAGTGTGGAAACAGCTGTACTTTAGGATGGGAAAGGCTTAGGAAAGTGAAGTAATTGACACAAAGTTACCAGAGGCAGGCGGCAGAGGGGGACCGCTAACACAGGCAGTCTACAGAGCTCAGCTTAGAGGCTTTTTTTTTTTTTAAGATTTATTTATTTATTATATGTAATACACTGTAGCTGTCTTCAGACACACCAGAAGAGGGCGTCAGATCTCGTTACAGATGGTTGTGAGCCACCATGTGGTTGCTGGGATTTGAACTCTGGACCTTTGGAAGAGCAGTCGGGTACTCTTACCCACTGAGCCATCTCACCAGCCCTAGAGGCTTCTTTTCAGTCAGACACAGACTTAGACTATGAAGACCCCTGAAGAGAACACAGCGCAAAGGCAGGAAGTGATGTAGGGAGTGAGGAGTGCCCGCCCACTCTATTATCAACACTTGTCTGCATCAGGACCAAAGAGTTGCTGGTCCTGCTTTCTGTGTCTGTGCAGCTCTTGCATGGCCTGCGGTTTAAATAGACAGCAGTGTCTGGCAAAGGTCAGAATGATGGATGTGATTTAGCACATGCTAAATTCACTGGGAATGTAGCTCAACAGCAGAGTACTCACATAGCGTGCATAGCCCTAGGCTCAGTCCATCAAATAATTAAAAGAATAATTTAATATATAACAGATGACCATGTCTATAATTAACAAAATCTACAGAAAAAAAAAATTAGGTCACTATCTGATCCCAGGGGGAAGGCTATGAAGCACTGGGTTGTGGGCTGTGGTTTTGTACTCCTGTGAGGATACTTGCGACAAGGGCGGTCACATTTGAAAGATGGCAGTTCTGAGGCACAGAGGCATCATGACTGTTCAGCACTGTCTGATAAAATGTGCCCTCTGTGTTCCACCGTCCCCAGCAGCATAAAGTGCAGAGGAACTTCTGAGGAGCCTTGCCAGAGTCGCAGCTCACATCTCTGGCCACAATGCTTGCCCTCAGCTACCCCCATATATATATATATATATATATATATTTTTTTTTTCCTTTTTCAAGACAGGGTTTCTCTGTGTAGCCCTGGTTGTCCTGGCAGACCAGGCTGGCCTCAAACTCACAGTGATCCACTTGCCTCTGCCTCCCAAGTGCTAGGACTAAAGGCATGAGCCACCACAGCCCAGCACCTTCTTATACTTTTTTTTTTTTTAAATAAATACGCACTTCTGTGGTCTGCTCTGAAAAGCAGGACCATCTGTCATGGTAACTATTGTGGAAAACATCGAGGGAATGCAAGCAGTGGGGAAGAAACAGGAAAAGACCAGGTCACCCGTCACATGATTGTGTGCAAGGTTCTAAGACTTACTGGCATGTGACTCTAGCCTCACGTTGGCATTTTTTGCCTTCTAGTGTGCCAACCATTGTTTATCAGGAAGTAGGAAAAGTCCTGGAATTTTCTTTCCTAAGTAAGAAAAGAGCTTTCGTGAGCTCTTGACAGCACCCTACTGTACTGTGGCCTTGCGCTTTTGATGGCACAGCTCTGGCTCCATGACCCCTCACGATGCTCGTCCACAGCATACCAGAGTGAGTGGCACCTCACAGAGCTGTACCTGAACCAGCACAGTAGTGTGTTTTGTCACTCACAGGTCCCAGCTAACAGCTGTGAGCCTGTGTGCTTAGCCAGTCCAAGAGGCAGAATTTCTACAGAGCAACATTAGTTTAGGAGGGCCTGTCTCCTCTGCAACCAGGTTCCAGCAAGCCAGCCCTGAGCATGTGTCAGACAGCTAGCTGTCCTGCCCAGAGCCAGTGCTCCAGCAGCCTGGGAAAGCTGGCCCGGCACAGCTTCTACAGTCTACGGTCTTCTGCAGTAAACGCTGTAGATGTGACTGGCACACTGCTAAAGAGAAACCTTGATTATCATCCCATGCTAACTCACTCTGCAAGGCTGAGACCAGCTCGCAGGGTAAAGAGGAAATGGCCTTACCTGGCATTCTGTCAGGGTCAAGGTTGTTCCTACCTAAAAGCAGAAATAAATGCTGATTGGTGTTCACCATTTAGTGGCATTGCTAACACCCCTCCCCCACTTTGTCACCCATCAGTAGGTTGATCATAGATGAAGTTCAAATCTGTTAAGCCAGATTCCAGGAGCAGGCATCTATGAGTTAGTTCTCATCGCTCCAGGTTTGGCTTCTGAATGCAGGGCATCCATTTTTAAATGAAGCAGCACTGGGCTGAAGCTTGCCTCGTTTCACCCCACTCTCACTGTAGGTCCTGGCTCTCACTAGGACCCTTTGTTTTATACAAAAGAAATAGCGTGTAAATTATAAGTGAGAACTATTGCAAACATTGCACCAAATGCCTGAAACGCTGCATAGAACATTAAAAACAAAAAACAAAACAAACAAAACAACAACATACACCTCTCAAAAGTGACATCCCTGTGACCTACAGTGGCTTCATTCATCCCCAAAACTTTCTTAGTCCTAGAGCTCTTGTGTTTCCTTCCTAACTAGCTGATCTGACAAGAGTAAGAAAAACATAATGTATTTACCAGGTTAGCCCCTGGCCTTTTATTTCTAAGGCTAAGAACGTCCTTGTGTGCACAGGAGTGCCCAGGTCAGGGCTGGGAGGTAGATCCAATGTGGGGGCCAATGGCTGGAATCTGATTCTTGAAAGGCAGAGGCAGGAAGATCGGAACTTTAGGATCAAACCTACCACATAGCAAGTTAGGGGCCAGCCTGAGCTACATGAGATCCATTTACAAAGTAAGTCAAAATCTCAGCTTCCAAATTCACTTAGGTTTATGTGGGCCACTTAAGAAGCAGTGGGGGCAATGACGAGAGAAGGGGAGAGTTGTTAACACTGGAGTGTAATTTTTGGTGAGAACTGTGGCTCATCACTCAGGATAGCTCTGCAGTCAAGCGGGCAATTCTTCATTAAAGTTAAATCAATCCAGGGACAGCAAGACAGCTCAGGGGATAAAGACACTTGCCACCCAGACTGTGTCTTACTCTGGAACTCATACAGTGAAGGAAAGAGACAACTTCTGCGAGTTATCCTCTGACCTCCTCATGTATACTACAACGTGAGGGTGTCCTCCATTATATACACAAAGGGAGAGAGAGAGAGAAAAGAGAAAGGGAAAGAAAAAAAGAGTACAAGAGTAATGGGAAAGAATCTATCCCAAGTCTCTGACACAAAGTTTTATGTATTTGTGTATATATGTACATATGTACATATAAAAATTTATTTTATTTTTTAAAAGATTTATTTATTGATTTTATATATATATATATATATATATATATATATATATATATATATATATACACACACACACACACACACTGTTGCTGTTTTCAGACACACCAGAAGAGGGCATTGGATCCCATTACAGATGGTTGTGAGCCACCATGTGGTTGCTGGAAATTGAACTCAGGACCTCTGGTTGAGCAGTCAGTGCTCTAAAGCACTGAGCCATCTCTCCAGCCCCCTACACACACATTTATATGTTTTCTGGTCATATAAGCATTACATTACAATTGTAGAAACAAAAAATATGAAAAGTTATTGAGGATTAAAATTAATTAAAAAGCTCTGATCACAGATAATCTAACATTTTTGGCATTTGTTTTTAATTTTTTGCATATTTGTATATACATATATGCATTTTAATAGTTATAGATCCTTGTGTTATATCTTTTAAAAAATTACAGTACTAGGGATCAAACTCAGGTTTTGGGGTTGCTTTTTGCTTTTTTTTTTTTTTTTTTTTTAATTTTGAGACAGCCTTTCTCTGTATTCCAGGCTCCCCTCAAACTTGTCATCTTCCTGCCTCAACTTCCCAAGTGCTAGCATTATAAGTGGTACCACCACACTTATTTTTATATATTGATGGCTCAGTTGGTAAGGGACTTGCCACCTGAGTTCAGTCCTAGGAAAGCCACTTAGTAGATAGAGGTGAGAACCAACTCCCACGGGTTGTCTTCTGACTTCCATACATGTACTGTGACACACACACATACAGTAAATAATGTAATGAAAGAAATACAAAATAGGCTTCAAGAATGATCTTTTTCATGCATGCATGTGATGTATTTTGATCATATTCATCTTTTGTTACCCTTATTTCCCTTTCATGTGTGTTTGTGTGTGTGCATGTGTGTGTATGTATGCATGCACACATGAGTGTGCATATTAGTGTGTGTGTGTGCCCGCCCATGCACACATGCACTTGTGTGTACATGTGTGCTTGTGTGTACCTGGAGAACTGTATGCGTGCTAGTCCAGCACTGTTAATTTACATGTATTTTTAGCACTTTCTTGGACCTTTAAATGCTTTTTAAGGCCTAATTTTTAGGTTTGGTGTTTAATAATGTCAATATTATTTAATAATACCCAAGCCACATGGGTAGTGTGTGAATGTCACATTGTCCTCTGCGGGTCTTTGGCCCCTGATCAGCTCCAGTAGGACCTGGCCAGAGCGTACCTGAGCTGGGTCAGCTGCTGGGCAGAGCCACTGACTCATGGCTTGTCCACACCTGGGTATCTTTCTGACTCTGTGGGGCCTCTTTTACAAAAATGTAAGACTGGCTGGGGCCTGTGGGACAGGCCTGCAAATCCCTGCTCAGAAGGCAGAGGAAGGAGAACTGAAAGTTAAAGGCTAGAACTACAAAGTGAGTTCAAGGCTAGCCCGTCAAATCAGGCCCTGATTTTTTGGAGGAGGGCAGAGGAGGGGGTTGGTTGGTTGTGTTTGTTTTTGAGACAGGATGTCCCTATGTAACCTTATCTGGCCTGGAACCCACTATAGAGACCATGCTGTCTTTGAACTCCTAATAAATACCTGCCTGTCTCTGCCTTCTGAGTGATGGGGCTAAAGGTACACACCACCCTACCCAGCTCTGACTCTTAAAGTTAAAATTAAAATTAATAAATAAAATTAAAATTAAAATATTAAATTAAAAACACACATACACACACACACACAAAGAGGGCTGGCAATGCAGCTCAGTGATATAGCAGTTGCCTGGCACGTGTGGAACCTGACTCCAGTCCTTGTTCTGAAAACCAAAACCCCTGCTGGTGATGCTTCTAGCAGGAGGCAACAGCTTGACACTCTAGGTCTCTATGCTGTGCTAGTTTCCAAGTTATAACTGTGTTGAGGGTATGATCATTTTTAAGGTTAGTGATACATGTTCTTAAGTCTTAGAAAGTTGTTCCATTTTCAGAGGGGAAACCAGAAAAGGGGATAACATTTGAGAACTTGCCCCAGGGGCTGGGGGATATCTGGGCAATAGTGTGCTTACCTAGCTTGCAGGGGGCCCAGGGTTTGATTCCAGGCACCATGGAAAAAAAGAAAATACAAAAGTGTTCCAATAATCTCTCCATGACCTGAGAACTTTCCTACCCTAGCACTCTAAGACAATAACATCTTTAAAACAAAAAACAAAAAAAAACTGGGGGGTGGGGTGACTGAATGGATAGTGTCTGCCCTGCAAGCCTAATTCCCAGAGCCCACAGAAAAGCCAGGCAGGTGTCATAGCTAGCTATCATCCCTACACATGGGAGGTGGAGACAGGGCATCCCCAAACCTGCTGGCTTGCTAGCAGAATCGGAAAGCTTTGGGTTCAGTGTGAGAGATCCTGCAGTGCACACAGTGATCTAGAAGACACTTGGTACCAGACTCTGGCCCACACAGGTATGTGCACATGCATGCACGCACTCACATGCACAATGTGCCTGCACACATGCAAACAAGCAAACATGCACATATATGCACATTCACACAGAAAAACATCAATTTTTGTGTGTGTGTGTGTGTGTTCCCCTTGTGTGCAGGTGTCTGGTGAGACCAGAAGGCATCAGATCTGCTGAACTGGAATTACAGACAGTTGTGAGCCACCTGATGGCTGAGTCCTTTAAAAGAGCAGCAAGCCATCTCTCCAGCTCCATATATATATATATATATATATATATATATATATATATATATTTTTTTTTTTTTTTTAATTAAAAGCTCTGGAGTAAGTTAGGCTTTGGAATGTACTCATCAGATGGACGTGAGTACACCTGCTGCTCACAGACACATACAAAGAATGATCTTAATTTAGGAAAAATAAAGGCCATTTGTTTTTGCTTGGTCATACAAGTTTGCAGAATCATTAGTCACAGTGTTCTCTGCTTTCTGGGACGACCTAAGGACTGGCAGACAACAGGCACAGGGGATGTCGCTTTTTCTTTTTCTTTCTTTCTTTCTTTCTTTCTTTCTTTCTTTCTTTCTTTCTTTCTTTCTTTTCTTTTCTTTTCTTTTCTTTTTTTTTTAGAATTCAATCAGATAGATCAAACTAGTAGGCTAAGATGGGCTCTGGCTTCTCCTCACTTCTTACCACCCACTCATAGCTTGCAAAGCATAAAGTCCCAGGGTTTATGAGAATGTCTTACCAGAGTCTTCAAGCTTCTGACTGTCCATATCTAAGTCACAAACAAGCGAAATGCATTAGTTTTAACGAGAGATGGAAAGAACTGACCGTAAGGAAGCAGGAGCCCCATCTAGTGTCTGCAGCTAGTGAGAGTAAATGGTACCTAGACTCTCCGTGTGTGTTGGGTAGTGGGCTCCACACTTCTCTGGTGCCTCTACTGACATAAACCACCACAGAACTAGTCTCCTGGGAGTGTTAAATATCTAATTTGAATAGCTGCCTAAGGTCCTGTGCAATGGTCATAATTTGTGAATGCAGAGAGCCAGTAAGAGAGAGGGGCACTAGGTTAATCCTCAGGGTGTGGGGACTTAGAAAAATCTAATTACCCCATCCGTTTAGTCCAATGATTGGAGGCAAAATTAAGAGTAGACAGAGAAGCACTCTTTAGGGCACTGCATGATGTGGGGAGGCCATTGTTAATCGGACCCAGATGAGCTTCACACATGCCCTCCATGGCGTCTTCTGACCCTTTGACCAGCAGAACCCCTCCCCCACAGCACACAGAGAGTGAGGCTGGAGAGCTTAACTGTTGCAAACACTGGTCCTAATTCCTCACTAACCTATAGCTCATGCATGGCCTTATGGCTCATGGCCGAGCTGCCATGTCATAAAATCTCTTAGCTCACTTTCGAGATGGCTTGGACCTGTATCTTTTCACAGAGTAATCCCAATTAGCTCAAAATAAGTATAATTACTGTGTTCTCGACTAGGTTGATTATGCTCTGTGGATACACCAGACATCTGGCTGCCTGGGAGTGGCACATATGCTGGGACTTTTTTTTAATTTAATTTTTTTTCTTATTCACTTTACATCCTGCTCACTGCACCTTCCTGATCGCCGCCCCTACCCTCCCCCCCAATTCTTCCCATGCCTTCCCTCCCCTTCTCCTCTGAGTGGGTGGAAATTTTAATTTACCCTTGGATATTGGTGTCACCTGCACCAATACCAACAGACCTACACATACCCCACTGCCTTGAGAGGGCAGCTCTGCAGGTACCCCCTTCTTTACTCCCCAGAACATTCACTGCTCAGAGGGCCACAGAGCAAATGCAGTGGAGGAGGGCGTTTCCTAAAACGCTCCTCTGGATCGGTCACGTGATGTCCCCCTGAATCGGTCACGTGACGTGAGACGTTTCCCTCCCTCCTTTGGATCGGCCGGCCTGCCACTGCCTTCACTCAGGCAGGAGGTGTGTTTGCCATACAGGAAAGACCGACGGAACATCCTTGCTGGGTTGTTTGTAGAAGTGTGTACTCACCCGGGTTGTAGAGATACCTAGGGTCAATATATTCTGAAACACAAATACATTTTGATCCATGTTACTGTGCCCAGATGCAATGCCAATTTTATATATATATTGCTATATAATATATATATATTATATAGCAATGCTTGCTACGTAAGCATTCGAGCCATCCTAGTTTCAAGAAATATACAAAGTGTGGTTATAAGAAACAAGAAATTTCAATTCAAGGACAAGGCAAAATAGACTTTTTTTTTTTTTAACCTGAAGAATAATGCATAGAAAAGCTAGCCTGGAAGATAGCTAGCTAGTTTTCAAACATTTAAATGAACAAATAGTATTCGACATACTCGATAACGCTGAGCCTCAAAACACTTAGAATTTCCTGCGTACCTTCCCATCTGTCCCACCATCTCCTGGTGGATCTCACTTTTGCTATATCTTCCTACTTTTTCCCCCCAAGGAAGCTGAAGCAGATGCTGTGACAGCTCCGCCAAGCCTGAAGCCATCCAACCCACTCTTCTATGACTCTCTCTGATCTTACTTCCTGAGATGCCCAAATATAGGGAGTCTAGCTTTCTGCACAGGGGCCACATGGGAAATGGCTGGCACTGTGAGGGCCTTCACCAGTTCTGAAGCTCCTGTAAGGCGGGACTCAGTGAGACTGGCATGTTCCCCACCTGGGACAAACAGTATTTGAGAGTAGAGCCACAGGCAAAGATCGGGATGAGCAGTGTCAGCTCCCACAGGAAAATAAAAATGAGAGCGTGTCTTCAACCAGCCTGCTCCCGATTAACTCGCTTTGCAAAGTGCTCTGTGTAAGGCTGTTCTGCATCTCCCTTTAAAGTCACTGTAAAGTCTTAAGAAAACCAGCTTTACATAATGGAGACACTAGCTTCCAGAGTTGGCTATTTACACTAAGAAAAGGAGACAGGGAGACACTTGCCTAGAACTTCCCAGGGGCTTTCCTGAGTTTTCCATTACCTAGATTGCCTGGTGGTCTTCAGATAACATCAAAATGTGGGACAAGGTTTTGACAGTACAATTCTTTAATTAAAAGTGGGATGGTGATAACTTTGCAGAGAAATGGTGTGTTGGTCAAAGGGTTAGGGGCACTGGTCTAGGAGATGGAACGTTTATGTCCAGGGTATCCCAGCAGAAAGGGGGAAAGCACACTGTGAGACGCAGTGACTGTCCAGCCAGGTGTGACTCATCATGACCCAGTTCCACACCTTCCGTTAAAGCCTTTTCATACTAGAGATGAGCCCCAAACAAACTGCTCTCCCCATCTTTTTGGGGTATTGAGCAAACCTGGTTATCTTCCTACTAACTCTCAATTCCCAAATGTTGGCTTTAGAGTAGAGAGCTAATGGACTCAGAGCCACCAACATAAGCACACTTTAGCCAGGCATGGTGGCTCACGCCTTTAATCCCAGCACTCGGGAGGCAGAGGCAGGCGGATAGAAATCAGAAGAGTTCAAGGCCAGCCTGGGCTAAGAGTGAGTTCCAGGACAGCCACGGCTACACAGAGAAACCCTGTCTTGAAAAACCAAAAAAACAAAAAAAAAAAAAACCAAAAGCACACTTTAGTCTTAAGAGATGGTAGCTGATGGTACGACAGTAAAATGGTACGGGGTGTGTGTGTGTGTGTGTGTGTGTGTGTGTGTGTGTGTGGCAGTGGTGGAGTTTGACCCATAATTGTGAGGGGGAAAAACATACAAACAAATCAAAACTAATAAAATTCCCATGACAGAGATGATCTTCTAAATTCATCTTACCTGCATTCGCGATACAATTTTCTGTTTTTAGACCTGAAACACAAAGATAAAATTTTAGACATGACCTAAGTTTCAAATGATCTGTGGTTATTGGTAATCTAATCTGTAAATGCCTAGTTTCTCAGACCAATACTTTAATGGGATGTGAAATTTCAGGAACATAGTTTTATCTTCACGAAATAGCCACAAGCCTGTGATATGAACTGGCACAAGGCACACACCTTTTGAGGGATCTGGTTTTACTAAGAGATTACGTATAATGACCATGGAGGACCCTCACAGGGCTTAGCACTCTACATTCCAGTCTACGCCTATAACATTTAGAGAGAACAGTACTTGTCTAACTTGATGCTCTCTGAAGACAACAAGCATTACCCAGTCTTCGACACAACAATCCTCACTCCTTGGAGAAAGGGGTCTCAACCATGTTTTCAGGAACTTTTAACATCTGAGCAAAGATTCTCTTCCTATTCATAGAGAAAAGAGTTGGTATGTTCCCAAACACACCTCTGGGTGGGAAATGCTCTACAGTCTTGGGAGACGAGGGACATGGCATGAAACAGTCAGTGGTTCAGGTGGCTCCAGACACTACTGGCACGGTCGATGCCACAGGAAGTTGTCACCAATGCTCCAGTGCTTGTCCCTAGGCAAGACAGAGCAGGACTCTGCCAGCCTGCCTAACATTAGTAGGTCAATGAGAAAAATATGAAGATGTCAGCGTAAGCCATGGAGGGCAGCCCAGGTGCCCATGGAAGTCTGAATGGCTTGGTCTCCTCTCTGAATCTGTCTGATTCATTGATTTAATGTTGAGGTCTGGTTACCCTAGGACATGCCCCTTAGAGACCTGCTCCACAATGACTCTCACAATGACCCACATGCTCTTCTACAATCTACCTTCAAATCCCATATCATGTTTAGAATTTAAACCAGAAATGCAGGTGACTTGGTCTGATTTCCACATGTCCAGGATATAACAGGCCTGTTAGAATCTAGTTGATGGCCATGATGGTGCTGTCAATTTGAGAGAACCTAGAACAACCTGCGAGGTGGGCCTCTTGTCTGTAGTGGGTAATGTTAATTGCATCGCTTGAGATGGGGAGACCTGCCAACTGTGGGCAGCACCGTTCCCTGGCTAGCATCTTGGACGGTGTAAATGGCAAAAGGGGAAAGCATGCCTGCTGCCCTGACTTGCCCACCATGATTGGCTGTAGCCTGGAACTACGAGCTAAAATAAACTCTTCCTCCCTGAGATTGCTTTTGTATTTTACCACAGCACTAAGAGGAGAAGCTAAGCAACACTATAATGCAAAGCACACTCATTTAGCTAAAGCAGACTAAGACAGAACAGAGAACAGTTCTGGTGACTACTGTACAATTCCGTCCCGAGCAAGAGGTGGTGGTCCCACCTCGCCTGGAGTTTAATGGAAAATTAGGGAAAATGTGGATGATTCTAGATTTTCTAGGCATGAGGAGGCAAACAGACTAGGAAAACAGGAAAAGGCTGAAGGGATATGGGAAGTGAGAGAGACCTTCATCCTCACCTACATGGACTCACTTATTTGTGTCTGAGTTGAAGGTTTCCATACAGCTGACTAGATCATGCCCTCCATAGAGAAACTAACTTGTCATAAACAAGCCTGTTAAGACAGCTAGTTAGGCTGGAGAGATGGCTCAGCGGTTAAGAACACTGACTGCTCTTTCAGAGGTCCTGAGTTCAATTCCCAGCAACAGCATGGTGGCTCACAACCATCTGTAATGGGATCTGATGCCCTCTTCTGGTGTGTCTGAAGACAGCGACAGTGTACTCATAAATAAAATAAATAAATCTTAAAAAAAAAAAAAAAGAAAGAAAGAAAGATTAGGATAAAGTTTAGCACTCGGGAGGCAGACGCAGGCGGATTTCTGAGTTCAAGGCCAGCCTGGTCTACAAAGTGAGTTCCAGGACAGCCAGAGCTATACAGAGAAACCCTGTCTCGAAAAAACCAAAAAAAAAAAAAAAAAAAAAAGACAGCTAGTTAGGGGGGTGGGGGATGGAGAGATGGCTCAGCGGTTAAGAGCACTGACTGCTCTTCCAAAGGTCCTGAGTTCAAATCCCAGCAACCACATGGTAGCTCACAACCATCTATAATATCTGATGCCCTCTTCTGGACTGTCTGAAGACAGCTACAGTGTACTTACATATAATAATAAATAAATCTTAAAAAAAAAAAAAAGACAACTAGTTAGCCAGACCTGTGTCTCATAGGGTAAAGTATTTGACAGGGAGGCTCAAGTTCAATCCCTGGAACCCATGTGAAGATCAAAGAAGAGAGGCAACTTAGAAAGTTGTCCTCTGACCTCTGTGACACAGATGTGGCATGTATGCCTCCCCCTCATCATACACACACATACAAGATGATTTTAAAAGATGACCGCACCTTTCATTATCTTGTCAAATGGTGCCCAACAGTTAGGCATGTCTGATTTGTCTGATATTGCTTAAAACACACAAAACGTCCAGGTATTCCCTGTAGCCTAGGGGTCCCTGTGAATGGACTTAAGGCATGAAGAGGCACTCCAAACTGAGATCTCAGACGCTGCAACATCCTTAGCGCCACTTCACCCAAACAACTAGCTCAATGGAGCCCTGCTACAATGCTCAAAAATAGCACAGTTTGATGGTAAACCGGTCAGTCTCTGGAGTGAACACAAGCAATCCTGCTTCGATGTGCTGGAATGGTGTTACGTGTTCTTTGCCTTTGTGCTTGCTGGGCGGAACTACAAATGGTGGTCCTGTCTCACTACATGAACTGACGCCCGATCCCAGATAGTTTCAAACAGCACAGGAGCCTCCATACTCCCAGGAATGCTCACGTGACGCAATTAGAAGCAATGAAAATCGTATTTAACTCCCACTCTGGTCTGGGTGGAATTGTGTTTGTTTTCTGACGACAGAAGGAATACTTATGTGTGCTAGGCAAGCCCTCTGCCTGCATCTCCTTAGCCTCAGGGTGGATGTGTAAGAAATAAGACTGGACAGCCCAATAAACTCATTTTCTTTTCCTCTTTTGATGGCTTAGCAGGGATCAGGCTCGGCGTGCCACAGTGAGTCCAAAAATAGGCTTATGCCAGCGACGAGAACACAGAGGCTCCTCTCGCCTAACAAGGCCTGTTTTCAACTAGGGAACAGTTAGTACCTTCCGGCTTCCCTGACTCTGTAAGTATGTAGAGCATCATTCAGACCTCCCCACTGGACAGGACCGTGGCTGAAGCAGCAGGCCATCCATGCTCAGACTATCCTTAAGTTAAGGTGATTAGGGTTCAGGCATGTATTGTTTCTTTGCTTGTAAGTCTTCTGTAGATTTGCACTCTTCTCCAGCCCGGGCTTTCTCTTAGGAATTCATGCCCGAGCCACAGCCCTCCAAACCCAGTTACAGTTTTCCAATGGGGGTCACTTTTAATGGTAAGGACTTTAATCTGACACACAGCTGACGTTCTGTCTTTATCAAGTTTTCCAGAGAAGTAGCTAAGCTGGTTGACCTGCTCTCGCCTCTTCTGAGGAAGGAAACGGTGTTCATTTTTCCCTCTGTGGTCTTGGGTTCATAGCAAGACCAACCAGGAAAGACCACCAGGAATTAGCCCCTCCATTTTCTAACAGATGGGACTACTTTGTTGTTTGTTTGTTTTTAGCTCGCCAGTTTTTTGTAAGATCCACACATTGGAAATCATAGGTAAGTTTTCAACAGTGACTCAGGACTATGTCTAGCACGCTAAGTCTAGTAACGTTGCCTTAGAAACACTGCCTTTTTTTCCATCCAGGACTATAGTTTCTGTTGTTGTTGCTTTGTTTGTTTTCCGGTGCTGGAGGATGGACTCCAAGGGCCTCTCACACTCCAACAAATGTTCTCCCACCCAGCCACGCCTACAGCTGGCCTAAGGAAGCCTCTGACTGTGCATTCCCGTTGGTTATCTCTAGATGGCAGCAGAGGATTCTAGGTTAGGTCAAACCTTGGGTTCAGCAGCAGCAGCTGCTGCCTTGGACAAAGCTCTACATTAGTAAGTGGTACGGGTGAGCTCCCCAGAGACTTCCTTTGTGGCTGAGCTGAATATTAGCCTGTGAAATGCCCCCTCTCCCATGCCCCACCCTCTTCCTCACCCCCCTTGTACACAGGCTTATACTGTGCCATGAATGTCTCAAGCCCCTAGCTCATTCTGAGTCAGTCCACCAGCTCACCTGTCATTGCATCTTTTGTTTTATCATTATTCCAGTCACAGACTTGAGCGCTGTGGGTTTCACTGCCCGCCACAGCCCATTGGCCAGGCACTAGTTGCTAAACATGGTTGGCAGCTAGAGCTTTTGTATAACTAGGACCTCCATAAATGGTATTTGCCTGAAGGCATCAGGGGCACCAAAATAGGTATGATTTCTACAGTCCAGCTGCGACTGGGTTTCTGAAGTGTTGTGCTAGAAAAATTAAACACACTCAGTGGGGGAGGAGGGAGACTATGCTTAGAGTGTTTGGTCATCTCTAAGGTTCCCTCTTCTTACACAGTTTAACTGTTACTCAGTGATCAACTAAAGGCTGCAAATAAATATTTCGGGGGGGCAGGCTTCACAGAATTTCTAGTAGAGCATACTGTTATCATTATTCTATTATCATTAAACTCCTGGTGTACCTAATTTATAAATCAAACTTTATCGTATTATGGATGTATAGAAAAATACCTAGTACATGTTGGATTTGGTAGAAGCCATGGTCTCAGGCAACCACTGATTGGAACACTCCATCATCATGGATAAGAGAGAAATAATAAATTACTCAGCCCTGGCCAGTTTTAAGCCACTGTGATGGAGGAGGAACAAGAAAAGGCCCCAACTCTGGTATAAGCTGGCTCTAGCTGGCCTGGCTCGGGGTCATGGCCACTATCTAGAGGGTGAAGGGCTGAATGCTCTTTAACACAATCTGCTCATTTGTGTTGGCATCGCCTCAAGAAGAATGCTCAGAAATCAGACGCTGCTTGAATGCAGATCAGGAATGTGGCAGGTGAGGTGTCCGGAGTGATTACAGAAGCATCCACTCCTAACATCACGGAGGTGCAAGAGGTCAAAGTGTAAGGCTCTGGGAAAGCTGCACCCTCAGCACTGCAGGGGCCTCATAGCTTCTGCTGTCCAACGGCAAACATGCCAGCATCCCAGCCGAGCACGCTGTCTCCTCCTCCGCACTGTCCTACACACCCTTTTATCTCTTTGTACGCTGAGCACATTGAGCCAAGGTCTAAAGCCTTCCCTGTTTCTGAGACCCAGCAGCAATGGATTCTGGTTCAGTTAGATAAGCACATAGCCCCTCACTCTGTGTGTGTGTGTGTGTGTGTGTGTGTGTGTGTGTGTGTGTGTTTTCAGAGAATGCAAGGTGATACACATACCAGGGAGCAGACAAGGGGTCTTTTCTCGAACCCCACCCTCCGTAATTACAAGAACGCACAGTGCAGTTCGCAGGGCGTATAGGGGCTGCTCTATGATCTCACGACGTGTGAGACAGTAACTCCTGAACAGACCACTGCAGTGATCTGGTCAGTACCAGAGTCCGGTCCTGCCTCTGGACATGGGGCACCGCTCTCAGGAAGTTTGAAGCTATGGCTTTCTGACCCAGGACCTTAGGTCCCGCTTGTTTCTCCTGCTCACAGGTACCTCACCTTCAGGGGCTTTGTTTACCTCAGGCAGTGCTGGATAGAGCTGCCATTCTGCCCCTTGCATCTTACAGAGGAGTGCAACAAAGGGATCTGGCCGTTTTCATAGGAGGTGGGAAGATGGGTTTTATTAACCCTTTAATCTCATAGAGCAAGGCGCAAACCCAGAGCACTCAGAATGCTGCAGATAAGGAAAATGTCCTACCTACAGCTTCCCGAATAAAACACTTAGTTCTCAGGCTGGGACAGATGTAGATCAGGGATAAAGGACTTGCCTAACGTGTTCCTCTTTCTAGGTTTCATCTCCAGCAGCAAAAAGAAAAACAAAACACAACAAAACAAAAAGAACTGCAAAGCCCAAACATCAAAAAACCCACACCAGAACTCATCCAAAGTTTGAATAGCAAGAGTGTTTCCACACACCCACGTCAAGGATCCCACAGTTCAGCCTTCTCTGGAGGACTAGGTGTGAGAGTTAACAGTGAGTACAGAAGATGTCCACCATAGCTCCCTCCCCTCGGATATTTACAGCTGAAGTTTACTGCAGATTAGTTAAACCCATGTCTAAGCCTGGCCCTTGCTTATCAGTAATGTAATAGCCCTGCCTTTCTTTTCTTTCTGCCATTCTGTGTAATAAACATGTAATAAACTCTATGTAATGAACATGCTGAGCTTCTGAGGTTTCTTCATTGAACGTTCAGACAGCTCCACCCTAGCTCTTTCTGCATGTCTGTCTGTCTTGTCTTGCCTTACCTTGTCTTGTCTTGTCTTGTCTTGTCTTGTCTTGTCTTGTCTTGTCTTGTCTTGTCTTGTCTTGTCTTGTTTTCATTCCCTCATCAATTCCCAGTAAGGCCCAAGTCCCTAGAGCCATGCAAGGATGTGGCAGGCTACAAAAACTATTATTTGAGCTTAAAGACGGGTACTTCGCACATTCAGTCTTAGAAAATTTGCCTCAAGATACCGTGTCTCAGAAAACTGTGCTCGACACTTGGCCTCACCGCATCAAACAAAGGAGAGTAACCTGGGGAAGACCTGCAAACCCAGATCAGGGTTGTGTGGGAGAAGCAAAACCTTAGCTTGGTGGAGCGGAGAAGCTGGAAGCTTTGGTGAGCACAGCCCATAGCAGAATGATGTGGGATCTGGGTATCTCCAGGGGTGGGAAAGAGGAATGTACAGAGAGATTTCTACTTCTGTCAAAAGGTCTGGGGTGAATTATTTTTTCTCTGGGGTGAACTATTAATAAGATATTTTTAAATGAAGTCATAAAATTATTCTGGCAAAGGAAGTATTACAGAGGTAAAAACAAAGCAAAACAACAAAAATCTCAGCAGTTTACTAGACCAAGAGCATACATGGGGAAGACCGTGGAGTCATCAGACTGTTAGGGAAGAGACAGCAGTCATCAGACATTGTCTGGTTACTGACCCACCTACAACCCTGTCTACTTCTCTCTCTCTCTCTCTCTCTCTCTCTCTCTCTCTCTCTCTCCCTCCTCCCCTCCCTCCCTCTCTCTCTTTCCTTTCTCCCTCACTTCCTCTTTTCTCTTTCTTTCTTCCTTCCTTCCTTTCTTCCTTTCTAACTTAACTTTCTTTCTAACTTTCTTTCTTTCTAACTTTCTTTCTTTTGAGACATGATTTCTTTACAACGCTGTCTACTTTTCTTCCTTCCCTTCTTCCTTCCTTCCTTCCTTCCTTCCTTTCTTCCTTCCTTCCCTCCTTCCTTTTGAGACACGATCTCTTTATGTATCCCAGGCTAGACCCAAACCCAAGATCACAGATGTGCACAGCATCCTAGCGGCCACTTCTAATTCCCATTCTTCCTGTGTCAAGGAGGCTGCAAAACCGACTTCCTCCTTTCTAAGCCTTTCCTGTAGCTGTGCATGACCAAGAACGAGTTCCAGCAAAAGGCCGGATTCAGAAGTACAATGAAGATGCGTGGCGGGCCGTTTGCCCTCCCTGGCCTGGAAAGCAGGTGGATGGTTAGGTCTTCTGGGCCTGTCTTGGATGCTGACTCATGTCTCAAGGCAGATGGTAAAGCAAACAGTGGAACAGAGAGATAGCCGGGTTACTAAGGCTGCAGAAGAGCCGTGGAACCTAGCCTACCCCAGTCACCAATTCCTGCTAGGCTTTCTAATAAAGCTGAGAGAAAAACGAAGAGCCTTTATAATCCTTAGGATGCAAAGAGGGCACTCGATCACTAACCTATTACTCTCTGAGACAGGGTCTCACCTTAGCTGCCCAAGCCTTGGCATTTCTGCCTCGGCCTCCTGAACAGGTGGGAGCACAAGCCTGCACCATTGATCCAGGAACAGTAAAGACAGCTTAAATGATATGTGGTGTATGAGAGCTGAATACCCCATTGGGAATATTTAGACAACGTCTAAAAATAAAATTAAGTTCAGAAAGAATGAAAGCATGCTGTCCACTTACAAACATGATGGTGTGTACCTGGAAAACCCAGCTTAAATTTAGAACGGTTGCCAGATGCTTGGGAAGGGGATGGGATTGTGTTTACGGCCTGACTTGCAGCGGGAATTCTCCACGCCAACGCCGGCACTACTGACATTTTGGACCAGATCATTCTTAGTTACAGGACAGGGTCCTGAGCATTGCTTAGCTTTACCTGCCCAATAGCAGCCATACCTCTTCCTAAGTTGTGACAACCAAAAATTGTTTCTGACCATTTCGAAACCCTGCGGGGCAAAATGGGCTTTGCTTTACAGCGCTGCTCCGTCGTTTAACTTTAGTAATGAAGTACAGGTATTTATCTGACAACTGAGTTGTAGCTGAAGAAAGATCGTTCAGTGTAAGGCTGAAAACTGCCTTGCAAACACCAGTCGCTCTCTGGGACCTGAGTGCACCCCACCCCTTTCCTCCCAGACAGAGGCGCGCGCGGGGATCACTCAGATCGCGAGGGATCACTACTTACCCCCGAGGAATGCGCACTCGTAGTAGCTGCAGGTACTGTTTATGCTCTGAAGGACAAGGTCGTTGCTAGTTCCTTTCCTCGACACTTGAAAAACCTCACTCAGAGGTATTAAAACAACGCTGTCGTCGTCTTTATTAAGAAAGTTTCCCACGGCGACTCCAAAGCAGGTCTGGATGGTTAGCACCCGTTGGTTGTCGGCTGTCTCCGGTTTGGCTGAATACGCCAACGTGAAGTTGCCCAGCCTGACTTGGCTTTGCTCTCCGAATGTGAATGAAATGTCTGGGCTTGTGCTGTACACCACGGTTTTGTAACTTTTCTCGCAAGGTCGTCTCAGCAGCTGCAGGGCTCTTACCAGGTAAAAATGAAAAGCCTTGAACGGGAAGTTATAGATGTACCGTCTTCGGGTCAGGCCGGCCATCTTCACAGCGCTGCTGAATGTGTGGTAGAAGGGAGTCTGCTCTTGAGCCTCAGTCACGTAGGCCGTCAGAGCTATGCCATAGGTGTCCTTGAATTTCCTAGGGAGGAAGAGCTGAGCCTTCCGCGCTTCCCACTGGATCTCCGCATTGTCCCACACCGTCCGCAGGAGCGCATCGTTTGCCAACTCCTCCTTCTCCATCTGCGGAATATACTTCGATTCCATTCTGCTTTTGCACTTCAGGTATTCGTCGTCAAACGCGTTCTCTGCCATGTCTAACACTTCCGCCTTCACCTTAGGAGCAAAAGGAAAGGACGGCTCTTGAAATCACACATTTATTTGATATAAATTTCTCTCACAGTAGCGTGCCCACTCTCCCGTGCCCTTTTAATTACGGATCACATCCTATTGTGCGGACCGCGGAGAGAGTCTGTGTCAGTGGAGAGGTGCTGGTCGAATTCTCTGTGCAATTCACTCACCTGAGCTCGGGGAAGACAGTCTAGCCCAGGCTGGAACAGTGTCCTTCGCTACATTTTCTCCAACTCTTAAGACCGTTTTGTATAGTGCAAAATAGCATGTATTATAAAATACTGCGTGTGGTAGAAAATACATCCCGACAAATGTCAACTTTCCCTCTGGATACACCCTCCCTTATTCATGTGACTTTGCACTTCTGGCCCAAAGTAAAAGCAGGTGACCCAGGTCCTGCAATCAGAACACCCTTTCCTTGAAACCCTTTCCTTTAAAACTGTCAGCCTTGGGCTAGTGTCTGCTTAGGAATTCCAACAGGGGACATGGTCAGGAAGGAGAGCAGTGAAGCAATGGAAGGCACTGACAGAAAGGGAGGGCTGTAAGGATGAGGGTGTCCCTGTGAGGGCCACACCTTTCTGTCATCCGCCCCCGTGTCCCCTTTGTTTGGATGCCCCAAAGACCCGCCATCCATGTCTAAGGCCAAATGTATAAACTCACTGCTCACAATCATTAGTGACAACCTCAGCTATTTGTGGAGTCTTCCTTGGACACTGGATATCACTGCACCCTACCCCCCACCCCATTTCTAACCCTAACAGACTTTTACTTTCTATGCGCCTGCTCTTTCTCAGCACTCAATGCTTCATACCAATTACCTTACGTAATGGAGGAGCGGGAGGGGGGTTTACTATCACCAACCTCCCTTTGTTTTATTGTACTTTACTTCATTTATTTTAAAGGTTCAATTATTTTATTTTATGTGTATGAGTGCTGTGTGCGCGTATGTAAGTCACCACGTGAGTGTCTGGGGCTTGGAAGTTAGTAGACAGCATCACTGGAGTTCTGGGCGGTTGTGAGTCGTTTGTGTGCCAGGAACAGAACCCATGTCCTCTGTAAGAACAGCAAGTGCTCATAGCCTTCAAGCATCTCTCCTGCCCTTTTCCTTTAGAAATAAGGAGACTAAGATACCGAGACCTCTCTTTACATTTTTTCTTTAAAGATACCGAGACTGTACTCATATTTGATCCCAGACACTCTGGTTCCAGAAAACTGACATGTATGTGGCACTAGGTGGGGCAGTGCCAGAAACTGATGACTGACCTCAGGAGCTTCAGCTGGGGCTCACTGAGATCCCTATACTCCTGAGTTTGTAGGTCAGTTTCCTGACATGGGGATTTGAGCTTCGCAGATCAAGTCACTGCAGTTGTGAAGATATGAAATGCACTCTGCTCGCTAGCACAGAATGTACCAGAGATCAGCCTGAGCGCCAAAGCTTGTTTTATCTTGAAGACAGCAACATAAGACATCAGACCTAAAACCACCTCCCACATTCCTCCCGCTGGATCAGAATCAAGCCAATATGTTCCTGTCTTTTCCCTATGCCTCACAAAGCAGTCTTCACATGTCTAATTTTAGACAGCAAGCCTTTCTGGCCAGACACCATAGCTGATTGTGCGTTCTGTACAGGGCGTGCCTTGTAGTGGCACAGCTCCTAGGACCGTCACCACTGAGGACAAATGAATGAACAGGGAGGAGCAGGTACGGAAGGTTAGGTGAATGAGCTGACGATGTCTTCCCCTGACGAATCCACCTAAGCAAAGGCTCACAGCGATGAAATTCAGCTACCGAAAATTCATTTCAAATATGTGGAAATGACCTTGGTGTTTCAGAAGAGAAACCAATTAATGGAAAAACATTAGTAAAAGAAGTATGACAAAATGGTGTGTTGCAAACCAATACTTAAAAGACAGATTCAAACTACACGAGGCACCACTTCATACCCACCGGGATGAAAATAATGATCAGAACAAAAACCAAGGGCAAAGCAGGAAAATCACAAGCAGATAGGAGCAGCTGGACAAATAAATAGGAGCAGCTGAACGAATAGGAGCAGCTGAACTGGAGCCCTGATTCATGCTGGGTGGAGTGCAGCTGATATGGAGGGCTGCAGCAATACCTTGAGGAGTTCAACTTGAAGTTACAGTATGACCCAGTGCCCCTCTAGAAGTACAGTGAAATGTGCACTCACAATAATGTGCAGTTCTGTTAAGCAGAGTAGCACAGCCCCGGCTCAGTCATGTTCACCTATGCAGGTAGTACCAGGTGCACAACTACATATGTAAGTGTAGTCTGTCTTTTGCTACTTTGTGAGTTCTTCTTTCTTCCACCCTTATCCATCCCTTTTCTTCCACTCTTTCAACCCCCTAACACTAGATAGGAGAGAGAAAAGGAGAGAGGGGAAAGGAGGCAACATTATCATTAGACTACTGCCTTATGATTAGGGCATTGAGTTCCTTGGGCAACTTTGATCTTCGCTGTCAGGATATCTAATTTTTTTCTTCTCCTTGTTTCTGCTTTGCTCATGACTACTTAGCAAATGATGACCAACAGCAATCAACCAACAACCCACCCTGCCTCTCAGGGCCCTAGCATTTATATCCCCTCAGCAAAGTCCCCAGAATTCCCAACAACTCAAAATCACAGAAACTATCTGCTCTTGGCAAAATCACGCCCCTGCTAGAGCAGGAGGTAAATCACAATCAGCCACTGTGGACAGTCCGAAGCAGCCCCATACCCCACACCTGACCACGTTCTTAGATCTCATAGTATTTCTGTGTTTTTTAAAGAAACCAAAGTTCCAAAACTGTCGCTACATATAAGTGCTAGCTATACAAGTAAGTCCTGCATAAGGCTTAGCAAGAGAGCTTCTTTCTATGTATCCCTAGAGAGCAATAAATATATGAGAATGGAAACCATTCACACAGAACCCCCTACACAGATGTTCATGGCAGTACTATTTATAGTCGCCATAAAGTGGAACAACCCAGATAGATGCCTGATTGATAAACAAGATGTGGCACAGCCCTGTGATGGTGTTGGTGTTCATTAACGAAAAGAACGAGCTACTAATGCATGCCACAACCCGGGTGGGCTTTGAAAACAGTATACTAAGCCAAAGACACCAAACACAAACGGCCACATGCCGCAAGATTCCACTCTGCTGAAATGTCCACACACTCCTCCGGTTGTCAGAGAATGGAGGGAGGGGGAACTGGGGCTGACCTCCAGTATGCAAAGCGCCTCTCCAGAGCAGTTACTGCAGGACAGCATCGGAAGGACGCTATAAACCAATGAGGTATGTGCTGTGAAATGTTTTAAGGGTATCTCAACTATATGTCTTAAGGAAAAGAACCAACAACACAATGTGTAAGGAAAAGAACCAACAACACAATGTGTAAGGAAAAGAACCAACAACACAATGTGCGGGCCACAGGGTATAGGATGCTGTTGCACTAGAATTCTAGAGTCTAGAAGGTGGATCAAAACTCTAAAACTGGATGCAATGTTTTCTTAAGGCAGCTTAAAGAAGGCAAGTGAGATACCTGTTTCAGGCCACTCATAAAGTATGCTTACTGCTTTTAAATATTGAACTGCAAATAACATGATAACATTTCTGCCAGTAGAAAGATAAACGAGGGGATAGCCGTTACTTAGTTAATGTAACAAACATGGAATCAACACTGGCATTATCGGGAGAACACACAATATGGCCAGAATATTTATTCACACGGAAATGCTGTGCAGTATTAGCTGTAGGCAAGGTTAAAAGTATCATATTTTTAATTAAATTATACACAAAGAGAGAGAAACCACCTAGGCTATCTACACGATCCCCCAAGAGTTGATCCCTCTGAGTGAGGAAGTTTGTGGTTGAATTTTTCTGTCTTTGCTTAATTTAAATTTTTAAATTTTCTATACTTACCACAGGTGTAACCTGCAAAATGAAGGAAAAGCTGCTTCCAACAAGTTAATTTGCCTATTCTGGCTCCTCTCAGTCCGCAGAGATGCCTCAGGCTGTGTTACAGGGCTCCCATCCCAGGGAGCGAGCATGCTTCCCGTTCCCTACATTACCTGGAAGATGTCCATTAGAACTGCGGCTGCCAGCAGCGTGGTGACCATTTCAAAATGTCCCATCTTCATTTTTCACGTCTGGATTAGAATGAAAAACTTTAATTCAGTAAATTTAACAAAGAGGGTTTAGGGAAATGGAACTGGATAAGGTGATGTTACATATTTTTTCATTCTGGATAGATATTGTGATGGTCGAAGTGGTTATCAAATACATTTCTATGACTATAAGAGGCATTCAATGTTATGCAGATGTCTAACAGTTTGTTCTAGAGATGTCGATGTGAAACTGCAGAGAACTTTAGTGCTTCCAAGTCTACTCCCACATAACTTTAGACAGACTCCCTCCAGAGAGACTTTTTCCTCCCAATCTCTAAATGTCCCCTGAGTACGCACAGGAAACAACACAAACTAAAACCACCATGCTCTCATTCTCACTCCCGGTTTCTAAGAATGGTCTAGAAACTTTCCCGTGTGAAGCTTCCGTTCTTCCGTTCACTTTGCAAGTTAGAGCATGCCCACTTGGGTGGGAGCGGAGACATGAGGTCAGCAGCAGTACAAAGCTTTTCGCCTGAGGTGACCTCCCTCCTCCAACTCGTCACAATCAACACAAGCCAGAGGCTGAGCCAGTGTGGAATGTCCTGACGTTAGGAACAGACTCAGGAGCCCTTCGAAGGCAGGGATTCTAACAAGATTCTATCATTCTCCTGGCTGGGCACCCAGTACCCATTCCGGTATTTGTGGCAGCATAAGGGATAGACAGGACGGCAAGAATCCTCACTGGCTGAAGCTATCCAGAGCCATTAACCAACTCAACCAGTAACACAGGTTGTTAGCCTCCGGTCTCGCACACACATAATGCTCCAGCAAAGCTGCTATTGCTGTAACTCAAATGCAGACTCTATTTTCATATATATATATATATATTTTACCAAACAGCATAGTCTGGATTCTGAATGAGATAATAAACAGCATAGGGGAAGGAAGGGCAGTCTTTCTTGTTGTAATCCATCCTGGTCCCAGGTTCCTGTCTTCAAAAGCAGTCCTTTTATCTAATGCTATTAAAATATCTGTAGTTATTTTAAGACGCTACTCTGTGTCAAACTGCCCTCTCAAAGAGTCTAAGGAATAGACTTTTCCATAGGCAGCATGTGCCAAGCCAGCCGTGGGCCAGGGTTTCCCTGGTCTTCCTTTCTGCAGTTTGGGTGCAAATAAATCAAAATGTTTACCTGGCGTTTGTGCCTTTGCAGGAAGTTTAAATGACGGCCCTGTCTCACACCAGATTCCCACTCTGCTGTGGAGAACTTCCCTCCAGGATAGGATGTTGTTGACAGTGAACTGCCTGGGAATGCTTTTCTTTTTATAACACCCCTAGTGGTAGCTTGGCAGTGGCTCATTAGTCAACTTCTGCCCTGCTATTTATATCCGGTCGCCACACTCTGCCCTGGAACCACTGCTGTTAACACTAAGTCTCCAAGAGGTCTGTGAATCCACAGAGCATGCTCAGTTCTGAACCCAGCCCTGGACTCCCTTGGAGCAGTGTGTGTGTGTGTGTGTGTGTGTGTGTGTAGTTGGGGGATGGGGGTGGGGCTGGGTTGGTGGGGTGGCGGGGTGGTCAGTTCCCAACAACTGAGCCTTTGACACTCATATGCCAGAGGGAAGGCTGGACTGTCCTCTATTAGATGACACCCACAGCAAGGGGGCTCACTTGTTAAACACTGTCAACAGTGATGGCTATCACCACTCAACCAGCTGACTGCGGTTCAGGTACTGTGCCAGGTGCTGAGACACACAAACAAGCTGAGCACAGTACTGAAATTTGTTTGGCAGTCACTACTCTGTGTGTGTCCCCAGACCCAATCAGGTAACAACTGCTCAGGATAAACGAAGGCCAGCGAAAGTCCACCCGGGAACGCTGGCAGGAAGGGAGCTGGGGATGCCGGCATCTAGAACACGTTTTGAACAAGGACAGATGTTGGCTGGTTTTCTGTCGCTTTGATGCCAGCTAGAGTCATTTGGCATGAGGGCACCTCAATTGAGAAAACACACCCCTCGCCCTCGGCCCCCTGGGCTGGAGAGATGGCTCAGAGGTTAAGAGCCCTGACTGTTCTTCCAGAGGTCCTGAGTTCAATTCCCAGCAAATCACACGGAGGCTCACAACCATCTGTAATGGGATCTGATGCCCTCTTCTGGTGTGTCTGAAGACAGCTACAGTGTAGTCATATAAACAAATCTATGAGAGAGAGAGAGAGAGAGAGAGAGAGAGAGAGAGAGAGAGAGAGAGAGAGAGAGAGAGATCCCATTAGCCTAGTACAATTCATTGGTTGGGGAAGATCCGGCTCACGGTGGGTGTAGTCCCAGGTGTCATAAGAAAGTGGACTGAGCAAGCCATGAGGAAACTGGTAAGCAGCCCTCTTTCATGGCCTCTGCATCAGTTCCTGCCTCTAGGTTCCTGCCCTGCTTGAGATCTCGCTCTAACCTCCCTTAGAGATGAACAAGATGACCCCAGGTTGCTTTTGGTCTCGGTGTTTTTTCCATTTCGTTTTCTGAGACAGGGTTCCTCACTGAACCTAAAATGACTTTGCTAGGCTTGGTGGCAAGTGAGCTCCAGGGACCCTCTTGGCTTCTGATTTCTATGTGGGCTGGGGATCTGAATTCAAAACTTCTCACTTACAAGGCAAGCATTTTCTATCTCCTATGCTCTCATTTTTTTAAATAAGAAATTTGTCTTGGGGGCTTGAGCTAAGGCTCAGCAATGGAAAATACTGGCTTGAACCCACATGGCAGCTGTTTGAACGAGAATGGCCCCAACAGGCTCCTGTATTTGAATGCTTAATCCCAAGTTGTTGGAGCTATTTGGGGAAGACTAGGATGTGTGACCTTACTGGAGGGGGTGTGTCACTGGGGACAGGCTTTGAGTTTTCAAAAGCCCACACTCCAGGCCCTGTCTCTGTCTCTTTCATGCTTGTAGCTCAGAGGTAAGCTCTCAGCTACTGCTCTAGCACCATGACTGGCTGCTGGCTGCCATGATTGCCGCCATGGACTTCAACCCTCTGGAACCACGAGCCCCAAATCAATGTTTTCTCTTATTCATTGCTGTGGTCATGGTGTTTTGTCACTGAGGAAAAATGTAACTATGACAGCCGTTCACAACCATTTGTTACTGACGTCGCAGAGGATCTGGCGCCCTCTTTTGGCCTCCAGGGTCACTGCATGCAATGGTGCACAGACATACATGCAGGCAAAACATTCATATAAATAAAATTAAAAAACCAATACAAAATCTAGGAACTGGTCTTTAAATTACGTATCAGCATTGTCAGAGGTATTCCACTTATTTCTGTCCCAAGTAAGGGGAAACTGCAGGGTATATAATGGCGCTGAGTTTGCACCTCAGGACTCACCTATCGGGTGTTTGCTTTTTCCCATGTGCATTGATTCAGAGGCTGTATGCCTGCTACCTTAATTTCTTATACCGGAGCAGAGAGCAAAGGGGCCCAGATTCCACAGCGGGGCAGCTGCTGACTGAGGGCCCGAGGAGGAGCACTCTCAAGCCTTGCTGCTTTCTGTCGTGACTTGCAGCTCCCTGCTGCAACCAACTCCCTGTGAGCCAACTCTTTAGCCAAACCCATTCCTTCACATTTGATTTCTATGTGTTCTGTAAGTTCAATGTTAAAATCGCTTTTGCTGTTATTAAAATGGGACGATTCATACCGTACTGTTCTATACAGGCTATGGTATTAATGTCAAAAGAAGAACCAACAATGCACTTTTGCGACAGAGTTGGAGTTGCTGTCAGAGGAGATCAGCAGGGCAGCTTCAGCAGAAGGTACACTGGTTCTGACTTCATGTTTATGTAACCCAGCTGTAATAAGCAATACACTTTGTATTCAATGTCTAAGACAGAACCTTCCCAGAATGTACAAATAAAGTATTTATATAAACCATAACATTGATTTAAATTTTTTTTATTTGAAGAATTGGTACCTGACTTTAGGAAAGCAAGCCTCAAAAAAAAATTGTTATGTATTTCTTTTTGTGTCTCTGTTCTGTTCTCTCTCTCTCTCTCTCTCTCTCTCTCTCTCTCTCTCTCTCTCTCTCTGTGTGTGTGTGTGTGTGTGTGTGTGTATACCAGAGGTTGAGGTCAGGCATTTTTCCTCAGTTGCCATCTCCACCTTTTCTTTTGTGAGAGGATCTCTCACTAACCCTGGCAATGGCTGATGCAGCTCGCTGGCCAGCATGTCCCAGGGGACTCCCTGCCTCTGCCTTCCCACAGCTAGGGTTACAGACACAAGCCACTGTGCTTCCAAAGCCGGAACCTCATGCTTGTGCAGAAAGTAGTTTATCCACTGGGCCACCTCCTCAGCTTCAAATATCTTAAAAGCAAATTGTTGAGGGCAGATCAGGGTCCGTGCTGCCCAGTTATACACTGTATGTTTTATTTCCTATGGTAACATGCACGTCTGACTCAGCTGACTGAAGTCTCTGTATCAGTCCTTAGTGAAACGATCATGCATAGCTAGCTGGTGTATTGTTAAGAAGCACCTTAATCCATCTCTGCTCAGGGCTTTCACCGCTTGGTGTAGCTTCAGACCTTGTCCAGAAACCAAAGGGCTCACCCTGTTTGCAAACGTTAAGAATATCATAGCTATAAGCTGACAGGCCCCAAATGATACATGCTGTAAAGATAGTTACATGAGAAGGATGCTAAAGAAACACCTGTACGGACGGACATGATAGGACACCCTGCCCAGATGTGTACACACTCAAGACGGAAGGCAGGCTTTTCAGAGACAGTTGCTGAGGCCCTATAGAAAGTCTCTGTCTATGTCTCTGTTTTCTGTCTCTGTTTTCTGTCTCTGTGTCTGTGTGTGTCTCTGTCTCTCTGTCTTTCTGTCTCTCTCTCTGTCTCTCTGTCTCTGTCTCTGTCTCTGTCTCTCTCTCTCTCACACACACACACAGACACACACACACACACAACCAGCCAGGCTTTTCTTGGTGGGCTTTAGTCTAAATCTGGGGGCATAGGGGGTGTTTAAAAAGTTACACAGGATTTTATTTTTTAAGTTCAGAATATTTTAGTAGCTATATGAGTTATACACAATAACTGTCTTCGTTGTGACACTTTCACAAGTGTAGATAATCTACTTTGTTCATATTCACCCTCATTCCCCCCCTCTTAGAAAAGCAGTGTTATTTATAATAGCAATGACAGGTTTCTTGTTTGTTTGTTTATTTTTTGAGACAGGGTTTCTTTGTGTTGCCCTGGCTGTCCTATAACTCACTCCGTAGACCAGGCTGGCCTTGAACTCAGAAATTCACCTGCCTCTGCCTCCCAAATGCTGGGATTAAAGGCGTGCACCACCATGCCCGGCTGGCAATGACATTTATAATAGTGTTTATAACTCAGTTCCAATGTCCATCCTCTAATAAATGGATAACGAACAGTATTATTCAACTGTTAAAAATAAGAAGTAGAGCCGGGAAGTGGTGGCGCACGCCTTTAATCCCAGCACTCGGGAGTCAGAGGCAGGCAGATTTCTGAGTTTGAGGCCAGCCTGGTCTACAGAGTGAGTTCCAGGACAGCCAGGGCTACACAGAGAAAGCCTGTCTTAAAAAAACCAAAAATAAAATAAAATAAAATAAAATAAAATAAAATAAAATAAAAAATAAGAAGTAATGATAGATTTACATCGCATGACATATCTGAGTAACCGAGCATAAGGACAGTGTCTCCAAAGGTGGTTCCTCTCCAGGGCCATGGAAGCGGCGAGGGCGTTTCCCTATGAATTCCCCACGCCTACCTCCTCCCTCCGCCAAAGACCCTGCTACTCACTCACCACCTGGCATCACAGATTTCTCTGTGTCCCTTAAATATTATCACGGAATCAGTGTGTCGTCTTTGGTGACTGACTTCCTAGCATTCCTGATGGATGCTTTGACATTGCACGCATGCAGTGTGTCAGAAGCTCTAAAAATGGTCTCAAGTGCAGTGGGTAGATCGAATGGGCCTCAAATTCACAATCCTCCTGCCTCCATACTGAGCTCTAGGTTTTACAGTCATGTGCCATTATTCCCAGCTAAAAACTATACATTTCAATTAGGTAAATGTTACGGTATATAACATTTACTATCTCAAAAGGAGCTGTTTTTTTGTTTTTTTGTTTTTGTTCTTCACCTTTTTTTTTTTAAGATTTATTTATTTATTATATGTAAGTACACTGTAGCTGTCTTCAGACACACTAGAAGAGGGCGTCAGATCTCGTTACGGATGGTTGTGAGCCACCATGTGGTTGCTGGGATTTGAACTCCGGACCTTTGGAAGAGCAGTCGGGTACTCTTACCCACTGAGCCATCTCACCAGCCCTTTTTTTTTTTTTTTTTTTTTTTTTAAATCAATTAACTTTGTATTTCTTTTATTTCCATTTGCGAGAGCACATGCATGGGTATGTCATGGCATGTACATATGCCAATGACCACCGGAGGGCAGCAAAAGAACACGATCTCTCCATTTCATAGGCTCCACTCTTGGCAGAAACAAACTTTGAATTTAAGTCTTCCTCAAAGAGGGGCTATAACTGAGAATCTATTACAGATCTAGGGACGAGATTGGCAGACTGGAGGGAGAGGGAAGACTGCCAGCCTGCTTCCCTGGCCAGCATAGTTGATGGGTTCTCAGGGAATCTCTGATTGAGTGAACCTAGGAAAGGTGACTGAGGCAGAGCCAGCTTCCCACCTTCAGCCAGCAAGAGAAGGGAACCTGAGTAGAGGTTGCCAGACAGCCAGCCACCTGATAAAAAGGTAAAGAGGGAACCAGTGTTGGCTCCCAGTACCAAGGAACACATTCTAACTGGAACCCTCAGTGACCACACTTGCAGGGACTCAGAAATATTCCCTTTCAGGCAGCACACAGCCACCACACTCTCCTAAAACCCAGAGAGGGTAACAGAAGTCAAGGAACAGACAGGACCTAAGATTACAGTCATCTCAAACCCTACACTCCCAGATAAAGACACAATAACACCCAGGACAGTATGTCTCCACTAAAGACCAGCAACCTTCTATCCGTAGGTCCTGAGAAATGTTATATAGTTGAAGCACCAGACAAGGACTTCAAAATAATCTTCATGAATATGTTAGAGGTCTTAAACAAGGAAATGAATAGCCCGGCATGGTGGCGCACACCTTTAATCCCAGCACTCGGGAGGCAGAGGCAGGCGGGTTTCTGAGTTTGAGGCCAGCCTGGTCTACAGAGTGAGTTCCAGGACAGCCAGCCAGAGCTATACAGAGAAGCCCTGTCTCGGAAAAAACAAACAAACAAACAAACAAACAAACAACCAGAAAACTCAGACTGAGGGAAACTGGAAATGAAAAACTTAGGAACTCAAACAGAAAACTCAGGCAAGGGGCTGGAGAGATGGCTCGGTGGTTAAGAGCAAAGACTGAGGCTTGAGTTCAATTCCCAGCAACCACATGGTGGCTCACAACCATCTGTAATGGGATAAGATGCCCCCTTCTGGTGGTCTGAAGACAGCTACAATGTAGTCATATCTATTATAATATAATAGATATGATTATATATTATATACTCATATTATATATATTAATAAATAAACTGTAAAAAAAGACAAAGGGAAAAAAAGAAAAGAAAACTCAGGCAAGCTTCACCAATGGAATACAAGAGATGGAAGAGATGGAAGAGAGAGGCATTGAAGATAAAAGAAAAGAATACTTCAGTCAAAGAAAATGTTAATTTTTTTTTTCAAGACAGGGTTTCTCTGTGTATCCCTGGCTGTCCTGGAATTCACTTTGTAGACCAGGCTGGCCTCAAACTCAGAAATCCGCCTGCCTCTGCCTCCTAAGTGCTGGGATTAAAGGCGTGTGCCACCACGCCCGGCTGAAAATGTTAAAATTTAAAAACTCCTGGCACAAAACATCTAGGAAATCTGTGAAAGTATGAAGAGACCAAATCTAAAGATACTAGAAATAAAGGAATGAGAAGAAACCCAGGTCAGAGGAGTAAGAATATATTTTCAATTAAATCATAGAAGAAAAGTTTCCCAACCTAAAGAAGGAAAGGCCTATCAAGGAACAAGGAGCTTACAGAACACCAAATAGACTGGGCTAGAAAAGAAAGTCCCCTTAGCACATAACAATCAAGACACTAAACTTACAGAACAAAGACAGAATGTGGAAAGCTGCAAGAGAAAAAGCCCAACTAGCGCGTGCCAGCAGACCTATTAGAACAGCACCTACCATCGCAACGGAGACTCGAGTCTCAAACTACCTTTATTTGCAGCTGATATGATAGTATCCATAAGGGACCCTAAACATTCTACTAGAGAACTCCTACTAAAGTAGCTAGATACAAAATGAACTCACAAAACTCAGTAGCCCTCCTATATACAAGTGGCAAATGAACTGAGAAAGACGTCAGGGAGACATCATCGTTCACAAAATATATCTTGGGGTAACTCTAGCCAAGCAAGTGAAAGATGTGTATGATAAAAACTCTAAGACACTGAAGACAGAAGCTGAAGATCTCCGAGGATGGGAAGATCTCCATGCTTGCGAATTGGTAGGATTAATGCCAAATTAATACCAATTAATAGTAAAAATGGCCCTCCTATCAAAAAGCAATCTATGGATTAAATGCAATCTCCTTCAAAATTCCAACACAATTCTTATACTTGAGAAGACAGTTTTCAGCTTTATATGAAAATGCACACACACACACACACACACACACACACACATACACCAAACAAACCCAGAAGTGCTAAACAATACTGAATGATAAAAGAATGGCTGGATGTATCGACATTTCCTATCTCGAGTTGTACTACGGAGCCATAGTCATGAAAACAGCATGTTTTAAAATTTATTTCACTGGACCAAAAAAAAAGATATGTTGATCGACGGAATAGAATTGAAGGCTCAAAGATAAGTCCACACAGCTATGGAAACTGAAAACCACCTCGATGTCCATTAGTGGATGAATGGATAAAGAAAACATGGTACATTTATACAATACAGTATTACTCAGCCACTAAAAGATGAAATTCTCAGGTAAATGAGTGGAACTAGAAAAAAGCTGTGAGTGAGCTGTGAGTGACTCAGACCCAGAAAGACAGCTACAGCACATATTCGCTCAGATTAGGAATGTCAGCACTTAAGTCACTGACAAGCAGGCTCTATATATAACCGCAGAGGTTAGGTAGGGAAGGGCTTCGATTGTGGGAGCCTGTGAGTCTCTGCGCCTGCGCACTTCTTGCGCGTTTTCTTCGATTCTTTTTTTCTTGTTTGGTACTTTTGTTACATTCCGATTTGTTTGGGTTTGATTTATCTTATTTTATTATTATTCCTTAGATGCCTGTTTTTCTAAGGAGAGACAAAAAGGGTGTGGATCCGGATGGGAGGGGGGTTGGGGAGGAACCGGGAGGTACCTGGAGGGGAAACCAGAATATGTTGTATTTTAAAAATCCATTTTCAATCAAAGGAAAAAAGCTGGAGAGAACCTTTGTCCTTCCTCGGCTTCTGCTGATTTCCCGTGTTAGATGCAGCGTTTATTATTTTTTTCCTAAGAGACCTTGAGAATTGTTTAGCTTCCCCCAAAATCAGGCAAAAGAAAAAATAATAAAATTAAAACAGAAACTGCCAGGCTCTGAAGGAATCCCAGAGGCTTACCGGCCTTCTCACATTGTTGTCTATTGTCCCATCCAGAAGGGAGGCAGGCGCTCCTCTCTGGTCTAGAGTCTGATTATTCTTGGTAGCACCACTCTGGACATGCTAATCCCTCTTTCTCTCTCTGGTGAACCTCCTTGTTCTGGTATTCTCTGCCTTTTCCCTCCTGTCTAAACCACTAGCAATGTAATCTTAAAACAACACAGACTACCACCCCTACGACCTGCAGTGTATACTATAAGGATGCTACTTTATTAGACCTAAGACATGGGTGCTGTGTTCATGTACTGAAATGTGAATGCAGTTAAAAATTTATATACAATGTGAACTGGCAAAAAAAATGACTGAGTGGGTAAAGTGCTAGCTGCTAAGCCTGATAACTCGAGTTTAATTTTAGGACCCACATGAGGGAGGCAATTCCTGCAAGGTGTCCTCTGACCTCCACAGAGAGCCATGGTGCTAATGCACACACACACACACACACACACACACACACACACACTCTCACAATTTTAAAAGCTTTCTATATAATTCTAGTTTCAAAATAATTTTCCTTCTCTCTCTCTCTATGTGTATATATATATATATTAGTGTTTTCCAAGATAGGGTTTCTCAGTGTAGCCTTAGCTGTCCTAGAACCCACTCTGTAGCCCAGGCTGACCTTGAACTCAGAGATCCCCTCACTTTGTAGACCAGGCTGGCCTCAAACTCAGATCTTTCTGCCTCTGCCTCCTAAGTGTTGGGATTAAAGACATATGCACCAGGCCCCAAAAAGCTGGATAGTACACAAATCCCTACAAAGTTTGGGTCAACCTTATTTTTGGAACTTATTTTCTCTCTTAATGTCTCATTTCAGACACTTACGTGTGAGTTCTATAGTATGTTACTTTCCTATTCGTTTTCTCCGTGTCTCTGTGTCAAACAGCTGCTGACACAGAAGCGTGTAACTGAAGTCCCCAGTGAGAAATCCCCACTCAACAGCATGCATGTGGCACAAGTTTGAAGTCCAGTTTCTAGTTTCTGAAAAAGGACTTGGCCTTTTTACACCCTTACTCTGAGTTGCGAGTCTTGAATTCCTAACTAAATCAGAATTCTTCCCCACTCCTCATCCCTTTGGCCATGGCTTGCGGCTTAAATAGCAGCAACTACAAAGAACACATTCAAGCTGCATTTAAGAGAAATCTAGTCAGCCAACTTCTTAGACCGTTCTGGGTCTTATCGAATGCAGCATATACTTATTAACAACACAGTAAGCCTTTATAATGACTAATCCAGTAAGCCTGATCCACAGGTTTTCAGTGTTGGAGAATATACCCAAAGCCAGCAAGCACTCCACCACTAAGCGAAATCCCTAATTCCTGAGCCACAGATGCTGAGAGATCAGTAAACGAAACAGATACTGCTCCAGGGAGCTCATAGCTGACAAGCAGAGTGGGCTGGGAGAAGCAGGAAATCAGATAGTAAGTTGCCGGGAGATAAAAAGCCCCTTGGAATGAGCAGGATTAGAAGTATGCAGTGTGGGGACTTGAGGGGTTTTTGTATTAAATAGAGCGGGTCAAGTGGAGTTTCCCAAAGGCCGCAATCTAAACAACAACAAAAAAAGACAGGAGAGAGGCAGCTGGTGGGGCTTCATGGAGGAAAACTCACCTCCAGACAGAGGAGAGCTGTAACCACCTCCAGGCACCACAGCCCTGCTGCGAGCACTCTGAAAGTGACCTGGTGACGACTGAGACGGGAAGGTTTCAGGATGGTTCGTCTTATTTAACTTTTAAAGCTGTGACTGGTTTGCTGGGATGCTTTCAGTGCTTGGAACAACGGAAGTATTTGCATCTGTTTTTGAACTTGACATTTCATGAAGTCTAAATATAGATCAATTATCTGTGATGAAAATTTAGTATGCAAATGCTGAGGGCTGTCAGTATAAAATCTTGAAGGGTTTCAATCACAGTAAGAAAGTAAGTGTGCCCTTTAAATACAGTGGTTTAAATAAGAAAATTAGTAATATTAATTTCACTTGTTTTTTCCTCCCCCCCCTTCTTCCTCCTCCTCCTCCAAATGTGGCTACAAGAAAGATTTTTTCCGTTTGGTTTATTCAGGTAGGGTCTCTGTAGTATATATAGGCTGACGTGAAATTTGCCATGTAGACCAAGTTGACCTCTTGGGGCAGCCTCCAGATAAACAGAAGTGCTGGGATTATAGATGTCAGCCACCACACCTGACTCAGAAAGTTTCTAAATATCCAGGTAGCTAATTTGTTATTGTTTTTTTTTTTTTTTTTTTGAGAGTCTCTTGTAGCCCAGGCTGACTTCCAATTTGTCATATAGCTAAGGATGAGTTTGAATTCCTAATTCTCTCCTCTGCTCTCTGCCCTCTGCCCTCTGCCTGCCTGTCCAGTAGTGGGACTGCAGACATGTGCCACAAAGCCTGGTTTATGCAGTCCTGGGGATCAAACCCAGGGATTCCTGCATGCGAGGCAAGCCCTCCCCACCTGAGATTCCTTTCTAGCCTCTTTTATGTTTGTCTGGGGTTTGTTGTCTGTCTGTCTGTTGGTTTGTTTGAGAAGGTTTTGCTATGTAGCCCAGATGGCTCAGAGCTGAGCTCCTGAGTACAGGGAGCACAGTCCTGCATTACCGTGCCTAGCACTCTGTAGTTCTATTCAAAGCTGAGCTACAACAAGCAGTCGGCCTGTTATGGCTGAGGAAAACAGGAAGGTTCAGTGGTGAGGGCAGGCCAGGCAGTGAGTGAAGTTCAGGAGGTGGGACCGTAAGACCTGTGTCTATTATGCCTTTCTGGAATGCCAAGTCTGGAAGTGGTAGAGCCCACGGGAAATCCATGCTTTCCTCCTAGACACATCTTCTAGGTAACCCTCGGGTCTGTGAACCCATGTCCATCCATCGCCTGTGGCTTGAAGTTACAATGAGCATACCATGAAGAGGTGGAAAGTCACGTCCACAGTTCAGAGGGAAATTCTGAACCACTCTTCCAGTCGGTCTCACAGGAAAATGTGGATAGATGCACAGCTGGGTTCACTGTGCACACAAAGACTTCCACATCTCGTGGGAAGAGGTGACAGTTACAACCAGGCAAGTCTCAAGGAAGGAAGAACTGGAAGAATGTGGGGGCGGGCTCCTCACATGCCTGTGCAATCAAGCCCATGGACTGCGGCAGGCCTCTTCCTTCCTCCTCTGCTCCACACGGTCTCTTCTGTTGTTCTCTTCAATACAGCCTTTTGTTGTTTGTTTTTAAGACATCGTTTCTCTGTGTAGCCCTGGCTGTCCTGGAACTTGCTCTGTAGACCAGGCTGGCCTCGAACTCACAGATCCACTTGTCTCTGCCAGAGTTCTAGGACTGAAGGTGTGAACCACCGTACCCGGCTTCACTTTAACCATCTTTATCTGAAAAAAGAGTTTCTTTCGCCATAGAATACTAAATGGGATAGAAAACAAGCAATAGCAATTTGTTTTCAGCTGTAAGATGTCCAAAAAACAAGGACCAAGGACAAAACCAACCGGAGACAGGACATAATTTATCCTAAGTGCCCTCCTAGATAAGAGCTGACCCGGCAAAGAAAGCTTTCACTTACAGCCAGCACACTGTCTTCTTTAAAGCACTATTAAATAAGTGAACCATCGCATAGCCTGGCGGAGAGGCTAGAGCTCCTCCCTGCGGCATGGAAGATGCTGTAACCAAACGTGCAACTCTGCCTCTATTCCCAAAGCTGGAAACCCCCATGAAGTAGCTGTTGTGGGAGCATCAGCCAGACTTAAAAGAAAACTAAAGAGAACTTACTGCTGATTTAGAACTGTAAATGTGTTCCCTTCTGAAACAGGAAACATCAACTATTAGAAGAGAGGAAGCAAGTCTAGCAGGCAGGGACAATCCCTGTGTGAGGGTGGCACATGGTGTGGTGGCCGGCCTTGGTCTGGGAGCATTCTTACATGGCTTAGGACCAATAACTGTCCTCTCTCTCTCCTCTCTCTTTCTCTCTCTCCCTCTCCCCCCCCCCTCTCTCTCTCTCTCTCTCTCTCTCTCCTCTCTTCTCTCTCTCCCTCCCTCCCTCCCTCCCTCCCTCCCTCCTTCCCTCCCTCCCTCCCTTCCTCCCTCCCTCCCTCCCTCCCTCCCTTCCTCCCTCCCTCCCTTCCTCCCTTCCTCCATCCCTCCCTTTCCCATTTTTTTCACACAGGGCAAATGAAGGGGAAGTATGACAACAGACCATGTTCCTGATTTAAAGGACCCCACAAAGTGAACTGTCACCATTTTAGCATCTAAAGGCATCCTGATTCCTGAAGGACCGACTCCCGACTGACTCCCAGATGTCTTGCACCTCACTGGCCCCCCATCCCCTCGGCCCATTTGTGCTAGTGTGACAGATCTAGTGTCCATCCCGTAGATAACTTACTCTGTAGCCCTCGTTTCTTTGTCAAACATGTGCACGCTTGATTGAGAGCCAAGTCTTACGCAGTTTCCACCCTTAATGCTACTCAACACTGCTATTTCCTCTTCTAGATTGTCCAAGTCACTTAGTTTTTTGACTTAGCTGCCCATACAATCTGGAATGGCCTGGGCATACAGTTAGACAACTCAGGGGCAGACAGGGGACAGCACATCTTTGTCTTTTGAGATATCTACACATGGGAAAACTAATTGAGAACAGACAGGCAAAAAGCCATTTACAGGTTTGTACTTAGAAAAGCAAGAAGGGTTCAGCTGATACTCTTTTAATGTTAAGGCCAAAAAAGGATCTTAAAAAATTATATAGGTGTTAAAAAGCAAACAAAACCTCAGGCCAGGAGAGAGGTTGCATAATAATCTCAACATCCGGCAAGTCTCTGAGTTCAAGGCCAGCCTGGACTACATAGTGAATTCCAGGAAAGCCAGGGCTACACAGTGAGGCCCTGTCTCAAAAGCAAAACAAATCAAATGAAAGAAACAATAACATAAGCTAGCCATGGAGGCTGAGGCAGGAGGATTATGAGTTTGAGGCACAGTCTGGACTATGATAAGAAAAAGGGAGGAGGGAGGAAGGGAGGGTAGGAAGGCTCAAACTAAAAGAGCCAGGACCTTTGGAAGTTCTTCAGCAAGTGTGTGCACCAATACCCACCCTCTCCACAAACTAAAAATACACAAAAACAACAACAAAAACAACAACAACAAGCTAAACCACCAGTTGCTTCTGTTTAAAAACGTAACTCAACGCATAGGAGGAAAAGCCATAAGTACAGAAATGTACCGATAGTCTGCTTCTGCAGCAGCCTGGGATCCCACGCTTGGTGCATAGATAGATGAGAAATCCCTTTTACTTTTCACACCTCTTAAATAATGAGGGTGTTTTTGCTACAAGAAAACAGAAAGATCAAGATGAATACATCTGAATCTATGAGTGAATAGGCAGTGACTGATTCCTAAAACTGTGCCGGTTAGCAAGTCTCCAAGTGCTAATATATGCATTTTGCCAAATTTCTATTTAACTAATTCTCTGAGTAACGTGATCCCATGTCACACTCCAGGTAGATCAGCTTGGTATCTCAGACTACCCCAGGGTTACTCTACCCCATTCATATATCTTTTTTTCTTCAATTTTAAACGTTCTTCAGTTTTAAACGTTGTCCCAGTGCTGGACAAGCTTTGGGGTTTTGCTTCTGTTTGTTCATTGGTTTGTTTGTTTGTTTGAGACGGGGTCTCACTGTGTATACCACCTGGCTGGCCTTTAGCTCAGAGAGATTAGATTCCCCTGCCTCTACCCCCTAGGGGTTGGTACCTTCAGACCTGGTTAAGTTTGGTTTTGTTTCCTTGTCTGCTTCTTCTCCACTGGCTATGGAATATTGCCTGGCCTCCATCTGATGCAGATTCCTGCTGCATTAGACATCAGCTCTGGCTGACTGACATCAGCTCCTGTCCATCTCAGCCAAGTGTCAACACCAGGTCTGTCACCTTCTCCCTTGTCTGTGGGACATGCACTGGCTGTTCTGAGAGTTGTTCCTGCTGGTCAAGGTGGGGACACAGAAGGTAAACATGACCAATGAGAACACACTCAGCCTCCTGCTCTAATCTTCCTTTGTCAGGGAGGCCTCGGCATTTGAGTTATGGCCAGGCCTTTGAGGTCTCCCTTCCTTCCTATTGCAACAGAGAAGGAAGGAATTCTCCTGTGCTGTTCACCTCTGCTACTGACCCTGCTTCTTATAAGTTGTTTTAAGTGGCTAAGACAGCATTGTGCACATGTTTGAATCCTTGCTTTCTTCTTTAAAAAGAAGATATGTTCTTTCTTACTGAAATACTGTGGAACTGGAGACACAGTGTGCACTCTACGGCATACTGCAGACAGCAAACAAGCCACAGTCATGATCTCGGTCCCCATACACCCATCCATTCATCCATCCATCCATCCATCCATCCATCCATCCATCCATCCATCTGCCTTGCTACCCAGTCACCAACAGGTACAGATGTAAGGTCAGAGGTGGGCAACAAACCTGGAAGGAGATCATTCTCTGGTCACACCTCCACTACTCACTTCTCTAGGCATTAAAACCAAGAGCTAGGAAGCTGGGACCACAGGAAGAAAACAATGTGTAGGTCTCAGGCAGAACAGGAAGCAGGGAAATGACAGAACTCTTATTTACTTTATTTGAAAAGAAATAAGACTCAAAAAAAAAAAAAAAAAAAACCAAAACAACCAACCCCACTAAACTCATAGCTTCTCTAAGTATTAAAAAAGTTATTCTTGTCTTGAATGCAAAAGTCAGTTAAGTTGAATATAATAAAATATTGCAATCACAATAATGTCCTTCCAGTCTCCTTTGTTACATTTCTGAGTGGGTCTCTTAGTTTCAAGAGGCCTAGTTAACCTTTAGTTCAAACTGGCAAACCGCATGTGTAGGAATGTTCCCTATAACTGGTTACCTGAGTCAGAGCCCATTGAAATACCAGGAAGTCCAATGCAGTATCATACCTTGCACACATGGCTCGTCTCATATTCACGTGCAGGACTCGTCCCTTGAAGCAAGACCCTCCAGCTAGACCAGGAGTGGTGTCACCCACATCTGCTTCCCCGACCCTCTCCCTTGTCCAAGGCTGCCCCGTTACTGGTTACTGAACCCACGAGTTGTTTGCAATGCTGCTCAATGTTACTCTTTCGCGTGCTTCTAGTCCCCAACAATGGCCATGCTGTTTCCCAGCTTGGAAAATTAACATGATCATCTCCATCGCCCTGGCGGTCATGTTCCGCTCTGGGTGGCCAACAGAAGGCGGTGCATAGAGCCGCCTTTGTTGGGAGGAAAATGCTCTCTCTGAAGCTTATGGTGACACTGAAGTTGTTTTGTACTACATACTGTTCCTGGCTCAAACACATGCAAATGACAGCAAACTCCCGGAGGAGTGTGAGGACACAGAGAGGAGGGACAGTCTGGCCAGGAAGGTTACAGAACGCAAACGCGCCCTGTGTTTGGAATTGCTTTTCCATTTCATTGCATGCGTGTGGGTGTTTTGCCTCATGTATGTCTGTGTATCACATATGTGCCTGCTGCTGTTGTAACCCCCGAATTACTGATACTAGAGAGACTTCAGTGTTGTGTACAGACGTTTGCCTCTGCGTTCCCACTCCCTCCAGCCCAAGGCAAGCACCATATACAGACAGCTGGTTTCTGTGCTGCATCCTCCTGCAGCAGCCTGGGGCTCCCCTATCATTAGAATGGTACTACCCATAAAACTCCCCCTTAATGAGGACATTCTGAGGAGACAGTGTGAGACATCCTCCCCACCTTTGCGGTTCCAAAAACCAACGCTCCTTCTGATAAGCAGCAGAACTCTCTAGGTGCCTGTCCTTGAGACCTTAGAGAAATAACAAGCTCAAGGGAGACTAGGACCTCGAGTTTAAAATCATGGAGAAAAGGTAATCAGAGGTCGGGTCACAGACAGTTATGACGTCCATGAAATTAGTCCCTGAACAGACACCCATTTACCGTCCCCACTCCGGGCTTCAGTTCCATCCCACCAAATGGTTACAGCTCTCCACCCCCCTTTTCTGTGAACATTCAGGGAATTCCTAACCATACTGTATATAAACCCAGTGTTTTTCTGGACTCAGGGTCACTTGCCAGCATTCACTCGGTGAGACTCGAGAGACTGGCCATCTGAGTTTGAACTTGAAACTATAAAAAACTCTTTCGTAATTCTTGGGCTGGTCTGGGTTTCCCGTGGACTCAGGGCACAACAGTGCCCTCAGAGACCAGAAGAGGGTATTAGACTGGAGTCAGAGATGGTTGAGTCACCATGGAAGTGCTGGGAATTGAACCCGAGTCCTTGGTTCAGCCAAAAGAGCCAGTGCTCTTAACTACTGCTCCAGGGCTCCAGCCCTGTGTTCTGAGTTTTGGCATATGGTCTTTTGAACTTACCTAAAACTCCAAATTAATTAGTCTTTAAACTCATATCTCTGTCTCTCTCTCTCTTTGTCTGTCTTTGTCTCTATCTCTGACTCTCTCTCTCTTTCTTTCTTTCACAATTACTTAAAAATACATTTTCAAAATGAAATAAGTGGACAGCTTGGCATGGGTTACTTATGTACTGATATAATTAGCTTGGCAGTGGATTTCATGAAAAGTAACATCCCATGGTCATACATAAAACAATGTTGATGTGCTGTGCTTTCCTGGGTTAAAACAAAAAAAGCAAACAATGACTGCTATTATATCTGATAATTTATTTTAGGAAGGTAGAGAAATATTCAGCTCAAGCTCTCTGTAGCTCAGACTCAGTCAATTTAGGGTTAGGGTTAAAAACAAAACAAAAACAAAAACAAAACAAAACAACAACAACAACAAAAAACCCACCCACAGCTTAACAGAGCAAAACACACAGTAGATTTAACACAGCCAATAAGAGTCTCTTAAGGACAGGAACAAGCTGGAGACAGCTGACACCAGACCAGCGTAAACGGGTACAGTAGATCCAACTCTCAATACCCGTTTATCAGGAGCTGAGGTCATGGCTCAATGCAGCAGATGTTTGCCTGGCAGAGATGAGGTCTGGAGTCCACATCCCAGAACCCACATAAAAGCCAGGCAGATGTGACAGAGCTCCCATAGTCCCAGTGCCAGGGTATCCTCAGGACATCCTCAGGGCAAGCTGGGTAACTAGACCAGCCGGAATTGGCATGCTCTGGGTTCAGCAAGAAAACCCGCCTAAACCAATAAAATGGAGGAATCCAGGAAGATGATCAGCATCAACTTCAGGCCCCCGCATGCATATATATGTGTACCCAATGACATGTGAACATTCGAACACACAAAATAAACAGCTTTTTAAATCTCTGATCTCTGGGAGCCGAAAGTTGTCTCTCTTCCTCTCCCTTTCAGACACTAAAGTGAGTCCCTTTAGCACCAGACGTTCAGCACAGCCTGTGCATGTGAGCTGAGCTGAAGTTGTGACTTTGTCCCTACTGGGATGCTGGCAAGGCAGGGAATCATGACTCATAATGGTTCTGTCAAGCATGGGGGTGGTCAGTCAGACAGTGGGGACTACTAAAATGGCCCCTTGTTCCTGTGCGCATGCCCAATGCTGTAATGCCTGGGACAGCACACATCAAACACAAAGTGGTGCTTATAAAATGTGACCCCTGACACATCTATTTCAGATACCAGACAGCATAAGCAGAATGCGGGTTTTGAAAACATTTTCTATGTCAAATTATCGGAAGATTAAGCTTAAGTTCAGAAACAACTTTTTTTCTTCTTCTTCAAAAGTCACCCTCACTTTGGGGCTCTTTTTGGCAACAACAAAAAAAATGCACATTTTTTTTCTGTGTTTTAGTGGACTTTTGTGTTTTTATGATTTATTTCTAGTTTCTATTTGTTTCCTTCATTGTGGTCTTACTCAGGGTCTGACAGACACTTTAAATACAGTGTATAGGGTTTTTCTGACTACTGGGTCAGTATTGTAATGTCAGGAAATCACAGTGGTAATGTCTTAACAACAACAAAATTCACTAATAGCTCTCTAAGATGATTGTATTGTTATAGAAAAGAACAGCAGGTGTTGTACTGTCATAGGTTAAAGGATCTGCATTTGGCTATCGCTCTCTTCAGTCCGGGCACATTATTCTGGACTTCTGGCAATGTTTCCAGAATAGGAGTGAGTCATCCGTCTTCTATAACCTCAAACAGGATCCTGTTACATCACGCTGATTTCTAATAAAAGGAGATGTTAGAGTTTCCATTTCTAGTCCACGTTTCGCAACTGAACTGAAGGAAAGACCTTGGCACTGACATTTGGTGGGGGGAGTCACTGTGCATTTCTGAAACTTACTGAATGGAGAGTTAACGGTGTACTTAGGTGACGTGCATTCATCTCTTTAGATCCGGAGCCTATGCAGGGAATTTTGAGACTCAGTCATAGAGCCTACAAATACATTAGGCAAGTGATCTACCTCTGAGCTGCACCCTCAGCCCTGGTGTTTTAAAGTCAACAAGTCATCTCGAAGCATTGCTAAAGCTCACATGGACCACACTGTGTGGCTAAGTTTTTATTGTCAACTTGACACTGCCTAATGCAACCTGGTAAGAGGGAAATCCTAATTGAAGAACTTCATCCATCAGACTGGCTTGTGGTCAGGTCTGTCTTGATTCCTGGCTCATGTGAGGAGGGCCCACCCCACTGTGGGCAGAACTATTCCTCAGAAGTCTTGGGATGTGTGTTAAAGTGAGCGAGAAGCAAGGCAGTGGGGAGGAGAAACAGTACTCTCCCACAGTCCTGCTTCAGGTCCTGCTTGAGTTCCTGCCCTGGCTTCCCTCAATGTCAGACTGTGACCTCCCACAGTCTGGCATTGTCCTCCCAGGTTGCTTCCAGTCATAGTGTTTTATTACAGGAACAGAAAGCTCAGTAGACCACACAGATCATACTTTTTTTAAAAAAAAAAGACGGAAATTAGACTCATTTCCTGGGATATTCTTTTAAATTTAATGGGAAACTTTGAGTAGGTGGCCAATATATTCCAACTTAAGAAATAACAACAAAAGAGGCCAACAGCACTGGGAGGGCAGAACGTGGCGTTTAGGAGGCTGGAGGGATGGCTCAGTGGTTAAGAGAACAAACTGCTCTTCTAGAGGACCCGAGTTCAGTTCTCAGCACTCATAGTGGGGGTCGGGACCACCTGGAGCGCCAGCTCTGTGAAGCAAAATCATGGTTCCTGCTGTTGTCCTTCACCCTGAGCTACTTTAGAGTGAGCATCTCGGCAGCCTGGACACAGGAAACATGCAATGCGTGCACTCACTAGGTCCTCCCGTCCAGTATGGCAGTTACTAAGCACCTATGAGCACCAAGTCTTTGGCATGCGATTGGTCCAATTTGAACACTTAATAAAAATAAATAAATAAAATCTCATTTTATTTATTGCTCATTAGGCAATAGATTTTATGATTTGAGTTACATAAAATATATTGCTTAAATTATTTTCAGTTGTTTTTACTTTTCAAATGTGGCTACTGGAGACTTAAAACCACGGATGTAATTTACATTATTCCTGGATAAGCTAGGCGAGGATAGTCAGTGCTATAAAATTAGAAGAAATAATCATTATAGAATATGAAAAGATGTTATTTTTAAAAAATAAGCAAAAACCGAGGCATGCTGGCACATGCTATATCCTTATATTCTCAGCATTTGAAAGGATGCCGCAGGAGGATGGTCACGAGTTAGGCCAACCTGAGCTCCATAGCAGGAGAGCACATTAAAAAAAAATCATAAAGATAAGATGGTGATTTAAAGAGCTCAGAACAGGAAATGAGTGGGACACTCCCGGTCAGATACACCAATATTTACACAGAGAGATCAGGAGATCTGTAGGTGAGGGGTATTCCGAGAGAAAGCGTTTCTCCTGCGACACCAGACTGTTGGGCTGGGAGCAAGTCAGAACAAATCCTAAAGACCTTCCTATCGGAACCCTCCTCCTCCACCTGTCTGCAGAGCAAACACAAATCCTACGCACAAGGCCAAAGGTTACAAATCTGCAGTGCACGAGAAGGAATCTGGTGACCGTATCTGTAAGAATGCCAGGGCTGTCGATACATTTGAACATTAATGAACATTTGTTGGACTGAGGTAAAAGGGTGGCATTTTCCAGGAAACTGGATTACTGACGGGAAGCCCAGGAGAGAACAGCTGCCCACCCTTAGGTTGGGCTTTTCCTTAGCTCCTGGAAACCCGGTAAGAAAGTGAACAGCCCCTGCCTGCCTCAGCTCGCATCTGTCACATCTGTCATCTGAGGACCAGAAGTGAATGTTGAAAGATACTGTCCTTGGCATTTACAGTGTGCTTTCTCTCTAAGGGAAAGCAGAAGCGGCCATATGCATATGGTGGGCACAGCCCCTCCACTTCCAGGGTGGCACAGGGTAACAGCCCTACATGTCACCTGTGTTGTGTCACCGTCAGGGAGGAAGAAGGGCCTCTTTTCACTCTGTTCCCGCACTCTCCTAAATGATCTACAAATACAGAACTTGCTTTGTAGACCAGGCTGGTCTTCAGTTCACAATCTGCCTGCCTCTACCTCCCGAGTGCTGGGATTAAAGGTGCACACCGTCACCACAGCCACCAGCGGCAGCCTTAAGGTCTGTTTTTTAAAAATGCCCTAGATTTGAACTCGCTAGTTTTTGTATAAGTGACATACCTAAATCAGATTCAGAAAACTTAAGAGGAACAAGGGACAATGATAATTTTTTTTCAATCTTAGAAAAGTGCTCCCTTTTTATTAGTCACAAGACTCGGGGAACATTATTTTTGCATTCATGGGAGGGCGATGGTGGGGAGGTGAGAGGGGTCTCACACCATCCCCCAGAATGTCCTGGAACTCACTATGTAGTCCATCCAGACTAGCCTTGAACTCACAGCAATCCTCCTGCCATAACCCCCCAGTTTCTGAGACTACAGTCATGAGCTGTCACACACATTCTCGAAGGTTTAAAAGTTTGTAAGGATGTAGGGAAACAGAGCTGTTCTTAGGGATACACAGCAGGCGCTCTTTTAACATATCATGGTATCTCAGAATGGCTTCTTTAAAAAATGCTCAACCCTAGGCCTCCTGCGGCCAGCAGGTCCATGGGAAATAGTGAAAAGAGGTGGGGAGGCAGCCCCCACAGGAGATGGTGATTTCACTTTAAGAATACGCTGGAACAACCTCCTGTGCCATCTGGTGCCATCCGTGTGAACTGTGGCATGCCCTTCCCTTGGTTAATGGTCCAAAGTCAGAGAGCTCAAAGTCTTCTGGAAGTGGCAAGCCGGGCCTCCTCCTTTTCCTTACTGGTTTGACCATCTCTCCGGTCAGCTTTCTCAGGAATGACGAGACTAGCCTCACTGGCCAGGGCCACCCTTCCAATTTGCAAAGGAAACTTCTTTTTAATTCTGTGGAAAAGTTTTTCTCCTATGTCAAGTTCAACATAAAAATGTGCTGCTCCAGGCTGGGCAATCTGACGTCCCAGGGCGCTGTAATTCCAACACTTCTATCTGCTGCTCCTGTGTCTGGGAGATGAAGGCATCTTTAATGTCATCTGTCACACGGCAGCCGAGGGGCACAGAAATGACCAGAAGCTGGAGGCGATGGCTCCTATCACTTCTTGACTCTTAAAGAAGCATTTCAGAGTAACCTTAGACTTCTCCACGTCGTCTTCCACCACCTCGGCCGAAAGCTCCGAAACTGACCGGTAGTGTCCAGTGGGCGGGATGGGTACACGGTCATCAGAGAAGCCTCCTTTGGCCAGGGTGAGGTAGAAATGTGTGCCAGTGATGACCACCAGATGTTTTTGGACTTCAGGGCCCGAAAGGCAAAATGGAAAGGCCTGTTGGAGGCTTGTTATCCCTTCCTGTGGATGACTGTTTCCTTACCTGCTTTTCATTCAAATCGCACACACTGGCTGGCTGGCTGGTTCTTCCTCAGGGGCAGGGATTTGTTCTCTAGCTGCGTGCTTCCTAGATTCTCCGGAGGGGTTCTCAGGGACACCGGCTGCTTACCAGCTCCGCTCCAGCCATCAGCCTCATGGGAATAGTACTGAATGCATAAAGAGCCTTTTTCTTTTCTGGATTTCCAACATTGGCCAGCGCTACGAAGGGAGTGGCACGCTGCAAGCCTTCTTGTTTCCAAAATGGTTTCCAGCGTGGAAGTCTCTCGTTATATGAATTTTCCAAAGCAACAAAATGATACCTTGTTTTCAAGCTTGTGGCAAGTCTGGAGACCAAAGCAGAGACTCTCTCTCTCTCTCTCTCTTTCTCTCTCTCTTTCTCTCTCTCTTTGTATCCACTTCTCAAGAGGAATTCCCAAAGTTCCCCCACATACTTGGGTATTGGGGACATGAGCAAGACATCAACACCCTTAAACTGGGATGCCGAACACAGCCTTGTTCTCAGGGAAGGCGAATCCTTGGGATGAAAAGTGTATCCTAAGGACTCTGTCCTACTGAGGTGTACAATCTGCAGCCCTGAGCTTCCAGTGAAGATGATGCCTTTTCCATCCAGGTAAGTGATGTTTTCAGTGTAATTCATACCCATCAGCATCTTGGGACTATTTTACTGTTTCCTGGTCATCGGCACCAAGTACGAATGTCTGAATAGGAGCTTGCTTGTTGCCAGTCTTAAATTCCTCCCACTCTGCATCTTGGGTAGAGCGTGTGTGTGTGTGTGTGTGTGTGTGTGTGTGTGTGTGTGTTCCCGCTTATCTTCTCAATTGTCTGAACTCTATTCAATAAAACATCAAGCTTTTTCTTCAACATCTCCACCAGCCAAGCGATGCAGTGCCTTCTGAGCTGGCGGTAATGACAGCCTGTGCTGGGTCAGCCACCCAAAGCTAGGAACACGAATGAGCACTCGAGGTTGCCACGCCGGTGATTTTGTTTTTATAGTCCTTGATAGGATGAATACAAGCATACAACTCAGTGCAACTAAGAGATGCCTTTTTTTAAAAAAGAAGGGAAAAGTGTAAACTTTTTTTTTAAAAAAAATAGACGCAATGTACTGCTATGGGGAGAGTGTTTCAGACATGAAATTGGAAGCAAAAAAAAAAAAAAAGTCAAGATAGATGAAGGTCACCGGGTATGTATAATATATGCCTTATCCATATATGTGTGGTTATGTGAGGGCGGCAGGATGAGCTGCCTGGGACAGGGAACCTCTTTCTGAGTCGGTGGGACTCAGTGCCCAGAATTCCTACACAATCAAAGCATTTCTAGGAAAAGCCACCTCCTGAGCAGCTGCTGAGTGCTTTCACCTTTTCTTAACTCCAGCAGAGGGGACAGTCACAGCGCTGACTTAAGGACAAAAGAGAAACTCCAGGAGGCAAGAAAGCTACTTGAGTCAAGAAGGGGAATTCCTGGTCCTGACTGAGGATTGCTGGTCTATAAAAGCTCCTCAGACTCCTCAGGTTCAGCCTTCCCGCTGCCACAGCTCTCTGCAAAGAGAGATCTCCAAAGCCCAGGTAGAGAGCTGCAGCAGCTGCTGAGATGAACAGGAAGGTCACAGCCATAGCCCTGGCTGCCATCATCTGGGCCACAGCTGCTCAAGGTATTTGGTGCCCTTAGCTTCTGAGTCTGTCTGTTCCTTGTGTTACTTTTCAAATATCTTTTTCTCTAAAATATACAGTTTTTAAAATTTACTTAATTTCACATATTAGAAGTTCTAGGGGGAGGGTATAGGGAACTTTCGGGATAGCATTTGAAATGTATATAAAGAAAATATCTAATAAAAAATAATAATAAGGGGCTGGTGAGATGGCTCAGTGGGTAAGAGCACCCGACTGCTCTTCCGAAGGTCCAGAGTTCAAATCCCAGCAACCACATGGTGGCTCACAACCATCCGTAACGAGATCTGACTCCCTCTTCTGGTGTGTCTGAAGACAGCTACAGTGTACTTACATATAATAAATAAATAAATCTTTTAAAAAAAATAATAATAAAAAAAAGAAGTTCTAGCAATGGCGCAGCAAATGTTGGAAATCCTTAAAGAAAATGATCATTTTATGGATTCATTTTCTTTCTTTCTTTCTTTCTTTCTTTCTTTCTTTCTTTCTTTCTTTCTTTCTTTCTTTCTTTCTTTTCTGTTTTTTTTTTTTTTCAAGACAGGGTTTCTCTGTGTAGCCCTGGCTGTCCTGGAACTCACTCTGTAGACCAGGCTGGCCTCGAACTCAGAAATCCACCTGTCTCTGCCTCCCAAGTGCTGGGATTAAAGGCGTGCGCTACCCCTGCCCAATTTCTTCATTTTCTGACAATTATCCAGTCCTCAATGCCTGTTCAGAGAATCTTATGTGGGATTATGTTGGTATTCTGAAAAAATTAATGTTTTAACCATGAGACTGCTAATTTGTTATGACCAATACTTTCAGAAGAGAGAAAAGGAAATTTCTCTCTGGGGCAATGGTCATAAAAATGTCATACGTGCTTGATCAATATGTCACTTGAGGGCAAGAGTGATTTAAGGGTAGCGTGGATACAGACAACGCTCCACAAGCTCTTCCCAGAGAATACTGTTCCTAAATAGAAGCATTGTTCACATTTCCCATGACTGAACCTGGAAGTGTTTCTCCTGGGAGCTGATGGTTCTTACTCGATTATCACAGCAGACCTGGGCTAATCCAGATATGAAGTTAATGTGACAAGCCAAGCCATTTTTACAACTCTTGCTGCTGTTATGAAATAATGAACCTCTGAGGTTTCCTTGGGAGCATCTGGAAGCTTTAAAGACAGTTCCAGCTGTGGAAGACAACATGATTCATAATACTTAGTCTTAATCTAGAATTTGAACTGCGAAGACAAAGATCAAAGGAATTATTAACTATTTGCTCATTTAGTAAAGAACAGATCACCAGCGACTGTAAACGACGCTTGTATACCCATTCCATCAGTCATAAAATAATTCCAAATAAATAGCCACTTTGTTCTCTGGGTTGCTGTATACTGTGTAGGTGTTATTTAAAGTAATCAAGAGCCGGTCTCATAGCATACCCATACTGTAATATAATTTCAGCACTTAGGAGGGTGAGCTGAGTGTGGTAGGATAATGCCAAGATGGGGGTGGGGTGGGGCTGCTATGTAGTGAGTGCTTCAAGTTCAAGATCATCCTGGACTTTGTGGTGAGTTGGAGGCAAACCTGGTCCAAATGGCAAGTGAGTCCTGTCTAAATTAAATAATTAGCAAATATTAGGGAAGGAAAGCATCAAGGATACAGCAAATTAGCCTAATGCAGAGAGATTCAAAAACTTAATTTCAGTCTGCACAGTTGAGATTAACAAATGTGTCTGCCATCCACTGCACAGCCCTGACTAACCAATGCTGTGGTCTGTCCCAGGCTTCCTTATGTTCAAAAGGGGGCGCTGTCTTTGCATCGGCCCTGGGGTGAAAGCCGTCAAAATGACAGAGATCGAGAAAGCTTCTGTAATTTACCCGAGTAACGGCTGCGACAAAGTTGAAGTGATGTATGTGCTGGAGGTGACAATGGTATGGGTGCTTTTGTTTGGTTGATGTTTTCCCACCAAAGTTTAAGACTATTTTGTGTCTCCCTTACCAGTGTTACTATGAAGCCTCATAAACGACAAAGGTGCCTGGACCCCAGATCCAAGCAAGCTCGCCTCATAATGCAGGTAGGTTTTGAGTCGGCCAGGTCGGAATGTGCTTTACCCACGAGAGTGCTGGAACACAGAGAACAGGCGACTGCCGGAAGACCCCATTACCATCCTAACAGAAGCACCCAGTTAAGGGGTCCTGGGTTAAACCTGGCCACATCTTTATCCTCTGCATTGTTTTTACAGGTCAGCTCTTAATTACTGAGGAAACGAAACAACCCAGTAAGTAAAACTTCATTTTCTCATTACAGACAATCGAAAGAAAGAATATTTTAAGGCGCCAAAACATGTGACATCCTGGGAGCGTCTGACTGTGAGCCCTCCAATAAGAACTCTGTGCCAGGAACCCGACCCTCTGCTGTCGTGGAACATGCATCCACGTATTACCAGGCTGCAGAACCTTCTAGAAGGTCCGATACATCTAAACTGTTCTACTTGGCTATGAAAAATATTTATCTCTAAAAGTCATGTGCACACTACCTTCTGTGGTTACAGTGGATGCATTGTTACTGCAATCCGGACCAGTGCTGGATTCAAAAGCATCTGTGTGTGTAGTAAAACATTCCTCAAAGAATTGTTCATGCAAATAAACATTCCTTTCCCCAAATATCACGAGGCACATGAACATCGAGGAAGACATTTCCACATTTTGTCTTGTTTGTTCATTTAAAAAGACTACGATTCATGAGGTGCCGGAAAACATTTCTGCGTTGTAGAAACTAGTAAGAACACTACTGTTTGTTTCCTAGTTAGTCGCACTGGCTAGTTAGTCACACTGGCTAGTTAGTCACACTGGCTAGTTAGTCACACTGGCTTCCCCCTGAGGCCTTCTAAGGGGTTAAGATGTGTTAATTTCCTGCATGTCTGGTTTTATCAGTGACAATAACCTGAATAGATTTTTAAAATAAATTGGTACTGTTCACCAAAGAAAAATGTAGGAAAAAAAAATCTGTGCACCTCTTTCAGTCTGTTTTCCTGTGAGTCTGCCTTTGAGAAAAATATGTAAATGTGTACTTTGTTCCTTTCCTTGGTCATACTGTGAATGAATGGTAGGGATGGCTGGCTCTGTCTCTCCTTGAAAAGAATAAGAATTGTGCTTCTCTAGTAAGCTATTGTAACACTTATTAAATCATCAACAGCTACATGCTTTCTGGACATTGAGATGCCTTTAGATTGTTTTTGCTTTGTTTTGTTTTTTAGAGCTACACAGGTATTTGTCTTCACATAGAATTCTTTAGAAACGTACATGCCTTTAATCCCAGCACTTGGGAGGCAGAGGCAGGCGGATCTCTGTGAGGTCCAGGCCAGACTGGTCTTTCAGAACAGCCAGGGCTACACAAAGAAACCCTGTCTCAAAATATTTTTAAATAGAAAGGAATATACTTTAGTGAGGAGGAGCTGAAGATGAGAAAAAGTATGATTAAAAGGTACTGTTAAAATTTTCAATAAAAAATTACCCAGGTGTGGTGGTACACACCTTAATTTCAGCACTTGAAAGGCAGAGGCAGGAGGATCTTGAGTTCAAGGCCAGCCTGGTCTACAGACCAGGAGTTTCAGAATAGCCAGGGCTACACAGAGAAACCCTATCTTAAAGTAAAGAAAAAAGAAATGCCCAAATAAAATAAAAGAAAGAAAGAAAAGAAAGGAAGAAAGGGAGGGAGGGAGGAAGGAAGGAAGGAAGGAAGGAAGGAAGGAAGGAAGGAAGGAAGGAAGGAAGGAAGAAAGGAAGGAAGAAAAGAAAAAGAAATGTACTTCGATAGTAGTCATAAAGGAATCTAATCAACTTCACTTAGGATTGAAGAGACTCTTCCTGGCTGCCCCACCCCAGCCCCTTTCACCTGTTAAATCTCTCCTATTGTGACTTTCTGAGCTGCGTCAAAAGGGGAAAGCAAAGGGAGATTTCCTGCCAAGCACAGCAAAGCCCCAGCCAGGCTGTGTGTACTCAGACTTTGCACCTCAGTGAGGGCACACCGACTGTCACCGAGAAACCTGAAATAGTAGCTGTGACAGACACTCTTGCCAGTGTCTCCCTGACGCCTGGCTTGACTCCGCTGGGTCCTTTCTACCACAGCTCCCTTAAGTGTGTGTCCATAGCTGCGTAAATGACACACCTGAATCTGGAGTCACCAAAACAAATGAACAAACAAACAACCTGACAACAGTACAGGATCTCTGGATCCATAACCAAAGCTCAGTTCAAAAATCAACACATGAGGCCAGGGTGTTTGCGGCTGTGTTTACCGTGCTTCACTACAGAACATCACGACCACCTTAGTTCTGAGCACATCCCATGTACACTGTTCTGTGCATGTCATGACACAGGAAATGCAATGAACGAAATGCAGTGAATGAACCCTGTCTGAAGCACTCACACTGGAGACCACCGCACATGCAACAAACTGAAGTAGTTTTTTACTGGGCATATGAGGATACTTGCTTTTACAGAAATATAATTGTTTAATTAAGAACAAAAAGGCTTTTCGTATTTTCTCTTAAAGGACTGAGAATATAACTAATAAACATAAATATTTATGATGTCAGCACAGTCTTTGAACTCTAAATATTTACGTTTATTAGTTATATTCTCAGTCCTTTAAGAGTGGTTTAAAAACAACAACACAAAGGTCCAATACAATCCAACTCAAAGATGCACTAACTTGATATTTCACATCCTGAGAGCTGACAGTAGAAAAGCTATTGGTTGAATAAAAGTGTAGACAGACAACTACTGGGGAGAACAGAGGTAGGCGGGGTTTCAGTTACCAGGCTAAGGGCTGCAGATAGGGACCATGAAAGAGAGGAGAGGAAGACAGAGAGAGGAGTCAGACACCATGAGAGGAGATAGACCAGGGCATGGCCAGAAGTGCAACCTGAGGATGCGCTGACAGAGCAAAGGCAGCCTGGATGAGACTCAAACAGCAGGTAACACGGGCCCTATGGACTGGATGTAAGTTACAATAGCTCAAAACCTGCCCAATCTAGGCTTACAGCTTGTCAAATAAAACACCAAGCTTGTGTGTCATTTATATGGGCTAGCTAGAATAAATAGGTCTTTTATCGTATGAAAACTTAGTGTAGTGTAAACTCCCTAGTGAGTCTGAAGGTGACCCTAATGTAGGCTCCAAATAATGAGGGAGACGGAGTCACAACTGCCTTTTTTCATGTCACCAAACGACCCAGGACTGGGTTACATCCAATCGAGTTGCTGGCAAAGGGGTCCCATCCCCAAACAACCTAAGCTGTTGCCAAAACAATAGGTCTGTGGAGCAGCACAGGACAGAAGCCACGGTGCCACAAAAATCGTCAAAGCGGAGGCAGGCCCCCCTTTCCCTCCCCAGCCTACCGCAGGGCAGGAAAATGCCCTACAGGAGCTGTCCAAAATTATAGCATCAAAAATGACTGTACCTCATCTCCTCAGCCCGCTGCCTTCTCAGGAGCTGCGGGAGCTGTCCACGGTGGTGCACTACCTTCCCTGGCTCAGTGGGAGCTGCCCCTCAGGAGCTGTCCACTGTGGCGACACCTTCTTTCCTGCCTCACCCTACAGCTTTCGTGAAACACCACCGCAGGAGCTGTCCACACTGGCAGCACCTCCTCTCCAGCCTCCCTGAACCCCAGCAGCCCCTCAGAAAAAGCCAGCTGAAGCAGAGAAGGACTTCCCACCCTAACCCGGGGGCTGAATGTAGGAAAAAGGGTGAAAAAAAGCCACCAATCCCTGAGCAGGAAACCCACCAATCCCTGAGTTCCTCAAACTCAAGACTTGAAATCCCACCAGTCCTCACTCTGGAAACCTCTGCCCTGAGAAGCTCCGCCCCCTCAGAACCCCTATATAAGCACAGCCTTTTTGTCCTGTTGTCCACTCCTGGGAGCAGAGGACAGCTATCCCTGGATTCATCCTTCCACACCCTGGACCATCCAATTAATCTCTTTTATGAGATTTCTTGCCTGGTGTGACTCACTTGCCTAGAGAAGCTGAGAAGAAAAGAAGTGGATCAGGGCTGAGGGTCCTGGGCTCCTCAGCTCAGCTGGGGATGCCCTCCCTGGAAGCTTCAGCACCTCTGCTTCATCTCAGAGCTCCCGTGCCTCAGGATGCCCTTCCACTGGGACATCTTCTTCCCTCAGAGATAGTTCCTGGGCTTCCAAGTCCCAAGATACCCTTCCATCTGAAGAGAAACACAGCCAATCTCTACAAACTGATAGCTCCGCCCATTCCTGAAGACAACGCCCACACAATCCACTGAACATGGAGAAGGCAAACTGGTGCTTACATAAACCTTCACCCCTATGTCCTAGTGTCTTTGGTATGGGAAGGTAATCTGCAGGCTACCATGAGAGAAACATAAATACTAATTCAGCCACAAAACCTCTGATCTACAATGATGTCCTGCCTGCAAAATATGCTAGGGCAATGGTGGCACAAAGCTTGTGATGTAACCAACCAATGTCTGATATGATTTAGGGCCCACTTTACAAGAAGGAACCCAATACTGCGTGGGTGACTAAGATAGCCCAGAGAGCTAAGGTAAAGCCAAACACTACTGGTCTGCTAAGGGAACATAGCAATAAAATAACTCCTAACAATGTTCAGCTATACTCATAGACTGGTGCTTGCTCAGCCAGCATCAGCAAAGCTACCTCCAGCTGCAGATGGGAACAAATGTAGAGACTCACAGCCAGACAATATGCAGAGAATGCCAGACTTTGGAACACGGAGCTCTAAATAGGACATCTGCATCAAATCTCCCCACCTCGGAGCTCAGGGAACCCCGGAAAAGCAGACAGAAAGGTTGTAAGAGCCAGAAGGTATGGAGGACACCAGGAGAACATGGGTCTCTACACCAACTGAGCAAACCTCACAGGAACTCAACAGACCCTGAAGCAGCAGGCACAGGGCAGACACCCGCAGGCCTGCACCAGGCCCTCTGTGCATGCACTACAGCTCTTGTGGTCGCTTCCTTCTGTTAGGATGCCTTGTCCAGCCTCCATGAGATGGCTTTTGTGGTGTCTTACTGTATTTTATTTTGTCGTGTTTGATTGCTATCTCTTAGAAGCCTGTTCTTTTCTAATGAAACAGAAAGAGAGTGAGGGGGGAGGGGAAGGAATAGCAGAGTAGAGAGAGGGTTTGGAAAGTGTAATCAGGATTTATTTATGATAAAAGGATACTTTTAGTAAAAGGGAAGCAAACAAAGGGCTTGAGCTAAGTTAATATGAGGAGAGAGGAAATCCAGACGGCAGAAGCAGAACACAACACTCCCCAGGCCACGGTGAGGAAGCCAGGAGGGCTCCGCTTCTATTACATTTTGGATTTATACCAAGTCATCTTTAAAACACAACCATCAACTCCCACAAGGTATTTTTTTTTTTTGGTGTTGTTTACTGTTACCTGCTTATGAGTGGTTTTCATCTATAATATCATTAGTGTATGGACTATCAGCTTGATCTCTACAGCAATGCTCAGAAGTTTGTTACTTTAACATTATAGTAAAAGATTTCTTGTTGAGAAACATATATCCTCTCACATTCACAGCTGTATCTATCTTCTACTCTCCAGAAGTCCCAGTGAGACATGCACTCCCTTTGACCTTGGTCAGAGTAAGAGGACTGCTTCTTCCTCAGTTTACACTTCTCAAGTTGAGAAAAGCCAATGTCCTGATTCATTGATCCATGTCATTGATTCTTCCTTGCCAACAGAGGGGGACAGCAAAGCTAACACAGACAGGCAGCACAGCAGTGACACGAACAGGCAGCAAAGAGCCCGAGTAACACAGACAGACAGGCAGCATAGCAGTGTGCTCAATGACTCTGGGACTTGACTGCCTAGGCTTAGGCTAGAATCTTGCTATGGAACATCGCTGAGCTGTTCAAAACAGTCTAAGACTTTAGTTAAATGAATAAATAAAATAGTACAGCCTCACACAGGTGAAAACATGCAGTAAATGTTGATTTTACTACATGATTTTTAATAAATTCAGTCACTTTGCTGACTGAAAATATCACCACCACTTAATATCCAGGGTAGTGTCAGGAGCTTAGGTACTAGGAAGCCTTGGCTGGGTTAAGACCCACAGTGGCCCACCTTCCTCTGCCTCCCCAGTGCTGTGATTACAGACATGTGCCACCTCATACAGCACTAGTTTTTACTGGACCTCTGGTATCCAGGCTGGATTGTCATTTTACTTAGTGACTCCGTAAACTTATATCCCTAAGCCCTGCATCTGCATGTGTTTGTAACATGAAGACTTGCCCACTCTCCACCCAAGTCAAGGTCATTAAAGAACATCTATTTCTTTGCTACCCCATCTTCCAAATTTAACCCTATCCTGAGCTCTGGTTCTTAATGTGTGGAAGGGGAAACTTAACTAAGCTGTTCTCTTTGGTTTGGTTTGGTTTTTCCAAGACAAGGTTTCTCTGTATAATAGCCCTGGCTGTCCTGGAACTCACTCTTGTAGACCAGGCTGGCTTCAAACTCACAGAGCTCCTCCTACCTCTGCCTCCAGAGTGCTGGGATTAAAGACTTGAAATTAAGTTCTTTAACTCTTATTTTCTTCCTAAGTGAGCCCTGAACAGTAAATACTAGCAAAATAAATGCAACAAAAGCCTTGAGGATATTTGAAAGAAAATAATGTATTTTTAAGTTATCATTTTCCTTCATTTCCCCCCCCCCCAATTCAAACACCCCGTGCAGGGTTGGCAGGGACTGGAACATCAGCATAAAACTTGCTCTGGGCCGTGAAGCACAAACACCATGCTGTGCCTACAACAAATGCACATGCCCAGACAAGATGCCATTTGGCTGGCTTTTGGCTTGCTGAACTTTGTCACAGGGGCAATTGTGAGCTAGTTAACACGGTACTATTTTAGTTGGTAGAATCTCAGATTCATCCACACTTGGTATAAATTATTTTTATATAACATCTTAAAATCATTTGCCTCTCATGTAGATGCCCGCTCCCCCACTCCCACCCCAGAACACTAGCTGCTAGTAATATCTTAACTAGTATTAAAGCTGCTAGTAATATCTAACTAGTATTAAAACCAGTTTTAAATGTGTTACTTTAGAGTTTTCTTTGGAATTTTATCATCTGTAAGAATTTGTCTTTCTGTTCCCCTTTGTTTTAACCATCAGGACCTGCACACTGAAAGGAGTATCCTTGCTTATAAGTCCACTCTGTGCTATTATTTATCCACTAGGTAAACTGCCTTTCCAGTAAAACCCTTTCTTAGACGTCTTCAGTTCTAGTGCTAATTTATCTACAGCCTGTGAACTCTGTATAAAAGCAAACAGATATCAGTAGTGTTAACTGTATCATCCGAAGAATCCCCCACTGCAAAAAAAAAAAAAACAAAAACAAAAGCTGGGGCCATGGCATAGCTCAGTGGTAGAGCATCTGCCAAGCATGTCTAAGGTTCTGATTTGGATCTTCAGCACCAAAATAAAAACCAGTCACTGTATGGTCTAAAACAGTGACTCTCTGTGAGTTCAAGGCCAACCTGGTCTACAGAGTAAGGTCCGGGAGAGCCAGGGCAGCACAGAGAAACCCTGTCTGGAAGAAGAACAAAACAGTTTTCAACGTTTCTACTGTTGTGACCCTCGTGTTGTGTTGACCACCAACCATGAAGTTATTTTCATTGTTACTTCATCACTATAATTTTGCTATTGCCATCCATTGTAATATAACTTGCTGATATGGGGGGGGGTCTCGACCCACAGGTTGAGAACCACTGGAATGAACTCTGCACCTGGCATTCCCGGGCATGATTGTGTCTGCCACCCCTCTGCCAGCACCTCATTTGCCCTGGGCTCAAGCTGGCAGGGAGTGAAGAGCTGATTGTGTCATTGGGAAGCATTGGAGCAGTCCACCCAGCCAGTGCCAAGTCAGAGCTGTGCAGGGGAGGTTGCTGACATAGGACTTTGGACAGAGCGGTGCCCTGCAGCAACCAGGGGAATCCCGTCTTCCAGCTTCTGAAGCGTCTGCTTCTGAGCTTCTTCTAAGAGTTTTCGTTTCTCAGAAAGCCTTTGTGTTGTCAGGGGGTCTGCGCTCAGAAGCAGTTAAGAACAGGTTGTTTTTATTGGGTTTTATTTCTCTGGTCTGGTGCTGTAACCACAGGCTAAATCTATGAAGTGGAAACTGAAACTAAGTTCTGTAACTCTCTCTCTCTCTCTCTCTTTCAAAGTTAACCCCCAACAGTGAATAAATACTAGCGAAGTAAATGGGCCAAAAAAAGCCTTGGGAATTGCTGAAAGAAAAAACTATGTTTTAAACGTGATCATTTTTCTTTTCTTTTCCATTCAACTACCCCATGTAGGTTAGCAGCGACCGGAAGCTTAACAGCAGGTTCCCTACTGGTGTGCAAACCACCCCTGCTCCGGAATGGTTTCCCACGTTGGTTACATCCATGGGGTTGATGCCCTGAGCAGGCTCCCATGCAAAACAAGAGAAGGAATCTTTGTCCTGCTTCTTGCCACACACTCCACTGAAGTCTGCGTGACAGGCCTAAAGGCTTGGACACAGTCTCGAGGCAAAGAGTTTCACGGAAACTTAGCCTCCTGGAACCTTGGCATTCCCACAGCAAGAATGCTCCAAACCTGTCCCTGCGTTAGTCGTTGTGTGGATCTGTGTGCTTTCTTTCAGTATTGTTTTCTTATAGGTGCCTCCAAGAAATGATTTTACAAATACCTAAATCAGGTTGAGCTTTTTACTTCCTGGCTTTCACCCATGTCCTAGGCAGTCCTTGAGCTGACCCTGGGCTTGGAATTTCGTAAGAATGTCATTCATCCAGACGAAATGCCCCAGTGTTGACAGTTAGTAATCAGGCATCTCAGTGTGTCAGATAGGAGTTAGAAATCTCAGGGCAAGCTTAGCAAAGTATACTGAGAATCTTCATTACAGTCAAGTATGGCAGACTACATTGCATATTAGTTGTCTCTTCTGACAAATGGAGATTCCCTACAGACACTTAAAAGAGCAGTCAAGTTACTCCCATATACAAGAATTTACCATGGCCTAGGAAGAAGGAGGGTTGTGGTTTAAGGAAGAACTACAGTATTGCATTATTCATGAAAAGGTCTGCTAGAACAGAACCCCCTGGTACAAGCTTTCATAAGGCTCAAAAGAATAGCATAAATTGTGACTAGGGTGTGGAATCCTCACCTGGCCCCTGTCATTAGCTGTCTCTAGGCTGGACTGTTTTTATCTTAACTGTAAACATTGCCTGGTTCCTGCCAGTCTTTTGAAGGCATTTCTGTTTTGTGTCAGATAACTTCAATGTACCTTGGCTGTTGTGACACCTAACTTCTTTGTTTTCTTCTGTAATATATAAGTTGGATGCTCACTTTGACAAAATTACATTCAGATACAACACTCCCTTGTGTCCATATTTGTTTGTCACTTTTTGCCGACTCTGTGCCCACCTGTGCCGGGACTCTGATTCTCCTGTGGGTGAAAGGACAGACTGAGTCCAGTCTGTAGCAGCTTCTGTTCTCAGCAGGCAGAACACAGATTGCTACTTCACATCCCAGGCACTGGGACATGAGTGGCCTGGATAGCCACCCCAGTAATCCCAGTTGTGGGATGGCCCACACCAGCAAGGAACAGACTTTTTAGTTTGCATCTTAGGGTGGGCATGGTGGCACAGGCCTTTAATCATAAGCATTGGGAGGCAGAGGCAGGTGGAAGGGTAACTTTGAATTCAAGGCCAGCCTAATGTACATGGTGAGTTCCAGGACACCCAAGGCTACATAGGAAGACCCTGTGTTGGAAAACCAAAATAGTAATAGTAATAATAATAATAAAAACAGTTTGCCTTAATCAGATTTGCTTAGCATAATCAGCTCTCCAAAATCATGCTTACTGAGGATAATTGGGGACAATGGGTGTTCTGAGCCTGCAAAACTCAACTCCAGGTCCTACCCAGGGGTCACTACCTCATGCCACTCTTCCATGCTTCTAGACTGGCTGGTTGGTGTCCTCTGTATTTGTGTTTGTGTCTATGAGTGTGTGTGTGTGTGTGGTGTGTGTGTGTGTGTGTGTGTGTGTGTGTGTGTGCGTGTGTGTGTTTGCGTCTGTGTGTGTGGTGTGTGTCTGTGTGTTGGGGAGGGCACTTCTGTACTTGCATATGCTTCCCCTCCTGGTCATTTGTTTAAGCACACCTCACTCTTCTGTTTTGTTTGTCTTTGAGATGGGCTCTATACATAGTCCTGGAACTCACTATGTAGACCAGTCCAGCCTTGAACTCAAAGAGATCTAGCTGTCTCCACCTCCCAAGTGCTAGGACTAAAGGTGTTTGCTATCATGTGCAGTCCGTAGGAACACTTCACTCTTGAGTGTGTGTGTGTGTGTGTGTGTGTGTGTGTGTGAGAGAGAGAGAGAGAGAGAGAGAGAGAGAGAGAGAGAGAGAGAGAGAGAGAGAAAGAGATTGAGAGAGACAGGGCTTCTCTATGCAGCCCTAGCTATCATGGAACTCACTACATAGACCAAGCTGTCTGGGAATTCAGAGATCTCCCTGCCTCTGCCTCCCAAGTGCTGGAATTACTCTTAAGGCTTACTTTTCCTCAAGTGTCTTCAAAGCACTTCTGACCATAAGGAGCGGACTCTTAGAATAGACTCTTAAAATAGATTCTTTTATTTCAGTCATTTGACATTAACTTTATAGTTGGTTGATTTTGTTTTTGATTTTTTTTTTTTTACAGATTTGAATACGTAGGAAGAAATGGTCATTTTTTTCTCCTAGCCACAAAAATTCCATGATATGCATACCATACTTGCCATAATCTGCTATAATTCAGTGCAAAATGGTCTGTTCTAGTCATAGGGCTGCTTTCAAGTACAAGTGACTATTTACTGGGTACAATGTATGTATACTACAGTAACTTTCATTTTAGCATAAAATTCTGTGTAAAACAAGTCCAATTTAAACACCTCCTAGGTGTTTAGTTCCAGAAACACCAAAGAAACATCAAAGATGACTTCAGCCACGCGGACAGACAGGGAAGTCTGGAGCCTGAACAAGGATCTGCTCTTTGGAGAGACTGCATACCCGAGTGTTTGAGAGTGTGGGCTACAGAGATGGAGTTTCTGGATTCCTAAAGGGTTGAATGAGGGAAAACTCTTGACTAACAGACACTTAACACTACGCTATATTTACTAAACTCTTTTCTCTTCAGTAAGGGACTATATATCCACTTGCTAACTGTTTTCCCTTAGCATCCTCAAATCTGTTTTTCCTTCACATCTTGACTGAGAACTTGTACAATAACAAAATAAAACTTAACTGTCACCATGTATCTTTCTTAATTGTTTAGTGCTCAGCACCTCTTCCCACTCTAAAATTCTGAGGTTCCTACAGCACAGCGTCTATTCGGCAGAAGCAGGTTGGGAGAGACTGCTATGCTCATGGCGTCCTCTCACAGTAGCCTTCCCCCAGCAAGAGGTTGCAAAACGAAAAGTCTCTTGGCTTGTCTCTGCCCCCATTCCCTTCTGTCTGTCCTTCCAGATTCCACGGCTGTCCCGTGATTTGCTCCCTTGAAAGCTTAGCTCTGTTCTAGTCCTTGGACTACATCAATGTGGATTTTGCTCTCTAGAAATTTCTATCTTCCCCAAGCAGCAACTCCCTCCCTGTTCTGGTGGCAGAGCTCCTGTTTCCCAGTTCCCGTTGGTGGGTACAGGTTTCACTCTTGGCCTCTGTTGTCAAGTTTTGAACCGGTACACTCCAGGCTCCTGTCCCATTCCCAGGATGAGTCACCTCCATCCCCTTCATCACTGTCACCTCTATGCGAGATCTATGTAACCTCACCTACTCTTCCAAGTCCCAGGTTTCTGCTGCCTTGGGTGCTCTGCAGAGTGACGTCCACATTCACTTTCATCCTTGACCCTGTTACCACTCACTCATAAAGAAGACAATCAAAGCATCCGGGACAGAATCAGCACCAGGGTAAGGATTAGCTTTGCAGTTCCTCTTGTAACTCATGACCATTACCGGCACTCGGTGTAAACATTAGTGTGACACTTCACAGCCTCTGTTCTGAATGCTTGCTCTAATTGTTCACTAAGTTGTATAGACTTTGGATCTGGCTAAATTTGGTGATTTTTTTTAAAATTATTCCAAGTATTTTATAATAAAGTATATGAAGTAATAAAGCAAAAATAAACAATGTACACACAACAAATGTAAAAACCATGGTTAGGACCTGACTTAGATATCAGCGCTGTGTTTTATTTCTGAGAGAAGGAAGATGAGGATTAAAGCCATTTCCAGACTTATTCTGCAAGGCACTGCATCTGATTTCTCATACAGCTCACGCTTTGGAAAGTGAAACCTACCTCACTCGTTAAAAATTAAAAGGAGCACAGGAGGGGAGAGGGAAATTCCAAGTTCATGGGTCACAATAAACACAAGCAATGCCCTCGGTTTACAGGGAACTTCCCTCCGGTTGCGGAGCCTTGCTGAGTCATCTCCAAAGTCACCCAATCAGGACTCAGGGAGGGAAACTCTTTGCAGATAAATACTCCTCAGCAGCCGGCACAGCACTGGGAGAAGCGCTTCATCCACTGCTGAGAGACATCCCGAGCCAACCTTCCAGAAGCCTCCCCATCAGCACCATGAACCCAAGTGCTGCCGTCATTTTCTGCCTCATCCTGCTGGGTCTGAGTGGGACTCAAGGTAAGGGACACCACGGCCATTTAATTAACGAAGTCAGAAGTCAGACGATTAAGCTCAATTCTAAACACAGCATGTATTTAAGCTTTAATGTGTGTACCTATAAAGAAGAGGGAAGCAGAAAGAAATCCCTTCAGCTTGCAGAGTTTATCATAGGCTGGTTGAAGTCAGAGAAAAATAGAATAAGAGAAAAGGAATGAAGAAGGGAAGAAAGGGAGGAAAGGAGGAGGGAGGAGGAAGAAGGAGGGAAGAGAGAGTCAGGAGAAAGGGGGAAAGAGTGGGATGGGGTAAGGCACGGAGGCCTCCTTGCCTGAGCCTAACCAATACTGTGAGCAGTGCATAAATGCAGAATTTCATAACTGACAAGTTGCAGATCTCTTTTTACCATGACCAAGATATTCAAACAATCAGCCCTATGATACGATGGGATGTGTCTCTCTACAGATTACCTGACAAGATGAGACAGGGTCTGCTAAACACTACCTCATCCGTTTTAAGTGCCTAAAATGAAACCGTGTGCTGACCATCCTGGCTCTCCCGCTCTCTCCCTGCAGGGATCCCTCTTGCAAGGACGGTCCGCTGCAACTGCATCGATGTCGATGACCGGCCAGTGAGAATGAGGGCCATAGGGAAGCTTGAAATCATTCCTGCGAGCCAATCCTGCCCACGTGTTGAGATCATGTGAGTACAAGCCCACCTGCCAATAAACGTCCCTCACGTAACCACACAGTAAATAAGTGAGGGGAACCAGGAAAGATGGGGACGGGTCTGTGACTCTAACTAAGGCACAGTGCCTGAACTCTGACGTGGACCTGCAGGGCCATCAGCTCTGTTGGCCTGACATTAATCTGAGTATCTCACTCTTATTTCTATAGTGCCACAATGAAAAAGAATGATGAGCAGAGATGTCTGAATCCGGAATCTAAGACCATCAAGAATTTAATGAAAGCGTTTAGCCAAAAAAGGTAGGTTTGATGTTGCTTTTTCAGGAAATGGTGGTCTGGGAAGCAGCGCCTGCCCTGGGCTTTGCTGTGGGGCATCTGCCCTAAACTCATGGCACTGGCATGTGCCTTTGTCCCTCCATTTACACAGACACTGAGGTGCCTTCTTAGGTCATACATTCCTAGTGTCTAGAAGTGAAGCAGTTATTATACCTGTCACGGGTAAAGCTGCCAAATGCCCCCCACTTCCTCACTTACAAAAACAAAAACAAACAAACCCATTCTGTTCTCTCAACCCCCACCCACCCGTGACCCATGGAGATTGTGTAGCAGAGGAAAATGCACCAGGCCTTTTGCCCCAGGGTCTTTGGGTTCCCAAAGTGAAAGTAGAGTATATTCCACTCAATACAGTTTCCTCTTCCTACAGGTCTAAAAGGGCTCCTTAACTGGAGAGAAGCCATGCACACACCCCAGTGCTGTGATGGATGGACAGCAGAGAGCCTGTCTCTCCATCACTCCCCTTTACCCAGTGTACGGCTAGTCCTAATTGTCCTTGATCTTCTGGAAGGTGACCAGCCGTGGTCACAGCAGCTGCTACTCCTCCTGCAGGATGATGGTCAAGCCATGGTCCTGAGACAAAAGTAACTGCCGAAGCAAGAATTCTTTAAGGACTGGTCTGAGTCCTCGCTCAAATGGCTGGGATGGCTGTCCTAGCTCTGTACTGTAAGCTATGTGGAGATACGACGCCCTTCACCATGTACCATGCCCCAGCCTGCTCCCCACACCCTCCTTGTCATCCCTAGCTTCAGGCTAGTCAGTTCTGTGTTTACCTGAGCTCTTTTATTTCAGATGTAGTCCACGTAAGACTACAAATTTAAGTTTGTAAGAACGAACTTAACCACCATCTTCCCAAAGGAACCTCATAACTCAGGACACTCAGAGGAACCTGGGAATGTATGTGTAAATACTATTTAATGAACGACTGTACAAAGTAGAATTCCTAGATGTATTTTTTGTATGCTTTGCATTGTATATGGAAGAACTTGTGTCATTAAGTACGTATCAATGAGTAGTTAAAGTATATTTTGAAAACCGTCCAATACCTTTTGTATTATGTAACATTCAAAAGACAATGTACTGTATTGAAAGTAGTAAGAGACCCAAAATGTAATAAAGTAATAATAACTGACATGAAATGGTCATGTGACTGGGAATTCTTTCAGAGATTTAGAGACTCAATGGCCTGAACAAGAAGTTGGGGTGGGTAGGAGACAAATAAGTCAGGAGAAGTACCACACTGCTCCTTGCTTCAAGGCTTCCTGTGACTGGTAAGGCAAAAAAGGAAAAGGCCTGAGTCTCAGTGGACCCTGTCCTGATGAGTTTTCACTGTCAACTCCACACAGCTGAGAGTCCCTGGGAAGAAGGTGGGCTTGTGTGTGTGAGCAGACTGGCCTGTGGCCACGTGTGGGTGATCGCCTTGACTGCTCCTCAGCCCACTCAGGGCAGTGCCACCCTGACCAGGTGGTCCTGGGTTACATAAGAAAACTAGTTGAGCATGAGTCGGGGGAAGCAAACCAGAGTGCCGGCCAGAACGCAGCCTTCCTCCATGGTTTCTGCTCCAGCCTCCTGCCCCAGTTTCCTGCCCTTGGCGATAGACTGCTACCAGGAAATATGAGCTTACATAAGTCCTTATGTTGCTTTGGGTCAGAGCATTGGTCACAGCAACAGAAAGAAAATCAGAACAGACTCCCACATCCAAGTTTCTCTAAGGCATCTCCACCATGATGCTGCATAGAAAACTGCACAGGAAGCAATCAATTCATTTCCCTCCTATTCCCTGTGTCTTCTCCTCTATTTTATAGACTTGACTGTACCACCATCGACTCAGTTCCCCAGACAAGAAACCCCCATTACCACTTCTTCCTCGCCTCCTCTGTCCAACATGTGAACAAGGAGATCCTGCAACACAACTGTGTCGATTCTTAGCTTCAGGACTGTACGAAGAATTCCCATGGGGCTCAGCAGGTGCAGGCACCTGACAAAGTCTGAAGACCCTAACCCTGAGTTCAGTCCCCAGGACCCAAGGACAGAAATGTCCTCATACCTGCAAGCTATCCTCTGAGTTCCACACACATCCCGTGGGATGTGTGCACATTCCCTACCTCAACTTACTGCACACACACACACACACACAGTAAAAAAATCTAAAGCATTCTCACAGATAAAATCAGACCAGCAGTTGAAAATAGTAAGAATTTCACAGAAGAAAAAAAACAAAAAACAAAAAGCACAGCCCCTGATCCCTGGTGGGAGAAGATGCTTGAGTTCGTTTCCCATGAAGGAAATGTGCACCCAGATCCCTAAAGACTTCATTTCATTAAGTTGGTAACCCTGACAGCAAGAAAATAGAGCCGTGAGGAAGGGCCCTCCATAGTCAGTGGGAATGGGTAGCCACGACTTGTATAGGAAACAGTCTGACACTAACTTAGGAAACTGAACACCTGCTCATGATCTAGTGATTCTGTCTCCACAGAGTAATTCATCTCTTGCAAAGGACCCACACAACGACATTACAGCAGCGCTGGCTGATCATCGGAGCCAGCGGGAAGAGTCTCCCACTGAGGACACCAGACACTGGAATCGGGCTGGAAGCTTCCTCCCGCTGGCTAACTCCTCACAGTGCTAGATCATGCTGAGGCTGCTGGGGGAAGAAGAGCCATCAGCAAATGTCTCACCTGAGCAACACTATCAAGAACAGGCAAGGTGTGCCCATCCATGCAATAGCTGCAGGTCTACTTGAGAATAACCAGAAGCTCTCTGGCGGGATCTAAGGCCCACTCTGCAGGAGCGAATCATTGTCTGCTCCTGAGAACCCAGTCGGAGACCCATGGCTGGGGATATTGAAGGGCCTAGGGGGACTATCTATGTCCATTTTTTGCTAATTTACCAAATGGCCTCTCGGTAACTCTTTCTACCTGTAGATTGCTGCTGCTGTCAGGTTTACTGAGAAAAGCTGCTCTCTGCAGTTGGAAGCAGAAACGACAAAGGCTCATCTCTGAGTGAGAGTCAAGTACTCAGCCAGAGTAGGGACGGCAGGCGATCACATGTGTGCGCCAGCTCGCAGGAAGCACTGTAGAAGAAAGGGCTGAAAGTGTCAGGGAAGCAAGGACTGGTGTGGAACACTGACTTTCGAGAGGGACGGCTCCATTGCACAGCAGCTACAACAACCGGCATGAAACCTGCACAAGAGCTCAGACACTGCAGTTTCCACCTGGGGGATTTATACTGTTACTGGTGAGGGGGAATTTCTTCAGTGGTATACTGTGTGGACTGGATGGAGCCTTGAGTCTATGTGTACCATGAACACGGGCACAGCCATGCCTCAGACCCATGAGAACTTGCAAAGCCCTCCTGTGGTCCAATTCATGTGTTTATAACTGATTGACCAGTGTGTGCAAGAACTAGGAAGCTCAGCTCCCCGCTCCTGAATGACCTGAGACTGTCCCCATACATACATAATAATATATGTTGAGTTTCAGGGATACACAGTAAGAGACCACAGCCCACCTGATCCCAGCTTTCCTATATGCATGTCTGTCATGATTTCATTTCCTTATTACTCTAGTCTGGTTTCCAGGACCAAGCCATGCAAGACATAGTGGTGCAGTCACTGGTCAGGTGCCTAGGTCCTCTAAACGACTCTAATGCAACACACTGGGTCATTAAAACACACACACACACACAGAGACACACACCCCCACACACACACAGAGGCACATACACACCCACACACCCACCCACAGGCACACAGGCACACACACACAGACACACACACACACACACACAGGCACACACACACACACAGACACACACACACACAGAGACACACACACACACACACATACACACAGACAGGCACTAGTTGGGAAGAAAAGGAGTCTGTAAGAATAAGAAGAGTAGGGATTGAAGAGAGCACTGACTGCTCTTCCAGAGGTCCTGAGTTCAATTCCCAGCAACCACATGGTGGCTCACAACCATCTGCAATGGGATCCGATGCCCTCTTCTGGTGTGTCTGAAGAGAGTGACAGTGAACTCACATACATAAAATAAATAAACCTTTTAAAAAAATAAGATCTATCAATAAAGGACATTTTAATCTGAATTTTAAAAGAATAGAAAGAGTAAGAAAGGATAGAGGGTGACTATGAATATGATCAAAGCACATTATGTTATATATGAGAACTTGGCAATGAAACCCATTATGGACAATTAAAACGTATTAATGAAGATTTTTAAAAGACTGTTTAAACTAGCATTAACTAACAATAGCACAAACCTGAAAACAATCCAGTGTCCATGAGGTGATAGCTGAGGTATGTTTACTCAGTGAAATATATCAGTGAAAAGAAAGCCCATTGAGTAAATATCAGAAACAGTCCTGCACAAATCTTGGTGGGCATGGTGGCTGCACACACCTGTGATCACAGCTATTTGGGAGGCTGGGGAGAGAGGACTGAAAGTTCAAGACCAGCCTGACCAACTTAGTAAGATGCTACCTCCAGATATAGATGGTTAGGTGCTATCTCCAGAGATAGATAGATAGATAGATAGATAGATAGATAGATAGATAGATAGATAGACAGACAGACAGACAGACAGACACTGTGATGGTTTCTATATGCTCAGCCCCGGGAATGACACTATTAGAAGATGTGGCCCTGTTGGAGTAGGTGTGGCCTTGTTGGAGTGGGTGTGTCACTGTGGGTGTGGGCTTTAAGACCCTCATCCTAGCTGCCTGGAAGCCAGTATTTTGCTAGCAGCCTTCAGATGAAGATGTAGAACTCTCAGCTCCTCCTGCACCATGCCTGCCCAGATGCTGCCATGTTCCTGCCTTGATGATCATGGACTGAACCTCTGAACCTGCAAGCCAGTCCCAATTAAATGTTGTCCCTTAAGAGTTCCCTTGGTCATGGTGTCTGTTTACAGCAGCAAAACCCTAACTAAGACAGACAGTCAGTCAGACAGTCAAGGGTGAGGGCTTCGCTCAGTGACAGGACACTAGCCTACCACTCATGATGCTCTGCTCTGCCTTCAGCACCAGAAGAGACATAGAAGGGACATGTCACAGAAGAACACATGCAGGTGGCTCCATTTCCTGTAGTTTTGTGTTTCTTTTGTGGTTACTCTAGGGATCAAACACTGACCCTTGTGTATGCCAGGCAAGCACTCTCCCACCAAGCTACATTCTTGGCCCTTTGCATTTTGTTTTGGAAAGAAACTTGCTTAAGATGACCTCAAACTCACTATGTAGCCCAAGAAGTATTTAAACTTGTCAATTCTCCTGCCTCAGCTTCTCAAGTGGCTAGAGATTACATGCAAGTACCACTACTTTAAGATTCTTAGAAAGTTTTAGGCAGAGAAAATGTAGCATTTTATTTGGATAACAAAACAATTTTTTAAGGTCTGACTTACATAGAACACATAATTCTGTGAGTTCTTTAGTGATTGGGCTACCTCACTCAGGATGATACCCTCCAGGTCCATCCATTTGCCTAAGAATTTCATAAATTCATTGATTTTAATGGCTGAGTAGTACTCCATTGTGTAAATGTACCACATTTTCTGTATCCATTCCTCTGTTGAGGGGCATCTGGGTTCTTTCCAGCTTCTGGCTATTATAAATAGGGCTGCTATGAACATAGTGGAGCATGTGTTCTTATTACCGGTTGGAGCATCTTCTGGATATATGCCCAGGAGAGGTATGCGGGATCCTCTGGTAGTACTATGTCTAGTTTTCTGAGGAACTGCCAGACTGATGCACTCACTGATAAGTGGATCTTATCCCAGAAACTTAGGGTAACCAAGATACAATTTGCAAAACACATGAAACTCAAGAAGAACAAAGACCAAAGTGTGGATACTTCATCCCTCCTTAGAATGGGGAACAAAATACCCATGGAAGGAGTTACAGAGACAAAGTTTGGAGCTGAGGTAGAAGGAAGGAACAACAATGCAGAGACTGCCCCATCCGGGGATCCATACCGTAATCAACCACCAAATGCAGACACAATTGCATGTGCCAGCAAGATTTAGCTGAAAGGACCCTGATATAGCTGTCTTGTATTGAGGCTATGCCAGTGCCTGGCAAATACAGAAGTGGATGCTCACAGTCAGCTATGGAATGGATCACAGGGCCCCCAATGGAGAAGCTAGAGAAAGCACCCAAGGAACTAAAGGGATCTGCAACCCTATAGGTGGAACAACAATATGAACTAACCAGTACCCTGGAGCTCTTGTCTCTAGCTGCATATGTATCAGAAGATGGTCTAGTCGGCCATCATTGGGAACTTTATATGCCCCAATACAGGGGAATGCCAGGGCCAGGAAGCAGAAGTGGGTGGGTTGGGGAACACGGTGGGGGGAGGGTATAAGGGACTTTCCGGATAGCATTTGAATTGTAAATGAAGAAAATATCTAATAAAAAATATTTAAAAAAAATACTGAGAGAAAGAAAAAGAAAAAGAGAACACGTAATTCTGAAGAGAGAATTCAAGCCACTGGGGCCACGCCCAGCGCTTCTGGACCCATACGGTGCTGTCTGCTGTGGTAAGGTCACAGTAGTTTGTGCTCTAGTCTGTACCTCCAATCTCCTGTTACCCCACCCCCTTTCTCTCTCATTTTGAAGGCATATGCTATACTAAAAAGGGAAAACAGTGTCTAGAGAGATGGTTAAGAGCTGACTGCTCTTCCAGATAACAGGTTTGGTTCACCACCTACAGGGTGACAATCATCAGTAACTCCAGTTTTCTGGGATCCAGTGACCTCGTCAGTAACCTCCACAGATACGGCACACAGCGGTTCACAGATGTACAGGCAGGTTAAGACACACACAAATAAATAAACAAATAAACTCTGGTATACTGCTGATTCTGAGATGCCTTCAAGCAAGAACGATCACACTCTGGTAGACAATAAAAAGAATGGCTTACGCCCTTCACCATAGAACCCTAAGACATTACAACAAACAGCAGAAGAGCAAGAGATATAGGCCTTTGCCAAACTCTTTACAGCTACCTAGCACGTGCAAAGCCCACAACAAAAGCCAAACCTTCACAAAGGGCACCTTTCACTCCAGCTGGAGAAGCCCTCTTACCTGAATTCCTTCTTTTTTTTTTTTTTTTTTTTTTTGGTTTTTTCGAGACAGGGTTTCTCTGTATAGCCCTGGCTGTCCTGGAACTCACTTTGTAGACCAGGCTGGCCTCGAACTCAGAAATCCGCCTGCCTCTGCCTCCCAAGTGCTGGGATTAAAGGCGTGTGCCACCACGCCCGGCTGAATTCCTTCTTTTAAAGGACCTTCCTTCCTTTTCCTTTTTTGGGGAGGGTATTTCATTTTTATTTTCTTAGGATGCTCGTCAAGGCCTCTGGCAAGCTAGGTATGTGACCTTCCTTCCTCAAACTACATTTCCAAATGCAAGACCTTGGTTTTGAAGACTGTCGCAGGGGTAACAGCTGAATTTTAGGACAGACACATCCAGACCACAGTACCTACCTTGTTGTTGGCTGGTAAATGCACTGGAGAGAGGTGTGGAGAGAGCTTTAAAAGTCTCTCTGTTCAAGAACAAGATGTGCATCCAACACTTGTGCTTGTTATATACCAGGTCATAAGAAACAACTGTGGCTTACAGTTTAAATACTAAACAGAGACAACTGTAGATCGGTTATTCTGGGGATGTAAAGTGTGCAAAGAAAATAGAGAAAACCAGGAAAGTGATGGCAGATCTGGATTCTGAAAGACACATTTGTGTCTGACAGACCGAAAGAGAAAAGTGAATGTTAGTATGGGAAAGCATATCCAATGACACACACGCACATCTGTTTAGATTGGAAGAAAGTAAATGCAGACTTGCAAGTGCAGATACTGTTGGACAGACAGATATCAAGTAAGCCATGAAAGTCTTTCTGTTTGGGTGGGTCTGCTGTCAGTGCCGTAGTTTATATTTTATGCTGTATATATGTTATAAAACACACAAAAAGTGACATGCAGTTAATTAATCATATCCAAGGCTTCTGTGTCTTGGGAGTCAACCAACGTAGATTGAAAATGCAATCCAACACTATGCAGTGTTTTGATAGCTGCAGACTATACTCTACTGGCTCTGTAATACTAGACTAGAGATGAAAACCGGCTATTGCCCGGTGACAAGGTGGTCATTCTAAGGCTACACTACAGATACTAAGTATGTATCTATGTATGTATGTAGCAATGGACTGAGATCCTGCAGAACTTCTGTCTTCCAACGACTGGTGTACGTATAAATAAATAGAATGTGTGTGACCCATATTGTCACATCTGTACTAACACCAAACAATGCTTGGAAGCAAAGCTAGAGGGAGCAAGGTTGAAAGGATGGGCACTGGTCAGGAAAGGGGACGATAGCCTGGAACTGTAACATGACAAAGCAAAAGGGACCTGAAGCGCTTATCCGTTCACAAGGACATACTTCAGAGTGAAACTCTTCAGGGAAGACACAGGTCGATTTGTTCAGGGAGCAAGCATTACAAGTTCGTTCTTACTGTTAAATCCACGGGCTTCCGTGAGTAACTACATACCTCTGGGACTACGAAAAACATCGTTTAATGTGGAGAGAAAGAAGGAACTGAGAGAAAAATACCAGAAACGTAAGAGATCCCAAGTCACACGTCCGCAGACTCCAAAGATTCCTGTATTCTGGCATCTAAGACAAAAGCTAAATTAAAAATACAACTAGGAAGCTGGGCAGTGGTGGCTCACGCCTTTAATCCCAGCACTTGGGAGTCAGAGGCAGGGGGATTTCTGAGTTCAAGGTCAGCCTGGTCTACAGAGTGAGCTCCAGGACAGCCAGGGCTACACAGAGAAACCCTATCTTGAAAAACAAAACAAAACAAACAAACAAACAAACAAACATATATGTGTGTATGTGTATATATGTATATGTATACATATATGTATATACGTATATACATATGTGTGTGTGTGTGTGTGTGTGTGTGTGTGTGTGTAGATACATACACAAACTAGGGAGAAAACTGTAGAAAATGCAAGTATGATATCATGTCTACATCTAACTTAATTACTAAAAATCAAATTTTACTACTGAAGTAAACACCAGAGAGGTTTCACAAATGACAGGAGCAGCTACACAGCCCAGTTACAACTCCCACTCCTCCAGAGTGGACAACACAGAAGGAACATGGTCACATCTTAAGAGGATTAGAAAATGCTAGTTCAGTAGTCACCTGGGAGATGGACCAGAAGGATACAACTCCCCCTCAGGCTGTCTGGAGATTAAGCACTTTCACGTTAGTTCTCCACTGAAAGCCCACACCCTTTGCTGTAATTGTTGAGAATGGGCCATTCAGCCGTTTGATTGGCAGCTGACAGATCATTCCCTTGTGCACAGCTGCCTTGTGCAAAGAGCTGTCAGTCAGTCAATTCCTTTGGCAACCAAATGGATAGGAACCATGATGCACTGCCGCTTTGAAGAATACTTCAGCTGCAAGAAACCCTGAACCTCTGCCTGATACTGAAGTCATAGATTCTGCTCCAGGAGGTCTTGCCTCAGTTATGGCTGCTCCATCGAACCTATTCTTGTTTCAGTTCACTTCACTTACACCGTGCCACGCCTCTGTGAACTCTAGATGTCTCTGCCCAACCTGTAGCTATTCTCACTAAGGATGGGTGAGGGACACCACCTGAAAAGCCCAGCAAAACACCTGTGCCAGTGGTGTTCTGCACATGACTGATAAAAAAAAAGCTGTGTGCCAACAAGCCATATCCCCCAGCCTCTGATTTCAAGACCCTGTGTCTAGAAATTTTGACAATTTGACTATGGGGATCTCGGCACAGATCTCCCGATTTGTCTTGTTTGGAGCATGACTTAGTCATGGTTCTCTACAGTAACAAGAGTTAAAGAATGAATTATACATATATATTTCTATATATAATATAGAAATATATTCTATATATAGTACATACTGCATAAACTATATATAGTATTTATTATATATTCTAATCTATAAAAGAAAATATTCTATAAAATATAGAATATAATATATATGTATATGTATAGGTGTGTGTATGTATGTATGCATATGTATATATACATATATATTATATATATGTATATATGTATATATATATGTATATGTGTGTGTATATATATATATATATATATATATAATTTATGGTTCACGGGTTACAGTCCAGCTAGTCCAACAATGGCTGCCTATGAAAAGGTCCAAGAACCCAGTAGTTGCTCAGTTCACAAGGCTGCTTGTCTCAGCTGGTCTTCAGTGCATGCTGGGATTCCAAAGCAGGCTCTAATGCTAGTGAAGTAATAGACTTGCTAGCAATGGCAAGATCAAGAGGCAAAGAGTGAGGCTTCCTTCTCCCATGCCCTTTATACAGTCTGACAGCAGAAGGTGTGGCCCAGAGTAGAGGTGGGTCTTCTACCTCAAAAGGTCTGGTTTAAAGGTGTGTCTGCACTCCTCAAATATCTGGATTAGAAGTGGATCTTCCAGCTTCAAATGATTCAATTAAGCAAAAGTTCCTTAGCCTTTTGGGTTTTAGTTGATTCCAGATGTGATCAAATGACTGCTAAAACACCATCACAGAGCACAGTAAGGTTTCCTGTTCAGGAAGCTGAAGGTCTTACTCCCATGAGTATTCTTTCTGCCCCATTCCCTTTCCCAAGTTTACATTATGGATGCAGTGTCATTAGGTGTCACATAGTGTCTTTAGGTGTCACACAGTGTCTTTAGGTGTCACAAAGTGTCTTTAGATGTCACACAGTATCTTTAGATGTCAGATGGTGTCTTTAGATGTCACACAGTGTCTTTAGGTGTCAGATGGTGTCTTTAGGTGTCACACAGTGTCTTTAGGTGTGACAAAGTGTCTTTAGGTATCATACAGTATCTTAGGTGTCAGAGGGGTGCCTTTAGATGTCACACAGTGTCTTTAGGCTCTCTCTTCTCTTTTCCTCATGTTTTCAGAATTAGTCATTTCCATGATCATATCTTCAAGATGCTGGCTTTTTCTTTCTTCTGATTACTCAAAACTGCTGTTGAAGTTTGAAAAATCTTCTGGGGATTTTTTCACTTGAGTTTTGGTTTTTTGTGTGGTATCGGTGTCTGACCCAGGAGCCCCATGCATGCAGACACTAGGTATGTTTCCTACCACGGTGCTGAACTGTCAGCCTCTTAAGTTTTTTAATTCTTCCGATCCTCAAGCTTTTAGTTCCTATTTTATAACTATTTCCACCCCTTTGTTGATATTCTGTGTGTTTGCTAATTGTTATTCTTTGCCCTGGCTTCCTTAGCTCTATAAGCATGTTTAAGACAAACAATTTGACGTTTTTAGCTGCTAAGTGGTGGTGCACACCTTTAATCCCAGTGCTCAGGAGGCAGAGGAGGTTGGACCTCTGAGTTTGAGGCCAGCCTGGTCCACAGAGCAAGTTCCAGGGCAGCCAGGGATACACAGATAAATCCTGCCTCAAAAAACAAAAAACCAAAACCAAAACAAAATGAGAAGACATTTCTAGCTAATAAATCTCTTGTCTAGCTTCCAGGAAGACTTTTGGGACCTCATTTTAACTTAATGAGCGCTTGAAAGACCCTGTCTCTAAATACAGCCATGTTCTGAGAACACCAGCTAGTACACCTTCAACAAAAGGATTAGAGGGATGTAATTCATTCAGCTCAAAACATGAGTTATATACAAGAAATATAATCACGAAAGGAAGGCAATAAAATAAAGAACAGATGCCTTAACACACATGTATGTATGTAAGTATGTATGTATGTATGTATGCATGAATGCAAATGATTGGCACACATTTACAATATCAGTACTGTGGTGCCCTCTTATCCCAACATCACTTTCCACAGGTTCAAACACCCAGGGTCCACAAGGGTGGTTATAAGACGAGAGACCAGATCTTTTGGGTTTAGACTCCATCTTAGAGAACCTGGTTTAAGGTTGAACTCGAATTTACTAACAGGCCTGTACCTAGCACCAGTTTTCAGGTTACTCCCCAACAAGACCTGTATCTAACACCAGTTTCCAGTTACTCCCCAACAAATTTGCACCCCCAGGTTACAAGCCTGCCCCTGGCACTTCACTTCTTAACAACCACCAATCAGGGGAAAACAAAACAAACAAAACACAAACAAACAAAAAACCCACAAAAGTTAAGTTTATGGTTAGGCTCCCAGCACCAGCCAATTATGTTAAAGGCCATAATGGGCCCCCAATCAGATGTTTGCCAGGCTAGATACCCACCTTTTGTCTCTATAAATGCTTGCTTGAAACTAAGCTTAGGGCTGTTCCACCCCGTTTTCCTGTGTGAGAGATGGTGGTGTGGCCCTAGCTTGTGTTTGAATAAAGAGACCCTAAGGTAACTGCATCGGAATTAGCTCCTTGGCGGTCTTTTTGGAGTTCATGAATGTTTCCTGGAACAACAAAGGTATTTTGAGAGAATGTGAGACATCATCTTCAAGTACCTCTTATTAGAGTTTATTGTTATATAGCTGTAACCTTTTATTATGCCTAGTTTATAAATTAAACCTTGTCTCATACACACACACACACACACACAGAGAGAGAGAGAGAGAGAGAGAGAGAGAGAGAGAGAGAGAGAGGCATATCCAGGACTTGGAAATCTCTGTGGCTTCAGGCATCCATGGAAGGTTCTGAAATATATCCACCATGGATAAGAAAAGAGCTGCTACTCTGAGCCTGCATGACAACTTTCAAAGGTATATTATGTAAATATTAAACCAAGACAAGCTAAAATGTTAACTATGATATAAAATGGAGGACTGGAACAGCAGCCAGTAAAGTGCTTGCCACTTAAGCATGAGGATCTGAGTTCAACTCCCCAGAAGCCATGAAAAAAACCCCATGGTAGTTTGTGCTTTCAATCCTCCTGCCAGCAAGGTGGAAACAAATACATTTCAGCCAGCTTAGCTGGACATACCCGAGGGGTGCCAGTCAAGGCTGGTCTTGCTTGGGCTTCTACATGTATGTACACACATGTACACAAGTAAATGTGCACACACATGCATGCCCACGTATACATACACAACTGGAAATAATTTCACATGCCAATTCTGGCATAGCAAATACGAATAAATAGACGACTGAGAAACCGAGATATACACCTATCAGGGCTGTCGCAAAATATGCCTTCTGTTTCTGGCAAGCAATCGAAATGTTACAGAAAATAATGAGTATTTTTATTGTTTGTTTTTTATAATTCCACAGAAGAAAAAAGAAAAACTAAAAACGTTTATGTTACAAGGAGTGGCTTCACTGTGTTGTCCATGTTGGGGTTCAGGCATCCATCCCGTCTCAGCCACCCTAATGGCTGAGGCAACAGGTGTACCCCACCTCACCCGGAACCAGAGCACTATTGTATTTCTGAAATACTAGAGACAACCCAAGCCCCTAGCCCTGGGAATGAACAGTCGAGACACATAAAGAATTGTTTAAAAATAGATCTGGGCTGGGTGTGGCAGCACACACCTCTAATCCCAGCACTCAGGAGGCAGAGGCAGGCGAATCTCTGTGAGTTCGAGGCCAGCCTGGTCTACACAGAGTTCCAGGACAGCCAGGGCTACACAAAGAAACCCTGTCTTTAAAAAACCCAAATAAGAGATCTGCTGCAGCCAGGGCAATAGGAAACATAGGGGTAAAAAATGGAGCAAAGACCGAAGGAGAGACCATGCAGAGGTCCCTCCACCTTGGAATCCATCCCATCTACGGACACCAAACCCTGACACTATTGCTGATGCCAAGAACTGCTTGCAGATAGGAGCCCAGTAGGGCTGTTTTCTAAGAGGTTCTGCCAGCACCTGACTGAGACAGATGCAGACACTCACAGCCAACCATTGGACTGAGTCTGGTGATGCCAATGGAAGAGTTAGGGAAGACTGAAGATGCTGAAGGGGACAGAAAAAACGTAGATCAGCCTGGGCTCATACAGAGAGAGAGAGAGGGAGGGAGGGAGGGAGGGAGAGAGGGAGGGAGGGAGGGAGGGAGGGAGGGAGGGAGGAAGGAAGGAAGGAAGGAAGGAAGGAAGGAAGGAAGGAAGGAAGGGCAGACAGACAAAGTACTGACTGCTCTTATGAAGGTCCAGAGTTCAAATCCCAGCAACCACATAGTGGCTCTCATCCATAATGAGATCTGGTGCCCTCTTCTGGGGTGTCTGAAGACAGCTACAGTGTACTTATGTATAATAAATAAATAAATCATAAAAAAAGGAAAGACAAAAGAAAGGAAAAAGAAAAAGAAAAGAAAAAGGAAAGAAAGAAAAAGGTAAGTTAATTAATAACATGTTCTTTTTTCCTTAGAGGATTTTTTTTTGGTTGATTTTTGGTTTTGGTTGGTAGGTTGGTTGGGTTTTTTTGTTTTTGTTTTTGTTTTGTTTTGGCTTGATTTTCCTTTTTGGACCTATGTAGTACTGTGTGTATGAGTGTTCTGTGTACAGGTATGTCTGTGCACCACACACATGCAGTGCTGTGGAGGCCAAAGGAGGGTGACAAAGCCTCTGGAAATGCAGTTGCAGCCAACTCTTAGCTGCTGCATGGGTGCTGGGAACTGAACCTGCGTTGGCTGGAGCAAGAAGCGCCCGTACACCTTCCGAGCCCCAGCCCTGTGTAGAGTGATTCTCTACAGTCATTCCTAAGTGAATTTTTTAAAACAAATATGAATATTTAGAACAGAACAATATTTTCTCCCCTTCTGGGATAATTTCCTTCTATCTTGGAAGCAGCTTTTGAGCAGTTATTATTATTATTATTATTATCATTATTATTACTGCATGCCATCAGACTGCAGACTGGCTTGCCAAAAGTCACAGGACAAAACAATAGTGATGTCGCCAATACTGGATTACATCTGTCCTTGAAAATATGTCCAGATGTTATCTCTCAGAACTATCTATTTACTAATCTAACCAGCCCCGGGGCTTTTATTAGACACAAACTAAGAAGCCAAGATAATAAGATTAATGAAGGAGGAATCTGTTCCTTTTCCTTGGTGGCCTGAGATAAACAGTGAAAAGGTTGGTTTTTTGTTTGTTTGTTTGTTTTTGTTTTTTTAACTTTTTTCTTAAAGGAAGGAATAAATCCCTGACTGAGGAAAAAGAAAGTTCAAAATGTTAACTCACAGCGGACTTTCAAGAAATGCGCTGGTTTTCAGTCACAACCCTTCACTATTAGGAGAGACTGGTGCCAAGAGGGGAGTCCAGACACTGAGAAATTAAAATGAGCACACGAGTTTCAATTTGGGAGAAACTTCCCCTCTGAAAGGCAAAAGGAAGCGCATGGCTTTACTACAGAGTCACACCGTTAACCTATTTAAACAGATCTACACAATTCCATAATAAAACAGTTGGAGAGAGGTCAGATACCACATGTGAGAAATCTTGGGGATTTCATCACCACTTTCCTCAGGGACACTTGGGATTTTTAAGAGGCGGGGGAGAGGGTTTTTGTGGTTGTTGTTGTCCAAGGAGGAATTAAAAACTGTCTGTTGATTTCAACAGTCTTGATAATCCTTGGCTTTCTTCCCAGGTCTGTGAGAAACTCCAGCAACATCCTGTCTTAGTTAGCAAGTTTCGATTTCTCCTAAAAAGCTTTCTATCCATAAACGCAGTCTCTGTGGGATTTTTCCCTTTTCTTTCTCTCCAGTCTATACCGCACTTCCTCTGCAAGCTAGCATGAAACTTGCCAAAAGTAGAGTCTGGAAAGCAAATGTCTTACAAAGCCCGAACCCAAATAGTTTCTCTCTAGCCATCTTGCCTAAGGACCCAGGCTGATCAGAAAAGCCTTTTACCCTAGAAAGATATTTCCGCTGTTACGGGAGGAAGGAGCCCTTGCAGGTGGTAGAGAACCTAGGCTCTGGGTTCAGGGGCTCAGGACATCCTGGGTTAAGGGGTTCAGACCTGGAGGCTTTGGCCAACCTCAACAGCAGCTCCTACCCAATGGGCCTGCCTCTCGGTCATCTTAGCCGCCCTCAAGGGATATTCCTGAGCCCTGTGGCCTCCACACCAGGAGCTAGGCTTCTCCCTCCCACCCTCGCCAAACCTCCTATGAAAGCGGCACACCACACGGGGCTCCCGGCATCCCCAGGGTCGCCAAGTCTCCACTCTGCTTCCTAGGGAAAATGGCTTCCTCGGGTCAGGAGGCAGAGGGACAGTGGGGACAAAGAGGTGAGCCCCAGGGCACATATTACCTTTCCTCCCTAAAGTGCTTCTTTTCTTCAGCAGATCAGTGCAGGCAGCCCCAGCAGCTACACGCGTAGAGTGAGCGTTGAGCTCTGGGTGGAGGAAAGTTCTGGAAGCAAACTGGCTAGGCATGCGCACTGTGCATAGCCCAACTAGAAGAGGTCACAGACTCTATGGCTCAAGATTTCAATCCTTGGCTTAAGCCAAATCTGCCCATCTGGACTCTAGTCCCTGTTTGTCACTTGCGAACATTTATACTGAGTATTTACTGTACCAGGCTTCAAGAACATTCTTCCAGGATAGGTCTTAGGTTATCATCATGTTCAAACATGGGTCTTTACAAACCATCCTCTAATAGAAGGAGAGAATAGAGCATCCCAGACAAGCTAACATTGTTTACTATATCCGATCTATGAAGATGACCTTGAGGTGTCATGAGCACCGGCAGCAGAGAGGACCGACTGCTTGTGGAGCTAAGGGAGGGCGTTCCTAAAAGCTGGGGTGCTGAAGAAGGTAAAATTATCACACTACAGTGTAAGGATGCAGGGTGGTCACATTACAGACACGAAAGAGACACGAGAGGTGAATCAGAAAATGGGAAGAAAGAATGATGCAAGCGGCTGAGAAAGTAACAGCCCACGCTGAGCCTTCACTTTAAGAAGTCTCCATCAGCTCTGCTGGATAGAAGAGCCACTGACTGGCTCGGTGTTACTTGCATCAGGGCGTATGCTCGTTTTACGGATATTTGGACAATTTTACACATTGCACATACTGAATTTTAGGCAAGTTCCACTATTCATTACCCTCTCATCCCTCACTCCTGCTGGAACCAGTCTTCTTCCCAGAAATCCCCCTCCTACTGGGAACTCTTGTTTTCTTTTTTGCCACATAAACATTTAATTAAGGGTGAAGCCTCAGGTGCCCCTACCCTAGGTATAATGAAATGATGACCGATGCTCTGAGCAGGTAACACTGCTGCAGTGCAATGGGACATCTAGTCCAGAAAACTCTATCAGTACTCTTCCCCAAGTTCTGGCTCCTTCTAGCCCCTCCTCTGGGATGTTCCTTGAACTTGGGGATAGAGGTGGCATAGGTGTTCTGTTGAGGATCAGAACACACTGCCGTCAGTAATTCGCCACCCTTTGGCTAGTTCCAAGCCTCTGTTTGACCACTACCCACTGGCAGTATGTTCTTGCTATTAATCTTTAACAACCACTTGTGAAACTGGGAGTTATAGTCTTGAGTGAGAGATCCAAGGCTGGCAAAACTGGTACCTAACCCAGGTCAAGCCTAGCCTCGGTCACAGTCATTACCAGGACTAAAGTGGTGAATAAACTTACAAAAGTCACCAAAGGGCTGGAGAGATGGCTCAGCGGTTAAGAATACTGACTGCTCTTCCAGAGGCCCTGAGTTCAATTCCCAGCAACCACATGGTGACTCACAACCATCTGTAATGGGATCCAGTGCCCTCTTCTGGTGTGTCTGAAGACAGCAATGGTATATCCACACACATGAAATCAATAAATAAATCTTAAAAAAAAAAAAAAAGTCACCAGAAGTCTTGTTTTTCAAAATGATTTCTCTAATATTTTACTTATGTGTTGATAATCTATATAGAAACTATATGTATTGTATAAAATAAAAGGAGAATAGAAGGTATCTCTTTATTCTAAAACACACATTCCTTAGGGATGTGGGAAGATTATGCTACAAGGAAAGCCATCAGTCTTGGAAGGCTAAAAAGCAACAACAAAAACAATGAAAACCTCTTAAACGTTAGTGGGGTGGGGGCTGGGGAGATGGCTCAGTGGGTAAGACTGACTGCTCTTCAGAAGGTCATGAGTTCAAACCCCAGCCACCACATGGTGGCTCACAACCACCCATAATGAGATCTGACGCCCATTTTTGGTGCGTCTGAACTTATATATAATAATAAGGAGCCAGCAGGGACTGAGGAAGCAGAGCCAACCACCAGAACAAGCAGGGTTGACCAGAGCAAGCAGAGGTCCTAAAAATTCAATTCCCAGAAACCACATGAAGGTTCACAACCATATCTGTACAGCTACAGTGTACTCACATACATAAAAACAAACCAATACAACGACAGTGGGGCACAGGATGCAGATCTACAATTCCAGTATTCACAAGGCCAAGGCAGGAGAATGACCTGTTCAAGTCAGCCTGCTATACATAGTGAGACCTTGACCTTATCTTAAAAAAAAAAATCTGTATTACAATGATTAATGCCCAATTAAGTTTCAACCTCACCCTAAAAAGTCTATTTCTTAGCACATATTATAATAATATATAGTATATATTATATCTATTACAACAATATATTATATATTATGAATATTCCATTTCTCTCTTTAGGGAGAAATTCACTTTTGTTTTTAGTTTATTTATTTTAAATTTTAGTTAGGTTCCATATGATTTTTCTTCTGATTTTGGTTTATTTATTTCAAACTTTAGTTAGGTTCCATATGATTTTCCATAGGGAAGGAGAATACATAATGAAAAAGTTGGTAAAGATTGTTTAGATGTCTTTTACCTTGACTTGGGAAATAGTTTTAGTTTTTATTTTCCCAAGATTAAGGTATAGCCGGGCGTGGTGGCGCACGCCTTTAATCCCAGCACTCGGGAGGCAGAGGCAGACGGATTTCTGAGTTCGAGGCCAGCCTGGTCTACAAAGTGAGTTCCAGGACAGCCAGGGCTATACAGAAAAACCCTGTCTCGAAAAACCAAAAAAAAAAAAAAAAAAAAAAAAGATTAAGGTACACCTTGGGTTGTAGCACTGCCTGCTAAGTGAAGACTCTCGAGAACTGCCTACAACTCCATCAAACCAGCTGGTTCTTGGAGAGGAAGTATAAATGGGAAGAAAGCTACTGACAGAACAGAGAGGAGAGAAAATGTAATTTACATCATAGTTGTACATTTTTTCCAGACACGTTTAAAAGGAAAATGTGTGAGCTGTTTCGCTGAAACTCTGGTCCAGCCATCTCTAGAGGAGATAAGAAAGAATAGAAAGTCTGCGTGGAGATGGTCAAAGTCTAGACATGTGTAGCCAATTACAGAACAATACCATATCTTAGCTATTAACTTTCCCTTCTATTAATGAGTGCACTCAATGATTTTGTGAAATAAAGCCAAAGAATTCTAGTAGTTTTTGCCAGTCCTACCTTAATTAATGACTGTGTGAAGTAGAGCAAAAGATTTTTTTTAATACTTTGTTTTATTTAATACTTTTTGCCAGTCTTATCCAGCATTTGGCCAGCCCCATTGCAATACTTTCATTATGTCCTACTAAGATACTATTGTCTGGCCGTGACATACCAAAGGACTATATATATATAGCACCAATACATACATTCACTTTTGTTTTTATTTGCTCCTTTTTCTCAGATCCTGTTTTGAAAGGGTGGTTGTTGGCTTTGTTCCTCCATCCTGTTGTTTTGTGTACGTGGATCTTTCCTCCAGTTTGCATCCTGTCCCAGAAGACAAACTGGGCAATCTCTGAGGAAGCTTGATATTACTTCTCTTGCTGTCATGCTAACTTGTTTTAGTTCCAACAGCTACAAGAATTTGGACCAACCAGAGCATCTTTCATAGCTACTCTATTTTTTAAAAAAAAATTCTTTGCTGTTGAATGCCACTTTCTATCCGTAGCTTCTTTAAAGTCCTTAGAAAATGCTCGTGAATGTGTGTTTTCTCACTTCACGGTCCTACCGTGAGTGACACAGACATCTCATGAAACATCTGGAAAAGGTAGCAGGGAACGGGACAGCTGTGGCTTATGCAACTAATCTAGCAATTACAATGATAGGAAACTGTAGCCACGGTGAGACGAAATGGATTTACCCTCAACAAATTAAGAAGCTTTGACTTGTGAGGAAAGGCAGTTTGAGTCGCCATATAGTGTCATGTCCCACGTGGGAAGTACATCTCCAACCTTCATTGTACGGCATTCATATAGTCATTGTATAATCTATTCCGCATCCAGGTAGCAACTTTGCCAGGGGGTGGTTTCACATCCCTTACTATAAACTCCCCGTTTATGTGAAATGGAAGTAGAACATGCAGAAATTCCCTGGGATCTGAGAGTAGGGTTTTCCCCAGGACGATCAATTTGTGGTTAGTTGAGTTCTTCTAGGTCAGCTGAGGAGACCAGCCAATCAGAGATGGGAAGGAAAAGGGATTTCCTAAATAAATATGATCCCCGAGAGCATGTTCTCTAAAGACATTCTCGGACTTCACTCCAACACAGTGACTCAATAGAACTCAGCTCTGCCATGAAGTCCGCTGCTCTTTTCCTCTTGGGCATCATCTTCCTGGAGCAGTGTGGAGTTCGAGGTGAGGAGTTTTACACTGTGTTACGTTAGTAAGTTCTGAGGACTGAATCACCGTAAAAGCCTTCTCAGGCCAGCAGATAAAGCTGAATGTCTTGCATGCAATAAAAAGTAATACTGTTTGGTCATCAAAGCAGTTAGATGCTGTGAGCAGTTATCCAAAGGTCGTAATCTGTACCTGCCAAGTCAAATATGCCTTCTTGGCGTAGGTATTGTGAGTTCCCAATGAGGGTTCAAAGCATATTTAAATGTTTTAATAATGAAAAAACATTTCTCAGATGTAAAGGGGATTCTGGGTGCTTTATTTCGAATTTATCGTGTGAAATATTTCATCCGCAGCCCTGGCAACAGAGAGTGACATAAGAGATCCTTTTCTAAGTTGTCTCCTGCATCACTTTCCTCACCCGATGCTGTGCACTGATAAGAATGTCTGTGGTTAACCAACTGAGAATTCAGAAGTCAGAGAGATTGCCTCTGACCTCCTTATTCATGACTTTTGCTTACCTTGGACAAAAAAAAAAACCTTCCTAGAGAGCGTTTTCCACATGTGTAAAGTAGATGTGCTGTAGTTACTGTGTGCTGGCAAAACCTGCGTAAATAGACGCTGACTTAGGTAAGCAATAAGGGATGGAGACGTAGGTTTAAAGAGACTTTTCAGAGCAGTGAGGATGAGAGGGAATATGATTGAAATGGTAATCAATTGTAAGTAGAGCTTTCTGTCCACAACTACATCAACTCCATGAGCAAGAAGTAGATCGAGGAACTGCTTAAGAAGCCGGCCCCCGTAGTACTGACAGGTTGCATATATGTGTGCCTAACAGTAGGGATTTAAATATGATGGACGTTTTCTCTTCTTCCTTGGTTGTGAAGTGATGTTGTTAAGAACTCTACGTGACCTAAAATGAAATTCTTCCCCTGCTTCCATTTGCTAAATGACTTTGCCCTTAACCTTGGCTTCCTCATATACAGAATGGAAATAACACCTACCTTGAAAAGCAGTCACACACACTCAGTCACAGCAATAGTGACTGAGACAAGCCTCATTCGAAAGGATGGCATTCTAAGTAATGTGTATTATCTTCCTCCTAGGAACCCTAATCATAAGGAATCCACGATGCTCCTGCATCAGCACCAGCCGAGGCACGATCCACTACAAATCCCTCAAAGACCTCAAACAGTTTGCCCCTAGCCCCAATTGCAACAAAACTGAAATCATGTAAGTAAAGCTCCCAACGCATGCATCCCACACTGGACTTAGTGGGAGTCTCACCCTCAGCTTGCATACGTGTTCATGTGGGCAGGAGGCTCCCCCATAAATCTGTCTACTCCTTTTCTTTTGTCCTCTTCAAAATAAGAAATTTCTTCTGGAAACTGAAAATGGAAGATGACATATCTTTAAATAATAAAACGTGCTGTTAATACCTTACTCTGTTTAGTTTACACATTAGGCTTTATCTTAAGTATGTAGGCATGTAGGTGCGTAGGTACCATCTGAGAGTGTAGGAACCTGGACATCTTCCCTACGGATGAGAAGCTGCCATTTGTAATTTGTTTTTTCCTTAACAGAATAACAACGACAGTTTCTCATGACAATTGATTTTCTCTAAAAATGCGATACTTGTTAGTTTTCTGGGGGTGCTAGGGTTGAACCTAGGACTTTGCACAGGCTATGCATGTACTCTCTCTCTACTTAACCCTAACCCTGAATCCTAAAAGCGGCATTTAAAATTTTTTGAGGGGTTGCAGAGAGATGGCTGAGAGGTTTAGAGGACCCGAGTTTGGTTTCCATTACCCACAGTGGACAACTCACAACCATGTGTAACTCCACCCCCAGGACATCCTGTCCCTTCTCCTGGGTTCTGTGGGCAGCTGCACACTAGTGCACATATACATGCAGAGACACAAAGAAGCTAAAAATAAAATAAATTTTCATCCATACTTTGTATGTTCAAGAACACATCCCGCAGCATGCATACAGCCATCAGGACAACTTGGTCGTGTCAGTTTTCTCCTCTGTCCTAATTTGGGGTTCTGGGGTTGAACTCAGCTCTCCGGGCTTATGAGGCAAGTGTGCTTAGCAGTCACACCAACTCACTGACCTAATAATGACTTTTGATGGCTAAGCTGTTTTACATCATATTGATAAGCCATAATTTGTATAGCACATGGCCCATTGCTAGAAACAACGGTTATGTTAAAAAAAAATTCACTGTTGTCAGACTATTACTGTTGTAGGATTGTGTTTAATTCTTTCCTAGTAATTCTTTTCTAGAGACTAGAATTTCGTGTTTGTTTTGTTTTGAGACAGAGTCTTGCTAGGTAGCCAAGGCTGACTTCAGTCCACGTGAATGCTGGGATTCCAGGAATAAACCACCATTCCAAGCCTCTTAGAAATTAGAACTGTGAAATTAAAGGATATATAATATTACATGTATAATATTATATGTATAATATTATATAATATATTTATATGTGTGTATGTATGTATATGATATAAAGGATATAAATATATACACACACATATGTAGAGGATATAAATATATATATATATATATACATGTAGGTAATATATTTGACCTTTGACACCTAAATTAAGGGATTCTATATGGAATAGCCATTATTATTCTCAAGATATACAGAGAAATTAATTTTTAGAAATTGAGGTTTCTCCTGAAAGATCTGCTACAGTTTTTAAAAATATACCTGTTAATCTTAGGAAGACATTTTGCCACATCTTAAGTGGTTTCACTGGAAAACTCAATAAAATGCATGGTTTTCCCCCACTGTTTCTACTAAGAATTATGAAGTTGTTACTTGGGGGGGGGGGGGGGGAGAAGGCTCACTGGTGTTTCTTTGGCACAGTGCTACACTGAAGAACGGAGATCAAACCTGCCTAGACCCGGACTCGGCAAACGTGAAGAAGCTGATGAAAGAATGGGAAAAGAAGGTTGGTGAGGGGAGGAACCCAAATGGCTTTCTTTCAGAGGTCAGCTCAGAAAGTCAGCAGATCCTGGGCACACCCATTGAGGACCTATTTTCCATCCTTTTGAATAGCATCAACTAGTAAGACACTAAGGATTCAAAAATAATAAGCTATCACCCCTTCCCCGTATAGCAGATAGTCATTAACAATGTATAAAAATCAACAGACGTGGTGGGAGACATTTAGAATAGTGTATACATGAGAACTTTGAAAGGGTAATTGACGATATAGAAAGTATTAAGGTAGACTTCTCCTATCAAGTGATCTCTGATCTGGATCTTTGAGGATAAGACATTTACCAGGCAGTTAATTAAGTACAGTGTGGGCGTTGGTGGTTTTGAGTAAAGTCTGTTCCGTGAGCCTGAAGTAATGTAACTGGAATTTAAATGCGGAGAACAAAGGGATTGAGATGAGAAAGGAGCCAAGGAAAAAGGGAAAAGAACTGTGAGATAGCTAAAGAGCTGGGTTTGAGAAGACCCATGGGGTATGTGGTGGGGAGCTTGGGTCCCCACACCTAACTGCTGGGTCTGCCCTAGATCCTAGCCCTTAAGCTTCAGGCTACTCACTCGCCTAGCCTTGTCCAGTTTCAGTGGTTCTCAACCTTCCTAATGCTGAGACCCTAATGCATGAGTCCCTCATGTTGAAGTGACCCCCCAACCATAAAGTTATTTTGCTGCTACTTCATAACTGTAATGTTTGCTACTGTTAAGAATCATAATGTAAATACCTGAGACGCAGGATATCTGATATGTGCCCCCAATGGGTTTCGACACACAAGTAGAGAACCACTGGCTAATATGCAAAGTGAGTGATAACGATACCAGCCAGCCCCAAAGGGCTGTGTTTGGCCCAGGTGGGAGATGAAGGGAGAAGATGGAAGACAGCAAGATGCCAGAAAACAGACAAACAAGCAAAGGGGAACTGTAGCTTCTTTAAGGTAGGGCAGCAGATAATGAGGCCAGCGCCTCTGAGAGAGCAGCGACGTGAGCCTGCTCTGAGGATAAAGAGTGATCACACTCAGGAGTTGGACCATCCCAAAGGGGAGAAATTACAACATTGGAAAGCATTGCCTTTTTCTCATTTCTTGCAGATCAGTCAAAAGAAAAAGCAAAAGAGGGGGAAAAAACATCAAAAGAACAAGAAAAACAGAAAACCCAAAACACCCCAAAGTCGTCGTTCAAGGAAGACTACATAAGAGACTCCTACTTTACCAACAAGCACCCTGCATCTTAAGGTTGCAGAGCAGCCTTTAATACATAGGCTTTTAATACATTAACTCAACTACAAAACATAAAGTGTTAATTTGAAATTATAACTAACGCTAGAAAGTTAATTGCAAAACTCCAATAGTAACAATTGCTAGAGGCAAAAACTCTGTGTTCTACACAGCCAACAAAATTTCATCATGCCCTTGAGCCTAGTCGTGATAACATCAGATCTGGGCAAGTGTCCCTTTCCTTCATAGCTATCCCATGCACAACAGCTGTCTGGCTTCCAGAGCCACACATTTGGCAGCCTCCGGAGACTTCTGAGGCTCACGTCACCAAGCCCCAGGCCTATCTGTTTGCTGGTGAGCTAGATAGACCTCACCAAGCTGGAGAGGCCCTCAGCAGCTGCATTTGGGTCAGCCTAGAGCCCCTGCACACTGTGTGTCTCAGAGATAGGTGCTAATGGTTTGGGGGTTCTACAGTGGAGACCACAAGAGTTGGCCTTCAGAACCTCCCACGTAGCTATTGAGACCATGGGATTTCATTATTAACTTGATCCCATCTTCAGAGCTTATTCTAAGTTTGCCTCTTCAATAAAACTCTCCTAGAAGGTTGTGGCTGTAGCTTAGTGGCAGAACACTTGGTGTTGCAGGGACCAGGTCCTGGAGTCCATCACTAACAGTGCAAAACCTTAACCAATTTAAAGAACATTTTCTGGCTACTCAAATTCTCTTAAATTTATTCCTGTTTCTCGAGTAAACACTTCACTGCTATCTAATTGAATTTGTTTGTTTGTTTGTTTGTTTGTTTTTCTCTTTCCAACGAGACTGGTTTTTAAGAGTAGGGACCACAGACTAGTCCCCTAAATCTTCCATAGTGCCTACAAAAACTTGGTTTTGAATAATTTCCTAATTGTATGTGTGAGAGGTAGAGAGGCTGTTATACACCAGGCATTGGCCAATCCCCGGCTACTCCAAATTGCCTAACTAACCTTTGGCCTGCTTGCTTGCTTGCTTATTTTTTAAAAAAAAGTTTTATATCTGGATGTCCTAAAACTCACAAAGTAGGCAAGGCTGACCTCAAATTCATACATATCTGTATTCTACTGCCTCCTGAACACTGGGGTTAAAGGTATGTGCTACTACACCTGATTGCCTGCCTGCCTTCCTTTCTCCCTCCCTCCCTCCCTCCCTCCCTCCCTTCCTTTCTTCCTTAAATTACCTAGCTTTCTTATTATCTTCAGACATCTTCAGCGCACGGAGCCAGACAGGGTGAAAAAGAGCCTTACCTTGTGACAGGAGGCTCGTGTCTTTAACAAACAAGAATCACATGTTCAAGACATTTGCAGATATTTGGGACTGCTCGGGAAAAATTACACGGACCATCTAGAAACATAAGCTTACATCAAAGACAGGTTTGATTGATTGGCAAATACTAGTCCTTTCCTCACTCAAAACAAAATTCCTCTAATATCATTCTTGATCAGGACAAGCTCCCTAGGAGTCAACAAAGAGCTGCCAAATCCTTTAGTATGTTTATCTTAGGTGAATATGAATTTCCTTGCCACCTTCCCTCCCTCATTGCAGAACTCCCAGTGTATGATTATAGGGATTGATAGGAGTGGTGAAACGGAAAGATTGGGGCTGGAGAGGGAGCCAGAATTCCATTCCCAGCACTCACCCCCACGTGTTTGCAAGCCTTGTGGCCACCTGTGACTCCAGCTCCAGGGAACCCATTTCTCTCTTCTGGCCTCTGCAGGCAATGCACAGGTGTACACAGGCCCCCATGGCATACACACATAATCTCAGATGGCATATAAAAATCTTTATAGAGATATTTTAAAAGGAATTAAGAGCTACAGGAAGCAGTAAATTCTGCGAGTGGAAGCATGGATGGGGCCAAGTTAGCCTGTGTGGGAGCTGGAAACTGCTCTAGAGAGGAGGTCTGATGAATTAGATAGAAAAGAATGTGTCTGGGCAGAAGTTCCGTCCTGAGCATGCCTTTTCTCAAATACTGCCATTCCTCACGCTGCAGGTGCTTTTCGCGTTGCTGGTGGGACTCCCATCCAAACACCATTGCACAGTCAAAACGTTGTCCACCTCCCTTCAGGTAACTTTGGGGAAAAAAAAGTCTAAAATTGTTTCCTAACTAGTTAGCTGGTGGCCCTTGCATCTGACAGCTGGGTAGTATGCATAACGACTAGCCAAAGCCTGTGTATTTTTTACTAAATAGTTATGTTGGATGCATATGCCTACAGTATGACTTCATATGTTGTACTGGCTATTTTTGTGTCAACTTGACACAGCTGGAGTTATCACAGAGAAAGGAGCTTCAGTTGAGGAAATGCCTCCATGAGATCCAACTGTAAGGCATTTTCTCAATTAGTGATCAAGGGGGAAAGGCCCCTTGTGGGTGGGACCATCTCGGGGCTGGTAGTCTTGGGTTCTATAAGAGAGTAGGCTGAGCAAGCCAGAGGAGGCAAGCCAGTAAAGAACATCCCTCCATGGCCTCTGTATCAGCTCCTGCTCCCTGACCTGTCTGAGTTCCAGTCCTGACTTCCTTTGGTGATGAACAGCAGCATGGAAGTGTAAGCCGAATAAACCCTTTCCTCCCCAACTTGCTTCTTGGTCATGATGTTGTGCAGGAATAGAAACCCTGACTAAGACAAATTGGTACCAGCAGAGTGGGGTATTCCTGTGACAACCTGACCATGTTTTGGGGAGGACTGTGGAAGGACTTTGGAACTTTGGGCTTGAAGATCCATTCCTTGTTAAGAGCTCTGTCAGATGTTGTGTAGGAGCTTGGAAGATAATGTTGAGAACAGTGCAGAAGATGGAGGTCTGGTTTGTGAAATTTCAGAGGGAAAATTAAAGACTCTCTTCAGGGACATTGCTGTTTTTATTGTGAAGATTTTGTAGTTCTGGTTAGCTGGGGCTGAAGAATCAGCTGTGATTAACAAGATACCAGAACTACTAAAGCAAAAACTTTGCATTACTGGGATTATTGATGCTGGTTAGCTGGAGCTAAGAAATTAGCGGTGATTAAGAAGAGACCAGCATCATTGAGGTGACATCTTCTGGGAAGTGTTTTCTGAAAGCACAAGGAGGCTGTGTTCCAGAGATAGGCAAGGTTGTACTCCTTCTGCAGTGGGACTTGGTAATGTGTAAGGGTTACCCAGGTGGTACTGGTTTTGAAGGCATGAAGGGGTTACACAGAGCAGCTGAGGCTCGGCACTGTGAGAGACCATGGAAGGCCATTGGTGAAGGTGCAGCCTCAGTTGCAATTGACGACCCAGGACTGAAGGGGTCATGCAGTGTTTTGGAGATGCCAGTACCACGAGATGACCACCAAGAGCAGCAGCAGCAGTGGAGTACAGGCATCTGGAGCCCAGAGGAAGACGTGTGTGCTACAAAGGGCATGGCTGGAGAAGTGACCCAAGCCCTTGGAGGAGCCCAGAAGATCGTGAGTTGGATCCCAGACGTTGGACGGTTGGAGATTGATTTTTGTTTTGATTGTGACTGTGCCCTGATATTTTCCCTCTTGAAGGAAGAAACTGTTTTAGTGGAGCCCACAGTTAAGAGACTTTTAATTGTAAAAAGACTTTGGATTTTAAAAGAGATGGATATTTTAAAGAGATTGAAATTTTAAGAATATGTAAAGACTGTGGGACTTTTAATGTTATTTAGATCTTGGGGATGAGTAAGAATGTAAGGGTTGAGGCTTACTAGTGATGTGTTTGTGTGTCAAGTTGACAAGGGGTCAATTGTACTGGCTATTTTTGTGTCAACTTGACACAGCTGGAGTTATCACAGAGAAAGGAGCTTCAGTTGAGGAAATGCCTCCATGAGATCCAACTGTAAGGCATTTTCTCAATTAGTGATCAAGGGGGAAAGGCCCCTTGTGGGTGGGACCATCTCGGGGCTGGTAGTCTTGGGTTCTATAAGAGAGTAGGCTGAGCAAGCCAGAGGAGGCAAGCCAGTAAAGAACATCCCTCCATGGCCTCTGTATCAGCTCCTGCTCCCTGACCTGTCTGAGTTCCAGTCCTGACTTCCTTTGGTGATGAACAGCAGCATGGAAGTGTAAGCCGAATAAACCCTTTCCTCCCCAACTTGCTTCTTGGTCATGATGTTGTGCAGGAATAGAAACCCTGACTAAGACATATGTGTACTCTAATTTTTAACTCAAAGCAAATTAGCATATGTGCTCTAAAGCTATTTCGTGAAAACGTAGTGATATCAGTAAAAGTGCACTAAATCCCAAAATAAACATGTTTTTCAATGTCTTTGTCTGCCCTTTGGCTACTGTGTGTTTCAGGTGAATTCTCCTTTATCCTTTATTCCTTTGCCATTTAGCTTTCTCTCATGCTGTTGACATGAATTGAGGTAAAGACATGAAAGCGCTTTAAGGGTCTCCTTAAGTACAAAATAAGAAAAAAGAAAAAGAAAGAAAGAAGCCCTTCTATGGCATATACTAAAACACTGACTATCTCAGATAGAATGTCTACTGCTGTGATGAAACACCATGACCAAAAGTAACTTGGGGAGGGAAGGGTTTATTTCACTCACACTTCAGTATCATATGATATCATTGAAGGCAGACAGGTCAGAAATTCAGAGCAGGGACCTAGCAGCAGGAGCTGATGCAAAAGAGGCTATGGAGTGATGCTTACTGGCTTGCTTAGTCTTCTACCACCCAAGACCACCAGCCAGAGGTGGCCCCACCCACAATGGGCTGGGTTCTCCCATGTGAGTGACTAAGGCTTGTCTATATAGCTCCATCTTATAAAGTAATGTTCTCAGTTGAGGTACCTTCCTCTCAGATGACCTAAGCGTGTGTGAAGCTGACATATAACTCTACCTTACAACAACACGGAGGAGCTGGAGAGATACCTTAGGAGCACTGGCTGACCTTTCAGAAGACCCAGGTTCAATTCCCAGCATCTGCATGACAACTTATAACTGTCTGTAACTCCAGTTCTAGGGGATTTGATTTCCTTTTCTGGTATGCACAGGCAAAACACCTACACACTTAAAATTAAATAAAAATACAAAGAATTATGTAGCTAATTATCAAGAGTAATGCTATTCTAGTGAGCTATAAGCTCAGCAAACCAAAAACATCTTCTCTTCTCTCTCCTAAAATTCCTTATGTTCAAGGGACATGAAGCTTCAAGTAGGGATGGTGGAGACTCAAATGGCAAATCAATTATTTAAGTCTTGGGTGCTAAGGTCAAAGGTCTCTCCGGTCATTCTCTTTGTGTACTGAGCCTCTCTTCCAATCTCTGGGGTTCACTGACTACAGTTCCTTTTCAGGGCCCTTGCAGGTACTGGCCCTTGTTATGTTGGTCTATGCCATGTTGACTTGGTTATCCAGGGAGCCGTGTTCCCGATAATCTCTTTTCCTGTGTGTTTCTCGGGCTTCATTACCAGCCTGTGATGACCTCTTTGAAGGAGAGGCAGGGCCCACTGACAGCAAATTAAGTAAAGATGTTCACTTGAGCATCAGCCAACCCTTTCCCCTTTCTCTTTTTCTTCCTGGGTTTGTGAACAGTTCTACTCTGCCATGGAGCCTGCCATGGTTTACAACGTGAGCTCAAAAGGAAACACAGCCTGAAACCATCATGAGCCAAAATAGCTCTTCCCTCCTCTTAGGTTGATTGTATTGCATATCTATCCTGGTGATGGAAAGTCACCATAGCTATTATTCTTGGACTATCGATGCGTCGTGTGGGATCTCTAGGAAGGTTGAATGTAGACCAAAACCATCAGCACACACAATCGAGGTGTTCTTGAGAAGCCAGATCAGTGTGGTGTTTGGGCAGGTATCAGCCGTTAGTATACATGAATTCCCCCCAAGGGCCTTTACCTATGAGGCAGCCAGGTGCTGGGCAAAGAGCGAAGTTTTTTTAGACATATCTCAGGAAGAGCTGAGCACACTGTTGGGCTGTAAGGCCTTGGAATCTCTCCGCATTCATTTGTTCATCCAGGATCACTGTGAGAGAGAAAATGCATATAGACTTTGGTGCATACAAAGTTCTAGGCCTTCCTTGCCAGCTTATCACGGCCATCCCTGCCTCTCATCAGAGACAACCCCAAGTCTTATGGGCAGAGAGGGGTGTGCATAGATCAAAGACTATGTTGGGAAAATGAGATTCCCTGAGCAGTTAGTTCTTCCTAGGGACATTTTCATAGCCTGAACCCAGATTATCATGACCTCTTCCTGGGCTACCCAGAGGTCTCCTAAAGTTTCTCTTGCTTCTCTACTACCCACGGCAGGCAGAACGATCCTTTTAAACTAATAATTCAAAATGCCTAAAATCTTGGGATTTATAAATGGGTCTTGGGTGGCTGCAGCCTATCTGATGGGCTCTGCCTGCCTCTCTGATCATGGTTTCTTCATGTATGAGCCTCAGTTTTCTGTGTCTTGGGCACACTGAATTCATTTGCTTTTCAAGGCCTTGGGTAGATTCTGTTTCATGCTGGGCTGGACTGTGCCATCAACTTGGTGGGACCGTGCTCTGTGATTCCTGGCGTCTCTTTGACGGCGTGCTTCTCAGGGTTAGCTTACAAGGAACAGGTGAGATTTGGGAGAGCAAAAGGGCGGTGCTGATCTTCAGAGGACCACTAGGCAAACCGGAACGCCGTGGCCCTCAGCTTGGCTTGGTCTCTTCCTGCACAGCTGGCACATCTTCCCCATTGCTGACCTGAAATCACTCGTGCTCCCAGATCCCCCAAGAGAGGCAGTGGATCTATAGCGGCCATACCGATACAGAAGTAGCTGCTTCCGGTAAACTTGTGCAACCCTTTGCAAGCAGGGCTCATTCTCTTGAGTTTTCTTGCAAGCTGAGTTGTCCAGCTGGCCCAGCGCTTCTGCTAGACTAGTCAATAATTCTTCCTCCAGTCCCCTGATTTTCCCACTGGGACTCTCACTTCCCAACATCCTCTCTTCATTCCCGTAGCAAACCCTTTGTTCCCACCATGTCTAATAGAGTCTGTTCCCTGATTGATAAAATTGATTGATAAATAAATAAAGGATTGTTTCCATAAATTAGGTTTCAGTTTATCTGTGAGTGACTTTTCTAGAGCTGTGATAAAGGCAACGTATAGAAGGAAGGATTTATTTGGGCTTATGTCTCCTGAGGAATGAGAGTTCATCACGGTGGCAGGCAGAAACTGCTGAGAGCTCCTGTCTTGAACTGAAAACAGGAAGCTAAGAGTGAACTCAGAATGGTGTGTAGCGTATGAAACCTCAAAGCTCCGCCCCACCCTACCTCCAGCCCCGCCCTACCCCCACCCCCAACCCCGCCCCACCTCAACACCATCCACAACACCCCACCCCCACATCATACTTATTCCAGCATCCAAACAGTACCAGCCGCTGGGAAACAAATTTCAAACATCCGAGCCTATGGGTAACTGGGTAGCGTTCTCACTCAAACTAATGTAGGCGAATGTAACTTCAAGGTCTTCTCATTTTCAGTAAAATAGCCACCCTGTTCTTGACTCCACTATTTCACTGGTTCGAACATAGAGCATGTGTATAAAAGTAGTGAATGAAATGAGAACACTCAGATCTTACGTTATTATTTAAAAAAAATTGTTTTCCTATACCAAGAATTATTGTATTCCTAAATAATTAACTAAAAAAGACTTGGCTGTATAATTTTTTTTTTATTTAAACTGGCATGCTCTCACTTAATTAATTGGGAAAGATGTTCGTGTGAGAAAATGGAAAGCTGTTTCCTTCTCACTGCTGACGCTAGAACCCAGGCCTTGGGCATGACAGCCTGGTGCTTTTCCACACGTCAAGCCTAGCAACAGGGCTTTCGGCAACTGAACAGTCTAGTCTCCATCTGTGAGTAAGATTAGGATCTGTAGTCAACTGATAAAAGATTAGAGGGCGGAGGGCTGGAGAGATAGCTTAGTGGTTAAGAGCACTGACTGCTCTTCCAAGGTCCTGAGTTCAAATCCCAGAAACCACATGGTGGCTCACAACCCCCTGTAATGAGTTCTGATGCCCTCTGCTGGTGTGTCTGAAGACAGCTACAGTGTACTTATAATAATAACAACAACAACAACAACAACAACAACAATAAGACTAGAAGGAGGAGGGAAAAAAGATTCAGAGAGAAGGTGTCTCAGTGTTCTATCGATCTGAAGAGGCAGGGTGATATGGCCACTCTTACAAAGGAAAACATTTAATTGGGGCTGGCTTGCACTTTCAGAAGATTAATCCATTGTCATCATGGCGAGAATCATGACTGCAGACAGGCAGGCACGACACGGGAGAGTTTTACATCTGGATTGGCAGGCAGCAGGAAGAAAGAGGAACACTGGGCTTCGCTTGGGCTTTTTTGGGAAGAGTTAGTGGTTAGGATTTGTGTAGCCCTAGCTGTCCCTGAAACTCACTCTATAGACCAGTTTGGCCTTGAACTCACAGAGATCCATCTGCCTCTGCCTCCTTAGTGCTGGGGTTAGCTTACTTACAGTGACACACTTCTTCCAATGAGGCCACACCTCCTAATCCTTCTCAAGTAATACTGCTCCCCTTATCACTAACATTCAAATGTATGAGCCTGTGGGGGCCGTTCTTATTCAAACCATCATAGAAGGGGTGAAAAGGAAGGAAGGAAGGAAGGAAAGAAGGAAGGAAGGAAGGAAGGAAGGAAGGAAGGAAGGAAGGAAGAAAGAAAGAAAGAAAGAAAGAAAGAAAGAAAGAAAGAAAGAAAGAAAGAAAGAAAGAAAGAAAAGATTAGAGGGTAAGGTGCTGATTATACATAACTCTTGGCTTTCCTTACAAGTCTCCCATAAACTAGGCATCATAGTGTCTTGTACCTGTAATCCCAGCGTTTGGAAGTAGAGTTAGAAAGTTTATGAATTCAGAACTAGTCTGGGATATGCAACCTGACCCCATATCAGGAAAAAAATAAAAGTTTACTATACAAATAGTGAAATCTTATCCCTTGAATGCACTATATTGTCTTGAGGCTATTCTAATAAATAATTAATCTTGACTTTTCAAAATAGAAAAATAATTGCTGGCGTCATCATCTTCAGGGCCACTAGGCTTAGCCTTGGTCTTCTGTGCACAGGCTGGGACCAGAACAGAAGAGAGAACAGTTCACTCTTGGCTGCCTTCCTTTAAGTTTCAACCAGACAGCCTGCACTTGCTCAGGAAAGAAATTAAAACTCAAAATCTATCAAGAAAAAGGAGATTTGCCGTAATAATCTATATACCAGAATGGAACGAAGTTCTGTAGTGTGTGTGTGTGTGTGTGTGTGTGTGTGTTTAGTTGTTTTTAAATGCAACAATCACTTTTACAAGATTGAAAGTAGGATGACTTTATCTTAGAGTAGACATCTCTTTATGTGTGGCTTTTGATAAGGGATATACTGGCATGGACATTTATATATACCATGACAGTAAAAAGTAGACTAATGTGTCTCTAGTAGCTAGGAAGAGTGTCAAAGAGCAAAACCAGACTCCTCTGATAGAGATTTTAATCAAGGGCTTCATGTCAGGTTCACTAAGACTTTGTGTGTATGTATATGCCTGAGTTAGTATGTGTGTGCCTGTTTGTGGGCAGGGCGGGGGTGATGTATGCTTGTGTGCAGGCTGGAGGTCAATGTTAGATGTTTCCTCAACTGCTTCTCCACTGAGTGTGTGTACATACATATATACATATATTGAGACAGAGTCTCAGACTCTATTCTCTCTGGCTGTTTGGGAACTTACTATGTAGATAAGGCTGGCTTTGAACTCATAGAGACCCACCTTTCTTAGCCTCCTGATTGCTGGGATTAATGATGTGCACAACCACACCCAGTTCCACAGTATTTTTCAAGGCAGGCTTTCTCATGGAACTTGAACCCAGATGGCCTTATCAGGGACTCCAGGAAGCTTCCTGATTCTTCAGTCTTTGCCCAGTGCTGCGATTACATGACACAGTTGCCAGTCCATGGACTAAGACTTACCTGTATAATTCTAATAAGACTTAGATGGCTCTGCGGTTAAGAGCACTGACTGCTCTTCCTGAGGTCCTGAGTCCAATTCCCAGCAATCACATGGTGGCTCACAACCATCTGTGCTGGGATCTGATGTCCTCTTCTGGTGTGTCTGAAGATAGCCACAGTGTACTCATATACATAAAACAAATAAATCTTAAACAACAACATAAAAAGACTTATCATGTTTGAAGCTTCTCTGCCAATCTGCTTTCCCCATTTCATTTTCATAGGAATCCCTCCCAATTAAATTAATTGATTCTGTTTCTGGGCTTGTTTCTCAGAGGATCTAAATGACACATGTTGTTGTTGTTGTTGTTGTTATCTGTGATGGTTTGTAAATACTCCCCAGGGAGTGGCACTATTAGAAGGTGTGGCCCTGTTGGAGTAGGTGTGTCACTATGGGCTTGGGTTTCAAGACCTTCATCCTAGCTGCCCAGAAGCCAGTCTTCTCCTAGCAGCCTTCAAATGAAGATGTAGAACTCTCAGCTCCTCCTGCACCATGTCTGCCTGGATACTGCCATGCTCCTGCCTTGATGATAATGAACTGAACCTCTGAACCTATAAGCCAGCCCCAATTAAATGTTGTCCTTATAAGGGTTGCCTTAGTCATGGTGCCTGTTCACAGCAGTAAAGCCCTAACTAAGACATTATCATTATTAGTAATGCTTTCTATGAGTCTTAATAGTTATCTTCATTATATCCTTTATTTCCTAATTTACACTTTGGACACTAGAAGGAAAGTTAGAAATGGAAGTCTAAGTAGGAGCCTGAGGTTTAGAGTCTGTGGCTGCTGAGGTTTGGTCTGTGGCTATGCACTGTAATGTTAATACTGGCCCTGAGCTCTGATTGCCCTCAACGAGGCGATCCTTAGGAGGAGGAGATCCTCTGTACACCAAGTGATGCTATGTAACCTTCCTCCTTAAAACTACTTGTTGAATAAAGAGCCTACAGCCTGTAGCTGGGCGGAAGAGAGGTAGGCGGGGCTTCGGTTGCCAGGCTGGGGTCCAAGGAGAGGAGAAGAAGGAAGAAGAGTAGGTGGGTCATGAGAGCATGGCCAGGAGGGCTGTCCAGGTGGAGTAAGAGCCTGGCAGAGCATGCCAAGTCATACCTCGGGGCTAATGACAACGAAATACACAAAACAGCATAGAGGGCTGGTATCTGCCCAGCTCTAGTGCTTTAAGGCTCATTATAAATATAAAGGTTTTGGTTTTTTTATTTGGGAACTAAATGATCTAAGGTGGAGTAGAAACCCCCAATTAATAGTCACTGCAACAGATGGCGGTCTGGATCTTGCCTCTTCCTGGCTGACTAGAGTCTGACAAGTACCTTGGCTCTCAGCAGAGTAATGACCTCATTTGCAGAGTAAAGGAAGGGAGATGATTGCCACTAGGGCTTCACTAAGGCAGTGGTTCCCAGCCTTCCTATTGTTGTGGCCTTTAATACAGTTCCTCGTGTTGTGGTGACCCCAGCCATGAAATCATTTTCATTGCTACTCCATAACTGTAACTTTGCTACTGTTACAAATCGTAGTGTAAAAACCTTGATATTTCCAAAGGTCTTAGGGGACCCCAAAGGGTCATGACCCATAGGTTGAGAACCACTGCCCTAAGGTTTGTTCCAGAATGTTCTTCCATTTCAGCGTTCTCAGCACACCATGGTTTTCACACCACAGATAGACAGCCATGTTGATGTTTGGCTGTTTTTCTAAAGATTCCCCGCAATGTGCCTTTAAATATACTTATATCGTGCTGGGAGTGTAGCTCAGTAATAGAGCGGGTGTCTAGCACACATAATGGCCTGGATTTCCCATCAAAGAGGAATAAAGGAAAACCAGCAACAGCAAAACAAAAACCAACCAACTAAAGCCAACAAACAGGTAAGTATGACTCACAACAAAGACAGAAGTGGACAAATTAGGCACTGCATGCTCTCTCTCCTTATCGTGACCTGTCCTCTGTAAAGAAATGCATAAAGCCTTATATACCTTGGTTTAAAAATACTACTCACAGATTGTATTTCACAGAGGATAATTTTTCATACAGTGAGTATTGCGACCTTGGGGCCTTTGGGGGAATTTTCCTGCTCGTTTCCTATTATGACAAAAATGAGTAACACCCGAATGCAGCCACAACAATAGCTTTCCCATGGCTGGGCTGAATGTAGGAGTAACAGCAGATCTCCTGAACAAGGCAGTGAAGAGTGTCCGGTTCATCTGGCTTCCTCAAGGTAACTGGCAGATAAGGGCCAGCCTTTGTTCCTGTTGTCCTTCTGAGGTTAACCATTGGCCCCATGTTAAACATAGGCTGTCCACTAAGGAACTAGTGACTCCTTCCTGACTCTCACAATCATTAAATCTTTCAAGGTCAACTAAAATGTCACCACCCTAAAGATCTACTGTATAGCACATGCATGCCCTCTGTAATATTGTCTATGCACTTAATTTAAAGTTTGTGCAAAAGGTAGACAGGTTATTTTTAGACACACGCGTCTCAAGGAAATTTTGGGAGGTGATGCTGTGTGTCATGTTAGCTATGAAGATGGATGTACAGGCCTACGAATATGTCCAAACTCTGACACTTGTACCCATTAAATACATACATTTTTTCGTTTATCCCTCACACATCAATAAAGTTGTATTTGTTTGGTTTGCTTGTCTGTTTGTTTAGGACAGGGTCTCTTCTAGCCCAGACAAATCTCAGACTTCCAGGATGGCAGGTGTACCACACTCCAGCAATTGAGCTGCATCCTTAGCTCAGTTCTCTGTGTGTGTGTGTGTGTGTGTGTGTGTGTGTGTGCGTGTGTAATATGTGTGCGTGTATTTGTACATACGTGTACATGTTCCTATTTGTGTATTTCTGAGTGTGCGAATACAAGTGGAGGCCTGACCACAGTCTCAGGAGAAGTTTCTTAGGTACAGTTCACCTTGTTTTTGAGACAGACAATGGACCTTACCAGGTAAGCCAGGCTGCCCAGCCAGTCAGCACCAAAGGTCTATCCATCCCCTGCCCTGTATCTCACGTCACTCCCCACCAGGCCACTGTAGGTACCATAATGGCAGCTTTTCTTTTTTCTTTTTTCTAGGGATGGAACTCAGTCCCCATGTCCACAAGGCAAACCAGTTAAAGACTGAACCATATCCCCAGGCACAGAAATTAATAAATGCTGAAAGAAATCACAATATGTTTTTACTCTTCAAGCTCTCAGGTGTAAAAACAGAAAAACAAACAAACAACAACAACAAAACCCAACAAACTATTCAATGGGGTTTTGAGGAAAAAAAAAAATATTTTTAAGGACCTGGCAGTAAGTATTAAGAAAATAAAAGGATGATGCCAGATGAGTTTGAGTTATGCCTAGGGTTTTAGGGGCATCCATAACAACTCGGTTCTCTTTTTCTAGGAAAGAAAGAAATCGATGGGCTTGCTGGCAAAATTCATAATAAATATACAAAGTAGTGGAGAAGGGAAGGAACAATGGATAAGCAAGCTATTGGCCAGTGAGTGGCTCAGCGGGTGTTGGAGCTTGCTGCCCAGCAGGGCAACTCGAGTTGGATTCTAAAGTTAGCTTTAGAAAAGGCGGAAGTGTCTTAGCTGATTTGATCTGCAGGTGGTCATTTTATCAAGCCTGTGGGTTTTGGTTTGTTGTTAAAACAAGAGCAGGCGCTCCCCCTAGTGGCGACTTTAACAGTTTCTCAAAACAATGTATTTTAAGCAGACATGAACATTCTCAATGTTGGTTTCTTTTCCTTCTTTTCTTTTTTATGTGAACGGCGTTTCGCCTGTGTCTGTGCCTGTACAGCACATGCACGCAGAGTATCTGCAAAAGGCACAAGACGGTGTCAGAATTCTCGGGACTAGAGTTACAGACGATTGTGAGCTGACAAGTGGGCAACCAGGAATTGAACCCAGGTCCTCTGCAATAGCAGTCAGTGCTTGCTCTTAACAGCTGAGCCATCTCTCTAGTCTCCTCTCTCTTGGTTTCAAGTGAGAGTAATGAAAATTCCTGTTGACCACCTTTTGAGATAATTTTTAAAATTCTTTTTCTTTTCAGATTTTATGTATGTATGTATGTATGTATTTAATACATATGGACGTTTTGCCTACAGGAATGTATATGCACCATATGCATGCCTGGTACCCAAGGAGGTCAGAAGAGGGCATCAGATCCCCTGGAACTTGGGTTCCCTATGGTTGTGAGCTACCATGTTGTTGTTGATAACTGAACCTGTCCTCTGCAAGGACCTATGCTCACTGATAGCTGCTGGATGACAAGGGAGTCAGTTTTCTTCAGCAATGTAGTGCCTGTGAAGATGACCATGTTCTGCGGACGGCTGCACATCCAAAAATATACAAACAGCACAAACTGGACTTGATGAAGACAGAAAAGGAGAGGGAGGGGGAGAGGAAAGGGGAGGGGAAAGGAAAGGGGGGAGGAAGAGAGAGAGAGAGAGAGAGAGAGAGAGAGAGAGAGAGAGAGAGAGAGAGAGATGGGTCTGGGGTAGTTAGGGGAAGAGTAATATGATCAAAAACATATTTTAGGAAATTTTCAAAAAATTAAAATGTTGCTTTAATCTTACGATTAAAGAATTGGGAAAAACTTTAGAAGTTAGCCATCTACCTGTTCATTCCACAAACATTGACGGGCTCTGGAAGGAAAAATCCCTCATAGAACACTAACCCCCTCATGAGCACTCTTGATCTAACTGTCCTCAGGACTTATCCAGATATGATTATACATTTCTTTTGATTTAGGCTCTAACATGGTGTCAGGTGACCTTGGATGACGTTGATCTAGGAAACTGCTTAGGTTACACAGAATAATAACACCTTGATTCATCTATTAGTGTAAGACTAGTTACCGTCTACCGGGCAGTGGTGGCGCATACCTTTAATCCCAGCAGTTGGGAGGCAGAGGCAGGCAGATTTCTGAGTTCAAGGTCAGCCTGGTCTACAGAGTGAGTCCCAGGACAGCCAGGGCTACACAGAGAAATCCTGTCTCGAAAAAAACAAAACAAAACAAAAACAAAAAAACCTAGTTACCATCCAACAGCTATGTTTTCCCCTCTGTGTTTAGAATTAAGAGTTGCCTGGGTGCAGTGGTGGCACACACCTTTAAGACCTAACACTCCTGAGGCAGAGTCAGATGGATCTCTGAGTTCAAGGCCAGCCTGGTCTACAGAGTGAGTTCCAGGACTGCCAGGGCTACACAGAGAAACCCTGTCTCAAAAAACAAAACCAACCAAACAAACAAACACCAACAAAAACCAATCTAACCTCTGCCCCTGCTCTTTGCCATTCTCTAAAACATTTTCTCTAAGCATACTCCTCATGGAATTTTCTTCTAACTTTAGTACAGCCTAAAAGAAAATGATTCTCATTTCTGTCAAGGTTTTTGTTTTAGTGATGTGTGTGCATCTCTGTGTGGGTATGTGTGCTGTGAGCACAGATACCTGCTGAGGGCACACATTTCTCAGGAGGTGGAGTTAACTATAGATGGTTGAGAGCCACCCGTGTGTGGCAAACTGAGCCTGGGTCCCTACAGTAATACCAGATCTTAGCTGCTAAACTATCACTAGCCCCTAATCCTCATTTTATAATACAGGGTCTCCTGTATCCAGGTTTCTCTCAAATTCCTATGTAACTGAGGATGACCTTGGAGTCTCAACCCTCCCGCCTCCTCTTCTCTGAGTATGCGGGTTGCAGGCATGAGCCAACACACACAGTTTATGGAGAGCTGGAGAAGAAGCCTAGGGTCTCCTATGAGATAGGACACCTGAACCAGTCCCCAGGCCCCTGCTTAATTTCTGTAGTTTTTCTTGAGACAGAGTAAGCCTCGGGCTTGCCCCAAACAAATATAATCCTCCTGCCTCAGCTTCCTGAGTACAGGGATTACAGTTGTACGCTGTCATACCTGAGTCCCTTATTAATCCTCATTTATTTGGGCCACCATAAGAATGCTGAGCTAGATGGGGAGAACTGGGAGGAACTGGCGGAGGAAAAAGAACATGATCAAATATATTGTATAAAAATTGCTTTCAGTGGAAAAGAATGTTGAGATAAGGAAACCTGCTCCAGAGTTTGGTGATAGCGTAGTAGCGGTTGACCACCAACAGGGGCCTATAGCATACAGACACCTACAAAGCGTTGCATCAGGGTGGTGAAGTTTGATCCTCTGAGCGTTCCGTAGCTCGGTTGTGCCAGCGGCTTGTCCCACGTGCCGTTTCCGGTTACACTGGGACCCACGAGTCTAAGCTGCCGCGGGGCTGCGACTGACAGAGGCGGACGATTTCCAAGCACTGCTCGCCAGGGAGCCCACCCACAGCCACCATGTCCGGCAGGAACAACAACAAGCTGCCCAGCAACCTGCCGCAGTTACAGAACCTGATCAAACGGGACCCGCCGGCCTACGTGGAGGAGGTGGGACCGGGATCTGGCTCTCCGGGATGCTCCGGCGTGCTTCCGGGGGCCTGGGCAGGAAACGGACGGGGGATGGAGATACGAGGGACGGGGCATGCAGACCCCACCAACACTGAAACACACCCTCAAACCTGCTGCCTCCGGGTTTATCCGCCCGCCTGGCCGACGTGGACCGGTGACGGCCGTCGGCCGCCTCGGAGCAAAAACTCGAGTTAGCCCCTAGCACACGATGAGTCGTGTGTTAAACGTGGTTTCCACAGACGGCCGCTCCCAAGTGCCCCAAGCTCTGCCAAGAAGAGCAAGGAGTTCTCAGATGGCAAGGCCACCCCACAGGCAGGAGTGTAGAAAATGTAGTTAAGCCACGGTTCAAACTCCCTGGGAGCTACCCTGAGCTAGATTTGTAAAAATGCTTTGAGGGAAATGTGCGGTCGAAAATTCTGTTAGGTCCAGTTTGTGAGGGGCATGGCATACTCCAAGTGTGTGAACTAATAAGAACCACGAAATGAAGGCCATGACTTTGTACTCTTAACCTGGTAGATAGATTAAGACGCGCCTTTGCCTTTATTGTTTGTCTCCTTCTACACCGCCCTTCCCAATCCTCCCTGTCTCCCTCCCCTTACTGGTCCCCTTCTCTCCTCAGACAGCCCCCACTTCTGTATACACGTCACATTTATTTCCCTGCATCCCTTTAAGATCTCTTCTTCCAGGGCTGGGGAGTTGACTCAATGGTTAAGAGCACTGGCTGTTCTTCCAGAGAACCTGGGTTCGGTACCCAGGACTTACATGATAGCTCATAACCATCTGTAGCTCTAGTTTCAGGGGATGCGACACCCGACTTCTGGCCTCTGGACACCAGGCATATGTATACACACACATACAAGTAGGCAAGCTCTTGATACACATTAAACAGAAACTCTTCCTGGCTTCCCCTTTCTAACTTGTGTCACAAACATAAGTTGAAATCTGACTTTTGCTTCTGAGAGGAAATGGGCTACCTCTCTGAGTCTGGTTTAATTTCTTAGCGTCTTTCCTCCTGTTGTCATGGTTTCAGCTCATGACTGGGAAAAAAATAAGTACATTTACCACATTTTCACTATACATTCTTCTGTTGATGGACTTAAAGGCTGGCTCTGTTTCTTTGCTGTCGTGTGGATCGTGCACCAGTAAACACAAATGTGCAAGTGTGTCTATGGTGTTTGACCAGAGTCCTTTTATTATAAACCAGGCCGTAAGCCGGGCGTGGTGGCGCATGCCTTTGATCCCAGCACTCGGGAGGCAGAGGCAGGCGGATTTCTGAGTTCAAGGCCAGCCTGGTCTACAAAGTGAGTGCCAGGATAGCCAGGACTACACAGAGAAACCCTGTCTCGAAAAACCAAAAAAAAATAAATAAATAAAATAAACCAGGCCGTAGAAGGCCAGTTTTAGTTTGTCCATAGTGGTTCTACCATGAACATCCCCATCATGGGCTGTGTGTGTGTGCGCGCGCGCGCTTCTCCCACTCTCCACCCCACCAGTGGTGTGTGTGTATGTGCATGTGTGTGCATGTGTGTGTGGAGTGAGAGAGGAGAATATAGTTTCTGTTTTCCCACATTCGCTGTCTGTCTTTTCCCTGCTGACAGCCATTCCGATGAGGTGAGATAGAATCTCAGATTATTTTAATTTGCATGTTGCACAGTTTTTCACATAGTAACCGGCCTTTGTATTTATGTTGAGAGTTGTCAGTTCAATCCTTTAGTCTGTTTATTGAGTGGAAGGTGTGTTTTGCTGTTTATATGGTTCTTGACGTATTCTACCTGCTAACCTCCAGTCCGAGAGAGAGCGGTGAAGCTTTCCTGCCATTCTAGGGTTGTCTTCACTGGCCTGGCCCCGCTTTCTTTTTCATCGTAGACACCCCCTTTTCTCCGTTCTTTTTTTGTACTGTCGAAATCCTCTCAGCGGGTGCTTGAGACCGTTTGTTTTACAGCTAACCCAAAGCTCTGGTTCTATTTCTGACCTGCTGTGAAACCAAGGAAGGCTCAATAACAACTTTTGTATTTTAGTATTCAAGAAAGGTAATGGCCGCCTCCTCCATCCGCTTTAGTGCAGACACAAACACACACGCTGCAATATATTTGTAGATATTGAGTATACAGGGACAAGTAAGACAGATAATGGAGCCGTGTCGTCTTTTGGACTCTCGTTCTTAGGAGGACGGTACCTGTGTACGATAAGGCTAGGTGAGGATGTTAGAATAGACGGCTGCAGACTGTTGAGGGCAGGGAAGCCTTGTCCTGCAGTGGTAGTATTGGGCCAGGCAGGTCAAAGCATTCCAGGCAGAACAGGACTCACAGAAGCTGTCGTGGAAATAAATGAAGCAGAAACGTTGTCACTTAAGTGTAGCGTGGAAAATGCAGTGAGGTCAGAGCCTTTTTGATAGTGGTAAGCGGTTAGGTTTTACTTCCAGTGTTTCTAGGAGCCACTGAGGAGTTTAGATTATCCCGGTACCACGTAAGACAGTTTTTAGGGGTTTTTTTCTGACAAGAAGAAAGGGAAATGGGAGCAGAGTCCAGAGTTTCTCCCAAGATGGTGGAAGTCATAGCACCCCATGGCCTGCTGATTGGGCAGTGATTGAGGCGGGACTCAAAGCCAAGTGGGACAGTCACGGAGAAGAGGAAGGACTCCCTCTGGAAAGTGACCAGTATCAGTAAGGAACAGAGGGGTCATACTGACCAACTCAGCCACGGGCAAGGAAATGATGCAGCAGTGCTCACAGTGGAGGATCCAAGCTTGGATGCCCTGGGGTCAGCCACAGAACTACTTTGGGGTACTGGTATAGAGGTTAGGATGAGAGGAAGGAGGGAGTGTCTGGGGTTTTGGGCGTTTGTGACAAATGTACATCAGGGGCAGAGTGTGGTATGTCCTGCTCATCTCAAGCAGACCCGAGACCGTGAGTCTGTAACTTGTCCATGGTGTGGCAGTGAAGGAATTGGGGTTAGGAACATGAAGAGTTTGGGGCCTCCCTGCTCCTGCGGTGTTGGCCCTTTAACTCCTATATTTTCATAAACCTTCAAAAACCTTCAAAAAAGGCTGACGATTAAGGAGTACTTGGTGTGTGTGAGAGTTTGTGAGTGAGTGAGTGTGTGAGTGGTTGTTGACACACTAACTATGGCAAGCTGGGGTGTAGCTGAGCAGTAGAACACTTCTCTCACATACCTGAGCACCCCAAGTTCCATTCCTAGCCCCACAGAAGCAGTGAAACCTATGGAAGGATAATAGCTATGGGACATGGAGCGGGCTTGACTTCATTTACAGTTACAGTGGTTAAACAGAAATGGGGTCATAGATATAAAAAGCTTAGCACAAACCAAGTGCTTAGAGAGTGTGCTATGGCCTTATACATACTCCATGTGTCTATTACCCTTGGCTTTGTTGTTTAGGCTTGAGGTGGGGGGAGGTGGGCCGAGGTTGGTGTGTGCACACACATGCACCTCTCCCCCACCCCCTCCCTGGCTTTCCGTGGGCGCTGGCACTCACACGGAGCCATCGCTAGCCCTGGTTTTGGGTCTTTTCTGTTTTTCTTTTTTCTCCATTTTTAAAAGAATGTGTGTGTGTGTCTTGCCTGCAATGTGCACTGTGTGCACACCTGGTACCCCTGGAGGTTAGAAGAGCGCTTCTGATCCCCTGGAACTGGAATTACAGGTGGTTTCAAATCACTGGGACGTGAACCAGGTCCTCTGCAAGAACAAGAGCTCCTAACCACTGAGCCGCCTTTTGAGGCCTGTGTTTGGTAGCATATCTCATCTGGAACACCAATATAAAGCCTTACTGGGGATTTAAAGGAAAGATTTGACTAGAAAGTTTCATGTCCTTCAGGCATACTTCACGTTTGCAGGCCTGACCCGGCATTTTTCTGCCCTTCATACATGGGTCATATGATAGTAAAATGGCAGAACAAGGCCAGAAGCTGAGTTTCTGATGCACATTTATACCACTGCTTAGAGTTCTGTTCTAAAAACAAGTGTTTGTGTGAACCGTGCTGTGCTTGAGAGTCTAGATCTGATTCTCTGTGCCACTGGCAAGGGTGTGTGCCAGCTTGTTATTCTGTGTGAGACTGTGTTAAACTCTGTTTTTTTCCCCTGCAGTTCCTTCAGCAATATAATCACTATAAATCCAATATGGAGATTTTCAAGTTACAACCAAATAAACCCAGCAAAGAACTGGCAGAGCTGGTGATGTTCATGGCACAGGTAAGAAGGTTTCTCAGTGAGACAGAGGTTGGCACTACCATAATTTGCAGAGGTTCCCTCACCTGGTTATTCCCACCCTCTCTCTGTGTGAAGACTTAAGTTTTTTTCCAGCCTTCCCTCTTGTCGATCTTATTTTCTTCCTAAGATATGTTGGAGTACTTAGATGAATTTTAGCACAGAGCCAAACAGACCAAAATCATCAGAAAAGGGTTTTCCATTCAGCATGCTGGCAGGCTCTCAGTTGTGTCACATGCACCTTACAGAATCTGCAAGGACACTGAAAGCAGCAGGAACAAAGCTGCTGATTGAGTCACCTGCCTGTGTGACCCAGCCGATCCCTGACCGTGTGAATGTGTGCCTGAAGTTAGGGGAGAAAGGTTGCTGTTTCTGTAACAGCTCTGCTTTGTCACAGATTGGCCAGTGCTACCCGGAGCATCTCAGTAACTTCCCGCAGGAGCTGAAGGACCTGCTCTCCTACAACCACACTGTCTTAGACCCAGATCTCCGCATGGTAGGAAGGTCGCACCCCGTCCTGTGCTTGTGGTTGGTGGGGGAGGGCAGAGATGGGATGTATGCTGTGTTTCTCATTTGATTAACCTCACCCTTTTGGTATGTTTTCTTTCACCTCCTAGACGTTTTGCAAAGCCTTGATCTTACTGAGAAACAAGAATCTCATCAATCCATCAAGTTTGCTAGAGCTCTTCTTTGAGCTGCTGCGCTGCCACGACAAGCTCCTGCGGAAGGTAGAGAGCAAAGCATCGCCCGCTGTCCCTTCCTCCCTGAGCTTACACAGCAGAGTTATGGCTAGAGATCCTAGGCTAGGAAATAGGCTGAATGCCACGCTGGACAGGGGTTAATCTCAAGTATGTGTTCTCCTTACAAAAGCCTAAGATAGAGATGGGCAAGAAGACTCTGCATTGCTGTGCTTTACAGACAGACAGGTTGACACACAGATGAGTGACATGTCTATGGTCAAGCAGCATCCATGTGCTAGGCTGGACTATAATTGCAGGCAGTCTGGTGCCCAAACCTAATCTCCACGACCACGCTACACTGAGCGGTTACATAAGAGACTCTCAAACTTAATGTTCTGTTGCTCTTCGCATTTTTCCATGACTTTTTATTTGCTTATTTAAGACCAAGAGCTGAGGCTTATGAAACAAATTGAGTTCCGGGGCCTTGCAGTTGCTAGAAGTGCTGGTTCAGTGAGTGCATCCCAGCCCTGGAGTTTTTAGGCGGGATCTCACTGAGTAGTCCAGCCTGACCTTGCCCTTGCCCTTGATGTAACTACCCTGCTCCCTTGAGCCTCTGCCTGTCTGAAGAGTGGAGCACTACCACATAGTTCAGCCTGTTCCTCATGGTTCACTTAAGTGGAGTCATACATGGTTTGTTTTTGTGGCTGTCTTAGCATGCTGTTTCAATGCATACTGTAGTATGTATGATTGTATAATATTCCATCATGTGACTCTGCCACATGCTTGCCCGTTCATCAGCAAATGGCGTTGGGTTGCTTCTCCTCTTGCCTGGTACAAATAAAGGAGTTGTGACTATCCGCATAGCGGGCAGGGTGACGGCTCTTCTTTCTCGAGGATGACTCCATGTTTAACCCCTGGAGAGCAGCAGTCTTACCCCTTCAGCTTTTTCCGAGCGCTTGCTTGTTTTGGATCTCTTCTATTGGAGAATGTAGTGGAAAGCAAAGCTGTCATGTGGTTTGTGCGTTTCTCTGAGGTCCACAGTGCTCCTAGGTTTGATGTGTGTGCTTTGTTTCCCCAGACTCTGTACACACACATTGTGACTGACATCAAGAACATCAATGCCAAACACAAGAACAACAAAGTGAACGTGGTGAGTGCCCTCCGCCCTCTAACACATCCCACACACCCAGTGCTCCCGGTATGTTGCCAGCCGTGCATTGACGCCCTGCTCCCCGGGTCCGTAGGTGCTGCAGAACTTCATGTACACCATGTTGAGAGACAGCAATGCGACCGCAGCCAAGATGTCATTGGATGTGATGATCGAACTCTACAGAAGGAACATCTGGTAACACAGACGGGAATCTTTCTCATGAGAAACTAGCTTACTTTTGTAAAGTTATAATGATTGATTATAGAACTCAGAGATAAATGTATCTTTTTTTATCTTACATACTTTAATATACTTATAAGACATTAAAGTTGGGCATAAAATACAGAGGCACTCTGATTGGTTGGTTCTTTTTTGTCAGCTCAGTACAAGCTAGCATTTCCTGGGAAGAGGAACCTTAACTGAGAAAATGTCTCCATCAGATGGCATGTAGGCAGTGTGTGGTGCGTCTTCTTAATTAGTGATGGATGGAGGGGGGCGCAGCCCGCGGTGGGCAGGGCCGTCCCTGGGCGGGTAGAACAGGAGGACGGCCATGAGAGCTCTGTACCACGCCTCTACTTCACTTCCTGTTCTCACGTCTCGGTGATGAAGTATGAGCTGAAGTAGCTTTTCTCTTTTTAGCTGTGGTTAATTTTGCTAATTTTTATTTTAAGTTTTAAACATTTAGTTTTATTTTTTTCTTGTGTGTGTGTACAGGTTTGTACATGCTATGTGTGTGGAGGCGGGTGGGATTGCAGGTCCAAGTTTGGCATCAGCTGTCTTCCTCATCTGCTCTCTGCCTTATACATCAGGACAAGCTCTCTCATCGGAATCTGGCTGAAGCTGATTGAGTTAATTTAGCTAACCTAGCTGCCTCTGCCAGCAGACACCATGCCTCTCAGAGTTGTGGAATCTGAGCTCGGTCTCATGCTCACCCACGCGCTCTCCCCACTAGCTGTCTCCCTAGCCTGGCTTTGCTATATTGTACTTTTTCCGACAGAATTGTATGAATTTTAGTTTTTGTTTTCATAACTTCCTCTGAGCGAGTTCCTTGGCAGCAGATGTTCCCCTTGATGAGACTTGATGAAGTGCTGTACCTCTGCTGACGCGTTTAGTGCCGTAGCACTTTAAATTCTAATGCCAGAAGGACTCACCGTGGCATTTATATCGTTTTCTCTTCCAGGAATGATGCCAAAACTGTCAATGTTATCACAACTGCGTGTTTCTCCAAGATCACCAAGGTGAGCTGTAGGGCTGCCACTTCCTGCATCGTGCTTTAACAATCCTGCAGTTCCAGTTTAGAGGCAGGAGAGCAGCTCTGTAAAAACAAACACCATGACAATCAGCTGTATGATGTTGGCCAAAAAAAAAAATTGGCAGAAATTTGCCTTTGATACCTGACTTGTCTTCTGTTGAGCTCCGGCAGTTGAAAGAAACTCAGAGACAATGTTTAACTTAGAGTAAGAGCTATGGTAGCTCTTTTCTTGGTGGCATGTAGACATTCTTGACAGTCTACCAAAGGGTAACTGTATAAAGCCTGGCCGATGTATGTTTAAGTCACAGTGTTTAAGGCTAGACACAGGTATATGAAGACAGTGATTAGATGCCACAACCTTGGTGCCTGTGCCTCAAGTACATGTGTGTTTGAGGCTCAAGGCCCTTCCATCCTTGTCAAGGGGAGAGCTAACTCTCCTTTCGTATGACATAATCTAGTAAATGACTGGGAAGTGCTGGGCGCGGGGTCAGGGACTGGACTTACTCCCAAGCTTATGCTCTGCCACCCAGCTGTATCCCTCTCCTCTACTAGGTAAAGACGATGCTGCATATTTGTGAAATACATGACATTGTGGAATATGTTAAATCGTGAAAAAGGAGCAATTACCCTTCCTCCTGCCCTTCAGACACAACAGTGCATGTGTGTGTGATGGGAATGTAAACAGAAGTGTGCATTTGTAAGCTGGATACGTTGATTGTTTTCCCTGTTGGTCTTTAGATATTGGTTGCTGCTTTGACGTTCTTCCTCGGGAAGGATGAGGAAGAGAAGCAGGACAGTGACTCAGAATCCGAGGTGAGTTAATGCAGTCCCCACGGCACAGTTGCTCGTGTGCGACAACTCTGAGTTCAGACTGTAAGACCTTTAGGAAAAAGTGCTAGCAGTTTTGTAGGTAATGCCAACATTACAAAAGTAGGAGAAAGGAGAATGATGCTGCAGTGCCTTTAATCAAGATGTGTGATAAGCAATTTTTCTTAGAAGAAGTAAAAAGTTCTTTTCAGTAAACATCCTAGAAATACATGTGTAGATACATACAGGCCTAGAGTGATGCCGCAGTGGCGAGGAGCACCTGCTGCTCCTGCAGAGCACTGGAGTTGCTCACACCATCATGTTAGACAGTTTACAGTTGCATTGACTCCAGCTCCAGGATTCAGCACCTTAGGAGCTCCACAGGGATCTGCAGGGATGTGCAGACACACATGTGCACACAGGCTCTCACACACAGACACACATGTGCACACAGGCTCTCACACACAGACACACATGTGCACACAGGCTCTCACACACAGACACACATGTGCACACAGGCTCTCACACACAGACACACACGTGCACACAGGCTCTCACACACAGACACACATGTGCACACAGGCTCTCACACACAGAAACACATGTGCACATAGGCTCATACACAGACACACATGCACATAGGTTCACACACACACGTGCACACAGGCTCACACACAGACACACATGTGCACACAGGCTCTCACACACAGACACAAGTGCACACAGGCTCTCACACACAGACACACATGTGCACACAGGCTCTCACACACAGACACACATGTGCACACAGGCTCTCACACACAGACACACACGTGCACACAGGCTCACACACAGAAACACATGTGCACACAGGCTCTCACACACAGACACACATGTGCACACAGGCTCTCACACACAGACACACACGTGCACACAGGCTCTCACACACAGACACACATGTGCACACAGGCTCTCACACACAGAAACACATGTGCACATAGGCTCATACACAGACACACACGTGCACACAGGCTCTCACACACACACGTGCACACAGGCTCACACACAGACACACATGTGCACATAGGCTCACACACATACACTGAAATCCTTTTAGCATCGATAAGTCAATCAGTAATGTCTGATAAATTCTTACTATATTTCATTGTAAAAACTTTCAGATAATAATTTACACAGAGTAAAGGTTTCCTTCTTTGTCTTTGTCTTTTCTTTCATTTATTTACTCATTTATTTATTTATTAGTTTGGTTTTTCCATACAGGGTTTCTCTGTCAGTGTAGCTCTGGCTGTCCTTGAGCTCTCCACTTTAGAGATCAGGCTGGCCTCAAACTAAGAGATCTGCCTATCTCTGCCTCCCAAGTGCTGGAGTTAAAGGCGTGTACTACCTTGCCCAGCTTGGGTAAAGGCTTTTTTGACCTTGGGTTATTTCTGTCATATTTTCTTCCTTCTGGATAATGCATTTCTTTTCCAGTGCATTTATGTATGTTTGTACAAATAGTCTTATGTGTTGTAAGCTTTTAGAAGCTGTGTACATAGCACGTACATGCTGCAGTGTGCTTTGTTTATGTTGGTGTATGCAGAGCTACTGTTTTGTTTAGATCTATGGATATCCACAACTTATTCCAGAATATGAATGTATTATACACTAAACATTCTTCTATTGATAGTTTCCTGAAAATAAAAGCAACACTGTATCTGCATATTATACTGAAATGAAAAGTAATACTAAATCTAAGCACGAATTCAGCACTGCAGTGAAAATATACAGCCCATTTTTGTACGTGTGCATATTTCCTGATTTTGAAAGTTATATTCATTGGTGTGTGTGTGCAAAAAGTTTAAGAACCAAAATGTAGGCTCCACAGAGAAGGCTCAGCAGATAAAGACAGTTTCAGTGCAGTTCCAGTGACCTGAGTTCCATATACCAAGTAAAGATGGAAGCACAGAGCCAGCTCAGCAGTCCTGTCCTCTGATGTCTGCACAAGCACTGTTACATACAAGCACACGCGTTGATGATGATGAAGGTGTTGGTGTTTGTGAAGCATATACCAAACACCTGTAACTGCAGGTCCTGGGGACTGACGACCCCTGCATTCACATGCGCACACACATATAAACACATGCTGCCATGAAAGTCAAAGTAAATAAACGTCTAGAACGAAAGGATGTGGCTGAAAGGACCCCACGCTGACTCTGCAGATGTGCCTGTGTCCAGTTTCCCAGTGTGCTTTGTTCTTCAGGACGATGGGCCCACAGCGAGAGACCTGCTGGTGCAGTACGCCACGGGAAAGAAGGGCTCCAAAAACAAGAAGAAGCTGGAAAAGGCGATGAAAGTGCTGAAGGTGAGGCTGTGCCTGAGAATGCAGTGACCTTCCTAGAGTACAGAATATGCACGAGCATTAGCCAGCACATTTAAGTTTTTGAAACCAAGAGATAGTGCTAAAAACAAACCTTAGATAGTGTGAAGAATTGTAAGCATTAACATTCTAGTACGTTCAGCTATGACAAAACTCGTAACTTGAAATAATTAATTCGGTTAACTTTCCCTTAACTAGACCTGAGTTCTTAGAACAACATGGAAAAGCATTTGGTGTTTGGTGATGGTTATCCCAACAATCAATAGTTTGATCCTTCTAAAGTAGTGGTGGTGGGATTACAGTTTATTTCTGTGAGGGGTGTGTATATGTGTGTGTGTGTGTGTGTGTGTGTGTGGTTGATGCAGGCACATGTGAACACAGTATGGGTTGCCCAAGGTCGGTACTGGGTATCTTCCATCATTCTGCATCCCTCACTGACTGTGGCTAGCTGGTCAGAGCACTCCAGGAATCCCAGTGCTAGGGCTGCAGAGTTCCCCACACCCTTCTTGAGATCAAACTCGGGTCCTCAGGCTCATGTAGCAATTGCTTTTCCACCTGGGCCATCTCCCTGGCCTCTGTGTGGTCTTTGGATCTTTAAATTTGTTTTAAGTCTCACATTTTAATAGCTGGTATATTTTCAAAGCTTTTGTTTTAAAATGTTTTTTAAGACAAGGTATCACTCAGCTGTCCTGGAGCTCACTCTATAGACCAGGCTGGCCTCAAACTCACAGTAATTCACTTGCCTCTGCCTCCCAAGTGCTGGGATTAAAGGAATGCGCCACAATACCTGACTTCTCAAAGCTTAATTTAAAAAGGCAAAAAAACAACTTTAGTTCTTTTTTTTTTCCTAAAGATTTATTTATTTTATGTATGTGAGAACACTGTAGCTATCTTCAGACACACCAGAAGAGGGCATCAGATCTCATTACAGATGGTTGTGAGCTACCATGTGGTTGCTGGGAATTGAACTCAGGACCTCTGGAAAAGCAGTCAGTGCTCTTAACTGCTGAGCCATCTCTCCAGCTCCCCACCCCCAACCCCCCCATACACACACACACACTTTAATTCTTAACAATGAAATGAGATTTGTTTACATCAAAGAGTTTTTTGGTTGGCTTGGGTTTTTTGTTTTTGTTTGTCGGTTGTTTTTTTCAGACAGGGTTTCTCTGTGTAGCCCTGGCTGTCCTGGAACTCACTCTGTAGACCAGGCTGGCCTCGAACTCAGAAATCTGCCTGTCTCTGCCTCCCAAGTGCTGGGATTAAAGGCGTGAGCCACCACTGCCCGGCAGCTTGGTCTTTTTTGTTGTTTTGTTTTGTTGTTTTGGTTTTGTTTTTCTTTTAGATTAGTGTAATGGGGCAGGGAAATGGCTCAGAGGGTAAGAACGCTGCTGCCCAGGCATGATGGCCTGAGTTCAGATATCTATCTCTGGTGGGAGAAGAGACAGGTGGGTCCCTGGAAAGTAATAACCAGCCAATGTCACTGGAAAACAACAAGCTCCAGGTTCAGTAAGAAACCCGGTCTCAGTGAGACAAGGCAGAGTGATAGAGCTGCACACGGACATCTTCCCCTGGTGGATTCAGCAGACAGCACACGCACAATCTAACAGGCAGGCTCGGTCCAGCTAGTAGGTCATGTGAAAAGAATTCTGAGCAGAGGGGTTTTGAACTGTTTTCTCTTTCAGAAACAAAAGAAGAAGAAGAAACCAGAAGTGTTTAACTTTTCAGCTATTCACTTGATTCATGATCCCCAAGGTACCATAATTAGTGCTTTTAAGTTCCTTGTTGGCCGTATTACTTCCTTTGTTCTTTGTCTTGTTTTTGGTCAAGGTGCCTTAATCAAATCACCTAGGGAGCTGGGTAAAGTACAGGTTCTGCTTCATCAGGCTGTGGGTGTGGCTTCAGAGTCTGCACTCCCAAGGAAGTCCAAGTAGCTTGGCTGCAGACCATACCATCAGAAGCAAACTACATCCAGAGTCACTGTAGAGGTTAATACACACACATCTCAGGAATCTGTATTTGTGTATTTAGGAATATGCGTGTACATACATACATATATGTGCATGTAACACCAAAAAAAGGCAGGGAAAGGTAGGTATAAGGGAGAGTTTGAAGGGAGGAAAGGGAAGGGGGGAATGATAAATTATAACCTCAAAAAGTAAAAGGAATGATTTTAAGAGTAGATCTTAGGAATCCTGGGCTGAATTGCCGCCCGAGGGGGTAAGAGCATTGTCTGTTCTTGTAGAAGACCCAAGTTTGGTTCCTAGCACCCACAGGAGGCGGCTCACGGTACCAACCCAGCTGTAAGGGGATCCAACACCTCTTCTGGCCTCTGTGGGCACCTGCACACATGTGCTCTCATACACACATGCCAGCGTGTACAAAAATAGAAATAAATTCTCTAAAGAAACGTAAAAGATCATCTAGAATGGTGGCACACGCTTTTAATCCCTGACTCAGGAGGCAGAGGCAGGCAGGTCTCTGGTTCCGGGCCAGTCTCGTCTACAGAGTGAACTTTGGGAAAACTATACTTACATAGTGAGACCGTCCTTTAAGAAACATCTGAGGACTCGTGAAGCTGAGCTTGGAGTGCTGAACTTGGTGTTTGCACCAATAAGACTTTGCTGTCCCTTCCGCTGTGCCTGTAGAGCACTGTTCTGCAGCCGGGAACCTACAGCGACTCTCTGGTTCTTTCCAGACTTCGCAGAGAAGCTTCTGAAGCAGCTGGAGAACTGTAAGGAGAGGTTTGAGGTGAAGATGATGCTCATGAACCTCATCTCCAGATTGGTGGGGATTCACGAGGTATGGAGCTCGTGGCTTCTCCTGGGGGGTTAGGTGGGGTGGGCTTGGGAAAGGAAAGCGGTTATGTAGAGCACTGTCTCAGCTTTAGTCCCCAAGTCGTTTGCAGTTAGAGTCAGCAGCAAGTGCAGCCTATCCTTCTGAAGGCAGCTGCTTTTATCTACTGCTGTTTCCCCAGTGCATATGAATACTGATGTGTGCACACTCCGTTCACATGTAACTGTTCTGTGCTCTGTTTGCACTTGTTACTTTCAGATATACGTTACTTTCACATACAAGTTCCCGAGCCAGAACGAACCACACACTTGTATTGACTCTTGCTACCTCTCAGTGTGCCTAACTAACCCTTCCTGACATTCTTGACTTCTAGGTGTCTCTGGTGGGGAGTCATATGTTTGCAATGCTGGGTTCCCTACCTGCTTGTTGGTGTGGGTGTGGGTGTGTGTTGTAATGTTGGTACTTTTAGAGTAGCTGCCTTTACTAAAAATTTAGACCACAGAGAAATGTGCAGTGCATGTGTTCAGTGCCCACAGAAGCCAAAAGAGAGCTTAGGTCCTCTGGGATTGGAGAGTCACCATGTTGGTGCTGGGAACAGCTCTTAGTGGCAGAGCCATCTCTCCAATCCAGTTTTGTGACATGGTTGAATGTGTTGCTCTCCTTCCCCCAATGTGGTTGAGCTGGAATATAATAGAGTCAGGGCTGTCAGTTTGTGCTATTCAGATCTGCCCTGTTCTGTTCCCAGGACCTTTGATACCAGCTGGTTCTGGTCTTGCTTCTCTCTGTGAACACCAACACGGAGCTCTGCAGCCAGGCCAGTGGCAGAGTTAAAGAGTGTGGGTTTTGTTTGCCTTTGCCTACTTCATTCTGCCCTTTCTCTTGCATGTGGTGAGACAGCAGGGTAGTGTTGGGGAGGAAATTCTTTCCCTGGGTTACTGCAGCGTATTGAGTTAGCCTGTGGCAAGAATGCTTACTGAGACAGAACAAGTCAAGTGCATTTGTCGTGAAATGAGGTTACATGATGGAACTGAAATCCCATGCTTAGGTTTATAAATGTTAAAGCTGCCGTGCTCTTCTCTCCACAGCTTTTCCTCTTCAACTTCTACCCTTTTGTGCAAAGGTTTCTGCAGCCCCACCAGAGAGGTAACCTTCTGTGTGTGCTCCTTGCTGGCCTCAGCCTTAGGGGTGACTGGTCTGTGGTTCTTGTGTCATTAAGGACAGATGGAGTTATGTGTGTTCTATATAGAGAGGGAAAATGGAATGCTGAGGCAGGAGGATCAGAACTTCAAGCCAGCCCCAACTACATGCTGGATTGGAGGCTAGCCTGGAGTACATCAAAGCTCTTCTCAAACAAACAGAAGATAAAACCCAACCCTAACCTTCCCAGCAAAAACCATGACAAAGGAGGACAGAGAGGCCTATGTTTCTTCCTTAAATCAGCACATTTTCTTTTCCTATTCGTTAACGACAAGCTGGGGTTATTTTCCAAGTACTGCTCTTGCAGAGGATCAGATGAGTTCAGTTCCCATTACCCACTTCAGGCAGCTCTGGGGGAATGCAGTGCCCTCTTTTGGTCTTTGTGAGCACTGCACTTAAGTGCACAAAGTCACACACACACACACACACACACACACACACACACACATACCACTATTCTTTTTTTCTTTTTTTTTTTAAGTAAAATAAAAATTAAAGATAAATTTTTTAGCAAGTCCTTTTATAATATAAATTCTCCTGTTGAACATTCTAATTTGGGGGCTGGAGGGAAGGCTTTGCAGTTGAGAGCACGTACTACTCTTGTTTAGGACCTGGATTTTCTTCTCAGCTCCCACATGGTGACTTAGCCATCCATAAACTCCAGCTAGGAGATCTGATACCCTCCTCTGACCTCTGCAGGCACCAGGCAAGCATGTGGTGCAGGTACACAAGTGCAGGCAAAACATCCGTACACATAAAAATAAATAAATAAATGGCAAAAAGAGAGAAAGTGTAGTTTTCACCTTCAACTGTAGCTTTGTGGTAGAGGACTTTATGTTCTCCGTGGCCTTGTGTGCAGTCTCAGTCAGCGGTGGCACAGAGGCAGGCAAGGATGGTTGCCTGTTTTACCTTTGGAACTTAACCAGAACAGGAAGGAAGTGAACAGGCGAGCTTATGACAGGAGCCTGATACTGTGCTAAGAGCTCTCTCTACATCACTGGGTCAGGTTGTTAAATGGCCTCTTTGAAGTATAAAAAGAAAGTATCCAAGAACATTTCAAATAAATGACAAATCAACATTTGCCCATCTTTCCCAAAGGCCCCTCCTTTCCTTGTTTGTTGACTGGTGATGGCTTATTGTTTGTTTTGGTTTTGTGTTTTGTTTTTGAGAAACTCTCACTATACATTGCTTGGCTAGTGTGGAACTTCTTTGTAGACCAGGCCAGCCTTGAATTCACAGAGATCTGCCTGTCTCTGGCATGCACCGGAACCCAATTTGATGCTTGTTTGTTTTTGAAACAGTCTCTGTAGCCCAGGCTGGCTTGAACTTCAGCAAACCTCCTACACTGGCCTCTTGTGTGCTGTAGTTACAGCCTGAATCACCGTGTCTGGTTCCAAGGCCTTGTTCTTTACATATACTATGCTGCCTCTTGGACAAGAGTATGTGATATGTGTATATTGAGTTTGTTCAACAAATGTTTGTTTGTGACTTGTTTGGTTAGTTTGGGACTTAGACTGGATTTTGGTATGCAACCCGAGACATGGCCCGATGTCAGGGTCCTTCCGTTTCTGCTACCATTCTTAAGTGCTAGGATTGTAGGTGTGAGCTACCTACTGCTCATGGCCTTCTTTGTGGTTTCTGTGCATGCGCAGGAAGCCAAGGAGAGCAGAACGTCTGTGAGACGCTGAGGTCTACAGTGACCCTAAAGCAGAGTCCTTCCTTAACTCAGCGGATTTGCGCTCTAGACAGAAGTCTAGACGTCCTCACTGGGTAGAATATCCAGGCGGAGTGTTTGGAAGAGGAAAGCAGAGGAAGGACAGGAGCAAGCATGGGGCGGGTGCTGTTTAGGCTGTAGGGTCAGGCAGACCTTTCTCATAAGCAGCAGTTGAGCAAGGGCCTGAATGTGGCAGCGGGTGAACCATGCAGACAGGTTGGGGCTGGGGTTGAGGTAGATACATAAGTGGCAGTCATGACATGTGGATTTGCTTGCCACATTGTGGTAGTCCTTGGTAGTGACAACATTTGCCCTTTCTATCTCTTGTGCTTTTAGAAGTCACGAAGATCCTTCTGTTCGCTGCACAAGCCTCTCATCACCTGGTGCCCCCAGAGGTGAGACACTTCCCCTAACTTCCAGGTTGTGTGTATGGAGGGGTGCCACCGTTGGCATGTTACGGTTACTTCCCAGAGTTAGGGTCTCTCCTGACCCTTCTTTAAATGAACAGACGAGACCAGTCACATGACTCAGTGGGTAAAAGTACTTACCAGAAAACTGACACCATGAGTTTGATACCCAGAACTCATTTAAACTAAATGTAACTCTGCACATCTAATCTGGTACTCCTATCAAGAGATGATAGGCAGGAAGATCTCCCCAGAGAGCAAAGGCCAGCGAGCCTGGAAGTGCAGCTCAGTAGAAACGGGAGAGCAGCTTCTGTGAGGATGAGAAGCGAATCCTACAAGTTGTCCTTTGACCTCCTGCTGCTGCACTGCAGTCCTCGTGCGGGGGAAGCAGGGACCTCCGCCTGACTCAGCTCTTTTGTTTCCAACTCCGCCTGACTCAGCTCTTTTGTTTCCAACTCAGATTATTCAGTCGTTGCTTGTGACAGTGGCCAACAATTTTGTTACTGACAAGAACTCTGGGGAAGTCATGACCGTAGGGTATGTAAAACATACTTGGGGACAGTCCGTGTTTATAATGTATTAAGATGGACAGTTACGCTGTGCATGTGTCTAGAAAAGTGGTTTCCTCAGGAGGCTTTGTAATTTCATTTATTGGTGAGAATTCTGAAGAGGGAACTAGATAACAGTACTTGTCCCGATCAGCCATTTTTATAGTTTTAGATGTTTTATAGTTTTATTCTTATGAGAATGATTTCATTAGCCTAAGTTTTTCTTTTTCTTCCACCTTGGATTTGTCTCCTGCAGGCGCAAGAGATTTGTTAATGAATCACTCTTTAATTCTAGAGAACTGCAATTGCCCTTTTGGGTAACACAAAAGTTTATCTAATCTGTGCACCTGTAAATGATATGCTAAGCAGTGTCTTGGTGTCTCCCTTGCAAACTGCTGCTGGGGTAACAGCCCTGAAGACCTTTAACCCTTCCAGTCAGACTTCACGCCCTCTCTCCTTAGCTGGAAGCCAATACTGCCATGATTTGTTGTGGCCAATACTGATCCTTGTTACACCACTGTCAGAGGAAGTGCAACTGTTGGGAATGTCAGTCTGTAGGGCCCTTTGCCCTCACAGTCTCTGCCACACTGCAGGCTTAGGGGGCCTAAGCCTAGTAGTACGCTTATTTTACATCCATTTTCCTTTTCCAGGATCAATGCTATAAAAGAGATCACAGCTCGATGTCCTCTGGCCATGACTGAAGAGCTTCTTCAGGACCTGGCTCAGTATAAGACACACAAAGATAAGAGTGAGTAGCAGGTCGTTCTCTGTAGGCAGTGAGTGCAGTGTGGCTCACTCTTGCCTCACTGCTGCCTTTGCTTCAGAATTTCTAATCAAAGGCAGTGTCTCCTAGATGTGATGATGTCTGCCAGAACTTTGATCCATCTCTTCCGGACATTGAACCCTCAGATGTTGCAGAAGAAGTTCCGGGTAGGTTAATCTAAAGATGGTGGTCTCAGAAAGGGAGGGTAATGCCTGCAGTTCACATGTTAGATTAGCTTTCCTGGAGAGTGGCTGTGATGTGTGTGGGTCTGTTCTTCAAGCTTAGGGGGGGACTTGATTGAGTTCCTTGGTCCTCGGCCCTTGCTGCTGGCATGTGCTCTGTGATGGACAGCTCAGTCCGAAAGGTCTGCTGGGCTGTGTGTAGTTGACAGTGTGTGATACTGTCAGCAGGCTGCAGTGAGCAGCTGACACACAGCCCCACCAGGTGCTGCCTCTTTCAGCAGAGAGGGAGGTGTGTTTTTAATACAAAGACATAGCACTGTTGAGACTTAAAATGTCAGAGCAGTTTGGTATTCTTTACAAAGCCAGTTTCTCAAATTCGATCAAGAGACAGTGAGGAAGAAGTGAGCCTGCTGTACCTGGGGTTACGCTGTTTCTGACATGTAAGCAGGCCGTCCCCTATTTGACTCTATGTTTAATAGTGCTCACACCCTATAGTGCCTTTCATAATGAATTTTTAAAAACTCTAAGCACCTTATTTTTAAATAATTTTCTCTTTTAGGGTAAACCCACTGAAGCCTCCATCGAAGCAAGAATACAGGAATATGGGGAATTAGATGCTAAAGATTACATCCCAGGAGCAGAGGTTCTAGAGCTCGAGAAGAAGGAAACTACAGAAGATGATGAAGGTTCCTCTGCCTGCCCTTTGCCTTGCCTTTTGCTGCGGTTTGAACCTTGCTCAGTCTCTACTGATGTTAGGGAAGCTGCCTGGCAGGACTAGGGAGCTGCTTACGAGTGAAAATGGCAGACCACAGACTCAGACAGGCTCCCTGTGGTCTGAGGACAGGCTGTGTTTTTCTGGCCCCTTCTTTCCTTCCTTCCTTCCTTCCTTCCTTCCTTCCTTCCTTCCTTCCTTCTTTTTTTCCCTCCCTCCCTCCCTCCCTCCTCCCTCCCTCCCTCCCTCTTTCCTTTTTTCCCTCCACCCCTTTTCTTATTTTGAGCAGAATTTCTCTGTTTAACAAAACCCTAGATGTCCTGAACTCACTCTAGACCAGGCTAGCCTTAAACTCAGAGTTCTGCCTGTCTCTGCCCCTGAGTGCTGGGATTAAAGCTCTGTGCCGCTACACCCAGCCTCTGGCATGTTTCTTACTCAGAATCCGTTCCTCTTTGAGCTGTAAGAATTAGGTAAATCACTGTAACATTTTGGCTTTTAGTAGATTCTTAGTCAGTGCTAGTCCCTGTTCCTTAAATTAAATTGATGTGGCATAGCACACATCAACTCCTGTTGTTGGTCAGTGGCGCATCTGAGCTCGTTAACTTCCTTTCCAACCTTGCTCACTTACCTCATCTTGCTGTGCTCATTCCCACAGATGAATGGGAAAGCGCCAGCCTCAGTGAGGAGGAGGAGGATGGTGAGTGGGTTGATGTGCACCACTCTTCTGATGAGGAGCAGCAAGCAATTGTAAGTCCATATGGCTTCGAGACTGCGGCATGCTCATAGTTACCTAGATGCCATTTTTTGCTGGGCCATGTTAAAATTTAAACGACTTGAGCTGTCTGTCACTTAAGCTGGTAGTCAATTCTCCTTTTGGCTGTATGCTTTTCAAGGCCACGAAGCTGGACAGCATGCCCATGGAGGAACGGAAAGCCAAGGCTGCAGCCGTCAGCACCAGTCGAGTTTTAACGCAGGATGACTTCCAGAAAATCCGCATGGCCCAGATGAAGAAGGAAATGGATGCTGCCCCGGGGAAAGCCCAGAAAAGGAAATACTTAGAAATTGACAGTGACGAGGAGTCCAGGTAAGGCTGGCCCAGCCTGCTGTCAACCCGTGTGCCAGTGGTGGCAGCAGGCAGACAAATCCCACCCCATCTTGTATTTTATTTTTCCCTCACCACAGGGGTGAATTGCTGTCTCTTCGGGACATTGAACGCCTTCATAAAAAGCCCAAGTCTGACAAGGAGACGAGACTAGCAACTGCAATGGTGAGTGGGGCATACATCATTCTACCATTTGCAAACAGAAAGCAAATAAAATGAATGATAATGCCCCAGTGATGTAGCCATAAACTTCCCGTCTCTCTTTTCATCCGTGAAAGATAGACTTATATAAACATAGAATAAGATGCGCCATTATTAGGTGTTGAGTTGACTAAGTTTTTTTGTTTTGCTTTGAGACGGGTGGAATCTTATATAACCCATAACCCAGGCTGGTCTAAAGCTTTAAGTAAGGAAGCCCTTGGCTGCCTGAGGCTCCTGCCTCGACTTTGAAGGTGGGTGCAGACAGGTGCTGCCACTCTTGGTTTATGTGGTGCCTAGGAGGGGACCTGGTGCTGTGCCAAGCAGCATTCTCCCTGCTGAGCCACAGCCGAGCCCTAGTGGCTCTGTTTTGTGTTTTGCTGTATTTTGTTGTTGTTTTGAGACAGGCTCTCCCTATGTGTCTATGGCTGTCCTGGAACTTTCCGTATAGACCATTGAATTTAAAGACCAGCTTGTATCTGACTCCCGAGTGTTGGGATTAAAAATATATACTACTACATTAGACTTTTGACAACTCTATATAGCCTTGTGACTACCACTCAAAAACAAAACGTAGAGGATAAAAGTGCAGCGTTACACGTTCATGGTATCAGAGGGCTTAGCACATTTTTTAAAGCAGTAGAAACTTATGTTCACAGCGTCAGCCTCTGACTCGTGCTGTCGCTGCTCATGTTTGTACAGCGACTATTGTCAGCTGCTCCTGTGCCTTAACTGCCCTGCGGAGTCATCAGACACAAGCCCTGCCTCACCTTGCTTCTGTCTGAAGGGAGACCTGTTAGATAGTTCAGAGCCCATGCTCTCTCCTCTACACGCTTCACACTCTGATGTCTTTCCTTTCTCCTTTTCCTACCGTGCCAAAAACAGCTTTGCTTCCTGGGAATCAGGGTGAATCAGGCCATTTCCTTCCACTGAGCTCAAAGCCTGTTTCTGTTGGACTGCGTCTAGGGAGCAAGAGCTGTGTTCTGTCCCCGTCTCGTCCTTGGCATCCAACGGGGCCATTAGAGAATTCCTGAGCTGTGTTATCTATGAAGAAACACTGATCACTAATCCTTTTGTGCTGATAGGCTGGAAGGACAGACCGGAAGGAGTTTGTGAGGAAGAAAACCAAAATAAACCCATTTTCCAGTTCCACAAATAAAGAGAAGAAAAAGCAGAAGAACTTTATGATGATGCGGTACAGCCAGAATGTCCGGTCAAAAACAGCACGCTCCTTCCGGGAGAAGCAGGTGGGTCTAGCGTGAAGCCTGTGTTCAAGACAGCCCTATGTTTGACAGGAAGGGTGCTTTCTGAGGACCACGTGCCGAGTGTGCTCTGTGGTTCAACTGAGTGCTCTGAGGCTGGGAGCAGTCAGGGCAGGAAAGACTCAAACCTGAGTTGATAGCAGTCACCATGTGACCTGTGGGTGACCCAGGATCTTCTCTGTAAGTAAGAGAAAGGGGGGGGGGGGCTACTGTGTGAACTCACCCAGGCTGGCTTTTCTTGGAGATTCTCTTGCTTCAGCCAGCTAGGTGTTGCTTTGCTTTATGATTGCAGGCACCATGGTACCATGCATGGCCCAAGGGTCATGCTGTGTGGCTGGCCTGCTTATCTCAGTGATGGACATTTTGCAGCCTCCTCTCGTGGATGTATATCAGATCTTATCACATATCATTCTGAAGCAACTGTAGAAAACCAATTCCAAACTACATGGTCTCTGAACTATCTTTCCTGGAAGAATGTTGTTTCTTCATCCTGTAGTTGTCTTGCTGCTTAGACTGAGAAATGAATGAGCATTTCTGCCTGTATCCCTGCCCTGCAGTTTCTCCAGGGTTTATTCATTATAACACTTAACCCTTAGCTAGGCAGTAGTGACACACACCTTTAGTCCAGCACTCGGGAGCCAAAGGCAGGCAGACTATCCTCGAGGTCAGCCTGAGTGAGTTCCTGGACTACACAGAAAAACCCTGTCTGTGGGATGGGGGTGGTGGGTGGGGAGGGGGCAACAAAACCATAGCCCTGGTTCCTGCTTTTCCCTGTTGTCTCAGCTGCACTTAGACCAAGATGCACTATGTATTGTCCCTGAAACTTCCTATTAGCCTGGACTGTCTGGGAAAGAGCAGCAAGCTTCACCCCTTGCCAGTGTGTCACTGTCCTGACAGAATTTAGAAGCCTTGCTGTGGATCCCAAAGGAACCGGGACCATGTGGAGAGAATGGACTGTAGACACACCATCTATTTGGCTAGTGCTGTTTGAAGACAGAAGGGAATAGTTGTGGCAGTAGTTGTGCTGTCTGAAGTTTATAGCCAGCAGGCGTTGGCCTGCTGCATAACTACTCAGAGCTTCTTGGTAGCTCACATGAGCAGGTCCTAGAAGTGAAGTGTAAGCACAAACAGCCAACAGACACTGGAAAGAGATAGGATACCTCTTTAGCTGGACATGGTGAGATGTTTTAAATCCTCTCAATGTCCCAACAACCTATGAAGAGACTCATAGTCCCAGCTGGAAGCTGGAAGCTGAAAGCATGGAGACAGACATGAAATCCAAAACCTTAGGACATTAGCTGTAGAGCCAGGTGAGCTATCCTAGAGTGGGTTTGTACTCTTGAGACAGGGTCTCAGATGAGAGGGAGCCCAGGCCACCGAGTCTTTCTCATGCAGCCTGGCTCCCAACAGAGCAAAACAAAGTAAAGGGGAAAGCCAGATTGTTTTTCAGGAGTGTGTGACAAAGAGTGTTATGGGAATTATTAAACTGTGTTCAGCACATGTAAGACAGTGCCTTGGCCTTGCTCGCTGTTCTTGATAGCCTTTAGTATTGTTGTTATCTGTGAAGAATTAGAAATCCTGGGTGGAAGCTGTACTCTTAAGTCAAGCAGAGAGGTACTAGGTGCCCGTCCTCTGCAGAAGGTCACTGCAGACATCATCACAGATCCTGTGGCTTGAAGACAGAATCACAACCAGCTACAACACACACCACTGCTTTTACCCCACCTGATGTATTTCAACACAAAGTGATTTAAAATTTTTTAAAATTGGCCTGGAGAGATGGCTCAGTGGTTAAGAGCGCTGACTGCTCTTCCAGAGGTTCAATTCCTAACAACCACATGGTGGCTCATAAACATCTGTAAATAGGATCTGATGCCTTCTGGTGTGTCTGAAGACAGCTACAGTGTACTCATATAAATAAAATAAAGTAAATCGTTTTAAAAAAAAAAAGTTAAAAAATTTAACAGCCTAGGTTGGTGAGATGGCGCATGAGGTAAAATTCAGGAACCATGATGTGCAGGAGAGAGAATTAGTTCAACCAAGATGTGCTGTGAAGCCCACCAGGGCACCAGGGCATGTGCACCTTCTCACACACACACACAGAATACAGTTAAAAAAAAAAATTAAAGTAAGAGCCTGAATTAGCTAGGAAGATATCTTTGCCTTGAGCTTAATTCCCTGGATTTTAACTCCTAAGTTATTGTCTTGAAGTTGGAGCTATTGAAGAGAGATGACAGGTGACACATGGTAAGATTGTCTTACTTTGCCCTCTGAGCCATCTTGCTGACTTGGATTGGATCCTTTAGGGAATATTTTATTAAGTGATGTTGTTATGAGAGTTCTTGACTGAGTCGTTCTTGTCTGGTACCTTGATGATGGAGTTGATGTAACAGGGTTCTTACAGGTTCTTGACATAGTCTTTCTCTTCTCTTGCAGCTAGCACTCCGAGATGCACTTCTGAAAAAGAGGAAAAGAATGAAGTAACTTATCAGCAAGTTATCCATTTCCTGCCCCATGCTGTGTGAATCAGCATGCCGAAAATTAGTAAACTTTTGCTTACATTAAAGAGTCGAGGAACACTATATTTTGTAAACCACAGTAACATTTGTAGCAATTTGGTATTCTTAATTGGGAGGTGGGGCTGGTGGGATGTGTAATGTAAATAGTAGCAATGTTAAGAAGTGCTGAGTACCTACTCATTGCTGCTGTGTATGTAGCTGAATGAGCCAGAGCCCTTGGCTGAGGGCAGATGTACATACGGTGTTTATAGTAAGATGTACATAGTTCCCTGGTGGCAGCTAGTCCGTCTTCCTGGGGTCCCTGGGCTCTTGGACTAACTGTGCAGGGATGGGAGTTATTCATGCTCTGTGATCAGGACAGTGTTACAAGAGTAAGAGGTTCTTACTTGTAAATAGGCTTGCCTGCTCAAACAGGCTCCTGCTGTACAGATTCGGGTGGACAGTTGAGCTCCACTCTTATTTTTTAGTGTAAAGAGTTTTGGCTAAGCTCTCATTTTTTTTTAATTGCCTTAAGTCTAAATAGTGATTTTGAAATGCCTAGCAGGGTGTGGTGGCACACACCCATAATCCCAGCACTTGGGAAGCCAAGGCAGGAGGCTCGTGAGTTTAGAACCAACTTGACATCCTGAGTTAGTTCAGGGTAGCCTGAGCTATAATTGAGAACCAAAGCTATCTTTGAGCTATCTTTGGGTGGCTGGTTCTCTGCTGCCTGTTGGGGGTTTTGTTTTCCTTTCTTTCCTGTGCTGGAGATGAGCCCCGGGCCCTCATGCTTACCCTGAGCAGGTTCTCCCGCTGGGCTTCACCCCACCCCTGAGTGCCTACTCTTCACATGGTTTGACCAGTTCCCGTGCCTTGTTCTCAACCAAAGCTACAGGTTGTTAGTAGTCAGATGGGTGTGTACCGCGGTGTGTGCTGCTGTTGCCACATGTGAATGCATTGCAGGACCAGTCTGCATGCAGGCTGCTTGGTTGAGAAGCAGTTTGATGCCTTTTGCATCAGACTTCCTAGGTGCTGTTGTCATGAGAACGGGTTTGATGTTCACGGTAGAGGAAGGGCAGTCTCTGCCCCTCGGCTGGAGAGCAGCTGCTGCTGGTTGCCTTCCTCTCAATCGCTCTGTTCAGCTTCTGAGGTCGACTTGGGTTTATTTGTCCCTTGCTTTCCCCAACGGTGCCCAGGTCACTGTTAGGGGACTGCCCATCAGCCTCACCCAGCACAGCTGTGGAGGAAGTTTCTGGTGCATATCTGTGTGTGTGAGACCTGAAGCCGTCCCTTCGCTTTCTTCCTGTGTTCCTCACGGGTGTGTGCTTAGGCACCAGCTCTAAGCAGCCAGAGCTCTGAAAGCAGCTGGAGCTGGAGCTTCCCTCAGCTCCAGCTTCTGGGACTTCAGGCACACACTACCAAGGCCAGTTTCTAGGCTGCTAGGTCATACCCAGGGCTTGGCATAGAAATCCAGAATGCCAGCATGCCACATGCATGGCATTAGCAAAGTTCACAGGACACTCTCGCCTGTTCCCTGCTGCATCTCTGGTGCTAGCTAAGGGTCTCCTAGGATATAGAGGGCACAGCAGCTGTTTGAACATGAGGATTAACCCCAGCCTGCCAGGGTTTCCATCTGTAAATGTTAGACCACCTACCTCTCTTTTAGTAAATTGTGTTTTGGGAGGGGTTTTTTTTTGTTGGTGTTTTTTTTCCCCTTATAGTTACAGTTGCTATGTTTATTTTAACCATCCAACCCAATGTCTAGGCAGCTAGTGTAAAGTCCATATTGAATATCCATTGTGTATAAAGCACTGCTAGATGTTTGTGGCTGTCTTTGTGTCATGTTGAAACTTATTCCCAATGCGTGCGGTAGGCAGACTGCACTGTAGAAAACAGTTCCTAAATCCGGTGGCTACTGGAGTAATTTTTAACTGTTACAGTTAATGCAAATTTTGTTTCCTTCCTTTCTAATTCGTTGAAAATGTATAATGTATGTAGAGTATTACATTGAAATTTCAGTTTCAAATGTATAATGTATGTAGAGTATTACGTTGAAACTTTAAAGCGTTTAATTGTTCTGAGTGTCCTATTGAAGCTCTTTTAGGTGACATATGTTTAAACTCTCTCTAGATGATGTTTTCTCCCAAATAGTATCCACTCATTCCTTACATGGTTTGGAGTGTATCTCTCGAGATTTAGGGAGGCTTTACCAGGTATGGGGACACACACCAGTAATACCAGCACTTGGGAGAATGAGGCAGGCAGGGGTGCTCTGTGGTTGAAACCACATAGCAAGAGAGCAAAACCCTGTCTGGGGGTTTGGGGGTGGGGTGAGGATATGAAATGGGGGAGAGTAGAGAGAACTTGACCAAAAGAAGAAAGCTGGCAGCAGCTGGAACTCTGGGTCAGGTCAGAGCTCCAGGATTAAGCCTTTCCGTCGTCTCTGCTTCTCACCCATGTAAAGATACAAAGGAAAACAGAGAGCACAGCGGCTTCAGCAACAGTTAACAGCACAACTCCTGTTTCCATAAGGCTGTCTGTCATTTTCTCCTGCAGATTCTGCTTGTGTGTTTTAACCATCTCATCTCAGTGTATAAGTGGCTAAAGTTTGAAAAGGATTTGTAGCATAATCCAGTGTACATGTAGGTAATTATAAAAAAAATCCAGAAAATGTGCCAAATATTAGGGGGTGGGGGTTGGTGCTGGGACCGTGTGTAAGCTGTATTTTCTTTCTACTTTCTGAGTCTTTCACAGTATATATGTTTTTACTTAATGTCACTGTGTAAGAAACCAAAAAGTAAAAATGAGGTGAGAAATAAAGGTCTGTGGCAAGTCGTCCTTGTGAAATCTCTCCATAATTAGAAGGAGCAGCATTCACCCCCCCCCCCCACCCACCCACACTGCCAAGTGATGTCAGGATCAAGCCAAGGCCCCACATGATGTGGGGCAAGTGAGCTACCACCAAGCTATACTTCAGCCTAGACAGGCCTGCACTGTCAACCCCAAGGCACTGTGGGCTTTAAGCGTTCTCCCCTTCCTCATTCTTTCCCTGGCTTCCCGGTGTCTAGAAAGATCCTATAAGACCCTGTCTGAGCCCTGCCAGCAATACTCAATGTTGTCAGAAGGACCATTAGCTAGGGGCTGGAGAGCTGAATCAGTCTGTGTGACCCAGTGCCCTCTTTAAGGGCACCAGGCATGCATGTATTGGAGAGACATACATGCAGGCAAAACACCCATACACATTAAAAAATCCTTTAAAAGTACTATTACCATGTTGGTTTTTAAAAAAAAAAACAAAAACAAAAAACTGGCTTCCAGTTTGCACAAGAGTCTAAAGAAGAAAAGCATAAACTTCAGCTCAAAGAAATCCCAAGTACGCAAGAGCTGCAGTTTGTTTGTTTTGAGCTACAATTTGTAAACATACATCTGTGGTTGTTTCCCTGCAGGTAACAGAAAGTGCATTTTAAATATCCTAACCAAACAAGAGCTTGTCTCCCATAAGTCTAGGTGTGGACAGATAACAAACTGCTTTGTCAGCCTCCGTATGCTGAGGCCGGTCTCTGACTTCAGATGCAGGTCCAGTGTGGCTGCAGTTGGCTCATTTCTCATCCAGTTTTCATTTGAGTGCACTGTGCTGATTCTTCAGCACTTAAGCCTCAACTTTCAACTCCTTTTCCTAGGGAAGCAGGTCCACAGAATCCGTCCTGCAGCCTACCAGAGTGATACACGGCCACTCTTCCTAAGAGAAGGTGGGAAGTCTGACTCTGCACAGTCATCCCAAGAGAACTGGGCTGCTTTCTAGCTAGGAGGATGTACATGGAACATGATTGGGTCTGCCACAGCTTACTAAATGACAGAAATAGATACAGCATCTCTAAACTGTGGACAATGTTGCACACTATAGTTGGGTGGAGTACTGGTTACTTTTTGCTGTGACCAAATACCTGAGAAGCAGCAACTTAGGAAAAACTCCCAGTGTGAAGGGATACAACCTTCATAGAGAGAGGCATGGCAGAAGGCAACTCCCTGGAGCCAATGTGTGACTAAGGCTCCTCATCTCCACAGCCAGAAGACAGAACAAACGCCTGAAGCCCTCACTGCACCTCAGCCCAGGTCCCCCAGCCAGCCCCCAGTTCCTAAAGTTCTGAACTCCAAAACTACCACTGCCAGCTAGTGAGGCTGTGGGGAACATTTGATGCCCAGGTAACAATTGTTAGTGAACATTATTTTAAGCTAAGAGGCAAGGCGGGATGTGTGATACCCACCTATAATCCCAGTCCTCATGAGGCTGAGGTTAAAGGGATAGAGAATTTAAAGGCCAGCCTGGGCTACACACACCCTGTCTCAAAACATACACAGGAGATATAAACACTAGTAATGTAGGGGGGAAAAAGTGTTTTTAAAGCAGCATATGTCTCTATATAGTATATGTAATATATTTAAAAGTGTGGGACAGTAGACCGTGCCAGGACACACCAGGTTGAGTGGGTCTGAGACCCCAGCACACAGGCATCCACCTGAGATGATAGGCCATCTCCCTGCTCCCTACCAGGTTCCTGGCCCAGAACACGTGTGTAGGAATCGTGACCTATGGTCACAGCGTTCTCCATGCTAATGAGGTATCTAGAGGTCCCAAGTGTTTAGCCAATAAGCTTTCCTTCCTGGACATTCCTTCCTGCAAAAGGTATTTAATCTTGGGTTCACCCTGAGAAGGTGGTATGCACCCATTTTCCACGATGAGCAGTCAATAAATGGTATGGATAAAGATGGAGCATGGAGAAAGCCTTTGACTGTGAGCTACAGCCTAAGTCTCCAGTAAAAGGCCTCTCTGTGATCCCAGACAACTGTCACCAAGCTAAGGACAATCGCCAAGGAACTAAGCCGGAGTTCTCACCCCCACCCACCCCTCCCAGGGCTCATTGGCCTCAGCCCCAGGGTCCCTAACTCTGTCACTCCCCCACCCCCTCGTGGCCCAGCAGCACCTGAATGTCCAGGAGTTTGGGAGCTCCTGGTCCTAGGCTCTTCATTGCATTCTTGACTCTTCTGTGTGGTTTTCCAGCAGTGACTGGATGCCTGGGAGTCAGGGAACCCCAGCCTTGACCTCCCACATTTAGACTGCTTTTTTCCACCCCATGAGCAGTGTCTTGGCACTTCACCCCAGCAATGGGCCCATATATAATATATATATGTAAATATACATTAGATACTACAGCTTTTTGTATTAGTCTCTAAAATTGGAATGTGTCTAATTTTTTTGAATCCATATGACATTATTAGCATATTGTTCTTGCTTACACATTCACAAACTCAATCTCAGATCTTCAGTTGTCACCTGTTAAGATCACACAGGCATTAGCATCCAGCCTTAGAGAATGGGGCTTAGTAGCTGGTAAGAAAATACAAGAAAAAATGATAAAACATTTTAAGCTATTGTCATAACAGACATAAAAGTACAAGTCCCAGGGTTGAGTATATAAGCTTAGCTTTTGTAGCATATACAAACCCCTGGTTTCAGTTCCCAATACCACATAAGGGCTAGCATGGTTATACACTTCCGTGTTCCCAGTACCTCATAACAAGCCTGAAGGCTGCCTGGGGTACACAAGACTCCACTCAAAAAAGTGTCACAACACTAAGGACACTTAAACTTAGCCAACTTTACAACCACATGACGGTATGCACCTAAGCAGGGAGCATGCACAGTGTGGAGCCCACATTTAGTGAACTCCTAGATGCTGTTGGGTGCTGGACAGGCAGTGGTATGCATTTGGCAACTTGCTACCCTGGTGATGGAAGGCAGACGCTCCGGAGCATAGACTAAATTCATAGCCTGCTCGGTCTATGAAGCAAGTTTCAGGTAGTGTGGCTTTGTCTCAAAAGCAGACTCCCAAGGTGCAGTGTATGTGTCCACCAATGCACACATGGAATCTCCGAGAAAGTCTTTCACCGAAACCGAGCTCACTGGTTGGCTAGGCCAGCCTGCTAATGGTCCCTGAAATCCACCTGTCTCTCCCTCACCCACCCCAGCTCTGGGAATACAGACATGAACATGTGTAGGGCAGGAGATTGGATGGCAGGATCTCCACATGGCTGGAGATTGAAACTCAGGTTCTCGTGCTTAATTAAACATCAAGTGCTTTACCCACTGAGCTACCCCCCCTCCCCAGTCCATCCCCCAAAGCTCTGAGTGGCACAGAGGGTAGTGTGGAGGGCAACACATTGGTGTCTTCATCAACTCACATGACAACAATTCGGGAAAATTAACCCAGAAGGAAAAGAAGCTTAAGCTATATCGCAATTTTAATTTTTTAATGTACAAGAGTGTGTGTGTGTGTGTGTGTGTGTGTGTGTGTGTACTCTTATACATATGTTATTTCTATAGAGTCTTAAAATTGTTCTTTGAATGCAAACAGAGTACTGGTAAGAAAACAAGCCAATCTTTAAGTAACGGTGGTTTTCCCTTGAGGCACATACAGTCTTGGTGTTTCTCCTATAAATAAAACGGCCATGTGGAAATGGTTGCTGGATGGGAGTGGAAAGGATATATCTGAGTGACTTCTCTTTGCCTGCTTTGGACACTTTGGTAACTTGTATGTTAAGCATTTATATAGAAAGCATCCTTTGCAGAACCAGGAACAGCTCTAGTTCCGTCTCAGCCAGAGGCAGCTGGAACGGGCCTGCTAGTCCCAAATCAGCATCAAAGAGGCCTTAAAAGGAAATTGGGCCAAGTTGTAAAACAGAAAGGCAAAATGGGAACTGCCATTCCAGGAAGGGCTGCAAGAGTGAAAGTTTAAAGGAATCACTAAGGGAGTAAAAATACAGCTTCCTGTTTCAGGGGTGCTTGCACCTTTTTTTTTTTTTTAAGGTAAAAACATTTGAAAGATTTGTTTATTTAATGTATATGAGTACCCTGTAGCAGACACTCCAGAAGAGGGCATTGGATCCCATTACAGATGGTTGTGAGCCACCATGTGATTGCTGGGATTTGAACTCAGGACCTCTGGAAGAGCAGTCAGTGCTCTTAACCACTGACCCATCTCTCCAGCCCAATAAAAACACTTTATAATCATGACTTTTTAACATACAAATATATAGAGCACAAGGAAACATTTACCAATCCAATGTTAATATCCTGGCTTTTTTGTTGTTTTTGTTTTATAAGTGAAAGCATGAGAGGCTGGCTTTATGGCTCACACCTGTCATCCCAGTACCCAGGGCTCAAGCGGGAGGAGCAGGAGGGTGGGGTCAGCCTGGGCTATGTACTGCATACAGAGAGGAAGTTCAGTATAAGAAGAGAACCAAAAAGTGGAACTGAAGCACTCACCATGACCCCTCCCTCAAGTGCTGCTAATCTCAGGTGTGTGTGTGTGTGTGTGTGTGTGTGTGTGTGTGTGTGTGTGCTCATGTGTGTGTCTTCAGCACAGTATTATTTAGTATCTTAAAATTTGGCATAAAGAGTATCAGTTTGTGCTTTTGCTGACTATAACTCAGCATTAGCTTGTGTGTGTGTGTGTTGTGTGGCGGTGCACATGTGTGTGTGTGCAAATGGAGGCTAGAGGCTGACATCGGGGGTCTTTGTTACTTTCCACTGCAGGCAGGGATTTTTTCCTGAGGCAGCGTTGCTCTCTCGCTGAACATGCTGCTCACTTGACTTGGGTGAGCTGAATGTGCAGTTTAGCTCCATCCCAGCAAGAGGCCACTGGGGCGGACTAGTCCTGGGGTCCTTCGGTCTATGCCTCCCTGGCACTGAGATCTCAGGTCTGGCTTCTCACACGGGTGCTGGATCCAATCTCAGGTCCTCATGTTTGTGCAGCAGATACTTTTCCAAGTGGGTTCTCCCCCCCCCCCCCCCCGCCCAAGACCCAGCATTAAATTCCCCATAAATGAATTTCCCATTTTTTTCAAATATTTTATTTTTTATTCAATCATTAGTAATTTATTATTTTTCTGCTAAAAAGAAAATAAAAGGCAGTTAGATTTTCTGTTGTTTAGAGCCATGTGGGGGTCTCTGCAAATGCTACAGCCAGCTTTGAAACATTCTGTCTCAGGGAAGAAGAAATCCAATTCAGCTCGACTCAGTAGTCAGTTGTCTTAGTCAGGGTTTCTATCGCTGCGACAAAACACCATGACCATAAAGCAAGTTGGGGAGGAAAAAGTTTCTTTGGCTTACACTTCCAGATCATAATCCATCATCCGAGAAAGTCAGGACAGGAATTCAAGCAGGGCTGGAACCTAGAAGCAGAAGCTGATGCAGAGGCTGTGAGTGAGAAGCAGGCTTAATCCCGCTGGGGCAGGAGGCGGTGTCAGTGCTTGGGTTCCTGACCCGGTGGAGCGCAGGCCCCGCCTTCAGTGCTAGCACCGCCCCAGACCTCCCACTCCGCCTCCCCAGGACAGTAAAGACTCATTGGCCCGGTGGTGGCCTCAGCAGACGGAGCTATGGGGACCCTAGCCACCAGGGCCGCGTGCCATGGGGCACACCTGGCCCTGGCTCTGTTGCTGCTACTGTCGCTGTCGGGTCCCTGGCTGTCTGCTGTCGTCCCCGGGACTCCGCCTCTCTTCAACGTCAGTCTGGACGCGGCCCCGGAGGAGCGCTGGCTGCCGATGCTGCAGCACTACGACCCAGACTTCGTGCGCACGGCGGTGGCGCAGGTCATTGGGTGAGCGCGGGACTGGTCTGGTGAACTTGTAGTTCCTCCTCCAAGTTCTGCTCTTCCCTCGGTGCAGCACCGCTGTCCTCTCACCGCTGAACCGCTGCACCGCCGCCCTCCCCACTGCTCTGCGCAGCGCCCAGCGGGTGGCTGACCCAGCAAGGCGGGTTCGGCTCTCAAGTTCAGAGTCTCCGGCGGCGCGCGCGTTTACCATACATTTTCCGGGTCAGGGTAACGCGCAAGGTGTCACCCAGTATGCTAAGCTGCAGAGTAGGGCATGCAGTCCAGGAAAGTCCGCATCGTGGACCAGCCTGGTGGCCTTACATGGAGGTTGGCACTGGAGGCAATGTGGTGATTGCACTACCATTGGGTGTATCTCAGCCCTTATACTTTTCATTTCGAAAGTCTCTCTGGGAGTTTGACTATACTCCAATGAGTATAGACGACATAAATTGGATTTGGTAGTTTGTTTTTGTTGTTGTTTTGTTTGTTTGTTTGTTTGTTGTTTTTTTTTTTTTGAGGGGTAAGGCAAAGGTGGGAGGGTGGACCCGAGAGGAACTGGAAACGTGTGCATTGGAAAGGTTGCATTGTATGAAATTCCCAAATAATGAATATAAATGTTATGATGTGAGAAAAAAAAAAAAGAGAATCTCGCTGTGAAACATAAGCTGCCCTTACAATCCTCCTGCCTCAGCCTCCTGAGTACCTGGGATTACAGCCCTGCACTACCATGCCCACTTTATTCCCGCCGGTTTGAACACCGGGAATGGAGCAGCACAGCGCAGCGCTTCAGCTCTGAAAATAGTCTAGATTCCCAACTTTCCTCCCGCCTCGTCCACGCATACGTGCACTGTCCATGCTCTGAGATGAGAAACAAACTTCGTACTTTTTCGTTTCTAGCGACAGGGTTCCCCAGTGGGTACTCGGGATGGTCGGAGAAATTGTGTCGAAGGTGGAGAGCTTCCTGCCTCAGCCCTTCACCGACGAGATCCGCGGCATCTGTGACTCGCTCAACCTCAGCCTGGCTGACGGTATCTTGGTCAACCTGGCCTACGAGGCTTCCGCGTAAGTGCCCCGTGCTAGATGGATTAAAGTCAACTAATTGCCACCTACTGGGGACTCCTGACACCCATAATGAATGAAGGAGATATGTTCGCTTGGTTAAGATGAGATAACGACTGAAGTTTACATGTCACCTTAGGTTTCTGACTCCCTAGGGAAATCAGAGCAGCATGTGTCTGGTGGACTTCCAGAGGGAAGCATCCGCTCTACCCAAAGCTTACTTTTATCTTGTCAGGGATCTAGATGACATCCCACTTTCCAAACTGTTAAGGCCTAGGAACTGTCACCTGTCTGGCCAGCCGGTTTGCACTGCTACTAATGATATAAAGAAACTTTCTCAAGAGCTTGTTACTAGGAAACTCTGAGGCCTGAGCTAGTTGCAATATTCTGTTATGTTCTGTGCCTTGGTGTTCTTGGAAACCATTCACAATAGAAGGCAATTAGAACTGCTTTGTATAGTTAGCTGATGTAAGCTTGGACCCGAACCAACCACCCAGCAGCACTTCCTCCACCTGTGTATGAGCTTTTTTTTTTTTTAAATGTACGGTTTCTTGCCTTTATAAACTGCTCCTGAGATGGACCCCTACATAAAAGAGATGCTTGCACCAATATAAGACGCTATTTAGAATAAGACTTGCATTTTGAGTAGGGATAGAATAAAGCTTAAGTTCCTAAGACCTCCCTGGGATATGTAGGAAGGCTAGATGTGGTTGGTTGATTCCTAGGGTTACTATCATTCACCCCAATTGGCTGGATGTAGAAAATGCTACGATTTTTAAAATATAATTGACATTCTATTGGACAGAAAGAGATGTGTACATCCTTGTAGATGGGTTAAGACATGAAGGCAAGGCAAGTTCTCCACCACTGTTGAACATCCCAACCAGTGAGAACTGGATATAAAATGTAGGATGTGTTCCTATGGGAATTCCCCATCTAAATCCTGATTGGTGGAATAACTTAACACAGATGTTTGTAGATTTCAGGCTTAAAAGCTATATAGGATTCTGGCTGGTGGTTGCAGTTCAGCTCCTCCTGAGTTAAGACTGCATCCCTGATAGACCAGTCTTGGGGTGTGTGTTCAATACACAAGCCCTGTTTGACTGAGAATGGTGTCTGAGTGGTTTGTGAGGCGACCTTGTAAAAGCTACTCAAGAGCTGGGGAGAAGGCTATGTAGATAATAAGAGTCCCTGCTGTAGCCAGAGTGGACCTGAATTCAGAGCCCTGGCTGGGTATGCCGCATGTGCCTGTAACCCAATCGTTGGGGTGGGAGAAGAGAGGAGGATTGTGGGAACTTGCTGCTTCAAGTTCAATAGGAGAACCTCTCCAAAAAGGAAAGTGGAGGGCCGCAGAGAAAGCTTGGTGAGTTAAGAGAGCTTATTCAGTGTGAGCTCCTGAGTTCACTCTCTGAAACATGTCGTCATGGAAGGAGAGAATTGATCCCCACTGCTTGTCCTCTGACCTCCAAAAGCACACTGTGACACATGCACACTCCCCTCTCCCACACAAATATCAATAAGATAGAAAATCAGTTGAGGAAGATCCCATTGTCCTCCAGCATCCACCCACGTTACAAGAAGGTGAGAATCTACCCACCCACTCCCCTAAAAACCATGCTCAGAATGCACTGCCCAATAAGTTTTGGGAACTATATTCTTCGCACACACCCTCCTGCTATGACCTTGATTTGGCTCACCTTCCGCTTATAGAGGCTCTCCTTAGCCCTTGGTATGATCCTCACTGCGACCTCTCGGTGCTGATTCACACTGCTCTTTAGGAGTCTGCTTTTGCAGGGCCAAGGTCACAGAGGACTCTGCGCATCCTACACCCACATCCTAGGCAGAGTGCAGGAGGGTCTGTAAATGTTTGTGGTGGATTCTGCAACAGGTCCTGGGGTGAGGAGAAGACCGCCTAGGTTTCTGCCTTTCAGATGGTTGATTGCTTTGTTTGTTGGTTCTCTGAGTCCCGGTCGCCCTGTGTGACTGAGACTGGCCTCCTGCTGTTGGTCCTGCTGCCTCAGCCTCTGCAGTGCTTAGACTACGAAGTGCTACACCCTGCATGGACATCCAGTAGCTGCTTGTAGCTTCTGGCTACCTTAAGGACAAGGAGGAGCAATGTGGAGGTGTGTGTGGCATATGCCTTCAATTCCAGCATTCTGGAGGCAGATGCAGGCACTAGAACTCTATGAGTTCGAGGCCAGTCTGGTTTACAAAGCAAGTTCCAGGACAGGCAGTGTTGTTACACAGAGAAACCCTGTTTCTCTATCTCTGTCTCTCTCGAAAATTAATGATTTAATTAATTTTAAAGATTTTTTTTTAAAAAGATGAAGGAGGGGATGTCCTTGGGATAACAGTTTCTATGGCAACTTCCCAGCACCAGAGGAACACAGTTCCTAAGAAGCATTTTAACTGCCTTTCCCTGGGGAAGGAGCCTCTGCTAAACTCAGGTGCTCAAATGGGACTCAGTTAACCTTACCACCCTGCCCCCCCCCACCTCCAACTGTATCCTCTTTTATGGCTTACTCAATGAAAAACTCCGAGAGCATCTCTCATTGAGTCTATAATGCAAGCAGATTAAAGTAGATATTCCAGTAAAATTATTCTAATGTCTTATCCCGGATTAAGGTGTTTCCTAAATTGCCTAATTTTCTTTTTAAAGCACCCTCAGGTTCAGGTAGGAAATGCTCTGTTCTCACTCCTGAAGGCTGGGTGTGTGTGGGTGCTAACTGTGCACTACTGAGTCTTCCTGGTGGCAGGCTGCCTAGGAGCACAGCCCTGTGGGGAGGGTGGGATTGTCTGTGCTGTGCTGTGCTGTGCTGTGCTGTGCTGTGCTGTGCTGTGCTGTGCTGTGTTGTGCTGTGCTGTGCTGTGGAAACCAAACCTCTGAGGGGACCTTGCTGGCTGTCCCATAGCTGGTGAGTTCCAAGGCTGCTCACCACAACTCTCCCCATGCCCAGTGAACCTCTCCCATAGCAGAGGCATGCATGCCCTTGTCCCTTGCGCTCCTGCAGGAAAGATCACATTGAATGATTTGCACGCCAGGAATGGTGGTGCATGATCCTGGCACTTGGGAGTCAGATGCAGGAAAAGTCTGAGCCAAGTCTAGTCTGGATGGTGAATTCCAGGGCATGCCGCAAAATGATGTGGCAATGGTGGTCACCTTGCCACCATTTAGAAAATAATCAACTTGGAGAAAACTTCTACTAATGTTAACCATTCACCAGTTCACCTGGGTCCCCAACCGTATGCGAGTCTTCCAGGTCAAGATCAGAAACTTTAAGAGTTGAAGCTCACCAAGCTTTCTTCTTTAGCCAAACCAGCGAGGTAATAATTGGTTTTTCCTATATAAAAGTAAAATTCATTTAAAAATTAAATTAAATTTTTAAAAAATAATTTTTTAAAAGTAATCTTGAATCATTACAGAAAATCAGTAATACAGAAAAGTTGGTTTAAAAGATTGATTGATGGGGCTGGCGAGATGGCTCAGCGGGTAAGAGCACTGATTGCTCTTCCGAAGGTCCTGAGTTCAAATCCCAGCAACCACAACCAGTGGCTCACAACCACCCGTAATGAAACTTGATGTCCTCTTCTGGCACATTTGAAGACACCTACAGTGTACTTATGTATAATAATAAAAAAGTCTTCGGGCCGGAATGGAGCTGACCGGTGTGAGCAGAAGTCCTAAAATTCAATTCCCAACAACTACATGAAGGCCCACAACCATCTGTATAGCTACAGTGTGCTCATATACATTAAATAAATAAATCTTTTTTTTAAAAAAAAAGATTGATTGATTTTGTGACAGGATAGCCCTGTCTGGCCTGGAAATTTTCTATGTAGACCAGGCTGGCCCCAAATTCACAGAAATCTACCTGTCTCTGCTTCCCAAGTTCTGGGTTTAAAGATTTCTGTCCCTATGCCCAGCCTGGAGTTCCTTTTAATTATTTTAATTAGTATTTTTACGTGTGTGTGAGTGTGTATGTGTGTGTGTGTGTGTGTGTGTGTGTGTGTGTTTGCTTTAGCAATGCATAGTGGGGACGGGTTAGCTTGGGCTAGCGAATTGGGTTATATAATAACGTGTTAATAGGTAAAATACCAGCAAGCCGAGTAAAGAACAGAATTCAGAGGTCTAGCTGTGCCCTACATACACAGGGGACATGGGGGAAGATGAAACTCTCATTTGATATATCTATATCAGTATCCTGTGGGCCAATGACAGGGTCTAGATGTGTTGAGTCCAACTGTAGTTCCATATTCTTGTACAAGAGTACGTTATAGCATTTATGCCAGCGATAAGCAAGAGAATCTGATGCTTTGAGGGTTTGTTTTAAAGACAGAAATCTCACTGTCTTTGTTTTTGTTGCCTTCACCCATGTTGGTCTTTTCCTTTTCTCAGATTCTGCACCAGTATTGTGGCCCAAGACTCCCAAGGCCGTATTTACCACGGCCGGAACCTGGACTATCCTTTTGGAAAAGTCTTACGAAAGCTGACAGCGGACGTGCAGTTTATAAAGAATGGGCAGGTACAACCATGCGAGCGAGATACAGAGATCAGGAGCAGGAACACCCATGCGCACAACATGCAAAGCTCAGGGATAGGAACAGCCATGCGCACAACATGCTCAGCTCATTGGGCAGGAACAGCCATGCACACAACATGCAGCGATCAGGGGCAGAACAGCCATGCGCACAACATGTAGAGGTCAGGGGCAGGAAGAGCCTTGTGAACGAGATGCAGAAATCGGCAGTGCGTCTCATTTGGAATAGGAGCCCTTTTCGAAGCCTGCTAACTTAGGTGCTTCTCCCTGAAAGAGCCAAACAGCTCAGTGGGTGAAGTATTTGCTGTGCATGTGTGAGGACCCGAGTTTGGATCCTCAAAACCATGCAAAGCTGGACTTGGTAGCAGGTGACTGTGATTCCATTGCTTGTGTTCCGAGAGAGGCCAGCTAGCCTGGCATAGACAGTGGTGAATAAGAGATCCTACCTTAAGGAGCATGGACGGCAAGGTGCGAAACTTGAAATTGAAATTGTCCTCTGACGTCCATACATGCACGGTGGCACATGCAAGCCCTCCTTCCCTTGATTAAAAATAATCCTAAAATCATCAACTTCCTGTGGAAAAAAAACGGGAGAGGTGTATGTCAACTATGGCCATAGGAAGAAGGATCAGTCCTTGTCTTGAGGGGCGTGGGCTTAAAGAAGCCAGTTTCCTTTAGGCATATTATTTGGGGGCCATGATCAGTCTTGCAAAGGTTGTGTGTAATCTGCAATCTGCACCTTCCTCTGCCCTCATTGTTCAGGCGGCTTCTGGAACAGGGAGGGGTTCACGGTGGCGAGGGACACCCAGCTTTAAGGTGGGGTAGTCCTGGGTTTGCCCAGCTCTACCATTTCCATTGACAATTACTCAATCCTGCCGGGCGTGGTGGCGCACACCTTTAATCCCAGCACTCGGGAGGCAGAGGCAGGTGGATTTCTGAGTTCGAGGCCAGCCTGGTCTACAAAGTGAGTTACAGGACAGCCAGGGCTACACAGAGAAACCCTGTCTCAAAAAAAAAAAAAAAAAAAAGAGAGAGAGAGAGAGAGAGAGAGAATTACTCAATCCTGTTCCGCAGGCTCCAGCTCAGAGACATTAATGTTTGCTTCATGGAGAAAAACTTTTCTCCCAGAAAAGATTTAAGCAATGCAGAAATAAATATTTAATGAACGTTTCTCTTTTCTCAGTTTTGTTCACTTACTTTGACATCGACAATTTTTTGTTCACTTCAAAAGAACAGTTGTAAGCAGCAACAGTGGTGGTTGGATTTATGGAAAATCCATAAATCAGTTCTTTTAAAAAATACTTATTTGTTTATTTATTTTTTTATTTTAATGTGTAAATGTGTGAAACCATGTGCATACAAGAGTCTGGAGAAGCCAGAAGGGGGTCCCCTGGAACTGGGGTAACAGTGGTTGTGAGCTGACTTAAGTAGGTTCTGAAAACCAAACCCAGGACCTGCTGTCTTCTCTGCAGACTACCTAATCAATTCTTAGAGAAAATCTGCTAAAATATCATTACGAAAGGATGGAGCGATTATGTTAGTTTCCCACTTTGTGCTTTTGTGTGATCTATAATGAGGAAATCATCTTAGAGTCCAAGAACTAAATGTAGTCACCCTGAAGTATTTATTGGTGGTTGTTGCTTCATCAGTTCCTGCTTATGCTGGAGAGTCCACGGGAAGAGTCTGTGTAGTGGCATTGTTTATGGTGCTTAGGCGACTGTCCCCAAATCCATGCAGCTTACGCCTGCGTGTTATTTTTGTCCAGAGGACTCTTAAGTAAGAAAATGTTTTTGCTAAATTCAGAGCAGATTGTACAGGGCTGGAGAGATGGCCAAGCAAGAACACTCCAGGCCTACCAGACTCACGTGCCCAAAACCCCATCGGAGTGGAGCTATGTAAGGTGGACCAGACCTCAGCCTTCAGCACCCTGATAGGGTTTTCCCAGGGGCCGTTGTTCAGTCATAGTTGGATTATAAGCATCATGGGATAAAGGCTTATGTTAACCGCCTTGGGATTGCTGTTTGGGAAGTACATTTACATAGGAATAAAATGCAGAACTGCACAGGAAGACACCTTACAGTTCTCTGAACAACGATTGCAAGCAAAATGTGGTTTGGTTTCCTAACCTTGCTCCTGCCTCCTGGGGAGTGAGGGTGTGTCCCCTCAGGACTGAGGGCGTATCATGTGAATGACCTGTGCCCTCAGGGGCCAGAAAAGGGAAGTAGATCCCATGGAACTGGAGTTGAAAGCAACCATGAGCCACCATGTGAGGATGGAACTGAACTCATGTCCTCTGGAAGAGCAGCAAATGCTCTTAACCACTGAGCCATCTCATCTCTCCATCTCCAGCCCCTAAAAGAGCTTTGTGCAGTTTTTGGTGGTGGTGGTGATGGTTTTTGTTGTTGTTGTTTTTTTGTAACTCTATTGTAGAATTTTTTTTGTTTTTGTTTTTTGAGACAGGGTTTCTCTGTGTAGCCCTGGCTGTCCTGGCACTCACTTCGTAGACCAGGCTGGCCTCGAACTCAGAAATCCGCCTGCCTCTGCCTCCCGAGTGCTGGGATTAAAGGCATGCACCACTACACCCGGCTTATTGTAGAATTTTTGTGGGACCTGAACTCTGGTCCTTTGCAAGAGCAGTGTATGCTTTTAAACACAGAACCGTCTCTCCTGTTTCAATCGCAGGGTCAATGCGCTCCCATTGCACCCCTGGGAATGGAGATGGGGGTCTTCAAGGAGGCACTCTAGGGGAAAGGTCATTTAGAAAACCGATGCCTTCTTCCACACAGCTCTATCACCCTAAGTTATTTCATAGCCAAGTAGAGTGAATCTGAATTACCCTGCAAGCAAGGTTGTTAGTTTAATATTAAGTTTGGTTTTGGGGTGGAGAGATAGCTCACTGGTTAAGAGCACCGACTGCTTTTCCGAAGGTCCTGAGTTCAAATCCCAGCAACCACATGGTGGCTCACAACCATCCATAATGAGATCTGACGCCCTCTTCTGGTGCATCTGAAGACAGCTACAGTGTACTTAGATATAATAATAATAAATAATAATAAAAAAGAAAGACAAACCACACACACAAGTTTGGTTTTGTTTTGTTAGTGAGAAAATACAGGGTTTCTTTGTGTAGCCCTGGCTGTCCTGAAATTCACTATGTAGACAAGATTGGCCTCAAACTCACAGAGATCTGCCTTCCTCTGCCTCCTAGGTGTGGAGTGTTGGGATTAAAGGCATACATCACCACATCTAACTTTAATACTGTTTTAAAAATAAAAATAACATTAGTCTAGGTTTATTTAATTTCTCAGAATGTAAAAATGTTAATTAGCCAAGCTGGGCAGTGGTGGTGTATGTCTTAATTCCAGCACTTGGGAGGCAGAGGCAGAGGCAGATGGATCTCTGTGAGTTTGAGGCCAGCCTGGTCTACTGAGTGAGTTCCAGCCAGGGCTGCTACACAGAGAAACCCTGTCTTGAAAACAAACAAACAAGAAATATTACTTAGCTTTTATAAACAATACAAACTGTGCAGCCTTCTAAATTCTTCCTTGAATAAACAAAGCCTGGTTTTGAAGATTGTTGCACGAGGTATCTTTCAGCCACTTTGGCTTGTGACTTGGTTTACAGCTTTAAAAAAAAATTACATGATTAGTTAATAAATTAATTTGTTGATTTTATGTATATGAGTCTATTTGGGTTTTTTGTTTGTTTGTTTGTTTGTTTTTTTGGTATTTTTTTCGAGACAGGGTTTCTCTGTGTAGCTCTGACTGTCCTGGAACTCACTCTGTAGACCAGGCTGGCCTCGAACTCAGAAATCCGCCTGCCTCTGCCTCCCAAGTGCTGGAATTAAAGGCATGTGCCACCACTGCCCAGCATATGAGTCTATTGTAGCCATCTTCAGACACACCAGAAGAGGGCATCAGATCCCATTACAGATGGTTGTGAGCCACCATGTGGTTGCTGGGAATTGAACTCAGGACCTCTGGAAGAACAGTCAGTGCTCTTAACCACTGAGTCATCTCTCCAGACCATAGGATGGCTTTTAAAGCACTTATACTGTAAAGTGGATGTTATTGGTGAGCCGGTCCACTTGTTCCCCCACAGAGCTCGCATGTAGAGTATTTGTCTCTTGTCATGAACTCAAAGCAAGTTTCCAGTCAGACCCCATTTGCTACTTTCAGTATGGAAATCTTTTGGGTGAAAAATGTTTCACAGACACACAGTAAGCAAAGGGTTAGAAACAATCAGTTATCTTAAAATTTTTAGTAATCTGATTGAGCAGCGAGTCTGGTTACTACCATGACTCCTGTGCAGAGACACTGGATGGTATCATCGTCATCTGTCTGTATCCGCCATCACTGGTGTGCAAGGACCAGCAAGGTCCTCTGATAAAGTCACAGGCACCGCTGTTACTTCTTGTTTCGCCAAGCACATTTATTAAAAAGCAGTTTGGAAAGCCAGATTTGGGGGTGGACACCTTTAATCCCAGCACTTAGGAGGCATAGGCAGGTCCATCTCTGAGTTTAAGGCCAGCCTGATCTACAGAATTAGTTCCAGGACAGCCAGAGCTACACAGGAAAACTCTGTCTCAAAAAAACCTAGATAGAGGGATAGACAGGCTGACAGACAGACAGACACATACATAGATAGATACATAGATAGATACCCATCTATTTTATTTGCTGAATTCTGTCTATTTCCCCCAAGTTCCCTCAAGAACACTTCCCCCAAGTTGGCTCAGAACTTTTGTTCTAGAATTTTGTTATAGAGTTTCATTCTATTATGTTCAAACTTCTTTAAAAAAAAAAAAATCCAGGAGGCTAGGTATGGTGGCATACAGTTTAATCCCAGCACTCAGAAGAGGCAGAGGTAAGCAGATCTCTGTGAGTTTGAGGCCAGCTTTGCCTACATAGCAAGTTCCAGGCCACCCAGCCTACATAGTAAAACCCTGTCTCAACAACTAACAACTAACTAACAAAAACTGCAGCAGAGTGTAGGAAAATTAAGTGATTTCAGCATATATTTTGTTGGATGGTAAAGTAATGCCTTTTTTTTTTTTTCCAATTCCAGATTGCATTCACTGGGACCACTTTTGTTGGCTATGTAGGACTGTGGACAGGCCAAAGTCCACACAAGTTTACAATTTCTGGTGATGAACGAGGTAATTAAAACAAACTCTTGAACATTTTAAATGGAATCCCTGTTGAGGTTTTCTGGTGATTCCTTCCCTGGCAAAGCCAACAGAATCTTCGGAAGGAACCTTCCAGCACCAGGGACTTCCACTCTCTGAGGAGAGACAGGAAGTAGCCTGTGAGTGCTGAAGGTGATCTCGGGTGCTGATTAGAACCACAGGGGTGAAGGAAGAGCTGATGCATGGCACGGAGGCATGGGGGGTGTGTGTGGGGGGAATAGGCCTTCCCTGACCCTTGTGATCCCAGTCTGGGTCTGCAGAGGCCAGAAGAGATCATCTAGGTGGTCTGAAAGCCACCACAAAGACCGCAGGTGTCACTGTTGGTACATCACAGAAATGGGACAGTTTGCATTATGACAGGGAGGACAGAGATATAGAAGAGACAGAACCTAATGAGCATTGGGGTTTTTAGGCAGAACAGAGGCATAGGAGAGTTTTAGGCTGAAGAGAGAACAGCTCTCTCTCTCTCTCTCTGTCCCCCCTCCCCGTGTGGTGTGTGTGTCTTTCCCTTCCCCTCCTCCCTTTGTGTGTCTGTCTTTGTGTGTTTTTCCCCTTCCTCCTCTCCTTCCTTCCTCTCTCTCTCTCTTTCTCTGTCTCTGTCTCTCTGTGTCTCTCTGCCTCTGTCTCTGTCTCTCTGTCTCTCTGTCTCTGTCTCTGTCTCTCTGTCTCTGTCTCTGTCTCTCTCTCTCTCTCTCTCTCTCTCTCTCTCTCTCTCTCTCTCTCTCTCACACACACACACACACACACACACACACACACACTAGGATCCCCCTGTATCAGCCTCCTGAATGCTGGATTGCAGACACACCACCATGCCTAGGCCTGGTTTATGTTTTTGACCCTTATTTTGGCTTCTCGGTAGAGATTGGACTGGGTTGGGTTAAGATAGAGTCAGAAGAACACAGGAGAGCTATCGAATTCATCCAGAGATCCATTTTCTTCTCCACAAGCAACATTTGTGAGCCTTTTGGATTTAACATGCGGATGCGCAAACATTTTCTCACTGAAGCAGGCAAGCTGATCCTAGAGGCCATGCAGGACACAGGGCTGGAAACTGAGGCTACAAAATGAAGTGGTAGCTGATGGGTGCAGGAGGCGTTTCTCAGGCTGATCTCCTGGGTCCTGAGCCAGTTAGTAGAGTTGTTCTGTTTGCTAACAACTCCATGTCATTGCCCAAACCTCAAGGCAACATGTGGAAAGCCCAGGGAGAGGCGACCTCTTGCAACTGATGTCCCTAGGGTGCTAAGGAGAACAAAGAACATTCACATGACATTCCTCATCTGATGACCCCTGATGAGCATCATGCTGTTACTGACTCATTTAGATAGGTTTATCCTCCTCCTCCTCCTCTTCCTTCTTCTTCTTCCTCTTCCTCTTTCTCCTCTTTTTCTTCTCCTCCTTCTCCTTCTCCTCTTCCTCCTCTTCCTCCTCCTTCTCCTCCTCCTCCCTCTCCCCCTCCTTCTCCCCATACCCTTACCCCCCTCTCATCCATAGTATTCAGTTTTTTATTTCTGTGTATTCATTCAACATTTTTTTCAAACATCAGTCATGAATGAATCTGAGTTTCAGCCAGTCTCTGCAAGTCTCAGCTAGCATATCCAGACTACAGCATGACAAGGCTAGGAGGTGTGTGTGTGTGTGTGTGTTAAGTGTGATGTCTATAAATGTATATATTTATTTAAATGACAGGCTTTGATTTCACCGTCTTGTGAGTTAAAATGTTTATTAAAGTGACTATTGGAACAATTTAAAGTAACTGGGTTAGTCTGTAACACACCAATTTGATGAAAAGCCACCATATTTAAACTTGCTAAAGATATGTCAGAAAGGGCTGGAGGGATGAGCTAGGCTCACAACCAAAAACTATAGACTGTGCAGAAGGACAAGTTCGCTACATTCTTCCTAATCTCTGCTGGGCAGCTTCCCTTGAAAGGAATAAAATTTAATCTTGCCTGAGATAATTATTATTAGAGTGATTTTATCCAGCACAATTACTATTGTATCAGGCATAAAAGATTCTGTTTTCAAAACCCGAGGGAAACTGCTGAGCATGGTGGCACACATCTGTGCCAGTACCTGGAGACTGAGGCAGAAGAATATCCCATTAGACGTCTACCTTGGCTACATAGGCAGATCCTATCTCAAAAAATAAATAAATAAATAAAAAGAAAGAAAGAGGAAAAAGAAAAATCAGTGAATATCTGCTCGTTTTTGTTTATTAGAAGATATATCTATAGTCATCCTGTGAATATATACTTTCACTGTGTCTATGATGTTTTTATGATTGGTTCACCCTCAGACTTTGGGCCACCAAGATGGCTCAGCCAGCAAAGGCACTTCTTGTCGAGCCTAATGATTTGAATCCTTGGGACCCAGACAGAAGGAGAGAGAGCAACCTTCCTCAATTTGCCTTTTACCTCCACACAGACTGTGGCACATAGGCACGTGCATATAACACCTCTCTCCCTTGCCACCACCAAGTAAATATATAAATTTTAATGAAGAAATTCAGGCCCTCAAAAGCTGGGTACTAGTAAAATCACTCTTCATTAGCTAGAATTTCTTTCACGTTAGCTTATGATATTGGAAAGAAAACACATTTTGTGAATGGGGCCAGCTAGCTGACTCAGCAGGTAAAGGCAGGTGCAGCCAAGTCTGAGGATCTGAATTCGATTCCTGAGACCCACATAGTGGAAGAAGAAAATTGACTCTCACACCCACGTACAAGCTGTGGCAAGTGTGCACCCACCCCTAAATACACAGTAAAAATAAGTATATAAATAAATGTCATAACAAATGTTATTAGTTAAGATTATTTTTAATTTGGATGGTGTTTGAACCACGGGCTGACTGATGCTTCTTTATGCACGCAGATAAAGGCTGGTGGTGGGAGAATATGATTGCGGCGCTTTCTCTGGGACACTCCCCCATCAGCTGGCTTATCCGCAAAGTGAGTAGCTTATAGTGCAGACTCCACCCGGACCCAAACTCGTCTAAACGGAGTGACCACGCTGCACAGCTTCACCTCCTTCACATGATCCCTGTCCCCTAAGAAGAAGCATTGTCGTGTTTTCAGATGCATCTGTGTTTCCCTAGTGAACATCAGTGATAAAGCTGGATACTGCTTAGCGGTAACAAGGGCAGGCAGGTTTTCACCAGCTCTGTACTATTGCGATAGAGACAAGAATCCAGTGTGATTTGTACACAGCTCAGCTCTGATCTGTAAGAGGCACCCTGCTGCTTTAAAGGAAGAATAAAGGGATAAGGAAGGGGGTGAATGGAGACAGAGAGAAGACACACGAAATAAATGTAAATAGAATAATAAAAATATCTCATCCTTCCAGCAATAGTTACCAGGCTGGGGAACTCGCAAGGCCTTGTCAGGGTCTTGTGGCTTCTGTGCCATGTGAGAGGGCCTTTGGAGACCCTGGCTTCTGAATTGTCCTGTCATCTGGTCCCTTTCTTATTCCTGTGTCTTAATAGGATGGTGACTATAAAATTTCTTCCTCTCAGAAAGTGACCAGGAGTGGTTGTAAAGGTGGATGGGGTGCCGCAGGGTGTTCTTGGCAGTTCAGTTTAGTGAAGGAGCCCAAATGGGAGTGGGGAGTTGTAAAGTGACATCTTCGCCGCTCGCATGTCTTCACAGACTTAGTCTGTCTCCTCATTCTAGGGTCACAGTGCCACAGTTCCAAGCCATTGGCCTGGAACTCAGTCCCACAACCACTCCACAGCCTGCAGCCGCTCTCACAGTGCGACTGCTGGTCTCTTGGTCCTCGAGCTCTTGCGCTCCAGATGGGTTCCCTGCTGTGGCTTCCTTCATTACTTCACCGTGCCAATGGTTGCCTGGTGACATCTTTGTGTTATTGGAAAGTTTCTTGAGAGCGAGAATGAGATCCTGGCTCCCCTCCAGCACATCGCCTAGAACAGAGCAGTGTTCAAACAGTGGCTATGGGGAGAACCAATGTGGTCTATCTCCTACCAAGGCCAGCGGAGGACTGGCTGACAAGCTGTCCTAGAGAAATCCCTGCTGCTGTTGGAAATTCCTCAGCCAAGGCTGAGGAGTTAGTCACTGTTGTTTTGTTCTTCCCTTGGGAGTCCCCATGACAACAGGATAAAGCCAGAGGAGTTGCAGGTTACAGCCATGGCTTAGCATAAAGAGGCTTTGCTTTGGAATGTGTTTGTCCTGCAATATGGGCCTTTCCCTCGGATGAGGTTGTCAATACTGGTTTGTCTTCTTTTGTTTAGACCCTGAGTGAGTCAGAAAGCTTTGAAGCAGCTGTCTACACTCTGGCCAAGACTCCCCTCATTGCTGATGTTTATTACATTGTTGGGGGTACATTGCCCAAGGAGGGAGTAGTCATCACCAGGGACAGAGGTGGCCCGGCAGACATTTGGCCTCTTGACCCTCTGAATGGAGAGTGAGTAGAATGACAGTCTCTTTATCTAATCTGTATTGGCTGAAGTAGGAGTTATGTTTATAGTGAATAATTCTCCTAAATGTCGCTGGGTAAGACAAGTTAATGTCCTCTACTGCAGGTGGTTCCGAGTTGAGACAAATTATGACCATTGGAAGCCTGCACCCAAGAGGGATGACCGAAGGTAGATTCTTTTGTTTTTTTGTTCTGTTTCATTGAGACAGGTCCTTATTCTGCTAGTGTGGAACTCACTTTAAAGCCTAGGCTAGCCTCAAATTGGGAGTAATCCTCTTGCCTCAGCCTGCCTGGTCCAAGGATCAGAGGCATGATAGCAAGCCCTACACATAGACTTCTAATGTTTCTCATGGTCAGGAGACTGTCCCCTTCCTAGAACAGAGAAAGGAGAGAACTCCAGGTGCCCTCTCCCCAGGGCCTGGACGGAGTGTGGAGGAGCAGTGGGGAGGATCTCTTAGTAGTTAGTATTGGCTGGAGGGATGAGGTTAGCCCTGGCTCCAGGGTCAAGGAGCACTGGATCCTATCGTGGACTCTGTGGGGCCACTGGGGCCTTTGCTCAGCTAAGTGCAACGGAGGGCTAACTAGTGGGCTACTGTTGTAAGGCTTTATTTGGAAGGAAGTCATTTTCCATAAACCAATTAGCCAACTAGCCTGCTAATACAAGGGCTTGCATCACCCTTTCTAATGTAGAAACCTATGAGTCATCAGGTTACAGAAAGTAAGTCTACTTCACTAATCTCTGCTGCCCCGCACGTTTGGCAATAGTTGATTTCTGCAGCAGCTGCCCCAACTATCTTGAGCATCAGGTTGAAGGCGCCCAATGGAACGGACACCGCTGCAGTGGGACCCGGCAGACACAGGGAGGAAGCTTAGGAGAATCTGGGCCTCGTGCTGGGCCTCGCAAAATGACCTCTGATGAGACTCTGGGTTTCCAAAAGCACCTGATGACTGTTGCCCATTTTTTTGTAGAACACCAGCCATCAAAGCCCTAAATGGCACAGGGCAAGCTCACCTCAGTCTGGAGACCCTCTTCCAGGTAGGTAGCTCTTCCAATGCTTACCTTACCTGGGTGGAAACTTCCTCTGAGATTAGGGAAAACGTTGCAGCAAAAGTTCTATGCTACTGAAAACATTGTAAAAAGCCACGTGATGTTTTCTGAATTTGGCTCTATGTACGTTAGGGTATCTGCCTTCACCTGTTTGTCTTCATATTGAAAGAAATAAGCATAGTTTTAATATGTTCATTGTTTTAAAAGGAAAGGACAAGGGCTGAATTATCCTGAGACACACTGAAGTGTTAAGTGGTTATATTCTCTTTTTGTATATAAAAAGTGTGTCTGTGTGTGTGTGCGTGTGTGTGGTGTGTGTCTGTGGTGTGTGGTGTATGTGTGGTGTATGTGCATATGTGGTGTGTCTGTGGTGTGTGTATGTGTGTGGTGTGTGTCTGTGGTGTGTGTATGTATGTGGTGTGTGATGTATGTGCATATGTGGTGTGTCTGTGGTGTGTGTATGTGTGTGGTGTGTGTCTGTGGTGTGTGTATGTATGTGGTGTGTGATGTATGTGTGGTGTATGTGCATATGTGGTGTGTCTGTGGTGTGGTGTGTGTCTGTGGTGTGTGTATGTGTGTGGTGTGTGGTGTATGTGTGGTGTATGTGCATATGTGGTGTGTCTGTGGTGTGGTGTGTGTCTGTGGTGTGTGTATGTGTGTGGTGTGTGGTGTATGTGTGGTGTATGTGCATATGTGGTGTGTCTGTGGTGTGTGTATGTGTGTGGTGTGGTGTGTGTGTGTGTGTGTGTGTGTGGTGTGGTGTGTGTGTGTGTGTGTGTGTGTGGTGTATGTGATGTGTGTGTGTGGTGTGTATGGTATGTGTGTGTGTTGTGCATGGTGTGTGTGTATATAGGGTGTGTGTGTATGTGGTGTGTGTGGCATATATGTAGTGTGTGTGTGGTGTGTGGTGTATGTGTGGTGTGCATGTGTGTGTGTGTGGTGGGTGTGGTATGTGTGTGTGGTGTACATGGTGTGTGTGTGTGTTTGTGGGTGTGTATGTGGGTGTGGGTGTGTGTGCATGGTGTTCATGTCACACCATACACAAAGAGGACAAAGAACACTTTGTGGGAGTTGGTTTTCTCTTCCTACCATGTGGGTTCCAGGGGTTGAACTCCGACCCTCAGGCCTGGCAGACTTGGGAACAAGCTCCTTTACCCACTGAGCATCTCCCAGCGCCACTGGTTATATTCTTAGACGTCCTCTGTGTGTGTCTCTTCTACCTTTTAATATTTTCATACTCTGATTTCTTCCTATGCAGGTTTTATCCCTGTATCCTGTTTATAACAAGTAAGTTACACGGTCAGCTTCACCTTTCACCAGGAAAAATGTTACTGTGGCCAGGAAGCCCGAGGTTCAGACCAAAGGCCCTGGCAATATCAGCCTCCAAAAGCTAGCCCAGCCACCTGTCCTACATGCCAGTTAAAGAGACATGGATGGCCTGGGGAAAGCAGAGAGAGGAGGTTCAGTCAGCACACTGGGAAGGGCGACAGTAAAGGGCGCTGTGAGTCAGAGCTGCTCCTCTAGGGACTGCAGGCTGCATAGAGGAAGAATGGATATCCAGAGGAGCTCCTCCTGGTGAGGACATGGTCTGGCTGCTCACTGTCCCCATTCTGGTTCTGCAGGGTTAAACCTTGAAGCGTGTTGATAGCTTAGGTAAGCGCCAGTTTCTAGATGGGCACTCCCTGACAGATGAACGTGCCTGTGCGCAGAGGGGAGCAGTAGAGAGCAGTGGTCCAAAGCGGGCTGCAGGGCTTTAGACTACTTTTCAGTTACCTTGTTACAACCTCACACACAACCTCCTGGCTTGGGGGAGGGGGTGGTTATGGGGAAGTAGGGGTGGGGATAGGGGTCGGGGCCCAGAGAGATATCCTGGAGGGGGCCAATAGTGAGCAAAGCAAAGGGGACAGATGTTCTAGTTTGAGGAGGGGGAGGGGCAGGTAAACCTATCACAATCAGAGGAGGAATTCAAGCAAACTAACCAAAGCCAAGAGGATGGGGTGACCTGGATAGTGGGGGGAGGTGGGCAGTGGCATGTTTGCCCCTCAATCTGCACAGGGACTGTCTTCATGAGTCCCTGTTAGGACTAAGTGTTTGTCACCTTAGTTTCTGCTCCCCACTCTCATGCCCCTCCCCCTCCTCCTCCTCCTCTTCCTCCTCCTCTTCCTCTTCCTCCTCCTCTCTCCTCCCCTCCTGCTGACAGCTCACTGCCATATTTCTCTTTTCATGTATCTATTCTTTTGGTTTTTAGAACTATTGTTAGTCAGGTGGTGGTAGCCCACATCTTGGGAGGCACAAGCAGGTGGATCTCTATGAGTTCGAGGCCAGCCTGGTCTACAGAGTGAGTTCCAGGACAGCCAGGGCTACACAGAGAAACCCTGTCTCAAAAACAAAACAATAATAAAGGTTTTAAGAAATATTGTTTTTATATTATTGTTGATATTAGTAATTATTATTCCTCCCTCTTTTAGTCTGTGGTCTTGACTGTGGCAGTGTGTGAGCTAGGGCTTCTCTGGCCTGGAGATTTTACTCACATACTCTTCTAAAGGGAAGGCCACAGGAAGCTTGGTTTGCTTTGAAGGGCGGCTGTGCAAGAAGTTGGGAGGGACCCCTATCAAGCAAAGAACAGGCATCGGTCCTGCTAGGGGTAGTTCCACAAATGGGCTGACTGCCACTCACTACCATAGCGTGAACTTTGAGGAATCAGAATCTAGAAGTCTGATTTGGCTTTCAATGGTGTTTCAAAATAGGAAGACAAACCAGTTAGACCTCTTGGTTTATGTTTTAAACATTCTGCCTCTTTGCATTCTTACCCTGCATCCTTACCCTGCAACCTTGTCCTGCATCCCAGGAGATTCGGGAGAGCATCATATTAGCAAATGTGACTCATATATAAGAATTTGTCTTGTGATTTCAGCTACACAATTTATACTACAGTGATGAGCGCTGCCGAGCCCGACAAGTACCTGACCATGATCAGAAACCCGAGCTGAAGGTGAGCAAGTGAATGAGTGTGCCCGTGCTGTGAAGAATTTGACAGTTTGTCACTGCTTGGGTGGGGTGGCAAATGCTTCTCACAGACAGTGGTGACCTCCTTAAGACTTAAAAGTACATTGTGTATTCTGACAAGCATTTAGCATATGATGCCCAGTCAGGAGGTATTTTATTTTAAAGAGTTTATATGACACTGAACTCTCTCAGCGTCTCTGCCCAGCGCCCCTTAACAAACCCTGCTCCCAAGGCCAGCTGTCACCTGCTCATAGACAGAGGGAGGGGCAAATATTTAGGAAGACTGTTGTGTCTCCAGAGCAACCGTGAGGCCCAGTGTCTTTGAGCATCAGAAGGCAGATCCTGAAGGCAAAGGACCCCTATAGAATTTGCCTGAAGGCACCAGGGAGCCCACGGGGAAGGGAAAGACTAAGGAGACAGCATCTCTTTCCTGTGTCCCTGAACGCCACCTCTGGACAGCACCAGTTGTCAGGGCTCTTCTGCTCAAGTGTCTGAATTGTTAAGCCTGGCCTGATGGTTAGGCCAGTCTTTTATCACGGGGATGTAAAAATCATTCCTGTTTGAATTGAAGCGTGTGTGCGTTTACTTCCCTACCAGGTGATGTATTGTCAAAAAGCTGCATTAGAAGTCTAAGACTGGAAGGACTGTCCCGTTTCCTGAGCAACGCAGGCTCCCTCCCTACAGAGCGTTTCTGCCTGTGGAGGAGGAGATCTCTCCGCACACACATCTGGAGGAAGAGGAGCACAGCCTCCTGTCTTGATCCTCCTGACTTCCTGGTCCCCTTGAGCTTCACTAACAGCCCACCTTGGCTTGAACAACTCGCATAACTGTCTCAGAGGTCAGGCTGCACCCAACTAGTCACAAGTGTCCTGTGATTCTATGTTCACACTCCTGCTTGTCCACTGAAGAAGGGACAGGACAAGATGGCTGTCATGTGGACAAACCCAGGTTTCTCCTAAGGCTGGGTGAGGCTTAGTGGCAGGGTTTGCGCCGATAGATAGATAGATAGATAGATAAATAGATAGATAGATGAATGAGAGTTTTCTCTGAAGAGCCGAGACCTCTAATTTGAGTAAAATTTTCTTGAAGATATGAACTCTGACTTTTGATTTTGTGTTCCCATTTAGTAGAAACTAATTTTTTGTAAACTTCTAATGTATTTTTTAATGTGGGCCTTATTAAAAATAAAACTACTTTCTTACTACTTTTGAAAAGTATATGACACCAAATAATATCCTGTCATCGTTTGTTAATAAAACGTCAAAAAAAATGCTAGCTGCACTTTGGCTACTTTGTGGGTTCTTTTTTCTTCCACCATTCAACCCTCTAAAGACTAGATAGGAGAGAGAAAAGGATAGAGGGGGAAGGGGTGATGTTATCACTAGACTACTTCCTGCTGATTACGGGTGTCAAGTCCCTTGGGGCAAGTTTGACCTTTGCTGCTGTCAGGATATCTAATTTCTTCTTGTTGTTTCTACTTAACAAGCCACAACCAAGCAGTCAACTAACAACCCACCTTTCCAGGCTCTCGAATTTATATATCCTCTAAAAAGTCCCCAGAATTCCAAACATCACACAGTTACAGAAAATCTGCCTCTGCTAGGGCATGAGGCAAATCATAGTCGTCTGCTACAAAGCAGCCCTGTATCCTAACATCTGGTGTTGTGTTTTATAAAAAGATAAGGAGAGGAGGAATGTGTTTGGTGGAGGTGTCGTCAGGTGTGGGGGCAGGGCGCTCCTGTGCAGGACAGGGAAAGGCAGAGAGAGAGAGAGAAAGAGAAAGAGAGAATAGAGGAGTATAGGCCAGCCATGAACACATGGAGAGAGAGGGGGGAGGGGAATGGGGAGAGATGGGGTAAGGAGAGGGAGCAAGAGCAGGAGAGCAAGAGAGAAAAGAGGGGTCAAGCAGCCCCTTTTATAGTGAGCCAGGCACACCTGGCTGTTGCCAGGTAACTGTGGGGCGGAGTCTAGACAAAACAAAACAAAACAAAAAACAAAAAAAACACCGACATCTAGGGTGAAAACAAAAACTTATCCATATAATATTGCTGTGTTTTAAAAAGAAACCGGAATTACAAAATTCTCACTACAATACGCTGTCAGGGAGAATAAAAAATCTGCAAGGCATTGAGTGTTGTGTTCTGCCTGCTTACCCTGAAACTGTGAGCTTCTGCTTTTACATATAGTTTATTATTTATATTTCCTACTGGATGTAGGAAAGGGAACTGGGTATACACTCTGAGGGGATTCTGTCCCTTGAAAAGACATGATCTCTCAATCAAGTTTTGCAAACAGAAGGAGCCTCCGTGTGGGCTGAAGGAAGCACCCTTTGTGACTCTTGTAGAACAGCTGGAGCATCTGGCGCCCTGCAGCTGGTCTCTGTGGGGTCAGCACTCTCTTGTTTCTGGGTTAAGGAGCTCAGGCTTGTCAGGCTGGCTTGGGGAATGTACCTCCTAATCCAGAAGAGTAAGAAGATTTAGGACTGGGGGGAGGGGTCCTCCACCCCCAATGAGAAGTGCCATGCCACACTCTGCAGACTTGCCTCCAGTCCCCAGGCCTCATTTGACCCAGGGTGTTGCTGCCCATGGCTTGAAGGTGGATATTGTGATTGTCACATGGCACTTGAAATGCATTGCCAGGGTAGTCGGTGTCATCCTGCTCCCTGAGAAGACAACATCAGACAAAGGTTAGACCTGACCCCAGCAGGCAGTTCCATCCACCAACCGTGAAGACAGATGGTGATCAGACACATGGGTTAGGTGCCTGCCTCCTCGTGTCTCAGAGTCAGCTAAGCTCCTGGAAGGTAAGCCCAGACTTCCCAGCCCGTGAGACAGAAATGGATGAGACCATGAAGTCAGCCAGTGAACTTAATATGGGAGGGAAAAGGTTTGTTGTGGGCAACAGAGAAGGAAACATAGCTCCCTCCGTCTCCTGGAGCATCCTCAAGGGTTCCCTGGGCCCTAGGGACCTCCATCCAGGCAAACCCAGGATGTGTGGCTTCCATGAATGAAAACCAGTATAAGCAGAGTTGCATAGTAAGTACATTTCTAATGTACATATTAGGCCCAGGGGTTAATAGAGAGAGGCACTGTGGGGAAACAGTGAGACACTCCCATGCATGGCTGTAGCCTTGTGGATGAGCGTCAAACTTAAGTGTCTTTACAGCAGGTTTATATAGGATTTTAGTAGTTTTCAAGTGATCTCTCTAAGGGTTGCTAAGAATACCCCCAGGACAAATGACAGACAGACAGACACACACACACACACACACACACACACACACACGCGCGCGCACACTTTTACTTTACATATATAAATGTTTGTGCATGTCTGGTGCCCGTGAAGGTCGGAAAGGGTGTTGGGTTCCCTGACACTGGAGTTATAAATGGTTGTAAGCCACCACGGGGCGGAGGAGGTGCCAGGAATTGAACCCTGGTCCACTAAACACACCACACACTTTTCAACTACTTTTTCAATACTGCCCAAAGAGTATTGTAACAAGACAAAATATTGAAGACTTTTTCTTAGTAAACAAAGTTATAAGGTGGGTTTGTAAGAGGCACTGTTCAGGGCGTGTTCAAGGTTATAGGTCGCTTTGGTTTTACATAAATCAATTTATTTACCCTTGATCTCTGTAGGAATTCATGTATCATTTTGGCCTGAGTAAGGATTGCTTCTCTGTTGCCTCCAACACCTTTTGTGAGAGGTCTGTGGAAAGCACAGAGTGCCTTACTAGGCAGCTGCAGACCAAAGACGCTAGAAGTTTCCTGACCCAATCAGAAGGACAGGCAAGCCAGGCCCCAGGACCACAGGCCATTTTCTTGTCACCTGCCCCACACTTATTTTTGCCTATCACTGTCATTCTCTCTGTCTTTCCCTCCTGCTTCCGTTTGGTTTGGGGATGAAGGTCAATCAGAGAAAGCCTCTCTTGGAGAGGCTGCACTCGTGTTTTCTGGATTTCAAGTCCTGATAACCTGCTTTCCCTCTACCAATTAGGCTGTTAGTGAACAGAGCAACAGATTGAAAAGAACGTGGTAAGGTCTGGCTGACTTGTCAAGTTCCAGAGGGACGGGAACCTCCCTCACAGAGTGGCATAATGTGGAAGTCACCGTGACTTATGACTTACAAAGATTGGGTCACAGCAACCTCAGGCGTGGCAGCTATCAGTCACTGTGAGAGGAGCCAGTTCAGTTCTGTGAGGCTCCTTCAACCTCATTTTCCAGGAGTGTGGTGTGTGTGTGTGTGGTGCATTGTATGTGTGGTGTGAGTGTGGTGTGTGAGTGTGTGTGATGTGTGAGTGTGTGTGGTGTGTATGGTGTATATGGTGTCTGTGTGTGTGTTATGTGTGTGTGGTGTCTGTGTTTGTGTATGGTGTGTGCATGTGGTGTATGTGTGTGGTATGTGTGGTGTGCTTGTGTGTGTGTGTGTGTGTGATGTGTGGTATGCTTGTGTGTGTGTGTGGTATGTGTGGTATGTGTGGTGTGCTTGTGTGTGTGTATGTGTGGTGTGTGGGTGGTGTGTATGGTGTGTATGGTATGTGGTGTGTGTGTGTGTGTGTGTGTGTTAGTGCACATGTGGTGGAGGCTATGGGTTGGCATCATTTGTTTCCTTCAATCTTTCCAATCATTCTCAACTTCATGTTTTTGAGACGGAGATTCTCTTGAACCTACTAGCACTTCCTGTCTCACCTAAGATGCACCCAGTAAGCCCAGCCATCTGCCTGTCTCTGCTCTCAGGAAGCACCCAACACACCTGGCTTTTTACATGGGCGCTGGTGACCCACATGGGTGCTGGTGACCCACATGGGTGCTGGTGACCCACGCTCAGGTCCCTCAGGCCTTGGCAACAAGTGCTTTACCTCAGAGTCATCTCCTCAGCCTGCAGTTTTTACTCTCAAGTTGTTTCTCTTGAAAATTATTTTATTTTTCCTTTCTGTCTATATTTTTTAGTGACTTCTAGAACACTCTGTTAGTCTATGTGACATCACTTTCTCTTGAGTAACCAAACGTAGGACCTAAATTAGTTACAGTTCCTTTCTTATTTTTCTTCCCATGTAAAAAATTTGAAAATATACCATGTGTTGATCTCATTAATAAAGGTTATTTTAAAAATATCCATAAATTAAAAATTAAAATCTTCCCACTTAGTAACCAGGGTCATTTTTTTTCATTTTTGCTTAGCTTTTGAGGTCAGATCCAACCAGGCTCATTTAAGATGGCACGGGCGTAGGCAAAGCCCAAGTCTCAAACTGTGTGATAGCACATGCCTTTAATCCCAGCACTCAGGGCAGAGGAAGGAAGAATATGCTGCGGGTTGGCCTGGAGTACAAATCAAGACCCAGTCAAGAAACAAAGAGGGGAGATTGGGGGTGGGAAGAGGAGAGGAGGGGGAGTTGGCAGCTGGAGGGAGCAGAGCTATCTCAGTCCTCAGACTCGTTTATCAGTTTAAGAGCGGGGTTGGGGGTGTACAGCCTGGTCTTCGCACGCTTGGTCTGTGATATGTTGATGAGAGCACACTGGGCATACAGGTTTCTTGTGTGATTCATCTGGGGACATTTTTAGAGCATGCACAAATATTACACAAACAGCATATCATGTGGCATAGGTCGCCACTGTTTTTATTATGACATAATGTATCTGGTCGATTCTGTATGGAAATTACCTAAAGCACTTTTCATTTTATGGGGAGAGATGTTTTATTAGATTTTTTTTTTTTTTTTGAGTTGAAGCTTCACTATAGGCCAGGCTAGCCTCAAGTGTGTGGTCTTCTCAAGTACTGGGATTGCAAGCATATACCATCATGCCCTGCTCTAATGCTCTAAATTGTTGAGGTTGTCATTTAAGAAAACTCCTAGTCTGTGCTTTTCTTTTCATTCTTTTTCTTTTTTTCTTTTCTTTCTTTTTCTCTTCTCTTCTCTTCTCTTCTCTTCTCTTCTCTTCTCTTCTCTCTTCTCTTCTCTTCCCTTTCTCTCTCTCTCTCTCTCTCTCTCTCTCTCTCTCTCTCTCTTTCTTTTATGTGTTTTGTTTTAATTTTTCAAGACAGGGTTTCTCTGCATAGCCGTGGCTGTCCTGAAACTAACTCTGTAGACCAGGCTGGCTTCAAACTCAGAAATCTGCCTGCCTCTGCCTCGCACGACCACTGCCCAGCTTAGTCTGTGCTTTTCACGACAGTGGTAAGCCTTTGCAAACCTCACTCACTGATGACACCCCTGTAGTGGAGTTACCGTAACGTATGCACAACACAGGAGAGGCCAGGGAGCCCCAAGTAGGGATACATGTCTGTCCCTTTGTAGGTCTAGTGACAGCTGGGACCCCCTCATCCCTTCCATGTGCTGTGTAGACACACATCCCCTTTCTCCACGGTGACACAATTAGTTACAATAAGATGTGCCACCTGATGGAAGACAGCATTGCTTTCAACCCTGTTTATTGACCCGTGAGAGTTATTACTTCTCATTCTGGAGCAGTGTTGTTTATTGATCTCTATTGGGTTTTTTAATAGGGTAAATTATTTAAGATCATCTTCTCCCACCACCCTTTGGGGTTTACTTATTCATAGGTAATAAGCTGCTAGAGCAAGAATTTAATCAATTATAATCCCGGAGCGTCGGCGACCAGTATCTGTGCTGTTGGTTCATGGTTCAGTGACACGGTACATGGCCTTGTAAAGAAAAGTTAAACCTCCCAGAGGGACAAAGGGGACCAATTTAGAGGGAAGTCGGGGAAGGAAAGAATAGAGGACCAGGAAGTGTGCTCAGTGGGCAGTGGGTACTTGTGGGAAAGTGCCCGTATGTGGCACAGTGCTGCGCTCAATAAATAAACACAGGGGAAAGCTAGACAACCCCACAGTGTTTCCTGGAGACAGAGCTGGAGTCCTCTAGGCTGTATAATAATGCATGGTTCAAGCTTATTCACTTAGTCTGTACTGAATCCCTGCTATGGGCCAAGCATTTGTGCTAAACCCTGGGGATGAATTTTTATACAGCCTAGCTCTGAAGGAGCCCACAGTGTGATGGCAGAGAGATAAAATACCAGACAATGGTGCAAGGTTGGGGCTTTGCCCAAGGATGGCTACTCCATTTGGGGCACATCATGTGTTTGTAGGTATAGGACCCTGGGTCCAATCCTTAGCAACACACACACACACACACACACACACACACCAAAAATGGTTTCCTTTCACTCCTCTTTCCCTCTGTGATTTAATCAGCTTTTTTTTTTTTTTTTTTTTTTTCCGAGACAGGGTTTCTCTGTGTTCCCCTGGCTGTCCTGGAACTTACTTTGTAGACCAGGCTGGCCTCGAACTCAGAAATCCACTTGCCTCTGCCTCCTGAATGCTGGGATTAAAGGCGTGCGCCTCCACTACCGGGTTGATTTAATCAGCTCTTAACATGCTCAGCTATCACTTCCCACCTCTCAAATCTACACGTGTATACTACAGTATCACAAAACTCCACTCTATACACCAAACACCCCAGTGTAGCTGCTTAGCACACAGCCAGGTGTATAGACTGGAGTTTAGTGATAATCTAGAAAATAGGTATAGCTCTGAGAGCTGGGAGGTAATAGTTGAGCATGTAAGAGCTGATTAAACCACTAAGATGGAGAGATGGCTCAGAGGTTAAGAGCACTGACTGTTCTTCCAGAGGTCCCGAGTTCAATTCCCAGCAACCACGTGATGACTCACAACCATCTGTAATGCCATCCAATGTCCTCTTCTGGTGTGTCTGAGGACAGCTACAGTGTATTCCTATATAAAAATAAATAAATAAATTTGGGCTGGAGAGATGGCTCAGTGGTTAAGAGCACTGACTGCTCTTCCAGAGGTCCTGAGTTCAATTCCCAGCAACCACATGGACCTCTTCTGGTGTGTCTGAAGACAGCTACAGTGTACTCATATAAATAAATAAATCTTTTTTTTTTAAACCACCAAATCGAAGAGGAGAGATTTAGGACTAGAATACAGATACATACATACATACATACATACATACATACATACATACATTCATACATACATGAGTGCATGCGTGCTTTCTTTCTTTCTCTCTCTCTCTCTCTCTCTCTCTCTCTCACACACACACACACACATATACATGCATTCATGCATGCATGCACACATGCATACAAGCATGAAGAATGCATGCACACACACACTTGTACACACACATGCACACACTGGCATTTCAAAGATAGGGAGAAACAACTTCAAGAGAACCTAGAGAGGCGGGAGCAAACACAACTGGCCAGCATCTGAGACCCCAGGGCAGAACTGTAATTCAGGTGGGACCTGCAAAACCAGACGGCTTCGCCGTTCTGGCAAGGTACTGACTGAAAAGGTGAAGTTATTGGAGACATTAGCATGAAATGTTTTGATCAATAACAAGGATGAAAATTGTATTTCTGGGAGCATCTAAGAAGTCAGGTATGGGTGGCACCGACCTGTAATCCCAGCTATTTCAGAGACTGACACAAGAAGGTCACAAGTTTGAGGCCAGCCTGGGATAGTTAGCGTTTTGAAAATGATCATGAAAAGAGGTTTAGGATGTAGCTCAGTTGGTAGAGTGCCAGAGTAGCATGCCTAAGGCCCTGAGTTTGACCACGTAACCAGACATCAACGGTGCAAGCCTGTCTGCCATCAGCACTCAGATAGCAGAGACAGGATGGTCAGAGGTTCAAAGCTATCCTCAGTTACACAGTGAGTTTGAGGTTAGCAATCCTGTCTCCAAGCAAAGTATAAAAAGGGCCTGTGGATGTGGTCCAACAGTAGAGCATTTGTCTAATACATCCCAGACCCCAAGTTTAATCCCAGCACCATAAAACAAATAGTATCTAAGAAGAGAACATGTCATCTGCTCTCCTGAAAAACAGGAAGCAGAGCAGTAGTTTGGTAGCAGCTTAAGCATGGCAGAGATTATGAAAAGCAGCTTTGAAGCCACAAAAACTATAGGTGTGTTTCTAGTCCACACAGGCGAAAAGAGCAACCGCTCGGAGGGAGACAGGACAGCATGGGAGGGAATTCTCAGGGAATAAACAGAGAGGAGCGGGGTGATCCCGTGGGGGCTCACAGACAGTTGCTGCACCTGAACTGATGCTGTGTGTGAACCTCCCGCTGACAACACCCCTTCCTCTTGTCAGCAAACCTCTCCGTTCCCTCGGATTGGGATCCGCCGCTGCCGTCCATGTCCTGCAGGAGCTCTGTCCCTCAGCCATGGGAAGCAGCTCATCCACCCAGCACCACTTTGCGTTTCAGAACGCTGAGAAAGGTATGTGCTTTTCTGCTTCAGCGCTAGCATTGGTACCCAAAGCCCTTGCTGCGTAGGGCGGGACCTCTTAGGATGGAAGTAGAAAGCCGCTCAGTTGCTCTCAAGCCGCCTCTTAGAACTGGGTTGCTCCTTGGCAGTGACTACCACAGTGCTCAGTAGACCATCTGAGTTGATAAATTATTCCCAGCAGTCGCTGTTGTCTCTTTATCCAGTCTGCACACAAGAGGATAAAAATGATGTTGGATAAAGAGGGAAGCGAAAAATTCTGTGTAAAGGGTCCACCGTGCCAGTGTCAGCGGGAGGAAGAACTAACGCCCACTCGTGGAGCCGAGTGGGGTAGACCAGCGGTTCTCAACCTCTGTTGCGACCCTTTAATGCCGTTCCTCAGCGTGTGGCCACCCACAACCATAACAGTATTCCGTTGCTACTTCATAGCTATAATTTTGCTGCTGTTGTGAATTGTAATATAAATATCTGTGTTTTCTGATGGCCCTAGGACGTTTTTTTTTTGTTTTGTTTTTTTTTTTTTTAGATTTATTTATTGTTATATGTAAGTACACTGTAGCTGTCTTCAGATGCACCAGAAGAGGGCATCAGATCTCATTACAGATGGTTGTGAGCCACCATGAGGTTGCTGGCATTTGAACTCAGAACCTTCAGAAGAGCAGTCAGTGCTCTTAACCGCTGAGCCATCTCTCCAGCCGCAGCCCTAGGACTTTTGACCCTCAAAGGGAATGGGACTCATAGGTCTGAAGAGAACAAGGTGGAGAATCGAAGGAGTGGAGCTTTGGAGGTTGGCAGAAGCCAAACCTTACAGGATTTTGTTCGTTTGGGATTTATTTATTTATTTAATGCCTATGAGTACTCTATCTGCATGTATGCACGTATGCCAGAAGAGGGCGTCGGATCCCAGTATAGATGGGTATGAGTCACTATGTGGTTGCTGAGAATTGAACTCAGCAACCTCTGTTCGAGCAACTAGTGCTCTTAACAACCGCTCAGTCTCTCCAGCCCCTTGTGTGGAGTCTTTTAAACAGAGACTCGCTGTGGATCTCTGGCGCCAGCAGCTTGCTATGAACCAAACCTGCCGCAACTCTCTTACCTCTGCCTCTCAGGTGCTGGTACTGTAGTCTCGGACCGCTACATCCAGTAATCTCCTGTAGGATTCTAAACTTCATTCCACAGGCATGAAGGATGAAAGAATTCAGAATAAGGAATTCTAAAACAGTATTTTTATCTCTTCAGAACACTCTCCTGGCTTCTGTGAAAAAAAGAATTGAAGAGTAGAACGAAATTAATTTTTAGAGCTACTAACATCATCTCTATTAGTTACTTTTGCATAGATGTAACCAAGTCCCTTACAGAACAAATGTATTATTATTATTATTATTATTAATTATTGATAGGGTCTCATTATGTGGCCCTGGAACTCACTACGTAGACTAGGCTGTCCTCGAACTCACAGAGATCTGATTGCCTTTGCCTTCCAAGTACTGGGATTAAAAACGTGTGCCACCACAGCCCTCAGTGTAATTCTTAAAATGAGAACGTTGTCGACATTAGGGTTCCTCTTGTGTGTGATGAAAACACCATGGTCAAAGAAACCCGAGTTGGGAAGGTGGCAGGGGGGTTATTCAGCTTGTGCTTCCACATCACAGTTCATCATCAAAGGAAGTCAAGACAGGAACTCAGCAGGGCAGGAACCTGGAGGCAGGAGCCGATGCAGATGCAGAGGCCATGGAGGAACACAGCTTATTGCTTACATGGCTGGCTCAGGGATGGCCCCACCTACAATGGGCTCACTTCCCGTCAATTACTAACTAAGAAAACCTCCTTCAGACTTGCCTACAGCTAGATCTTAACAGAGGCATTTTCTCCATTGAGGCTCCTTTTTCTCTGATGACTCTAGCTTGTGTCGAGTTGACATAAAACTAGCCAGGATGGGCTGGAGAGATGGCTCAGAGGTTAAGAGCACTGACTGCTCTTCCAGAGGTCCTGAGTTCAATTTCCAGCAACTACATGGTGGCTCACAACTATCTGTAATGGGATCTGACGCACTCTTCTGGTATGTCTGAAGACAGCTACACTATACTCATATACATAAAATAAATAAATAATCCTAAAAACGAACAAACAAACAAAAAACCTAGCCAGGACAGTGACATATACAAGGCTGGGTTGTAGGAAACACTCATCACTTGTTGTGTGGCATAAAGAGAGTACCTGTTCTCCACTGAGTCTAATTCCTTGTCCAGATGAAGATGCTAAGGTGTAAGCTCATTCGTTGATGCCACAGTTTGGCAGGACAATTCAGAGGAACCCAATCTCTTGAAATTCATCTCACTGTCACATTGTAGAAATATCACATACAGCACGCACAGACGCGCACGTGCATACACACACACACACACACACACACAGACACACACACACCTACCTCTCGTGCTTCCAGCCCCATCTTGGGAGTCCCAGCTCACAGGTTCGCATTCTCATCTGTGTTACAGCCTTCAAGGCAGCGGCCCTGATCCAGAGATGGTACCGGCGCTACGTGGCCCGCCTCGAGATGAGGAGACGATGTACCTGGAACATCTTCCAGTCTATAGAGTATGCTGGACAGCAAGATCAGGTCAAGGTATGTGGCGGTAGCCACAGGAAGCGGGAGGACAGCAGTCCTGGTGTGGGAAGGTGCAGCTGATGGGACCACTCCCGGATTCTCTTTCCTTTGTTTTTTAAAGCTAGCCTCGTCTGGTTCTTCCACAGCTCCATGAATTCTTCAGCTACCTTGTGGACCATTTCACTCCCAGCAGCCACCATGAGAGTGAGTAGGAGTCGCCATGCTATGCCGTCCTGGCTTAATACCGTAGTGTCCGTGTGGTAGGGTCACCACGGGAGTGTAACTGGGACTCTGCCTAGAGCTTGGGATTGTGTAGGAAGGTTGGCAAATGAATGGCCGAGTTAACTTTTAGCCTGGGCTCTCCTATAAACAAACATCCCTGGAGATAAGCGTTTAGGCTCAAGGAGTTGGTTTACTAAGAAACACTCCTTTCTGGAGGAAGAAAGGAGTGGAGAGAAATGGAGGAGGTGGAGAGAGATGCGGAAAACGGGAGGATCGAAGGCTAGCTCAGGGGGGCCTGTGAAATAATAAAGAATGAACCTCCAGATACCAGTTCCTGGTCGAAGGCATCTGTGTGATAGATACAAGGGTGGTTGACTCCGCAGCCTTTCTGGTTCTGCTACCCATGATCCTCCGCGGTCCGGGAGGGAAACCCTTGGCCTAGACCTTTTGAGCCTGGCAGCTGGAGAAGGCTGCCACGCTGGAAATGGTGCGAGCCTCTGCTGTACCCACTGAGCAAGGTGAACGGCCTAGAATCCTTTCCTCATTGGCTTTGCCCTGCTCAACTCTGCCTGTCGGGACGTCCTCTGACCGATCTTTTGATTTTTAAAAGAATAGTTATTTTAAATCATGTGTAAAAGTGTGTGTGTGTGTGTGTGTGTGTGTGTGTGTGTGTGTGTGTGCCCTTGTGAATGCCGGTGTCTGAGGAGGCCAGAAGAGGGTGTCAGGTCCCCAGGGGCTGGAGTTAGAGGTCACTGTGAGATGCCAGATGTGGGTGCTAGGAATCTGACTCGGGTCTTCTGGAAGAGCAGCCAGCACTCCTAACAGCAGAGACATTATTTCTCCATCTCCCGTTTCCGGTGATTTTTTAAAAAGTAAATGTAGACCAACTAATGATTGTACAAGCACAGAAACATAACCTTCCTCCTGCACCCCCCAATCACCTGACTTCAGTTTCTCTGCCCTATCCTGGGCTGAAGCCAGTGCCGGACTGGCAGGGTCCCACAGCATTGACGGTCCTTCAAGGTTGGTTCCTAAGCTGGCCTGCCTTCGCCCTCTGTGTCTGAATTAGGAGATTTCCTGAACCGCATGTTCACCGAGGAGAGATTCGCCCAGGATGTGGAGACAGAGGAGGGCGGAGATTTTGAATCCATAGAGGTGCCAGACAGCTACACGGGGCCACGCCTCTCCTTCCCCCTTCTTCCTGACCATGCCACTGCCCTGGTGGAAGCTTTCAGGCTGCGACAAGTAAGCTTAAGTGGGGACCTGGGTCCCTACCTACTTGTATTTATGAGTAAAGGCGGGCCAAACCAGCCTGGAAATCTAGCCAGGCTCCTGTGATCCCAGCAGCCAGCTTCTAAGAGCGTAACCTTTGTGGTTTTGTTCGTTCAGCCTACAGGTAGCTGTTTCTTGATAATGGCAGGCTTGGTCCACACCATCAGTTCATACATTGCTACTACTGCAGTTATGCACTTCCTAAGGGCAAAGAAAAATTCTATAGATTCGACAGGAAAGAGGAGGTGTACCTCAAAGAGGAGGGAAGAAAGCAGAGTTGCGCGAAGAGGATCTATAGTTTACTGGGTTCCTTCTGGGGCCTGGGGTGGCTGGAGGTTTGCCAGCAAAAGTGAGGTCATCCGTGTTTTTTTATGGCATCCCACCCCTTCCTCCTGGTAGCAGCTCCATGCTCGATATGTCTTGAATCTTTTGTATGAGACCAGAAAACACCTGGCCCAGCTGCCCAACATCAACCGAGTCTCCACCTGCTACAGCGAGGAGGTCACAGTGTGTGGTAAGTGCTGGCTGGAGCTGCCTTCCCTGGGCAGATACAAACCCTGCCATAGAAAGGAGCCAGGAACTGAGCCAGGGGGGCTGGCGATTAGCAGGTCTCATCAGCTCCCTTTCAGCAGACTGTTTCCATATTCGTCACACATTTACTTAAAGGAGACATGGTTCAGAGAAGCAGTTCATAGTGACTGCAAATTCACACATTCTGTACTGAGAACGGAATCAACACAACAGTCAATAACAACAACAAAAACAACAACACACAAAAAAAACAAAGAAACCCCAGCCTTTTGACATTTTATTTCTTGGTACTTCAGCAAATTTCAAGGCTTACAGAGTGTTTATCTCCATCCACACACATGCCTGTCATGTAGAGAATCATAGTGGCCAGCCTTCTGCGTTTGCTCAGTAGCATCCGTGTGGACAGAAGCCCACTCCCCAGCTGAGGGAGGAGCACATGAGGAGCAGGTGGGAACTGGCCCAGCGGATGTGCCTTGCTTACCCTGTAAACACCTGAAACTTAAAAATCATCCTTTCAATGCCCGAAGAGGGGATTTCTTGTTAGATTTTGTAACGTCTCTTGAACAGTCTCCCAACACTGGTCCACGAGTGACAACTTCTAACTTAGGTGGGGTGAACTCCCCAGCTCTCTTCCCATTACTGCCCTGTATTATATTGCCCGGTCTTTGCAGCAGTAACAGAGTAGCTAATTAACTGTGATAATCATAAACAAAACAAAACAAAACAAAACAAAACAAAACAAAACAAAAACAGTGTTTTCTGCTTTTCAGTACTAACTACATCTGCAATGAGGTAGGAGATCAAAGTGATTCTCCCTAAATCAGCAACTGTTGCTTTCTAGCCTTGTCCCATTCTTCCAGACACTGTTTTTCTTGTTAAACTATGGGTCAGTATGAACTAACATCCTTTTCTCTGTTAGGAGATCTACATGGCCAGTTGGATGATTTAATATTTATATTTTATAAGGTAAGAACATCCAATTTAAGTTACTTTCCTGCTCTGAGGCTTAATTTAAAAGTTCAGATATAAGATATACCCTCGATTGCACAAATACCTAACTGTTGCTTAGACTTACAAAAAAGACGTAATTTTATCTTATATTTTGTTTTGTTTTCCTGCATGTATTTTTGTACACCACATGTACACAGTGCATGGAAGTCAGAAGAGGCATGGACCCCTTAGAGCTAGAGTTACAGATGGTGATGAGCCTCCACGTGGGTGTTGGGAATCAAACCTGTGTTGTCTGCAAGAGAGCAGTCAGTGCTTTTAACTGCTGAGCCGTCTCTCCACGCCCGATTGCTTGGGTTTCTATATGTGTATCTCCACAGTAACACCTGGTCTAGAGTCAGCCTTGCTTTCTAGTCCGGTTTATTTTTGTAAATTTTAGGCAAATCTAAATGTCAGCTTGATAAGCAGCAGGAACCATTATTTAGCAATTGATTTTCTATTTTTTCCAAATAAAGAAGATTATTATGGAGGCATCCAAACTTTGTTTATATCCATTTTACCTATAAGTAGAACACATAACAAGTGTGTACACAATATTTTATTAGTACAGTATTACTTTGTGTGTATGATATATTCCCAAATCATTCATATGTGTGTGTGTATGCATATGTATTCTCCGTTTTAAAATGTTTTTTGAAATAAGGTCTTATGTAGACAAGAATGGCCTCCTTCTAACTCACTATGTAGCCAGACTGGCTTTGAACTCCTGATCCTTCCTACCTCCATCTTCCAAGTGCTGGGTTTAAAGATGTGTGCTATCAGGCTCAGCCTGGTATTACCTTATTTAATTCCCATGAGTTCATGGCAGTCACACGACTATTATTGTTATTGTCATTATGAACCTGGAACTTAAAAGCGGCTTCCATATCACAAGCCCGGCATCCTTTGGTCACACCGCATGGTTGTGTCTCTACATCAAATGCCAGACTTGCTGAGCATCTCCTAACCTCAGCGTCTCTGGAAAGGAAACGTAAGACAACAGAAAACATTTCCCCTTTTGCCGATATTTCAGTGTAGAGGAACTGTGGCTCTCGACTTAGCAGTCAGATGTCTGATGCCTTTAACCTGATGTTCTCTCCCCTCCCCCACTGCCTCTTTTGAACTCATCATCGATCGGAAGAACGGTCTACCATCACCAGAGAGAGCATACGTGTTCAACGGTGACTTTGTGGATCGAGGCAAGGACTCTGTAGAGGTCCTGATGGTTCTCTTTGCCTTCATGTTGGTATACCCCAAGGAGTTCCATCTTAACAGAGGAAACCATGAGGACCATCTAGTGAACCTACGGTACAAGCCCAGACTCGCGGGATGTTGGGTGCTTCCTCTAGTGTTCCTTGCTTTAGATGTCTTTTTTTTTTAAAGCCTTTTTTTTTTCACATTTTAAATTTTTTTTTATTTTTTAAAGATTTATTTATTTATTATATGTAAGTACACTGTAGCTGTCTTCAGACACTCCAGAAGAGGTAGTCAGATCTTGTTACAGATGGTTGTGAGCCACCATGTGGTTGCTGGGATTTGAACTCCGAACCTTCAGAAGAGCAGTCAGGTGCTCTTACCCACTGAGCCATCTCACCAGTCCTTTAGATGTCTTTTAAACAGAGTTTTCCTAGGGCTAGAGTTGTTCAGTGGTGGAGTACTTGTCTAGAATGCACAAGGGCCTGGGTTCAAGTACAAGTCAAAACATAAGTTTTCTAATTTCTGAAAGAATACACGGTATATAATATTTTTAAAGATTTTTAAATTCCATGTTATTTTACTATTGTGATAAGAACATTCCATTTTTACTTATCAATATTTTTAGCTTGTAAACAATAAAGATCCACAAAGAGAAAGTAGCAATTCTAGATAAAGAGAAAGAATAGAATTTGAATGTCTCATCATTTCTCTACCCAAGAAAGAAATTGTAAACTTTTTGATGGTCCTTTCTATCTCTTTCTACATATTCTAAGGGCACAAAACTAGAATAAGCATTTTTATGAAATGTGACCGCTCCACGACATCTGTCACTAAATGCATCTTCATGTGTGCTTTGCCTCTGTGTCCAGATATGGCTTCACCAAGGAAGTGATGCATAAATACAAGGTGAGCTCCTTCCAAAGCCTGGCACTCCCTCCCTTCAGACAGTTCAGTGAAGCTGAATAGGTTGTCGTTTTTTAGATACATGGGAAGAAAATCCTAAGGACACTTCAAGATGTCTTCTGCTGGCTTCCGTTGGCCACTCTGGTTGATGAGAAAGTCCTTGTTCTTCATGGTGGAGTCTCAGACAAGACAGACCTGGAACTTCTGGCAAAACTAGACAGGCACAAGGTACTGATTCATGAGCTAATACAAATCTCACCTTCTGTCTAGTTTCACTGACCATGTGAAATAGAAGTCACTATGCATGCTGACTGGTGAGAATGTGGGGAAAGGATTGAGGATTCCCAGCTGGCCTCAGGGAGCAAGTGTGCTGTAATCCACTAGCAATGTCTGCCATGGACACACAAGAGGAGGGTGGAGCTAGTGCTGTGTTTTTGCCATCCTTGACCTAGATATACATTAAAGGATTTACTAATGTATATGTAAGTACACTGTGGCTGTCTTCAGACACTCCAGAAGAGGGTGTCAGATCTCATTACCAGTGGTTGTGAGCGACTATGTGGTTGCTGCGATTTGAACTCAGGACCTTTGTAAGAGCAGTCAGTGTTCTTAACTGCTGAGCCATCTCTACAGCCCCAATCTAGATAATTCCAATCACTGCCCTTTAGCACCATTTCCCAAAGAGCCCCTACTTCCCAAATGATTCGCATCGAATCATCTTTATCTAAGTTCAACCCATGTGTGTTCAGCATCACAAGGGAGGGTGCTCTCTTGCCACATGCAAAGTTGATACTAAGGAGATATGAAAAGGACCCAGAGACTGTGTCTGTCCTTCAGGTGTCTATAACAGTGCTGCGTGCTGGCAGAGGGATGGAGAGACAGGGAATGGAGTATAGGTGATGAACAGTAACTTTCTACTGTCCATTCGACTTTAGAAATAGAGACCTGGAAAACCAAGGCTTCGCATTCTTTTTATATTAGACTCTTGACTTTTCATGGTAGCCCATGCATCCCCTTTCCAACTGCCCCTTGTGGCCACCTCTGCTAAATCGAAGAGGTTTTGGCTCTTTCCTGAAGCTTCAACATCACGGAACTTATTACTGTAAGCCAAGCAGCCCCAGCTCTGAGTGACTTCAATGGCTATGAACATACACAACAGCACGTGGTTTTAGAATAAGGACTGGCTTTGAGGCTTGCAGTTGTCAGTTATCAGATGACATGGCAACTTAGTGTTGTGACATTGTCTAGGGAATCACCTAGGCTGTCCCCTCCAAGCCTGGATCTGTATTGCCAAGAAAAGGAGCTGCTGTGCCCAGGTTCTGCACACTAGGAAGAAAGAGGAAGGCAAGTGTTCTTGCTCCTTTCAAACAATCCAGAACTCACCAAGTGTCCACTTTCACCCACCTCATCAGACTGCGAGTATGTTTGAAGGGAGGCTGGCAATGGGGTGTATATGGTTGGCCAACCTGTGAGAAAGAATTGGAAGACAGCTCTGGGGGGGGGGGGTGATAGTGTTTGTCACAGACATATTCATGTTGGAAAGTGTTTTCTGGGTTGACAAAGCCTGGCCTGAGAAGTGAGACGGAAAGGGATAAAAATCCTGGTTCCGTTGCTTAGAGTTTGTGACCTTGGACAACCTAACTTAGTATGACCTTAGAGTTCACTTGTACAATGGGGATATGAATAAACTCTATTATTGGCATTGTGGAGATTAAATGTAAATATGTCAAATGTGTCACACATGGCTTATGAAACCATGCTCACATTTGAGGTGACATGAGATTCAGATGACTGTGTTTAATGCCTACGCCTTCCTTGAGTGAATGGATCTCTATAGCAACATCTTAAGAACTGGGAATTCTCTGCCGCCATGCTTATGATCCAAGATGGCTGCTCGAGTTCCAGGCGTGGCCACATTTTAGCCAATTAAAAAGGACAGGAGAAAGTTACGCTCTTTTCTTTTATGGACAGCGGGTGGCACTCAATGTTTCTCTTCCTACCTACTTGACAAGAATTTATTCAAATGGCTATACTTACCTGAAAGGAAAGTTTGCAAATGCAGTCTCTATCCCAGGTATCCCAGGGTGCATGCCCATTACTAAGGGAGGGGGGTGTGTTAGGGTGGCCACCCCAATTTAGCTAGCTTACAATGTTGGCTTCTGTGTGCGCACTCTTCCACAACACACAGAACCAAGTTCACGGCACAGGGCTGTATATATGGGACTCATTCAGGATTTACCTTGCCTCAGAGTCCAAGATTTTTGTACTCAGGTCCTGCCAATCAGGGTAGGGTGTGGCTTCATATGATTCGGTGGCCAGGGACAAGTTACACATCCCTGTATACCCAAACTCAATGTTCTAAAGAGGGAAAGGGTAAGGTTTTTGGCAGATGCTGGCGAGAGCTCTGTTCATTCCCTGGCTCACTCTCTGCTTCTGGACATCTCAGCCTGTCACATGTGTTATTTGTTTATATATATATATATATATATATATATATATATATATATATATAAAATGTAGGGATGGTCTAGAACTCACTGTATAGTCAAGGCTGACCTTGAACTTGTGATCTTCACCACTGTGCCTCTGAAGTGCTGGGATTACAAGTGCGCACCACCATGCCCAGCTTCAGCCTTAAAGTCACAGGTTTCCTTACAGTATTTGCATCTGTACTTAGGGGCCGTTGATGTTTAGCAGACTTTATGGGGTGTGGGTGCCTGTGCAGGCCATAAGACATTGGATCCCCTGGAACTGGAATTACCGGCGGTTGTGAGCTGCCTGATGGGCGTGCTGCAAACTGAACTCTGGGCCTCTACAAGAACAGCAAGACTGTTCATTCCTAGCTGCTGTCGATTCAGCCTCCACATTTTTCTGTTTTGTTTTGTTTTGTTTTGTTCCTGAAACAGGGTTTCTCTGTGTCGACTTGCCCGGAACTTACTCTGTAGTTCAGGCTAGCCTCAAAATCAGAGACCCACACCTGCCTCTGCCTCCCCAGTGCTAGGATTAAAGGATGTGCCACTGACAGCCAGCTCACACTTAATTTTTAAAGTAAGTAGTTGGCCCTCTTCTCCTTTCTGCATCTTCTGCCCCCACCCCTACTTATAATCTTGAGAGTATAGGGTCCTAACACCTAAAACCAGTTCGTGGTGCTTCCCTTGTTAAATCTGCGTGTTGCCTGGCACTTGATTTTTTTTAAGCTCGATGTTTCACAAACTTTGAGCTCAAACCTTCTGTTCAGAAGTGTTTCCATCTGGAGGTAGAGACAGCACGCTACAGGAGAGCCAATTATCTCATCGGGAGACCCGTGTGTAGTTGTGAAAACATAGAAGGAGTGGGGGTGGGGAACTTTGAAAAGAGCAGAAGGAACGATTTCTTTTCATGGCTTAGGATGAGCTAACGTCCTAAATGAGCAAAGCTCTGTGGTGGCACTGGCACGGCAGTTTGGATAACCTGGGGAGCCCTAGGGAAGAGTGCAAAGAAAGAGATGGGGCTCCAGTCAGACTAACTGGATCCAGTGCTGGAGGAGTCTTGGTATCGCTGTGCCTCAGATTCCTTGGCTGTCTGTAAATGATGAAGCTCTCTCTCGCACTAGGAGCCGGTGAGAAAGTAGGTTGACTTACAGAAATTGTGCACCGTGGCACCTCCCCAGAAAGGCTCAATACACCAGCATCCGGAGTCTCTTTAAGAATCAAAGTTAGAGCCCGGCAGTGGTGGTGCACGCCTTTAATCCCAGCACTTGGGAGGCAGAGGCAGGCGGATTTCTGAGTTCGAGGCCAGCCTGGTCTACAGAGTGAGTTCCAGGACTGCCAGGGCTACACAGAGAAACCCTGTCTCGAAAAATCCAAAAAAAAAAAAAAAAAAAGAATCAAAGTTAGTGACTCAGAGCTAGGAGCTGATGACAGAATCCTTAGAGTTTCCTGAGAGGTGACAGGGGTGTCACTGGTGACTGGCTTTTGCTGTGAGTCTTTAGTGAGGAGGGACTGAGTAGGAACCAGGTGGTCGCAGTCTCTCTCTTCCAACTGCTAGGAAATGATAGCCTCACTGTCCCTACACGGAGTGTCTCTTTCCAAGACATATTCATCCCGTGGGCCCTCTCCAGGACCTTTCTTTGTTCTTGTCCTAGGCCAGCCCACCCAGGGGTGGTTCTTCTTTGTACCTCACAGTTTCTGGATCTATTTGCGGGACGGGGAGGGTGCATTCTGTGTGCATGCCTGGTCTTGCAAAGATGGCCTTCTCAGCTTTCCCTGTAGCCCAAGCCCGGCTACTGTCTTTGTGTTCATTGCCACGCAGTTCCGTGCCAGATTGCTGTCTTTCCCGAGAACAGAATGTTTTGTATTTATTTTTCAACTCGGTTCCAGCGCCACGATGAGACGGTGGGGCTCCAGCTGAGAGGGTTCCCGCTTCCTCTCCCCTGTCCCTCTGCTACAAGGTAGGGTCACGGGTCAAGCATTTCCGGTTACCTGCCTGCTTTTCCCTATTCTACACTACCCATCTAGCAATCCATGCAATCCAGGACTTCCAGCAGATGGCGCCAAAACCCGCGTAAATTAGATGTTTTGTTTTTCTCTGGGTACCCTGTCAGAATCATGATCTTCCCGTCCATGTTTCATGCCCAGGTCCCGACTCTACATCACTACCGTTCCATTTGTGGGTATTTTTTTTAAGCAGAAGGGTCCTTAAAAACGGCATGGTAATGCTGCGTCTGTCCATCAGAAAACCTAGGTTATGTGACTGATCTGAAGGCCGTGTATACAGCGTGGATGCTCTGCACACAGGAGTGACCCGCATAGCATTCAATTTTCCGTTGGTGATACAAAAATGTTACTATGTGTTTTGCAAAAATATGTTAAATGTAAGTAATTTAAGCATGAAATATCAGCCTGCCAATTGCGTGTTTGAATGTGGTGGCTAGGTGGAATTGCTGTGCAAAGTTCTAAGGATTGCCATCAAGCTTGTCATAGCCCTGGAAATCTGTACAGAGCAGAGGTTTAGGACTGACCTGGATCCCAGAACAGTAGTCTAAAAGGACTTACCATTTCATTTTTGTAAGTCTCGTGCGTGTGTGCGTGTGTGTGTGTGTGTGTCTGTCTGTCTGTCCGTCTGTGTGTTTATTTGTTTGTTTATTTATTTATTTATTTATTTATTTGACACATTTAGATTGTTTCTACCATGAGGTGCAAAACAAGAAAGGAAAGTGAGAATCGGGAGGCGCAGAAGAGAAAAGATAACCAGACAAGCTCTGGACAGAAACCTACTCCGTGGTTTCTTCCTCAAAGCCGCTCTCTGCCCTCTTCGCCTTTTCACCTGGGCTCTGGCTTTAAGGCCTACAAAGCCGGCAGGTCCTGCAGCATCCCCTGTGGCTCCCCTAACAGCAAGGAGCTATCCCAGCGGGGGCAGGTGCTGCGCTCAGTGGACCTGGAACTGGAACAGTGCCGGCAGCAAGCCGGCTTCCTGGGGATCAGAGAGAAGAGGGAGTCCTTGCCTCTGGCCCCAGATGCTGACTGTGCTGCTGATGCGGGAGGGGTGCTGGAGCCCACCCCCGAGGAGTGGAAGCAGGTGAGTGTGGCCAGGTGCTGCTTCTGAGAATTTGTCTGCGATAAGGGGGGGGGGGCAAGAGATCAAAACTCCTGTATAAATGCAGGTGGTTTCCTGAGGCCCCACTTTCTATAAGGAATTAGAAAACCCCAGGACATTAACTTTTGTTTAATAACTCATGTTGACGTTTTGTTATGAATGGGGAGAGGTTGCTAGGGACTGTTGCCCAAGAATACCTGTTTCGGGACTTGGCTTCAGCTGAGGATGCAAGTTAGGTACCACTTAATGGATTCTTTCCCACGCAGCAAGCTGGCAGCTCCCGCACAGGATCAGAACTAGTCAGTAGCTTCTGTCCCGTTTTCAGAAAAATAAGGGCTTCCCCAGATCTCTAAAACTATGTCATTTACCATACCCAGCGGCTGTTTAGTTAGGGTTTCTATTACTGTGCTGCAGTACCATGACCAAAAATAACTTGGGTGGAAAGGATTTATTTTGCTCACACTTCCACATCATAGTTTGTCACTGAGGAAATTCAGGGCAGGAACTCAAGCAGGGCAGGAACCTGGAGGCAGGAGCTGATGGCGAGGCCATGGAGGGTGCTGCTTCCTGATCTGCTCCTGATGGAATGATCAGACTGTTTCCTAATGCACCCTGAACTACCTATCCAGGAAAGGTGTCAATCCCTGTGGGATGGGTCCACCCTTAGGAATTGTTAGTCTAGACAACAGTCCAGACTTGCCTAGAGGCCAATCTTACTGATACATTTCCTGAACTGTGGTCCTCTCCTCTCTGAGAACTCTAGCTTGTGTCAGGTTGACATAAAAATACAGGCACACCTGGTAACCAGGTTGGAGACGATGTTGGTGGTTGGGGGCAGTTATATAAAAATTTGATGGTGGAGTCATTTGTCATCTATAAAAATGGTGTTTCATAAGGTTCATCCAATAAAGAAAAGAGTTCAGGCTGTTTTAAGAGCTCAAGTGGGCAGAAGTAGCCACTGTCTGGACAAAGGAGGGCAAGAAGCACACATCACATTCTCCGAGAGTTATTGCTCTGGGCTTCAAGACCAACTTATACTTGAAGTTTAAAATGAAGTTTTGCAACCTGTGACCCACCAATGTGCAGATACTTATAAATCAATTGCATTTTTCTTAAAAGTCCATTAAGAAGGTATTCTGTATCATCATCCTAAGTCCACAGTTTCTGCACCCTCATTGTGCCAGACACGCAACGTCGTTAACCTGAGTATGGACAAGAGGCTAGAACCCAAACTGCTGCCCGAGAACTCTCAGATCTTCTTCTTTCCTCTCAAGTTGGTTTTGTTCAGTGTTTTACCACAGCATAAAAAACAAACTAGAACAATAACATATAGTTATTATGTCTTCCACCATTACCAGGTCTTTGTAGAAGAATCAGGAAAATAAAAGCAATTAGGACATAGTTTATTTCTGTCTTTTTTTCTCTTTCTTTCTCTCTCTCTTTTTCTTTCTTCCTTCCTTCCTTTCTTCCTTCCTTCCTTTCTTTCTTTCTTTCTTTCTTTCTTTCTTTCTTTCTTTCTTTCTTTCTTTCTTTCATAATCAAAAGTCTAGCTAGGAATCAGGGATTCCATCATGCAGAAGAAAGATGGGGATAGCAATACAGAGAGGGCAGCCTGCGTTCTCTGCTGTGGGATGCGGTGGGTGAAGTGAGGACCTGTCCACATTCAAGGCCTTGAGCAGACTCCGTGGGGTGTGCCTAGCAAACAGAGAGGGCATCCTGATTCTTAATTGTGATTTAAATGTATAAAGCCATGGGGAGATGAAGCAGAAATGTCTGCTATTTTCAGGATCTCTGCCTTCATTTTGGAGCCAGGGGGCAGGGGCCTGGGGTACAGGCTCTGACTGAGGGTATCAACCCTGGGCACAGCTGAGCAACACTACCTCTATCCCATGCTGCCCTTTCATGTAAAATTCACCAAGAGACCACATATGTTCTTGCCAGCCAATAGGCGCACACACTCACTTGTGAAATAGAACATTTGTAAGCTGCGTGCCTCTGATCCCCATCCTTGGGAAGTAGAGGCAGGAGGATGAATTGTTCAGAGTCATTCTCAGCCTGGGCTACACAAGACCCTGCCTCAAAACAAACAAGCAAGCAAGAAATCTGCAGCACTGGGAGTCTGAGGTAGGAGGGTCACGGTGAGATCAAGGACAGCCTGGGTTGCTTAGAAAGACTCTGTTTCAAAACAAACAAAAATTCAACCAAACAAAACTGTAACCAAACAAACAATAAAAGGATGTGGCAAATCTTTTAAAATTCAGCCTTTAGCACCCAAAATATAAACACAGTGGCTGGAGAGGTGACCCTGTGGCTAAGGGCATTGGTTGCTCTTTCATAGGATCCTGGGTTTGAGTCCCAGCACCTATATACCTGTCACAATCATCTGTAATTCCAGTCCCATGGAACCTAACACCTCTTTGCATGTACACGGTACACAAGCAGACATTCAGGCAAAACACCCATACACATTTAAAAAATAACAACAAAGATAAACAAAATAAAAACTTCAAAATATAAACATGGGTCAAATATTGATCATATAGACTTTTTTACTTTGTCTTATTTTTCCTTTCTCTTCCTCCCTCCTCCACTTTCTCCTCCTCACCCGCTTCTTCCACCCACCCTCCTGGTGTTCTTGGGAATGGTGGAGTGGATGTGAACCTCCTCTTCTTCCTAGGTTGTAGATATTCTGTGGAGTGATCCCACAGCTCAGGAGGGCTGCAAGGCCAATGCTGTCCGAGGAGGAGGCTGTTACTTTGGGCCTGATGTGACAGAACGGTTGATGGAGAAATACAAGCTGCAACTCCTGATCCGATCGCATGAATGCAAACCCGAGGGCTATGAGTTCTGTCACAACCGCAAGGTGGGTTGAGCCGCTGCAGCTGTCTCTGTATCTGTATCACAGGAGTGGTTCCAAAGGGCTCCTGGGAGGTGCTACCCACTTGCCCGAGGCAGCTGGGTACTTTATAAGTGTGGGAGTGCCAGTGTGCATGTGTGCGTGAGTGTGTGTGTGTGTGTGTGTGTGTGTGTGTACAGGGCCCACAGAGGCCAGAAGTGAGTGTCAGGTTCCTCAGAACCAGAGCCACAGTAACTGCTGGGCTGTCTCTCCAGGGCCCAGAGTAGGGTTTTCTATGCCTTTGTACCTCAGAGATGCTCTGTGAGACTTTCTGCTCTTGATGCACTGGGAGGTGCTGTACTGATGTCTCTTCCTTAAGACATACAGTGAACACAGGGCAGAAAACGTTTTCAGCCTTGCAACCAGGAAACACAAACTTAGCCAAATGGTTCTTCTATTAATTGACTGCGAACCCATTGTTCTCCCATAGAAAGAGGATTCTGGGAACACAGAGTCCCACCCTTTGTCATCGACTAAGTCAAACATTGTTACATTTGGAGATGTCCAGATACACACAGAACCTGACTATCTGCCTGGACAATGTAAAACCCAGTGCCTTGTAGGGATGTTTGAGACAAGCAACCACCAACCATGTGACTAAGAGAGGGAAGATTTGGCTGGGTAATCACTAACTTCCTATATCCATCAATCAAAAGGGTTCTCAGGCTCTTGGGAATCAGTGGCTACCATCAAATTTTATTTTAAAAAGTCACAAAAAGCTTCCTGTGGTGACACCTTTAAAACTAACACTCAGGAGGCAGAGGCAGGCAAATCTCTATGAGCTCAAAGCCATCCTGGCCTACACTGTGAGTTCCAGGACAGCTAGGGCTACACAGAGAAACCCTGTCTCAAAAAAATAAAACAAAGGGTCCTAAAAGTCAAAAGTAAAAGATCAGAAAGTCTGAGAGGATTGCTCTGTCAGGAAAGCACTTGCCACATAAAACATGGGGATCTATCTGAGTGCAGCTTCCTAGCACCCACATAAAAAGCTGGGTTCAAGGCATTGTCCATCTGTAATCCCAGCAGTTGGGGAGGTAGAGATAGGCTGACTCCTGGAGCTCACTGGCCAGACTAGATGAACTGGTGAGATCCTGCCTCAACAAACATGGTGGAGAACAACTGAAGAAGAAACTGAGTCGGAAGGAGGGAGGGAAAGAGGGAGGGAGGGAGGCCCATGTTGAGTGTGAGAAGCAGCCCGATGTGGGCTTGGCCCGGCCTGTGGGGTTGAGGATGGAGATTTGTCAGTATGCATACGTTCCATGCCCTGTCTCTTCTGCTTTGACTCAGGTGTTAACCATCTTTTCTGCCTCCAACTACTATGAAGTCGGCAGCAACAGAGGAGCCTACGTCAAGCTAGGGCCAGCCCTGACTCCACATATCGTGCAGTATCAAGCTAACAAGACGACCCACAGGCTAACCATGAGACAAAGGCAAGACTTTTCAGCGAGTAGCTATCAGAACATGAATGTCAGCGGCTAGAGACATTAGATGTCATTATAGTTATTCAAATTCTACAGGACAGTTCAGAATTTAGCTATATTGGTATTAAAATCTAGAATAGACATTATGCGAGAGCCCCCGTATTGGTCTTTTTGTCGTTGTTTATTTGGTTGCTCTGTTTCTTCTGAGACAGGGTCTTACTGTGTAGCCTTAACTAGCCAGGAACTTGCTATGTAGACCAAGCTGAGATCTACCTGCCTCTGCCTCCTGAATGCTAAGATTAAAAATGTGAGATTAAACCCAGCACTATTCTATCCCCTCCTCTCCTCTCCCCTCTCTCTCCTCTCTCCCCCCCTCTTTCTCCTGTCCCCTCTCTGTCCCCTCTCCCCTCTCCCCCCTCTTCCCTCTCCCCCTCTCTCTCCCCTCTCCCCCTCTCTCTTCCCTCTCCCCTTTCTCTCCCCCCTCCTCTCCCCCTCTCTCTCCCCCTCTCTCCTCTCTCCCCATCTCTCCTCTCTCCCCCTTTCTCTCTCCCCTTCTCCCCCTCTCTTCCCTCTCCCCTTCCCTCCCCCATCTCCCCCTTCTCCCCCTCTCTCCCTTCCCCTCTCCCCCTCTTTCTCTTCCCCGCTCTCTCCTCTGTCCTCCTCCCCCCTCTCTCCTTCTCCCTTCCCCCCTTCCCCCCTTCCCTCCCCCCTCTCTCCCCTCTTCCCCCTCTTCCCTCCCCTTCTCCCCCCCCCCTCTGGATAGGGTCTCATGTCTTACATAGTCCAGGCTGGCCTCGACCTCACATACAGCTAAGGATGGCCTTCACTCTCCTGTTCCTCCAGCCTCTGCCTCCCAAGAGCTGAGTATACAGGCGGGCACTACCATACCTGCCTGATTTCGTTTGCAGTTATGATAATAAAATACCTGATGCAAGGTATTTTTAAAGAAAGTGAGCTTACTTAACATATAATGTGGGAGGCTGGACATGTAGGCTGGGCAGCCCCTTGAGTCTGTCCTTTAGTGAGGACCTCACTGTAGATGGCGTCTCATCAGGGGTAAGGGGAAGATCACATCCTAAAATGGTAGGCAGACCTCACAGAACTCAGTCAAGAGTCCAAGAAAACTGCCTTAATCGCTTGTGCAGTGGTGGCAGGGGGTGGAGATGGGGGGTCTTGACTTAAGAACCTTGTCTTTGGCTCCACCCTCTAAAACTCCCATCACCACACTGAGGACCAAGTTCTCAATACACAAATCAGACACCCTGAGTTCCACCCCTGGAATCTGTGAGATCAGAGAGAATCAGCCCTTAAAAATTCTCTCTGATTAACACATTCTTGCTGAGGCAAACACACACACACACACACACACACACACTCCATGCATAGTTCCAGAGAAACGTATCCATCCAGAAGGTTGTCCAGGCATTGCTACCTCAGGGCCTTTCATAACTATCAATGACTGGTGTTTGCAAGGACATCAGTACTTCTGTTAGCTTCTGATGGAACAAATTCTAGACAAAGCTTGTGTGCTCGTATACCTGTGCAATTTGGACCAAGCTTTAGAGAGCTCACACAATTTTTAAAAGGTTAATGGAGCCTACATATGCATTACTAGTTAACATAAATTACAATGAACATTTTTCAACTTTAAAAAAAAAAAACACCATTGTTTGCTTTTTGTTTGTTAGCAGGAGTGTCTCCCGTAGTCCAGGCTAGCCTTGAACTTGCTATGTAGCAAAGGCTGACCTTGAACTGTCTGCCTCTGGCTCCAGAGTGCTGGGGTTATAGGCAAGTTCCACTCACTACCTCTGGCCTGCAATAAATACTTGTATCAAACATGACAACATGCTTTTAAAAAAAAAATACTTTATCACTTGAAAAGACAGGTTAGCTGTTCGTTATTTATAGAATGGCTGGCCTTCGATAAAATATTACAAACTGAATAGATTTGGTTTTTTAAAATCTCCTTTTTATCTCTTGTTTCAATTTATCGAATATCTATTTTGAGCCAAGTGCTATGCCCAGAATCATGAGATTGACCCGCCCCTCCAAAAAATGAAAAAATTAGGCTAGGATTGTAGTTTGTAACTACAACACTTGCTTAGCATGGACAAAACTTGATCCCAGGACCCCCTACCCATCAAAAAGTAATTTAAAAGATGGATTTAGTGATTTCTGTGTTTTATATAAATCTCATTTTCTGCTTATCATAACCATAAACTGTGAGGAAAACATGGTTTATTATGACAACAAATGGTACACAGTGGATGCCAGAGGCTTCCTGCTAGATGCTCACTACGGATTTATTTAATCCACTTTCACCCTGTGAGGTCAATGGTCTTTTAAACCTGTTTTTAATGGAACAGTTGAGGCACAGCTTGCGTAGAGCACGTGACTACAGAGGAGATCTTTCTCTAGCCGTGAGCCACTGGCTGCCTTGGGACACAGAGGGGAAACGAGATGGAACACTTCTTTCCAAAGTTGAGCTCTTGGGCTTGAGTTACTGAAAATGAGGAAGAATGTGCTAGAGCCCAGGACTTACCTTAGACTCAGCTTTTCACAAACCCCTCTTCTTCCCGCTCCAGGATCAGCAGGGTGGAGGAGTCGGCCCTCAGAGCCCTTCGACAGAAATTATTTGCTCATTCTTCGGACCTGCTTGTTGAGTTTAGGAAGCGCGACCTGGATGAGAGCGGTGAGAACAAAGTAAAACCGACCTAGAAGCCTCTAGGGGCTTGAGCCGGAGCACTGGTTAGGGGTGAAGGGCAGACATCTCGTGACATCGTGGCTTCAGCTTGCCGCCGGTTTTGTAATTTTTTTAAACCTTAAGATTATAGCAGAGCATGTACTTGGCCAGATGCAGGTGGTGAGAGCAATGGAATCATGGGAAGGGTCAGACCCAGAACCAAGCAGGAGTGAGCGGAGGAGCTGAGTCGCTGGTGCTGGCCCAGTGACTGCTTGTTTCTGAGCTTTTCAGCTCCATGTTCTACTGTCAACGCTAAACAGTGTTTTTATTCAACTTGATGGAGTAGCCAACCAAACTTTGATTAATTGCAGCCCTATATATATCCATATATGTTATTAAGTGTTTAAATGAATAATATATTCCAAGGAAAGTAGAACATTGATTCTTTCTTTCTTCAGTACTGGGGATTGAACCTAGGACCTTGTACATGCTAGGCAGGTGCTCTGTACTAAGCTATACCAGCACCTATCTTTTAAAACAACCACATACACACACACACTCACATACACTTGCATACATAGATATACATAAACTCATATACAGATAAAATATGCATATATACTTATATACACATACATGCACATACATATACACACTCATACATATACACACAAGACATACACACACATACATATACATTCATATATACACACTTGTGCATACACATACTTATATACACTCATACACACACATATAACTATATATATACATATATACTCATACACAAACAAACATACACTTATATACACATATACATAAAAACACATACACACATACATTGTTTTATGGTATTTACAAAAATCTTAATGTACCCAAATTTAATACATGAAAAGACATAATTTTCAATTATGGGCAAGAATAAAGTTTTATATCACATTTGACATACACTTATGCTTTGTTCTCTGAAATTCCAATTTAATTAGCCATCTTGTGTATCATTTGGAAGGCCTAGTTTCCAGTCAACTTTGCCATGACCAACAAGAATAGTGGTAACGGCCTTTATTCTTATTACCCATCAATACTTAAAGGACGCGAGCGTTAAAATGTATGTCCTGCATGCACACCCTGCTGGACAGGAAACCAGACTGCTCTGTGGCAGGCCGACAGCCAGGTCTTTCCCGCAGGTGTCATCACCCTGAGTGACTGGGCGACTGCCGTGGAGTCTGTGCTGCACCTGGGGCTGCCCTGGCGGATGCTGCGGCCACAACTGGTGAATAGTTCAGCGGATAACGTGTTGGAATACAGGTCCTGGTTGGACAGTTTGGCCAAAGAACAGCTGAGCCGAGAGGTGAGGGTGTGACGGTGGTGGTTGAGAGCACACAGTGGCCTCTGAACCCTATGAAGGGGTGCCGAAATTCTGAAACAGCTATTTAGGGCCCCAAAGCTAGGGTGGGAAGCTGGAAGCAACTATTTGTTACATTCCTATATATCAGACTGTGTGTTAAGGGGTTTGTGTAGCTGCCTCTGTTAATCTCCGCAAACAACCTAGAGGTAGGCATTACCTGTGCTTTTAGACCTGAGAATGCATAAGCCTGGGGTTATAGAATTTCTCATCGGTGACTCAGGCTTGGGCTAAGGGTGTACTTTGTGAAAAAGCCTATGCTAAGCGTGCTTAAAGCCCCGGATCAACCTCCAGCAGCAAAAGAGAACAAAACCAAACTCAAGTCTTCTAACTGTAAATCCCATTTGTTTTTCCCAACACCTTGATGATTCCTCTATTTTAAAACATGAGTCAATAAATAGTTGCTGACAAGGCCAGTTAAGTGAGACTTTTCCTTAAGTACTTTTGGAAAACATCTTTATTGCAACATGACTGCAACATAATTCCCACATTATGTAGTTCACCCACTTGAAAGGACTCAACTCAGTGATGCTTCGGATAAGTTTGTCCCTCGGTATCTAGCATGAGGGTAATACTCACACGTCTGGGGAGGTTCAAATCCCTTATGTAAAACAGCATGGTCATGCACATCCTCCCGGACTTTACTCTCTAGGTTATAATACCTAATGCAATGCAAATACTAGGTAAATACTGGATTGTAGCAGGAATAATAATAGAGAAGGTTTGTATACGTTCAGTACTGACACAGTTTTCATCCAAAACTAAACCACAGATGCTGAACCTAGGGATATAAAGGGATGACTATATTTGCAAATATATGCAACCATCTACCAATTTTTTTTTTTCAAGACAGGGTTTCTCTGTGTATCCCTGGCTGTCCTGGAACTCAATCTGTAGACCAGGCTGGTCTCGAACTCAGAAATCCACCTGCCTTTGCCTCCCAAGTGCTGGGATTAAAGGCATGCACCACCACCGCCTAGCTCAAATTCTATTTTTGAATGGGTTTTTGCTTGTTGGGGTTTTTGTTTTTATACCACCAATGACCTTCCTACTTCACTCTAGCGAGGTGGAAGAATAACTTGTTCAATGTAAAACTATCAGAGTTCATTATGTATTGTTGCTTGCGACCCTGACCAAGATCCTCCAGGGCAGGGGTAAGAAGGCGCAGAGTCAGTGACAGGCAAGTGGCAAAAACAGTACTTTTTTTGCTGCAACTGAGCAAACCTTTATACGCCCCGCCTCCCAACCTTTCATTGGCTCTCAAGTAGCCAGATGTGGCGCTGTGTCTTTCTCACTGGATCACTCCATTGCCTGATCCATCATCTCTAGCTACTCTAGGTTGGCTCGGGGAGGAAGTATCAGGGATTCGAACACCCATTGCTGCTGGGCCTCCTACAGTGTATTCATTATGCAGTAGAGCAAAAATATGGGCTTGGCAAGAATGAGGGGTTTTTTCTTTTTCTTTAATTTTTTTTTTCTTTCCGGTGGGTGAGTTCACTGGCCCCAAGGACCAAGGCCAGGGAAGTTGCAGTGGGGAAAAGAAAAAGGGGACTCGGGCGGAGAGAGAAGCTTTTCTTTCTTTTTCTTACAGAATATTCAGTCGAGTCTGCTGGAAAAGCTCTATCGAAACCGATCCAACTTGGAGACCATTTTTAGGATCATAGACAGCGATCATTCAGGTAAACTCGCCCATCCCCCCTTCACATTCCCTGCATAGGAATTATTTTGCCTCAGACCCCATAGTTTCCTTCACAACTCTTTCCTCTCAAGTTGCACGCAGCTGTTGAGTTGTTGCCAACGGTGTCAGAAAAACTACTCTCTTTGTTGTTTTGTTTTGTTTTGAGATAGGGTTTCTCTGTGTAGCCCTGGATGTCCTGGAACTCACTCTGTAGACCAGGCTGGCCCAGAACTCACAGAGCTCTGCCTGCCTCTGCCTCCTGTGTGCTGGTATCAAAGGCATGCACCACCATTCCTGACTTCATTGGGTGATCTTGGTCCTTTGATTTCTTAAAAAAAAAAATCAATTCAAGGTCAATGAAATAGCTTGGTGGGTAAAAGAAACAGATGCCACACAGCCTGAGCATTCTCAGAGCCCACTGTGGAAGGGGGGAGAGGACTGACTGGCTCCTTAAAGTTGCCCTCTGACCTCCACATGCTTCCTGTGGCACACATGGATGTGAGTATGCATATGTGTGCACAGAGACACGACTTTTAGTAACTACAGTGAAACCTTGCTGAGATGAACTGAGGATAAAGTGGCCCTGGCAGAACTGCAGAAAACCAAATGGAAAATGAACTCTGGCCAGCCAACTGTTCGTGCACAATGCAAGGGCTCTTGCTCTATTATGATCTAGTTGCTTGTGAGGTCTCACGTCACCTCTCCAGGCTGGTGTCTAACTCCTGACCTCAGTCCAGGGAAGCTAGGATAAGCCTGCCCAGCTTTTTTTGTTTTTTTTTAAAAGATTCATTTATTTATTTTATGTATATGAGTACACTGTAGCTGTCTTCAGACACACCAGAAGAGGGCATCAGATCTCATTACAGATGGTTGTGAGCCACCATGTGGTTGCTGGGAATTGAACTCAGGACCTCTGGAAAAGCAGTCAGTGCTTTTAACCGCTGAGCCATCTCTCCAGCCCCAGTGTGTCCAGCTTAAACACATTTTGTAATCAGTATAAGTACGCTTATATCTGGGATGACTTGACATAAGAAGACGTCCCCTACGACCTTCTGGACTGGATAATGTATTCCAAGGGTTCCTTTTGTGCATCATATGGTGCTATGGTACTAAGCAGTATCCCTGGCCTTCATCTTCTGGTTGCTCCCAGCTGAAGAGCACTTCATGAGTCACGCTTTTCTGTGGTCCCCTTGGGAGTTCATATGTCACCGGGAGCCTTGGGGTCTGTGTCTGCTCACTGGATGAGGAACGGGTGTCCTGTTAGCAAGTCAGACTGTGTTAGCCAGCCGGGCATGGTGGCACACGCCTTTAGTCCCAGCACTTGGGAGGCAGAGGCAGGCGGATTTCTGAGTTCGTGGCCTGCCTTGTCTACAGAGTGAGTTCCAGGACAGCCAGGGCTACACAGAGAAACCTGTCTTGAAGAAAAAAAAAAAAAAAAAAAAAAAAAACAAAACCAACCCCCCCCCAAAAAAAACAAAAAACAGACTGTGTTAGCCCTGAAAACTAGATGGCGGGGGGTGGGGGGGATGGGGGGACGACGGGACTGACTTCTCCCCTCTGCCTTAAGGATTCATCTCCCTGGATGAGTTCAGGCAGACTTGGAAGCTCTTCAGCTCACACATGAGCATCGACATCACAGATGACGGCATCTGTGACCTTGCCAGAAGCATCGACTTCAACAAGGATGGCCACATCGACATCAATGAGTTCCTGGAGGCCTTCCGCCTCGTGGAGCAGTCCTGCTTAGAGGGCCACGCCTCTGCTCGCCTGCAGTCCACAGACACTGCTGAGAGTGGCCATAGCAGTCCAGGCCCATGCTGAGGATAGCCTGGTCTATTACTCCAAGTGCCTAAGGCGATGCCGAGTTTATGACTCCACATGGACTTGGACTTTATCCTGAGAATTTGCCACCACAAAGCATTCAAATCAAGAGTTACCTGTTTGGACTGGAGAGATGGCTCAGTGGTTAAGAGCACTGACTGCTCTTCCAGAGGTCCTGAGTTCAATTTCAATTCCCAGCAACCACATTGTGGCTCACAACCATCTGTGATAGGATCTGACAGCCTCTTCTGGTGTGTATGAAGACACAGCTACAGTGTCAGCTACAGTGAACTCATATACATAAAATAAATAATTAAAAAAAAAGAATTACCTGTGTATTTGCTAGTGGGTGGATGTGCATGCGCGCGCGTGCATATGTGTGTGTGTGTGTGTGTGTGTGTGTGTGTGTGTGTGAATAGATAGTGGTCCCAACCTCATTTTAGAATCTTTACAAAGTAGAACTCAGGTGTAGAAATGTTTAAATTCTCAAATCTATTCTAGTTATCACTGATAATTTAACATCCTTATGTTTTTATTTCATATATTTTATTTATTGTTTTAAAATGTCATCAGTAAAAGAAAAATTTAATTGTATATAATCCTATGACCCAAATATACATTTTTTCATTATGTACTTATAGCGCTTCTCTGATTTTATGTTCTCATTTTTAAATAAATTTACACTTAATTATACATACTTTTTCCTTGCCACTATATAATTTTCAGAGCTATCATTTAATGGCTGTATAATTTTCTTTCAAATTAATGTACCATAATCTGTTTGGTTCCCAATTAATAAACAGATATGTTGTTTAGTTTTTCATATGCCTAATTTGTAAAAATATTTTTTGAATAATGTTTTCTTAGGATACAAATCTCAGGAATGGGGTTGTTTTGGTAAAGAATATTGTGTTATTTAGGCATTTCAGGGGAAACAATAGGCTATAGACAAGATTTATTCTATAGAATTGGCAAGGGGCTGGAGAGATGGCTCAGTCAGCTAAGTGCACACGTGCCATGCATACACAAGCACCTGAGTTGACCTCCAGCACTCACAGGGAAAGTTAAACGCAGTGCTAGAAGGTAAGGGCTGGCTAGCCTAGCCTCACTCTGGGCTCAGTGAGAGTCCTTGTCTCAAAAAGTATGGAGAGGCATAGGTAGAGACATCACACATTAACCACACACATACCATACACACACACCCCCCATACATACACCACACATACACACACCACACACACACACCATACATACACCACACATACACACACCACACACTGCACACACTACACATACCACACACACATATGTATATATATATATATATACATATGTATATATATATATATATATATATATACACACATACACATACACCATACATATAACATACACACTGCACACGCTATACACATACTACACACACACACACACCTTTTACCTGACCTAGGGCTGCCTTTAGACTCAGTGTATGACTGAGGATAGCTTTGAACGCCCAATCCTCTGGTACTTACCTCTCAAGTGAATTTTACCACAAATTCACAACTTGAGTGGTGTCATTTCAAATTTTTCTAGAAGTGAATGAATAGTGTTCCTTTTATAATTTACTGTATGTTTCATTGACTAATGCCAAATTGTCTCCTCTCCCTCATTTTATTTATTTGTGAGTGAAGGAGAACTTTCTGAATGTGTGACTTAATGAAACAGGCAGAAATGGGGTCCATGAGTCCATACCCCCCACCACACCCCCACCCAAGATGCTGCCTACTTTATCTGAGGCATAACGGGATAGACATTACTCTCTCTCCACCCCATCGAATGCTATGCAACCATTAAAAAGAATGGTCTGTTGTGGGCTATTGGCTTTACACTGGGACTGAGGTGGGTGGGGCTTTCACTTTTTATATAAATGGCACACTAGTAAAGATGGAGGTAAAGTTTTGAGGAAAACTATAATTTCTAAAGACGCACAGACTGTGAGGATGCTGAGAGAGCCTTCTTCAGCAAGTAAACTCCAAGGAGAGGAATATCAAGAGAGCAAGGAGACAACCACAGACTTTCAAATGTTTATGAGGAGGCCATTGTAGTGTAGTACGCCTTCAGTCCCAGCACTGGAGAGACAGGAGCAGGCAGACCCCTGTTCCATGGAGGCCAGCTGGTCTGCAACTGACCCTGTCTCAAATTGTTACAGGACATAACAATTTGATCCTCAAGGAATGGATGTTCGTGTGTGTGTGTGTGTGTGTGTGTGTGTGTGTGTGTGCGTGCGCGCGTGCACACACCCAATAGAGAGTATAGAGAATGTCTCAGGCTGTGGGGCATTTTCTTAGTGATTGATGTGGGAGACTCCTGCTCACTGTGAGTGGGGCCACCCCTGGGCAGGTGGTCATCCTGGGTTCTATAAGAAAGCAGACTGAGCAAACCATGGGATGTAAGCCAATAAGCAGCACCTGTCCGTGGCCTCTGCATTGGCTCCTGCTTCCAGATTCTTGCCCCTTTCAGTTTCTGTCCTGACTTCCTTTCATGACGATAGTAATACATCCAAATTAATAAGTCATTTCTTTCCTGAAAAAAAAAAGAATGGATGTTCCCTGTAACAGGATTTTCCCTATCCAATTACATTAAAATATTAGTGCAGCAGGAGGCCTGTGATTAGACAGGGGAAAGGGAGGCAGTGCTGAGAGTTGGAGAGGCAGACTGTCTTGGGGAGAGGGAAAGCCAAGATGAAGATGGATGGACAGGAAGGAGAGCCAGATCTAGCATGGTTTTAATAGCCACAGGTAGTTATGGTGTCATAAAAGGTAGACTATTTGGGGTAATTTGTCTAATCTAGGTGGGCAGCTTTTATCATTATCAATTGGGTCTGAAATTATTGTATTGGTATCTTGTGAACTGAGAATTTATTAATTATCTGACTTGTTAATTATAAGCTTCTAGAGTTTTGGTTTACTGGGTTACTGAGATGTGGAAGTATTGATTGCAGGGGTTTATGGGAGAGAGGGAACCAGGGCCTCGGGAGACTAGTGAACCAGAACTGGAAGCACACCATTGGTCGCTTTGGGGGCGGGGATGGGGGCTAGCTAGAGACAGAGCTGGTGGAACTGCACCAGGGCAGAGAGTTGTGGAGGCGAACTCTGTGGGGCTGGCCTGGAAGTGAAGGGAACTTGGGAGCTCCATTCTCATCTCCCCCCACCAAGAGTTGGCAGACAGAGAGAGAAGCCCAGCTACTCTTCTCTCTTCTCTCTTTTTCCTTCTTCCTTCTTCCTTCTTTCTCCTCCTTCTTCTTCCTTCTTTCTCCTTCTCCTTCTCCTCCTTCCTTGTCCTTCTTTCTTCTTCTCCTTCCTTCTTCTTCTTTTCTCCTTCTCCTTCTCCTTCTTTTCTTCCTCCTCCTCCTCCCCCCTCCTCCTCCCCCCTCCTCCTCCTTCTTTCCTCCTCCTTCTTCTTCATTCTTCTTCTTTCTTCTTCTAGACATGGTGAGATTCCGGGTCATTTTTAAGTCACTGTGTGTATACACACTGAAATACATGCTGGGATTTGTTCCAAAATAGAGACTGATAGATGGGGGTGGGAGCAAAGCCAGGCTTGCCCTGACTGGATCACCAAGAAGCTATGTGAGGGAGCTTTGCATTTGAATTTTTCTATAAAATACTTTTTAAAACTTACACTTCAGGGCCAGGTGTGGTGTTACGTGAAGAGTAATTCCAGTGCCTGGGAGGAGAAGGCAGGAGGGTTGTGAGCTTGCGGTCAGCCTGGGCTCATCATTAGTTTTAGGGCAACCTGCACTTCAGAGTGAGACCCTGTCTTAAAAAAATAAAATAAAATATGAAAATTAGATTTCAGTGTAGAGGCCGAGCAGTGGTGGTGCACACCTTTAATCCCAGCACTTGGGAGGCAGAGGCAGGTGGATTTCTGAGTTTGAGACCAGCCTGGTCTACAAAGTGAGTTCCAGGACAGCCAGGGCTACACAAAGAAACCTTGTCTTGAAAGAACAAAACAAAAAAAAACAAAAAAAGATTTCCATGTAGAGTGAAAGAAGAAAATAGCACACCTGCTAAATCAAACGGGGGGAGGGGGGGTACAAACTTCCTCAGGACACAGCTGTGACCAGGTGGGGTCCATCATGATCACTAAACCTCTGTGTGTGGTCAAGAGTTGAACAGAGACCTTTGTTGTTGTTGTTGTTCAATTTGGTTGGGTTTCAGTAGAAAAAGTGAATTGGCTAGGCTGATTCCAGGACAGGCTTCAAATTGGCACTTAAGGAGACTAGGCCTAAATCTCTGTTTCCAAGAACTGAACAATTCCAAGCAAGTCCAGGCCTCAGAAGCTGCCCCAACACCTCACCTGAGGCAAGGACAATGGGTCAGTAGCAGTTTCCAGACTTCCTCAGCATCAGTTTCCAGACCTCCCCAGCAAGTTTCCAGCCCCCACACTCTCGTAATGAAATGTCCATAGAGATGGACCCAACACATTAACATAGAGGTCACCTACCCCGAATTCCCTGATATGCTTTAAATCAAGCCTGGCTCACTTGGTTCTCTCTCTATTCTGGTATTGAGAGACCCCAGCATGCTGGACTTCTGCAGAATAAAACATTCTTTTCGTTTACATACTATTTGAGTCTGGGGTATCATTCTTAGAATCATGACCCTTACAAAAGCACCTAATCTCATTAAGCAAAAATTCCCTCACCTGGAAAGAGGCTATCATAAACCATTTTCCAGGGAAGTCAGGAAGGTTGTTAAAGTAAATTACTATGCATACAAGGTCCAGGGAAGGATCCCTAAGCATCGCTGGCCAGGGCCTATGAGTGACCTTAACCTTTAGCTCTGCAAACATAAGCAAATGACTTCTTTTTTTTTTTTTTTTTTACACCTGTCTATCCTAAAGGAAGCCAGAGCTTTAGCTGACCAGAGGCGGCCAATGAAGGCAAGCAAGCACGCTAACTAGAGAAGCTCTGGGGTTAGACCAAGCAATGCAACTTGATTGCCCTTCTTTGTCTGATTCAGTGGTTCTCAATCACAGAGAACTTTAAAAAATGCCAGGACTTGAGTGTTATCTAGACTGAGTAGGTCAGAATCTCTTCAAATATGTCCTGGGCACAAGAATTGTAAATGATGCCGGGCAGTGGTGGCGCACGCCTTTAATTCCAGCACTTGGGAGGCAGAGGCAGGTGGATTTCTGAGTTCGAGGCCAGCTTCGTCTACAAAGTGAGTTCCAGGACAGCCAGGGCTATACAGAGAAACCCTGTCTCAAAAACAAAACAAAAACAAAAACAAACAAACAAACAGAATTGTAAATGATATCACAAGCGCTGGTTCTACCCATTAGGCAATATAGTCAACTATGTGATTGCTCTTTGGTCTATGTAGTTCGGAGGCATTAAGATCCGGCTTGTTTAAATCCATTCTTTTTATTTTTAAATGTGATCAGATATGTTTAGACTAAGCTGATCCTTTAGCTTCCAAGTGTTGGGATTCAGGCATGGGATACACACGCACGCGCAAGCACACATGCACACATGCACACATGCACACACACACACTCGCACTTAGCTCATTCTTGTATGAGCAGTTTTCAGTGTCTGGATGTGCTCTTCAGGTGTTCTGGAAGGGCAGGCTCTGGTCAGTTGTTCATCTTTGTACCCATCTGGTCGCAGTTGACCTGCCAGTTGCTGACTCAAGAGCCAGTTCATTTCAGATGTCTCCAGTGGAATTTTCCAGTGTGTGTCTGTGCCCTCTGTGGGCTGTATCCCATCTGGTTACACTAGGCTTTGGCTTTGGTAAAGCTCTTAGCTTCCTCTGTAATTGATGTAGACCCCAGCCCAGCTCCTGAGTCACACACACTCCAGGCCAAGGGCTTTTGGAACTCATACACTTGAGTCACACAGAGCTCTTGAACCTGGGAGCCTTGACACCAGCAGGGAGTCTGGCCACACCAGACACCCTGCCCAGAGCTTTGCAATTTCAGCTTCCTCTTTGGTGACTCCGTCTACTCCAGAGTGTTTCAAATGAGGACTATGTTGGGCTGGACTATACAAAAGCCTTGTGCAAGAGAATAGAGTTTCTAGAGAGATAGACACTGTGAAAGTCCAGACTTTCACAGCCAAGGCTCTACCCACTACACAAGCCTTGGGAAGCTAAGGAGAGAAGTATTTCTTATTTTATCCAAGGGTTACTCTTCCTCAAATGCGACGGACACCTGGGTGAGACGTTTTCACCCAGACGGAAGCTCAAAGGGTCCCTTTGCATCCCTGCAACCTTGAGTAAAATGCCTGACCATTCCCTTGACTGGATCCTGGGGTGTGTGATAGGAGCCACTTCCTCAATTCCTGGCAAGCTTGGAGGAGTTGAGGCATGAAGTAATTGGGTAAGCGATGCAGAGCTGTGAGCCTCGGCTGTGTTAATCACACTCAGAAGTCCCCTAGCCTGGAACTTGCCTGTGACTCACCCGCAGGACTTGTTTCCAGGTCTGATTAGGGTTCAGTTTGGGAAATGAAAATGTTCTCAAGAGGGGATGATTTTGCACACACATAAACAAAAACGAAACCCTAAATACATTTAATGCCGCTGAAGTGTTAACTTGAAAGTGATAGACATTATGTTACATCTACTTTATGGGCATAAAACCATTTTAACACGCTCGGTAGCATTTCTAGGAAGCTCCCTGGTGAAACTGCTAGTGCTTACTCAGAGGTCATGTTTTGAGACTCGCCTTGCCTGCCAATAATGACCCTCTACCATCATTTTCAGACTGAGCTCCAGAGTGTAAAGTGTTCTGTGTGGCTGGCTGGTCTCTGGGATCTCCATAGCAACAGTCCACAGCACTACACCACCACCATCTAGATCGAATGCAAATCTCTCCTGCCTTCAGCGTCTTGCTGCTGGGCGCCAGTGCTTTGCATCAAAGCAGGGGCATCTCTTTATTTAGGCAAGTAAATAGAATTTAGTTGCAGGCTCTTTTTCTTTCTTTCTTTCTTTTATGTATATGAGTACACTGTAGCTGTCTTCAGACACATCAGAAGAGGGGGCATTGGATCCCATCACAGATGGTTGTGAGCCACCATGTCGGGCTGAATCCAGTGGATTATTCTCCGGGTCCATTCTGCCGCCACACAGACTAATGGAAGTCTAATCTGAACTCTGCGGCTCTGTTCATAGTGGGTTTTGGTACTCCCACAGCTTGGCCCTTGCTTCTGTTTAGCTCTGCAGTTCTGAGGATGCCCCAAGGGCTCTCCCTGTTGTAATGCTCAGCGCTCAGCGGGCAGCACCTCCTCCCTCCCCTGTAAGAACCACGTGACACAGACTGTGGGCTCTGGGAGCCTGTAAATCAATCGCTCCTTGTCCTTTGTCTCTGCCTTCTAAGACACTTTTCTTCCCCTCTACTCCATTCTTGCCTCTCAGCCAGTTGGCCTTTTTGTTGTTTTTAGAGACAGTTCTCAGTGTGTGGCCCAGGCTAGCCCCAGTGTGTGGCCAAGGCTGGCCTAGAAATTCACTGTGTAGCCCGGATTCACACTGCACTCTGGTTTTGTTGCTTGCCTTGATATCATCTCGTACGGTCCAGACTGGCCCTCGACTCACTGTGTAGCCAAAGATGACTTCCTGCCTCAGCCTCCAGGGTGCTTGGTCACAAATGTGTGCTGGCCTCCCTCCCCCCCCCCCCCAGATCAACCAACAAACTGCTTAACAACTATTAAAATTAGTATTTACAAAGCATCTATGCGTTCTTTAGCAATACACATTGCTTATTTAGTTTTCAATGGTTTTTAAAACATCCATCCATAGGGGCACATATTCTTTCTCAACAATTCAGAAATATTTCCACCACCCAAAAAGAAATCCGAAATTTGGGGTTGGCAAGATGGCTCAGCAGGGACGAGCACTGACTGCTCTTTCGAAGGTCCTGAGTTCAAATCCCAACAACCACATGGTGACTCACAACCACCCGTAATGAGATCTGATGCCCTCTTCTGGTGCGTCTGAAGTCAGCTACAGTGTACTTATGTAAAATAATAAATAAATCTTTGAGCCGGAGCAAGCAGGGACTTAGCAAACATAGTCTGACTGGAGCGAGCGGTATCCTAAAATATTCAATTCTCAACAACCACATGAAGACTCACAACCATCTGTACAGCTACAGTGGACTCACATTAAATAAATAAATAAATAAATAAATAAATAAATAAATAAATCAATCTTAAAAAAAAAAAAGAAATCCAAAATTCACCAACAGTTCTTCATTCTCTTCTCCCCAGCTCCCCCCTCCCTTTCCTGGCTTACTTATTCTGAATATTTCATAGGAACAGAACCACGGGCCATGTGAGATTTCATGTCCTGTGGTTTTAATTCTTTGCACAATGTTTTCAAGGAACAGCCGTGTTGTGGCACATGTTGAAACTTTGCTCCTTTTCATGAGGGAATAATACCCTGTGTGCATAGGTGACATTTATTTATCCAGACACAAATGTCTGTGTCTCCAGCTCCAGGGGTTCTGACACCCTCTTCCAGTGTCTAAGAGTACAGTCACTCACATATGCATGACAGACAGACACACACACACACACACAGAAACACACAATTTTTAAAAATTAATCAAAATCATTTACTGGATTCTGTTCAAAAGTTGAACGTGTTTCTTTCTTTTATCTTGAAGGTAATGTATGTTAATAACCTTCTCCATTTAGCCTCAAGAAAGTGAGCTTCCCTGCCGGTCCCTGCAAGAAGCACCCAGCGGCCATTCTAGATCCATGAAAACAAAGCAAAACCAAACCAAACAACCCAAAGAGAGTCTGGCATGTCACAAGCATGTAATTCCACTACTTCAGAGTGACAGACCGGTCTACGCACCAAGTTCCAGGCCAACCAGAGTTTCTTGGTGAGACCCTGTCTCAAACAAACAAGCAACCAACCAAACTATAAAGTCTCAAATGAACCTACCCCATCCCTAACAAATGCCTGAGGAGTCTACTAGCATATCAAAGCAGACGCTGGCCAGCTCTCCCAGCATCCCTTGGTACCAGTGGCTCCACCCAGCACTTCTCACCCCGCCCTCTACCCCCAAACTTTGCCTCTTCCCTTCCCATTTACCAGCCCCCCCCCCCCCCCCCGTCCCTTTCTCTCCTCCTCACCCCATTCTCCTCCTTCCCCTCCCTCTCCCCCTCCCCCTTTCCCCTCTCCCCCTCCCCCTTTCCTCCTCCTCCCCCTCTCCCTTTTCCTCCCTCTCCCCCTCCCCCTGCCCCTCCTCCCCTCCCCCTTTCCCCTCTCCCCCTCCCCCCTTTCCTCCTCCTCCTCCCCTTCTCCCTTTTCCTCCTTCTCCTCCCCCTCCCCTCCCCCTCTCCCTCCCCCTGCCCCCCCCCTCCTCCTCCTCCTCCTCCTCCTCCTCCCAGGGCCAGGTTCAGTCCAGTCCGGTCCCTTCCAAAAGCCTCTGGCTGTTCTTTCCCTAGTATCTACAATAAAACGTTCTCCGCAACCATACTTAGGAGCGGTCATGCCCTCATTTTCATTCACAAACACCAAGAAAACCTATCCTGTCCCGCGGGATTCAGTTATTCGTGGGTGCGAGGGAGACCGCAAACCTGGAAGGAGATGGGAGGAAAAGAAAGAGAGCCGGAGACCAGGAAGGATACCTATCGAGGTCTCGTTAATTATGCTGAGGTGCCTTCTTTTAAAGCATACATCGAGAGGAATATGGGAGGGGTGGAGGGAGAATTATACAAAGAACAAAGGAGTGGGCATCTGCTGACATGGGGGCTGAAGTCAGGCGCCAAACAGCCGGCACTCTGCATCTTATCTCTGGAACATAGATCCTCTTTGACAGCCTTGGGTGTTAGGCTGGGCTCAGGCATAGCTCATGTCCTTGGATGTCATGGGAACTCAGGAAGAGATAGGGAAGAGGGGACTATTATTCAACTTTACAGCCTTAGGTGTTAGGAAGGGAATAAGGAGGAAGGGGGTGGCAACCAGCTCTTAGCACAAGGCCATTTGATTTGTTAAAGAGATTTGTGAAGGGATCACTTTCTCACGGGATGGTCTCTGACAAAAACCCACAGTGACTAAGTATAGACTGTCCCATTCAATTTCTCTAAAACTGAAAAATTCAGTCACCCAAGCTCTGAGTTTCACTGATCCCACCACAGCTGCCTCTTGGAGAGGACTCAGGGAATGCTCTCCTGGGTTGGGGGCCAGAACCCCGTTATCTAGCTGTGTATAGTTGCGGGTGCTTTAGCTTCCTCTGAAGGAAATACCGTGAAGAAGAGTCAGGCTTGACTACTTGGCTACTGACTCGGCTGTGTCCCAACTAAACTTTGAGAAAAGTGTGGGAGACACTGGACTCACCTGCAGGGACCGTTGGAAGAGTGGAGCGTGGAGGGAAGGCGTCTCTGAAAGGTGTCAGAATACGGACCAAGAATGAAGCTGTCTGAGAACTCTGAAAGCTTATGAGAAAACTCCAAGGAAACAAGACAGGGGTCTTGTGACGTCTATTTCTTCTAAAGATGGGATTGTTTTTGGAATGTGCTTTTGTGCCCCTCCAGGGGTAGTGAGTTTACTTATGATGACCAATTATCTTATACTTGTTAATCAAAAATGTTTCCAAGCATGGCCGTTCTTAAGTTTGTATACAGTTTGATGTTGTGTGAACTTTGCCTGTATGACCTTGCTTAACCCCTAGAGCATAAATTGTCTGATGTTCTGAATAAAGTTAGCTAGTGCATGCATCAGTCCACCTCACTTTTAGGCTTCATTTGATCCCGACTCTAGAACCAAGACAAAGGAAGTGACTATCCTTTCAAGTCTACAGAGAATCGAAGGAGATTTTGCTGAAAGAGAACACATTGCCTTTAGTCTTGTGGCCGGAACTCAGCTAGGGCCTAGACTTGGGAGAGCTCTGGAGATCTTTGTAGGGATGGGACCCCTCCAACACCTGAGGCAACAAGACCATGCTGAGGTTGGACGGGACTGGGGAGCCTTTGTGCAAGGCTTATACATCTATGGCAAGCTTCTGTCTCCCACCCAGTGAGACCCAGGGCAAAGCCCATGCAGATGCAGCCTGTACATATTTTATGGTTGAAATATTTAACATGGTAAAAAATATTTTACATATTTTTGGTTGAAATTCTCAAGGTATAACCCCTGTCTGAACTACTCATGCATTACAATAATTTTCTAGTTGTTGCAATTCTAATTATTCATAAACAAAACCCAATACAATGAAACAATTATTCATGTGTCATGAATAACCACAAAGTTGTATTAACCAAACAGGAAGCAACGTCTTTTTTTTTTTTTTTTTTTGGTTTTTCCAGACAGGGTTTCTCTGTGTAGCCCTGGCTGTCCTGGCACTCACTTTGTAGACCAGGCTGGCCTCGAACTCAGAAATCCGCCTGCCTCTGCCTCCCGAGTGCTGGGATTAAAGGCGTGCGCCACCACGCCCGGCTAGGAAGCAACGTCTTAGCCCCTTAAAGAATGAGGCGGGGAACCCATCTCATCATATGTAAATAAGGGTCATCAGAGCTTTTTACTGTGCTGATCTTACACAAACACACACACACACACACACACACACACACACACACACACACACACACACACATAAACACATATATATGTTCGTATCCAGATTGTCTAAATGAGACTTCAAAAGAACTCAAGATTACCAGATACTCCGTCCTTCCTGGTCATACTGGTAACCTTTCTTTTTTCAATCATAAATAACTTTCTTTGTCTTATAAAATATATGACTTCAAATTTAAGAATTCACCCAGTAACATTTTAGCTTACTTTACCAGCCTTAGTATTTTGTTTTGTTTTTTTAAATATTGTCCTATATGTTCTCATGTATTTATATTTTTTAAGTTTTTATTTATTTTGCTATGTATTTTAATATGTTACTCTGATAATGATTCTAGGTTATGTTAGAACTTTAAAGTAATTACTAAAAAAAAAAAAAAAGAAAAGAGTTAATTACTAAAAACAAAGCATAGAACAGTCACAGAACTCTATAGACAACATGTTTTTTTTTAACAGATGAATTTATTTTTATTACTTATGTGAGTCTGTTCTGCTGGCATGTATGTCTGTGTACCACATGTATACCCGATGTCTAGTGAGACAAGAAGAGGGTGCCACCCCCCCTGGAACTGGATTTATACTGTTGTGAGCCACCATGTGGATGCTGGGAACTAAACCTGGGTCTTCTAAGAACAGCAAAGGTTCTTAACCCCTGAGCCACGCATGTCATTAGCCCCTACTTTGACAATTTGTTCTCTTTTTTTATTTATTCTTTTCTCACACATTACACCCCTCCCTCCTCTCCTCCCAGCCTGATTCCCCCCCCCCCCAACCTCACCTCTCCCCCAGATCCATTCCTCCTCCTCCCTTCTCTTCAGACAAGGGCAGGCTTCCAAGGGGTATCAAACAAACATGGCATAGCAACTTATAGTAAGACTAGGCACTGGCATTTTAAATTTGCCACATTAGAATAGTATTTGTCACAATATAGTAGAGAACAGAAAATTTGGCCCCCTTTTCGTGTATTTATTGATATATGAAATAGTCAACATCACTGTATAGAGGGATGAATACCCGCCTTATGAGGGCATTACTCTAACAATGTCCTCATATCAAGGTCATTGTAAAAGTAAGGCAAAGCTACAGATATTACACATCTGTGTTTCCAAGAATGACAGAAGTGAGCAGTGGTCCTCTTTTAAATTCACTGGGGAAATATTCCTAACAAACTTTAAAGGTTATAGTGCACTTGAACCATGCAGATCCTGAATTAGAAATATGCATTACCTTTTCTTTTTGCATTGTGTGTGTGTGGTGTATGTATGTTTGTGTGTGTGTGAGTGTGTGCGCAGTGCTATGTTTGTGTATGTGTGTTTATGTGTGTGTGGTATATGTATGTTTATGTGTGTGCATAGTGTATGTGTATGTATGGTGTGTGTCTGTGGTGTGTGTATGGGTATGTGTAAGTATGTGCATGGGATATGTATATGGTATGTGTAAGGTACATGTGTGTGGTGTATGTGTGGTGTGTGTGTGGTGTGTATATGTATAAGGTACATGTGTGTGTATGTTATGTGTTGTGTGTGTGTGTAATGTATGTGTGTGGTGTGTATGTGCTGTGTGTGTAAGGTGTATGTGTAGGGTACATATGTGTGATGTGTATGAGTATGTGCATATAAATGTGCTTGTGCCACACTGCATGTGTGGAGAGTTCAGAGGACAACTTGCAATACAGGAGTTTGGTGTCTCCTTCCACCAAGTGGGTTCCATGGATTGAACTCAAGCCTGCAGGCTTGAGCCATCTCACCAGCACAGATACACATTATTCTTAAGGCACTTGAGTCAGAATCTAAGTTCCAGTTGTGTAAAATCCTGCAGAGTGTACAAATCTTCTATCTTTGTATGCTGTGGTTCACAACAGCCTGATCTTCAGCCCACTTCCATGACCTGGCATTGGGTACACAGGAAAAGTCACAACAAGTGTGTCCCTTTATTTTGCTTTTTTAAAATTTTGTATGTGTATGGGTGTTTTGCTTGCATGTATTCTTTGGACCACACAAATGCCTGGTGCCTGATGGAGCCAGAGAGAGCATCAGATTCCCCAGAGCTGGGCTACAGTCTGTTGTGAGCTGATATGTGGGTGTTGGGAATCTAACCTGGGTCCTTGGCAAGAGTAGTCAATGCTATTAACCACAGAACCATTTTGCCAGTCCTTCCACATTTCTTGTTTTGTTTTGTTTTGTTTTGTTTGTTTGTTTGGTTTTAGTTTTTTCGAGACAGGGTTTCTCTGTGTAGCCCTGGCTGTCCTGGAACTCACTTTGTAGACCAGGCTTGTCTCAAACTCAGAAATCTGCCTGCCTCTGCCTCCGAAGTGCTGGGATTAAAGGCAGGCTCCACCACCGCCCCGCTGTTCTACATTTCTTAAGTAGTGCTCTTGAGTTGGACACGCCCACCTGCAGTCAGGAGGCAGAAGCCCTCCGGAGAGGGGATCCTGAGCTTCAGCTAGCCTGAGCTACTTGGTGTGACTTAATCTCAGCTGATGACAATGGTACGCTTGCTTCACTTGTAGATAAAGAAAAATGAAAGTGGTGATTCTGATGGCTCTTCTTGTGCTCACAGCTCACTGTGTACCAGTAAGTAACCTCTGAACAAATGTCCGTGTCTGCAAACGAGCTTTACCGCATACATCCTGAATCTTTACTTATACTCAGTCCTGAAATAAGGACAACAGACCACCCCAAGAGCAAAGCAGCACCTCCATTTTATTTAGGAGCTTCTCTGGACCTATAAGGAAGTAGATCTTTCAATCTATTTGGAAAGACCTTGTTAGAAAACCAAGAGCAGTATGTAGCCATGGACACAGGAAGCTCTCCCGGCCTCAGGGCACAGCTGTGGTTCACAATCTTGGCTGCCCTTTGGACACCTTTGGGAGACTTCACAAAGTTCTGACATCTGGGTGCCACTCCCCGAATCTGGCTTGACTGGTCTGGGGTTGGGGCCAAGTGTCTGGAGGTTCACAAGGTCCTGGGTGACTCTCCCACTGGTGGCTGGGCTGAGGACCATGGAGGAAGACGCACACTCACTCAGTGATGGACATGGAGTGGAGCGAGCCTGAGGCAGGGCAGTCTAGACCATACAGCCCCTATTGTCACTGCAGAGAAAGAAGAGAGAGACTGTCACTCAGACTCACAGTGGTGTCCAATCCGAGGCTCGCAGCCCATGGGCATCTCAGGGCAGCTCTGGATACAGCCCAACACACTTGCAGATGACTGTATCAGGGGGCTGGGGCATCTCAGGGCAGCTCTGGATACAGCCCAACACACTTGCAGATGACTGTGTCAGGGGGCTGGGGCGTCTCAGGGCAGCTCTGGATACAGCCCAACACACTTGCAGATGACTGTGTCGGGGGCTGGCCGTCTGGAGAGGATTCTCATTCTTCTTGATAAGACACTGTGGTTGTGCTTTCCATTTCCACAGGTATCAAGATTCCCTGGCAAGATTGTCCTTTACTATCCTTACTTCAACTGGAAGGTAAAGTCCACCCCCCCCCCCCGCCCCGCCGGGCATCAGTTCTTCCCTTCCTCTTTAGAAAGATATGATTTAGAGAAAAGGATCACACAGACACTGTTACATAGGCACACACACACACTGTCATACACTAAACAAACAAACAAACAGAAGTCAAGTGACTAACTAATTAGTCAGAAATTAGCAAATTGTTTTGTTTGACATCTTTAATGTCTACCTGTGTTTTCCTCTCAGATACTCACGCCTCATAGTCTAGGTTTCTTAGATACATCTGTTATGATGTTCAAATCCCTCTCAAAGTTGCACGTAATATGTTTCCTTTAGAGAACTTTATGTCAATCAGTAAACCTCTTTTCTTTTCTTCCCTTTTTGTCAAGAAATCTGGCAGCCACCTTTGTACTTTTTTTTTTTTTTTTTTTTTTTTTTTTTGGTTTTTCAAGACAGGGTTTCTCTTTATAGCTCTGGCTGTCCTGGAGCTCACTTTGTAGACCAGGCTGGCCTCGAACTCAGAAATCTGCCTGCCTCTGCCTCCCGAGTGCTGGGATTAAAGGCGTGAGCCACCACGCCCGGCTGTACTTTTTTTTTTAGCTGTTGTCTTTGACTCAAATTTAAACTATAGGTGGTGGCCTCTTGGCAGTCCCCTGATGCTTCAAATCTTCCCGAGGATGCTTACTATGCTCAGACAGCTACCAAGTGGCTTCTTCTTTCATACTTTAAATAGAAGAGCAGAGATAAGTGTGCGTCACTGCCCAGCTAACCCCCAGCCCCCTCCACTTCTGTATGATGACCCTGAAGCAATCTGTGTAAATGTTTTCTTAAGAGAGCTTTCTTCAAAACATTGGAAAATACACTTAGCCGGGCAGTGGTGGCGCACCCCTTTAATCCCAGCACTCCAGAAGCAGAGGCAGGCAGATTTCTGTGAGTTTGGGGCCAGCCTGGTCTACAGAGTGAGTTTCAGGACAGCCAGGGCTACACAGGGAAACCCTGTCTTGAAAAACCAAACAAAAGCAAAACACACTTAAACTTAGAGTCGCTAACAATCAACTGAGCTGTGACCATTCCTTTCCTTCTCTTGCAGCACTGCCAGAGGTTCTGTGAATTCTTTAAAATCTGTGTAAGTTTTTATTCTCTGTTTTATTCTCTAGTGCTCAGAGAGGATGAAGACTTGGGGGAGATAAAGCGGAAGGTGGGGAGTAGAAGGATCTGATGACTTTGGACACTCTGCCAACCCATAGCTTCTTTTTCATAAAGCCCTAAACCATCATTTAGCAACTAAAATACTTACCTCTCCCCCCCAAATAAAGAACTACCATACTGTTTCTTGAAAATGCTAAAGGAGGCGGCTTTCAATTGTTATCTATGAAAATATCTGAGGGTTTTTTTTAAAGAAAGAGAACACTTGTTTAAAATCTCATAATTACAATTAAAAAACAAAAACAAAAAAACTTCAAAACTATGTTTTCAAAGTTCTTGTTTGGGACCTACCTGGAGACTTGACCCGGCAGTTAAGAACCCTTGCTGCTCTTGCTGAGGATCCAGGTTTGGTCTCCAGCACCTACATGAGCCATCATGACCATCCATAACACCAATTCCAGACGATCAGATGCACTCTTCTGACTGCAACTCCGAGGAACCAGACTTTGGGTCCCAGCTCCCACATGACAAGCAGGGTGTCCCCACAGACCTGTCGCCTAGGATCCCGGGTAGATGGACAGGAAGATGACTTCCTGGCTGGGAAAGATCCCTGCCTGAAAGGAGAGAGGCAGAGAGGGAGGGAGGAGGACGCCTAGTGGCCTCTTCTGACAGCAGCATGTCGGCACACAGATAAGATGGATCTTATTACCCCACATGTGGGAAGCAGAAGTTAGTAAGAGGAGAACAAAATGTAAAAGAGTCTGGTCTTGTTGAGAATTCTTCCCACCCTTCCCATATATATCACTTAAAAACATTATTACACAAAATAGCCATGTCATTTTTATGAATACATATACTAGCTGTGTGATTTTTATATATCATTTTTTTATAAGTGCATTTCTGTCTTGATTCTTGTTTCTATCAGAGGAAGCCACCAAGGAACAGAAGAACTACCGTGGTCCCATCATTTCCACTCACAACAGAAGCTGACCTTTCCCTGACTGGGGGTCCTCTTACTCCCGCGGGGAGATTCGAGATAGTAGGGTTCCTCACAGCCCAGAGAAGCCTCTTCCCCCACACAGTGCCCATGCTACAGTCGGATCATGCTTCCAGCTCTTGTACCACACACAGTTACTCCTTCCTACATGATGCGTCAATAAAAAGCTTACGTCACACTGTGTACCGTGTAACTGTGTCGGGCAGGTCTTGTCAACTTGACCCAAACCTACACATGTTCAGGAAGAGGGAATCTCTCTTTTTAAAAAATTCACCTACTTTTATTTTATGTGCATTGCTGTTTTGCCTGCATGTATACGAGAGTGTTAGGTCTTGGAGTATACAGACAATTGTGAGTTGCCATGTGGGTGCTAGGATTTGTACCTGCGTCCATCATTAAGTGGTTAAGTCAGTGTCCATAGCCACTGAGCCATCTCTCTAGCCATAGGACAAGGGAATCTCATCTGAGGAATTACCTCCATCAGACTGGCCTGTGCAGATGCCTGTGGGGGTGTTTTCTTGATTCAAATGATGTAGGCGGCCCATGTACCGTGGGTGATGCTATAGTGATATAACAGGTGTACTTGGGCTGTGTAAAAAAAGGCTAACAGAGCAAGCCAGGGAAGCGAGCAGGAAGAAGCTTTCCTCAACCATCTCTGCCAAAGTTCCTGCGATGAGCTTCCTGCTTTGGCTTCTCTCAGTGATGGACTCTAACCTGTAAGCTAAATACAAATTCTTTCCCCAAGCTGGTTTTGATCAGTGTTTTACCAAGCACAAAAAGCAGACTATAGGGGCTGGTGAGATGGCTCAGTGGGTAAGAGCACCCAACTGCTCTTCCGAAGGTCCAAAAGTTCAAATCCCAGCAACCACATGGTGGCTCACAACCACCTGTAATGAGATCTAATGCCCTCTTCTGGTGCGACTGAAGACAGCTACAGTGTACTTACATATAATAAATAAATAAATCTTTAAAAAGCACACTATAATAATAATAATTATATAATATATAAGTATTTGTTTATTTATTATGTCTCCCACCATTACCAGGTCTTTGTAGAAGAATCAGGAAAATAAAAGCAATTAGGAAATAGTTTATTTGTCTGTCTTGTCTTTTCTTCCTCCCTTTCTTACTTTTCTTACTCTCTCTTTCTCTCTTTCTCTCTTTCTCTCTTTCTTCCTTTCTTTCTCTCTCTCTCTCTCTCTCTCTTTCTTTCTTTCTTTCTTTCTTTCTTTCTTTCTTTCTTTCTTTCTTTCTTTCTTTCTCTTTCTTCCCTTTTTCCTTTCTTCCTTTCTTCCTAATCAAAGGTCTAGCTAGAAATCAGGGATTCCATCATGCAGAACAAAAATGGAAATAGCAATACAGAGAGGGCAGCCTACGTTCCATGCTGTAGAATGCGGTGGGTAAAGGGAGGATGTCTCACCCCTGCATTCAAGGCCTTGAGCAGACTCCATGGGGTGTGTCTAGCAAACAGAGAGGGCATCCTGACTCCTTTAATTATGATTTAAATGTATAAAGTCAAGGGGATGTGCATTTAAATTTGCCTCAGTTGGGAGGGAAGGGCTCTCTGTATCTGCCCATGAAGCAAAAAGGCAATCACTGGTGACTTGTCTCCTCTATCTCTGTGAACACAGAGTCTATCTCTCAGGAAGGGTACAGTAATAGTAGCCGTGGCTCATCATTTGTGAAGGATGTCAACAGTCTACTCATCCATCTGTCCCTCTGGGATGCGGAGTCACCACAAGCCGTTCATGAAGGATTCAGAGGCTTCTCTGGGAAGTGTTTGGAAGCTCAGCTGGAGGAAACGGGCTCATGCCTGAAGAGTGGAGGAGTCAGTGGGGGAGACTTCCAAGCTTTTTGGAAGAGTACAAATGATCAGGAGTGAACCCCAGATATTAGTACTGTTTGGGTTTGGGTTTTTTGCTTTGTTCACATTGATTATGCCCTGGTTGTTCCCTCTTGAAGTATGAAAGTAATCATACTGGCTGGTTCTATGCCAACTTGACACAAGTTAGAGTCATCAGAGAGGAAGGAGCCTCAGTTGAGAAAATGCCTCCATAAGATCCAGCTGTAAGGCATTTTCTCAATAAGTAATCAATTGGAGGACCCAGACCATTGGGGGTGGCGCCATCCCTGGGTTGGTGGTCCTAGGTTCTATAAGAAAGCAGGCTGAGCAAGCCAGGGGAAGCCAACCAGTTGAGCAACATCCCTCCATGATCTCTGCATCAGCTTCTGCCTCTAGATTCCTGCCCTGCTTGGGTTCCTGCACTGACTTCCTTTGGTGATGAACAGCAGGGTGGAAGTCTAAGCTGAATGAATCCTTGGTGCTTGAGGTACCTGTCTGGCCTGTGACATAATTCTCTAACAGGAAGGTCAACTAGTAAGTAGGGCTTTCTGGTGCTGGTCCTCCTGCATCTAGGCAAAGAGCTGAAAGTGAAGACTTGACAGTAGATTCTGTTATACCCTGTGCACATGCCTTCCATATGGGCACACATGGCTTCCTAGCCCATGTCCTTGCAGACCAGGGCTCTGTGTTTCCCTCTCACACTTAAACTTTTCATTTACAAATCCCTCATTCCCATAAAGCTAGGCACTTCATGAAGAGATTTCTACTCAAGCACTGCCATGAGTGAACTGCAATCAGGCAAGGTACCCACTGGTCTCGATTTGTTTAATAGCGCTTAGGCCAGCACATGGCTGTGAGTCACTTCTGGCCATAAGGTAGGAGACAAATTGACGTTAGGCTTTGAGTATCAACCCTTAAAACAATTATTTTACCAACAATGGTCAGCAGTTCTTTCAATCAAACTTGTATGGCACAATAGACTTCATTCTAATCAGTAGTTCTCAACCTTCCTGATGCTGTGTGACCCTTTAATACAGTTCCTCATTTATGGTGACCACCATAAAATTATTTTCATTGTACTTCTGTACAGTAAACTTTGCTACTGTTATGAAACCTAACGTAAATATCTGATATAGAGGACATCTGATTGATTTGAGACCCTCATGGAAGGGTTGTTCCACCTCCACACCATCACTTCTCACAGGTTGAGAACCGCTGTTATAGAGGGATGTGAGATAACAATACTTAGCACCTAGTACCCATGTTCCATCCAGAGGCTTGGTGGCTACATATGGACAGTGTCTTGGCTTCCGTCACTCAGCCTGTGCTTCCCTAAGCCCATACCTGTTTAGGAGGAATGCAATACCTGGGTTCATTCGACAGCTTTATCACCTCCATAGAGATTCCTGTCCACGCAAAGATCCATAATTGCAAGTTTCATGGCACACAGTTAGCTCCCAGCATATAACATTCTTCAGCTAGCTTAACTTGGTAATTGCCAAGAAGACAATGCTGTGAGCTGTACTCAAGGTCACTTTCCCGAATAGGCTTAAATGTGTTAGGCAACCAAGTTCAGGGTCGTACCTACGGGAAGTTGTCAGCTGGTTTGGAGGAAAGAGTTCCAGAATATTAATAGGAGACAGATGGGTGGGGCACCATGGGTATGCAGCTTAGTGGTAGGGTGTGGGGGAAGCCTTGGTTCAAGTCCCAGGGACCAAAATACATACATACATTCATACACACACACACACACACACATGACAAATTGTCGGTGGCCAAGCTGTTACTTTGGAAAGGTGCATGACTGTGGTGCAAGTCACACTTGACTTATGGCAAGGCCTGAGGAGTTGGGTTCCCACATGGCAAGGACCTGTGGGAATATTTGTGCAGAATCTCCTGGCCTTTCCCAAGGGAATGCTTGGTTCACTCTCGCCTTGCCTTTGTGTTCATGGCTTTGCTAGTGCAATTTTTACTTTCACTTTGTGACAGACATTTCCCCAGAATCTGAAAAAGATAGCTCAGGCCAGAATTCATCCTTGTTAGTCTCTCAGAACTGTGGGAGCGGAATAAATCACAAGTCCTCTGTTATTTATGGTGATGTGCTTCAGTCAACACAAGGCCCTGGTTTGGCTGCTTCGGTTACTTCATTCTCTCTCAATGAAAACTTAGTTCTGACAACAATTTGCCCACCAACCTGTTCCAAACCACAGTCAGATGAGTATCAAAAGGCTTAAAATGTCTTGCTGGGTTGTTGGTTCCAAGGCTTTAATAGGAACATTCAGAGGTGAGCCAGGCAACCATGAGGAGCTGACTTGGGCTACTAAGCTGCAGAAAGCCCTGGGCATGAGAAGAATTAGATCTCCTGATTACCATATGGGGAGATGCTAGGGGTCAATAATGAAATCATGAAATAATGAAAGCATGTGGTCCATCACCTCTCTATACTGCGACCTCAATTGCTGCCAACCACTTGGTTATGTATTAATGTGCTGGGTTAGATATTAACTGCTTGCTGAAGCTGCGTTTCCTCTTTCTTGGTACAGTTCATGAGTTAGCAGGAAACCCTGGAGATGGGGGAGAAGGAAGAGGGCATTATCGTTAAATATAAGAAGTTCTTAAAAGAGACCGCATGTGAGAAAATGAGAAGGTATTTAGATATGTGACATTAGTTCAAAATCCCATCATCCTCATCACATATTAGATACATTTATGTATAATAGCTCATTTAAGAAGTAGATCTCTTTAAAAAAAAAAAGTAGATCTCTTGATTACATAATGGGTTGTCACTTCTCTGAAACAAGGAAAATCAACATTAGCCTATGATATTCCCCATGTATGAACACTTTGAACTGCAGTACTAACTTGCTGAGGTCAGCAGGGTAAATGACTCCTGCTTTGAATTTTTAGATTTCTTTTATGAGTATTTTGCCTGCATGTATGCATGTTTATCACATGTATGCCTGGTTCCCTCAGAGATAAGAAGAGGGTGTCAAATATCTCAGAACTGGAGTTATAGATGCGTGTGAGCTACTATGTTGGTGATAAGATCTGAACCCGTGTGAGAGCAAGTGCTTTAAATTGATGTCTCTCTAGTCTAGGAAAAAAGTGTTTGTGATAAAAACCAGACTATGAGCACATCTGACAGGTTTGTTGACATCATCAAGCTAGTGAGAATCTAGCACCACACAGCTAGCAACACAGGGCCATGCCTCCTGCTCCTTGGTTGACAACCACCGTTGCTTGTCAACAGAGTACAGCACTCAGCAGACAATGGGTGTGCAGGAGATACTTGAACATTGCAGACTCACTACCTTGCTTGTTTCCAAGTTGTGTCAATCCATTCCATATCTGTAGAGCTGTGCTTTGGGGCTCCAAGGATAAGAAGCCGCCCATGTTTAACATTGAACTTCCTTGCATTGCTGTTTACCAGATATATTTTTCTGGCTCCAGGAACTCCAGATTACCACATCTGTTTCCCAGGGGAACGTGCCTATAGATAAGCATGTGCACTTGGACCTCAGGGTCAGCAAGACCACAGGAAACATAGCCTTTCATCACCTGCTCCTCTCATCTTGAACTCGGCAAACCATGTTGCCCTTTCCAGGAATTGGTTTTGATTTCTTTCTCTTCCTCCTCTATCCCCTAGATATTTGCAGTTTTAAGTCCTCTTAGCTCTACCTGCAGAGTGCATCTCCACCCCTACCGCTTTAAACTTCTTTACCGCTAAATACAGTCTGATCCATGGCAATAGCTTCTTATATGGTCTCTTGAGTTCATGACCTCTGCCCCAGACAATTCTCAACATAGGAGAGATGGGATCTATGGAGAGTCGTGTATCTAATCACTCTTCTGGCTTCTCATCCAACTCTGAACAACATGCAGACTTCTTTCCAAAAGCTACAGAGCACTTGACTGTGTATTTATTGGTACTTACTCTAGAATGTAAGTTAAACAGGGCTTTTGTCTTTCCCTCTGTATCCTCAGTGCTTGGAGCTGAATCAATGAGTTTTGCTTTGGCAGTGAAGATGAGTTCTGTGGGGCAGAACAAGGCCTGTCTTAGTGCGTGCTCCATTTCTGTGAAGCATCACCATGACCACAGCACCTCTTAATAAGGAAAGCATTTAATGGGTGCTGGCTTATGGTTTCAGAAGTTTCATCTATTATCTTTATTGTGGGGAACATGGCAGAACACATGCAGACCTGGTGCTGGAGAGGTAGCTCAGAATCTAAAGTCAAAAGGAGAATAAGTCACTGGGCTTGGTTTTTGAAAACTAAAGCCCACTTCCAGTGACACACTTCCCCCAACAAGACCACACCTACTCTAACACGGCCACACCTCCTAATCCCTCTCAAGTAGTGCCAGTCCCTAATAACCAAGCATTCAAATATATGAACCTACGGGAACTATTCCTGTTCAAACCAGGTCCTAACCTGGTTGCAACAAAATGATGAAACTTACAAATTTGATTCCTATCAGCATAATTCCAGATAAGTAACCGATTAACCTGTGCGCTGGGACTTTGGACAGCACCGTCTTTGAGAATAAAGACAGTTCTCAGCAATTAAGACTGTGACACTGCAGAAGTGTCAACGTCACTCTGAAGGGCCAGTAATGGTGAAGGGCTTGGCAGGGTCGCATCTGAGAGGCTCCCATCACATGGACACAACTCATTCTCCTCAGAAAAGCAAGTGTCTGGGCTGTTCAGATGAGGATGGAAAGAAAGAAAGAAAGAAAGAAAGAAGAAAGAAAAGAAAGAAAGGAAGATGGCTACTTTTACCATCTGCAGTCAGGTACAGAGGTTGATCGAGGTGTCATGCTGGCCTCAGGTCATAATGGCAGCAGTGGGACAGTGGTAGGCAGGGGAATGGTGCACTCTTCAGGGGTACTCTGTTATAGACAGCCATCTTTTTTCTTTTAATTTTATGTGCATTGGTGTTTTGCATGCATGTGTATGTATGTATATATATATGAGGATGTTGGATCTCTGGAACAGGAGTTAACAGCTGAAAGTTGTCATGTGGTTGCTGGGAATTGAACTGTAGGTCCTCTGGAAAAGCAGCCAGTGCTCTTAATGGGTTGCTGAGCCATCTCTCCAGCCCTCATCTCTCTCTCTCTCTCTCTCTCTCTCTCTCTCTTTAAAGACAGAGGACGACTTCTGTTTCAAAAATTAGTTGTTCATTAGTGACCTGCGCAAGCCATCTCTGTACTCAGGACAAATGATAGAAATTAGCTTCAGCCTTTGCTATCCTGACTTAAGTAATGTCCTCAAGCCCCTTGTATTCATTTAATATGTATAGGTTTTGCCTGCATTTACATCTGTCCACCATGTGCATGCCTGGTACCCATGAAGGCCAATGAAGGATGTGGCTATCCTGGGACTAGAGTTAGACAGTTGTGAGCTGCTGTGTGTGCTATGACTTGAACCTGGGTCCTCTGCAAGAGCTGGTGCTCTTAGCTCCTACTGCCCGTGCCCAGCTCTTTTTTGAGATATTCTTAGTTATGCAGTCCTAGAACTGTAGCACAGCTGGCCTAGAACTTGGGGCAATTCTCCTTGCTTCAGCCTTAGGTTATGGGGTTAAAGCTCTGAGCTGCCACACATTGCAAAATCTACTTTTTAAAAAAATTCCAATCTGAATGTAAATATTAAAACTACCCTCCAGAACTTGCTGCTGAAGACACCACATTCTGAGATTGAGAACACAGAGAAATCAAGCTGGTACTCACCCGAAGCTTCGTCTTTACTGCCTAGCCTTAGAGTGCTGGAATGCGCCAGGCAGGGGTGGCGCACGCCTTTAATCCCAGCACTTGGGAGGCAGAGGCAGGCGGATTTCTGAGTTCGAGGCCAGCCTGGTCTACAGAGTGAGTTCCAGGACAGCCAGGATTGTACAGAGAAACCCTGTCTCGAAAAACCAAAATATAAAAAAGAGTGCTGGAATGCGTTCTATGCATTACTGGAGAAGAAAAGTAAGCATCCATTTTACCCAGCTGTGAACTCCGCAAGCTCTGATAAAAACATGTCTACTGGGACAGAAGTGGCACAAATATCACAGGAGTAACCAAACACTCTTTGATGAAACTCATAGCTAACAGTGTTAACAGGCCAACAGCCTGTGGCTAGATGGGTCCCAGGGAGAGGCCCGGCTCCTCTTACCTTGATAACTGGACACAGTTTTAAACTGCTTCCAAATGACTTATCATCATACCCAGAGACCCGTGTCTCTCTCAACCCTCAGCAGAAAAGCTTCTATTCACAACAACGGAAATCAGTACAGACACCCACAAGTGGTCGAGATGCAGAGAGGAAGAGACTTTGGAACGCTCAGCCCTAAGTGGAGCGTCTGTAGCACACACACCCCCGTCCCAAGGCTCAGGCATCACCACATAGGAGGGGATGGAAAGCCACAAGTGTTGGGGAAGCAGTGCTTTTGGTAGTCATGTACTGAACAGAGGAACTCACAGCAATTGTAAGACACACACAAGTTGGGTCAACGCTCATGCTAGACATGATGCCAGCGTGGGAGCCAGGAGTGAGCAGTCACTCCCACCCTTTGCTGGGGAGCTATGGCCAACTGAGAGCTCCCAAGAAAGGGTCAGTTTCTTCAAGGGTACAGGCCCTGGGAGATAGGTAGTTTAGTGAAAGGCCACATACATTAGACTTGGTAGGGAGAAAGTTTCATGGGTAGGGAAGGGGCTGTGGATCTGGAAGGAGCTAAGGTAGGTAGGTAAATATGACCAAAACACACTGTATAGAATTCTCAAAGACCCATTAAAAAAATAAGAGGAGCTGGGCAGTGGTAGCACACACCTTTAATCCCAGCACTTGGGAGGTAGAGGCCAACCTGGTCTACAAAGTGAGTTCCAGGACAGCCAGGGCTACACAAAGAAACCCTGTCTCAAAAAACCAAACCAAACCAAACCAAAAAAACAAACCCCAAAACCCACGTCCAAAACCTCTTGCACTCTGGCACCTGCTCCAATTCGTCCCTTCTCTCTCACAGAACCCTGGTCACTGGCTTCAGTGGGAATAACGCTCCGAACATCCAGTTTAATGCTGAGAAAGGGAAGACTTGGTTTCAGCAGTAAGAACGGCCTCCACAGGCTCACATATATGAATGCTTAGTCACCGGGGAATGACTTTGACAGGGTTACAAAGATTAGGAGATGTGACCTGACTGGAGGAGTGTGTCTTTGAGGTTTCAAACGCCCATGTCAGGGAGGGTGTGTGTGTGTGTGTGTGTGTGTGTGGGTCTTTCTGCCTGCCGATCAGGATGTCGCTCTCCTCCACTCCTCCAGTGCCACATGTGCTACCCTTGCTCCCACCATGATCATGGACTCCACTCCTGAAAAAGTAACCAATTTCTCAATTTAACGTTTTGTTTCTGAAGAGCTGCCTTGGTCATGAGTGCTCTTCTGGGCAGTAGAACACCGACTACAAGAAGCCTCCTTAGCATTTCCATTTGCCTTACTTCTTATAGTGAACAGAACACTTCGTTACAATCTAAACAAAGGGAACAATGACAGAGATTAAGTGAACATAATATCTATTTTTATTATGAAAACATTAGACTTTGACACATTGCTTCATTTGCTTTTTAAAAATCTATTATCTGACTTACACCTATTCAGCAAAAATGCCAATAAATTACATAAATCATAGTGTGGGATTTTTTAAAACTAAGAACATGTTTTATGATAATCAAACAATTCTAAATCCCAGCTATATGAACTGCTGACTATAATCTCTTTTCCATCTTTATCCTAAACAGAGAGAAAAGCAGCCCCATTAATACACTGCTCCCGTTCCTCAGAACGCCCTCCACACTTGGGGACAATCTTTCCTCTCAGTAGGCAGACTGTGGCCCTGCTGGACGGCAAGCACTCACTTGGAACTGTCCCATCCTGATCTCGGGGAAGCACAGTGGGGGTTTGTGGGGATGACACACAGGAGCCCCAGGCTACCCTAAGTACAGTCCTTTCTTTACAAGGATTAATCAGCTGAGAACTCAAATGCTGACTTAAAAATAATGATTCCCATTGAATACACATTAATCAAATGTGTTAGTACTGAAGTCACAGAGTCTGTCTGAAAGCAATCAGTGAACCAGTAAGGCAAACTGCATTGCCACCACATGCCTTCAAAGGGAGTATTTTTGGAGCTTGGTTCCCTGTGCAAATTTTATTTTGGGAGAGTTCAGGTGAACATAAATAAAACTTCCACATGAAGTCAGTTTTCCACATGGGTGGCAATATTAAAAAACATACATCAATAGTTTTACTAGTGAATGTTTCCACCTGGTTCTGTCTTTATTTTTTGTGTGGAGGCAAACCAAAGCACTGTCTTAAGACTTCTTCAACATAATGATATAATCTCTATCATTCCCAGGGTTTAAAGCTAGATGTCCTGGTCCTTGTCACCATCGTCAATTTCATCATCATCGTCTTCTTGGTCTCCAGATTCATCTTCTTCTTCAACCTAAGGGGAGAATACAGATTTGTTCACACACACACAGAGTAACACACTGGGAAACATATATGTGTAAAACGCATGCTAATAAATATTATCAGTCTGTCCTATGGTGGAATCAGATTTCCTTGACTTCATAAGGCTCAGGGCTCCCTGTAGCTTCTGCATTTCTGTGATTCTAATCAGTTAACTGTCATGGTAAATGCTCACACCTTTCTACCCAGGAGTCTGAATACATGGTGGTAAAAACCATGACCACCCAACTCACCCTGGACAGTGACGCTTATTACCTAGGAGCAGTGACAACAGCTGTTCTCTATGCTCCAGGTCTTCAAATATTGCAAAGAGATTTTACTGTATCTCAGACCAACTCTCTAAACAGCGAGAACTACATGCAGATAATAATCCATGTACACAACATGACACAGGCACAGCTTCCTCATGCAATATTACACTAGGAACATGCTCTTCTCTACAGGCAGAGATCATGAGTGGAAACGCCTCAGTCTTACTGGATGACCGAGATCCTTGAGTTTACTCTTCAGTGACAGGATTTTCTGATCTTGATCTGCTAACAGCACCAAAAGATCATCTTGTTCTTTCTTAGAATCCGTAACTTCCAAGTCCAGCTTGTCTTTCTCGGTTTGCAGGATGGCGATGGTGCTATTGGATGAGTCCAGCTGCTTTTGAATGGCGGTCCTCTCCTCAGACAGTGCTTTAATCTCATTCTACAAGAAAGGTGACAACAGCCATCTACATCAGTACTTACTTCCTAGAGCTCCTAACAGTTTCTGTTGATGACAAATCACTGTATGTCCCAGTTTAGGTGTGAAATGTCTCCCTGGATGGCAGATATGGGCCACTAGTCACAATAGTCTTGAAGGTGATGTCTGTTTCTGGTCTGGTTGGAGCAGTCATTTCTTGATCTGCCCACATTTGGCTACCACACACAGCTGTGAACTGCTTCTGACAGACACCACATCTTCCCAGCCATTAGGGACAGTGATCCAAAATAACCCTCTGCTCCTTACATGCCCTCTGTCAGGGCTTTTGCTTACAGTACTGTGGAGGTAACTAGTACGGGACAACTGTTGAGTCTGAGGTGTGTGGCAGCAACTGGGTATGTAAGGCACACACACCCAGGAACGTAAGCATCTGTCAGCCTACTTAGCAAAGAAAGCCACAGTAAAGAACGGAGTAGACGGTACAAACCTTAATTTCACTTGGCCGCCCCTGCCCTAACCCTGAAGATGATGATGTAGAGAAGATAGTAAGCGTCAGAATTTGAATTCAAAACTCAAAGGAAAATAATTCCATTTCATTCAGAGAAGCAAATGAATAGTTTCAAATTAATTTAAACACAATCCAAAAAGTATAACTATATATCATCTTCCGTTTTCACACTTTTCTTCATGATTTACTTATGAATGTCACCCGATTCTTTATGTTACTTACTCTGACATGTCTGTCACAATGTTCCTCAACCCTATGGAAGTCGATATACTATTTTGTTGTTTGCAATAGTCTCTGGCTGGACGGGAACTCATAGTTCACGTCTGCCTCAGCACTAGGACTGCACCACCATGCCTGGCTCTACTTGGCTTTTACATCGGCCAAAGTTGTTACCCTTAATTTGTTATGATTAAATACTGCCATTGATAAGAAAACTTGCTGGGCGTGGTGGCACATGCCTTTAATCCTGGCACTCAGTAGGTGGATTCTTGTGAATTTGAGGCCGGCCTGATTTATAGACTGAGTTCCAGGACAGCCAGGACTATAAAGAGAAACCCTGTCTTGGAAAACAAAATCCTAACTTTCAGTTTTCTTTATAAGCCTGAGGAACTCGGAGATAAAATGAAACAAAGTCAAAGATTTGGGACTTTAGGTCATATTAGGTCTAATAAATAGCAGTTCTACCACCCCCACCTTTAACTCTTTGGTCTCCTGCAGCAAGGCGGACAGCCTTCCTTCTACATCTGTGGTCTTAGCAGTGCTCACATGCTCACTCTCTCCTTCTACAGGAACTGATTTTGCCTGAAAACGGAAAATTAAAAAGTCTCTTGAAGGTTATAAATGATACAAACTTTGTAAGTGTGTGTATCTTCTTGCCATTCTGAAGTTTTATTTCAAATGAAAGAAAATAACTCATGTATTTATGCGAAAGCAACAGAATATGCTCTGACAGATGAGCTGTCCCACCATGGAGAGGCACTAAAAGTCAACGGCACACAAGGAAGGCAAAGCACAAGGCAGACAGGAAGAGCAGGTGCCAGTGGCAGAGACTCAACACTGTGCCTTCTAAGTTCCTGAGGTAAGTCCAACACTGTCACCTCAGGCTTTAACCAACCCAACGCCAGCACTTGGTAAAGTAAGTATTTTAAGTGTTCTATGAATGAAACTTTCAGTACCACCCTTTCTCTAAAAAATACCAGAGTGGAGATGACGTAGCACCTCCTAAGGGTGTGACAGTGGCTTTGGAGAGGACAATGAATGCAGTTTTGTGGAAGTGTCAGACAAGGGTTAAGCCACTTCAAAGATACTACTGACAGGAATATGAACCTCAAAGGAATTCTGCAATGGATTCATAAAGAACAGAGAAGGTTCTCAAGGATATTTTAGTTTTGTGGAGAGAATGCATGGTGAAGTCACAGAGAGAAATGGGAAGCAAGCAGTTGGGAATTAGGGAAAAGACAGCATGTGGTCTGGTGTTTTGAGAGAGAACAGAACAACTGACTGGCTGGCCTGCGGTCTGTGTATCTGTGTTAGAATGTGTCTTGTAATGCCAAGATGGACTCCACCCACCTCACAGTTACCACTGTGCTTGGCATGGTTACATAAATAACCTAAGCCACTTCTTTTTTTTTTTTTTTTGGTTTTTCGAGACAGGGTTTCTCTGTGTAGCCCTGGCTGTCCTGGAACTCACTCTGTAGACCAGGCTGGCCTCGAACTCAGAAATCCACCTGCCTCTGCCTCCCGAGTGCTGGGATTAAAGGTGTGCGCCACCACGCCCGGCTCCTAAGCCACTTCTATAGCTCATGTTCCTAAACAAAGTACTGCAGTGCAGTCTCCTTTCTCTCTGTGTCTATTAGAAAGCATAGGAGAAAAGAGAAGTTTACAAATGAGTAAGTAAAAATAAAATTTTGAAATTTTCAGCCTACCTAGATTGCAAAATATGAGAAAGTGTGTTCTGGGGAAACCATGAGGGGTCTGCAGCACCTTTTGTTAGTGGCCACACTCGGCAGACACCAGGGACAGAGGCGAGGTATTTATTTGTGGAGGGCTTTCTTGGGCGAAGGGTTGGCTGTGCATGGGATTTTGACAAGTTCACAGTAGCAGGGATACTATCGGCTTGGATGGAAAGGGATGGAAATGGGATGTTACACCAGTGAATTAACCATTCAGTCACTAAATAAACAAATCCACACAATAATAAGAAGAAAAGAAATGGAATGGAATAGAATGGCAAGGCAAGGCCAGGCCAGGTCACCAGGAAGCAGGAAGCCTCTGTCACTGAGCTCTGGCTACGGCTGAGAGAACAGATCAACTGTGTGTTGCTGCCTTTGGAAGGGAAGATGAGGGTGACTCACCAAGGTCTCTGCTCTCTGCAGCAGCTCGCAGTTCTCCGTCTGGAGTCTCGTGATCTCCAGAGACTGTGAACATAACTGGGACTTTAATGCTGTCAGTTCCTAAACACAAGAACAGTAAGTTGTGGTGGGAACAGCGTGGCTTCATTAAGGAAATGTTCACTTACAGAAATCCCTTCTTGACACTATCTTCAAAACTCATTCACGTCCAAGTTTTAGAATTTATCAAGGTAGAGAATGAAACCTATATATGCATCCCTATTGCTTCCTGAGATCCTGTATGTCCTCCCCCTCCCACCAAAAACATCCTAAAGGGATAACAGGCAGGCAGGCAGGCAGGCAGAGGGACAAGAAAATAGAGAAAGTGAGTCTGCAGGACACACTGGAGACTGAACACCCACCTAGGAGACCTGGAGGCTGACCAGCAAAGCAAAGCAAAGCTGGCACCTGAGTCACAAGAAAGCTGTACCTTCCTGGTACCATTAGGATGTTACAAGAACAGTTAATGGGGTCTAAACACTGAGGGCTGCTTCAATGTCTTATTTCTGAGAGAGCCATCAGATCCCTGCCAAAGCTCACACCTTGCTACTCCTGCTCAAGCCTACAGGCTTGGTGTTTGCAACTCAAAGCAGGCCAGCTCAAGGTCAGGGCCCTCGCATGGCAATAGCAGCGCTGGGGAGACAGGGAAGAAGCTGCTGTTACACTGCTGGACGCTCTGACGCTCAGCACCTCCTCCCACCAAGTACCAAGTACAGTGACAGAAAAGCAATGAAAATGTAGCTCCCCCAGTGATGCTCCCTGCCCCTCAGGCAATGTTTGGGGACGTGCTGGTGGGGAGGTGCATAATGCATCAACCATCTATCTTTTCTCTAGGTCTTACTGTCAATTATCAACAAGAGTATGCGGAGTGTGATAGTACCGATCATTTTGTTCTTGTCTTTATTTCCCTTCTGTGTGTCTGTGGTGCATATATATAGGGTGGGCGATGATGTTGCCTTGGAGGCCTGTGTGGAGGCCAGACACTGGCAACCGGGTGTCCTCCACTTGCTCTCCACTTTACTTCTGAGACAGCTGCTCACTGATCCTGGAGCTGTTTTGGCTAGACTGTCTGGAGAGCCATCCCCAGGAACCAGCTGCCTTTCAGGTATGTGACAACAGATCTGCCTTTCTCTTACATGGGTGCTGGGGATTCAAAGTCAAGTTCTCATGCTTATGTAAGCAAGCATATTTACTTACTGAGCCATCTCCCCTGCCTCTACACAGTATGAGAACACTCTGCTAATTAAGGTCAAAGTCCATAATGACCAGATAGCTTCTGGGCTCCGAGAAATATGAGAGACTCCGTTCATTAGCAGGGATTCTCCTCTGAGATTGTCTGGGGAATCCTAAGTCCCCACTTAGCCTCTACCTAAGGAATGGCATGTAGCTTCAATTAGATTACTGGATCAGCTCCTTTCTTCTTGTAAGAACCTGTTCAGCCAGTGCCTAAGATTCTCGAAATGCTTCCCCACACTAATGAGGCATTTCAGGTACCCTAAGCCCTCAGCCAATGACCTTTGTCCCTCCTGGATATTCCTTTTTTTTTTTAAAGATTTATTTATTATATATAAGTACACTGTAGCTGTGTTCAGACACTCCAGAAGAGGGAATCATATCTTATTATGGATGGTTGTGAGCCACCATGTGGTTGCTGGGATTTGAACTCCAGACCTTCGGAAGAGCAGTCGGGTGCCATCTCACCAGCCCCCTCCTGGATATTCCTGTTCTCAATCCCCCAAAACTTTATTACCCTTGAGCCACCCAAAGTAAAGTTGATGTGGCTCCTGATAGCTGGTCCCAGTGTGGTCATTCACCCTAAGTACTCATGGGGCTTCCAAACCCACATCCATTGTTGGCTCTGCTCCCACTGCCCTTGTGGACCATCGGGCAATGATCCAAGAGAGTGAGGAGAGCCACACACGGTATTTTGTAATATACAATATAATACATAAACCCCTATGTTGCTAGATAAAGCCGTCACTTTAAAAGAACTTATATATTTGCCAGGCACAGCAGTTTTTACCTTTAATGCCAGCACTTGGGAGGCAAAGGCAAGAGGATCTCTGTAAGTTTGAGGCTAGCTTGGTCTACATAACAAGTTATAGAATGACCAGGGCTACATAGAGAGACCCTGACTCAAAACAACATGACCAAAAACCTCCTACTCACACACAAAACACTGAAACACATAATATAAGAATAAAGAAATCAGCCAGGCAGTGGTGGCACATGCCTTTAATCTCAGCACTTGGGAGGCAGAGGCAGAGGCAGGTGGATTTCTGAGTTCGAGACCAGCCTGGTCTACAGAGTGAGTTCCAGGACCTTTGCCCCTCCTGGATATTCCTACTCTCAATCGCCCAAAACTTTATTACCTAGTGCTACATAGAGAAACCCTGTCTCAAAAACACACATACAAAAAGAAAGAAAGAAAGAAAGAAAGAAAGAAAGAAAGAAAGAAAGAAAGAAAGAGAGAGAGAGAGAGAGAAAGGAAGAAAGGAATCTCTGCAGATTTAAGATGCAAGGACATTGGTGACACAGGCACAGTGTGGACACGCGCCTCTTAGACAGCCGTGTGCATGAGAGGCCACTGACTCCTGCAGGGGACTATAGCTAGCACAGAAGCACAGCCTGGCTTCTGATTTCTCTTTTCTAATAACCATACATTCCTTTATTACACAGAAAGAAGGAAGGATGACAGAGAAGAGAGAGAAAGAAGGAAACTTTGAAACAAGAAGCTGGGCTAGCAAGATGGCTCTGTGGGTGACTGCTGAATTCACTCTTAGGACCCACATGGGAGAGGGAGAGACCCAACTTCCTGCAGCTATGCTCTGACTTCCAGATGTGGTCTTTATAACACAAGCTGTGTCCACACACATTTATAGCACAAGATTAATATATGAATAAATGTAAAAAAAAATTAAAACAAACCGATGAAAGACAAAACAACATTACTGTCAAATAAACACAGCTTCTAGGTTTTTCAAAGCTTGTCTTAATTACCAAATCTTATTGTTCCTGACAATGGCATTCTACAGCAATACAACACTCAGGGGGTTGTTACTCTACTGGAACATTACCTGTTTTAACTCTGCAACTTGCTCGGGATCTCTGGGAGGACATGTTGCTGAAGCCTGCTCACTCATGCCAGACGCTTGTGAAGATTTCTACAATTAGCATAGAAATAAACTGAAATTAAACCTGGAAAGAAAGGGAGTCAAAGCAGAGGTTCATGCTCACAGTCAGACCTCACAGAAGCTCACCAAGGACTGCACATAAAGACTTGATTTTTATATGTAAGAGTCTATTTCAATAGAGCGCTGTCTACAGCTCTCCACAGCCTCAGAAGTTACACTCAGACCAGGTGGCTCACGCAATGTAAACATGCACCTGAACTTGTATCCTAGGCTACGTGTGAGAAGCATGGAGATGCCTCTGTGTAAAGGCACCAGCCATCAAGCCTGCCAATGGGATGTTGATTCCCGAGACTCACAGGCAAAGGAGAGACTCAACTCCTGAAAACTGTTCTTGACCTCCACTCTGTGGCTTGAGTGCCCATGTCTGCACACACACACTAACCTCAAACAAAACAAAAACAAATAGACAAATGTTTCTAAAACTACACTATTGCTATTTTTAAAAGAAATAATCCCCATCAATAAGAAAATAAATAAACAAACAATAAAAACCAAGCTGAGTGTGGTGGTTCAAGCAGATTACGCATAAGTTCCAGGGAAACCAAGGCTACATAGAGAACCCTGTCTCAAGAGAGCTGGTGCAGAGGCACCCATTCTCAATCCCAGCATCCAGGGGGCAGAGGAAGGCAGAGTTCTATGAGTTCAAGGCTAGCAAAGTCTAGAGACCACAGTGAGTTTTGAAGAATTAAGCCAGGCATGGGGTACAGCACTTGTAGGGTAAAGAAAGGCAGGAGGATCAGGAATTCAAGATCACCCTGAGATGGCTGAGCCTGTTGTCAACAACAACAAGAGCAACAACAAACCCCACAGGGATGGCTATGCTATGGTGGTACCTAACTTTCAATTCAGCCTTCAGAAAATCTGAGTTCAAGGCCAGCCTCATCTACATAATCAGTTCCAGACCAGCCAGAGCTACACTGTAAGACTCTGCCTTAAAACAAAACAAATTGGGCTGGAGAGATGGCTTAGCGGTTAAGAGCACTGATTGCTTATCCAGAGGTCCAACTGCTTATCCAGAGTTCAATTCCCAGCAACCACATGGTGGCTCACAACCATCTGTAAAGGGATCTGGTGTGTCTGAAGAGAGTGACAGTGTACTCACATACATAAAATAAATAAATAAATACATCTTTAAAAAAAAAGAACAAATAAACAAACCCAGAAAAAGCAAGCAAGTAAGATGATGAGAATTACTCCTGGTCACTTATTTACGTTTCTTTTTTAACATTTACTCACCAAAGTTTCAATCAATGAGTCCTTTTCAGCTAGCTGGCTTTGTAAGAGCGCCTGATGGCTTTTTAACTCTTCTATCTCTTCCCTCAGCCGACTGATTTCTTCCGGCTGAATGCCATTCACCTGAGCCCCGTCACCGTGGGAACCTTGATGGTGATTGTCTTTTCCTGTTAAACATCACAACAGTGGGGAAAGCTGACCTGAATCCAACTTCTCATCATCAGGACTAAGGCTACAATACAAGATCACCTAAGACCCCAGAGAAGGTCTCCTTAACTGGGGAACTGGCAGGGCGCTCCTGATGGCAGAGGTGCAGATTGGTTCAAGGGTCCTGATTAAACTGTATGGTTTGCTGATTATGACTGTGAATTACGGCAGCTTTCATTCCAATTCTGACAATAAGCATAAGAGAAGTCAAATCCATTCAGAAAGTTTTCCAGAGGAATAGCTATCCACATGGGTTAACTGGCCAAAAAATTATTGTCATAAAGAAAGAAAAATTTGTTTCTGAAAATGTTAGTTACCCTCATAGAAATAAACTTCTTACTCTTCGGTACCTGGCATTATCATCATCACAAGGCCTGCAAGATGATGCTCTCTGCAAACGTGTGGGCTTGCAGTATGGCTTTCTGTACAATACCACTCCCACACACACAGAGGCCAGGGTTGGAGCCCCAGCACCCAGAAAGAAAGTGACAGGAATGGAAATCCTTTTTTTTCTCTCCTGGTATCCTACACCTGAGGACAGAGCCGGTGGACAGGAGGCCACAGGCACTGAAGGCATGGTGCTAAGAGGGCTGGAGCCTTTCCTTCTGCCTTATATATGACGGGGCGCAGGACAGCACACCGGGTCTCCACAAAGAGAAGGGAGGGTTTAGCAGGTCAGGCTCAGACCTAGCAGCACTCAAACGCCCACACACAACCACAGACGACAATGACATCTGAGAAAACGCCCCTTCAAAATGGAGGAATGTGAATTCTTGCCTATCTACCTGGGAATAAATTAGAGTTTTACATATCTATTATTTCACTTATTTTTCAGATGACATAATGCTATTATTTCAATTCTGGAACTGAAGCAATTGAAATACTGTATCGGTCAATCTCAAATAGCCCGTGGGATCTATCATCTGGAGCTTGTAATGAATCAAAACGTAGTGTGTTGCCAGGAGTCAGCCATCACTGGATCAGCCAATAAGCAAGAAGATGGAGAGTGGACTTTATATTGGAATGATCTGGTCTCAGCTACTTAGTTACAAGCCATCCTGCACTAAGTTTTAACTTACATATTCCTCACAGTGATCATGGTTGAGAACAAGCAGTGCACAGAGAATCTCCGTCCAACTCCTGAGGACAGAGTGAGACAGACACTCACCGAGCTGAACTTTGAGGAGATTGTACTGGTCCTTGTGCTGCTGAATCTGAGAAGCCTGCTGGGTGACTGCTGTCTGCAGCTGCTCGTTCTGACATTTCAGGGTGGAGACTTGCTGTTTCAGTTCCTCCAGTTGTAGGTCCTGTGAAATAGACACGAGTCAGATGTTCTTACCGCATACACCAGGCACACAATAAATAAAATACATGGGCTTAAAAAAAATCAGTATGCTAAACCACTCAACACGCCCCAAATCAACAGTGAAGCATGAGGACTTGAACGCGTGCAAAGCTGATCATCATGTGGGGGCTTCAAGCAGGGCTCTGCGGGCCAGCACCACAGCCTGCTGCTCACTTGCTCTGCACTCACCAGCACCACACCACTGCAGCACCGCAGCCTGCTGCTCACTCAGTCTGAGGCCATGACACCATTACAGAACTATCTACCAAACTACATATGAAACTTAGTGAATGAAGATACACTTTGCAGCCACATTATTTAAATTTATCACATTTACTTGCTTTATGTGCATGGGCACATGAGAGGAAGTCAGAGGAGAATTTGTACAAATTGGTTCTATCTTCTGGGCATGTCTGAAGGATCTGACACCTCTGGCCTTTGTGGACATCTGCATTCATGTGCACACAACACATAACACATAATTAAAAGTAATAAAAATAAATAAATAAAAAAAGAAGTCGGGCCACAAGCAGTCTCTAGCATGTTTTATCAAGTTGCTATAGTCAGTTCGGTACAGAAGCTTAGAACATTTAGACTGCTTACTAATCGTCCATCCTGCTTTCATAATCATAATTTTTAAGACCTGTATTTATTTGTGTTTGCCTGTGTGTGTGCACATGGAAGCCAGAGAGGGCCCCTGTTGCAGCCTATTCCTCTGAGCCCATCTTTCCCAGAACCTATAGCTCATGTCTTCTTGGCTGGGCTGGGCCCACAAGTCCTGTGTGTGTGCACATGGAAGCCAGAGAGGGCCCCTGTTGCAGCCTATTCCTCTGAGCCCATCTTTCCCAGAACCTATAGCTCATGTCTTCTTGGCTGGGCTGGGCCCACAAGTCCTGTGTGTGTGCACATGGAAGCCAGAGAGGGCCCCTGTTGCAGCCTATTCCTCTGAGCCCGTCTTTCCCAGAACCTATAGCTCATGTCTTCTTGGCTGGGCTGATGGCCCACAAGCACTGAGCGCCTGGTCTGTCCTGCTGGTGCTGAAATCCCAGCTCTGCTCTTCATGAGTTACCTTTTCAGCCATAAGGCCATACTTATTGATGCTTATTCAATACCTGATCAAGTAGATAGAGTATAAATTACATTACATTACATTTTTTGTTATTGTCCCCCCCCCCCCCCCCCAGGCAGGGTTTCTCTGTATAGCCCTGGCTGTCCTGGAACTCACTCTGTAGACCAGGCTGGCCTCGAACTCAGAAATCCGTCTGCCCCTGCCTCCCGAGTGCTGGAATTAAAGGCGTGCACCACCACGCCCGGCACATTACATGTTTTTAACACTAAAGATAATTTCCACTTTTCAAAATGATAAATGTTCATTTAACAGCTTTTCTTGAATTTTGGAGAATTTCCTTAGGATGAATTCTCAAATGTCATTCAAAGGATATAAACATTTTTATAGTTTTAGATGTTTATTATCTGTTAAGATTTAAGTTGTGAGAATGTATAAAATTAACATTATATAAATAAATCAGTAATTATGTCAGAACAGTTTCCTCTTTCTAGATCAACTGTAGTTAGCAGATCCAGAAGTAAGCTACACACCACATTGCAAAAATACTATATTCATAAACTAAAAATAGCTGTATTTGAATCAAGACATAGATTAAAAATCCATAACTGGGGCAGTTTGATGGCTCAAATTTTGAACAGAGATACTGATTTTTTAGTTTATTGATTTGGCTGAACACTGAAAAGCTGAGGACAAACTCCAAGAATCCTATTATTACTTGTAAATTTTCAATCTCAGTAATTTATATTGTGAGGAAGGAAAAAATACCATATAGGTAAGAAGGTAAGCCTACCCCACATAGGCTGTTACATTTCCCTTTGACATTAGAATTTTAACAACATCAGTAATCTAATTTTTCAGATAATACTATATAATCCTTTACAAAATTCTATTACAGTATCTATCATTCAGTACAAATACTGAGTGACATTTTAAAGGATGCAACAGGGCTAAGGTGCACAAGACAATGTACATAATGGACAGTGGCTAGCATTATGAAAGGAAAGCATCAATTGATGACTCTGAAAATAGAATTCCGGTCTAGCCCATCACCTTCTTTATGGAATTGCCTGTCTACCATGACTGTACTCAATGACCCAAGACAGAAATCTAGAAATCACACTTATCCTGTCTGCACCCTGATACCTGCAGAGAAACATCACTAAGTCCTGCCAAGTTTTATCTTCAATTTCCACACTTTTTTTTTTAAAGATTTATTTATTTATTTATTTATGTGAATACACTGTAGCTGTACAGATGGTTATGAGCCTTCATGTGGTTGTTGGGAATTGAATATTTTAGAACCTCTGCTTGCTCCAGTCAACCCCACTTGCTCTGGTCAGCCCTGTTCACTCAGTCCCTGCTTGCTCCGGCCCAAAGCTTCATTTATTATTATATATAAGTACACTGTAGCTGACTTCAGATGCATCAGAAGAGGGTGTCAGATCTCATGGTGAGCTACCATGTGGTTGCTGGGATTTGAACTCAGGACCTTCGGAAGAGCAGTCAGTGCTCTTACCCGCTGAGCCATCTTGCCAGCCCTTCCACACTTCTCAAGTCTGTCCCTGCCATATGACATACTTTCACTAATGCACATACACTTGAATTCTGTTCCAACAATTACTGGGAGATGCTGGGAGAATTCATTAAAGGCATAGATTTCCCATTTATCCTAAGCTGAATATAGTTAGTCACTACTTGTAGGGATGCTGTGAAGTAAGAGATACTGAGGGCTGGAGAGATGGCTGAATGGTTCAGATGGCTCAACTCACTGGCTGCTCTTCCAGAAGTTCTGAGTTCAATTCTTAGCAACCATATGGTAGCTCACAACCATCTATAATGTTATCTGATGCCCTCTTCTGGTATGCAAGTGTACATGCAGATAGAGCATTCATATACATTAAATAAATAAATAAATCTTAAACAAGAAAGACACTGAGTTCACATAACACAGCAAACATGTGAGGCAGTTACTAACTGTCATCATTGTCATCACTGTCACCAACGTCCTCCCCTAGCTGGCCCACCACAATAATCCCCTTCCTGGCCTACCTCCCTATGCTTTCCCATCAAATGTCTCCTTCACTCAGCCAGGAGCTGCTCTAGGCTCATGGCAGCCACAGCAGCCTTGCTGTGCTGTATGCATCTCCTGCTGCTCTTCCTTGGCCCTCTTATGGAGAGTGTATTCCCTAGGCTCTCTCAGAGCTTAGCCTGAGTGCTGCTACACCTTTGATTAGCAATAACACTGGGATATTGTATAATGTATGGTATAACATTCTGAGACAATAATTTAGATATCTGTCTCACCCCGACACCAACAAGAGAATCCACTGGATCCATGATCTATAACATCCTACACAGTGCCTAGCACAAAGCAGGTCCCTCAATTTAACATACAGATGCATTTGAAAACGCAGACATTTACTCTGTGTATCCCTCATCCATTTGAAATGCCAAGAAGCAACCTTCCCTCAAGCAGAGCTGCTGCCCATCAGAGAGGACAGTTTGCTGGTACTTACTTGCTCACGGATCATATTCTTATAGTGAGTCACGATGTTATCATGCTGCTCTAAGGTTTTCTTTACCTCTTCCTCTTTCTTATCTTCCTCACTGGACTTATAAATAGCCTTGGTAATAACACCTGTAAAACAAAACATACTTAAACTATAAATGTGAATGTGGCTTTCATTTCCTCAGATAAAGGGATGAAATGAGAACCTACCCAAGCTGTACAAATGCAAGGCTTAGGCGGAGCTCAGAGTTTCTTTCTCTGTACTATCCCTAGACCTAGGCCTGGAAGCTTCTAGCCTCCATACAATCTAATCTTCTGCAAGCCGAGATCTTGGAGGTTTCAGTTTCCAGTCTCCATCTGCTAACCTGGGTCTGGAATGTCTCAGCCTCTCAGACTCACTGCTAAATAAACTCGCCCTGTCTAGTTCTTTCTGAACTCTTGCTGGCTGGTTCAACATAGCTGTTCTGGCTCAAACACATCTCCAAGTTGACTGATTCAAATAGGAATCTCTTGGCTTCTGAATGAATTGCTGTGCTTGAAAAACCTGCCTCTGAATTCCATGAACTCAACTGCACTGACTGTATCAACAAACAGAACTCAGCTGCAGTCAACTGAACTGCACAGAACTCAGCTGAACTCTACTTCACCTCTCTCTGCTCTGGTCTTAAGTAGCCTCTCTTTCCTGTCTGTTCTGATGAGAGCTGGGTGTATCCTAGTTCTGACTCATTTTGTCAAATCTTTCTCTGATTTGTCATTTTGTCTGCCCCTCAATTAGACATCATCCAACCAGATCACACTGTAATCCAGGGTGTGTCTACATTCCAGCTGGATCACACAGACCTAAGTGGTCTTTGGCTGTGATCTCTTGCCAGAGCAGCCATGTTTCTGGATTAAAATTCCTCTACATAAACTGCACTGAATGGTTTTCCTGAGGCTCTGCAGACTGAGTACAGGGCCTCGTGCTAAGTACATGCTTTACCACTCACTCACCTGTTTGCCTCCAGCTTGATTTTAAGCACTGTAAACATGACTTAAGTTTTAGGATTTAATGAGTAAAAATAGCCTAACTCAAGACAGTCATGCAATACTCTTTCTAATCTTAAAGGGTCCAAAGTCTTTCTGTGTGCTGCAGATGAACTGCCTGGCTTATCACTCATGGGCATCACAAAACACACACACACACACACACACACACACACACACACACACACAGAGTTACATTGGATCAGCACAAACCTTCACATCTTACCTTCGAGTTCTTTCACCAGCTTTGTAAACTCATGATCAAATATCATATACTCTGGACTCGGAAAGTTTGGCTGGGGTTTCTGAGATGCTCTGGAATATAACTCATGTTTGCTAATAAATCCTAGTTTCTCTATGAAATTCTCTTTGCCAATCCTCTTCTCTATTAGTTGCTTTAGTTTCTCTCTACATAGATAAACATATGAGATGCTTAAAAAAATGCGAAGTCACAAGCTTGGTTTACTTATACTTTAGCAAAAAAATGTATGATTGTTTCTGGATGACTAGATGGCCACCCTGCCCTCACTTACTTCGTGTAGTTTTCTAGTGAGTTATCGTTGAAATAAATTGAAATGCCCAAAAGAAGGGCACATAAGCCTTGGACCAACTGCTCTTCTTCTCCGAGATTTTCTGCAATCTGTCCTGTAAGCTGACATCTTTGTTAAGGAATGCAAAGATTTACAGTGTCTGGAATATTTTATTTTGTAATCTGAATTTAACACACATCTTATGTAAGATTCTCTATAAGAAATTCTATTCACCCATGGAAGGAGTTACAGAGACAAAGTTTGGAGCTGAGACAAAAGGATGGACCATCTAGAGACTGTCATATCCAGGGATCCATCCCATAATTAGCCTACAAAGGATGACACCATTGCATACACTAGCAAGCGTTTGCTGAAAGGACCCTGATATAGCTGTCTCTTGTGAGACTAGGCTGGGGCCTAGCAAACACATAAGTGGATGCTCACAGTCAGTTATTGGATGGATCACAGGGCCCCCAATGGAGGAGCTAGAGAAATTATCCAAGGAGCTAAAGAGATCTGCAACCCTATAGGTGGAACAACAATATGAACTAACCAGTACCCCTGAGCTCTTGACTCTAGCTGCATATGTATCAAAAGATGGCCTAGTTGGCCATCACTGGAAAGAGAGGCCCATTGGACTTGCAAACTTTATATGCCCCAGTACAGGGGAATGCCAGGGCCAAAAAGTGGGAGTGGGTGGGTAGGGGAGTGAGGGGGAGGGTATGGGGGACTTTTGGGATAGCATTGAAAATGTAATTGAGGAAAATACGTAATAAAAAAATTAATAAAAAAAGAAATTCTCTCTATATATTCCAAGTAAGCATACCATAAAAACCTACACAAATACACCCAGCTTAAACATGCATTATTATATACGCATGACATTTTCAGAAGTTGCAATGGAGGTTGAAATATATAAGTAACTTACATGGTATCAAAACTTTGTAAAGGATACGAATGGAACATTGGCTGAGTTGTGAAGAAAATGTGTTACAGCAATAGGACAGTTGCTTAGCCAGGTACAGAGCAACATTAACAACCCGACTCTTGTCTGTATTTTGCTTCCCTGCAATAGATAAGTTGGCAGACACCACTTAATAGTTACTATTTTTTCAAACTCTAAGTAAGCCTAAGATTCCTCCTTTTCTTTTGTGTTAAAAGAACTTAAGCATCAAGAGATGTATAAGAAAGCCAGATTTTAAAAACTGAACTAAAAATCCATTTTTGTGTTTGCAACAAGCTGTGCTTTCCACAAGAGCCCAGTGCAGAAATCAGAACGATTCACATGCACCAATGCAAGTGGTTACTTAAAACCCAGGAGCGTCTGGGCTAGAAGGACAGTTCAGTTGATACAGTGCTTGACTAATACGCAAGAAGCCCTGGGTTCTATCCTCAGCGCTGAACAAAGCCGGGTCTGGTGGTGCACGCCTACAATCACAGCACTCGGCAGATGGAGGTAGCAGAATCAGAAGTCGGAAGTCATCCTTGACTGTGCAGTGAGTTCAAGGCCAGCCTGAGCTATTTGAGAGCCTGTATAAATAAATAAATGGTGCTAGAAGAACATGTTATATCAAAACTATAGTGTGGGAGTTTTAAAAGACCAATTCCAAGACATATTATTAGAAATAAAAATAAAGCCATATTAAGTTGAGTGGGTAGGATGGTAGGAAGGATCTGGGAGAACCTGGGGGAAGCTACAAAATATACTGTATAAAAAAATTAGAGAATGTGACTGGAGAGATGGCTTAGTGGTTAAGGGCACTGACTGCTTTTTCCAGAGGTCCTGAGTTCAAATCCTAGCAACCACATGGTGGCTCACAACCATCTTTAATAGGGATCCGAAGCCCTCTTCTGGTGTGTCTGAAGAGAGTGACAGTGTATTCACATATATAAAATAAAATTTTGAAAAAGTGACATCAGGGCCTACCATGCTTGGCATGGGCTCTAATACTGAGTGTGACCCTATTCTCAACGTTTTGCTTTTGTAGAACTAAATAATCTGATTTTAAACATTATATGGAAAAATAAACTAGTGGAAATAATTAAGGATGCAGTAAAAAACAGTAATGAAGTGAAAGCAGATGATGGAGAGAGATCAACAGAATCAAAGTCCAGAAATGGACTTGTACAAATAAGAATCTCAGTGTGTGGAAAAGGTACCAAACAGCAGCCAGTGTGTTGCAGTTAGACGTTAAAATACTGGAGCAACTAGATAACTGCCTAGAAAAAAATCTGTGGGAGCTGGCAAGATGGTTCAGCAGGTTGAGCATGCTGCCATGCCTGGTACCTTAAGTTCAACTTCCAGAACTCATGGCAGAAAGAGAGAACTGACTCTCGAAAGTTGTCCTCTGACCTTCATATCCATACTGTGGAATGTGTGCTAAGGTAGGCAGACAGACATGCACACATGCACACACAGACAACTATGATGATGATGATGGTGATGATGGTGATGATAAAATAAAATTTAAAAAGATGAATATATCTGTATCACATACAGATCATTTAAAAGATGGCAGAGTAAAAACATAAAACTGGAACTTATGGTCAAGTACCCTAGGACCCCTAAAGATGTCTTTCTAAGAATGACTTATAAAGCAGAGACCATAAAAGACTGATTTTTAAAATCCAAAACAAGGACTGGAGAAGGTCAGTGGTTAAGAGCACTTATCAAAAGAAAAATGACATGCAAGAAAAAAAAATATGCAGCCATATGCTATATCAAAGGACAACAGTTAAGCTCCTTAATGTGAGCAGAGATTAGAAAATACAAGACAAGGACACACCTCTTGCCAGAGCCTAAGAACCTCTATGGAACCACGGAGATTTACAAAAGGAGACTAACGATATTACTCGGAGCATTCTGAAGTTCATTCATTAGAAATCAGAGTTGAAAGGATGAAAGAAAAGCCGTAAATTCATAAACACAATTATATTTTGTTTTAATGAGAGGGAGAAGTCAGAGTGTACACACAACACACACATGTGGTACATATGGATACAGGATGTTAAATATCTTCCCTCTCTTTTCCACTTTTTTTCTGAGTCACGAGAGGAGCCTCTCGCTGGAGCTGGAGCTCACCTTTTTGTCTAGACTGGTTGGTTAACTATCCTTCGCTCCCTCCACTGCCTCCACTCGCTCAGCGCTGGGTTACAGTGCACACCACCATCCCGAGCTTCTCTGTGGCTGCTAGGGATCGAAACAGAGGCCCCATGCTTGTGTGGCAGGAGCTTTACCTGCAGAGCCATGTCTGCAGCCCGTTGTGTTTCTCTGTCTGTCTGCCTGAGACAAGGTCTTGATATGCATCTCTGGCTGGTCTGAACTCACATTTATACAAGGCTGGCCTCACACATACACTGATCCTCCTGAGTCTGCCTCCAAAGTGCTGGGATCATAGGTGTGTACCACCATGCTCAGGCACAAATAAAATATTTGAAGTTAGTGCAAATAATCTTTAATATACTATTATACTCTCCCAACTATATTTTCTAAACAAAAGTCCTCATCCATGTGTTCATTCAAGTTGAGCATTTTTATACTGTTCATGTAAACAAAAGCTGGCACTTAAAAATTTTAAGTTTTTTTCATGAAAATAAGGGTCTAGCAGTTGACATAATAGGTCTACATATAATCCTTGCACCGGGGAGGCAGAGGCAAGAAGGTCAGATGTTGAAGACCAACCTCAGTCACAAAGGGAGTCCAAGGCTAGCTTGGCTTACATGAGACCCTGTCTCAAAACCAATAAAAAATAAGGAGTCCTAGTGTCATAGATTCAGATTCACTTTTAGCAGTGGCTTCTGAGAACAAAGAATAAGAGTACCGATGAAGCCTTGGAAGTAGAAAATATTCTACAATTTGTTATGTGGTTGTTTTTTAAAAAGTCAATCAGTTGAAAGCATAATCTGTCTTTTAAGTGCATGATATTTATACTTTAAAAATATACTCTAATATCAAAAATTCTGGGCTGAAGATTATGGCTCACTGGTAGAGCACTTGCCTAGCACACAAAGCCCTGAGTTTGATCCCCAGAACCACATAGTAAAACAAAGACACAGAAACTGCTGGCACAAGCTGCCACATGTGTGTGTGTGAGTTCCACGTGCGTGCTAGGGCACATGCACACAGAGTGCCGGCACCAACTGGGCCTGATTTACTACTGCACAGCTGAGGCAGGGGACTGAGCGCAAGGACAGGAGCACTTGTAAGACTTTTCTTCTTCTTCTTCTTCTTCTTTTGGTTAAACACTTTGTCAAAAGAAAAACTAAACCAAACTGAACATAACAACACTCTCCTCCTAAGATAGTAAAACCAATACGGTAGTTGTAGCATACAGATTATACCCAGAATAATCCATAATACTTCATTTAAAATCATTACAATTATAAAAATTTTACTATTGCACATTTTAAATAATGTAAGTAGTAGAAGGTCACACGGTCCTCCTTCATATACTGGTTAAAAGACACAGTTTATCCCTAAATGTGGCTTTCTTTAAGTTGTTTGTAAGGGAAATAAAGAAACAAGCTTGGGCAAACAACACAAGAACCAAAACTGCGAGTCTGAGACAGTGCGAACCCCCTGGAGCCCAGGCACAGTGTGCTTGTTCCCACAGTTCTCAGCAACCAGCCAAGAGTGAAGGGAGGAAACCGGAGAGCCACCTGTGACAGACAAACTCGCCAACATGTGTGAGTAGAACAGAACTTCAAACAAGCTGTTAAAAACCAACTGCAAAACCCAAGACAAGGAAGAAGCCTGCCAGAAAAGGCCTCAGCTTATCAGGTATACATACCCGTCTGTCGATCTTATCACCCTGCAAATTATACATCAAACATTATTCATAAACATTGCTTTAAGTCATCTGGTCCAGAAAAGACCCTAACATATGCTCTTAGTCTCTGCAAATCTAAGCCAATACTTAGTGATAGTGAAGCTCTACCCCTCTATAGAGTTGGCACACAGGCCGATTTCACAGCCTCGTGTTACTTACAAGGCCCAGACCCCAGCGCCTGAGACTTTCACATCACCACCAGCACACTTACAAAGCTAAGGTGGTAATGGCGGGCACAGAGTTTTCACAACTTGCATGAAAACAGTTGTTTTCAACAGTGACAGAGACCACCACGCATTAAGTAAGTAAAGATTTGAAACACTTAATACAGTTTTCTTTTAAATCACTAAGAGATAAGCAATAAACTGGCAACTAAAGTAAAGCAATTTAAACATCATTCAAATTTCTTCTCATTATAGTCACTTCTAAAGATTTCACTTATAACTTCTATGAATAACAACATTATTTCTTTAATTAAAAAGCCTCCAAAAGCCCTTGGAACTGGGGGTCCAGCTCAGTGGTGGAAGGTGTTTAGTAAGCATGACGAGTTCAATGCCAAGCAGCAACAACATTGACAACAAAAAGTTCAAAACAAAGAAAGTGCAATGTGTGGTGAAAAAATAGTGAAGACCACAGCACAGCATGGTGGGAGCACAGCACAGTGGGAGCACAAGACGGTGGGAGCACGGCAGTGAGGCCCCTCCACTGCTAGAGCAAGTAGCCAGGAGCAATGGGTTTATCCATAACTAAGCTTCCGTCACAATTTTGACTTCACAGCTACATTGTGAGTCAGCATGACTTTAAATGGTCAGAAGGCTAAGTGGATGTGGGCAAATCATGTAGGAAGAGACATGCCCAAGCCTGGCGACCATGCTCCCCTCGTTCTCATTAAGTAGCTGCAGGAACACAGATTTTCATATTTTTCGTCTTTGTCTTGCTAGGCATGTTGAGAACCTCACAGGCACTGGACGTACACACTGTACATTTTGTATATTTAATAGATTGCTATTGTTTGTGTTGGGATGACCAACTGCTTCAGGAGAAAACAGGGAGGCATGTAACTACAAATTGCATCATTTAACTTTCTCTCCTTTACCAACCCAGATTCAGTCACTGAGAAGAGATAAACAACAGGGAAGAGCCCTGGATAATTTAAGAAGAAAGTAAAATTCAAAATACACCTGTGTGGAGACCTTGTGTTTTTATCATAATCAAGTCCTTAACCATTTGACAGAACTATTCCTATAAAATAATTACTGTTTCCTCTCCTCTTCAAAACGTTCTGATTTCAGTGAAGTGGTCAGTCAGCAAGTGCTTCTATCCTTCTCTACTGCATCTTCCAGGCTCCTCCCGAGTCACTGACGCTCACCCCTCAGGAGCCCTGTGGCCCTTACCTGGGAAAGAATGTTGGTGCATTGCTGCAGGAGCGACACCGGAGGGTTGCCGATGCTGGTGGCCAGCTGAACCCTGAGCAGTTGCTCTTTCTGGGTGGCATTCCCCTGCAGCGCATGGGCGAGGGCCACAGCAGCGCACCAGTTAGAGAGAGAGTCTGTCGAAAACAAACCTCCGCAGAGCAGCTGACCGGCTGAGACGGAGTTACCTGTTGCTGCAAGCAGACAGAAATGTTAGACACTGACCACGCGGAATAACCCCACACTCAGGAGGTTTACAACAACCATTTTCTACACACAAATGGTATAAACACTCTTATGTACTTTCAGACACAAAAGGGAAATAGACAACAGAAAGCCACCTCCTAAGTAGGGTAGCTGCACAAAGATGACATATGACAACACTGTAGCTATCAAGCTGATGGTAACAATACAGAAGCCATCTTCGTGGAGAACAGTCAGCACACTAATTCACTACCTCCATCATCTTAGTTTCATTTATAGAGAACAAAGCTTTATGATAATAGCTTTTATACAAGTAATTTTAGTAAAAACAGACTTAAACTTTTGCCAACTTCCAATATTTATGTAATTGCAACGAACTCACTCATGTTTCCAATCACTTGAGTCAAATTGCTTTTAACTTTATGAAAATAGCCTTTTAAACACATCTCAAGTAAACTCAGTACTGGAGAAATCCGTAAATAATGGCTGTATTCTATCACAGAACAATAAGCTGAAACTTTGAGCCTGACTAAGTGGTAGGATTTATCTTCAGAGTGCTAATCACTGCCAACAGCAGCCCTGTTCACTGGTGTTTATTATACACCAGAACCCAGGGTCACAACTCTACCTGTGTAACTGCTATGTGTAATTAATCTTCACAACATTTCTAATGACATCATCCCACGTAGAGACCAACACCAGAACCCCTCATGCTTTAATATAGCGAGACAAGTAGAAAATGCAGACTCAGGTGTGGTCTGTCTTAGCTTCCCTCAGTTACAGAGTGCCTTAGGGTAAAGGCAAGCAAAGGTTTAAACACAGCCTTTCTAATGTTAGAACTGAATTACTTGCCATCAATAGTGGACGGTAGAAGAGTGGCCACGATCTCTCCTTGTCCTTTCTCGTTTTTATACAGGAAGCACTGGAAACAGTAGAGCACGGCACAGCGCAGCACAAACGGCTGCCGCTCGTTGACCATGGACATGAGCAGCACAACAATTGCCGGTCTGTCAGAGTGCAAGGGAAGAGTGATTGAACAGTAGTGCACCCACATACATAAACACCGGTCTGTCAGAGTACAAGGGGAAGAGTGAACAGAAGTGCAACCCACACACATGAACCACTGGCCACTCACAAAGATGGAGGGGCGGCCAAGATTTGTTTGTCAACCGAAAGGCTGGTAGCTGAATCAAGCATTAAGTTCCAGAAGCATACAGTCTTAAATAGCAATATACTTTTACTATCGGACCATTTCCTAACACACACTGGTCTTTAAGAACAGTAAGATGTGGTTGGAGAGATGGCTCAGAGGTTAAGAGCACTGATTGCTCTACCAGAGGTTCTGAGTTCAATTCCCAGCAACCACATGGTGGTTCACAACCATCTGTAATGGGATCCGATGTCCTCTTCTGCTGTGTCTGAAGACAGTGACAGTGTACTCACATACATAAAAATTAAAAAAAAAAAAGGTAAAGAAAAATAAAAGTAACGTGCCCGTGAGACCCACTACACCCGAGACTCCGCTCCTGTGTCCGCCATGCATTTCCTGGTTCCTACCGTGGGGGATTTGAAGGTGCATTCACAGAAGCAAAGTAGTCTTGGTTTACTTGGCAGCCTCGAATAACTTCTGATACAGTGTTTATGGTCTGTCAAGAAAGAAAAACAAAGGCCCACATGGAGAGTAAGTTAAAAGTGAGAATCTGTTTTCTAAAGAAGAAAACGTTACAGCTTGCTTTTTGTTTTTGTTTGTTTCATTTGTTCTATCTAGACAGAGTTCTCTGTGTAGTCCTCCTGGCTGTCCTGGAACTCACTCTGTAGATCAGACTGGCCTTGAAATCACAGAGATCTGCCAGTATCTTCCTCCCAAGTGCTAGGATATAAAGACGTGTGCCACCAACACCTGGCTAAAGCTATCCTTAGCTCCAGAGCCTTGAGAACAGCAGAGAAGTGAGCAGGACAAGCATTCACTCCTTCAGCTGAAGGGAGCAGGTCTGTAGCTGAAAGGGTCACAACTGAGGGGAGGGCTGAGACCCATAAAGTAGGTTTCAGAAAACTAGAATTAAAGAAAGGATCCCGCCGGGCGTGGTGGAGCACGCCTTTAATCCCAGCACTCGGGAGGCAGAGGCAGGCGGATTTCTGAGTTCGAGGCCAGCCTGGTCTACAAAGTGAGTTCCAGGACAGCCAGGGCTACACAGAGAAACCCTGTCTCGAAAAACCAAAAAAAAAAAAAAAAAAAAAAAAAAAAGAAAGGATCCCAAATGTTCTGAAGAGAAACAGCGGGTTTCACTAAGAGAAAATTAGAATTCAAACTGACCACTTTGAAGTTATTTCTTCAAAGTAATAACAGAATGATGTCCCGAAAGTTGAGTGACAGTGATTTCAACCCTGAGTCCCATACCTAGCCAAACAGTAATCCAGAAGGAAGGGAATAATATTTTCTTGTATAAAACAGCAACAACAAAACACCTATTTTGGTGATAATCATCTTTTAGGAAACTTAGTAAAATGAGATAAAGAATCGAGAAATAAGAAGAAGATCCAAGATCCAGGAAAGAAAGGAATTCAAATCAAGAGAGAGTGCAGGAGAGATCCCAGGAGAATGGCAGAAGGAAGTCCCGGGACCAGAGCTGAGCTACAGCTCAGATGGAGCAGGAGGATGGAGGGTTTCCAAGACTAGAGTGGGGCGTGCTGTGCTGAGCAGAGTATAGGATATACAGTTACACAGAGCTACACAATGAAAAAGAACGCAGTCATGGCTCACGTGAGAGTTGGACACATGCTATGTCCTCTTCCACTAGATGCAGTACTGTTTGGCTGAGCAGGAACAGTGCTGGTATACACATTAATGCATAAGCCTCAGCAACGAACAGGGGCTTGTGCCTGCAACCTCAGCACTCGGAAAGCTGAGGCAGGAGTACTACCTGGAGTTCAAGGCTAGCCTGGGCCACAGTGCTAGCCTGCCTCACAAATGTATTTATATATAAATCCCATTAGTTTAAACATACATTCCATACAATCATCCTAGCACGCCAGGAAGAAGTGAAGGAAGAGAGTTCTGTGTTAGGGGGGCTGGGGGCTCGAGGGTTGACTTAAAGGAGAGACAAATGTGACTAAAACCAGCTGGTTTGTTCTAAAACCTTGGCTGTTATTTGCACTTTTAATGTGTATATATTAACTGACAAGTTATAACTTACTTAAAATTTTATTACATTTATTTGTTTGTTTATGCCTGCATGCATGTGCCATGATGCATATATGGAGATCACAAGTCAACTTGTGGGACAGGGTTCTCTCTGTCCTTGGGATCCAATTTATCTCCAAGGTTTGGCAGTAGCATCTTTACTGATGCTTCTTGCCAGCCCAACAAAGATAATTCAAAGTATCTGTATTTCTGTGAACTTACTTCATCATTCTTATAGATAAGAAACAAACAATGTCATAAAAAGAGGCAGACATTTACTATTCTGCGAGTCTTCCTGTTGAGAGGAAGACTAAATAAATTTGTTCTTGAGATTAAACCTGTAAATTGCTCCTGTAAGTGCTCTGAAATAACTCAAGGTGGTTTGCTACTCTACTCTCTTGATTCCAAAAATGCCACAAAATCATGCAAATCAAGAGGTTCAAATCTTTGTGTTCATTTTTAAGAACACTGATGAAGGTGCACAGACCATAGGATATGCCTTTCTTTTCTTTCTTTTTTTTTTTTTTTTGAAATTTTAAAAAAGATTTATTTATTATGTATACAGCGTTCTGTCTCCATGTATGCCTGCTGGCCAGAAGAGGGCACCAGATCTCATTACAGATTGTGATGAGCCACCAAGTGGTTGCTGGGAATTGAACTCAGGACCTCTGAAAGAGCAGCCAGTGCTCCTAACCTTTGAGCCATCTCTCCAGCCCCTAGAGTATGCCTTTCTGAAAAGCCACTGGGTACCTGAAAGATGTCACTTTAGAAAAGTCATGTTTGGGGCTGGAGAGATGGCTCGGCGGTTAAGAGCACTGACTGCTCTTCCAAAGGTCCTGAGTTCAATTCCCAGCAGCCACATGGTGGCTCACAACCATCCATAACAAGATCTGACTCCATCTCCTGGAGTGTCTGAAGATAGCTACAGTGTAACTTATATATAATAAATAAATAAATAAATCTTAAAAAAAAAAAGTCATGTTTGGAGGGAGGAAAGGAAAGGGGAAAATAAGATTACGATATTATAATTTCAAAAACTATGTATTTCTGTTAAATATTTCCAAATGAGGAACATTTCCAGATGATGAGCTAAGGTTAACATTGTATATTATGAATCAAGAGGAAAGACTATGTCTTTTAGAACTAACACTGCCATTATTGTGCAGTGAGTGTGGACGTCATCAGAAAAATGGTTACCTATCACTATTTTTCCTCTGCTAATGCCTAGTTCTGAGGAGTCCCAATTTCTCTAGAGTAGCCTTTTCATTTACCTCTGTGAGGATATCAGCAGGAATCCCAGTAGCCATCAAGATCGTGCAAAGCTGCTGGAGTAGCCCACACTGGAACATGGCCTTCTGGCAGCTACTGGTAGCACCGGGAGGGTTGGTGGGAGATACCAGTACCCGCACAAGCTGTAAAGAGAATAAAATTTGTCTTTAAAGATTTGTAGAAGGTCATGGTGGAGCACACCTGCAATCCTAGCACTCGGGAGGTGGAGGCAGGAGGAGCAGGAGTCCGAGCCTAGCCTACTTGGATGAGGCTGTCTCAGAATGATCCGTAAAGACTGAGACAAAGCTGATCCGTGTGAACAAAGCCGCCTGTGTGGAGCTCTCCCTTATGTGCTCAACAGAGCTAAGTGCTGTCCCTTCTTACTCTATGGCAACAGTGCGAGTACACAAGACATTCTGCTACCTGCTTAACGTTATGCCGCTCAGGTGATTTGAACTCTTACAGTAGCATCTGCTTCAGTCGTTTCTGTACTCAAATAGTAAACAAAGTATTTACAAAATAAGGCCTATTCAATACAAAAGTGAGTTAAGATCCAGGATGGCAGGCTTCTATTAGTATGATCTAATAGCAGAATGGCAGCCTAGCCTGAATTATGATGAATTCCACTAACACTGCAAATAAAGAGAGGCTACAGCTAACAGCTGGAGGCCTGACTCGTGCACTGGGTGGGCGCTGGTCTCATTAACCAAATCCCTATGATTCCATGATGACTCTGAACCTGAGCATGAAATTTCAGAAACAACTAGTTAGGCCCAGTTAAATCTTCAAAATAACTTCAAAATATCCTAAGATATGGCTTATATTATACAAATTAGCCGTATGTTTTATATGCAAAAATCGTGTATACATAATACAGTACTGATGATAATACTTAGGTAATGAAAGTGCTGGACCAATGTCATCCATGACTTTATAGTGCAGAAATACCCGACTAAAACAACTATATCACTGGAGCCGGGCCATGGCGGAGATTCTGCTTCCTGACAGAGAGGACTTTGGAGAGGGCAGAGTAAAGCAGCTTTGAAAAGTGATGTTTCCTTAGGTGTGGGACAGCACACCTTCCCAGCACGCAGGATGCAAAGTCAGGCCAGGGCCTCACAGTGACCGTACTTCCAAACAAAGACTAAAAAATGAGGCCTAACTTAGAGGAAGAGCTCTGACCTCCTTCTCCGGAGGATATTAATTTCAGTTTTCAATGGTTGAGGAATACTACAGGACTCATGTATCCAAATAGAAGCAACAACACACTTCCATTCAGAGCTAACGGAGAATCTGAGAGATAAGCAAACCTAACTACAACTGCAGAGAGAGAGAGTCTGCAGCCGCTCTAACAACATCAACTGTGGCTACAAAGTCAGAAGTCAACCTCTCATCTCTGACGTAGAGAGAATCGTAAGATGAATGGATCTCATTTCCTTTTCTGCAGACTTCACAGTCTTCACTAAGCATAAGAAAGGGATATTTTCAGTAAGGGAGGCAAAACAGGCTTAGTCATTTTTTTAAAGATTTATTTATTTTATGTATATGAGTACCCTGTAGCTGTACAGATGGTTGTGAGCCATCATGTGGTTATTGGGAATTGAACTCCTGCTCTGCTTGCTCAGCCCAAAGAATTATTTATTATCAAATGTAAGTACACTGTAGCTGTCTTCAGATATACCAGAAGAGAGCATCAGATCTCATTATTTAAAGTAAAAAACCCTACAGTGGGGGCTGGAGAGATGGCTCAGTGGTTAAGAGCACTGACTATTCTTTCCAGAGGTCCTGAGATCAAATCCCAGCAACCACATGGTAGCTCACAACCATTTGTAATGGGATCCAATGTCCTCTTCTGGTGTGTCTGAAGAGAGCTACAGTGTACTCATCTACATAAAATAAATAAATATTTAAAAAAACAAAACCCTGCAATGAGCCTACATATATCTGTAGTATATAACACATAGTTTAGAATATACACATATGTAGTGTATGCATAATATGTAGAACTATAATATTGCATTTCTGTTTACATGATATACTACATTAATTTTTTGGACAGTGATATACTTTTTAAACTGACACTTTCTTCAAAAACTCTCTCTCTCTCTCTCTCTCTCTCTCTCTCTCTCTCTCTCTCTCAGTCTCTCTTGTCATGTTATATAAATTGAGAATAATAGGACCGATGTCAGAGAGGAATGATGTTAAGATGAAATATCCTTCAAGCTTTATTTTTCAAATGTTTTCCTGGTTCTGAGGACCCAACCCAGAGCCTTGTGCTTCCTAGGCAAGTTCTCTACCTCTTAATTCCCAAGCCCTATTTTATTCTGTGGGGAAAGAGGGAGGGGGAGGAGGGAGGAGTCTGAATGAAGGGCCATGTGTGTGTTGGTGTGTGAAGAGGTCAGAAGAGGACGTCTGATCCCTTGAAACTGGAATTACAAGCAGATGGAGCCTCCAAATACAAATAATGGAGCCAAGCCTGGCTCTTCTGGAAGAGCAGCAAGTGTTTTTAACCACTAAGTCATCTCTCCAGCCCCTCAAAATCCTGTTTACATGGTACTCTAAGTCATACCATAGATGCATTGGTCCAGGTCCAAAGGACTCCAAGCCAACCTAAGACACAGATACGTCCACATCAGTGTCTACTGCATTCACAACAGCTAAGTTACAGAATCAACACAGGCTCCAACAAGAGTTTATGGTAGTCGTGACTACGTGTTGACTCCAGGTCCAGGATCTCCAACACTCTACTCTGGCCTTCGTGGGCACCACGCATAAGTGGCATACATTCACCCAGATACATATATATATATAAATGAAAATAAAATAAGTATTTAAAACAAAAGGTTGTTTGCAGAAAAGCGAATGCAACTAGAGAGAATCCTACTAAATGAACAGGCCGGTCACAGAAAAAACAAATGTCATCATTTTTTGCCATCTGTGGTTTTTAGATTTTTACATAAATCCTGAGGCATGTGTAAGTATGGATGACATAGAAACAGGAGAACTGAGGAGAGAGGTGAAGAAGGGAGAGTGGGGCAGTATAGGGCACGCATGTGATTAATATTTAATATATACTTTTTCCAAATGTCCTTATGGCAGCCAGTGGGAAAGAGCACCTAATAACCTGAGTTTGATGAAAATGAAATAAAATTACCCTACATGGTGGAGCGCCACACACATGATGTGTGTGACATACATGCTCGAGCACAGACACTAAAATATAATAAAAGTAATGACAATGCTCTTGTATACCACAGTAGACTCACTGAGTCTATAGTGTGGTTTTACACTGCCTCTAAAAAACAACTGAAAACCCTGGGTTGAAAACTGAAGCAATTTAACTTTTGTGGGAAGAATCCCTGACAAGATGCTTTCAGCATGATGTCTGAGGAGCACATACCTGTAGCATTAAATGTAGATTGGTCACTTTCTGTGCTGACCAACCAGAGTTTTCCTCTCCAACTTCAAACCAAGGTTTCATGCGTTGAATATAAGAGCCTTCTTTAAAAAAGTTTTGATTGGAATTGTTGTTTTTTAACAAGTTTTGGAGCAAAATCAAACAATCTTCCACTACTATACCTGGGGAAAGAACATAAAATGGAGGCATTGAGGCTGGCAACATCTGACAAAACTCAACCAGTGTCCTCAAGTGTCCATTTCCACAGTCAGTCAGCATGGCCCAGCCTGTTCTGACCTGACACCTTGTGCCTGAGTCTACACTCTTTCTCGGTCACTACAGTAAGCCACCTTTCATATTCACATGCAAACTTCGATAGCAGGTTTTCAGTGGTGATGATCAAGACCCCGTGATTAGGTTAGACTGCTTCTAGAAGCTTGTCCTCTCCACTAAACTATAATGCACAAACACATGAGTTTGTCAATGTCCTATTTAACTCTGCAGTCCTGGCAGACACAAGAACAGAGACTTCAGCTATATACAAAGTAGCAAAGTACTAAACATTTACTGCCTGACCATCTATCACTCCTTACCCATCTGACAGTGTCTGCCTCTTCTCTGAAAGCCCTCTCATTCATGTCCCTGTCCTCCCACTTCATTCTTCTCCTATGTCTTTAATTACAAACATCAGTGTCCTGGGCAGTTTCACCCACACTACAGCTTCTGTTATCATCACAATGAAATCCTTCCCATTGACCTCTAAGTCTAGACCAACCACCAGCTCCCGCTTCCTCTGAGTACAGTGCTCAAAGCACTCATAGCTCTAGGCCCAAGCACACACACTTTTAGTCTCACAAGATTTATGTTCAGTGGGGTGAATCACTCGCTGACAACCCTGAGGATTAAAAACTGTGAAAAGCAATCTAAATAACTGCGTATAGTTACAGAAAACAGGACACTAGCGCTCCTACCTTCTACCCTTCCCTAAATCCCCTCATTGTCATCCTGCTCTAGTGTGGTGTGTTTGTTACAAAGGATGATCTAACACGGAAGATCACAGTTCACTCTCACCCTGCAAAGCACCATGAGTTCTGACAAACATAGAATCTGTGTTTTTACCAGTACAGTACCAAAACAGAATAGTCTCATCGCTCCAAAACCCCCTACCTATACCGTCCCTATCCAAACACCCAATAGCTGCAAACACTTTGTCCTGCCTCTGCAGTCTCTTCTTAGAAAGCTGCGTCATGGCATCACTCAGCAGCACGTGCTCAGGCTCCCTGTTGCCCTTCTGTTGCTTGGCCACTCCTCTCACTGCTGAGTAGTGTCTCATCATAGGAACCCGTTAGCATGTACCCATACACCTCCTCAGGACATCCTGGTTGCTTCCAAGTTTTAGCAATGTGAATAAAGCAGCTATGAACATTCAAACATCATTTTTTGTGTGGATATAGGTTTTAATGTAATCTGAATATGTAACGGTAATATTATTAGACCTCGCTGTAGGATGTTTAGCTTTGTAAGACATTGCAGTGCCTTTCACACCGATGCGCCCAACACATTCCTGTCTGTCCACCCCCTCAGCAGCATCTAGTAGAGTTGGTGTTGTGGATTTCCCTGTTGCATTGCTATGTAGTGGCGTCTTATTGTTCCGATTACAACTGCCTAATCATGTAATGTTGAGCATTTATTTGAATGTTACTGCAAACTATGGTATCTGCTTTACTGAAGAGTGTGTTCAGACTTTCTGTCTATTTTTTAATTTACTTTTTCTTTTTTACTATTAAGTTTTTAAGTCTTTTTTCAGATATAAGTTTTAGAATATTTTTCTCGCAGTCCATGCCATTACCACATTCTCCTAACAGTATCTTTTGTAGAATACAACTTTCCAATGTTAATAAAGCCCTATTCATCAGCTTTTCCTCCTAAGGCCCATGATTTTGGAACCATTATCTAAGAACCTGCTACTTTGTTTGCAAACTTAACCATGCTATTTGTAATGGTTATTTACTAAGTATATAAATTGACAAAATAAAGGTTTAAAAACATAAGAATTTTATGAAAACTATGTTTTTGTTTGCTTTGAGGCGGGATCTCTAACGTGTAGCTAGAACTCACTCTGTAGACCAGGCTGTCCTCACCCACAGAGATCTACTTACCTCTGCCCAGAGTGCTGGGATCAAAGGCGTGCACCACCACACCGGGTTCAACTAAATCTTTAACCTCAAAGGAAAGCGACCTTGGCCCCAGAATGGTCAACTTTTCTGTTTTATTCCTCCTGAGACTTTTAAGCTGTCAACCAAACAACTTCCTCTCTCTTTAGCGCTTTCTCTTCTAACCTGTCTTCAGGACGCACACCTGTAATCCTAGCAGCTGGAGGCCAAGGCAAAATGATCACAAATTGATGCCAACTAGAGTCACCGATAACATACTGATTGCGTTGAAATGTTTGAGATCAAGTTTGCTCCTGCCTTAAGTTCCTCCATGCTGTAAAGAACAGCTGTGCCTTGCCCCAAGAGACTTCATTTTAAAGCAGCATTAGACTCAGTTTTGAGACTGGAAGGGGACTCTGCCCCCAAGAGACAGGTGAACAACATCAGCTTTGTAGCTCTACCACGAGGCACAGACTAGTTACTGGAGCAGCTATGACTTCTCCAGCTCTCTGAGAAGCTCAGCTTGGTTGATTTTCATATTCATACAGACTCAGTGCTCTATCCCTTTCCCTGGCCTCTGAGACCTCTAACTCTGCTGTCACCCCTTAGCTCTATGTAGTCTACACATTTACTGAGTCTATACATTTATGTTCTGTATGATCTGTGAGTTAATATTAGTAATTAGGACTTTAATAAAAGAACTTCCTTGGCAGAGTGGGAGCATCTGGAAGTTGCTGCCTCTGAAATGACAATGCTCTGGCAGTTATCATCAATACATTCTGACTCTGAAGATGTGAATGTGCTCATCTGTCTCTGACACAGTGCACTCACAAGGCTGACAGACTCCTGCCTTTCTTCTCAGGTAGCTGTTCACAATTCTTCATTTCCTCTACTGGGGAGATAATTTGCTAAGGACTCCTGTCGCACTGGCATTTCCAGGTCCCCTCCCTGGAAAAGACTGGAATCTGTGAAAATCTGAGGTTTCACACGGACATTTGATCCTGGGAGTCGATTCGGCTGGGAAGAGGGGCGTGTGTGCTGCTGTAAGACATAGTGAGTGACTACACAGCAGTCTGCACGGTCTCACTCTTACCTCCGTCACTGTTCCCCTCCTCTGTAATAATGTCCAGCAGTCGCTCAAAAGCATTTTCAAAAGCAACAATTTTCTGGATTGCTCCATTGCTCCTTGTTAATGCCTGCAGTAGTAAGACACCCTTATAGAAAAGAAAGGTGGCATTCAGTTGAGTATGAAATTTATTGGACACCTAAAAATTACTTTAAAATCATAGAATCCTACAGTAAACAGGGCTTTACAAATCCACCTGCTTTGCTTTCTATATACAGAAGGATATAGACAGCAGAGACAGTTCAGTTCCCCTGACGATCATAGATCACATAGGAACAGGACCTTGGCAAGAGTTTACATCTAACAAGTTTCTTCTTACTATATACAGTAAGAACACAATTCTCATTCTTATCCGTCACCATGTAATTTCCACAAGCTGAGAATGATTATAAAGTTCTCATATTTACTCTTTTCAAAATGATAATATAAATCATGAAATACCACTACTACATTCTAACAGAATTTCTACAGAATTCAGGATACCTTGAAAATCAGGCTCCCAAAATCCTACAATTTGATTTTAAATCAGCAAAAAAAAAAAAAAAAGAAATGGAAATTCACACCCTGTACAGAAGGTTCGTGTAGCATGGCTTTTTCTCCCATAGTCTTTTCCGGCCTGTGGCTGGCAAAAATGGCTTCCACAAAGAAAGGGGGCAAGAAGACTGGCTGTCCTGCCACCAAAAAGGTGTGATCCAGGAGTGCACCACTGACATTCCCAGGCAGTCACAGAATAGGCCTCAAGAAGCATGCCACAGGCACCCAAAATCTGGATGTCATGGAGGAGACTGTAAACAGATAAGGACTCAACTAAGCTGTCTGGGCCAAAGGAATAAGAAATATCCCATAGTGCATCATGGTAACTTATGACCCTGTTTACACATTTCAAAATCTAGTCAGTATGGATGAAACCTAAGCCCTGAATGTCAGATAAAGCTACAGAATGGATAAACAAACAAACAAAGGTTAACTAAGTCTGTGCCCTGGCTTTCAGTTTTTTCAGTGTATTGAGCTGTTTATATATCTTTGACACTTATCACTTAAAAGCTTACATTACTCCTTATTTGCCTGTACATCACTTGCAAGCCTAGTGCCTATGGAGGCCATGGGAGGGTACAGGACCCCTGGAACTGGGGTTACAGACAGCTAAGAGCTAACACGCGGGTGCTGGGGATGAATCCAGTCTCTCTGGCAGAGCAGCCGTGCTCTGCCCTGCTCAGCCACCACTTCAGCCCTACTACTCCCAACTTCAGCATCTACCACTCAGCCAGTCCTTCTGAGCCGCTCAGTGACCACAGACAAAAGAGACAATAAATACATGAAGAGGAAAAGCACAGCCGCCGCTTTCAGAGGCTTGGCACACAGGGATGGGAGGGCCACGGTGGCAGGGGGCAGCCAAACGTCTGTACAAGGTTAAGGATGCTGTCAACTCGCTGGGCTCATCCCACCCCTTCCCCGGATTTTCAAATTTTAATACTAACATGAAAGAAAGGTAAAATAGAACTTAAATGTCAAATCTGCCAACATAATGAATGCTGCCAGCTTGAATTTTAACTGCATAAAAGGAAAGAGAAAGGTTTACACAAGTCACACAAACTCATAAAGTGGACAGAAGCTAAATGCCCTACTTACTAGTTGTGTAACTTTAAGCAAAGTGCACAATTCCATGTCTCAGAACACTTATCTGCAAAGTAGAATAATAGTATCTTGGATCCCTCTGCCACACTATTTCCATGGAACACTCTATACACATTAGACTGGCCTCAAACTCCCGTAGATCCCCCTGCTTCTGTCTCCAGAGTGCTGGGGGCTAGCGGCATGCTCTACCACACCTAGATGTCATGTAATTTAGAAGGCGGGAAAACTGCACCTACAGGGTTTACCTGTTTTAAATATCAACACTTATTAGTAGTTTATTTTCCTCTTATTTTGCTGAATAGGTTAACTGAAACCAAAAAAACATACCTATAAAACATATAGAACTAAGATATTAGAGGTTACAACAAAAATAAAACTTAAGCTCCATTAATAAAATTAATAAAGAAAATATGGACAATCATCTCATCTGCTTCAAATACAAACCGAGGCAAAAAGTTAGAAGGAAGAGCCAAGAGCTAAAGAAAATAGACTGAACACATGGTGGGGTGGGGCAGCAGGGGGTGCTGGGTGGGACAGATCAAAGTACCTGATAAGCTTGCATGAAAATGTAATCATTTTAATTTGCACAAAGAGTATATATGCTCTAATAAAGAAATGAAAGAACTGAGGTAGGCATTTGTAAAAACAAATGTAAAATAATTTAAATATAAAATAAAGATTGTTTCTGTAAGTTATGTTGTTATAGCATTTTACTATCTATAATATTGCTTTGCCATAGATACTACAACATTTAAAACTTTCAGATTTTTGTTTTGTTTTTTTTTTTTGTTTTCGAGACAGGGTTTCTCTGTGTAGCCCTGGCTGTCCTGGAACTCACTCTGTAGACCAGGCTGGCCTCAACTCAGAAATCCACCTGCCTCTGTCTCCCAAGTGCTGGGATTAAAGGTGTGTGCCACCACGCCCAGCTCTATTTTTATCTTATGTGCACGAGTGCTTCTTTGATTCTGTGTATGTGCACTATGTACATGGCTGGTACCTGCTGAGAGCAGAAGGGGTGTTGAATGTCCTAGAACTGGACTTACAGAGAGTTGTAAGCTGTATGTGCACTATGTACATGGCTGGTACTGCTGAGAGCAGAAGGGGTGTTGAATGTCCTAGAACTGGACTTACAGAGAGTTGTGAGCTGTATGTGCACTGTGTACATGGCTGGTACCTGCTGAGAGCAGAAGGGGTGTTGAATGTCCTAGAACTGGACTTACAGAGAGTTGTGAGCTGCCAGGTGGTGCTGGGAACTGAACCTGAATCCTATCCAAAAGCAGCAAGCACTCCTAGCTTCAGAGCCATCTGTCTAGCCCCACAACAACAAAGTTTTAAATGAGAAGTTAAAACACGTATTACATGGATCACAGGTCAAGGGTTTGGTTTAGTTCTGTTTCTGCTTCGCATTAACCTGTTACAAAGTTCAAAATCATAAGCAAGGATCAAAGAAAGTATCAGAATGGAGAATGAGTACAGAAGAGTGACATAAAGAAATGAAAATCCTCTGCACACATATTCAATGAAATAAGAAGGAGGAAGCCACGTGCACCGTATTGTAAACCTGTACCGTTCATGTCTCAGAATGTTTACTGTAGGAAGAAAGACAATTTCTGAGGTGGAATTCTATGTCAGCATTTCAGAAGACCATGGAAGAAAGCCTAAACATACAGCAGTAGTACATTTGAATAACAAAATGGTTTGTCTAACTCTACATACTTGCTAAGCACAAGAGAAGAAGTAACACGCCTTACACGTGAGTCTAAACGTTGGCCAACACTCCAACTTTCGGAAAGGAAGTTTTCTTTTTTTTTTTTTTTTAAAGATTTATTTATTTACTATATGTAAGTACACTGTAGCTGTCTTCAGACACTTCCAGAAGAGGGCGCCAGATCTCGTTGCGGATGGTTGTGAGCCACCATGTGGTTGCTGGGATTTGAACTCTGGACCTTCGGAAGAGCAGTCGGGTGCTCTTACCCACTGAGCCATCTCACCAGCCCCCGAAAGGAAGTTTTCTTAACTCATGAAGGTATATTGGCAAAGAGAGAAAATAAGCATCAAGCTCTTTTCTTTCCAAATTAAACTTACATCATTGCGTATAATTTCTCTGGAATCTGCTAGTAAGTCCATTAATCTTGAGACACCTGGAACATACAACATAAGAACATAAAACATAATTACAGGCAAACCAAACGCATGAATAGTGATTTAAGTTAGTTTACTAGGTCACTGCCTCAGTCCTAGGCAGGAACCCTTACTTTGGACTCAGGAGGGGCCACTTACCCATGGGGCTGACTAGGATGATCTGCTGCACGGGAGGCCCTAGCTGCTTTAAAAGAGAAGTCAGGAGTCTCACGCCAGGCCAACGGACGTGGAAATCAAACTCCTGCAATGGAAGAATTTCAGCTGTTTAGCGACTAGAATTGTTATTTTCAAGGAAAACATTATTTTCAACTAATAGTGCAATAATAAACTACAAGAGAAAAACAGAATTTCAGTGAACTTTAAAAATGAATTTTAAGAAATGAAAAGTTAACGTTAATTGAGTAAACTCACTAAAATGTTAATGATAAACACTTTGTAAAACTAGAAACAGGATGCTTATTATTTTAATAGATCACTTATTTTCTCTATCAAGTATGTGAATCCTTCCCATGCATTCAAAAGCATGCTATAGAGCAGACTTCACTCACTACCTGGTCAAGTGTGCAGGAAGTACCACCCACAAAGGCAAGGAAAGCAGCTGATTAGCATGACAGGATGGCAAGGAGCCCTATTTACCTCCAACAAAGATAACAGGAGAGTGACATTTTCTGGCTGCTTAATGAAAATTTCTGTAAACTGGCTTCCCAAATCCTCACTCTGTCTTGTAGAATTTTCTTCTGTAATATTCAAAGAACAAAGTACTTCAACATGATGCTATGTTAAAGTGTCCTTTCACTGACGAGTTAAACAGAAATGGTAATTTTCCTGGAATATAAACAATTCAACAGTACGGCTGGGATCAGTAATGCAATTAAGATTGAAACTGTATTTGTAAACTCACTTTCAAGGTCAGTTAGATATCACATTTCCTTAAAAACGTAAGGCTGAACTTTTATTAGGACAAGGCGTTTGTTTAGGGTAGCAGGAGTATTGTCTTGATTGCGGTAGTGGTTATATGATTTTTTTTTTTTTTTCAGTGCAGGGGTTTGGACTCAGGGCTTGCTTTATGGCAGGAAAGCGCTTAACCACAGTGCCACATTCCATCAACCACTACTGAACTCTTTTGTTGAAACTTGTAAGACTATACAACGAGCCGGGTGTGGTGGCGCACGCCTTTAATCCCAGCACTCGGGAGGCAGAGGCAGGCGGATTTCTGAGTTCGAGGCCAGCCTGGTCTACAAAGTGAGCTCCAGGACAGCCAGAGCTATAAAGAGAAACCCTGTCTCGAAAAACCAAAAAAAAAAAAAAAAAAAAAAAAGACTATACAACGTCTATGAGCAAACTGTATTTTATGTTAATTGTACTCCAAGTCAGTACACCTCAAAATGGCAGTCTCTGCTGGTTTGTACCTATCAGTACAGTTTGATTATAAAATTAAGTCAATCACCTTCAGATCAACCAGTATTGTTTTTATATAGAACCTAGACAAGTATTTGGAAATAAAAGCAGAATTAAACACTGAATTTCTTTACAATGTTAGGCATTAAAATGATTAAAATTGTACAGGCCTACGTGGTGCCTGTACTCCCGGCACTCATGGGGCTAAGGCAAGATGATGGCCTTGAGTTTGTCACAGCAACTGAATGAAACTAGAACAAAAATTAATACTAGGAGTGGGGTGCTGAACTAAAGCTAACCGTGTGGCTTTTGAGCCTTTGGTTGGAGGACTGTGGAGGTTCTGGAACTCTGAGTTAGAAAAGTCATCCAACACTCAACAAGGCATTCATTCTCGAGGAAGCTTGAAAGAAACACAGACAACGGAGGCCTGGTTTATGGGGTTTCAGAGAGGAGCAAAGACTCCTGGGTTCAGTTCCTAGCTCCCAGACAGTGATAAACTATCCGTAACTCCAGAGCCCAAGTTCGAGGGACCCATGTACTCTTCTCACCTGCATGGACATCAGGCAAACACATGGTGGGCATACAGCATGCAGGCAAACATTCATTCAGATCTAATACATATACTACTCCCCGCAAGAAAAAAAAAACCTGTGTATACTTACGGGTCAGTTGGGACTGAAGAATTAGCTACGATTAGCTACAGATAGGTTCACTGGGGCAATGGGATGCTAACTGGCTAGGGTTGAAAAGTCAGCTGCAATTGGTAAGAGATCTGCTTCACTAAGGAGAAATCTCTGTGCTTCACTGGGACAACAGCAAAGTCTTTACCTAGGGTTATACACAGAACCTGTGGTCCAAGGAGGCTAAGCCTGTATCTCAAGCTGACACTAAAACTAAGCAAGGTCTAAGAGTGCCTTCGTGGTACTGGTTTTGAAGGCTCGATAGGTGAAAGATGGGAGTGGGGGTGGAGGGATGTCTTAGAGAGCAGCTGAAACCTGGCACTGTGAGGACAGATCAAGAGAGTCCCCGGTGAAGGTGTAGCCTCAGTGACAGGAGAGCTCAGCCCCGATGCCTGGCACTAATCCCTGAGCAGGCAGTCCTGGGGTGTATCAGAAAGCTGGCCAAGTACAAGCCTGCGAGTAACCAGTAAGGCATATTCCTCCACGATTTCCGCTTCAACTTCCTACCCTGACTTCCTTCAACAATAGACTGTGAGATGGAAGTGAAGGCCAAATAAACCCTTTAATCCCCAAAGCTGCTTCTGATCATGGTGTTTGTTATAGTAGCGGAATAAAACATACACAAATGCTAAATTATTTAAAAGTTCATAGAAATGGACCTAATCAAATTTCAGTAGTCCTGAATTAGAAGGAACTCAACACCCACCCACTAAGAGAAAGGACTTAAAGTGTTGCCTATTGCGGCTGCAGAGACGGCTCAATGGTTAAGAGCACTAGCTCATGAAGTCAATTCCAAGCATGCACATGTGGGCTCAGAAATGTCTCAACTCCAGCTCCAAGGCATCCTATGCCCTTTTCTGGCCTCTGTAAACACTAGGCGTAAGTGATATATAGACACACATGTAGGCAAAAAAACACATACACATTTAAAAACAAACAAACAACTAAGTAAACTAGTCAAAGAAAACAGGAAAAAAGTACTAATTTGATAAAGTCACTGTATAATGCTTTTGTTAAGTTACATGTGTAAGTAAGTGCTCTGCCTGCATGTATGCATGCATGCATATGTGTGTCTTAAAACTAGAGTAATGGATGGCTGTGAACAGTCATGTGAGCACTGGGAACCAAATCTGGGGCCTCCACAAAAGTAACAAATGCTCTTAACTCCTGCTCTAGCCCCTATGTTTTTTTCCTAAAGATTTATTTTTTGTTGTATGTAAGTTCACTGTAGCTGTCTTCAGACACACCAGAAGAGGGCATCAGATCTCATTACAGATGCTTGTGAGCCATCATGTGGTTGCTCGGATTTGAACTCAGGACCTTAGGAAGAGCAGTCAGTGCTCTTAACCGCTGAGCCATCTCACCAGCACCCCCCACTACATTTTTTTTAATGTTGAAATATGTTTTATGTAGTTAATTACAAATAACTAATGTATAGTTTTAGCCTTGGTAAGTTTTTCAAAATAGTGTTCAGTGGAGCATGGTAATATGCATCTGGTGAAGCAAGGTATGTCTGACAAAGGGCTTAGCAGCTTCTCACCACTTACCTTCCTCGTGGGAATTTGCAGGCCTCTTTATTTATCTACTTTAGACTTATATATATATAAAGGGGGAGGTTAATTCAATACTTGCACCAAAAATAAAAAACCTATCAAGAGACATTTATTTATGACATTAGATTTATTGTTACCTATAGTATATAAAATACTGTAGCTTATTAATATTTTGGCTATTTTGAGCTGAGCTAGTGTGATACAACTTGATCTAAGACTTCTGTCCTAGCTAGGGTTGCTACTGCCATGATAAATCACTATGACCAAAGTAACTGAGGAGAAGGGATTATTTTAGCTTTAAATTGTTGTCCTGCATGAATGTAAGCCAAGGCAGGAATTCAAGGCAAGAACCTGGAAGCAGGAACTGAAGCAGAGTCCATGACAGACCACTGTTTACTGGCTTGCTCAACCTGCTTGCTTTCTGGGTTTTTTTTTGTTTTTGTTTTTTGTTTTTTGTTTTTTTGAGACAGGGTTTCTCTGTGTCTGTGTAGCCCTAGCTGTCCTGGAACTCACTTTGTAGACCAGGCTGGCCTCAAACTCTGAAATCCACCTGCCTCTGCCTCCCGAGTGCTGGGATTAAAGGCGTGCGCCACCACTCCCGGCCTCAACCCGCTTTCTTATACAGCCAGGATGGCCTGCCCAGGGATGGGACCTACAATGGCTGGGCCCTCCCACACCAATCATTCACACTCTTGCTCTTAGGCCAAGTCATGGATCCATTTTCTCAATTAAGTTCACTCTTCCTAGCTAGGTCTAGGATTGCATTAACTTGACAAAAACAACCTGCAGAGGCCAAAAGAGAGTATAAGATTCCCCTGGGACTAGAGTTGCAGAAGGCCGTAAGCCACCATTTGGGGGCTGAGAATGAGCCTGACGTCCTCTGGAAGAGCAGCCAGTGTTCTGAAGCACTGAGCCAACTCTCCAGCCCCAGCCCTTCTATGCTTTAATGCAGGGCTTTCAAACTAACTAATAGTACACAACATTTTCAGTGGTACAGTAAGGTAAAACTGTTAAAACTATTCAGTTATTCACATTTAAAGTTATCAAGAAATTTTTATCTAGCTGGGCGTGGTGGCGCTCTTGAGAGGCAGAGGCAGGCAGATATATGAGTGCTAGGCCAGCCAGGTCTACATAGTAAGTTCTAGGACAGCCAGAGCTATATAGAAAGGCGCTGCCTCACCAAAACAGAACAAAATCTAGTATACATATATAGGCAAAGGCATGAGACAAACCACCTTGTTGATCTGGTATACTTATATCACAGCTGAGTTTCTCTCTTTAATCTTAGCTTAAGTATTATGGGCAAATTTCTCTAACCTGTAAAAATAAGTAATTCCTAATGTAAGTGGGAAAAAAGTGATCTATTGTTATAGCATAGACTAATCTTTAAGGGTTTTGTGGTGTGTGTACATAAATATATATTTGAATACATACACATACTTCATATATACAAAAAAAAATACATACATACATACCCTACCACATTCCAGACCTATTTACAGAACTATCTTCTAACTAAATTCATACAAATATATTTGTCCTTAAAGTATATTTGTAGATGTATGTTTTCTAGAGGTATAAAAACCACTATAGGACCTTTGATAGAATTCCCTATCAAGTCCACAATCGAGAGGACTGCTGTATAAAAAGAGAACATGGAGGCATATGCCTGCAATCTTAGCACACAAAAGGCAGAGACGGGAGACCAGCTACAAGTTCTAGGCCAGGCTGGCCTATACAAGAGAACACATATTCTCTGAGCTGAGTAATTTCCAGCTCACTCATAAGTAAATATGCATGCACACATGTGTATACATATTCAAGTATTACTTGTAAATAAACAATTTGTTCTTCAGGAATTATACACAAATTTGAATAAATGGAGCTACCAGAGGAAATTTGATTTTATTAAAAGAAACACTAGAATGGCTTCATGGTGTGGATAACAGATTTTTTTTTTAAGCCACTTTCTTTTTTTTTTTTCCTAGATTTATTTATTTATTATTTGTAAATACACTGTAGCTGTCCTCAGATACTCCAGAAGAGGGCATCAGATTTCCTTACGGATGGTTGTGAGCCACCATGTGGTTGCTGGGATTTGAACTCGGGACCTTCAGAAAAGCAGTCGGCCCTCTTAACCACTGAGCCATCTCGCCAGCCCCAAGGATAACAGATTATTAAGTATGGTTTTTAAATTAGAGATTCCGACACAATGAAACCAACATCATACTTTTTAGCAGCTAGAAGAAACAGCATTTGACAGTGACAGTAGACATACTACCAGGTCTTACGTCTAAAGCATCACGCATATGAAAATGCAAACTTTTACCTTCAACATCATCTGAAAGGTAGACAAAAATGAATAAGTAGAAAGTAGATGACAGAGCAAACTGTATCTCTGTGAACGAAGGAGCTGGCCAAGTAAGCAGCAGGACTCAGAAAATGAGACTCCCTCACTTGACTTACACAGGTGAGGCTCGTCCAGCACACAGCTATATATTAAATATATATGCTAAACACTGAAGATTCAAACAGATTCATCACTGAAGGGTTATAGCACGCCAGGCACTGGTGGCACACGCCTTTAGTCCTAGCACTTTCGAGGCAGATTTCTGAGTTCAAGGCCAGCCTGGACTACAAAGTGAGTTCCAGGACAGCCACAGGTACACAGAGAAACCCTGTCTCGAAAACAAAAACAAAAACAAAAAACCAAAAAAAAAAAACCAAAAAACCCCCCAAAAACCCAACCAACCAAAAACAAACACACATTCTCAAGGGAGAGAACTCTAAATTTTTGGGTCACTGGAGAATTGCCTTACGATGAAGCATTTAATGAGAAGATACTGATAATACAATAAAGATTTATTTTATTTTATGTATATGAGTACACTGTAGTCCAAGGACACATTTTTTTAATATCTAGTTTTTAAAAATTTACTCAGATTAACTGACACTTCAGAAGAAAAAGGCCCTAAAAAAGTTATTATGCTACTATTTATTCTTATTCAAAAGCTGTTTTCCTATATTATCAAAAAGACTTTTGGGGCTGGAGAGATGGCTCAGTGGTTAAGAGCACTGACTGCTCTTCCAGAAGTCCTGAGTTCAAATCCCAGCAGCCTCATGGTAGCTCACAACCATCTGTAATGGGATCTGATGCCCTCTTCTGGTGTGTCTGAAGACAGCAATGGTATACTCATATACATAAAATAAATAAATCATTAAAAAATAGCCTTTTGAATGATGAATTAAAAATAAAGAGCAGAGAAGCAGGCTCGCTCCATGGCTCCTGCCTATAACCCTAGTACCCAAGAAGCCAAAGGTAAAGCCTGGCTGCAAGGCCAGCTTGGGCTATGTGGTGAGTTCATGCCTGAACTACACAGTGAAACCCTGTCTCAAAAATGCAAGTAAATAAAACATAAAAATCCCAGCTGGGCAGTGATGGCACATGCCTTTAATCCCAGCACTTGGGAGGCAGAGGCAGGCAGATTTCTGAGTTTGAGGCCAGCCTGGTCTACAGAGTGAGTTCCAGGACAGCCAGGGCTACACAGAGAAACCTTGCCTCAAAAAAACCAAAAACCCATAAAAATCCTAAATACACCCAAGACTGCCACCCCTTGACTGCCTAAGATATAAGAAACCAAAGTTTTAAAACCATTTTTTTTAAATAAGTATGTTGTGTGGCTGGGCATGGTCTGGCATGCCTTTATTCCCGCACTTGGGAGGAAGAGGCATGAAGATCTGAGTTTGAAACCAACCTGGTCTCTAGAGCAAATCCCAGGACAGCTAGGACGACACAGAGAGGGCCCCGCTCAGACAACAGCAGAAAGAAAGGTCTGCTGCTTCTACTGTCCTCATCTGAAAACCAACTAGGGGAAGCCAGTGTCCTTCCTGCTCTTCAAAGCATGGTCTTGTGCATGTATCTAAGTGGCTCCATGGTCAACTTCTTCTTCCAGGAATAATAAATTGTTTACTAAAAATATGTACCCTTTAGAAATTCATAAGCTTCTAAGTGAGACATCACAGAGACATAAAACCTTTAGAAAAGTGTACTTAATTCCATGGGAGCATGACGTTTCAAACACTCACACTACCCACCTACTCTGTGGAGCTAACATAACATGCTTCTCTGCTTAACTGTTAATAAAGCAGGTGTAAGATCAATACTTATTTACAATCTGTTCTGTTGTATTTTGGTATAAATTAGAATTATAAAACACACGAATGAGTCTGCTCTTTTCTGTAAAGTAATGGACACCCCACTAACGTCTTCTGTAAGTAGCAGTTGGCTGTGTGGACAGCCTCCACGGCACTGTGCAGTGTTACTCAGTGAGCATCTTCTTACAGGATATACAACACAGTCACAGACAGTCAACCAAGCTTTTCACCAAGTAACAAAGCAAAGGGCAAGCTGCCGTACTCTAAGTATCCAGTATGTTGAAATAGAAAGGGAAAGGAGGTAAGGAAAGAGTGAATTTCAAACATATTTATTTCATATCAAATATGAATATCTTCATATTGAGAACAGGAAACAAAAAACTCCCTAAATTTTACAAATTGTTACTCTTTATATATTAACAAGGTCTTAGCCCACCACCCAAGGCTTAAGTATTAGGAGAAACATCCCCTAACTACTGTTCTAACATAATGGTAATAGCACATACAAAGACCAACCAACCAGAGGGGATTATTTAATTCAGCACTGGCTAGTACCTATCCTGCCTAATACAGCCCAAAGAGGGAAAAAGTTAAGAAAGGGGGCTCTCCTGGGTGTGGCAGGGCCCTGCTTTAAATTAACCACAGCACACAGGAGACAAAGACAAGCTGATCTCTATGAGGCCAGCCTAGTCTACATAGTGAGTTCTAGGACAGCCAGAGCTACCTAACAAAAAAGAAAAAAGAAAAAAAGGGAGGGACAGAGAGAGACAGAGACAGACAGAGGATCTGGGGTGGATGAATGAGGGTGAAGGAGAATCTACTGAAACATATTTCATTTGAAAATGTCAGGATATCTAATACCTTGTAAGTTCACTAAGAAACAAAAATGTAAAAGTAAGAAGAATATAGGTGAGGCTTGTTGGTGTGTGCTGAGGGAGGAAACTGAGCTTAGATAGTCCAGGCTACATAGTGAGTTCCTGATTTAAGGACAGAAAACCTCACTCCACCTCGTCATAATGGTCCAGAGCACACTGAGCAATCGTCCTGGAGACAGCATTCAGGACTAAAGTTAGAGCTTTACTGTGTTGATTCAGAGAGCAACTTAGGAAAACACCACACAATGAACAAGTTTATAAAATAAACTCAACTTCAAAGCAAAATTTGTATAACCTAGTTAATTTACAAAGAGAAATACAGTAAAATGACTGGAAACTTACCTAATTCTTCCTCTTCATCATTAGATATTATATTATAAAGTGTGTCCAAAGCATATGCTATTATTTCAGAATCCGAACTAGAAAAAAGAAATTATTATATTTACACACTGCTGGCTGGAGTTCAAACTATTATGGACATTTTTAGGCAGTTCTTTCATAAGACCAATAAAGTATTCCTTTTTCCCTAGAACCTTAATCTAAGAAAGTATTAGTAAAGCCCGCAAGTGGCTCATGCTTGTAATCTCAGTTTTCGGGAGCCACAAGAAGGGTGGCTGCACGTTCTAGGCTAGCCTGGACTATACGCTGAGTTCCAGACCAGGCTACAGAGTGAGACTTTCCTCTTCTTCCTTCTTCCTCCTCTTCCCCTTCCTCCTCCCCTGCTCCTCATCAACCTAATCATCATCATCCTAACAATAACAATAAGAAATTAAATTAAGGGACTGGTGAGATGGCTCAGTGGGTAAGAGCACTGACTGCTCTTCCAAAGGTCCTGAGTTCAAATCCCAGCAACCACTCAGTGGCTCACAACCATCCATAGTGAATTGTGGACAGCTACAGTGTACTTATGTACAATAATAGATAAATCTCTGGGCTGGAATGAGTGGGGCCTGAGTGAGCAGAGGTCCTGAATTCAATTCCCAGCATCCATATGTTGGCTCACAACTATCTATACAGCTACGGTGTACTCATATACATAAAATAAATAAATAAATCTTTAAAAAAAAAAGAAATTAAATTAAAATAAGAGGCTATATTAAGATTTGTTTAGAATAAAAAAATTGAGACTCCACTTGACTGTCTAATTAAAAACTAGCATATATAAGACAGCAATGAAAATGTATCTTAAAAGAAAATACAATAGCATTATAATTAAATATTAATAAAATATCAAGTAGAAAAATCTAAGTTTAAAAATGGACAGACACGGGGCTGAGGAGATGGTTTAGCAGTTGATGTCACTGGCTGTTTCTTAATTCCCAGTCGCCATGTGATAGCTCTTGACTGTAATTCCAGTCTCAGTCTCCCCACGACTGAGATGACCTCCATGAGTACCAGGTGTGCCCATGGTGCACAGACACATGCAGGCACAACACCCATGTTCACAAATAATAAAGTTTAAAAATAAGACAATAATTCTGTGTAGCAAAAGATATGTATGTATATTTACATGTATGTGTATATGTATGCTTGTTAAAATATATATTTATAAAAATAAGCCAAACTTTAAAACTAGCAAACAGAAGAGCCAGTAATTTTATGTTCATGTACATTCATAAATATGTATGATTTTCCTGCTCATGGAGGATGACAGAGCCTCCAGACAAACGAAAATGTCACAAGAGAGTCAGCACACATGAGAAGGATAGAGAAAGCAAGGGTGAGGTGACACGCTTAAGGGCTGTCAGAGCGTGGGGAGACTGAGGCAAGTGGGCTTTTACACTAATTACTCACAGCTTTGCTTTTGGAAATTTTGAAACAGGTCTTTAAAAAAAAATGATTGAGAAACACAAACACCAGAGACCTTCTTTAACATGACCAAGACACTCACAAGAAATCCCAGCTCAGTGGTGGGGCATCCTGATGGCATGTGTGAGACCCAGCTGTTAATCCCCAGGGCTCCTGGGGGCTGGAGACATGGCTTGGTGGTTAAGAGCACTGACTGCTCTTCTGAAGGTCCTGAGTTCAAATCCCAGCAACCACATGGTGGCTCACAACCATCTGTAATAAGATCTGACATCCTCTGCTGGTGTGTCTGAAGACAGCTACTTACTTATAACAATAAATAAATTAAAAAAAAAATCCTCAGGGCTCCAACAAGACACAAAGGTCCTGTAACTGCACTACCAGTGAAGGGAGAACGCTCCTCTCTCAAGTAAGAAGACAACAGCAGGACCCTTGTACCTTCAGCCAACACGGAAATAGAAGCTACAGTTACAAAAATACAAGCCAACTGGTGCTGAGGAGACGGCCCAGTGGGAAGGAACACTTCCCCTGTAGCACAAGGACTTGACTCTGAATCCCCAGCACCCATGTCAAACAGCTTATGGTTTCATTTCATCAAGTCCATACAGTAGGAACCAGAGAGTAAAGGACACCAGGAGAACATGGCCCACAGAATCAAGATTGAAGCAACAAACATGGACCCTGTAGAGGTCTAAGGTAGGTCCTGGGCATATTCCTTAAAGGTGTGTTGCTTGGTGTTCTTGTGGGACTCCTAATAGTGGGGAGTGGGGAATCGCGGTCATTTTTGCCTGCAGTTGGGGCCCATTTCCTCCTACTGGGTCGCTGTGCCCATCCTTTTTGTTTTTTTTTTTTAAAGATTTATTTATTTAATGTATATGAGTACTCTATTGCTGTCTTCAGATACATCAGAAGAGGGCATTGGATCCCATTACAGATAGTTGTGAGGCACCATGTGGTTGCTGGGAATTGAATTCAGGACCTCTGGAACAGCAGTCGGTGCTCTTAACTGCTAAGCCATCTCTCCAGCCCCCTCACTGTGTCCATCCTTGATACAAGGGTTTGGGCCTAGCCTTACTGCATCTTGTTACGCCATATTCAGCGGGCAGTAGTGTATCTTGGACACAGAATTCACTAAGAAACTACTAGAGCTAGTGAGCAAATTGAACAGTCACAGAATAAAAATTCAACTTGCAAAATCAAATAATTAAAAAATAAGAAAACAATTTTATTTAAACAATTCTAATGATGAGAATAAATAAAATACTTGGAACAGAATTTCCTTAAAAGGTCTAAGATTTATACTTGAAAAGTTCAAAATGGACAGGTGGTGGTAGCACACTAGGGAGGCAGAGGCAGGTGGATCTCTGAGCTTGAGGCTGGCCTGGTATACAGAGTGAGTTCAAGGGTTACAGAGAGAAACCCTGTCTCGAAAATCAAAATAAACCAAACAAAAAACCAAACCAAACCAACAAACTAAAAACAAAAAAGAAAGAAAGAAAGAGAGAAAGAGAAAGAGAGGGGGGGAGGGGAGGGGAGGATGGGAGAAGGGGAGGGCTGGAGAGATGGTTTAATGGTTAATAACACTGCCCTTCCAGGGATCCTGAGTTCAATTCTCGGCAACCACATGGTGGCTCACAACCATCTGAAATGGGATTGATGTCCTCTTCTGGAGTGTGCCAGGACAACGACACTGTACTCACATACATAAAATAAATAAATCTTTTGGTTTTCTTTCTTTCTTTCTTTCTTTTTAAAGATAGGGGAGAGTGGGAAAGAAAGAAAGGAAGAAAGAGAGAAAGAGAGAGAGAGAAAGAGAGAGAGAGAGGAAGGAAGGAAGGAAGGAAGGAAGGAAGGAAGGAAGGAAGGAAGGAAGGAGAAAGAGGGAGAAAGTACAGACTAACGCCAGGCCTGCGGAACTATCACACTAGCCTGTCACCCTTCGGCCCTCCAGAAGTCAGTAATAGTGGGTCAAGTATGTCTCATGTTACAATTCCAGGCCCCCTTTCTCACTTCCCTGCCCTGTCTTTAAGGACTTAGGTGGTCACATTGGGTCCACCTAGACAATCTGTGTAATTTCCTCTCATCAATTAGCACAATTACATCTGCAAAGTTCCCTCTGCTATGTAAGATGACTTCCCACATTTGGCTGATAAGGAATGCAGGCATCTGGTGGGGTGTTACTCTACCTACTCTAAATTATACACAGTAGTTAGCTTTGAAAAAGTAGTCAAGGCCACATTGTCTGGGAAGCAGAAAGGACCATCACTAAGTAAGGAGTTGCTGGACCATACTCAAGAGTGGCTATGAAATAAATGCACAGGTAGGGCCCAGATCTTTCAAAAGCTGAAATTCTAGCCGGGCGTGGTGGAGCACGCCTTTAATCCCAGCACTCGGGAGGCAGAGGCAGGCGGATTTCTGAGTTCGAGGCCAGCCTGGTCTACCAAGTGAGTTCCAGGACAGCCAGGGCTACACAGAGAAACCCTGTCTCAAAAAAACCAAAAAAAAAAAAAAAAAAAGCTTACATTCTTTGCCTCGAGAAATCTGAATTTGGCACATGGCATATGCCTAAAAGCCTAGCACTCAGGAGGCAGAGGCAGGCAGATCTCTGAGTTTGGGGCCAGCCTGGTCAATAGAGCAAGTTCCAGGACAGCCAGGGCTACACAGAGAAATCCTGTCTCAGAAAATAAACAACAAACAAACAAACAAACAAACAAGAAGTCTCATTCTATATTTTATACTACACTGAAGTGGTGAAACACACAAACTAGGCAAATTTTGAAGAGATCAGAGACCAAAAAACAATACAGTTTAAAGGTAGTGGTAGTTTCAGATAATGTCTAAAGCTTTCTGACACAGCTCTCAGAGGGGGACCCTAATGAGCCATCCCTTAAGTTAAGGCAACTTGTTTACTCATTTCTGATGACTACAATGTAAAAGTATACTGGCTTGGTCCTTGCTCCTTCAGATCACAGGCTCCAAGTGATCCTAGAACTGCCATGAATCATGAAGGTGCTCAAGCAGGCTTAAAGACAGCAAGATGGCCTCTAACTAGCACATGTGACTGAGTCGTCTCACAGTGACACCCTCCAGCACTAGTCTGCTTTTAGCTAACTTAAGTCTCTTTGGCCTCCTGACCTAAGCCCCCCCTCAACCCCAGCACTGAAACTGTGAAGCAATAAACTACATCTTTGATCATTAAACTTTAAAGTACTTTTTCATACTTTATAATGCAAAAACCAGGAAAATGATTTAGGTGTTGGATATACTGAGTGCCAGAATGAAGGCCAGGAAGGCTGAAAACATGACTACTGTTTTACATTGGCCTAGACAGACAAATCCAGCAAGCATCTTCTAGTTTATGATTCAATGGAAGGATACTATTGATTGGGATAAATTCAGAAAAAATAGGTGAAGTGGGCAAAGACTGGTCAAGAATAGAACTAGCGATCAGCTGAGCTCTGATCTCTACCTGTTTCCTCCTGCAGCAAGCTACCATACTGAGCTTTTATCTGAGCCAGACCCATATGCTTGTACAGAAACACTTGTCTCCCCAACCCCGATTCTGAATTTGAGGTCTCTATGAGATCTCAGTGGAGTAGAAATGTGTGACAAGCAACTAAAGCTTGACATATTTTATCAGAGGCAAGACATAGAATTATCTATGCACAGGTAATTAAAACAGAAAGTACAGATAAAATCTAAAAAGAAACTGAGTTAAAACAAGCTGAGTTCCTTTCTCTAAAGGCATACCAGATTTAACATCAGACTCTTATTTATGCATTTAGTATCCTAAGGGGAAACGTCTCTATACCTACACACTGTAACATATCTTTATGTAAATGAGTATCAATATATCCATTTATCTAATACAAATCAAAATCTTAAGCCATTTTAATTAAGTTACATCATCACCTTTTTTTTTTCCCCAAGATAGGATCACATGTAGCTCAGACTGGCCAAAAACTTGCTAGCAAGTCAAAGATGACCTTAGCCAGGTGGTAGAGGCAGGCACATCTCTCTGAGTTTGAGGCCAGCCTTGCCTACAGAGCAAATTCTAGGATAGCCAAAGCAACATAAAGAAACCCTGCCACAAAAACAAACAGCACAGAGGACTTATACACTGACAGTCCTGCCCTACTTCTCAAGTGCTTTGGTTACATGTGGGCACTACCACATCTGGTTCTTTATTCCACTTTTATGTCTAAACTAAGGCTTAGCCCACTGGTTTGTATCCAGTAAGTGACAACTAAGAATAAAAAACATCATGTAAACATAACGTTACTATCCTCTGGGATGATGATGGCTACTCAAAACAAATTAAAACTCCAAAAAGTAGGAAAGAAAATTCGATACACGAAACTTACCGATCTGTTTGTAAAACATGGATAAGATGTTCCATAGCTTGGATTCCCACTTCCAAGCGGTATTTCTGCACAGAAGACAAGAATGTGTTATTACAGGAACTAATGGCTGACTGAAGAAACAAAAACAAAAATGACCAAAACAAAACAAAACAGTAGTTTGGCTGGAGAGATGGCTCAGTGGTTAAGGGCACTGGCTGCTCTTCCAAAGGACCTGGATTTGAATCCCAGCACCCACAAGGCAGTTCACAGCTATCTAAAACTCCATTGCCCTCTTCTGGCCTCTGCAAACACAACACATGCAAGTGGTACAGACAGACATACAGACAAAACACCCACACATGCAAAGTAATCAATTTTTTCAAAGTAGTAGTAATTTAGCATTACGAACCTTAGAGAGTGATTTAAGGGCACGTACAGCATTTCTTCGGTCATCCAGTAACGTAGAAGAAGCTACGCGGTCACAGAGCTTCTGAATCTATCAATGAAAAACAAAACAGCATTAGAAGAGAAAAAAAAGAAACAATGGTGTACACTCCCAAATTTCTACCATTTAATTTTGAAGAAAAATCAGCAAATGGTATATTGAAGAAATGGGTTTTTGGGGGGCTGGAGAAATGGCTCAGTGGTTAAGAGCAATAACTGTTCTTCCAGAGGTCCTGAGTTTAATTACAGCAACCACATGGTGGCTCACAACCATCTGTAATGGGATTTGATGCCCTTTTCTGGTGTGTCTGAAGACAGCTACAGTGTGCTCATATACATAAAGCAAATAAGTAAATCTTTTTTTTTTTAAGAAAGTGATTTTTCTATTTATTTAGGTAGTATTATTGAATTACAGAGATCTTTTTACCTCATCAAAGACTTAAGAAGTGGGAAGGAGCAAATGAGAAGCCAACTCAGTAAGTCAAAGCAGTTGAGAAATTAGAGAAGACACTAATAGGTCAGTAGCTGTGCTTAGCAGGGTATTTCAGCTGCATGTGTCTGAGTACCACTTGCTGACCTGGTCCACAGAGACCAGAAATGGGCATCAGATCCCCTGGAACTTGAGTTAGACAGTTGTGAGCCACCATATGGGTGCTGAGAATCAAACCTTGATTCTCGGGAAGAAGTGCTCTTTTTTTTTTTTTTCTTTTTGGTTTTTGAGACAGGGTTTCTCTGTATAGCCCTGGCTGTCCTGGAACTCACTTTGTAGACCAGGCTGGCCTCGAACTCAGAAATCTGCCTGCCTCTGCCTCCCGAGTGCTGGGATTAAAGGCGTGCGCCACCACGCCCGGCAAGAAGTGCTCTTAACTCCCGAACCATCTCTGCAGCCTCCAATTTTAAAGTTCTAAGTGTCTCAAAGTCTTTAAAGACAGAATATTTCTACTTTAAAATAACTGACAGAAATTCAAATTCAAATTGAACTTAAAAATAAACATCAGAGTACTAGATGCAACAGAATAAAGCTGGGTAAATGTCCACCAAATGAGGAAAGTCAAACACATTGTGACATATTTGATGGACCCCAATAGTTACTCAAAAGAATTAACTGTACTGACATAAAAAGAACATCACACAATAGAAATAGGCAGTAGGTAAATGAGCCCACAGAAACAAAAGCATGTATGTAAAATAATTTTATTCTGTACGTGTGCATGTGTGTAGATGTACATGCGTCCAGGTAGGTATGGGGTGTGTATTGAGGGGGCACATTCTGTAGAAAACCACACTTGTTTCTACCCTGTAGGTCTGAGGAATTGAATTCAGGTCTTCAGGCCTGGTAGCAAGTGTCTTTACCAATGAAACTATCCTGGCTGCCCACAACTGTGTACTTTTAAAATTGTACTGAGAATTAGATCCTCAATATGACAAATATTCCATCTAAACCCCAAATCCTGAAAAAAAAATCATTGTAGAGCTACAGAACAGACAAGCCCTGTGACCATCAAATAATAAACGGATTTTCAGGTGGATATTAAGAACACTTATCACTTCTGTCATTTAAGACACAGTTCAGAGAATAAAAATGGTTACGGTCTAGACTTGGTGAAAACATCTGAAAAAGAAGTAGTGTTAAAACTACTCCTTTTTAGCTCAGTATTTTATTAAAAATTGATAAGGCCAGTGTGGTGGCTCATGCCTATAATCCCAGAGTTTGGGAAGCAGACCCAGGCAGATCTCTGTGAGTTTGAGGCCAGCTGATCTACACAGAATGTTCTGGATGACCAGGGCTACAGTGAGATCCTGTCTCGAAAAACAAAACAAACGAAACTTACTATGCGCTCTTTAATAAGTTACTTTGATAATTCTTTTTTTTTTTTTTTTTTTTTTTTTTTTGGTTTTTCGAGACAGGGTCTCTCTGTATAGCCCTGGCTGTTCTGGAACTCACTTTGTAGACCAGGCTGGCCTCGAACTCAGAAATCCGCCTGCCTCTGCTTCCTGAGTGCTGGGATTAAAGGCGTGTGCCACCATGCCTGGCTACTTTGACAATTCTATAAATGAGGTTTTAGTATATCACTCAAAGGCTTACAGTTTTTATATCTGAATAGCATTTAAATACAGTGTCCTCCAAATTCTATTCCTGTTCCCTGCAGTGCTCTAGGAGCCTTCAGACTTTCTCTGTTCTTAGCAAGTGGGAACCAGGAAGTCATGTGCGCTGCTGAGTGCAGGGTTCCTAGGAGCCAGGACTCCGGGCACGTCTCTAACTGCACATAGGCGTAGTCTCCAAGTCAGGTGTATTTTCTACCTTAAAATGTAACTACCATGATCAGAATTTTATTGAGTCTTCGAAATGAAACACTACAATTCTCTCTTTGTTAAACAGCTGATTCACTTCTTTTTTCTACTATAAATTTTTTACTGTTAGAAAAACAACATACTTATCTCTTGAGAACACGAAGCTTGTGATTCTGTTTAAACAATTTAAGCCAAAGTAGTATTGCCGAGTAGCACAGCAGTCTCCTCCCTTGTCTTTCATCTGTTTTGTGGGTTTTTTTTTTTTTTCCCCGAGACAGGGTTTCTCTGTGTAGCCCTGGCTGTCCTGGAACTCACTTTGTAGACCAGGCTGGCCTTGAACTCAGAAATCCGCCTGCCTCTGCCTCCCAAGTGCTGGGATTAAAGGCATGCGCCACCACGCCCGGCCTGTTTTGTGGGTTTTAAGTCTCTTTTTGTTTCTGTAGAGGTGGATGACTGTGGTTATGTTGAGAATTATTTGAGTATTTTCCTGCCATTGCTCAGCTCAAGACATCCAGTATTGAGATTCTAGACAAAGAACTTTTCTCTTTTTTGAATACTTAGTTCTAGTGGCCAAATAATACTTCTGGTTGGATTGCAGCAAATGCACTTTCCTCACAGCCCTCTGTGGTAGCATACCAGGTAACCCCCGCACTTAAGAGGAGTCAGGCAGCAGCATCAGGAGTTCAAGGTCAGGCTACAAAATTAGTTCAAGGCTAGCCTGAGCTAAATAAGAACATGTAGGGAGCCCCGGCTATTACTGCTGATACCGGAGGAGAAACAGCTTTAGAAAAATGTGAGGACATGTTCACAAGGAACACAGGAAGACATGTTCAAAAGGAACACAGAAGACATGTTCACAATGAACACAGAAGACATGTTCACAAGGAACACAGGCAGGCATGTTCACAACACTAGTATTCGGGTGTTTGAGACACACAGCCTTGCAACTCCTGCGTTTGCTGCTGGAAAGCCTGTGGGCTCCTGCTTCACTCAGGGTGACTGTGTGCCTTAGTGATGTTCCTGGAAGGAAGTGTAGCGCTGCTACTCTCTACAGACAACTACAACCAAATGAAACGAAACACATTGCCTATGCCCAAACCCTACAAAGGTTTGTTTTTGTTCAAATACAGGCCTACGTATTTCATTTCTGGAGCATTAAATTGCTTAATTTCTATCTAGAACTTGTCATCTTAAAGACTGTCACTCCCAGTGTTTCTCCCTGCTGTGTCATTGTGTCAGCTGCACTTCCTTTTAGTTATAAGTCTGTGTGCGAGTCTGTCCACACAGAACACTTTTTGAGACTCCCTGAAAACATGGCATCAAGTGTGACTACATTCTGACCAACAGACTATAATTCCAAGGTCATATTCTCTTTTTTTTTTTTTTTTATTTTTTTATTTTTTTAAGATTTTTATTTATTTATTATATGTAAGTCCACTGTAGCTGTCTTCAGACACTCCAGAAGAGGGCGCCAGATCTCGTTATGGATGGTTGTGAGCCACCATGTGGTTGCTGGGATTTGAACTCTGGACCTTCGGAAGAGCAGTCAGGTGCTCTTACCCACTGAGCCATCTCTCCAGCCCCCCAAGGTCATATTCTTAAGGGGAACTTTGTGTTCCTCACTCCTCTTCCAACTTGTCTCCGCCTGGGCTGGGAACTTGATGGTACTAAAGCCTCTTCACTAGTTCTTTCGTACAGTACTGTCAGTGATGGCAAGTACCACTCAGGGATCTCAGGGGCAAAGTCCCCTGTTGCCTACCAGCTTGAACTTTTACAAGACAAAGAGAAACTTCTCTCTCCTTTACATCTACTAGCTTTTCTGACAGCAGCTGAACCAATGCCCTCAAATAATAAATTCATTTTACAGGTAACACAGATGTAAACTCAGGAAAGCACATTCTTCCCGGGGAGATTCAATCATTAGTGCAAGTACACACACATACACACATACATGTACACACACGTACACACATACAACCTTGTCTTTTTTAAAATAAATTTTATTTATTTGAGTACATTACTGATGTCTTCAGACACACCAGAAGATGGCATTGAATCCCATTACAGATGGTTATGAGCCACCATGTGGTCACTGGGATTTGAACTCAGGACCTTTGGAAGAGCAGTCTGTGCTCTTAACCACTGAGCCACCTCCCTAGCCCTACAACCTGGTCTTGAAACAAATATTTTGTAAAATGTTTTGGGCAAACCATCATTTTCACTAGTGATTTAAAAAAAAAAAAACTTCAATGCTCACTATTACATATTTTAAGAAGCAAATTTTTGAAAAAATATCCCTTTGTATATACATATATATTGAGGTAGGGAAAAAATTTTTGGTGATGGAAAATGAAATAAGTCAACTGTAGACTATATATTGATTTTTATTATTCTGAGATTTATTTTTGTTTCAATAACCTAAGAGGAACAAACAAACAAACAAAAACAAAGAAATCTCTGTCAGGTCCTGCTTTTCTTTTAGCATGTCTGTTCTAAGACTGACCACTTGGCTTAATATTCATCTGCTTTACGAGGTCAACTGTTCCTGCTGTGTCAGTTATGTTCTAGAAGTCACCATGGGCCAGGCATGGTGGCGCATGCCTTTAATCCCAGCACTCGGGAGGCAGAGGCAGGCGGATTTCTGAGTTCAAGGCCAGCCTGGTCTACAAAGTGAGCTCCAGGACAGCCAGAGCTATAAAGAGAAACCCTGTCTCGAAAAACCAAAAAAAAAAAATCTCTCAAATCAAAAGTAAGCCCTTTGTTTTATGCACATTTCTCTGTAAAGACGGCTCATTTAATAAGTATCCTTACTCATGGATACTGAACTCAAGGCCAACTGCCCTTCATTCTGAGTGGAACTCTTTCAGTTTTCTGTAAGACCTTGTCTATCCTTCCTGTGCCTAGGAAAATCACAATTCAGAGGTCGTTTGTAACAGAGAAATGTCACAACAAATACAAACATGCAAACATGTAGTACTACAGAATACTGAGACTTTCTTACACTGAGAAGTAGAAACAGGATTAGGTGGTCTTCCTAGACCTCAGCTGGGTATGGAAACTGGGACTCTGCTTTACTGCTCTGCAGGTGAGCAGGTATTGATTTGGGGGCTGCAAATATGTTCTAGTGAAGTTGCAAATCAGGAAACTGATAAGGAACCGATGGAACCTAAAGTGCAGTTCTAAGTCCACTTCATTATCTATAATGTAGAAGGATCCAAACAAGATACGCTCTTAGGATTACTTAATATTTAAAAATTGAATGCAAGAAAAATATTCTATTTCAACCTAAGGAATAAAAGCATACTTAGCATTTGAAAGTTATCTGACTTGTACATGAAATAATGTTAAATTAGCTTTAGAAAATTAAAAAATTTCACATGGAAGTCTACATTTCTATATTTTCTTGAAAACACTAGCTTGATGGTAATTAATACCACGTTTATGCAATGTAACAGTCAATTTTTAAAATTACGTTCTACCTATTTGTGTGTGTATATTTGCATGGATGTACTGCTATGGTGTGCATGTGGAAATCAGAGGACAACTTGTGGGAAGTAGTTCTCATTCGGGTCTTGGGTACTGAACTCAGACAATCAGGCTTAGTGGCAAGCATCCTCACCTGACCAAACAGCTCACTGGTCCAGAACAACACATTTAAAATTCACTCACCATGCTTTTTTTTTTATTATTTAAGATTTATTGGGGCTGGTGAGATGGCTCAGCAGGTAAGAGCACCCGACTGCTCTTCCAAAGGTCCGGAGTTCAAATCCCAGCAACCACATGGTGGCTCACAACCATCCGTAACAAGATCTGACTCCCTCTTCTGGTGTGTCTGAAGACAGCTACAGTGTACTTACATATAATAATAAATAAATAAATCTTTAAAAAAAAAAAAGATTTATTTATTTCTGTTTTATGTGCTTGAGTGTTTTGCCTGCATGTATTATGTATATGCTTAGCTCCCTTAGAGGCCAGAATCCTCTATTGGATTCCCCAAAGTAGAGTTCTGAGCTACCTTGTGGGTGATGGGAACCATCCCAGGTTCACTGGGAGAGAACCGGAGCCACCGAGCTACCTCTCCGGACCCACAGTTTATTTCCTGTTACTGTACATGCAAGTGTGTTGTCCAGAGTCAGTCCTCTCCTTCCACCACGTGGAGACCCACTATTATTAACCGTATCAGTGGGATAACAATACTAACCAACATTCTAAGCTAAATTCCAACTTCAGAGCTGTATGCCAAGCTATATTATCGTACTGGTAAAACATGGTGTGCTGGATAGTTTAATGTCAACTTGACACAAACCAAAGTTATTTGAGAGGAAGGCACTGCGATTAAGAAAATGCCTCCATAAGACTGGGTTGTAGGCAAGTATTTTCTTCATTAGTGACTGATGGGGAGGGCCCAGCCCATTGGGTTGGTGCCCATCCCTGTGTGAGTGGTCCTGGCTTCTATAAAAAGGTAGGCTGAGCAAGCAAGTAAGCAGGACCCATTCATGGCCTCTGCATCAGCTTCTGTCTCAGTTCCTGCCCTGCTTGAATTCCTGCTCCAGCTTCCTTTGGTAATAAGAAGTGTAAGCCAAATAAATCCTTTCCTTCTGGCTTGCTTTGGTCATGGTCTTCACCGCAGTAACAGAGCCCCTAACTACTCAATGCAGACATATGGCAAATGCAGCATTTACCATATGAAAGATGGATGCTAAAGTGCTTTCTATTTTAAAATTTATTTAGCCAGGCTGTGGTGGCCCACACATTTAATCCCAGCACTTGGGAGACCGAGGCATAAGAATCTCTGTGAGTCTGGGGCCAGCCCAGACTGCAGAGCAAGTTCCAAGAAAGCCAGGGCTACACAGAGAAACCTTGTCCTGAAAACTGTATTAATGTTCATGAAGTCCTGATGAGACTGTCACCACTCCACATTCACCACATTCACCTTTTAGAGACAAAGACATGGGCACAGCAGCTACGAGACACAGAACATGGTGATGGGGTGAGAGAAAAGCAGACTTTGCCCACTCCCTAAACCTGGCTCACTGGACCTACATTCAGGACACTTCCGGTGCTGCTGAGTGTCAGTGACATCCTTTAGCCCATATAGGTTGCCATGGCTTCACCTCAGGCTTCTCTGCCCTACCTGCTTCACTGAGGAGCCCACCCTGAATGACGGTTCATGGCCCTCACATTAAATAACCACACACTATACAAGGACAATACCACCAAAAAAAAAGAGTTCTAAAGGAAAAGCTTCTTGAGCAAAGTTAATCCAGATGAAAGATTTGTACTTAGTAACACGTTCACCTCTGGAAAGAGAACTGTAAATGCAGAGGATAGCCATAAAAAACTTAGTGCTTACTGGTATAGGTTGTACATGAAAACACAGACACACAACCAAGACATGGCGGCACATATCTGTAATCCCAGCTCCCCAGGATGCTGAGGCAGGATGATTATGAGTCAAGACCAGCCTGGGTTACAGAGTGAAGCCCCACCTCAAAAATAAAAGTCTCATCAATAGAGCATTTGAATCACCATGAAATCCCCAAAATAAGTCTCATCAAGAGAACATTTGAGTCACCATAATTCACATGGGTGACTATCAGAACGTCTTTGTTAACTGCTGCGTCAGAGTCATAATTCCATTTAGCAAGTCAAACATGAGATAAAGAGCCCCACTAACAACAGGCAAATTAGATATACACAGAGCTGTAATGCTCAGGGGAGCCCCCACCCCCATAAAAGCAATGGGACTAGCTGGGAGTGGAATAGAAATGAAGGACATGAAAATGGAAGCCTGGGTAGAAGAGATGGCTCGGTGAGTAAAGGCACTCGCTCACAAGCTGACGACCTGGGTCTGATGCACAGAGCCCATGTAAAGGGAGAAGGGAGAACTGACACTGTTGCCCAGTCCACGGTATGCATGCCCCATAATAAAATACAGTTAAAAGCAGACAAAGAGAGGATTGGGGATACACAAAAGTAGGATGCAAGGCAGTGCCATCACGGCCTGCAGGAGTTTCTGTTCCTCACAGGCGTCTAACAGGCATCAGTGAAGGACAGGAACAATTAAATCTCTAGGTGTTCAAGGGGCAAGAGAAACAGGTCACTGCAGAGCACTTGATGCTCTTCGAGGTCCCAGCACCTACAGGGTGACTCACAACCTCTGTGCCTCCAGCTTCAGGGGACCTGACACCCTCTTTTGGCCTCCTTGAACAACAGACCCATATGTAATATACAAACATACATCTTAGCAAAACATAAAGCTAAATAAATATCATATTAAAAATATTTTTAAAAAGAGCCCTCTGTGCTGGGCATGGTGGTGCACACCTTTAATCCCAGCACTCGGGAGGCAGAGAGAGGAGGATTTCTGAGTTTGAGGCCAGCTTGGTCTACAAAGTGAGTTCTAGGACAGCCAGGCCTATATAGAGAAACCCTGTCTCGAAAAAACCAAAAGAACAAAACAAAACGAAAAAGAGCCTCTGCATTTAATAATTTAAGAGGGATTTGTTCACCTACTACCAACTTCCTGTAATGGTCTATCCCTGCTTTCTATGAGTTTAACATAGTTGTACCTTCCTAAAAGAGAACTCCCAAGGAAGATTCTTTTTGGTAGGACTAAAACAATTCATGTGAACCTACAGCATACTACTAAAGCATAATGGACTAATAGTATAAATGTTACTGCTAATCAACTACAAGCAAGGACAGGGATTTGTTTCCAATGTAGCTCTGTAACTCTGAAGACAAGAGAAACGCAAAGGCCAGCTGTCTTCGGATAACCTCACCTACAACAAAACCCATTTCTGTTACAATCACATGTGATCTGCCAAGGTACTACTACACTGCTTTATTTACTGTTCATGCTTTCCCCACGAAATGGACTGTTCCTAAAAAGGACAACCTTTCAACAAGTCTATCATGAGACTTGTCTACCAAACAGCCTGTCATAAATGCCAGAATCTTAAAACCTATCACTACAGGGGCTACAGAGATGGCTCAGTGGTTAAGAGCACTGGACGGATGTTTTTCTAGAGGATCCCGGTTCAAGCCCGGCACCTATATGGAAGTTCACAACTATCTATAACTCCATTCCAGGGGATCCGATGTCCTCTTCTGGCCTCCATAGGCACCAGACACACCCATGGTGTGGCAAAACACACACACACACATAAAAATAAATAATTTAAAACAACAAAAAAGTCTAACACTATAGGACTGGCAGGTCGGCTCATGGATAAAGGTTCTTATTGTCAAGCCTGATGATAACCTGAGTGTTATTCCTGGAATCCACATGTGGTAAAGGCGGAACTTCTGATTGGCAGACTAGCACACATAAGGGTACATGTGCAACCAGATCCAGATACACACGTAACATGCACACACACATAACATGCACACATACATACACATGTCTAAAAACATGTAACATTATAGAAGTTTTCAAATTAAAGATGATTAGCACTTTATAAAGAAATGTTTACACTACTTCTCTGGTATAAAAACAAGCATAACTTTTCCATGATATTTGGACTAGCTAAAAACTCAGCATAGCATTTTTATATGGAGAATTTCTGGGCTGGGTGTGGTAGTTTATAATCCCAGCACTGGGGCTGAGGCAGTTGAATTCTGAGTTCAAAGCCAGTCTAGGCTACAAAGAAACCCTGTCTCAAAAACAAGCAAACAAACGCAAGCTTCTAGAAGTGAACTGGGTATGTTCTCTCCTAGGAGATAATTCAGTTCAAATGATTGTAATTACTCCCTGAATCACAAGGGTTCGGGGCTTATTCTTTTAGGTATAGAGCTGCTGATCACAGGGAACTCTTGAAAAACAGAAATAAGTATATTATATACTTCTATCACAGAATAATAGGCCTACTAGGACAATTTTGCTCTACGTACATTTCTCAGAGAAATAGATACTTGAAGTTCCCTGAAAGGCACAACTAGGTGCGTGTCCATCCAGGGCCTAGACAGAAAGCTGTGAAGACACCACCCACCTATATACCTCCATATAAGAAGGCTTTTCCGTTTGGTTTGTGACCACCGGACAACACAATTCCTAGGTAGCAAACTGTTTTCTAGGCCATCCCACGTTAATGTTGTTCTCATTTACAAGGTGGAACACCCTGGGGTAGTGTTAGGGCATGCTTAAACATAGACATCTTCAGAAGCAAATCGCTCTCCTGGTTTTCTCTGAAACTCCTATTGCAAGCCAAGCCGAGTGAGAAAACATCCCAATTAAGACACCGACCTAGTTACTAGCACAGAGGGAAGTGGCAGCTCCAGGGACATTTCAGAGCTTACACTAACACTACGATGCACTCTGTCACACACACACACTGTGCATCATCAAAATCTCTGTTTTGTTACTATGACAGGCGGGGCATGCTCACACCACAGTGCTCAGGCAGAGAGTTCAGAGGACAGCTCTGTTAGGCTGGTTCTCTTTTTCTTTTTTGTGGGTCTTGGCGACTGAAGGTTGTCAGGCTTGCATGGCAAGTGGCTTACCTGCTGAATCAGAGGCCAGCCCTAAACTGTGATTGAAGAGCCCATTCCTCCCTGAGCAATTTTAGTTAAAAACACACCTGTGGCTAGCTAGCTTGTTAGCCCTCCTGCTTTCTGAGCCAGTTCCTCCAGATCAGCCCCCACAGAGATGCCTGGGGCAGAGCAGAGACTCTGTTGCTGTAGTCTGTTGGCCACTTTTGTGCCTCAAGATCTAACCTGAAATAGAAAGAATTCCTACAACTTATCAAATATATTCACATTTCTTATGGACTTTTCAAGAAACTATCTTCTAAAACCAGTGCTAGTTGAACAGAAGACATAAAACTAAGAACACGTGAGCATTCACAAGTATGTGTGTAGCCCAGGGTGAAAGGGGTCTCAATCATCAGACACCAGCCAGTGTCTTTCTCTACCTTAAGGGGGTGGGGTGGGGAGAAAAGAAACCATATTCAAAAGCACTAGATTTTAAAATGCAAAGTATACTGTGGGTGGAATCCTAGATTTAAAATGTCCCCCTTTTTTCACAGACTCACTGATGCTCCTGTGATACAAATACAGATCTTTACTACTTGGCTGGTTTTGAGGAATATCTTAATAAAGTCCAAAGTTCCTCTCAGCTGAGGCTATGGAAGGTTAGGCACACACAGTGCACAGTGTTACTCCTGTCCCATACAGGAGATGCTAAGCTGGACTGGGGTGGAGCTTACTCACTCAGGTTCAATTTCTAGCACAGAAACCACTCCCACCCACCCCCACACCCCTGAACCCCCTCCCCCCACATTCCACAATAAAGGAAGAAAAAAGTAACGGTAGGAAAACAGCTAAAGCAATCCGTACACTAGAAAAATCTCTGAGCAAAAAGCCTGACACAGAGACTTCAATGATCAAACAACTGTGGAGGAATACAATGGCATTGTTTACTGCCTAATATTTGTAAGTTGCTCTGACCATAATATCTGTGGTTTATTTGAAATACAAATCGCTGGGTGTGGTGGCACATGCCTTTTGTCCCAGCACTTGGGAGGCAGAGGCAGGCGGATTTCTGAGTTCGAGGCCAGCCTGGTCTACAAAGTGAGTTCCAGGACAGCCAAGGGTACACAGAGAAACCCTGTCTCAAAAAAAAACCAAACAAACAAAAACAAAAACAAAACAAACAAACAAAAAATCTAATTTACTATTTTTTAAAAATGTGTTGGGGGATTAGAGATTTAGCTCAGTGACATGTCAGTGAAGAAATTTTTATAGTGCATATATTACTAGTGGAAAAACATCTGAAATACAACTGACTCTTGGACAAAGACACTTTAAGGATGATATATAATACATATAACATATACATTTTATATATTATAATTATTGTGTATAATATAGATCATAATATATATAACGTGTGTGTGTGTACCATATTGACGGTAGAAAGAACAAGACAGGTTCACCTTGTTGTACAGCAATGGTTGTTCTGTGAGGAAAGAGATTATTTGTAGTTTACTCGGCAAAGAAGTTAGAAGTGCATACTAGAAAAGAACAGGTTAAATTCAGATAAAAGAGGCTTTTCACTAGAAAAAAATGAAAAAGAAAGAATGCAGAGCCATTCTGAAGATGATACAATTTAATTTTGCAGCAATGTAAGAACCTAGGTAGTGGATGATTATATAGTAGATGCTCAAAGCCTTGGCTAGTCAAGCATGTAGGCAAAATCAAATATGGACAATTAAAGCATCTAATATTATACCATGCACTCCACTGAGGCTCTATAAATCCATGTCAACTAGTGGCCCTGGGCCCTGCTGGACTTCCCAACAGAATCAGAACTAACTTTGATCATACAGTAACTCAGTGACCTCGGTCCTCAAAAGACAGACTACTGATTCAGTTCTCAGAGCCAGTGAAGTAACAAGGGCATCCCTCTCGTCTCTCTTTACATGTTCACCACGGTGACACTGGGCATCAGTATAAAGTCATGATGTAAAACTATGATGCTGATCCATGCACACTGAACCAAGCGTCCCAGCTCCAGCTCACTTTGTGCTCAGCTGCACAAGTCACTTTGCTGAGCGGAGAGTGAGGAGGCTTGACCTCTCGCTGCTCCAGGAGCCTCAGCTTTAAATTCCTCTAACGCTGAAGAACTCATCACCTCTTCCACAGAGGTCACTGTGACAAGGCCGAAGGATCATCTCAGCCTAACCTACTGGAGTCAAGTCCATCCTTTCCTGAGCATCTACTAAGGGCTGCACTTTCATGTTTCTCCACTTTAAAGACTCATTACAGCCACAGGAGCCAGCACTTTTTACTTAGAAAGCATTAGCCTTCCCAGATCTGTCCAAGTCAACCAAGGCTGGAAGCCTGGATTCAAATCAAGGTCTCATTTCAAAGCCAGCTCTTAATTTGTGTGTTTCTGACAGACAAATATTAGACAAAACACAGAAAGGTTAGAGAGTTGGGCTGTGACTGTGGTGAGCTAAAGTCCCTGGCTTTCCAATAACAGCAGCCTTGTTGCCATGTGGGGAGGAACAAGGGAAGCCAGGTATTGGGGGAAGAGGAGATCTGATTTTCAAAAGCAACACACTTGACAGCCTTCAGCTCCGTTGTAACCTGGTGGGAAGTCTGGCTCAGTGGCAGAATGCTTGCCCTCCATGTAATCAGGCCCTGGATTCAGTCCTAGGACTCCTCCATCTCCCTCAGTACTAACTACATGAGTAAACTACACTAACTACATTAGTACACTACATTCGTTAGTTAACTTAATCCTAACTTAATTAATGTGGGTAATCTTATTTCCAAAAGTGCCAGCTAAGAACTGAAACCCAGGGATCAGCAATCAAGTCTAAGCTTAGCAGAAAGCTTAGTTTCTTAGTTTCCCCGGTAGTAAATTCTAGCTCCAAGATTCTGGTCAAGTTACTTTAATTCTCTCTTCATTAGTAAAGACTCCACCCTATCTTGCAGGTCCTATTTTATGACCCTCTGAATCCACAAAACAGAGCTATGACAACTATCCAAAGTTTGTCTTTAAAATGTCACACCCATTTTTTTTCTGTATATCTAAATTCATTTTTCTCAGGTAAGCCATCCACAGCAGTTTCCAATCGGCTCTGCAAACTTCCCAGGAAGTGTATCCTAAACATAAAATCAAATGCTGGTTTTCCATGTCTTAATAATTAAAAAAGAAAAACATTAACAAATCGTGTCACCAATAGAGCAGAAGAGTCCCTAGAGTGGTTAGCGCGCAGATTACTACAGCGTGCAAGAGGAGTAAGTATTGCCCCATGACACATTTGGGTGAACCTGAAAAGTAGGGTCTGAACCACCAACCCTAGGCAAATGCCCATTCTTACAGCTGATGGGGCAGGAACAGGTGGCATTGTGCCCCAAGAATATCGTTTTATTCTTAGCCACAAGCCTTCGCCAACAGCTGGGTCTTAACCTCCTTCCAGCCCCGCAGAGCCGGGTTTCAGCCGGCACCGAGGCTGGCCGGCCGACAGGTTAAAGGGAAGGAGGGAGGGGCCGCGCGGTCCTTCGCCGTGCCGGGTCCCCGAAGCCCTCCTGTCACCACGGCCCGGGCTGCGCCGCCGCGTGGGGAGCTCGCGCGTCCGAGCAGGGGGAAGGAAAGAAGGCAGGCGACGGGAGCGGCATAGACGCCCCGATCTCACCCACCCAGCCCGGCCCCGGCGACGCTGCGCTCACCGTCTCGGTTTCAGTGTGCTGGGGTCCGGCACTCTGGCCCCCCATCACCCCACGGAGGAAATTCATCTTGTCGCTCAGCCGCCGGCTTCACCAGCCCCTCTGCCAAAGAAAACACGACCGCCCCCCGCCCCCCGCAGGGCCTAGCCCCCGAGCCGGCTCTCCGCACTCCCCGGCCTCCGCCACCGCCGCCTCCTACTCAGCAGCCTCTCCGGCCCCCGGAGCCCGGAAACAGCCACCGACACCAGCCGCGGTGCGCATGCGCGGAGACGTGGCGTTACGTGGCGGCTCGAAGGGCGAAGGCAAAAGGGGAGAGGAGGGAGCCCCCGGGCCGCAGGCCACGCCCACCTGCCCGGCCCCGCAGGCCACGCCCACCAGCAGGCCTCCCACCACATGGGCACGCCCCCTCCTCCTCCTTGCGCTGCTTGCTGCTGCTGGCCGCGGTCACCCACGTGGTCGCAGCCCTGCCCAGTCGGCTCTGGAGGCTCTGATTAGACTACGCGTGTCGGCTGGTAGGTGTTTTGTCGCCGAGAGCGGGACGGACTGCAAGCTGTCAAACCTGAGGGTTTATTTTTGTTGAGTCGAAAGTGAAATTTTCCTTTGGCCGGCGTGACAGGTAAGGGGGAGAAGAGTGTCCTGTCCCCTGGGAGGATTAGTATGGTTCTTTCGGTTAAGCGGTACGAGCGAGGTGGCCTTTTGATCCTCGCAAATTGCATTTCTACCCAGGGCTTTGTTTGGTGGTAAAGGGGGTGCTAGAGACCCCTCATTCCACTACCACTGGAGGGCGCGTTTCTAAATTCTTGCTCCTTAGCCCCGCTAAGAAGAATTCCTTGATCTAAACACCAGGTTCTCCGCTCATTTTTAAGTATGAGAAGTAACCCCCTTCGTTTATCTCTAATAAGAGATTAGAAATAAATTGTTCCATTGTGTCATTTTGGTAGCATAATGCCTCCCCTTTTTAAAATTAATTCTTAATTTCTACGTTTTCAATGGTTTTAGCAAGCAGAATGTCATATTTCCAAATCGCTATACTTGTTCTTTCCAAATGAGGCTGCCAGGTACACATGGTTTTGCAAATTTCTTGAAAGGGAGTCGAGTAAACCAACTGACTCATGCCTCTCTTGGTTTCAATTCCCCATAGGTCTCAGATGTGACGATTAAGACCTATGTCTTCCCCAGACTCCCTCTAAAAAGAAACCAGTATGCTTCCACGCTGTGCCATCGCGTGCTCAGTAGTACCTCTACCCAAATAATCCCCTAGTCTATAAGGAGGAATCCGAAGACTCCGGCTTTCCTCCTTCACCTGTCCAATGTTGAGTGTATGGTGTGCAGGGATATTTCTCAGATTCTTCCTCTCTTTGAATACTCTGCTTGTTGCTTCAACTTACATCCACACTGAGATTACAGCAGTAGGCTCTTAACTAGTTTGTCTACATTCAGCCCTGGCTTCCCTCAGTACACCCTTGGGTGAGCCCAAGAAGAAGTAGGTCAGTCCTCTTGTTAGAATCCTCCAGTGGTTCCCTGGTTTATATAATGACATCCAAACTCCGTAGTTTGGCAGACACACCTGTTAGGGTTGAAGTGCCAGTATCCCTCAAATACTCAACATGTTTCTCTTGCTTTAGTATGCCCTTTCCCTCTTTGTGGGGCAGATTCCTGCTAGTTCCTTAAGCCTCCACTTCAGTGTCTCAGGAGAGAGTACCTTGAAATCAAGATGCAGATTCTTTGCATTGTCACTTTGCCGCCGGACACTGAATTCAAACTTGATAAGCCAAATCTGATGACTGGGCCATTTGTAAATCGGTTGCTAGTGTATTTACTAATCGTGGAGTGATTTTGATGGATAAGTGAATAAATTGTTGAATGAACATGTGAGTAGTATGCTAAGAGAGACGATCTGTTCTGCCCGTGAATGACAGAACACACACCATGCAGGTCATAGTGATGATAGATAGTCCCAAGGTCGCAAGCCTGGACACAGAGCACGGTGGGATACTATTGCCAGGAATACTGTGTGCCACTATTGTCCTCTGCTTGACATTTTGCTTTAGACATTTTCCATGGAGGCATTTTGTTTGTTCCTAAAAAACGTAACCATTAAATTGTCACCAGTGACCAAGGAAAGCCTGCAAAGACCCTCACCTAGCATTCTCGCCTTGCACCGAGCCTGATCTCTCCTCTTCCCCAAGCCTCACTGTCCTACCTTAAGGGATGAGGCTCTGATACGATCTGAGGGGGCTTGGAGACATCTCTGTTGTTTGGTAATGGAACACAGGACCTTGACATTGTTACAAAATTGTTTTAAGGGACAAACCTCCTTGAAATACCTTGTTTTAAACTTTGTTGGACACAGTAGTCATGACTTACGAGGTGTCCGTCATTTGACCTGTTTTATTCCCTAACATTTGGGTCCTGAGCAGGAAGGACTGAGAGATGGACAGAAGGAAGGACAGAGGGAAGGACTAAGGGACGGCCAGCTGAGTGCAGAAATGATGAGGGTGACCCACCACATTCCCTGGTCTCACAATCTCCATTCTGTTCTGCTCACTTGAGATTTGAGGTCTAAAAAAGAGGCAGATAAAGTATAAACTCTTATTTATGCCCCAGGAAGGATCTGAGGAAACCCAAGCAGGGAGCAGCCATGAAGTGACTCCTTATTTAAGAAGAAGGTTAAGTATCACTCCATCAACACTTTGATGTCTAGAAAGAGTTAAGGACAATGTCTTCTTCCTGCTTGTGCTCTCTAGCCGTGTAGCAGAAGTCAACAACATGGTAGTTGCTGAAGAACCACTTGTAGAAGCAAGAGAAGACATGAGAAAGTTGTAACTGACTCTTGGAAGGATTCCAGGACGGTACCGTAAATGGTGTGTGGGTTTAGTAGCATTTCCACAAACAGAAACTCCGAGTTGATGAGAATCATTTCCCATTTCCTAAACTAAAACTGACCAAGAGCATCTACTAAAATTAATTATTTTGCAATCCATTTTGGTTTGTTGTTGTTGTTGTTGTTGTTGTTAAAACCAATTTCCTTCAGTGGCTGGGCTTGCCAAGCCTCTTTTTCTGCTTGAAAACTCAGCAAAAAGCATGAGCATCAGAGGGCTGGAGAGATGGCTCAGGGGGTAAGAGCACTGACTGCTCTTCCAGACGTCCTGAGTTCAAATCCCAACAACCACATGGTGGCTCACAACTACTCGTAATGAGGTCTGATACCCTCTTCTGGTGTATCTGAAGACAGCTGCAATGTACTTATGTATAAATAAGTAAATCTTTAAAAAAATGCGCATCATAGCATATGATTGTTTTATAGCTTGGAGGCAAGGGATTGTCTATGCCTTAGAGTGGGGCTTCTCAACCTTCCACACACTGAGACCTTTTACTACAGTTCCTTGGGTTGTAGTGACCCCCCAACCATAGAATTTTTTTTTTTTTTTTTTTTTTTTGGTTTTTACGAGGCAGGGTTTCTCTGTATAGCCCTGGCTGTCCTGGAGCTCACTTTGTAGACCAGGCTGGCCTCGAACTCAGAAATCCGCCTGCCTCTGCCTCCCGAGTGCTGGGATTAAAGGCGTGCGCCACCACGCCCGGCAGAATTATTTTTGATACAACCTCATAACTGTAGTTTTGCTACTGTTATGAATTGTAAATATCTGATATTCAGGATATCTGATAACATCACATACACACAAAAGGTTGGTTGACTCCCAAAGGGGTCTTGACCCATAGGTTGAGAGCCACAGTCATCATCTGAGTTTGAAACACATCATATGCAGATTTTGGAAACACCGCCTACTGGAAAAGCGGTGTCTCAAAACACCATTAATTAGACTGTTTGTTACTATGCAGTCAACCCACTGACATACAACAAAATAAGTTGATGTCGAGCCTGCGGGGGTCAAAGGTCAGGACTAATCAATAGCAATGCCAAGTACTTTACCATTTTCTGCTAGGCTGTGTTCAGAGTGCTTTGCATCAAAGAACCCTCCTGGGCTGCAGATGTCAGTCGATGTTAGAGGCTTGCTTAGAGCTGGAAGGCCGGCCGGCTCAGCAAGTACAGCTCAAGTTAGTGTAGTGCTTGTCAAATATGCATGGAGCCCTGGGTGTGATTCCCCATTACCACATCACCTGGTGGAGGTGATGGTGGCGGGGAGGGGCGGGGGTGGGGGATCAGAAGTTCAAGGTACATAGCAAGTTAATTGGCACCCAACAGGGAAAAAAAAATCCTACAAACAAACAAATCCTCCTACACATACAGAAAGTTTGCTTAGCATTTATGTGGCTGTGAATTCAATCTGCAGTACCATAATTTATATATATATATATATATATATATATACACACACACATACACGCACACACACAATATTTTAGTTTATTGCTTGTTTGAATGCTTCGTTTTCTTTTTTTTTTTTTTCAAAGATTTGTTATATACAAGTACACTGTGGCTGTCTTGAGACACAACAGAAGAGGGCATCAGATCCCATTACAGATAGTTGTCAACCACCATGTGGTTGCTGGGAATTGAACTCAGGACCTCTGGAAGAACAGTCAGTGCTCTTAACCGCTGAGCCATCTCTCCAGCCCTGGTTGTATTTTCTGAGGCAGGCTTTCATTCTCTGCGTAACTCAGGTTAGCTTTGAGTCCACGTCCTGAGTCCTGGACTTACTGGTAAGTCCATCACACCTGACCCAATAATAATCGGCTTAATCCACAGAGCACCTCAATGACACAGCGTTCCTAACTCTGACGAGTGGTTTCCTGCAGGCAGAGGTGAGCACACGTTGGCAAAGCCTGCACCCCTGTGTGCTGGTACCCTTTCTCCCTAGCATCAATCGACACTTGTCTGTATGTCCCTACAAAATCTGCTGTGGACTTTGCGGCCGTATTTTTCCTGTTTGGGAAGTCTGCTTCTTCTGTTCACTTAGAGGCGTGTCTTCTGTGGGTGTCAACCATCCCTACCATCTTTTAGGTCAGCTCAGATGTTACACAGGTGTTGCCTGACTCTTGGAAGCCCCTCACTGCCTCTCTCTGCTAGGCTTATGCTCTCTCTGAAGCTCCCACAAGGCACAACCTGACAAAATAAACGCACCAAGCTTAGATTTTGTAAATGGGTGTGATGTTTTGTATATGCTTGGCCCAGGGAGTGGTACTATTAGAAGGTATGGCCCTGGAGTAGGTGTGGCCTTGTTGGAGTAGGCATGTCACTATGGGTGTGGTCTTTAAGACTCTCACCCTAGCTGCCTGGAAGTCAGTATTCTGCTAGCAGCCTTCAGATGAAGATGTAAAACTCTCAACCCCTCCTGTACCATGCCTGCCTGGATGCTGCCCTGTTCCCACCTTGATGACAATGGACTGAGCCTCTGAACCTGTAAGCCCCAATTAAATGTCCTTATAAGACTTGTCTTAGTCATCGTAGCCATAAAACCCTAACTAAGACAGTGGGAAAATGTACATTTTAGGATTCATGAAATATAGTATAATATGCCATGTATATTTCATCTTGTTATTGCCTGTTCCTCTCCAACTCCTAGAATTCTAACTCTGTTAGAGCAAAGATTTCAGTCCTTTTGTAAGTTGTTTTTACCCCTCGGTTTACCACAGTATCTGACCCATAGGGACAAAGAGGAGATTCCCATTGTGGACTTGTGTATAGAGCTGATTCTGTAGTTTGCTAAGCATGGCACAGCAGCGATATTAATTCAGGATCCTCAGATTTCTCTTTAGCCTTGTTTGTTTGTTTGTTTGTTTGTTTTGTTTTTCGAGACAGGGTTTCTCTGTTATAGCCCTGGCTGTCCTGGAACTCACTTTGTAGACCAGGCTGGCCTCGAACTCAGATATCCACCTGCCTCTACCTCCCGAGTGCTGGGAATAAAGGCGTGCACCACCATGCCCGGCTTTATTTATTTATTTATTTTTAAATAAAAAGTCTTATTTTTAAATTGTTACTTATGCATAGGGGCATTTTGTTTGTATGTCTGTACTCCACATCTTGCAGTGCCTTTGGTGGCCAGAAGGGGGCATGGGAACCTCTGGAACTGAATGACATGTGGGTGCTGGGAATCAAACCCTGGCCCCATGTAAAAGCATCCAATTCATTCTCATTCTCTCTCTCTCTTTCTCTCTCTCTCTCTTTCTCTCTCTCTCTCTCTCTCTCTCTCTCCTTCCCTCCTTCCTTCCCTCCCTCCCTCCCTCCCTCCCTTTCCTCTTTCTCTCTCTCTTTCTCTCTCTCTCTCTCTCTCCTTCCCTCCCTCCTTCCTTCCCTCCCTCCCTCCCTCCCTCCCTCCCTCCCTTTCCTACCCTCAAATTCTGGGATCGTAGGTATACACTACCACACCTTACTTGAAATTTTTATTAATATAATAAATTTTGTAATTTTGTTCATAGATATGTTGGTGACCTTTAATGATTAAATGAACAGTTAACCTTTATCAGAAGTAAATATAAACATCTGTGGATGGAAGAACATTTTTTAGCATCAGATCTCAGTCCAGTTTCCCTGTGGTCGACACATCTTACTTTAATATCTACTACACCCAGGGACGGGCTGACAGCACAGCAGTTAAGAGCACTAACTGCTGAATTCCTGCAGAGGACCCAGGTTTGATCTCTAGCACCTACAATGAGGCTCACAACTACCCGGAACTCCAGTTCTAAAGCATCAGATACCTTCTTCCAGCCTCTGCAGGCACCAGGCACGCATGTGATGCACAGACATACATGCAGGCAAAACACCCATGCACATAAAATAATTAAAGTTAAAAGAAAGGAAGGAAGGATGCAGTTGCTCCTGACCGCTGATGCATTGCCTGTTTCCCTTTTCCACCTTCCTATAGAATAATGGTGTTCACAGTTCCAGTTGGGTCTTTCCACCTTAGTAAATTCTTGGGGGTCTGGGGAGCGTGTGTAGCGTAAAACGTGTGTGTGGAGTTCAGAGAACAACTTTGGGGAGCTGGTTCCATCGTGTGGTTGCTGGGATGGAACTCAGGATGTCATGCCTGGCAGCAGACACCTCTGCCTGCTGGGCTGTCAGGTTTTATAATCTATGTCATCATCATCATCATCGTTGTTATTACTACTACAATTATTTATGAGTGTGGGTCTTTTGCCTGCATGGGTGTCTGTGCTCCATATGCATGCATTGCCTAAGAAGGCCAGAAGAGGGCGTCAGATCCCCTGGAACTGGAGTTACAGGTACTTGTGAGCCACCATGTGGGTGCTAGGAAGCTAAAGGCTCCTCTAAAAGAGCAGCACGTGATCCTAACCACTGAGCCATCCCTCCCCACCTCAATGTATTTAAGAATGCCTTTTCAGCAGTTCCACTAACACATCGCCTCAGTTCTGTGGCTTTGCAAAATAATGGCAAATGATGCTGTTATTTGATGAATTTGTATTGTGGGTTTTTTTTGTTTGTTTGTTTTTGTTTTTTCTGTCTGCAAGGAGATAAGACTTTTTTTTTTTTTTAATGTGACTTCCTAGTGCGTATCTAAGTTTAAGAAAGTACTATAAAGAGAAGTGCTTACTTATGGAAATATCTAAATTAGGAATGCCAAACAATTTTTTGTTTGCATATTTTTCGTTAATTTATTTTATGTATATGAGTACACTGTAGCTGTCTTCAGACATTCCAGAAATGGGCATTGGATTCCATTACAGATGGTTGTGAGCCACCAAGTGGCTGCTGGGATTTGAACTCAGGACCTCTGGAAGAGCAGTCAGCTCTATTAAACCACTGAACCATCTCTCCAGCCCTACAAACATTTTTTATTTTTTATTTTTTTTTTTTTAGAAAACTATTGAACAAGTTTGTGGGACCCAGGCTCTTGTACATTGGCTTCTGTGAGGCATTTGGCCATCACCTCCTCACCTCTATTGCTCTCTCCTTCTCCCTGCTGCTGGCTGAACAGGCAGGTCCTAAGCAGTTAAGACAAGGGATTAACAAGTTTATTGTCCCATTCCACAGCTAGGCCAAGCCTTTGAAGTTCTCATTGGCTGGTGCCAAGATTCCATGAAAGTATAAGATGATTGGTTATAGATAGAGCCCCAGCCAGCCTGGGTTACAGGGCAAGTTGCAGCTGTCTGTCTTTACTCGCTGGTGGCCCATGGAGGAGGTGGCAGGCAGAATATCAAGACTGCCTGTCTCTGGAGAACAGAATGTAGTCTGTCAAATTAGCCTGAGCTTCTGGGACCAGAAACTCCCAAAGCTAGCCAGCCTAAAGTCCCACCCCCTCCCCTTCCAACCCTTCCCGTGTGTGTGTGTGTGTGTGTGTGTGTGTGTGTGTGTGTGTGTGTGTATGATACTGGGACTTAGACCAAGCATGCTAAACATGTTATTTCCCATCCAGCTACATTCCCACCCCACCCCCATTCTAGTTCTTTAATGGAGTTGATGATGGGGTGCCAATGCCATACGATTAGTGACTACACCCCCTAACTCCCACCCCCACCCCCACCCCCGCCAAATAACCAGGAAGAGCTCAGCTGAATAACATGCAGGTGGAGAGAGACTCCAGAACTGTCAGAGACAAGTACATTGAAGAAGAGAGTTGGATGTAGACGTTGCTGCCAGCCACTCAGGAGGCCGTGGACAGTGGCGTGAGAGGTGGAAAAGCAAGAAAGATAGACAGGCTGAGAGACAGAGGCTTCCCCTCTCTGCTGTATTAGCATATTGGTAGCATCCATTCCTTGGCTCTGCAAGTCCGACACCAGAGCATGCTGTTATTTAATCTGAGGAATTTTGCATCACATTGCATTTCTATCTGAGTGGAAATAACTGGAGGCAGATGTGGCAGTTTGAATAAGAATGGCTCCCATAGTCTCACATTTGAATGCTTAGTTACTGAAGAGAGGCAACGGGAAGACACACGAAGGAGCAGGAGGTGTGGCCTTGCTAGAGGCGTGCCACTGTGGGGTAGATAGGCTTTGAGGTTTCAGAAGCCAGTGCCAGGCCTGGCCTCTCCTCCTGTGGACCCGGAAGTAGCCCCCAGCTCCTGCTCTAGGACCTCCTTGGCTGCCACACTCCCTACCATGATAGTGGACTGAACCTCCAAACTGTCAGCCAATCCCAATTAAACGTTTTCTTTTCTAAGAGTTGCCTTGGTCATGGCGTCTCTTCACAGAAATAGAGCACTGACTCAGCCAAGAGATAAAGAGTTAGAAGGAGCCCCCAACTTGCCCCCCTCGCCTCCTCTCCACCTATTAAAAAACGTGGCTTTCTGAAACAGAGCCACAAAGTCTGTGAGACCCAAAGTGACCCTAGAAAAATCTACTAAGTATTTGTCTCTACTGAAAAAATACCTGAGATGCAGGCTGGCCAGATCACTCAGGAGGTAAAGGTGGTTTTGCCATCTGATGGTTCCAGACCAAAGGGGAGAAGTGTCTCCACAGAGTGTCCTTTTAGCCCAGCATGTTCATGGTGTCATGCAGGTACTGACACACATACATTTTTTTTTTTTTTAATTTATTTATTATATGTAAGTACACTGTAGCTGTCTTCAGACACTCCAGAAGAGGGTGCCAGATCTCGTTACGGATGGTACACACATACATCTTAACGTGTACATTTAAAAAGCAAATAACTGGGAGTAGGGATACACACCTTCATTCCCAGTTCTGAGGAGGCAGGGGCAAGAGATATTTGTTGTAGGCCAGCCCGAGCTAAGGGATGTCCTGTCTCAAAACAAGAAGACATCTGAGATCCAAGCTCTCCATAGGTCATGGCAGCCATTCGCCTTCCTGAAAGGCTGCTAACTAGGTCTGGGCCTAGAATCTGGGCCAGAGCGAAATGAGGATTTCGGTATTAATTTGATGTGTACGGTTGACGTCAGGAACTTAAAGAATGTTCAGAATCCACACCATTTTAAAAAAAAAAGCCAGGCAGTGACATGATGAACAGAGCCCATATTAGCTCTTAACCACTGGCTAAGCATCATGGGGTTGAGGGGTGGGGGGCTAGGGAGGGGCAAAGTCTTTTTCTCATGAGCACAGTTTCAAAGCGGCAGGGTTTCGATGAAAACTGAAGTCTGTCAAAATTTAAAATGTGCCTGAAGCCCTGGCCTCCGTCTGTGAGGCAGCAGTAGGAAATCCAAGCAGTCTCAGATGAGGCACATTTCGAGGACCCACAGCAGGGCCAGAGGGTTAGATTGGTCTGGCCGGCACTTGGTGCCTAGAAGCAGCTTCCCCTCTGCAGGCTAGAGCTTTTAGAAGCTCACCCGGTCTGGAGCTCCCTTGATGCAGCAGTTTGAGCTTTCTTTTGCCAGCTGGTAATGGTCCTTCCTATACTGCAGCCTTGCCCTCCATCTCCCAGTGAGCCGGTTTGCTCCCTAGAACTTGGTTACATGGTATCCTTGCCCGTCCTGGAGGTAGACAGTCCCAGGAGCTGATTGAAACAGGGTCAGAGGGCAGGACTGGGAGGGGAGAGAAAGTGCCTGGTGTGAGATCCAAGAACCAGAATGAAATTGCTGACTCACTTCTCTATGAGCATCACCCACGTAAATACAGTGACCCCCCCCCTCCACGCTTAAAAATAGCTCACTGTACCAGCACACTGAAAAACAGATGTGCTTGATGTCTTGAATTATTGATTCAGCCAACCCTGGAGTCTCTCTGTCTTTCCGTCTCTGTGTGTCTCTCTCTGTGTGTCTCTCTCTGTGTGTCTCCACCCTACCCCCACCCCCCAAGAGCTTTTCTCCTAAGTTGAGAAAACTTGAGACTGCTAGGAAGTTCTTTTCCTGTTGTACAGAATGAGGCCTGCCTTTGACGTGGAATAGAGCAGAAAGGCACATTTTCTTTGCAAATCTAGATGGTCTCTCTTGAAATCCTGCTGCATTAGAACTGGTCTTGAGAAAACCATCACAACCCGCACCGCCACCCCCTCCCAACCCACATGAAGAGTATCTCAGATAAGATACCCTGGCCATCCAGGGTGATGCCCTAGGATATCCTGTGGGCTCCAGGTTTGTCTGCCTGGCAGATGGCCCAGCTCGATTTGTGACTCTTGCTGGCTCTTCTGTCTCCAGCATTACATCCTTATTCTGGGCAGGAGAAAGGATAAAGATGGGGACCCAAGGGCTATTTTCAGATGACCTAATGGATAGCCAAGGAATCAAATCCCTTAAATAAGAATTCATGCCAGGCGTGGTGGTACACGCCTTTAATCCCAGCACTCGGGAGGCAGAGGCAGGCAGATTTCTGAGTTTGAGATCAGCCTGGTCTACAAAGTGAGTTCCAGGACAGCCAGGGCTACACAAAGAAACCCTGTCTCGAAAAACCATAATAATAATTTAAAAAAAGCACTAACTGCTCTTCCAGAAGTCCTGAGTTCAATTCCCAGCAACCACATGGTGGCTCACAACTATCTGTAACAGAATCTGGTACCCTCTTCTGGTGTGTCTGAAGAGAATGATAGTGTATTCATATACATAAAATAAATAATTCTTAAAAGAATAATAAATAAATAAATTTGTACATTTTTTAAAAAAAGGATGAGTACCCAAGAGAGTCCACCCACTGAGCCTTTCACCCTTTTAACCTTTTATTAATGAACTAATTTCAGAACCAGAGAGAGGCTGCAAAAGCTAAATGAAGAATTCCTCTATGCCCTTCACCCAGATCCTTCCAACGGAAGCATTCCTAATCGCTCCATTCTCTGCAAATACATACATCTCCTGAAACATCCCTGGGGAATTTATTGGCATGCCCCCAAAGACTTCATCATCCAATTCCTAAAGATGAAACTGTTTCCTAAATAACACAGTGCTGTGAACAAAACCAAGAAATTAGCTTCCATATCATGCTATTATCTTTTTTTTTTAATATAAATAAGGTTTTTCAAGACAGGGTTCTCTGTGTAGTCCTGGTTGTCATAGAACTCGATCTGTAGACCAAGCTGGCCTGAAACTCACAGAGATCTACCTGCCTCAGCCCCCCAAGTGCTAGGATTAAAGGCCACTGCCCCGCCACTAAATACCTTTTTATGGGGGATTGTTGTTGTTCCGGGCATTAAATCTTTCATTTATATGTTCTGTATCTTTAGTTATCAACTTCTTTCTTCCTTTCTTCCTTTCTTTCTTTCTCTCTTTTCTTTCTTTCTTTTTTTTTTTTTTTTTTTTTTTCCCAAGGAAAGAATGTCGTGGAGGGCTAAAGAAGTGGCTCATTGGATTAGAGCTCTTGCTGCTTTGGTGGATGGACTGGGTCTCCTTCCCAGCACCCACGTGGCAGCTCACAACCACCTGTTAACTCCAGTTCCAGGGAACCCACTGCTGCCTCTGGCCTCCACGGGCACCAGGCACACATGTGGTACACATACATACATGCTGGCAAAGCACTCATACACCTAAAATAAAATAAAGACTAATTCCTTATGCTGGTGAGATGGCTCAGGTCCAGCTCCCAGCTCCCAGCACCTCCGTCAGGTGATTTACAAACACCATTTGTAACTCCAGCTCTAGAGGATCTGATGCCTGTCTCTGGCTTCCTTGGACTCTTGCATTCACCTAAACACACACATGCACGCACACATGCACACCTCTAATTAAAAAGTAAAATCTTTTTTAGAAGGAGAAGAAATATTTTCTCTCTTTTCCTGTTGCTTATGGTCTTGACATTGGGTGTACAATGCATGCTTACAAGGGCTGTTGTGTAGAATGCCCTCACCTTAAGTTTGCCTCATCTTGCTCCTGTCTTAGGGTCAAAGGGACTACAAAATTGCAGTTTTCATAGTAGATCTTTCAGGAGGCTCAACATACCTAATATTTCCATTATTAGTGATAATAATTTTTTTTTGAGAGAGAGAGAGAGAGGGAAAGAGAATCATGTAGCCCAGGGTGGCTTTGAACTTGCAGTATAGCTGAAGATGATCTTAAACTCCCACTGCCTCTACCTCCCAGGTGCTGCTCTACGTAATTAATGAGCTGCATTGGGGGTGTGGGTGGGCTGGCTTACATACCCCGTTTGTTTTCAAAACTCTGTGTGTGTGTGTGTGGGGGGGGTGGTTTGCTTTTATGGTTCTGGGGATAGAACCTGGAGCCTCGTACATGCTAGGTGAGTGTTCTGACCCTGAGCAGAGCGCCCTGCACCATGAAGATGCTCTCTCCTACTTCCCTCGTCGTTGCCATTCTGCCTCCCGTGTGGGAAGCTTTCCAAGAGGATGTCTTTTGGCTCCCACACATCTTGCTAAGAATTGAATCCAATTTTAGTTGGGCGATGCTTTGTTGTGTTGTTTTGTTGTAGTATGGACATCTTAATAGAAAAGACAGACAGACAGAAGAAATCCATGCAGGATGTGGTGGTGCACTCTGGTCTACACTGAAGAGTTTCAGGACAGCTAGTACAACACAGAGAAACCCTGTCTCAGAACAAAACAACCAACAACAAAATCCCCAAACCAGCTAGACGGAAGCAGTGTCACTGACTTTCACATAAAGACTTGACTCTGATTTCTTCCTATTTGGATCTTTTCTCCTTCCCCCTTGACCCAGACAGCTGATCAGTGTTGGCCTAACTTGTTGTCTTAGTCAGGGTTTCTATTCCTGCACAAACATCATGACCAAGAAGCAAGTTGAGGAGGAAAGGGTTTATTCGGCTTACACTTCCATACTGCTGTTCATCACCAAAGGAAGTCAGGACTGGAAGGTCAGGAAGCAGGAGCTGATGCAGAGGCCATGGAGGGATGTTCTTTACTGGCTTGCCTCCTTTGGCTTGCTCAGCCTGCTCTCTTATAGAACCCAAGACTCCCAGCCCAGGGATGGTCCCACCCACAAGGGGCCTTTCCCCCTTGATCACTAATTGAGAAAATGCCTTACAGTTGTATCTCATGGAGGCATTTCCCCAACTGAAGCTCCTTTCTCTGTGATAACTCCAGTTGTGTCAAGTTGACACAAAAATAGCCAGTACACAGGTGTTCCCTTATTCCCTCAACGATCAGCTTCTGGAAAGACCTTTTGTTGGTGGTGGTGGTGGTGGTTTTTTTGGTTTTTTTTTTTTTTTTTTTTTTTTTTTTTTTTGGTTTTTGGTTTTTTGAGACAGGGTTTCTCCGTGTAGCCCTGACTGTTCTGTAACTCACTCTGTAGACCAGGCTGGTGGAAAGACCTTGAAAGGGAAAATGGTCAGAGAATAATGGCATTTGCTCAGCTTGATAAACAAAACACAGTCACGGTTATCGATTCTTTGTAGTTTTTAAAATATTTAACAGCAAGAAAGAGGGAACTGCAAAAATGTTTTCCTCTCCTGACAGTTATAAGGATTGGAATTTTTAAAACGGCCTTGCCGCCGCTGAGCTGGTTTGAGAGAGCATGAACATTTAATGATGTTCGGCAGCAGAGTCTCGCTCCATTTCACTGAAACTTCTTAACCAAATGTTATGAGATAATAACATCAGTACATGACAGAAGTAAAATACGATGCCAGGAGAGGAACAAACCAGGTTCAAGTTACATGCACAGAAAGATCACGGCTTGTTTAAAAAGTATCCATGGGGGCTGGAGAGACGGGCGCAGTGCTTACGGGCCCTTGCTGCTTTTCCGGAGGACCTGGTTCGATTCCCAGCACTGTTGGTGGGTTCACAGTCATCTGTAACTCCAGTTCCAGGTCTGATGCCCTCCTCTGGCCTTGGGGACCAGGCATGCATGTGATGCACAGACACACATATACACAAAACACCCATGCATGTAAACCAAAGCCCAAAACTTATACACAGGGGAAAACTTACAAAGAAGTGGAGTAAGGTGTGAATGAAGAGTAATGCTGGGGTGTTGGGCATGGTAGTGCACACCTTTAGTCCTAGCGTTCGAGAGGCAGAGGCAGGCAGATCTCTGAGTTTGAGGTCATCCTGGTCTACAAAGAAAGTCCAAGACAGCCAGGGCTCTGTTACACAGAGAAACCCTATCTCAAAAAAACAAAAATAAAGAATAATGATAGGCATGGTGGTACTAGCACTCAGGAGGGAGACAGAGGCAGGTGGGTATCTTGTGAGTTTGAGGTTGGCCTGGCCCCCTATGTCATGAGTTCTAGGACAACCAGAGGTATGCATGGAGAACCTGTCTCAAAAAAAAAAAAAAAAAAAAAAAAGACAAGAACTGTAGGGAGGCAGATGTCTGTATTCAAGGCCATCCTGGTCTACATACCAAGTTCCAGTCCGGTCCACAGTAGGATGGCTCAGAGGTTAAGAGCATTGCTGTTCTTCCAGAGGTACTGAGTTCAATTCCCAGCAACCACATGGAGGCTCACAACCATCTATAAATGTGATCTGGTGCCCTCTTCTGGCCTACAGACATACATGCAGGCAGAATGCTATATACATAATAAATAATTTTTTTTGGTTTTTCGAGACAGGGTTTCTCTGTGTAGCCCTGGCTGTCCTGGAACTCACTCTGTAGACCAGGCTGGCCTCGAACTCAGAAATCCACCCGCCTCTGCCTCCCAAGTGCTGGGATTACAAGTGTGTGCCACCACTGCCTGGCTAGTTATATCTTTATGGGAAGATTCTGAGAGAGTCCTCTTCCTAAATTTTCTGTTAATAATTTCTAGCTGTGTTTTTTGCTTTTAAGATAGGGTCATCCTGTGTAGGCCTGGCTAGCCTTGAACTCACGGAGACATGCCTGCCTCTGTGCCTGGCCCCTTCTGCTTTTTATTGTTATTTTGAAATAACAGATTCGGGGCTGGTGAGATGGCTCAGTGGGTAAGAGCACCCGACTGCTCTTCCGAAGTTCCAGAGTTCAAATCCCAGCAACCACATGGTGGCTCACAACCACCCGTAACGAGATCTGGCGCCTTCTTCTGGAATGTCTGAAGACAGCTACAGTGTACTTACATATAATAAATAAATAAATCTTTTTTAAAAAAAAATGACCTAATGTGTAAAAAAAAAAAAAAAATAACAGATTCATAAAACCAATCAGAGACAGCTGTGGAAGAGACGCATCATCTGGATTCCTGACAAGTCTGTTGTTGATTTACTCCTGTCCTTTGTTCATTTTGTCATTTCCTTTTAATGTCGGGTAGATGACACGGTCAAGAGATGAGATTAAGAAGTAATTTGAGGGCTGGAGAGATGGCTCAGTGGGTAAGAGCACCCGACTGCTCTTCTGAAGGTTCAGAGTTCAAATCCCAGCAACCACATGGTGGCTCACAACCATCTGCAACAAGATCTGACTCCCTCTTCTGGAGTGTCTGAAGACAGCTACAGTGTACTTATATATAATAAATAAATAAATCTTAAAAAAAAAAAAGAAGTAATTTGATTTACTAGAAGAATGGTAAGGCCAGAGGCAGGGATTTGAACTTTGGCTTTATCTGTATTTATTCAACCAACATGGTCTGGGAATGGTGCCATTGCTGATTAGTAATGGTTAAAACAGACACAATTACTGTCTTTGTCGAAGTTACCTTCTGGAATAGGAAAAGGTGAGTTCAGAGTTCCCAGAAAGACACCTAGATCAAAAAGTATCTGCCTGACCAGCTGCATCCTGTAAGGTGATGCTGTTTAGAACTCAGCCCTTTGGATGAATAATCTCTTCAGCAATGCAAGTATCAACAGAAAGAATAGCCTTCCTTTGAGGCCCTGTGAACCTGTTGTGTTGTTTCTCAAGAGCTCTGAAAGAGCAATGTAGGAACTCACATTTAAAAATATATATATATATTTATTTTGTGAATATATGAGTACACTGTCACTGTCTTCAGACACACCAGAAGAGAGCATTAGATCCCATTGCAGATGGTTGTGAGCCACCGTGTGGTTGCTGGGAATTGAACTCAGGACCTCTGGAAGAGCAGTCGGTGCTCTTAACCGCTGAGCCATCTGTCCAGCCCAATCTGATTTATCTATCCTACAGTGAACATGTTTTGGACTCATCAGTTTTATGTGAATGCAGTACTAATTGGTATCATTTCTAGTTACTCCTGACTTCTGTACTGAGCTCTTCATGTAGACTGCCTCCCTCAGCTGCCCCAACTTACCTGCTTTCTCCTTTGCTGTCTATTTCTTTGTGTTTTGAGACAAGGTGTCACTGTGGTCCAGCCTGGATGGGAATTCTTTTGTAGGCCTTAAGCTTGTGACAATCCTCATGTGTCAGCTTCCTAAGTGCTGGAATGATAATTATGAGCCACTATGTCTGGCTTCATCTCTGTTGATGTTGTTTTCTGGGAGCTGAGGATCAAACACAGGGCCTCCCACATCCCAGGCAATTACTATACTAGTGAACTGCATCTGTAACCCTCAGCCCTTTTCATGGAGAAGGAAACAATTGAAGAAGGGCAGTAAGTCACCGTGACAGGTGACAAAGCACAAGGACCAAGGTTTGATAGGGGATTTCTCCATCTGGCCTGCACCCTGTTCCCCACCCCCTTGCTTTCCCACTTCAGCCTCTAGTCATTGGCTGCTCCTGATGACCATCTTCACTTCACTTATTTACCCAGCTAAACTATCATCTTTGTGAATTGGGAGAACTAACCAGTAGGCTCAGGGGTCCACCTAGACAGAGAATTTCCTCAGATGTCTCTGTAGTGTCTCAAAGTTAAGTGATCATGCCAGAACCCATGGGAACAAGGAGAGACTGACTACCTGCCCTCTTGGTCTCTCAAGTTGGGTTTTCCAGCGGCCTAAAGCTTAGCCCAGACCAGCTCTTCTGAGCTGTCATTCATATAAGCTGTCTTAAAAGAGAAGAAGCAGGCTGTGCCTCCCACTTAGCCCAAGCCTGGCATGTGCTGAGATGTTCAATACAGCTTGGCTTTTACTTTCCCCTACAGACTACCTCAGCTACTTTTAGCTTAAAACTGAAGCCAGAGGTCATCAGAGCTGAAAGTTCGAATCCAGGGAGGGGGTGACAGAACTGCAGTACATTGTGACTAATAGGTTGGAAGCCCATGTGACAGATGACACTGACAAAAGAAACAGTGAACAGAAAAAAAGAATCTTCACATTTTAAATAAAAATGAAACAACACGCTTGAACTTTGTAGAAACGATTCCCACAGTCTGCGCTTGTGTCCATCCGAGCATGCCCAATCTCATATGATCTTGGAAGCTAGGCAGGCTCCGGTTTAGTTAGTACTAGGTTGGGAGACCATCCCCATGGAGGGCATAACCTGGACCATAATATTAAGTGATTCCATTCTGGCAGATGTCTTTTCCCTCTCCTGCCATTTGTCTTACTGTTGACTGTTGCTCTTTCATGTTGGCCCCTGGGAGGTGCTGTTTCCCCTCTAAATGTGGACCAGAAGGCAAAACTCAGCAACCACAGTGCTGGGCTCTGGCTGCTAGACTTCAACCAGAGCAGCTGTGAATGATGTCACTGTTGGTCATCTGCTGTACACGCCAGGTTCATCTTCGGCTTGCTGAGGAGTGTCTCTTGTTGACTGGTACTGGACTTTGTGAAGACTGGCTCTTTATTCCTGGCATGTAAAAGTCACTTGCCAGCCGTGTTGCTAGGGGCTGGAGTAAAATTTCTCAACCAAGTCCAGAGAGGGAGATAGCTAGTAGTCTAGCTTGCTTTTCCATTGCTGTAATCAGCACCATGACTACTGAGGGAAGCCAAGACAGGAGAACCTGGAGGCCGGAACTGAAATACAAACCTGCACTGTGTACTGGTCTTTCCCCTCTGGCTTGCTCAGTTCATACCTTTCTTATATAACCCAAGCCCACCTGCCCAAAGATGTTACTGTCTCTGGTGGTCTGGGCTAGCAATTAAGGATTAGCAATTAAGCAAATGTCCCACAGACATGCTCACGGGCAAGTAATTTTAAAATTGAGTTTCTCTTTTGCAGGGTATGGCTAAATTTGGGTCAAATTGATAAAAAAAAAAACAAAAAAAAACAAAAAAAAACTGTCTATAACAGATAGATAGCTGATTCCTCAAGACTCAGCCAAGGGACAAGGCAGGGGAAAGTCTTCACCGCCTTCCCAAGGATTCCAGGGCCTTTAGTGTTTTGGTTTGAAGTAGAAAGGGATGCTTTCTTCCTTGCAGGAAAACTGTGGCAGTCCTGACCCCTCAGTAAATGAGGCTTGGCTTGCGTATACATTCGAATTTACTATGAAGTAAATTTGTATCTCACTCACACACTTGCTGGAAAGCAGCCAGTAGTCGCAGTAAAATTCAATTAGCTAATTCGTTAAATTAGAATGTTTACATTTTTATTTTCAAGATTCAGCATTTAGTGTAGGATCCCAGATCTTCCTTCACTCAACTCAGTTGTGCTCCCAACAAATTCAGATTTAACGGATGTTTGGCAGGACTGAGGTCTGATCTTCTTTTTAAAAACTTGGTTCATTAAACCTTAGGTTTATAGTGAATCCAAACACTAATGAATCTTTATAAAGAAGGTACGAAAGGCTTCTCATTCGTCGGTTTCCTAATGGCTTTCTTTGATCTAACCTGTGTCAATATGTTGTTCCTTCTGGGATCAGAGTCTGTATCATCGTGTATATCTGTCTTTTATTACATTTTTCTCCATTAAACAGCTATACTTAGTTACTGGGTTTTTGTTAAGTATTTGTGTGTGTGGTCTGTGTGTACATGTTAGTGTGGGTGTTTACACATGCTAAAGGTAGACTTAGGTTATCTTTTAACCTGTTGCTTTCTACTGATTTCTTTTGTTTGTTTGTTTTTTCGAGACAGGGTTTCTCTGTGTAGCCCTGGCTGCCCTGGAACTCACTCTGTAGACCAGGCTGGCCTTGGACTCAGAGATCCGCCTCCCTCTGCCTCCCAAGTGCTGGGATTAAAGGTGTGTGCCACCACTGCCTGGCTCTACTTATTTCCTATTTTTTTAAATCTTTATTTATTTATTTATTATATGTAAGCACACTGTAGCTGTCTTCAGATACTCCAGAAGAGAGCATCAGATTTCATTACAGATGGTTGTGAGCCATCATGTGGTTGCTAGGATTTGAACTCAGGACCTTTGGAAGAACAGTCGGCGCTCTTAACTGCTGAGCCATCTCACCAGCCCTCCCCACCCCCCGCCTTTTTTTTTCGAGACAGGGTTTCTCTGTGTAGCCCTGGCTGTCCTGGAACTCACTCTGTAGACCAGGCTGGCCTTGAACGCATAAATCCACCTGCCTCTGCCTCCCAAGTGCTGGGATTAAAGGCATGTGCCACCACGCCCGTTATTTCCTATTTTTAATTTTCCTTTTATGTGTATGGGTGTTTACTGTGCACGTATGTCTGTGTACTGCATTCGTGCTTGGTGCCCTCAGAGGCCAAAAGAGGCCAGTGGATCTCTTGAAACTGGAATTACACATGTTTGGGGGCTACTGTGTAGGTGCTAGGAATAGAACCCTGAGCTATTTGGAAGCTTAGACATCTCTCCTCCTCCTCCTCTTTCTCTTCCTTCACCTCTCCTTCCACCTCCTCTACCCCAGGCCTGGGGCTGCTGGAGCAGGCGCCAAGGTTTCTGTGGTCCTGGGGGTCTGAACTCACATCATCACACTTGCCAGCCAGGCAGGCGCCTTACCTACTGAGCCATCCTCCCCAGCCCTGTCATTTACCTCTAATTGTTGAGGTCCTTTACTACTCCCGGGCATGCATATGGGTCCTTGTAAGTCTTGTTTGCTCTTCATGACCTAACATGGACTTTCAGTAGAGGTCATCTTTGACACGTTCTAGACCCTAAACATTGCTAATACATAATGTAACCGTCACAGCTGTACTGCAGAGCCACTATTACAGCATCACTCAGCAGCAAGTGGCAGAACTTGGAGTTGAAACTCAGTCCATCTTGAACCCATAATATATAATAAAGAACATGTAGGGGCTGGAGAGATGGCTCAGCAGTTAAGAGCACTGACTGCTCTTCCAGAGGTCATGAGTTCAATTCCCAGCAACCACATGGTGGCTCACAACCATCTGTAATGAGATCTGATGCCCTCTTCTGGTGTGTCTGAAGACAGCTACAGTGTACTTATATAGAATAAATAAATAAATCTTTAATAATGTAATAATGTCCCAGTGCCCAAGTGCATTAGGACAGCTAACATTCAAGTGTAAGAGTAGTCTAAGCTGGGCATGGTGGCGCATACCTTTAATCCCAGCACTTGGGAGGCAGAGGTAGGCAGATTTCTGAGTTCGAGTCCAGCCTGGTCTACAAAGTGAGTTCCAGGACAGCCAGGGCTATACAGAGAAAACCTGTCTTAAAAAACCAAAAAAAAAATTTTTTAAAATTAAAAAATAAAAAAAACAAACAAACTGGCCTTTTAGACATGTAGAAATAGCTTAGTGGGCTGGAGAGATGGCTCAGAGGTTAAGAGCACTGACTGGTCTTCCAAAGGTCCTGAGTTCAAATCCCAGCAACCACATGATGACTCACAACCACCTGTAATGAGATCTGATGCCCTCTTCTGGCACATCTGAAGACAGCTACAGTGAACTTACATATAATAAATAAATAAATCTTTAAAAAAAAAAAAGAAATAGCTTAGTGAGAACCCCACTATACCCAAGGCTGCTCCTGATAACCAGAACGCAGGGACATCACACACTGAAGATAACCAGACACAGTCCTAGAACCTCATGACATCCACTGGACAGTGTATAAGAGACCAAGAGCAGTGCTCTGTTCTGCACATATAGAGAGATGCTACCTTGATCTGCCCTGCAGCTGGAAAGCCTCTCCCAGGATTCTGATCCTCAAATCAGAGTCTGCTCTTATTGACTGTACTTGACGTCTAGCTAAGATGCATCACACAAGAGAGCAGCCTTGGGGAAGTAGGTTTAGGACTGAAGTTAGGAATTTAGACTTGTGAATCTTGTGTGAACCCTCAGCATAATAAAATACAACTTCTGTTTTACTAACTACATGTATCTACCTTCCTGATTTTGTGACAGTTGGTACAGTCTAGTCAGCAGGATCTTAGATGATCCTTAGAAAAGATGAAACTAAGGTGGCTTCTTGCTATTCCTAAGGACCCAAACTGGCCCCAGGGAGAAGGGCGAATCCCCGACTTCAGGACTTCGTCCACAAAGCCACAGGCTTTTGCCTTAAGACTGGGTAGCCCAGAGCTGGTCGCAGGAAGGAAAGAACCAGAGGAAGAATCACTGTGGCAGGAACTAACTCCCATGGGCTTCTGCCTTAAGATGTGGTAGTAGTGGAAGCAGTTCACTCGGAGTTCCGTGAGGGACTGGATAGCCAGGAGAGACTGGTAAGCAGGGCAGATCGAGGTGGTGTCTGCCCAGATGTGCATAGCAGAGCACTGCTCTTGGTCTCTGCATATATACTGTCCAGTGGGCATCTGGGGTTCTAGGACTGTGTCTGGTTATCTTCAGTGAGTGATGTGACTTGGTTCTGGTTATCAGGTGCAGCCTTGGGTGTAGTAGGGACCCTCACTATTTTTACATGTCTAAAAAGCATTTTTTTTTTTTTTTTTTTTTTTTTTTTTTTACTATGCTCTCCTCTGAGGGTCAGGTTCCTGGAGGTAACTCTCCAGCTGCAGGGCAGACCAAGGTGGTGTCTGTCCAGATGTGCAGAGCAGAGCACTGCTCTTGGACTCTGCTTATATTCTGTCCAGTGGGCATCAGGGCATCATGGAGTTCTAGGTCCTTTTTTTGTTATCTCCAGTGATGTCCCTGGGTTCGAGCTATCAGATGCAGCCTTGGGGATGTAGTGGGGTTCCTCTCTAAGTTATTTTTACATGTCTAAGAGGCTTTTTTAAAATTTTCATTTTCCTGTGTTCACTACTTTTTCAAATCCTTATCTCCCTTATCTTGAAAGACTTTCATGGGAATGTTTTATACACACACACACACACACACACACACACACACACACACGCGCGCGCGCGCGCGCCTCCAAACCTGGTAAAACATCTGTTTACTAAACAGCCCATTGAGGCATTCCAGGAATTTGATAGCCAAGAGCTGTGAAAACCCCCACCCGGACCTCAGCCAATAGGGAAAATTCGCAGTTACCACCTGAGTTAGAATAAAAACCAGATACCTGAGGCTAAAGGGGGTTAGAATGGGGGCTGGAGAGATGGCTTGGCGTTTAAGAGCACTGGCTGTTCTTCCAGAGGTCCTGAGTTCAATACTCAGCAACCACATGGTATCTCATATCTGTAATGGGATTCCATACCCTCTTCTGGTGTGTCTGAAGACAGCTACAGTGTACTTATATAGAATAAATAAATAAATCTTTAATAATGTAATAATGTCCCAGTGCCCAAGTGCATTAGGACAGCTAACATTCAAGTGTAAGAGTAGTCTAAGCTGGGCATGGTGGCGCATACCTTTAATCCCAGCACTTGGGAGGCAGAGGTAGGCAGATTTCTGAGTTCGAGTCCAGCCTGGTCTACAAAGTGAGTTCCAGGACAGCCAGGGCTATACAGAGAAAACCTGTCTTAAAAAACCAAAAAAAAATTTTTTTAAAATTAAAAAATAAAAAAAACAAACAAACTGGCCTTTTAGACATGTAGAAATAGCTTAGTGGGCTGGAGAGATGGCTCAGAGGTTAAGAGCACTGACTGGTCTTCCAAAGGTCCTGAGTTCAAATCCCAGCAACCACATGATGACTCACAACCACCTGTAATGAGATCTGATGCCCTCTTCTGGCACATCTGAAGACAGCTACAGTGAACTTACATATAATAAATAAATAAATCTTTAAAAAAAAAAAAGAAATAGCTTAGTGAGAACCCCACTATACCCAAGGCTGCTCCTGATAACCAGAACGCAGGGACATCACACACTGAAGATAACCAGACACAGTCCTAGAACCTCATGACATCCACTGGACAGTGTATAAGAGACCAAGAGCAGTGCTCTGTTCTGCACATATAGAGAGATGCTACCTTGATCTGCCCTGCAGCTGGAAAGCCTCTCCCAGGATTCTGATCCTCAAATCAGAGTCTGCTCTTATTGACTGTACTTGACGTCTAGCTAAGATGCATCACACAAGAGAGCAGCCTTGGGGAAGTAGGTTTAGGACTGAAGTTAGGAATTTAGACTTGTGAATCTTGTGTGAACCCTCAGCATAATAAAATACAACTTCTGTTTTACTAACTACATGTATCTACCTTCCTGATTTTGTGACAGTTGGTACAGTCTAGTCAGCAGGATCTTAGATGATCCTTAGAAAAGATGAAACTAAGGTGGCTTCTTGCTATTCCTAAGGACCCAAACTGGCCCCAGGGAGAAGGGCGAATCCCCGACTTCAGGACTTCGTCCACAAAGCCACAGGCTTTTGCCTTAAGACTGGGTAGCCCAGAGCTGGTCGCAGGAAGGAAAGAACCAGAGGAAGAATCACTGTGGCAGGAACTAACTCCCATGGGCTTCTGCCTTAAGATGTGGTAGTAGTGGAAGCAGTTCACTCGGAGTTCCGTGAGGGACTGGATAGCCAGGAGAGACTGGTAAGCAGGGCAGATCGAGGTGGTGTCTGCCCAGATGTGCATAGCAGAGCACTGCTCTTGGTCTCTGCATATATACTGTCCAGTGGGCATCTGGGGTTCTAGGACTGTGTCTGGTTATCTTCAGTGAGTGATGTGACTTGGTTCTGGTTATCAGGTGCAGCCTTGGGTGTAGTAGGGACCCTCACTATTTTTACATGTCTAAAAAGCATTTTTTTTTTTTTTTTTTTTTTTTTTTTACTATGCTCTCCTCTGAGGGTCAGGTTCCTGGAGGTAACTCTCCAGCTGCAGGGCAGACCAAGGTGGTGTCTGTCCAGATGTGCAGAGCAGAGCACTGCTCTTGGACTCTGCTTATATTCTGTCCAGTGGGCATCAGGGCATCATGGAGTTCTAGGTCCTTTTTTTGTTATCTCCAGTGATGTCCCTGGGTTCGAGCTATCAGATGCAGCCTTGGGGATGTAGTGGGGTTCCTCTCTAAGTTATTTTTACATGTCTAAGAGGCTTTTTTAAAATTTTCATTTTCCTGTGTTCACTACTTTTTCAAATCCTTATCTCCCTTATCTTGAAAGACTTTCATGGGAATGTTTTATACACACACACACACACACACACACACACACACACACACACGCGCGCGCGCGCGCCTCCAAACCTGGTAAAACATCTGTTTACTAAACAGCCCATTGAGGCATTCCAGGAATTTGATAGCCAAGAGCTGTGAAAACCCCCACCCGGACCTCAGCCAATAGGGAAAATTCGCAGTTACCACCTGAGTTAGAATAAAAACCAGATACCTGAGGCTAAAGGGGGTTAGAATGGGGGCTGGAGAGATGGCTTGGCGTTTAAGAGCACTGGCTGTTCTTCCAGAGGTCCTGAGTTCAATACTCAGCAACCACATGGTATCTCATATCTGTAATGGGATTCCATACCCTCTTCTGGTGTGTCTGAAGACAGCTACAGTGTACTTATATAGAATAAATAAATAAATCTTTAATAATGTAATAATGTCCCAGTGCCCAAGTGCATTAGGACAGCTAACATTCAAGTGTAAGAGTAGTCTAAGCTGGGCATGGTGGCGCATACCTTTAATCCCAGCACTTGGGAGGCAGAGGTAGGCAGATTTCTGAGTTCGAGTCCAGCCTGGTCTACAAAGTGAGTTCCAGGACAGCCAGGGCTATACAGAGAAAACCTGTCTTAAAAAACCAAAAAAAAATTTTTTTAAAATTAAAAAATAAAAAAAACAAACAAACTGGCCTTTTAGACATGTAGAAATAGCTTAGTGGGCTGGAGAGATGGCTCAGAGGTTAAGAGCACTGACTGGTCTTCCAAAGGTCCTGAGTTCAAATCCCAGCAACCACATGATGACTCACAACCACCTGTAATGAGATCTGATGCCCTCTTCTGGCACATCTGAAGACAGCTACAGTGAACTTACATATAATAAATAAATAAATCTTTAAAAAAAAAAAAGAAATAGCTTAGTGAGAACCCCACTATACCCAAGGCTGCTCCTGATAACCAGAACGCAGGGACATCACACACTGAAGATAACCAGACACAGTCCTAGAACCTCATGACATCCACTGGACAGTGTATAAGAGACCAAGAGCAGTGCTCTGTTCTGCACATATAGAGAGATGCTACCTTGATCTGCCCTGCAGCTGGAAAGCCTCTCCCAGGATTCTGATCCTCAAATCAGAGTCTGCTCTTATTGACTGTACTTGACGTCTAGCTAAGATGCATCACACAAGAGAGCAGCCTTGGGGAAGTAGGTTTAGGACTGAAGTTAGGAATTTAGACTTGTGAATCTTGTGTGAACCCTCAGCATAATAAAATACAACTTCTGTTTTACTAACTACATGTATCTACCTTCCTGATTTTGTGACAGTTGGTACAGTCTAGTCAGCAGGATCTTAGATGATCCTTAGAAAAGATGAAACTAAGGTGGCTTCTTGCTATTCCTAAGGACCCAAACTGGCCCCAGGGAGAAGGGCGAATCCCCGACTTCAGGACTTCGTCCACAAAGCCACAGGCTTTTGCCTTAAGACTGGGTAGCCCAGAGCTGGTCGCAGGAAGGAAAGAACCAGAGGAAGAATCACTGTGGCAGGAACTAACTCCCATGGGCTTCTGCCTTAAGATGTGGTAGTAGTGGAAGCAGTTCACTCGGAGTTCCGTGAGGGACTGGATAGCCAGGAGAGACTGGTAAGCAGGGCAGATCGAGGTGGTGTCTGCCCAGATGTGCATAGCAGAGCACTGCTCTTGGTCTCTGCATATATACTGTCCAGTGGGCATCTGGGGTTCTAGGACTGTGTCTGGTTATCTTCAGTGAGTGATGTGACTTGGTTCTGGTTATCAGGTGCAGCCTTGGGTGTAGTAGGGACCCTCACTATTTTTACATGTCTAAAAAGCATTTTTTTTTTTTTTTTTTTTTTTTTTTTTTACTATGCTCTCCTCTGAGGGTCAGGTTCCTGGAGGTAACTCTCCAGCTGCAGGGCAGACCAAGGTGGTGTCTGTCCAGATGTGCAGAGCAGAGCACTGCTCTTGGACTCTGCTTATATTCTGTCCAGTGGGCATCAGGGCATCATGGAGTTCTAGGTCCTTTTTTTGTTATCTCCAGTGATGTCCCTGGGTTCGAGCTATCAGATGCAGCCTTGGGGATGTAGTGGGGTTCCTCTCTAAGTTATTTTTACATGTCTAAGAGGCTTTTTTAAAATTTTCATTTTCCTGTGTTCACTACTTTTTCAAATCCTTATCTCCCTTATCTTGAAAGACTTTCATGGGAATGTTTTATACACACACACACACACACACACACACACACACACACGCGCGCGCGCGCGCCTCCAAACCTGGTAAAACATCTGTTTACTAAACAGCCCATTGAGGCATTCCAGGAATTTGATAGCCAAGAGCTGTGAAAACCCCCACCCGGACCTCAGCCAATAGGGAAAATTCGCAGTTACCACCTGAGTTAGAATAAAAACCAGATACCTGAGGCTAAAGGGGGTTAGAATGGGGGCTGGAGAGATGGCTTGGCGTTTAAGAGCACTGGCTGTTCTTCCAGAGGTCCTGAGTTCAATACTCAGCAACCACATGGTATCTCATATCTGTAATGGGATTCCATACCCTCTTCTGGTGTGTCTGAAGATAGTGACAGTGTACTCATATACATACAATAAGTAGGGGCTGGAGAGATGGCTCAGAGGTTAAGAGCACCCTCTGCTCTTCCAGAGGTCCTGAGTTCAATTTCCAGCAACCACATGGAGGCTGTTGGCCATCCGTAATGGAATACCCTCTTCTGGTGTGTCTGAAGACAGCTACAGTGTACTCATATAAATAAAATGAATCTTTTTTTTTTTTTTTTTTTTTTTTTTTTTGGTTTTTCGAGACAGGGTTTCTCTGTGTAGCCCTGGTTGTCCTGGAACTCACTCTGTAGACCAGGCTGGCCTCGAACTCAGAAATCCGCCTGCCTTTGCCTCCCGAGTGCTGGGATTAAAGACGTGCGCCACCATGCCTGGCTAAAATAAATCTTAACTAAAGAAAAGAAACATACAATAAGTAAATATTTAAAAAAGAAATGGGGGTATGTGTGGAATTTTGGGAAACCTGCTTCAGCCCTGCAGAGTGCTGGGATTACAGGTGGAGAGACTCGCCTAGGAAGAGCTGAGAACTGTGTCTGCTTCCTCACCCCCAGTCTCCTCAGCACCCCACCGTCACCCAGCTCCACTTCCCCAGCTACTCCTGGAGGGAGTGTGCTCTTCCCTCCACCGGAGGGACCGCTCTGACCTGCATAGCTCTTTTATTTGTGTTTTTAAAAATAAGGTTTGCCAGCACTTTGTTCTGCTGGGAGAGCCAACCGCAACAATACACAGGAAACTGCGGGGGAGTTATGAGGGCGACTTCTTTTTGCTCCAGGCTGTAATTCCGGGCTCCTGTTGAAATGGTAAAATGAGTGAATTGCTAATGTGTCTCGCTCTGGGGTCCTGTTCTTTCCCTAACCTGCAGGTACAGCCCAGGCTTTTGTGGGTGTTCTCTCTCCTGAAGGGAGAGATCTGCCGCCTAGAGGAACTTTCTAATGAGGGGAAAGTCAGGCAATTAAGCTAATCTGGGAATCCGATGAGCCGGAAACTATCTCCTCAGGGTGTTTTCTCCTTAAACTTGACTGAGAGTTTAGCTTTTAGGGCAGACCAGGAGGTCACAAAAGTTGTTTAGAGGATTGCTTGCTCTGTCACAGTGAGACAGTTATCTGGAGAAGGGATTACCTGAGGTGAATGGGAGCCTTGGCTCCTAAAGAATAAGGTGTAGGTTGAAATTATCTTTTAATTAAGCTCTAAGAAATTAAAATGACCTTCACTGGAGAAGTGAATAGGGACAATAGCCAGGTGGGCGTGGCGGTGGGAATCGGGGTGGGAAGGAACACAAAGAAAAAACTCTCTAGGTTGGTTTATTGCTGGGGCTGACCCACAGGAGCCCCAAGTTTCAGGCTTCCAAATGTTCCCTGGCTCCGCCCTTCCTTAAGCACCGCCCAGTTCTTCCTAGGGCCGCTTGCTTGTTTGAGCTTTTTTTCTCTTCTCTTCTCTTCTCTTCTCTTCTCTTCTCTTCTCTTCTCTTCTCTTCTCTTCTCTTCTCTTCTCTTCTCTTCTCTTCTCTTCTTTCTTTCTTTCTTTCTTTCTTTCTTTCTTTCTTTCTTTCTTTCTTTCTTCTTTTTTTTTTTTTAAGACAGTCTCCCTCCGTGTGTGCCCCGAGGTTTGATACTAACGGTGCAGATTCCTCTCCTCTTGGCAATCTTCCTGCCTTACATCCAGGGTACTGGAATTACATACAGACTTTGCCACCACACCCGGCTTGTATTACCTGTTTTAAGCCTAGTTTGCTCGATGTTTTCAGTTCCTGGGTGTCCTGACTGCCTGTTGTCTCAGGACTCTGCACCCGGACCACTTTCCATCCCCAAAGTTTGTTCTTAGTGTCTTCCAGCCTTGGCCAGTACTTTCAACGTCTACTTACCGTCTCTGCCAGGGCGCTGTGTAGTTTGCAGCCCTATGCTGTTTAGTTCTTGGCTCTTTGTGAACATTTAAGAAGCACTCCCTGAATGGAAAGATTTGAGAAGAGAGCCCCAGGGCAGTTGGGTAGTTGACAAGGGTAAATGCTACTGGTAGGAAGACTCAGAGGCGGTATCTTCTGGGTGCCAGCTCTCTCTTGGGTCATGCTGTCTCTGCGTGTTTACAGGTTCCCTGACTGGAGCCCAGTGACAGTGGCTTCTGCCAACCAAACCTTCAAAACATTCATAAACTCTTCAGCACTTTTATCTCTCTACCTGAAACTACAGGGAAGCCAGGGTACGGACAGAAAAGTCTGAGGGTGCCTGCTTCTTCCTTCCTGAGGGTCCTCTTAGTTTGGCTACAAAGACAGGGTGGTTTAAGGAATGGCCTTCAGCTATGTTTTAAGTGTTGCTTTTTTTTTTTTTTTTTTCCTTCTGTGAATTCTGTTCCAGAGGTTGTAGTGGCCAAAGCGCCTTTTACTCTGAACAATGAAAGAAGCAGGCCAGCGTGGGCCCCTGCTGTCCACTTTTAGCCTTCCAAGGTAGACCAGTTGCCCTGATCTCTTTGTGTAGTTAATTTTTCTTTTGTTCTAGTAATAGTCTTGAGTTCACTTTGCAGGAGTATTTGGAAGTTTCTTCTAGGTCCCTTGGCATGTCTTTGTTGTCTGATGCAGTCCTATTTACAGATTCCAGGTGTAGGGTCTTGGCAGGAGCATTTAGCATTGCTGCAGCTTCCGTAATAGTACTCAGGGCTCACTCTCATAGGAAGATCAATAAGAAGATTCCAAATTCAGTGTGTACAGAGATGTACTTACTGGCAATGTAGTTTGTTGAGAAAGTAAATCCTATCTTCGGTCCTTCCCTTTAGGTTCTATGCGTGGGAATTCCAAGTATGAAAAGGGACAGATTAGTAAAAAAAAAGACAAGATGTAATCACATGTTTATTAACCTATTGATAGGAAGTCACAGAAGCACCAATGTGACTGGGGCTCAGAGCATCCTCACAGGAGAGAACGGGAAAAGAGCAGTTATAGGAAAACAAATGGCTCCAGGGGGCAAAAAGGGAGTCAGGACAGTTTTCTGAGAGAGTGCAGGGATGGATGTGCAGCTGAGACTTGTTGTCTCTGGTGGAGCAGTCTCCCCTGCTTCTATAATGATTGAGTTATTTGGGGGAGGTTCTACCTTTAGAATGATTTCAGGAACTGAAATGCCTCTTGCTGGAAATAATTTTGATGGTGCCATGTCATATTCTGGACCTCTTGGAGGTTTGACTTTGTGTACTGTACATGACTTCAGTGGAGAGAGGAGAGCAGAACACAATCGTGCTCCAAAATTAAAATTAAATACATCTAAAAATGCTTAGTATTTGTGTGGTTGTGGTTGTGGGAGGTGCTTGTGGAGGCCAGAAGAGCTGAATGGTTGCTGGAAACCAAATTCAGGTCCTCTGCAATAGTACTTCCTTATAACTGCTGAGCTGTCTATCTAGCCCGGGTACACTGTTGTATATGTATATGTATATGTATATGTATATGTATTATAAGACTCAGGGAGCCGGGCGTGGTGGCGCACGCCTTTAATCCCAGCACTCGGGAGGCAGAGGCAGGTGGATTTCTGAGTTCGAGGCCAGCCTGGTCTACAAAGTGAGTTCCAGGACAGCCAGGGCTATACAGAGAAACCCTGTCTCGAAAAACCAAAAAAAAAAAAAAAAAAAAAAGACTCAGGGAGCCGGGTGTGGTGGTGCACGCCTTTAATCCCAGCACTTGGGAGGCAGAGACAGGCATATGGATTTCTGAGTTTGAGGCCAGCATGGTCTACAAAGTGAGTTCCAGGACAGCCAGGGATATACAGAGAAACCCTGTCTTGAAAAACCAGAAAGAAAGAAAGAAAGAAAGAAAGAAAGAAAGAAAGAAAGAAAGAAAGAAAGAAAGAGAAAAGCTTACTTAGCAAGTTTCTTCTTAACCACATTAAAGAGGTGAGAAACATATAAGAATATTTATTTTTTGACAGTATGAGGGCCTGAACAAGGGTGTCATGAACACTGGGCAAGCTTTCCACCACCTAGCAGCAAGAAAAAAATTGTAAGTCAAATTTAAATTGTTGGTGTGCTTCTGTTTACGAGGCCCCTTCTGTCTGTGTGTGTCTGTGTTCATTTTACCGGAAGGAGCCTGGTAGTGATGTGGGGGATCGAACCTCACACAAACTAGGCAAATGCCTTACTTCTGAGCCACATGCTCACCCTTCCCGGCCCCTTTTTACACCAAAAAGACTCAGTCTTTTCCTTCCAGTAAGTATTTGCTTCACCAGGCTCTGTTCCGTTTGGAAGCTTTGGGCTTGATTTTGTGATGTGGGGAAGGTCAACAGGAAATAGACAGGAGACTTTCTGCATGGAGGTGTCAGGTCCAAGGTCGCTGCCTGACCTGGAGAGGCTACACTTACGGACTTCTCAGCTGAGGGAGTAGTCCTTGCAGTTGCTTACAGGTTACTCAGCTGCACCTTCACCTACCCTGCTTACCACACACTTCATCTACTTAATTCTCCACTTGTTTCTGGCCCCGGAGGCCAAGAAGTGACATAATTTAATCTTTTTTTTTTTTTTTTTTTTTTTTTTTTTTTTTTTTTTTGGTTTTTTCGAGACAGGGTTTCTCTATGTAGCCCTGGCTGTCCTGGCACTCACTTTGTAGACCAGGCTGGCCTCGAACTCAGAAATCCGCCTGCCTCTGCCTCCCGAGTGCTGGGATTAAAGGCGTGCGCCACCACGCCCGGCTCATAATTTAATCTTACAAGTCAACCAAGACCTAGTATTACTTCTGCTTTCTGCAAAAGAAAAAACACAACATTTTTTTAATGATGAAAAATTAATTTTCTGTTTCTTATGTAGAATTAAATATGTCATATGCAACTTTTGCTTATGCTGACTTGTTGGACATTTAGTAGATAAATTCAAGATGTCTTCTTGCTTGTTTGCTGTGGTTATAACTCGGGTGCATGCACGCTCATATGAAAACCTGGAAGGAGACAGAAGTGCTGACAGCCAGCAGTTGTGTTCTGTGGCATAATTATGTCATTGTGGTAAATAGAATTTTGTTCCTGTGTTCCACATTTTCACACCAAGCACGCATTTTTTACACAAAAATAAGAATGTATGAATGTGCTATAGACTATGGTAATATAGGTGCACAGCTGAGGGAACTACCCACAGAACCGTATCTAAAAGAAACAACCATAAGGAGAAAACATATGTCAGTGTGAACCGTGAACCAACCAGCAAAGAAAAAAAAAAAAACCCAAAATGTACTAGTTTCAAAATCAGTATGCCACGTGCACATAAACTAATAAGAATAGAATCTTGGCTGGAGAGATGGCTCAAAGGTTAAGAGCACTGACTGCTCTTCTGAAGGTCCCCGAGTTCAATTCTCGGCAATCACAAGGTAGCTCACAACCATCCATAGTGAGATATGACACCCTCTTCTGGAGTGTCTGAAGACAGCTACAGTGTACTTACATAATAAATTTTTAAAAAGCATATTAAAAAAATTTGGGCTGGGTGTGGTGATGCACGCCTTTAATCCCAGCACTTGGAAGGCAGAGGCAGGTGGATTTCTGAGTTGGAGGCCTGCCTGGTCTACAAAGTGAGTTCCAGGACAGCCAGGGCTATACAGAGAAACCCTGTCTCGAAAAAAACAAAAAAGAAAAAGAATCTTTTAATCATTTTATAAGGCATGCATACACATCTAATGTTTAGAAAGGCTGTCTGGGCAGTCTCATTTACAATGATAGGGAGTAGAAACTGCAGTGGGTTAGAGTGTGCTTACATGTTTGGTGGTGAACAGCTCAGACTTCTCTAGGACCCGGTTTCTTCCTCTACTTAACGGAAAAGCTTGCCACTTGCACTGGGGCTGCTAAGTTACTGCCAACTGGGAATGGGCTGTGGCAGGGAGGAAGTGGCGTTAGAGAAGGAACCGTAGAACAGTCCACAGTGGGCTGGAGAGATGGCTTAGCGGTTAAGAGCAGTGACTGACTGCTCTTCCAGAGGTCCTGAGTTCAATTCCCAGCAACCACATGGTGGCTCACAGCCATCTGTAATGGGATCCAATGCTCTCTTCTGGTGTGTCTGAAGACAGCTACAGTGTACTCACATACTTAAACAAACCTTAAAAACAAAACAAAAACTGTCCATAGCCTCTTTAGTCCAAGGAGAAGATATGTATGGTGGGGAATGTCCCATTTTTAAGCTAGGTGCTACTAAGGTACCATTTATATGCTGCTGGATAAGCTGGGGAAAGAGGAGGATAGCAGTGTTTGAAGGAAACTGTAGGTGCAATGGAGAAGCTGAGGGGGTGGGATTTGCTGTGGGAGCAATGGAGAAGCTGGGGGAGTAGAATTTGCTGTAGGAGCAATGTGGAGAAGCTGGGGGGTGGGGGAAGGGTGGGATTTGCCAGAGGTACCTGGTGGGACTAAGGAGTGGGAAGGGAAGTTCAGGTAGCAGAGGCTGGGAGGGTTTGAAATTACCCCGGTTTCTTCTGGGTCCTGTTGTGTGTACATGTGATCAAGTCTTTCTTTCAACAAAGAAAGTGACCAGAGAAGTGACTGGAGTTGGCTCAGAAGCTACGAACTAGCTAGCTGTTGAGGAGAACTGGAGGGCAAACTGATAAGAAATCTATTGCAGGCTTGTGGTGTCCCTGGACCCCGGAAGTCAGTAGGCTAAAATGCTAAGTGAGGCCAGGTGGTATGTAGTCTATTCGCCTTCAGGCATATGCGCTGAGCTAAAGTCAAAGTGTCAGTAGGGTGGCTTCCTTCTGGAAGCTGTAGGGGAGCCAGTAGCTTTGTCTTTGTCAGCTTCTGGAGGCCACCTGCATTTCTTGGCTTGTAGCCTAATCCTTCATCTTTAAGGCCAGCAGCCCAGTGGCCTTAAGCTTCTCCACAGACTGCTTCCTCTACACAGGCATTGCTCAGCACTGACTCACTTGCTGCCCTGGGACAGGACTCTGATTTCATGTCTGCAAAGTAATATACTTCTAGGTGTGCAGCTAGGTGTGTGTGTGTGTGTGTGTTATTCTGTTTTCCACAGTTAGTGAAGTAAAATGTGTTTTTATATAGTTGACTTTTAAAACTTTTTTTTTTCTGGGTTGAAGAGATGGCTTGCCGGGCATGGTGGTGCACGCCTTTAATCCCAGCACTTGGGAGGCAGAGGCAGGCGAATTTCTGAGTTCGAGGCCAGCCTGGTCTACAAAGTGAGTTCCAGGACAGCCAGGACTATACAGAGAAACCCTGTCTTTTTTTTTTTTTTTTTTTTTTGGTTTTTCGAGACAGGGTTTCTCTGTGTAGCCCTGGCTGTCCTGGAACTCACTCTGTAGACCAGGCTGGCCTTGAACTCAGAAATCCGCCTGCCTCTGCCTCCCCAGTGCTGGGATTAAAGGCGTGCGCCACCACGCCCGGCGAGAAACCCTGTCTTGAAAAACAAAAAAAAAAAAAAGAGAGAGAGAGAGAGAGAGATGGCTCAGTGGTTAGGAGTACTGTCTGCTCTTCCAGAGGATCTGAGTTCATTTGCCAGCACCCAAATGACAGCTCACAACCACCTGCAACTTCAGTTCCAGGGGATCCAACACCTTTACTCAGACAAACATGCAGGCAAAAGCCAACACACAGTAAAAAACAAAAACAACAAAACAAAAAGGGTGCCGGGCGTGGTGGCGCACGCCTTTAATCCCAGCACTCGGGAGGCAGAGGCAGGCGGATTTCTGAGTTCGAGGCCAGCCTGGTCTACAAAGTGAGTTCCAGGACAGCCAGGGCTACACAGAGAAACCCTGTCTCGAAAAACCAAAAAAAAAAAAAAAAAAAAAAAAAAAAGGACTTTTTCCCCTTAGCAGTTGGGAGGCAGAGGCAAGGTGATCTCTATGAGTGTGAGGTCTACAAAATGAGTTCTAGGACAGCCAGGGCTGTTAAGCAGAGAAAGCCTGTCTGAAAAACTAAAAACAACCAGCAACCAACCAATCAACCAACCAACCAAAAATTCTTCTTTTATGAATTGCCCACTAAAGACCACTAATGAGATTTGTAGCAGCTATACACACAATGGAATGTTCATATTGCCTATTTCTTTCAGTCTGTTGTGGTTTTTGTTGTTATTGTTTACAAAATGCTGAGATAAGTATGTTAAATTTCTAAATTTATATTGTTGAAAATGTCAGACATCCCTGGAGTGCCTAGCACTTTCAGGACTAGAAACAGTGGTCTCTGTGAGTTCCAGACCAGCTTGGTCTATATAGTGAATTTACTGGCCGGCCAGGGCCAGACAGTGAGCTGTCTCAAAAAAAAAAAAAAAGGGGGGGGGGCTGGTGAGATGGCTCAGTGGGTAAGAGCACCCGACTGCTCTTCCGAAGGTCCAGAGTTCAAATCCCAGCAACCACATGGTGGCTCACAACCATCCGCAACGAGATCTGGCACCCGCTTCTGGAATGTATGAAGGCAGCTACAGTGTACTTACATATAATAAATAAATCTAAAAAAAAAAAAAAAAAGACAGATAACCGTAGTGAGAGGAGTGTTCTAAATCTGTTATTTGGATTAAATTACAGGCTCACAGCTCATCTCATTTGTTCATTATCATTACTCAAACGCCTACATTTATTATTTCAAAGGAAATTTTAGAGATGTCATTTCAGCTACAGTTTTTGTTTCTTTTTTGTTGAGATAGTTTCAAGTACCCGAGGCTGGCTGTGAACTTTGCATCTAGACAAGGGTCACCTTGAAACTTTTTTGGTGGGGGGGGGGGTGTTGAGACAGGGTTTTTCTGTATAGCCCTGGCTATCCTGGAACTCACTTTGTAGACCAGGCTGTGCTGGAACTCAGAAATCCGCCTGCCTCTGCCTCCCGAGTGCTGGGATTAAAGGCGTGCGCCACCACGCCCGGCACCTTGAAACTTTTGATCCTTTTGCCTCTACCTCCCCAATCCTGGCACATTTGCCACACATTGCTTGCTCATTTGTCAAGATTTTACCAAAATACATCCATTTCGTGGTTTGTGCTTTCCCAGACAGCATTCTCTTGGTTGTCTTATTTTTTTGTCACACACACACACACACGTCTTCATTTATCCTATGATAGTGGATAAAAATAAATTCTGAATGTCTTTTTCTCCCTGCTATGCTTATGATTGAACCTAGGCTCTGGAGCACACTAGCAGGTGTTCCCCCACCAAGCTACACTCCCAGCCTCTACTTTTGTATGGTGGAGGGCGGGGGGGGGGGGGGGGGGGGGGGGGGAGGGGAGGAAGAGGAGGCTTCCCTCCAGCTTGTCTTTACCAGGAGCTGCCAATTTCTAACTGCTTAAGCGAGTCTGTCTGGGCACCCGCCTTGTGGAAAATGCTGAGTTTATCTTCACGCCGCCCGGTGTGTACGTGAACTAGGAGCTGTGGGGAAGGATGACATTTATAAAATTAGCAGGCTGCCCATTGGTGTCCTCAGTCCCGACTTAGTCCTCATTCCGTGACGACACTGACGGCTGGGAACAACTGCTTGTAGGCTGGTAAATGAACTGATTTCTGCCAGGGCCGCGGGATGCTGGTGGCTGAACACAAGTGTACAAAACAGGAAAGGATGTAGCCTCCCTTCTCTCACATAGCCTGCTCTTTGACGGTCCTCCTGTGGTCCCCAGGCAGTGGGCACTGAGAGCCTTTGTTATCCACGGTCTGTGTTGCTGTGGGTTGTGGGCAGGCACAGGCATAGAGTGAGTGTCGAACCCACATGAGCTGCTGGCTTCTCCTTGGAAGGAGAAGGTATATGACAGGATCAGTGTTTCCCCAGGACCAATTAAGAGTAAGTGATGCAGGCTGGAGAGATGGCTCAGCCGTTAAAGGCTAGACTCACAACCAAAAATATAAAAGTAAATGATGCAGACAGTTGTGGCAGTACCTGTCTGGAATCCCAGCACTCGGGAACTAGGCTAGGAGGAGGACCAGGAGAGTAGATGGCTCAACGGGTAAAATGTTTGCTTCCTCCAGCAGGAGACTTGAGTTTGGATCATCAGTACCTGAGCAAAAGCCAAGCATTCTGGAATGCCCCCTCTAATTCCAAAGCCCCCCTGCACATATGCACACACACACACACACACAGAAGTGGGAGGGAGAGGAAGAAGAAGAGAGGAAGGGAGGAGAGAATAGATGATTTGAGTTTCAGACATCAAAGGTGGTCACAGAACAGTTCAGCCTGTGCTTGTCGTAGCCCTGGCAACTCTACAGCCAAAACAAACACAGCTCAAACCTCACTCAACTACCATAAATATCAACGGATTTTCTTGAGCGCTCTGACTTCCTCACCACATATTGTCTTAACTCCTGGCTGTCTGGTTTCTACCTCTTTTGTTAAAAAAAAAAAAAATCATTGAAGGCTACAGCCAAATCTTGGGCATTCTCTCAGTGTGGGTCCAATGTGTCCTGTCTTCATCAGCATGCGGCCTCTTCTCTTTGGCCCAAATGCTTGCTCCTTTTGTAATTCAAAGAGTGCTTCCAAGTGCATTTCGCCTTTTTTTTTTTTTTTTTTTGAGACAGGGTTTCTCTGTATAGCCCTGGCTGTCCTGGAACTCACTTTTTTAGACCAGGCTGGCCTCGAACTCAGAAATCTGCCTGCCTCTGCCTCCTGAGTGCTGGGGTTACACCCGTGCGCCACCACGCCCAGCGCATTTCGCTTTTTATTAGCCATAAAGACAATACACAGGGGGAGCCAAACTCAGAATGGATGGACAGGTGGTCTGGATGCCTGGGAGGTCACCTAAAGCAGGGCCACATTTTCTGTTGACAAGTTCAGAGCACAGGGAGTCTCCTAACTTAGGCCAAGATGCCTGGTGGGTATTAGGTACAAAGCTGCAGGAGAAGAGAGGGAAACTTGGTCACAGGAACCTGCCTGATAAATACTGATCCCTATGTGCGTGCTGCAGTTACCTGGGTAACCGTGATCTCAGCTCTTGGGACACGGAAGCCAGAGGATTGGGAGTTAAGGCCATCCTCACTGTCCAGTGAATTCAAGGCCAGCTTGGGAGACTCTCCTGTTCTCCCCCCCACCCCCAAATATCTGGGTTTTGAAGGGAAAGAAAAAAAGAGAAAGTGGTAGGATTTTGCATTTATCTTGTTTGTTTATTTGTAAGGACAGGTCTTATGCTGTAGCCTAGGCTGCTCTGGAACTCACTAGGTAGCCCATGTTGCCCTCGCATTTGCAGCCATCCTCAGCCACCTCCCTTCCCATTAGGTCGACAGACGTATCATCTCCCTGGTGACTGTTCACGTTTGTAGGACTTAAGCAATGTTTATGGCTCGGACACTCTCAGTGCAAAGCCCACTGCTCTCATCTTAAGGGAAGAAAAGATAGTTTATCCTGGCACCATTTTGATTGTCCATGGTCTGGCAGCACAGCTTTAGGTTATCCTAAATTCCTTGTCCCAACACCGAAGCAGTTACATAGTTTTTACAGAACAAAGAAATCCCCTAATCAAGGAAAGTTAAAATGCAGCGGTGGCTGCATTAGAGGCAGTCACAGCTGGGCGGGAGAGCTGCTTTCTGCTGGCCTTATGCTCTAGGCCTTTCTACAGCTGCTATCTGATGGCATACCTAGTTTTGGGGTTGGTGGATTCCAGTGACTCTGCTGCATCCATACATTCCGAAGGCTTTTCCCTATTAGTCACAGGATGTTAGTTCTGGTACAGAAGCAGGTGGGCCAGGAGGAATGGGTGTTCCTAGGAGCGGAAGGGTGGCAAGATAAGGTAATTAGCCTCTGGACATGTAACATTCCAATCTCCCCATAGCTAGGAGCTTCCAATCAGTCAGTGGGTCTCCGCAGCTTCTTTGCAAGGACGTTCTTTCACAAATACAATGGTATGCAATCCATACCAACTGAATAAAATCTGTAGAGCACTACCCAGGTGTCATTGGTTTGGGAGGGGATTTCATTGTGCTCCCCAGGTCTGGGAGCACTGCGCCCCCACCCCCAATGTGACTCCTGCTGAGAAGACCAGCCAGGTGGAAGTTGGGAGGCCACTGGGACTCAGGTCATTTCACCTTCACCAGCTTGTCCCAAGTGGCAATGAACATTAGTGCTCATTCTGCAAACGTACCCAGTCCGGAGACAAGGACAGAGAGGTCCAGATGATATTGTTGTCAAACTTCTAGTGTTGGTTTTGGCTTTTGTTTAGCTTTTTTATTTTTTTGTCTGTCACTTCAGACCGGCTGGTGGTGCAGTTCTTCTATTCTTAGTAAGTAGGAGGCAGAGACAGACAGGTGGTTCTCTGGTTCTCTGAGTTCAAGGACATTCAAGGACAAACCAGTCTATGTATGAAGCATGTTCCAGGACAGGTGAGAACCTATTTAAAAAAAAAAAAAAAAAAAGATGGTGGTGGTAATGATGATGATGATGATGATGATAGAGCAGCAGCAACTGCAGGGGTAGGGGTGGGGCTCAGTTGGTGGACCGATTGCCTAGCATGCACACGGCCCTAGGTTTGATCCCTAGCACATACGTACAAATAAATAGTGAATCAGAAATTCTCAAAAAGCTGTATCTACTTCAGCAAGCAGTCTTACTGTCCCTGCCCCAGCCAGCCTAAGCCACCTCCATCTACTTTCCACCTCTAAAGATTTTCCTATCGTTCTAATGACGCTATTCTTGTTTTTGCAAACCTGAGGGCCAGCCCAGGACCTTCTGTTTGCTGGACTAGTACTCTACCATTGAGCCAGCTATGCCCCTCAGCCCCCTGACAGTGGATGAGCCTCCCTGCTGGGGTCTCATGGTGACCTTTGTGATTTTTATGGAGTTTTTTTTTTTTTTTTTTTTTTTTGTCTGTTTGGGGTAGGGTTGCATCTTTTGAGACAGAGTCTTACTGTGTAGGCCTGGTTGTTCTGGAACTCACTGTATAGACTAGGCTCATTTGGAACTCACAGAAATCTCTGCCATTCTTTGCCTCCACAGTCCTGGGATCAAAGGTATGTGCCATCCTGGCTATTTTTATGTAGGGTTTTTTTTTTTTTTTTTTTTTACTTCTTTTGAAGTCTAACGTGTACAGAGAAAAGGCATAAGACATACTAATAAAACTTTGCATACTGAACCTACCAGGTAAACAGCATTCAGATCTGAAGACCCCAGCCTTACCAGCACCCAGGAATCCCAGGAATCCCAGCTCCTTCCAAGGTAGATTTTCTGACTCACAAAATCATAGACAACTATTTCTTTTGCATTTACAGCCACAGGGTTATAAAGTCTGTCTGTGTCTGGCTGTCTGGCTGTCTGCCTGTCAGCCTCTCTCCAGGGTCTTATCACATAGCCCCAGCTGGTCTGGAACTCCCTGTACAAGTCAGGCTGGCCTTGAACACACAGAGATCCTCCAGCCTCTGCCTCTGGAGTACTGGGATACAGGTGTGTGGTATGCCTTCCCCAGTACATCTTTTGTATCTGGCTGCTTTTACTCAACCACGCGAAATGTGTCCATGTTCCTACCCATAGCTATCAGGAATTTTTTTTAATATTTATTTATTTATTTATTTATTTATTTTTGTTTTTTCGAGACAGGGTTTCTCTGTATAGCCCTGGCTAGGATTTTTTTTTTTTTTTTTATGTTCTAATTCTACTAGAAATGTATTCCAAATTAAAAATGAGAAGTGAAAAATTGGAGAACAAAGCCTGTCAAATGAGTCCTGAACTTCTGCAAAAGTCCATAATGATTCTCGGAGAGTCACAGGTTATGACCAGCTCCCAGCCAGTTGGGGCCGCCTTGTGCATCTGAGTCTTTCTAGGATCACTTCAGTGATGTCTTTGTGAACTGTTTATACGTTATCATTCTGGTTTTTTTTTTTCTTTTTCTTTTCTTTTTTTTTTTTTTTTTGGTTTTTCGAGACAGGGTTTCTCTGTATAGCCCTGATTGTGCTGGAACTCACTTTGTAGACCAGGCTGGCCTCGAACTCAGAAATCCACCTGCCTCTGCCTCCCAAGTGCTGGGATTAAAGGCGTGCACCACCACGCCTGGCTCATTTTGGTTCTTTTCTTCACATATACAGTATATTGGTCAACCTTTTTGGTTTTCTTTTTTAGCCTGAGAATATCTAACACTAAATGTATAGCTAGAGGTGAAGTGAGGTTCTGACATCTACAAGAAAATAGAAGAATCTGTTTTCTGAATTATTTATATCAGTAATTACCACCAAATGTTCAAAAATGCCATCCACGGACCTCCCAGATTTCCTAGCTGTTGCTTTTCTTTTTTTCCTATAAGATTTATTCTAGAATAATCAAGTGGAACGCTTCTTAAGTGCAGCAGACTATGTCATAGACATTCACATCTCATTTGTGGGCCAGTGCAACTCTGGCCTGGGGGACGAAGTACAAGGGAGGTTTTTGTGAGTCAGACCTTGGCTAGTCTTTCTGAATGCTCAGGGGACCTGGGGAGACTGTGACAGTGTCAGGTGTTACAGGATTTGCACTTTGCCCTCCTCTCCAAAGTTAAGCCCCAGTTGCTCTTTGTGAAAGGGGAATGCGGTCAGGATTGATACTGAAGGAACTGGGGGTCCCTTCTCGGAGTTGTCTCGTCAATAAAATAATTTAAGAATGGACTCAGAAGTCTGAGGACTAGGGCGGTTTTATTAGAGTTCAAATGAAAAAAATCCCAGTGCAGGCTAGCTGTAAATCTGGATGGCTGTGTCGGGGGGTGGGGAGGGGGGAGAGGAAAATGGAAAAAGGAAAAAAGGCCGAGTTGCGGAGCTGGCATGGAGGTCAGACACACAGGGAACACGAAGTCGTATGGTAGGGAGGAGGAATTGGGGAAAGGGGAAGGAAGTCTAATGTCACAGAGCATGCTTGAGTTCTAGCCAGAGTCCCCCAGGATTAAAGGGCCAGCCTTTAATCACAGAAGCGGGTGGGTGAGGTGGATGAGGCCAGCCTGGTCTAGGTAGTGAGATAGCTCCAGGACAGCCAGAGCCACACAGTGAGTCCCTGCCTCAAATCAACACAAAACCCAGAAAAGTTTCATGTTTCTGAGTCCTGACTTGACCCAGAAAGGAAGATGGATGCAGCGAAGCTCGTGGCCGCTCGAGGCAGCTTGGAGGGCCTGTGCTGGGGTGTAAACTGGGGGAATATAAAATATAATATCTCATTAAAGGAATAACGGTCTTGCCTGTCTCTTGAGCTTGGCTTAAGGTGAGTGAGCCCACATCCCTAAGAGTGGTCTCCCTTTATGAGGAGTGGTCCCTTTGCCAGTCCTAGCCTTGCCCAGCTGGAATGCTAGGAGCTTTTTCTTCTTGGCCCATCTGCTACTGTGAGAGTATCTTGGCTTAGCAGCCAGTGCAGAAGCGTAGACAGCAGCGACTCCATGATGTTAAAAAACACAGAACCTTGAATGTGCTTCCTCGCTGGGTACCACTTCTCTGTAGCCATCAGACTAGCAATGGTGCTTATTCCTGAGAACAGGCATGGCTGGAAAAACTCCCTAAGCAATGGGCAGGAATCAACAATTGCTTGAACAGATTTCATTTCTTTTTTTTTTTTCTTTTTTTAAAAAAAATTTCATTTTTCTTTTTAACTTTATTGTGTGGGGGGTGGGGAAGGAGAAGGAGAGGTGACACAGTGGGCATCAACATGACACAATTAACATGTGGCGGATGGAGGACAGCTTTGTGGAGTCTGTTCTCTCCTTCTCCCCTTACATGATTTCCAGAGGGGATCAAACTTGAGTCCCCAGACTTACACATAGCTGCTCTTACAGGCTGAGCTATTTTGCTCACTTCGGGAGTTTTTCCAGCCATGCCTTCTTCAGATTTCTGAGTGTTGTCTTAGCTTAAGAGTCTTATGTTTTACAAGAAATGTCACCAGACTTCTCCCCATTCTATGAGAAACAAAGCCACTACTTTTTGTTTGTTTTGTTTGTTTGTTTGGTTGGTTTTGAAATGGGGTTTCTCTGTGTAGCTTTTGGCTATCCTGGAAGTCTCTCTGTCAACCAGAATGACCTTGAGCTCACCGAGATTGCCATCTGAGTGCTGGGATTAAAGGTGTGTACAATGGCCGCCCTCCTAAAACAGTGCCTTTAAATGCTTGAAGCTATATAGTTTCTCAGTTCACAGAGGAAAATGAGAGAGGAGGGGTAGTTTACCCTTGGATAGGCACAACCTTGCTCACCACTCTCTGTGACAGAAGAGATGTTTTCTATGACATGTGTAGAACAAAGAAAAACATCTCTTTCTCTGCACCCCTCTCCTTACTGAGAGATGGAACTATTGAAGAGTGTGACCTAACTTGAACTTGATCTGGCAGCAACCAAGGCTGTGGCTGCCAGCTCATCACTGTTGTAGCCTGGGCCTGGGCCTGGGCCGTGATTATGAGGCGTTGCACTTTCTAGCTGGCCTCAGTCTAACACCTGCAAGACCCCTCAGGGGCCTAGGGATACAGCTCAATAACGGTGAAGTTTTCTAGCGCAAGATGCTGCTCAGGCAGCATCCCTTCCAGCGATTCTCAGTGTCTGGTGGGATAAAATCATGTCTTCCCTCCGTTCCCACTCTGTTCAAATCTGCCTCAAACTTCGCTGTGCTACAGTGGTAGTCAGAGTCCTTCTTTGAATGCATTTTCCCATTAGGAAATACATTCTTTGAAAACACACAGATAATGAAGATGATTGATTATATAATGACTTTCCCACCACTCAGAAGGCAGAGGCAGGTGAATCTCTGTGAGTTTGAGGCCAGCTTGGTCTGTAAGAGTGAGTTCCAGGACAGCTAGGGAGAGGGAGAGGGAAAAGGAGAGGAATGAAGAGAGAGATTGAGATCTTATTCTGTAGTCCTGGCTGGCTGGAATTACATATCCCTGGCTGGCCTCAAAGTTTTATTTTTAGATTTATTTTGTTTTAGATGAACGAGTGTTTGGCCTACTTGTATGTGTGTGCACTGTGCACATTCCCCATGTCCTTGACAGAAGGCAGAAGAGGGTCCCTTGTGACGAAAGGTATGGATGGTTGTGAGCCACTCTGTGGGTGCTGGGAATCAGGCTCAGGTCCTCTGTAAGAGCAACACGTTCTCTTAAAGAGCCATCTCTCCAGACCCCTGGCTTCAAACTTTCCATAATGTCCTATCTCAGTGTCCTGCTTACTGGAATTAGAGGCTGGAGTCCATAATGTCCTATCTCAGTGTCCTGCTTACTGGAATTAGAGGCTGCAGTCATGATGTTCAGCTTTACTTATTTATTCATTTTTTAAATCCTCATATCGTGATTGAGTCACACTCATTAAAGTAGCTCACTCCTTTAAGTCCCAGCACTCAGGAGGCAGAGGCAGGCAGATTTCTGTTAGTTTGAGGCCAGCCCAGTTTATATACTGGATTCTAGGCCATTGATATTGAGAGGTAAATCGTCAGATACTGTCTCAGGAGCTATGCTCAGTATATTGTCTCCTCCCCAAACTTTAGATTTGGTTGACTACTCCTTGATGGAAAACAGGCACCTTTGTGCAAGGTACCTTATCATCTTTTTAGCCTATTAGTAAAGAGAAGCAACTTAGATAAAGAGTTTATCAAACTTTCAGGGTCTTTAAGTACACACCGACTGGAATATGCATTTAAAGCTTTACCATGTGTATGTATGCTACATTAGATTTGCCTTTTTACTTTTTATTTTTTATTATTTTGCCAGTGGTGGGGACGGAACCAGGGTATTGCTCATACAAGGTTAGCGTTCTGCTGCTGAGCGAGCTGTATCCCCAACCCTGGGTTTCCTCTTACTGGGTAGGACCTTGTTTATGGTGTTTACTATCATTTGGAAAAAATTGGGTTTGTCGTTGTTCAGAATTTCTATTCCTGTACAAAACATCATGACCAAGAAGCAAGTTGGGGAGAAAACGGTTTATTCAGCTTACACTTTCCACATTGCTGTTCATCACTAAAGGACTTCAGGACTGGAACTCAAGCAGGTCAGGGAGCAGGAGCTGATGCAGAGGCCATGGGGGGATGTTCTTTACTGGCTTGCTTCCCCTGGCTTGCTCAGCCTACTCTCTTATAGAACCAAGACTACCAGCCCAGGGATGGTCCCACCCACAAGGGGCCTTTCTCTCTTGATCACTAATTGAGAAAATGCCTTATAGTTGGATCTCATGGAGGCATTTCCTCACCTGAAGCTCCTTTCTCTGTGATAACTCCAGCCTGTGTCAAGTTGACACACAAAACCAGCCAGTACAGGTTTCTTAGATTACCTCAAAGAAATGCCTTTTTGGGACTGTCCGAGAACCATGCACGTGTCACCCCATGGAGACTGCTGTCTTGTTCACGACCGCCTGCCTCATGCATTCAGGCCGGTCTGAATCCTGGCTCTGCAGCTAAGGCTGCCTGAGCTTCTGATACTGTCACCTTCACTGCCACCAGGACTGTAGTACCTTTGTATGCAGCGCTGGGATCAAACTTCTGGCTTCCTGAAGTAGACAACTACTTTGCTGACTGAACCATATACCCAATCCAGAGCATAACCTTTTGGAGCTATAGATATGTTTTAGAAGTGACTGAAATATGTGCCTTTTCAGAGAAAAACAAAGAAAGACACACAAATATATATGCAATATGTTTGTGATTGGGTTGGAGAGATTGCTCAGCGGTTAAGGGCACCAACGGCTCTTCCAGAGGTCCTGAGTTCAATTTCCAGCAACCACATGATGACTCACGACCATCTGTAATGGGATCTGATGCTCTCTTCTGGTGCATCTGATGACAGCTACAGTGTACTCATATGAATAAAATAAATAAATAAATAAATCTATTTTAAAAGTTTGTGATTTTACAAACTCCTCAAATATATGCACAGACTTTGGGTTGAAAACATTTGGTTTAAACCACTGTTTAAAGAAATACACTTAACTTAAATAACCTAGCTCTGACTTTAGTAGTGCTGGCTTATTTATGTGAGAAGGACTGATGCTGCAGCAGGTGTCTAGAGGGGAACTTTGTGGAGCCGGTTTCTTCCTCCCACCTTTATGTGGGTTCCAGGATCAAAGTGAAATCGTGGTCAGTCTTGCGCAGCAGGCACCTGGCCTTATGAGCCATTTCAAGCCTCTCTACTTCTTGCAGAAAAGCTCCACCTTCATTTTTTTTTTTAATTCATTTATTTAAGGTACTGAAAGCCTTTTAGATTCTATGCAATCTTTTGTTATTAGAGGGGAAAACAAACCTGAGCAAACCTTTGCTTCTAACACTTTTGCCTCTGCCCAAAGGCTTTATCCAAGTAGAAAGCAATTAGTTACTTTCGGTTCTGTTTCCCTTTCAGGTCAGCACCATGGGTAATTTGGGGTCACGTTTCTGGAATTAGGGTGAGGCCTCACTGGGTCATGAAAACCTGGCTAGACAGAGGAGAGGGTTCCTGTCAGTTTTGAGCCGGTGCCAAACCATATACAGTGAGGTAGGTGGGTCAATAAGGCGGAGGTCACGGTGGCTGTCTGCAAACCGGTTAGAAAGCCAGGCTTGCCTTCTGATGAGAAAGATTCAGAGGGAGGTTCCTGCCTTAACCCTAAACCTCTATGCTTCTGGTGGGGTGAGTGTTCTGCTGCCATGGAAGCCCAACCCGGCTCAGCTACTAGACAATAAGGAAGCAGTTACCCTGGAAACACATAAATGGGATGGATATAAGGCCCACGCTGACCCTGAACAAGGCTGCTTGGCTGTGCTCCTCTTTAAGCTGGCCTGGAGGTAGAAACCAGTGCTGTCACCGAGGGGGCTGGTGGCTGATCTCCGTGTAGAGGTGTTTTTCCAGTCAGACATTTCTTCACGGTGAGTCCACTCTCTTTGAAGCATCCTGCCTGCTGATGGATGCCTTGTGGTTTTTACGCAGTTCCTTTCTTACTGTCTCAAGCTGTTTTACAGACCAGTTAATGAAAGAAATGAGTAAATTTGACTCTACTTAAGATGCACACCATGGTTTCTCTGCTCTGCTCCCAAAATCAAGTATCCGAGGCAAAAAGAGAATAAGGAGGAGGCAGGTGGGGCTTGGGAGACCAGGGACCAGCCATCTGACTATGCAGCACTGTTGGGGGTCCCTTGTCAATGGTTCTTTCTTTCCTTGTGTTTTTTCTCTTAAGCCTCCTATCTTTTCTCTCCCCATCCCAAGACTTGCTTTTGCTTTGTACCCAGGGTACCCTTGAGCTGGGTTCAAGTGGTCCTCTTGCTTCAGCCTCCTGAATAGGAGACACAAGATACAAGCCATGTCTGGCTTACCTTGTTTTTTTTTTTTGTTTTTTTTTTTTTTTGTTTTTTTTGTTTTTTTGTTTTTTTGTTTTTTTTTGTTTTTTCGAGACAGGGTTTCTCTGTGTAGCCCTGGCTGTCCTGGCACTCACTTTGTAGACCAGGCTGGCCTCGAACTCAGAAATCCGCCTGCCTCTGCCTCCCGAGTGCTGGGATTAAAGGCGTGCGCCACCACGCCCGGCAACCTTGTTTTTCCCACGAGAATTGTGTGTGTGTGTGTGTGTGTGTATGTGTGTGTGTGTGTCTTACCAAGAACCATGCTCAACACTACAAATGATCTTCACATTACTTTAAATTGTCAGGGAAATGAACTGATCTGATCATGTAATTCACACTTCTGCATTTCACTGGAAATCGGTTCTTCAGCCCTGGCTTCTCCCAAGGCAGTCACCCAATTCTCTGGGAGCACTCTGGCTCAGCTGTTCTTGCAGACACTGACTTAATCCATTCCATTGACAAAGAGATGGACATTTCCAATGAACAGAGTCTCTCCTGATGAGGCCCCCGGCAGTGTACCCTGAGCACAAATGAGGGAGGAGAGCCAGAATCCTCTGAGACATTTCATACAGTAAGGCATAAAGAATGAAACACACATTGGGCTGGTGAGGTGGCGCAGTCGGTAAAAGCACTGACTACTCTTCTGAGGGTCCTGAGTTCAATTTTTTTTTTTTTTTTTTTTTTTTTTGGTTTCTTCAAGACAAGGTTTCTCTGTATAGCTCTGGCTGTCCTGGAACTCACTCTGTAGACCAGGCTGGCCTCGAACTCAGAAATCCGCCTGCCTCTGCCTCCCGTGTGCTGGGATTAAAGGTGTGCGCCACCACGCCTGGCGGTTCCTGAGTTCAAATCCCAGCAACCACATGATGGCTCACAACCATCTGAAGACAGCTACACTTGTACTTATGTATAATAATGAATAAATCTTTGGGCTGGAGCCTGCAGGGAAGTCCTAAAATTCAATTCCCAACAACCACATGAAGGCTCACAGCTACAGTGTACTCACATACATAAAATAAATAAATCTAAAAAAGAATGAAACACATCAGCATGTTGTCCAGTGATGTCCAGACTCCCCTTGTCTGACGAATTACAGCCCATTCTAGTGGAGGAAGGTAAGCACCAGGCCTTTTCCCCTGGACTGCAAGCAACTCCAGACAACCTGTCACCCTGGCTTCCTAAGTCCTGCATAGGCTCTATGAGAACTCATCAATCAGGATGAGTTATTTTGACAGTCTTGTAATCTTATCCTTTGTAGATTGATTTTTGGTTATGACTGCCTCTAAAAGCTGAATGAAGCAGGTATGAAATGGGTGGGTAGCACACATTTTATATGTATTGTTCTAGATGAGTGACATGTTTCATACATAATGAAATGGGGAAGAGAAGACCTTTTCAGCCTTAATCCGTCCCAGCCTTAGCACTGCATGGAAAACTTACAGGGAGGAAGTCCTTACCGGGTCCTCTCTTCAAGCCATTACAGGCCTCTCCTCTTTTGTTCTCAAAGGAGAACTTCCCCGTAAATTTAAGACTTTGTAAGGAAGCCAGTTATACCAAAGGGAAGCCCTGAAATAACCTAGCAATTCTTCTTTTCAATAAGGAATAGTTGCTCAGAGGCTGGAAGTTTGTCACTTTATAGGGTGAGGCATGGCATGGTGACAGGATTTGATTTAAAAATTTGTTACTTTTTATTCTGTTGTTATTTGTTAACATTTTTGTTATGTTTTTACATCTTATGTTTATATATTTTATGTTATTTTTGTATTATTGTTATCTTTTGTTATTACTACATTTATTTGTGCATGTGTGCACAGGTGTAAGAGCATGCCCAGGCACGAGTGGAGGTCAGAGGACAAGCTGGGGAAGTCTGCTCTTTACTTTGACTCCATGGATCCTGGGATCAAACTCCGGTCCAGGGCCACCCGGTTTGGAGGCATCTATCTTTACTCACTGAGCTACTTCTCTGGCCCTTGGTTATCTTTTTTTGCACTGCCAACCTTATGAACTACTTGTTTTTTTTTTTTTTTTGGTTTTTCGAGACAGGGTTTCTCTGTGTAGCCCTGGCTGTCCTGGCACTCACTTTGTAGACCAGGCTGGTCTTGAACTCAGAAATCCGGCTGCCTCTGCCTCCCGAGTGCTGGGATTAAAGGCGTGCGCCACCACGCCCGGCTATGAACTACTTGTGAACTAAAATGAGATGGTGCATCTGTCTCAGTACTTGGACACTGTGAAGAGATACCACGACCAAAGCAACTTAAAAAACCCAAACCAAACAACACATTTAATTAGGGGCTTGCCTATTGTCTCAGAGGGTTGTTTATTTCTCAGAGGGCTTGCTTATCATCTCAGAGGGTGAGCCTGTTTCTTTTCCTCATCAGCATCTACTGATAGGTTTTTATCTGCTTCTTCTTCTTCTCACTTGGATTGTTTCACCGCTTAAATGATCTGCTTTGGTTTGGTGTGTGGAGTTAGATGATATACCATAAGAGAGCAGAGTCAGAGCTCCAGGAATGACAAATGACCATTTTTCCTTTGCTCTGGGCACAAAGATGGTGCCCTGTTTGATTTGAGAGCAGCATGAGTAACAGCAGGAAGGTCTGGTAAAACACTCAGCCAGAAAAGCCATGAACTCTGTTTCTACGTCATAGAAAACTATCATCGTTTCTTTTCTTTCTTTCTTTTTTTTTTTTTTTTTTTTTTTTTTTTAATTTTTTGAGACACGGTTTCTTTGTGTTCCCCTGGCTGTCCTGGAACTCACTCTGTAGACCAGGCTGGCCTCGAACTCAGAAATCCGCCTGCCTCTGCCTCCCAAGTGCTGGGATTAAAGGCGTGAGCCACCATGCCTGGCAGACTATCATAATTTCAATTTGAGATTATAGCGTAGCTAGGCATGGGCGTTCCATGTCTGCAATCCCCTCATTCAGAACTCTGGGGAAGGAGGGCACAGGAGTCAAGGCTAGCCTCAGTCACAGAACAAGGCTGGGCTAGCCTAGGCTATGAGGGGCCCTGTCTTAAAAACAAACAAACAAACAAACAAACAAAAAAAACCTAAGCTAAAAAGAAAAAAATTATCTCACTAACGTATTTGATTTGAGATTGAAACAAAAAAAGTCATAAAGTGTTCTTAAATATTTAAATTTAGATCTTCAGATGTGTGTGTTGAGTATTGCGTCCTAGTTAACTGTTACTATTTAACTGGATATTTCAGGTATTTCAGATGACTAAAACTTGAACGGCTCAAGTTTTTTTTTGTTTGTTTGTTTGTTTGTTTTGTTTTTGCTTTTGTTTTTTGTTTTCAAGACAGGGTTTCTCTGTATAGCCCTGGCTGTCCTGGAACTCACTGGATGGCCTCGAACTCAGAAATCGCCTGCCTCTGCCTCCGGAGTTAAAGGCCACCACGCCCGGCCTCAAGGTTTTTTTTTTTAACCTATGATTTATTTTTATTTTATATGTATTAGAGTTTTGCTGGGTTGTATATAGATAGATACACTATATGCATGCAGTGCTAAAGAGGCCAGAAATATCATATTTCCTGGAACTTCCTAGAGATTGTTGTGATCTTACATGTGTGTGCTGGTAACAGAACTCAGGTCCGCAGGAAGAGCAGAGCAGAGAGAGGGAGAGGGAAAGAGAGAGGGAGAGAGAGTGTATGTGTGGGTGTGGTGTGGTGTATGTGTCCCTGAGAATATGTGTGTGTGTGTGTGTCCCTGCTTATGTCTATATGAGAGTACACCACATGTGTAAACAAAAAAGGGAGCTGGGCGTGGTGGTGCACGCCTTTAATCCCAGCACTGGTCTACAAAGTGAGTTCCAGGACAGCCAGGGCTATACAGAGAAACCCTGTCTCAAAAACAACAACAACAACAACAAAAACAACAACAAAAAACCAAAAGAGGGCCTCAGATCCCCTGAAGCTAGAATCACAGGTGGTTGTGAGCTGCCTGATGTGAGTGTGGGGTAATGAACCTGGGTCTTTCGCAAGGGCACTGCGTGCTCGTAACTGCTAACCCATCTCTGCAGCCCCAGAACAAGTGGTTTTAACCCTTGAGTCATTTCTCCAGACCTATAACGCCTCAAATTTTAAAATTACAAACTATCATAGATGCTTAAAATACTACCCTGATGAACTTTATGGTAAACATCCTAAGGGAATAAATACCCAGAAATGAAATAACTATTTTTTTTTTTTAAGATTTATTTATTTTATTCAGATACTCCAGAAGAGGGCGCCAGATCTCATTACGGATGGTTGTGAGCCACCATTGTGGTTGCTGGGATTTGAACTCTGGACCTTCAGAAGAGCAGTCGGGTGCTCTTACCCACTGAGCCATCTCACCAGCCCGAAATAACTATTTTGAAACATAAAACATTTGGGGCTGGGCATATAACTAAAATGCCCAAAGACACTTGTTTTGTAGGGTGGATACTTTTAGTTCACAGGATTCATTAAAGGTATAAGGCTGTATCAGAGTAAAGCTGTCCTATAGGTTTCACTACTATGTCCTTCCCCCCCTGTAAATTGGCTATCCTTTTATATGGATGATTATGTTTTTATCATATTTTTACCTTACCAATTAGATTTGCTTGTTGGTTTCTCATTAAGTTTTATTGGTTCCATGATTTACATTTGTGGCAAAAATGTGCAAATATTCAGTTTGTCTTTATTAGGTTATATCCTAATTTTCTACTTAGGATTAATTGATTAATTAATCAAATTTTAAAAAGATTTTATTTTATGTATATGAGTACATTGTCACTGTCTTCAGACACACAAGAGGGCATCAGATCTCACTATAGATGATTGTGAGCCACCACGTGGTTGCTGGGAATTGAACTCAGGAAGAAGAGTCAATGCTCTTAACAATTGAGGCATCTCTTCAGCCCAATTAGTCAATTTTTTGTTTTTGTTTTTCAAGACAGGGTTTCTCTGTGTAGCCCTGGCTGTCCTGAACTCACTCTGTAGACCAGGCTGGCCTCGAACTCAGAAATTTGCCTGCCTCTGCCTCCCAAGTGCTGGGATTACAGGCGTGCGCCACCACTGCCCGGCAGATTTTCTGTTTTGTAGCAGACATGCAGCATGGCAGAGTAGGTAAAACCAGGGCCCTTGCAGAGTTTCCTGGAGAGGCCCAGACTGGGAAAAGCCTACTACATGATAGCTAATGAGCTGAACTGGAGTAGGGTAAGGAATGCTCATGGTGTGCTTCTTATGATTCAGTAGTCAAAGGCCTGCTAGCACATTGCCATTGGATCAGAAAACTTCTGAGTGAAGTAACATATATGTTATATTTGTTTATGTGGATTAAGAAAGCATTCTAAAGAACGCTCGCCAAAGTTCTGCTCGCCCTTCTCAGTGTTATCTGTATTACCCAGACTAAAATTCCCCGAGTTCCCTTCCCTAGACTTTTCTCCAATATGCACTTAATTGGTGTATACTAGCTAGCTATGTACGGAGGGGGAGGGGTAATTTTTTAAAAAACTTATTTTTTTCATGAATATTAGTGTTTTGCCTGCATGTATATGCATCACATATATGCATTTTTCACGGAGGTTAGAAGAGGTTTCAGGTCCTCTGGAAATATAAATACAGATGGTTGTGTGAGCCACAGTTTGCATGCTGTGAATTAAATCCTGGTCCTCTGAACAGAAGCTGATGTTCCTAATCACTGAACCATATCTTCAGCTGATGTTCCTAATCACTGAGCCATCTCACCAGCCACTGTGGTCTATTTTTTAATTTTTTTAAAATTTTAAGACATGTGTCTCCAGCTAGCCCAGGCTGGACTTCGATTCATGGTCATCTTCCTCGTCTTTTTGAGTGCTGGGATTACAGTCATGTACCACCATACCAGTATTAGCTACATAATTCTCAGTTTTCACCTTTCCTTATCAGTCTTCGCTCAGACCCCACCCCCTTTAAAAAGATAAATTAGGTTCCCCAAAGGAAGCACAGTGGTAGGTGCAGATATAAGAAGTTTGTACATGTATCTGAACTAGTTACTTTTCTGCTGCTCTGTTAAAATATCATGTTCATGTGCAAGCTATGGAAGGAGTTTATTTTGGCTTACAGTTTCTGGGGATCAGAGTCCATCATGGTAGGGAGGCATAATAGTGGACGAGGTGGCAAGATTAGGAAACTGAGAGGTCACATTTCCAGAATCAGAGACAGCAAACTAGAGTGGGGTAAGGCTATAAAACTCTTTTTTTTTTTTTTTTTGCCAGGCGGTGGTGGCGCATGCCTTTAATCCCAGCACTTGGGAGGCAGAGACAGGCGGATTTCTGAGTTTGAGGCCAGCCTGGTCTACAAAGTGAGTTCCAGGACAGCCAGGACTATACAGAGAAACCCTGTCTCGAAAAACCAAAAAAACAAAACAAAACTTTTTTTAAAAAGGTTTTTATTTATTTATTTAATGTATATGAGTATATATAGCTGTACAGATGGTTGTGAACCATCATGTGGTTGCTGGGAATTGAACTCAGGACCTCTGCTTGCTCTAGCCCTACTCTATCCAGGTCCTGCTTGCTCTGGCCCAAAGATTTATTTATTATTATGTAAGTACAATGTAGCTGTCTTCAGACACACCAGAAGAGGGTGTCAGATCTCATTACAGATGGTTGTGAGCCACCATGTGGTTGCTGGGATTTGAACTCAAGACCCTCAGAAGGGCAGTCAGTGCTCTTAACTGCTGAGCCATCTCTCCAGCCTGAGGCTATAAACTTTTTTTTAAAAAAGATTTATTTATTTATTTATTATTTATTAAGCAGTCTCCTGCATGTATGCCTAAAGACCAGAAGACTGCACCAGATCTCATTAAAGATGGTTATGAGCCACCATGTGGTTGCTGGGAATTGAACTCTAGACCTCTGGAAGAACAGCCAGTGCTCTTAACCTCTGACCCACCTCTCCAGCCCCAGCTATAAACTGTTAAAGCGCTGCCCAGTGGCCTGTTTCCTCCAGGAAGACTGCACAGCCCCATAACCTCTTCAGACAGTTCTGACACGTGACCCTGTGGAGGACACACCTCATTTTAACTACCACACTCTCAAAGTATAGCCAGCCCTAAGCCAGATGATTAATTACAAAGGAAAAATGGAATAGCGATTTTTGGATCCCGAGGGGGAATCACCAGCTACAATTTGCTCTTGCTTTTTTCACCCACTTTGGATGTAGGCTTACATCAGGGGCCTTGCGGTGAGAAGGTAATCAGAATGTCAGTAGAGCTGAGATGGCATGAGAGAAGTGACAAGGAGGAAGGAAGAATTAACAAGTTCATGATTAACAAGTAGGCCTTAGTAAGGATTTACAATTTAGTATTGCCTTTAGGAGGTTTGGGGAATGCCATCTGATTTGAAGCTGTAAGAGATTGGGCTTTTAGCCAGGCAGTGGTGGTGCATGTCTTTGATCCCAGCACTCAGGAGGCAGAGGCAGGTGGATCTCTGAGTTTGAGGCCAGCCTGGTCTAGGGAAAGAAACCCTGTCTCAAACAGACAAACAAACAACCCAAAGGGTCTGGCTTTTGTGAGAAGGGTGAGCTATAATGGAATTAAGCAAAGTGGCAAAGGTTTGCGGTAGGCTTTACCTACTACAGCAGGAGAAACAGTGGTGTGTCTAATCCAGAATGAATGAGGGTAGAGGGAGCTGACACTTATTGACAATTGGCTGTGTGATCTGATAAAAGGGTGAGGTCAAGGGTCACACTCAGGGTTTTTGGCTTGAGCCACTTGACTGAATATCACTCACACTGGCCTCCTTGCTTGGTCCATGGGGACAGTGGTTGCTTCACAGTGGTTATTTTGAAAGGCAGAGAGATTAACTAGGCTGTTACTTCATCATGGAAAGATGAAACCGGCCTGACCCTGTGCAAAGCTGACAGTATTCAGAGAACAGACTAGAGACATTTAGGAAATAAGAAATGCTAGTTGCTTGTGGGAATTAGTTAATTTACTAAAATTGAATCTTTTTTTTTTTTAAACAAGTAACATTAATTGGTATGTCTTAGTGGCAGGGATTGCCTGAGGCCTGCTTTTGTTAGTCCTGGGGCTAAGCTTAGAATTGTTCTTATGCTTTGAAGGATTATAAAAGGAGGAGATTGAAGAAGATACTTGCTGTTCCTTCAGTGACTTTTGCTGCCCTCTGTCTTAGGGGTGATAGAATGGTTTCCCAAAGCAGCTCTAAAGATCCCTTGGTACTTGTGGGATGTGCATGTTCTCAGACCTCAGCACACATCTGCAGAATCACAAACGCTGAAGGGAGTTTTAACAAACCCAGATCTGATCCCATGCACAGCAAAGCCTGGAGACACACTTTTAAGAAACGTCTATCCTTATCTCAGGTTACAGAATGAATACTTACAAAAACACTGCATGGAGCCCAGCATGGTATCACACATGACCCGTCTGGTTTACAGAGTGACTTCCAGGATAGCCAGGGCCACACTGAGAAACTTGGTCTTGAAATATCCAAAACAAATCAAAAGCACTCGATGTGATTGGAAACAATTGAAATTTTAGCAGTCAATAGTAGCAGCATTCTATCGTTTACAATTAAGGGTGTGGGGTATGGATGCAGACTGCTTATGTTGAAATGAGTAATCCTTGTTTGTTTGAGTATTATTGAGAGAGTCTCCTTATGTACCCCTGGCTGTCTTAGAATCTGCTTTGTAGATCAGGTCGACCTAGACCTTGTGATCTTTCTGCCTCTGCTTCCCAGGTGCTGGGATTAGAGGTTTGTAGCCCCGAGCCTGGCTGAGATGAGTAATAGGTGCGTGTCCTTAGGGTAAATAGTCTCGTAAGTCTCACTTTCCTCATCTGTAAAGTGCGCATTCAAATAGGTAATTACTTAAGTGGGTTTTTGTGAGACATAAGTGATTTTTATAAAATACCAGTGGAGTATCTGGTCTATAAACATTCTACTTAAAAGGTAATTTGCAGAAGTAATGCATTAAGAAAAACTATCTCAGATTCATTTAATAAATGATGGTCTGCCTATATATTTTGCATATAAAAATATTAATCCAAAATAATGCCAGTGTAGATTTTGGAGGCTCAAGTATCAATCAGCATTATCTTTGGTGAACCTTTTTTTTTTCTTCTTCTAGGAAATCTCCACTGTGAGGGAAAACTGAGGATGTATTTAAGCCTGCATTATGCTTGATTAAAATGTGTTCTATTCCCCTCGAATTGCCCTTCCATTCCTTTCACCGTTTCATAGCTCCATTCCCAGTTTCTTCTGCTATCTTGAAATTGAAAACATTGCTATTAGTGGCAAAGTAACATTTGGTCTACAAAGGCTTTTTTCCCATGAATCAAGGTTCATGAAGCAGTGTTGTATCCATAACTAAGTCCCAGTGGCATAGATTTATAAGTGTGTTTTGTCTTGTTTTGTTTTTTTAATTTTAAGCCTTTCAGCCTTTGTTCCAGTAAGTTCCATTTAAGGATGAAGCCACCAAGGCCATACAAAAGCCCCAAGCCCATACAGCCTATTTCATACTTTCCCCATACTCCATAGCTCGGCACCCTTTAAAACTAGCTGTTTGACATTGATGAGAAAGACTTTTAAACCTCCATTTCCCAAAACAGGCTAATTAAGCAATACAGGTGAGCTCACTGTGCAGAGTTAAAAACTGCATTTTAATGCTCCGATAACGCAGCAACCAGGGCCATTACTAAATTTGCTCCCTCATATCACGAATAAGGGCTCCAGGAATAACCGTTTGTAAAAGCCACTGGTTAGCGGCGAGCCATCTTTTTTGTTCGCGCCACCTGAGAGGACAGGGAGGCTTCAGCATCACTGCAAGAGAAAGGCAGCTTTCTTGTGACGTCAAATCAGCGGGCTCTCGCCCCGACTTTAGGCCGGTTCCGGTTCCCCGGCTTTCCGGACGCCCGAGCGAGGGAGCGAACGAGCGAGCGCGGCGCCGTTCTGCGCGTGCTCCGCAGCGGGACGCGAGAAGGTTGGGTCTAGCTCTCCAAAGTGATGCCTGATTGGCTAGCGTTGTGCTGGGGGGTTCCCTAGCCCTTTCCGCAGGGGTAAAACAATAAGAGGGGGCGGCGGCAAAGGGGGCGGGACGTTCGTGTTCTTGGAGCTCGTTGCAGCTCTAGGCTCTCGGGAAGAGGTGGCTGTGAGGGGCCCCGAGCTCGCGGCTCTCCGGATTCCGAAGCCTCGGGTTGCTTTGAGGGAGGAGAATCTGCTGCGGCCGATCCCGCGACACTACTGACCTCCGCGCGACGTGCCCGCCGCCGCTGTTGGTTGGAGGTGTGTACGGGGGCCGAGAGGGGCGTTCGGTGTGGTGGTCGGCAGGGGACATTTCCCTCCGCTCCGCGGCTCGCGGCAACCGTCCGGTGTGTGCGCTTGGTGTCGGGGTTGGTGCGGCGGAAACATTGTTCTCGCCGGCTGCCTACGCCAGCAAGAGTGCGTGCGTGCGTGCGTGCGGAGCCGAGCCTTTCCTGCAAGGTGAGCGGGAGGCTGCGTGGGGAGGAGGATGACCCGCGCGCGTGGTGCAGAGGAGGGCACAGGTGGGGCTGGGGATTGCTAGGATGAAGCGGCCCGGGGGGACGCTGTCCGCCGCCAGCTCCCAGAGCGCGCCGACGGGCGCCAAGCCGCGAAGCGGGGCAGTGGGCTCCTGCAGAGGCGGTTTCAGGGTGGGAAGCCCACCCGCCTGGCTCCTCCGCTCGCCCGCGGCCCTAGTTCCCGGTCGTCGCCCCGCCCGTGGGGGAGGGGAAGGAGGCCGTGTCGGCGGAGGCAGAAGCAACGCAGATGCGAAAGTAGCGGCCTCCGGGCACCATTTCTGTGCCCGGAAACTGAATCCGGGGTTGAAGGTGGCCGCCGCTCCACTTGCCGGGTGCTCGGCGCTCCCCCCCGCCCTCCCCGGATTATCCCGAACGTGTTCGGATACTGGGACTGTAACGTGCGTCTCCTACGTCCTTCTGTAGACGATCTCTCCTGTTTCCCAGGAATAAAAAGGACGTTTCAGTGCTTTGGGAATGGGCTTTTCTCCCCCTACTATTCTTTGGGGTAGGACGAGGGGAGAAGAGCGTAAGTTTCCCTAGATGCTGTGGATTTCGTTAGTGGAGTCTGATTGAGGTTTTCCTGCGTCTCTAAGGGCAGATTTCTTCAGGTACCCCTTGGTGTTTTGGGGGGCTGTAGGGTCGTGTTCACAATTTCTACTCCCAAGATATAACTAGTTTTAAGCCAAAGCACAAAAAACATTGAGGAGATGCCATTTGCTTCTTAAAAACAAAACACGTGCATCAAACCTGAATCAAGGAAAACTGCCCCCTTCTCTCCGGGTGTGATTGTTGTGCTGTTGATTAGCTTAAGGTTTCTGGTTTTTAGATTCTAGACACCATACCTCGCTTGTTCCAAGTACCCAGGCAGGGGAACCATTAGCTGCAGTTTAAAAGGATGCACTCATTCTAGATGAGGATAGTAATTTCTTGTCCCAATTCCATATTTGGCAGTTATTGTAGCCCTAGGCATGTGAACCAAACTTTGAGTAAACACTTGACTTTGCAAAATGATCAGTGATCCCTTTATGGTCTTTAGGTTTGGACCCAGTGTCCCACCACTCTGGAGTTAGAGGCAGGTGGTCTTTTGAGTTCGAGGTCAGCCTGGTCAACATACTTACACAGGACAGCCAGGGCTACTCAGTGAGGTACTGACTCAAAAAAAAGGGGGGGGGGTGGAGTTCGGTCAGTTTGGACCTTAGGATGACTGAATTATATATTGTCCCTACCGTTTTCGGTCATATGCACTATCTAATCTCAGTGTATGAAAATTGTTTTGTTCTGACAAATTGATTGTGAGAACGGCATCAAAGTGTTTCCCAGTGCTTGGTTTATTGTGATGGCTTAGGTTATTGAGAATTCAGAATCAAAATATTGGCGGGCATGGATGCACGACTTAATCTCAGTGCTCAGGAGGCAGAGGCAGGCAGATCAGTAGACTACAGAGTGAGTTCTGGGACAGCCAGGGCTACACAGAAGACCTAGACTCAAAGCACACAAAACTAGAATTAGTGATGGGGGAAGCAAGCCTCAGATGGAGTACCGGAGTGCTTGCAGAGTGGGTGGCTGTCTGCAGGTAAAGAATGCATTCGATAATTTAGAAGATTAACTTTGGCTAAGAGTCTGAATGACATGTTCAAGGCACCAGTTTGCCTTGCTAGTACCCAGACCCAGCCACCATTAGCTGATGATGAAGGCAGTTTCTTGTTCAGCCTTGGCCTGTGAACCTAGGGCAAGTTTACTATCTAGACTAAATGTTAACTCAGTGATCTGAGTAGCCGGATTAGTAGGTGAGTTCTGGTTTTGAAGAAATTGTTGGCATTGTTCGTAGCAGGGCAATGTGAGCAGCTCTAGTTTGTATTAGAGATTACCAAAAATTTCAGTATCAGCTACTGGAAATTTACAGATACTCATAGAGTGCCCTTAGATTCTTGACAGCAGTTTTTTCTTTGTTGCAGAATTGTTATTACACGTTATGAATATTAGAAGTTATTTTCTAAACTGCCTTAATTTGTCCTGCTTTTTATGTTGAATAGACATGAGGATGATGAATGACATCTTTCAACATTTTACACTGAAGCACAAGTTGGATTGCCTATGAACAGAAAGAGTGGAACAGAGTTGAGAGTTTGGACATGGTTACTACACTGGGAGATGTGTGTTTGATAGCTGATAAAGCAAACCTGTGTGTTTCCCCCAAACTCTTAGCAAAAAAAGAAAAAAATTTTTTGTGCCTTGGTTTATTTTAATCATCTCTGGATTAAAAATCCAAAAATTGTTACCGTACTAACATTGGGGATATTTCTTGCTATGTTGTGTGTTGCTGTCCTGTTATTCCCCCCACCCCCACCCCACCCCAGCAGTCTTGTTTTTGTGTGTGTGTTTATTTGGTTTCTTGGGGACAGGATCTTTGTATAGCTCGAGCTAGCCTGGCATTTGCTGTGTGTCTAGGCTGGTCTGGAATTTGTGGTATCCTACCAGGCTAGCCTTGAACTTTCAGAGAGTCTCCTGTCCACAGGAATCTTATCATATTATGCTGCTGAATCACCACCCTCCCCTCCCCCCTTTGAAATAGGGTCTTTATAGCCCCAGCTGTCCTGGAACTCACTCTCTACATACATCTGGCTAGCCTTGAACTCTGAGAGATCCACCTGCCTCTACCTTGCAAGTGCTGGGATTAACGTGTGTGCCACCACACCTGGCCTGGAGCAACTAAGTGTAAATAATGAAAACAGCATGCTGATGAACAGAATTCCTGTGCTTGATCTAATTCCAAGGAACCTTGATCTCTTTGGAATTCTAAGTATCAGTTTCATTTTTCTGTAAATGAAGTTAACATCCTCCTTATTCAAGGAGGTAAAAGAAACACAGGATACTCATTAAACTTTAAAATGTAATGTTAGGGTGGGCATGGTTGCATATGCCTGTAATCTCAGAGGCAGAGGCAGGTAGGTAGACCGCTGAATTAGAGGGCAGGCTGGTCCTATAGAGGGAATTCCAGAACAGCCAGGGCTACACAGAGAGACCTTGTTTCAGAAGGATGGGGGCAGCACATAATTAATTTCTTTCTTTCTTTCTTTCTTTCTTTCTTTCTTTCTTTCTTTCTTTCTTTCTTTCTTTCTTTCTTCTTTTTTTTGGTTTTTCCAGACAGGGTTTCTCTGTGTAGCCCTGGCTGTCCTGGAACTCACTCTGTAGACTAGGCTGGCCTTGAACTCAGAAATCCGCCTGCCTCTGCCTCCCAAGTGCTGGGACTAAAGGCGTGCGCAGCCACGTCTGGCTCGGCACATCATTTCTTAATGGTGGTCATGTTTTAGCTTTTGTGCTTCAGCACTCACCCCTTATCATTAGGGTTGCCTTAGGTGTATCACCGCGGTTCTGGGATCCAAGGTTGCTACAACAAATCTGTTCCTTGTCCTAAAAATGAGTGGATAGATAGTATTGTGGTCACTAAAGTCATTTTAAATAAAGACCTTTGAGAGCTTTGGATATAGTTACAGTGTTAAAATGGAGCTGGCATTCTAAAATGGGATCTAGTCTTTGGGTCAGTGAGAATGGGCCTTGGCCTAAGAGTGAGCCCTGCAGAGGGAGTGGGATAAGCATCCTGTCCCAGAGATAAGCTGGGGCTGAGCTTAGGCAGCCTTTGATAGCACATTCTGGAAAAGAGGCTACAGTATGCTGTTGGAGACATTCTTTCCCTGGGAACAATAGTAATGTATACCCTTCCAAGGTTGGGGGTTTATTTTTCTGCATTTCCCCTACTTACCTAGGTATTGTTTTGTTTTCTTGACCTTTTTCAGTATGAAAGTATGGTTTCTTCTCTGCAAGTATTCATTTTGCCTGTTCTCGCCAAGCATTGAAATAACCAGGAAGGAATAACATGAAATTTCATGCAATTAATTGTAGTGCGTGGTGTGTGTGTGTGTGTATTAATGCTCATAAAGATTGAAGGGTGCTGAGGATATAGCTCTGTTGGTAGAGTTCTTAAAACATGCAATGCAAGCCATTGCTCCATTAAACTACATTCAGTGATGTCACACTGTAGTCTGCTTCTGAGGCACTGAAGGCAGGAAGAGCAGGAACCTAAGGTAGTTCTGCACTACATGACACCTGTGTCAGAGGAAGAGAAAGAACGAGAATCAAAGGTCCCTTTTTGAAAATGCTTGAGACCACAAGTGTTGAAGGAAGTTGCAGGATTTTTAGATTTTTGAAGTATGCATACACTTGAACATCTCCAGTCTGAAAAGCTGGAATGTTCTGAAATTTGAAACCTTGAGGCAGTTATTCCTTCCTGGTTATTTCAATGCTTGGCGAGAACAGGCAAAATGAATACTTGCAGAGAAGAAACCATACTTTCATACTGAAAAAGGTCAAGAAAACAAAACAATACCTAGGTAAGTAGGGGAAATGCAGAAAAATAATTGGTAATTATGACCAGGTATTTGCAGTTAGATTTGAGTTTTCTTTTTCTTTTTTTTCTCTTTTTTCTTTTTTTTTTTTTTTTTTGGTTTTTCGAGACAGGGTTTCTCTGTATAGCCCTGGCCGGCCCTGGAACTCACTCTGAAGACCAGGCTGGCCTGGAACTCAGAAATTCGCCTGCCTCTATATTTGGTTTTTCTGAAGAGCCATTTTATCACTAGCAATAGAGCAATGTCCTTACTTAGTAAGAACATGGGGAGAGACCATTTAAGATGAAATTAATGAGAATTATTTTGCTTTGGATAACCCTACCTTTTCTATTGTAATGTGCTCTAATAAGTTTATTATTTGGTGGCTTTTTAAAATTAATTTCATTCTTTTGCTCATCATATACATTTCCTTTCTGTTAAGGAAGCCATAATTTAAAGTTTTGTTTGGTCCTTTCAGTGTCTTGCCAATGGCTCTGTAGCCTTTGGCAGTATTAAGGGCTTAAGTCTGAACCAAGTTCAAGTTTGGGGTTGGTCGGTCCTTAGAACTGACATTGGGACTGACACCAGAACTTTGGGTCAGCTTTGGAAGCTTTCTTGCTGATCTACATCAGCTCCCTGCTCTCTCCTTTTTATGTATAAAGAGTTTTAACTTGCATGTGTGTCTGTACCACAAGCATTCCTGGTGCCTGCAAAGGGCAGCAGATGGCTTCAGCTCTGTAGGAACTGGAGTTACACATGGTTATGAGCTGCCATGTAGGTGCTGGGAAGAAAAACCAGTGAAGTTCTTAATCACCAAGCCATTTCTCCAGACTCTGTTCTTTATTTCTTTTTCTTTTCTTTTTTTGGTTTTTTGAGACAGGGTTTCTCTGTGTAGCCCTGGCTGTCCTGGAACTCACGCTGTAGACCAGGCTGGCCTCAAACTCAGAAATCCGCCTGCCTCTGCCTCCGCCTCCCGAGTGCTGGGACTAAAGGCGTGTGCCACCACTCCCAGCTTATTACTTTTTCTAGATTTCCTTGCTTTTGTTCTTCATCTAACTTCTATAGTATATCTTTACTTGGTAATATTTTTAGTATAACCAGACTTCAGCAATTAGATATTACTGTGTCAGAATTGTATTGTTGGTACTGATGTGGGCATTTTGAAAGTGGGTAGTTTTTAGCTTAGTGATATGTCAGGCATGGTACCTTTACCTAATCCCAGTGTTCAGGAGTCCTGGACAGAAAGATTGCTATGAATTCAAGGCCAGACTTGACTAGAGTGGACTTGCAAAAAACAGTAATGTTAAGTAAATTTTCATCTTCCTCAATGATCTGGTTGGAGTCCAGGACCTCAGACTAGGCAAACTAGCTAAAATCCCTGGTCACTTTTCATACTTTTGATCTTTATTCTAAAACCATATTTTTTAGCCTTTTTTTTTTTTCTTTTCTTTTCCCTTTAAGATACTATATAGATGAGGCAGGCCTCAAACTCACAGGTATTAAAGGGGTGCCATCAATCCTGCCAGTATAGCTTTGTGAAAATGCATGCATGTGGGTGTTTTGCTTTCATCTCTGTACTCATGTGTATGCCTAGTGCTCAAGGAGGCCTTGGATCTCCTGAAACTGGAGCTGCCAGGTGAGTGTGTGCTGGGAATCAAAACCCAGGTATGCTGGAAAAGCAGCCCCCAGAACCTTATTTCCTATCTAGTAGCATGCCCGCTAGATGGTTTCCTATCTAGTAGCATGCCCGCTAGGTGGTTTCCTATCTAGTAGCATGCCCGCTAGGTGGTTTCCTATCTAGTAGCATTCCCTTCTAGATGGTTACCAGAAAGGGATGAAAATGGAAAAACAGTTCTAAAATGTTAAACTTGCTGTGCACTCTGTGACATAGTACCTTTTTTCCTGTGCATGGCAAAGCTATTGGCCGGAGATTTCCCTATCTTTTGAGAGTAGAGCACAGAGAAAAGATTGGTCCATGGTGGCAGCGATGGCACTGGAAGAAGCCACCCAACTGTGTGCCCATGGCTTGGAGTTTCTGCTGCCTTCCTGTGCCAGTCATTTTCTACTCTTCTATTAGATTTTATAACATAATTTTGATAGCAAAAAGTTCAGGACTGGGGGCTGATGGCTCAGTGCTTAAGAGCACTGGCTGCTCTTCCAGAGGTCCTGAGTTCAATTCCCAGCAACCTCATGGTGGCTCACAATCATCTGTAGGGGGATCTGATGCCCTCTTCTGGCAGGCAGATGTATATATAGCAGAGCATTCATACATTAAATCAATAAAATTTGGGGCTGGTGGTGGTGGTGGGGAGTTCAGGCCTTTGGAGAGATGGCTCAGAAGTTAAGAGCACTTTCTGGGTTCAATTCCCAGCATCTACATGGTGGCTCACAACTGCCCATACCCCTAGTTCCATTGGATCCTATTCCTCTTCTGACCTCCATGGGTACCAGACATGCATGTGGTGCACAGATATACATTCAAACAAAACACTGTGTGTGTGTGTATAAAAGAAAAGAAAGTCAGAGCTTCACTCTGTGTTCCAAGCCTGCTTGAACTCAATGATTCTTCTGCCTCAAACTCCCAAGTGCCTCATTTTGAGACCTGAGCCACTAAACTTGGCTCACATACTTATTTTTGAAGCTAAGATTCTTATATAGCTCACAATTGTAATTTTTGGTAAGGTGGGTGGATATTCTTGTCCACACTGGTAATTTTTCTATTTTTTATATTTTTGAAGCATATTATACCACTCAGTAGTAACAAGACAGACAGCCTAACATTTGGTAAGTTCCAGGACAGTGAGAGATACTGTCTTTTTTTTTTTTTTAAGTGGGCAGTGCCTGGAGAGGCCCTGAGTTTGTCTGCGGGCATGCACTCACTCACATGTGTGTGTAAGAAAGCGCTAGTGTCTTGTGGCTGGCGTGTGGAGCCAGTCTTTCATTTCACTTGTTTGCTAGCCCATTGTCGTAGCTTAAGCAACGAGTCTTTCTGCTTAGGGGTTGTCAGCCTCTGAAAAGTTGTATTGGAGGAAGATAGTGGCATCTGTAATGCACTGTTCACATCTGCTTCATGAGTTGTTTTTGAAAGCAAGTGATACGCCATATAAAAATTGAAGTAGATTTGAGTCATTAGAAAGTCTAGAAGGACAATTAATTCCAGAGGAAGAAACAACTAAGTGAACACCAGGTAACACTGTGGTCCCTAGGACAGCACTCAACCTTTGTGCTTCACCTTAGCACCTACCTGACACTTAGGAAAAATACCACATTGTATTAGATGGCTATGGATGTCTTTGGCTGTGAAATTATTTAGTTGCTTAAAGAAAACCTTCATTGAAAAGTGTTAAAATAGGCGTTCTGGTAGCATTTTGATTTGTCTGATCCACACTAAGATGTGTGTTTGGTTTTTGTTTTGTGTCCCCACCCCCAAGTACTTTTAAGTACTTTTGGGTGGGCCCCAAGTTCATTCCCTTGCTGCTCACATAGAATGATTCACTGTGCCTGTGATCCATGGTCCAGGGCTTGAATATGACACCCTCTTCTGGTTGCTTTGGGCACAAACATGCTTGTGAATAAAAATAAAGTCACACATCCTTTTTTTTTTCTTTTTTACATTTATTTATTATTATAAATAAGTACACTGTAGCTGTCTTCAGCTGCACCAGAAGAGGGCGTCAGGTTTCATTATGGGTGGTTGTGACCCATCATGTTATTGCTGGGATTTGAATTTAGAATCTTCAGAAGAGCAGTCAGTGCTCTTGCCTGCTGAGCCATCTCACCAGCCCTATCACACATCCTTTTAAGACAATGTGCTTGTGTGTGTCTGTTGCTCTATACACAGGTTTTGACAATGTTTTAAGACAATGTGCTTGTGTGTGCCTGTTGCTCTATACACAGGTTTTGACAATGTTTTAAGACAATGTGCTTGTGTGTGTCTGTTGCTCTACACAGGTTTTGACAATGTTTTAAGACAATGTCCTTGTGTGTGTCTGTTGCTCTACACACAGGTTTTGACAATGTTTTAAGACAATGTGCTTGTGTGTGTCTGTTGCTCTATACACAGGTTTTGACAATGTTTTAAGACAATGTGCTTGTGTGTGTCTGGTGTGTGTGTATACACAGGTTTTGACAATGTTTTAAGACAATGTGCTGGTGTGTGTGTATACACAGGTTTTGACAATGTTTTAAGACAATGTGCTTGTGTGTGTCTGGTGTGTGTGTATACACAGGTTTTGACAATGTTTTAAGACAATGTGCTGGTGTGTGTCTGGTGTGTGTGTATACACAGGTTTTGACAATGTTTTAAGACAATGTGCTTGTGTGTGTCTGGTGTGTGTGTATACACAGGTTTTGACAATGTTTTAAGACAATGCTTGTGTGTGTCTGGTGTGTGTGTATACACAGGTTTTGACAATGTTTTAAGACAATGTGCTTGTGTGTGTCTGGTGTGTGTGTATACACAGGTTTTGGTACTTAGCACTGAACCTAGGACTATTTCTTGGTACTACGCTACGCTACTGTATCTATGCTACTGATTAGATAGTAAAGCCATCTTACTAAAAAAAGTAGAGTTTGGGACAGAAGTGGAGGTCAAAAGACAAACTATGGAAGTCTGTTTTCTCTACTATGTGGTCCTGAGGAATTAAGGTTGGGTCGGACAAATGCCTTTCTCTCTCTTTTTTTTGGGGGGGGGGTTCGAGACAGGGTTTCTCTGTATAGCCCTGGCTGTCTTGGAACTCACTTTGTAGACCAGGCTGGCCTCGAACTCAGAGATCTGCCTGCCGCTGCCTCCTGAGTGCTGGGATTAAAGGCGTGCGCCACCACGCCCGGCTAATGCCTTTTTTTTTTTTTTTTTAAAGATTTATTTATTATATGTAAGTACACTGTAGCTGTCTTCAGACACTCCAGAAGAGGGCGCCAGATCTCGTTGCGGATGGTTGTGAGCCACCATGTGGTTGCTGGGATTTGAACTCTGGACCTTCGGAAGAGCAGTCGGGTGCTCTTACCCACTGAGCCATCTCACCAGGCGCCCCCCCCCCCCCCCCCCGCTAATGCCTTTATCTCTTAAGCCATCCCACTGGCCCTTCCCACCTTCCTCCTTTTTCTCTGTGTGTGTGTGTGTTTAGTGTATGCCTGCTTGTATGTATATGCACCACTTGTTTGCTTGGTGTCTGGTTTCTTAGAACACAGTTGTAAACTACCATGGGGCTTCTGGGAACTGAATCTGGGTCCTCTGTGAGAACAATGAGTGCTTTTTAGCTGCTGTCATCTCACTCCAAGATAAGTTTTTAATCATCTGTATTTGGGTATCCATGTGTGGATATGTGCATGAGTACTTTGGGGTTAGAGGTTCAGTTCCCCTGGAACTGGAGTTATAGGCATTTATGAGCCCTTTATAGCTTGCTGCTCCTTATTCTTTGTGTTGGCTATAATTAGACTACTCTGAGGGCTATATGTGTATAAAGTAATTAATGAGTTGTATTTAGCCAAGCTAGTTTTTCCATTTGTATGGTGTTTTCTCTGCATATGTGTCTGTGCATTATGTCTATATCTGGTGCCCAAGGAGATGCCAGAAGAGGCAAGCATCCCTTGTAAGTTGCAAGGTTGTGTGCCTTTTTTTTGTGTGTGTGTGTTTTTCGAGACAGGGTTTCTCTGTGTAGCCCTGGCTGTCCTGGAACTCACTCTGTAGACCAGGCTGGCCTCAGAAATTCGCCTGCCTCTGCCTCCCTAGTGCTGGGATTAAAGGCATATGCCACCATGCCCGGCTTGGGTCGTGTGCCTTAATATACTGGGAGTTGAACCTGGGTCCTCTGTTAGAACAGGCTCCTAGCTGCTGTACCATCCCTCTAGGCCAGAAATCTGTTTTTCTACTGTGATTCATTTTTAATAAATGGTGTTAATTTGCTTTATTCCCAGTTATATATCTAAGAAGATTTATTTTGTGGTATTTTGCAAGGATGACTTAGTAGCTATTTGTCTTGTGTTTTCTCCTCCAGCATTTGACATTGTGCAGCAAAGAAATGGTTATGGAGAAGCCCAGTCCGCTGCTTGTGGGGCGGGAGTTTGTGAGGCAATACTATACTTTGCTGAATAAAGCTCCCGAGTATTTGCACAGGTAAAATTTAGACATTTCTTTGTATTCTTTGGATATGGCCACATTTTATTGTCTGTTCTGTCTCTTTATATGTTGATACTATCTTTGCAAACAGGAACAACATGTCATATCTTAGTACCATAACACATTTGGTACTAAGTGGTAACACACACACACACACCACTCCTCAGTATTTCATGTGTCATTATAGTAATGTGGAGCTTGACTCACTACAAGATTCCAATGAGTGATTAGAAATCAATGACTTAAACTTATCTTTTGAAGTTCTCATATTGTTGAGAAATGCTGCCACACACCTGTAAAGGCTCTGTGTTCTCATCTGAAAAGCAGTATTACTTGGAAGATGCTATCACTATTTTGGCAAGAGTTGAACATCCATAAGCTTAATGTTTCCAGAAGTTGGAATGAAGTATGTGTAGCGTATAGTCCTGTTCTGGGTGGAAGGAGTCCTTGAGCAAGTGGAGGGTAAGTGTAAGTGAGACTTCTGAAAGATGAGTTCTTCAGGTTGCTGTCCATCCTTTGTTACTCCCCTCAGAAAGGCTATTACTGTGCTCGCTTCAGCAGCACATAGACTAAAATTGGAACGATACAGAAAGGCTATTACTGACTCAGTGTAGGTCTTAGGTAAGCTCTCTGGAATTAGATTTTGTAGATGTACTGTTGGACATGTGTTTCTCCTGTCTCTTCTGTATTATAGGAGTGGTTTGTATTTACTGTTTTCTGGGTTCCCTTTCTGGGGATGATTTTTCTCCCCATGTAAACTTTATGCTGGTTATAATGTAGGCACTTTAACCATCTATTTCTCATATTTGACAGCTGACAGCCTTCGGTGTTTCTCTGTGTAACCCTGGCTGTAACTCACTAGACCGGGCTGACCTCAGAGTCAGAGTTCTTGAACTGTCTCCTGAGTGCTGGGATTCACCACTACCACCTGGCTAACAATAAAGTCTCAACTAGTAGTGTAGCTATGTTGCTAACAGTGTAACTTTGAGGTCAGCAACAGGACACAGTGGGTAAAGGGATTTGCCAGGAAAGACTTATGACCTGGATGGAGCATTCATAAAGGTGGAAGAGATTCCTCTGATCTCCACACAAACACATCTATACATGAATAGCCACAAAATAATTTTTAAAAGTCTTAAGATGGTACAGCTTCCATATTATATCTAGCTTATTTAACCACTTTTTCCTCTAATAAAAATGTTGATGCTTTTTTCACCAAGGGGTTGGAAGATGAGTCAGCAGTAAGAAGCATTGTTGGTCTTGGAGAGGCTTGGGTTTGAGTCCAACACCCACGTTTTGACTCAAGACCATCTGTAACTCTAGTCTCACAGGATCTTGTGTTTTCTTCTGATCTCTGCCGGTATTAGGCATACATGGTGTACAACATACATTCAGGCAAAACACTCATACAAATCTAAAGCCTGAATAAAGTTTTTAATATTTTTCTCCTCAGCCCTTTTAATATGCTTTAGTTAATTATATTCTTAGAGTAACTTCCCTGAAGAGTTGTCACCTCTTAGATCTGATTATTTCTTAGGTTTTACGTGTGTGTGTTTTGTGTAGGCATGCACATGTGTGCATGCTGAAGGGTCAGATCCAGCTGGAGCCGGAGTGACATATCAAGTGTTGGGAGCTGGTTATGTGGCTCGCTTAACTTCTGTACAATTCCAATAGTAGCACTATTTATGAAGTTGTTAGGATCAAAAGGATCGGTATATGTCACTGAAAATACTGCTTGGCACAGGGGAAGTCCTGACATGTTTGACTAGCTCGGGAGAACATCAATTATGTACTTAATAACTTGAATAAGGAAAGTCGGTGTTGAGATGGTTGTAGACTTTTACTTGGTCTTTGAATTCTTTTTTGGTTTTTCGAGACAGGGTTTCTCTGTATAGCCTTGGCTGTCCTGGAACTCACTCTGTAAACCAGGCTGGCCTCGAACTCAGAAATCCGTCTGCCTCTGCCTCCCAAGTGCTGGGATTAAAGGCGTGCACAACCACTGCCCGGCTTGGATTCATTCTTTTTGATTATTTGAAATTTGTAAGCTGTAAGCCTGTGGAGTTAGTAACCACTTGGAGATCCTGAAGAGTATTAAATGGGACATTTGATTGTCAATAAACCTAGACAACTTGAGGTTTTTCTTTTTTTTTTTTTTATGACATTATTATTACAAAGAAGTTCACTGTAGCTGTCTTCAGACACACCAGAAGAGGGCGTCAGATCTCATTACAGATGGTTGTGAGCCACCATGTGGTTGCTGGGATTTGAACTAAGGACCTTCAGAAGAGCAGTCAGTGCTCTTAACCCACTGAGCCATCTCGCCAGCCCAAGTTTTTTTATCTGAAGAAAAAAAATTTGATCAATAAGTTACTAGATTACTAAATATTTAGGATGCACTTGAACTCCTTCTTTCAATTTTAATAAGAAGATTGACACAACTGAGAGGGAGGCTAGCTACTTGAGCATGTTCCTTGTTACATGGCTGTACTGAGGGGTCTATGGGCAGTGACTCATTTAGTCCGTACATCAACTCTGGGCAGTAGTCACAGTCCTGTTCATGACTAAGGACCCCTTTATCTGTTGATTACCAGTGGGTCTTAAGCTTTCTTGACCCGTCAGTGGCAGTAGTTTTAATTGTTGATTGTTTTGCAGGTTCTATGGCAGGAATTCCTCCTATGTTCATGGTGGAGTGGATGCCAGTGGAAAGCCCCAGGAAGCAGTTTATGGCCAAAATGTAAGTCACAAATTACCTTTTTTCAAAATGTCTTTGAATTAAGATGGCTTTAAAAATGTAGCCTTTCGGTAGGTGTTTTTAGTGTGATCTTTTGCTATAGTTTTAGTAGAACTGTATTATATAGAGATGTTTTCGAAAGGAGAGCTTTATACATATAGTTGACAAAGCATATTTTGCATGTTACAGGAATGTATGAAATAACTGATCTTGATGGGAAGAGAGGACGGTAGAGGGTTTGGGGCTTCAGTTGGACTCCAGGCTTGGTCCTTAGCAAACAGGAAGAAACTGGATGTAGAAAAATAGCATCAGCAAACATCATAATAAAGTAAAATTAGATAGTAAAGTAAAAAAAGATCAAAAGGAAGTTGGTAACAGTTTGAGAATGGTGGTCTGGTACTGTTGCAGGATATTTGATCACACTGTGAGCCCCAAGATTGTGTTAGTGAAAAAAAAAACCAACAACAAAAAAACTTTAATTATGGCATGGCTCAACCACTTTTAATCCCTTTGGCAGGAATACAGACATGCCCTTAATACACACCTTTAATCCCAAACAATGAAGGTAGAGTTAGGTTATAGAAAAAAGCACCCATGTTTGAAAGTGAAGTCAAATCGAGTGGCAGACAAAGTGACAAATTAGAGAAAGATTTGACAGAACAGGATCTGCCCAGCTCTCGTGAAAAGAAAGGAAAAGGAAGCTACTTAAGGGGCAGTGCAGAGAGGAGCAGGTTTACCAGGACAGTTCTACAGAGACGGGCTGAAGAGAGAACAAGCTAGACACAGGAGAAGACAGCATGAGCCAGAGAGTGAGAAGGAACCAGAAGATTAGAACAGATTGCCAGAGTTAGAATGAGGCCAAGCAGAGCAGTTCAAGAGAGGCTGAGAGAGAAGTCAGTTTGAGTCAATCAGCTTGGAGAGACGTTTGAGTCGAATCAGCCAGCCAGAGTTCAGGAAGAACTAGGAAGGGGTGAACTTATTCAGCAGCAAGTCTCAGAGGCTGAAACCAGGTTAGGCCTAGGTTAGATTGTATGGAGACGAGACGCTTCCAGGACAAGGCCTAGGATAGCAGACAGAGGTAGGTATCTATCAAGCATATAAAAGTTACTTTTACATCTGACCCCCAACAGAACTCAAACCTGCAACCCTGAGATTTAAATCTCAAGCTCTACCAACTGAGCTAGCCAGAGAAATGGAGGGAAGAGCTGTATACCACCAGACTAAACACAGTATCAAGATGCATTAGGATTTCTTGTATAGAGGTGGTAGTAGTTTATGGGTGGTCTGTTATAATACATAGTTTCTGGACTGAATTCAAATTAATGCAGAAAGGCAGATGGTTGAGCTTTTTGGGTTGTGAGGGAAATGTACACACAGTGATGGGTAGTTAATGTGGTAGCACAAGTTTATTTTCTTCACCCTTTTCTTCTGTAAAGGATATACACCACAAAGTGTTATCTCTGAACTTCAGTGAATGTCATACCAAAATTCGTCACGTGGATGCTCATGCAACCTTGAGTGATGGTGTAGTGGTACAGGTCATGGGCTTGCTGTCTAACAGTGGACAGCCTGAGAGGAAGTTTATGCAAACCTTTGTTCTGGCTCCAGAAGTAAGTTTTCACTTCATTTACTTTGTATTTATATGATTTATTTTGTATTTATATGATTTGTTGTTAATAGCTTATTGAAATGCTAGAGTTTCTTCCTACAGGCTTGGATTTGCTTGTTGCTCTTTTTTTAATTATCTGATATTTGAATTTTACTCATTTTTGTGGGTGTTTTGCCTTTATGTCTGTGCACTATTTGCACACCTGGTATTTCTTGACTGTCCTGTAACTGATGTTATAGACAGTTGCTCCATGGGTGCTCAGAATCAAACCCTGGTCCTGTAGGAGAACAGCTCACCCTTAACTGCTAAACCATCTCTCCAGCTCCAGCCCCTTTAACTTTGTTTCTTGTTTTATGTGTTTGAATGTTTTTTTTTTAAAGATTTATTTTATTTATTATATGTAAGTACACTGTACCTGTCTTCAGACACTCCAGAAGAGGGCGCCAGATCTCATTACGAATGGTTGTGAGCCACCATGTGGTTGCTGGGAATTGAACTCAGGACCTTTGGAAGAGCAGTCAGTGCTCTTAACCGCTGAGCCATCTCTCCAGCCCCATGTTTTGTTTTGTTTTGTTTTTTTTAAGATTTATTTATTATATGTAAGTACACTGTAGCTGTCTTCAGACACTCCAGAAGAGGGCGCCAGATCTCATTACGGATGGTTGTTAGCCACCATGTGGTTGCTGGGATTTGAACTCTGGACCTTTGGAAGAGCAGTCGGGTGCTCTTACCCACTGAGCCATCTCACCAGCCCTCCAGCCCCATGTTTGAATGTTTTATTTGCTTGTATGGATATGTGCCTGATACCCATAGAAGTGGGAAGGGTATCAGATCCTCTGGAACTACAGCTGTGAGCTGCCTTCCTGGGAATTAAACCCTGGGTCTTCAAAAGCAACATGGGTTTTTAACCACTAAGCCATTTCTCCTTCCTGCTTGCAGCTGTGGTGGTTTTTTTTGTTTTGTTTTTTTTTGTTTTTTTTTTTTTTGCCAAGACAGGGTTTCTCAGTGTAGACCAGGCTGGCCTCGAACTCAAATCCACCTGCCTCTGCCTCCAGAGTGCTGGGATTAAAGGAGTGCACCACAGCGCCCGGCTTGGACTTTATTAGGTGTGTTGATACAGCTTATTTGGACATTTGTATGTACATGTGTGTGCTTTAAAGTTAGATACTGGAGTAAATGTGTAAGTGGATGATAAATACAGAACAGGATTGGGGTGCTGTAGCTCAGTGGTAGAACACTTGGCTTTTTGTGGAAGGCTCTGAGTTTGATTCCCAGGACCAGAAGACAGAGTAAACCCACATGATCTGTGAAATATTAAGCTGTATTTTCCTTTTTTTTTTTTTTTTTTTAGGTTTCTCGAGACAGGGTTTCTCTGTATAGCCCTGACTGTCCTGGCACTCACTTTGTAGACCAGGCTGGCCTCGAACTCAGAAATCCGCCTGCCTCTGCCTCCCGAGTGCTGGGATTAAAGGCGTGCGCCACCACGCCCAGCTTAAGCTGTATTTTCAAAAGGTTTTGAAAATGGAAAAACTATGAACTCAATTTTTAGAAGAGTTTTTTGTTTTTGTTTTTTGTTTTTTGCTTTTTGAGACAGGGTTTCTCTGTGTAGCCCTGACTGTCCTGGAACTCACTTTGTAGACCAGGCTGGCCTCGAACTCAGAAATCTGCCTGCCTCTGCCTCCCAAGTGCTGGGATTAAAGGTGTGTGCCACCATGCCTGGCTTAGAAGAGTTTTTAAATTGTAATATATTTTTTTTTAATTTTTAATAATTAGCATCTACTCATTCATGATGCAGGGCTTTATTTTGACATTTTCATATGTGTGCATTGTGGATTTTTTTTTTTAACCCAGTCTCCCTATAGCTCAATCTGGGGCCTTCCTTCTCTGTCTCTGAAGAGGTGGGAATATGTTAACATCATAACATACTCAGCTTTGGATAATTATATTTAGTCTAGATTATTTCTGTGGTACTAAACTATAGATTGCATGTAAGATTGTAACATTTAATTTGTTCTTTGAATACAATACCACGGGTGTTGTTTACAGTTGTTGGAGGATAATGTGGGTACTTCTATTTATGAGTATTCATGGAATACTTACTTATATGTTGTTTTTCTATAGGGATCTGTTCCAAATAAATTTTATGTTCACAATGATATGTTTCGTTATGAAGATGAAGTGTTCGGTGATTCTGAACCAGAACTTGATGAAGGTGAGCTTAAGTTGAAGGAAAGCTGCTCAGTAGTCTTCCTTTGTACTTTCTGTAAGGACGAAACTTTGGGAAATGGGCTGTTTATTTGAATTGAAACTCTTTCCCTTCTTTAGTTGTTGTTAGGGGAAGTATAGGGGAAGTGTGTACATGAAATTATGTAAAAGTCAAACCTAGGAAGACTGTATAGGTGACTTGTCTGTATAGACTAGAGTTTCGTACATATTCTGGAATTGTCTTGGGGATGCAAACACTTTTGTCAAAATGAAATGAGTGGCATAGAACTCACTTTCTCTTCCTGTTATGACTGTACTGTAGGTATTCGTCGTCCACTGATAAGAATACCAGTTTTCTCATTGCTACTTTAGAGTAGATATGACAACAGAACCAAAATAATGGTTTCTAGCTTCCTTGCTTTTCCTTTCTTTACTATTACATCTTGTTAAAATAGAGAATAATAATCAACTTTTTTCCTGCTTGTTCTCTTTAGTTTGTGGGGAACAGGGAATATTTCAGTGAATGACTGCCTTTGTAAGTCTACTGACATTTTAAACTAGCAAACCCTTAAACATACTCCAGTGTGTATGTTAGAGTCTATGTAAGCTTCTCTTAAAAAGATGTGTCCTATGTTGTCAGAGTCAGAAGATGAAGTGGAAGAGGAGCAAGAAGACAGGCAGCCGTCTCCTGAACCTGTGCAAGAGAATGCGAACAGCGCTTACTATGACGCACACCCCGTGACGTAAGGCTAGCTAGCAGTTGCAAGGTTGCATTTGCGTTGACCTGTAGTGAACTAACTAACTGTAAGGTAGTTCTTTCTAGGATTATTGTTGGAAGTTAGTTTTTTTTGGTGCTAGGTATCTCATGTGTGTTATGTACATTGCCACCAAACTACACCCTCAGCCTCCGCGAATACATTTTTGTTAAAACCGCTTATTTAAGACAGTATTTTGTTATTTATGACATGTATCAAGCTACTGAAAATTACTACTTAATTAAAAAAATTCACATGCCAGGCAGTGGTGGCGCATGCCTTTAATCTCAGCACTTGGGGAGACAGAGGCAGGCGGATTTCTAAGTTTGAGGCCAGCCTGGGCTACACAGAGAAAAACAAACAAACAAAAAAACAAAAAAAAAAGAAAAAAAAATGCATGTTTTGTATCGAAGCTGTGGTTGACTGTGATAATGCAGGCTGTTTAGGACAGTACACTGAATTTATTTCTGTAAAACTTTACTTTAATATGGCAGAGGGTGAGGGCCTGTGAAGGTGCTCACCCTGCAAGCCTGGTGTTCTAAGTTTTCTTCCTGACGTAAAGTGGAAGCCTGTCTGAAGGCCTGACCTGTCTGTCCCTACAAACACTGCTTAGAAAACACACACAGGGTTTATTCTTAACACTGGAGTAAACCTTGTCACCATTTAGATTTAAATGGTGGGGTTTGGTTGTAGTGATAGCATAACAATTAAGAGCACCAGCTGATCCCAGTACCCACGTGACTGGTTGGAACCCTAGACATGGGAATCTGTTACCCTCCTATGGCCTCCAAGGGCAGTGCACGTGCATGGTGTACAGACATACACGTAAGCGAAGCACCATTATGTGCAAAATACTAAAACCCATTTTTTAAAAATGTGATGGTGCACTCTAATCCTGGCACTCCAAGGAGGCAAAAGGTGGAGCTCACTGAGTTTGAGGTCTTTGTGGTCTACAGAGTCGAGTTCCAGGCCAGCCAAGGATACATAGTAAAATCCTATCTCAAACAACAACAAAAACCAGAAAGATGGGTATAGACTGGAGGTGAGTCTCTGGTAGAACAATTTCACTGGTATGTGGCTGGCAGTCAGGACTAGGGTTTTACCCATACCCAACACCACATGTGTATGACCAGAGAATACTTGCTTACAAATGCAGAACAGGTTACCCACAGGAGTATAACTAGTTTTAACTGTTAGTTTGGAGAAACAGTTTTATTTCATTTGAATACCTAGTGACCTAGGTGTTTCATTGTAGCAATGGCATAGAGGAGCCTTTAGAAGAATCCTCTCATGAACCTGAACCTGAGCCAGAATCTGAAACAAAGACTGAAGAGCTGAAACCACAAGTGGAGGAGAAACACTTGGAGGAGCTAGAGGAGAAGTCAGCCACTCCTCCTCCTGCTGAGCCTGCTTCTCTGCCTCAGGAACCACCAAAGGTGAGATCAGAGGAGCTTTTCAGATCTGGGACCTCACATTTTCATACTTGGTGCCATTAATACAGCATGGTTTTGGTTCTGTTATTTGAAATAGTAAGCTATACTTACATGTATATGAAAGAAACTTGAGTTCTTGTTGTTCTAAGGAGATTTTATGGTTTCTCTCTACCCCCAAAATATTCCTAAGAGTGAAATTTATAACTTAGATTCCTCTTGTCTGTATGCAGTGTTGAATGACTTACATGAAAGTCCATGTGTGAGGTTTTCAGTTGCTCATCTATCTCTTCTGATGCTCCAGGAGTCATGCAGTGTCCCTACTGAAGTTGATCTGTGAGAGACACCTGTTTGCGATATAAATGGGATCAGTTTCCTTACTCTACTAATTCTCTTGAACAGATAGATGTGTGGCACCCATAGTATACCATGTGAACTCTCTCTCTGTCAAGTAGACGGTTAGTAGATCTGGGCAGGAGAAGAGAGTAGTGCAGGAGTCCTTGCTCACTTTGTAACGTCTGCTGAGTCTCCAACAGCACTCTGCTCTTCCTGTGCTTCTCCCTAACACCATCACTCACATCCTGTCTTCCCCACGGGGAGAGAAGTCAGTCTCTGCTTCAGATTTTATAGCATGTTTAGTTGACAGTGGTTTGCCACTTGCTTATGTAGGAACTTGGTGTGGTTTCAGCAGTTGAGACAAAACAGCAGTCGTACCTTGCATAATGAGATTCTGAAAGTTGGCACACAGACTGGCATGTGTGTGTGTGCCTTTCTATTAGGAAGTCAGTCCTTCAATATAAAGGAACAGATTAGAAATGAAAACAGATTAAATATTTGGAAGTTTCCCTATAGGAATGTTGGTGGTTTTCCATGATTAGTAGTCTAGGTTTGTTGCATTTCCTGCAGGCTTTCTCCTGGGCTTCAGTGACCAGTAAAAACCTGCCTCCTAGTGGTACTGTTTCTTCCTCTGGAATTCCACCCCATGTTAAAGCACCAGTCTCACAGGTAACCAATCTGTGAACACATTGGATTGTATCCTTGTTACATTTGCCAATTGCTTACTTTTAAACATTTTTAAGTGAGTCAACCAGAATTATGGATTAAACATTAAAAGTGTATTAATAAAATGTCAGCGCACCCACTTTAAATGCCAAATCTCTATTAAAATAATCTACAGAGGTGGGATTTGGGTGTGTGCAGTACAGATTAAGTTGGTTTTACTAATATAATGTTGTCATTTTAAAGGCTTCTTTAAGAAAAATACTCCTTGAAAATTTTAACACTTAGCAAGAGTATTTCAGGCAAGAAATTTGGAAAGGCACAAAATAGAATGACATTTTTTTAAAAAAAAAATCACTGTTCTAAAGAAATAGAAACCTTGATATATGTGTGTGTATATATATAATATATGTTATATATTATATATATTTACATTGCCTAAACTCAGTCTGTGTTTGACACAGTTTGATTGAAGCCTGTACCAACTTATGACTGTAGTGTTCACCTTAACAGATCATTTTAGTATTCTGCTTTTCGTCTGTTTGTCATCTTATCCATTTCAGAGCTTTCCAAAACTGTGAAAATATGACACTATTTATGATGCTTGGTAGACAGTGTAGATTAAATTTGAATTTATTGGCATATATAGGTATCCAGTTTCCCCTACACTTTGAGTAGAGCTTCATTTTCCTAGAAAATTTACACTTGGTTATTGTATACATTTTTTTTTTTTTTTTAGATGCTCTAACATTAAGACATTGTGGTTTTGCCAGGCGTGGTGGCGCACGCCTTTAATCCCAGCACTCGGGAGGCAGAGGCAGGCGAATTTCTGAGTTCGAGGCCAGCCTGGGCTACAGAGTGAGTTCCAGGACAGCCAGGGCTACACAGAGAAACCCTGTCTTGGGGGGAAAAAAAAAAGACATGCGATTTTAAAAGTAACTAGTTATAACTTTCCCCCCAATGTCTCTACTACACACGTACACGGTGCCATAATACCTGTGTGTTGTTGATGGTGGTGGTGTTTTTTTCTGGTTAAGTATTTAAATGTGGTTGTATTTGATCCCAGTCAAAGCTCATCCCTAATGATTTGTGCTTTTCAAACCAATCTGGACCAGTGACTTGGGACTTTGAAATCTTTATTTCTGTCAGATTCACATGTGGAGCCTTTTGAGTTGTTATTTCAGAGATTTGGTGACACTGTAAAACTTAACTTAAAGAGTTTTGTGTTTACCTGTGTGCGTTCATGTGCACCTCGTGCATGCAGTGCCCTCAAAGTCCAGAAGAGTGTGTTGGTTTCCTTGGGAATGGAGATGCAGATGGTTGTGAGCTGCTGTGTAGGTGCTGAGGCTGGAACTCCCTTGGTCTGCTGGAAGAGAGAGCTGCTGGTGCTCTTCGCCCACTGATAAGTCATGGCAACAGTTCAATGCCTACTTTAAGAAGTTCAGTAATATATTCCTTTTGTTTGCCTAGCCATTGTGGTCAGTGTGTTATTTTCATATTTCTTTTTTGGGCGGTATGGGTGGGAACAGGGTCTCATTGTATAGCTGTAGCAAGCCTTGGAAATCAGAGATCCATCTGCCTCTGCCTCCCTAGTACTGAGATAGAAAGTACACAGATTTTCTTGTTACTGAGTCCTTAAAACCACCCTGCATGACAAGTATTAACACTCCATTTTATAGAGAGGAAAATTAGATCCTAGCATAACTCACCCATGTTTAGACAACTGAATATAGCTTGGCTATTGAATTTATGTAGTTGCATATCACACTACATGTGGTCTAAGTGCATACATTTTTCTTTAGTGTCTTACGGAGAATATTAGGTCTCTATTCATGACAGAATTTAAGATATTTAGTATTTAAGGTTTTTTTTTTTTAAGGTATGTCTTAACTTACTAGATTCTAAACTCTTAGGTATCTTACATTTGAGTCAATTTTGAAGTTATTTTATAATTTCCCACTCCATTAAAAAAATGTTTTAAAATTAAACCTTAAGGGGCTGGAGGGATTGATTGCTTGGCAGTTCAGAGCACACAGGGAAGACCTGAGTTAAGGTCCCCAGCACGTGTATCAGGTGACTTAGAACTGCCTGTAACTCCACTTCCAGGGGACCTGATGCCTCTGGCCTTTGTAGGCATTGGCTCTCATGTGCACGGGCCCACACTTAGGTGTACACACACACACACACACACACACACACACACACACATATAATTACAAATAATAAAATGTAAGCTTTAAGACTACCCTCGGGTCTTTGTGCTATGTATAGAATAAATTTGTGATATCTTCACCTGGTTTAGTAACCTTCAACTTATTTTGTTACTTTTGAACAGCTTTTTTTTTTTCCTTTTGTTTTAAATAGATTATTTGGTAAAAGAAAGTTAAGTTTACCTTAAGGTATTGGTAGGCACTGAGCTAAAGAAGTGGGTAAGTGAAGTCTTTGCTGGAACTGACCAGCTCTCTTGATAGCTTATACTCCACATACATGTGTATGGTTGTAGTGATGCTTTTTTGACTTGCTTTGACTATTTTTATTTTATATTTTGTTTGACATTCATTCGTAGGGTTTGCTGTAAGATCATACTTTTGGTTACGTGAAGTTAAATGGAAAGCCTTAATGGTAGGCTGTGTAGCCACTATATCTGTTAGGAATGCCTAGTTTTAATTGGTGGGTGAGAAGAGGGAGAAGGCATAGCTCCCTTAGCTGACATTTGTTTCTTAGTAAAAAGAACGATTCTTTGCTTTTTGTTCTTATGCACTGGCATTCTTGTCCACTTCCAAAGTCAAAGTTACCAAATCGGTGTACAAATTATTTATAAGATAAATTGTTTGGAGAATTTATTTTTGTAATAAGTTTTGAAATGTGTTAAGGTCAGACAGAACCTCAAGTTCTTTGATAATATTTAGACTGTTGTATTTTTTTCCTGAAAATTCTAAATGTAAGGTATATTTAATTTTTTTCAAAAAAATTGAAATGAGTATGGCTGGTTTTGCCTGCACATATATATATCTGTGCAGCATGCACTGTAGGGGCTGGAATAGGGCCTCAGATACCCTGGGACTGGAATACAGAGGGCTTGTGACTGCTGGGAACTGTCTATGCAAAAGCAGCAGGTGCTCTTTGCCTACCCATCTCTTCCCACGTCTTCTATTGAGACAAAGTCTTACTATGTACCTAAGCTTAGCCTAGAGCTCTGCCTGAGTGGACCAGGATGGCTGTAACTCACAAGATTGCACCTGGCTCTCTAGTCTCCTGGATGGTGGGATCAAAGGCTGGACCACCATTCACTACACACAGTTGCCATTTTTATTGATTTATGACACTAACATTTGAGTAAAATACATCTATTTTTCAATTCTGATTGGTAATATAAACTGTACCAAGTTCTGCTTTTGAGACTTCCTTTAGTGGAAGTAAGCATATAGTTATAAAATATGCCTTTTTATAAATACAGCTATAAGTATATACCACATCTCAGATTGTTAATATACTATTACACTGTATGTGCACAGACAGCATCCTCATTGTCAGGCTTATGGTGCTCTGAACTAGTAACTTGGGGAATGCTTGGTCCTTTCAGTAGTTTTTGCAGTCCCAGCAGTGGCAAACAGTAACAGTTTAACAAGTTTATGATTCCCTTGGCTGAGGCTGAAGAGATGGCTCAGTCAGTAGTTAAGAGCATTGGCTGCTCGTCCAGAGGACCCAGCACTCACATGGGAGTGCACAACTGTCTGTAACTCCAGTTCCAGTGGATCTGTTGCCCTCACACAGACACATGTAAGACATACATGCAAGCAAAATACTAATGCATATAAAAATTTTAAAAACAAAACAAAACAGTTCTCTCAAGGATTGCCATCTCCCATACACACAAAGCAAGATAGCTTGATAGGCTTTATAACAAAAATTGACCAGGCTGGCCTTTGAACTCACAGAAATTCACTTGCCTCTGCCTGCCTCTTAAGTACTGAGATCAAAGATATGCACTACCACACCCAGCAAAATTAACATTGTAACTAGGTAGATTCCAGGACATATGAAAAGATTTCATCTTGGGAAAATAAGTCGACACAGGGAGAAAAAAACAGGTTGTAAGAAAGAAGTAGGTAAATCTTTTAAATAACGTAATGTTAATACATATCTTGGGGTGACAGTGGCTGCATTGTTGTTTATATTTAGATTCATCTTTACAAATTATACTATCCCAGTTATGTGATTAATGAAAGTATTGCTTAGACCAAGGTCCTTAAAGATTATAAAGTGCTAGTTTTTAGTTTGGGATGCCCATAGTCCGTTGAATGCTTGCAGTGTCTTTTGATGATGATTCATTTAGTTTTGTCTTTTCCTTGGGCCATAAATGCTCGAGCAAGTAGAAAGCCCTTGGAGGTTGAAAATACTGGAAATGGCTGTTGTATGAGGGGAAATGACAGAAGTGTGGACGGATGGCATTATTGTTTACAAAATCCATGAGTGTATTTGAGAGTATTTGAGCAGTTGACAGACCTGTCCTGTCATTCCCACTCAGTTAAGGAAGACTGTTGTTCAATCCTTTCACAGGGCTTCTTGGACTACTTGAGATTTTATATGGAAACTCTTGTCGCTTAATTTTGAGATGTGGTTTTACTGTTTCAAGCTGGCTTCAAACAAAGATCCTCCTGCCTCAGCCTTCTGAGTGCATTTGCCACCATGCAAAGGGTTATTGTTCAAACTATTAAAGTATTGGTTTCAAGATGGTGGGATGGGCTAGGAGATGCTCCTGAGCACTGTTGATGTCCGAAAGCAGCAAACTAGGCATTTATTGAGGAATTGTGTGTCTATTCTTGTCTTTATAAGATAAGAAAGCCTTTTAACTTTGTCTTTTGTATGTATATGGAGTTGCTCATCTTGCATTTTGTGATTTTGTAGCAATAATTTACCTGTTTTATTGTGAGTATAATTTTAATTTTAAAGAGTGCTATTGTGTAAAAGCAGCTTAGTGTGAATTATTACAGTATTGAGTAAGAAAATTAAGATCTACCCTACAGTCCTAGCTTGGTACAGAATATCCTTTAAAAAGTATTTTCACACATATAGGAAATTATATAAAAACATCATAAACTTAATATCATTATCCTTGCTAGTGACTTGCTAATAGTTGCTTTGATTGGTTTTTCTCCTGTAGAAGTTACTTCTTTATAATATAAAAATTTTAGTAATTTTCCCATTATATTTTAGCCGAGGGTTGATGCTAAGCCAGAAGTTCAGTCTCAGCCACCGCGTGTACGGGAACAGCGACCTCGAGAGCGACCTGGTTTCCCTCCTCGAGGACCAAGGCCAGGTAAGCTCAGTTAACTTACAGCTTTTACTGGACAGTTGGGAGACTAAACTTTAGGGTTCATACATGGGTGTGTGTGAAGATGAGATTACTTAGATAGGGACCTGCTGCTGAGATAGATAGCCTGGGCTAGCTAATAACTCTTAAGAGAGGGCTTGCTGATCTCTATGGAGGCGTGTGGTTTGATAAAATGTGCCCTTTTACCATTTACTGATTGCAGCTGCTTTTAAGACATCGAAGCTGAGCTGTTCATATCCAGCTCACTGCGCACTCATCTTTTCAGGAAAAACTCTTAACACTGACTCCTCCTGAATTGAACTAACTTTTCATAACTGCATTGTTAGCTAAGGTGTAGCGAAGACCATTATTTGAATTCTGTAAGATTTAAAAGAGCTTTTCAGGGTTAGAGAGGTGGAGCAGCAGTTAAGAGCACTGTGCTTGCTCTTCCAGAGGACCCAGGTTCAGGTTCCCAGCACCTACATGGTGGTCAGACTTGTCAGTTCTGGGGATGCAATGCCCTCTTCTGCCCTGCTAGCAGAAGGTATATGCGTGGTGCAGAGACATACATGCAAAATACCCATACATATATAAGGCCGATTAATCTTCTCAAAAGAGAGAGTGTTTTGGATGCAAATGAGATATACTACTGTACCTCAAATTTAGAAGTATAATTTTATAAATAAAAGTAATGAGTTCTGAAGTTGCAGGCAGTGGTATTGACTGTCATGATCTAGGAAGACATTAAGTCTGAGCCGCTTGTTCTTAAGCCAGTTAGGTGTTAATGATGTTTCCTTGTGTGGTGTCTGTCTTCTGTGACTACTGCTATGTTATGAGAGGATTGAGTAAAATTATTTTTATATGACAATACTTTGGGAGGTAAGAGGCCTAAAAAAGGAAATGCTAGTAAGTTAACATTGGTTTGGCTGTGCCATTCAAAGATGAAATGTGCTCTATTGCAAAACACTAAGGCTGGAGGACTGTTCCGTACTGACTGAAAGTCTGCTTTGCTCCTGGGTTATAGAGAAATCCCTGTCCTTTGAGTACTGGTCATTCATGGTCTTACCCATAGTCCACAGTCTAGCAATCTAGCTTGGCCCTCACTGCTCTCTATCCACCTGCTAATAATACCCAAGCGTCTTCCAGGGCATGTCTGCTTTAGTAAGCCAAACCAGGAATTTTACTATTGGGTTTTTTGTTTTCTCTTTGTTCCCTTTCTTGTATGTTTTTGTTTATTTGAGACAAGGTCTTGTTGTGTAGCTCCAGGCTGATCTGGAACTCGGAGCTCTTCCCGACTGTTGGGATTTAGGGTATGTACCACTGTGCCTGGCACTAATATTGATTTTTCTTTCTAGTTCATTTCTTTTTTTTTCCTTGAGTCTAGTTCATTTCTTTGTACTGTTTTTGTATGTTGTTATAGGCTTTAGTGTTTTCCTTTCTTCCTGTCTTTCAGGCAGAGGAGATATGGAACAGAATGATTCTGACAACCGGAGAATAATTCGCTATCCGGACAGTCACCAGCTTTTCGTTGGTAACTTGCCTCATGATATTGATGAAAATGAACTGAAAGAATTCTTTATGAGTAAGTGGTTTAGTTTGCATTTATGTTCTACTTTTAAGTTGAAGTTTAATGGTTACTCTACATTAGATCAACATAGCTGCTCAGCAGGGCTCAGTCCTCCTCTTGTGGTCCTGACCTGCCTGCCCTCCATGAGCAAGAGAATCTGAACTGTTTGGGGGTGTCCTGTCCAAGTGGACAACAGGACTCCACGGTTTTCAGTACAACAACTCTACCATCTGACAACATGATGAAGGTTTCCCTTTAAAGAAAATATTCTTGAATTTAAATAAAGCCCTAAAGGAAGAAACATCCTTTTTGTCATAATAAAAGCCAGGATTTTGAATTACTTACCTCTATATTGTATCTTACCTGCTTCCAGTCTCACTTTAATTGGTTAGAAGGGAAGAAATGATAAAGCTATCACAATTGTCAGTGACTGTTGAGTGTTGTTTGCTCAGGTTCAGGAGATGAGGAAGAAGGTTGGAATCAACAGTCTTAGATTTAAAACTCCGAGGATTCTACTGGTAAAATGGGGTGGGGAAAATGTCTTCCAAAACTTGACAATTTTTTTTTCTCCTGTGGAGACAAGCGTCTGCTAAGGTTGTTAGGGGTACCGAGGTGGTGGCCCTCTGAGCAGCAGATGTCCTGTAGCAACCATCCTGCATAGCAGCTTTGCTGTGTTTATTTTCAGACGGATCAGAAACATGACAGTTGCTCATTCTGAACAATTAAAGTCACTAGGATGTTTTGTTAAAATATTTAACCCTTGGTTGTAATGTATATTTTCACAGGTTTTGGAAACGTTGTGGAACTTCGCATCAATACCAAGGGTGTTGGGGGAAAACTTCCAAATTTTGGTTTTGTGGTTTTTGATGACTCTGAACCAGTTCAGAGAATCTTAATTGCAAAAGTAAGTGATTTAAGGGGCATAAAAATTTTCTTTTTGTTGTCTATAGGATGAATTGAAACATTTAAAACCATAGAAAATCCTTCTTATGGTAAAGCTAAAAATAGTTAACTGTGAAATGGTATTTATGCAAAGAGTAAGAAGCTATAGTGTCACAGTCTGCTGTATGGATCGTTTGTTCAACTGAAAAGGGCTGAAGCTTTAATAGAAACACAAATCTTAATATAGACTTGTGTTAAAGTTTCATTATTTCCTAAAAGATTTTCTTATGTATATAAATTAATATCTGTCTATTTTTGTGTAACCCACTCATGTCATTTTTCTGTTTTAAAGCCAATTATGTTTCGAGGAGAAGTACGTTTAAATGTGGAAGAGAAAAAAACAAGAGCTGCCAGAGAGCGAGAAACCAGAGGTGGTGGTGATGACCGCAGAGATATCAGGCGCAATGATCGGGGTCCTGGTGGTCCACGTGGAATTGTGGGTGGTGGAATGATGCGTGATCGTGATGGCAGAGGGCCACCTCCACGAGGTGGCATGACACAGAAACTTGGTTCTGGAAGAGGAACCGGGCAAATGGAAGGTCGCTTCACCGGACAGCGTCGTTGAAGTTCCACTGTTGGCAAAGTTTTGGCAGTGGTACCTAACTCATCGTGTTTGCATTCTTGTTAAGTTTTTTTGGCTTTGGAATGTGACACAGCCTTTTTGATCATTTCTTTGATGTGAAAAGCATCTTTTGGTTATCAGTTAAATTGAGGTGGACATTATTTCCCCAATTTCACAACAGGATTCATATTGTTAATTTATAAAGCTAGACTTGGAGAATTAAGGACTGAGAAATGACCATATCTTAAACTGTCTGCAACAAAATGAACTTAAAAAAAAAAAAAAAAAAAAAAAAAAAAGGACATGCCCACTGAGTTCAGGTCATTTGAGTTAAAAAAAAAAATCCTCTGCTGCACATTTTGTTTAAGTGTTAACTGTTTCTGCTATTAATGTTGGAAACACAAATAGTGCAATTTGTGCAATTGGAGAATCTTGCCTTTTTTCTTGTCTCCCTCCCACCCCCAACACAAACAAACAGAAGCTTGTACGTATTCATTAGAATGCACTATCGGGTACTCTGAAGTCATTAACATTGAAATCTGCACCAGGAGGCAACAGGGGAAAAAAAAGTTTGATCTTCTTTTCCAGTAGAGAATAGTTTGTGAAATGATGAGGGCATTCTATCTGCTTGCTGTGACCAGCGTGTGCACACAAACCTTAACAAGACTGCAAATATTCCAGAAGGAAGTCATTTAGTTATGAACGAAATAAGAAAACTGAGAACTTCAAAAGCTGTGGTCTTAAATACTAGACCAGGTTTAGTAGCTCTGTTTTGTCAGTTTTCTATTTGCCCTCTTAAGTACAGGGATGGATGGATGGCTGCTCAACACACTCCTCCCCTCTCTCCTTTAAGCTGTGTCCACTGAAAGCTGTCCTTCCTGTATTCTGTTCTCTGGTAATGTAATAAGCATGATGGTGCCTTCTATTACATCATTCCAGTCTTGCTGGTGATCCTGTACGGTGTGGTCTATGAATTGCTGCACTGCAAAGCCACACAGCTGCAAAACGTTGAAGAAAATCATTGATGTATAAAAATTGCAGTATCTTTCAAATCAGTAAAATGGATGCTTATTATTTATCTTGTTCTTCAGTTAACATCTTCTGTGTTCTGTGTGGGAGGGAGGGAGTCATGTGTGTTTGAAGGGAGAAGTCCATTGAGTCTCTAATAGACTTTTCTTTCAGCTCCAGTGTGAACTATAAAACCATAATCACTCAGTTCTTGGGAAAGTCAAACAACGTGGTGGACATTTTGTCACATTTTAGAAGCAGTCAGATTCCCAAAAACAGCACGTGAGCCTGAGTGCGGATACTGCAATTTTCAGAGGGAAGAATGGCAGCTCTTAGGGCGGGGGACGGGAACTGTCACTCATTTTGCACAACTGTTGAACTGATGTCAGCACCCAAATGGCTCCTGAATTTAAGTCTGGGAGGACATCTTTTTATTTTTACATGAATCTTTAAACAATTCTGTGAGCAAAGTTTCTAGCTGCTGGATTGTTGTCTGTCTTTATAGCAGGTCCCAGTGAACCACAAGAATGGCGAGGGTTATCTGGTTACAGTTGGAACAATCAGTATATATCAGATTTCTGGTGTTTCAAGCAAGAAGCGGAGTAAATGTGTGTGACCACTTAAAGCTGCTTGTTAACATGGAAGACTTCTCCACTCTCCCTTAGTGAGAATACACACTTGACATGGGAGCAAACTGGTTCTGAACTTTGTGACTGTTTGCTAGTGACGTAACTATTGGTTTTTTTTGTCAACTGGGCAATATGGGTAAAATTTCCTTTTTTCCCTAAGAATGAGGTCTTCCATGTTTGAGGAAATGTCTTGCACTATTGCATATATTTTGTGGACACAGATTTTTGTAGTTTCCATTTTGGAAGGCTAAAGTTTTTTGTTTGTTTGAAACAGTTTTACACTTTCTAATGTACAGTACTTGAAGTTCGTACTAGAGAATTACTTTGTAGTTTTGAAGCTTTTATCCAAACTACTTTGAAATAAGTGGCTTTCTTGTCAGTGGTTTGCCCCCCAGGTGTAATTTTTCTTTTGTTATTATTCCTCTTCCTATTGTGTATGGGTGTGTATATGTGTGTAAATATTTCACACAACATCTGTACAAGCATATATATTTCAAATCCAAGATATTGCCCTGTAACCCATATCTACTGTTCTGGCAACAAGAGACAGATGTTAAGTGTAACAGATAATTGGAGCTACGAGCCATTCAGCTTCAGCCTTTCCATCCCACAAACGAGACATTAGACCATCCCATGGAGAAGTTTACATGGTGACTGTTCACCTGCAGTACTGTGGACTTTGAACATTTTGTCCCCTTTTCAGTGGAATACTAAAAAGTACTCATCTACCATTACTGTTATTTGCTGATTTTTATTTTATTTTGATGGTAATATTCTATCCTTATGACACTATTGCAACCAAATTGGCTTTACCATCTTGGCTTTAGTAGGTATAGAAAGTGGATTACCATCTTTATTTTGTAATGTGTTAAATAAGCATTATATGCTGGTAGAATCTAGTTTAATTGTTTCAGGTGGAAAGTATTCTTTTGAGTTTCCATTTTGAATGTGTTTGGACTAAAACAATAAACTACTGATGTCTGCAGCATTTATCTATGTCCCTAATTTAATCTGAAGTTATATTTTCTCAAATATTTTCTTCCAGTTGCATTTTCTATGGCCTGAATGATAAACAAACAGCTTGAACCAACTGCTTTTTTGTTTTGGTATGTAAAAAAGCGAAACAAGTTATTTACACATTGTCAGTACTGGTCTTGATACCTAGTATAAAAGTAAAAGGGGCTGGAGAGAAAGCTCAGTGGTCAAGAGCACTGACTGCTCTTCCAGAGGTCCTGAGTTCAATTCCCAGCAACCACATGGTGGCTCACAACATCTGTAATGAGATCTGATGCCCTCTTCTGGTGTGTCTGAAGATAGCTACAATGTGTACTCATAAAATAAATCTTTAAAAGAATAATAAAAGACTATTATGGTAAGGTTGCTCAGTGGTTAAGAGCATTGACTGGCTGCTCTTCCAGAGGTCCTGAGTTCAAGTCTCAGCAACCACATGGTGGCTGGCAAACATCTAGACTAGGATCTGATGACCCCTTCTGGCGTGCACATGCAGACAGAACAGTCATCCATAAAATGAAAGGTTCCAGTAGTGGGCTGAGGACAACGAGAAGGCTGGAAGTACACTTAAGTAGCTGTTGGGAGGGAAGATCTGTTCCCCTGACTTTTGGCGGGTTAGAGGCAGATGATCTGAAGCTCTGGCTCAAACACAGCCAGATGCTAGCCTGGGCTGCAGTAACTACTAAATGTGTGTGGAAGCAAGTTGTAATCTAAACATCTATATGCTGTCTTGAAAAATAGGCAGACATTTTGCAGGAACAAGTTAGTTGGTCTGGGATTTTTAATTTTGCAGCAGGATCTGGAGGACTCAATCAGGCTGGTCTCTTCACAGTTACGGAGTCCAGTGACCCTGTTGTTGCCTTGGGCCCTTAAATGCAGGGGCTGCTGGCAGCATGCAGGTTAAAATATCTTTGTGGTGTCAGACATTGACCCTAGGACCATTTTCTTGCTAGGCAAGTACTTTTGTGAAATATATGCAACTTGACTCAGGAAATCCTTTTAATTATTGGTCAACGATTTTCAAAAAGCAGTGCCCCTCCAGAAAGAAACAGCTATGTTCATAATACTTGTGACAAGATTTCAGTAAGCTTTCCTGGAAAATAATTGCTTAAAAGAAATTTAGGCAGGTAGGGTGGCACACTGCTAACCCTAGCACTTGGGGCATGGTGGCAGGTGCATCAGTAGTTCAAAGTCAGCCTCACCTGAAGCTTGGCTGGGACACCCTTTCACCCACCCCTCAAAACCCCCGACTCGGAAAACAGTGTTTCTAAAATAATGATGGTTCCTGGTTGCTTTTGACAAATGGGAAACAGGGCTAAAATCCCCAGGTCTGTTTATTGTGTATCTGTTGCACTTAATATCCTTCCAAGAAGTCTGGTTTTGGCATTACCAAATATTGACACATGAACTATGTGAGTTGCCCTTGATTTCTAAAATTTGGATTAAGCTGGTCATTTCCTTGGAGTCCTTTTGTGACTGGCTACTCTATTTCCATTTTGATGTCACACCATTAAAAGGGTTTTGGTTTTTTTTCTTCCTTTCCTCGGAACGGTACTTCTTTGGTTTCATTATATTAATAGCTGGTACAGCATCACAGACTGCATCAGCAGCTGCCCATGAGTGCTGCCTTCTTCTGATTTAGGGTTTGGTGAGTATAGTAGGCCCTCCATGAGGAAACTGTTACCTGTGTCAGGCATATCTTTTGAAATACACACATTTTTCAAGCTTCCCTCTATGTAAGCTTGGCTGTTCTAGAAATCTGTAGACGGCTGGCCTCTGAAGTAAAGAGGCCCAGTAGAGACTTGGAACAGAAGCTAGAAGCTAGCTGTTAACATTCCGTGGGGTGAACATAAGGAAGGCCTTTTGTGTCTTAGGGTTTTATTTTTAAATCTGTCAAGCCTGTTAAGTTTTGATATTCTAAGAGATGAATTATATCTTGTAGAGGCTCAAAATTAAAATCCCTTGTCTAGTATGGTAACAAAGGTGGTAGAAGAAAATCTCATTTGGTGATTTGCTTGCTATCAGAAATGACTTGGCATTTGTTTTAAAGCAGGCACAAGTAGTACTTAATGTGATGTGTGCAAAGGAAGTGAACTCTTCATAGCAGTCAATGGCTGTTTAGTTCTAACAGTAATCCTATTAGTTTTTTTGTATTAACTTTGACACAGCACAGGTAAATACTTTACCCAGGAATACATGGTTTTATATGGAATAGAAATGGGAGAGACTAATAGGGACCATAAGTGGATCTATTATATCCCAGGGTGGGTGGGGGGCTTAATGAAGTGAGGCACATTGGAATCAGACAATTTCCTTGAGAAGATCTAGAGAAAGAACATTTCAAATGGAAAGACAACATAGATCTTTAAGTTTCATAGGCCAATTTGGATATTCATCAAGTGTCAGTCAAATGAGTTATTTATTTTTTGGTAAGGTAGTCTCACAGTGTTGCCCTAACTGGCCTGGAACTTGCTATGTAGATCAGACTGGCCTTACAGACCATTTACTCCTGTGTCTCTGTCTAAAAGCCTCTGCTGAGTGGAGTTTTGCATCCTTTGGATTAGATGAGATCACCTACAGAAGAGGCTGACTAATAAGCTCTTCGGTGTTTTCCCAATTGAACTACAGGTGTTGCATGCAGAGAATACTGGGACACCAAATATGGCAAAGACTGGTGCCATGAGCAGTTTGGTAACAAATGCTCAGAAGTCAGAATAGCAAATGAGTTACTGACAGGCCAACTTGTGTAATTAGACCCTCAAGTGTCTAGTGGTTCAGGTAAGTTAACTTGCCTCACAAGGATTGTTACGGTAGAAGTGCTGCTTCTCTGGCTCATTGGTCATTTGGGAACACAGCTGAATGGAGGTTCTACAGTCTTCAGTGTATGCTAGCTTTGAAATTACATTTAGCCATCTAAACAGCAAGTAGTGCATGAAGGACCTTGATAGGGTTTTATGGGCCAGAACTGGGTACATAGAAGTTTGTCATGGCTATACTATTTTCATCAGCAGCAAGAGGTAAGCCATCTGTGGGGCTAGGAGAAGGGCAGTTTATGGTCAGCAGTGGGTTATGCACCACAGATGAGTGGCAGCACGTGTATATAATGGCTTGGTAAGAACCATCTCTGAAGTGATAGATGAAGCCTGAGAAGACAGGGGTAACAAAGGGGACTGACACAGACTCCTGAACTTTATAAATACATATGGGGGTAGGTGTTTTACTTGTGTGCATGTCAGTGTACAGCTAGTGTGCCTGGTGCTCTCAGGGCAAAAGCGTGCACTCAGAGTATAAGTCTAGAACTGACTTACAGGCTGCTGTGAACTGCCATGTGGATTCTGGGAATCAAGCTCAGATCTCTGGATGAGCAGTGTACTTAAATGCCGAACCATCTATCCAGCTCCTTTTTCTGAAAAACTGCTTCAGGATAGCGTAGAGGCTACAGAGAAAGGGGGAGTATGTGTGAATGAAGCACGTTACCAGTGTGAAAAGAAGTCAAGCAGACAACACATTTTAGTATTTGAGGACTGGATTTGCAAGGTGGCACTGCTGTCGACACCTTAGCATGAGCTGTGTGGAACTTGGAAGAAGTGGTATGCTGTATCTTCCATCTCCAAACTGAGCAGCCTTTGGTGTGAGAGTGCGTTGAGACCTCTGATCTCAATATGTAGAGTTGGCTGTCACTCCTATCCCCCTTGAGAGTCAATATAGCCTTGGCTGACCTAGACCTGGCTTTATAGGCCTGGCTAGCTTGGCTGCAGGTGCTGGGATTAAAGGTATGTACCACAACACCTAGCTCTAATTAAGTTTTGTTTTTGTTTTTCGAGACAGGGTTTCTCTGTGTAGCCCTGGCTGTCCTGGAACTCACTTTGTAGACCAGGCTGACCTTGAACTCAGAAATCCGCCTGTCTCTGACTCCCAAGTGCTGGGATTAAAGGCGTATGCCACCACCACCCGGCTGTTCTCAACTTTTCTAACACTGCTACCCTTTAATAGTTCCTCATATTGTGATTCCCAACCATACAAGTATTCTGCTGCTACTTCATAACTAATTTTGCTACTTTATAATCATAGTATCTGATATGCAGGAGATCTGATATATGACTCACTCCCAAAGGGATCATAGTCTACAGGTTGAGAACCAGTGTTCTACTGAATGAAAATGCTAGAGCTAAACCCTGCTGATGGACACTTGGGTTTTCACTTGGCTACTGCCAACAGCATAGCTCCCAGCATCTGAATAGAAGCTGTTGTGTGGACACTTGCTGTCACTGCTCTTGGGTGGGGATGGAGAAGTGGAATAGTTGTATTTCTTAGCCTATTCATGCTTTGCTTTGTTGTTGTGTCTGGAGGGCTGGGCTCTACCTCAGGCATTTCCAGTGTTTTCCTTAGAACGTTTTTCACTTATTCTGGTGATTTTTAATTTTAAGAGCCATTATAACTCGTCTTATTTGTTTAGCTGGGTACCAGCTTTCCCAGCATTCTTGATTCCTTACCTCCTGTGTTTAATCACCAGGTATTATATTCCCCATTTTCTCCATTCTTGCCCTTGAACTTGGCATCTTGTATGAAACAAGGCTCATTTCCACTGTAGATTCATGATGCACAGGTTCAGTTTGCACACTAAATGTTATTATTCTGTTCCTATTGAAGTGAAACTTGTCATAACTACCTATCTTTAGGAGTTTAAACTTACAATTTTCTTGAGCCTCAATCTGACCAGTATGTTTGTTTTGTTTGGGGCAAGGTCTCAACATACAGCTCTGGCTGGCTTGGAACCTGCAGTATAGTCTAGGCTGGCCTTGAACTCAAGACATATGCTTGCCGGGGACTAAAGTTTTCACTACGTGCCAGGCTGACCAGTATGGTTTAATAGAAAAATGAAATTTACTAAAGATCTAGGCTAGCTAATGAGCATGTTTTCTCTCCTTGAATTCTTCTGGACTAATAAACCCTTACACTTGGTATTTCAGGAATTACTGATGCTGCCTCCTTCCCTACCATTTTTCTCTGCCAGTTATTTTATGGTTCAAGAAGAAAACAGCAATCCTAGTTGTTCTACATAACATGTATCTCCTTCCTCTTCAGTAATCGGATGACAGACAGAATAATCTTCCTCCCCCTTCCCTTCTTCATGGTGCCTCACAAAGGCCAGGTCTTGAGCTTGATCAGTAGCTGAGAGAGACCTGACTTTGTGGCACTCCTGCACCCTACCTCCGAGGGCTGAGATTACAGGGCTGTGCCACAACCATCATGCCTTATTGTATAAATTGTTGGATGTGGGGCCCAGGGCTTTGTGCAGTCTAAGCAAGCATGCCATCACTGAATGAACTACCCTATTTCCCAAAGGAACGTGTACTTCTTGACTACCCTCTAGTTCCTTTACAGTTATTTCCAACTTTTAAATATTTTCTCAAGCAACACCTGTTCACATTTTTATAGCATTTGTCCTTTCAGTTCCCATGGATACCACAGGGTCATTCCAGTTTCAAGACCTCTTTGAAGGCCCCTCAACTGTTTATTTTTTGTACAACTGGAAAAAAAGTAAAATATGAGGTTCCCACCCTAATAAACCTGTTTGTTCATAAAAGTTCACATGAATGTCTAGAGAGATGGCTCAGTGGCCAAGCACACCTGTCACTCTTCCTGAGGACCCACGTTTGACTCTCAGCATGCCCACGGCAATCAAACCAACTGTAACTCCAGTTCCAGGGGGTCTTGACGCCCTCTTTTACCTCTGTGGGCACCAAGCACGCTCACAGTGCACAGACATACAAGCAGGCAGAACACTCATAAATATTTTTGTATTTAAACCTCATGGGGTTTGTTACAATCTAGAGTAAAGCGATGGGAATTATCTTCAGGTTGGTCACAGCTCATTGCTACATTATAATTCACATCTTGGGATATCCAAAAACAAAACCCCCCACAAAAACAAAAACCCATACCCTGTCTCCAGAGGTGGTTCTCAAAATTGTAGGTTCGGGAACTCGATTTTAAGCGGTTTGGTGAATGATGGTAACTGAGCACTGGGAGATTAATGCAGTACCGAACTAAGAAAAATTATAAAACAATTGCTCTTACACCTTACTATGCAAGAATAACCCCTGGGTGCTGGCTAGGCATATACGTGTCTGTTATCAAGGATACTTTTCTGGATCGAGCTATTTAAAAAAAAAAACATTTGAGTACAAATTGTGTGGCTATTGATGAATACAAGTAAAACTATTTGGCCTTACAATCTCGGTCCCTTAATAACGAGGGAGAACGAATTTCGCGGCTTCTGTAAGACGTCAGCATATGCTTGGTAATGGTCTTCCGATCTTGCCCTGTCGTGGCTAATCTAGTCTTCAAGCAGAAGGCAAGTTTTAAGCTCCAGCTTGCGCCGCTAGCAGTCAGCACCTACCTCTCTTGCTTTCACGTCCAATCTGGGCTCTACCCCAAACCTTTCCCTACCAGGCTGGCGTCCCAGGGTCCTTATTCCTGTCAGGTCTGTCAACAGATCTCATCCCACCAATTTCGGCTAAATAAACTACTGGGCTCTTCCGGTCCATCGCCCGGAACCGAAAGGAAGCGAGGAATCGAGGCTGGGCGGAACCTCCCCGGGTGGGGCCCGCGCCCCGCAGCGCCCCGCTGCGCCGCGGGCGGGCAAGCTGGGAAATCTCATGGTCTCCTCAGTCCCAGCGAACCGTCACCTTGGCTCTCCTCGTGGCCACTGGGGCAACCTGCGGTCCCCTGAGAGCAGAGGTCTCCTGGCGCCGGCAGAAAGGTCCCTACAAACTTAAGACCGTAGGTGTGGGGACGAGGCCGTCAGCTGAGCGAACCTGCGTGCTCCAGGTGAAGGGGCGGGGCGGGGTGGCACAGAGCCAATCACAACGCCTGACGACAGGCCTCAGCCAATCAGGATCAGGGAGGCTCCGCCGTAGGCGGGGCGGGACCCGGCGGGTGAGAGCCGCCCCTTGCAGCTAGGGTGGCCAACGCCTTAGCCTAGGGCTACTTGGCGAGGTGCCGCTTCCCTGAGCTGAGCGACCCGAGGGCTTTCGGCCGGCGGTGCTCTGTTTTCCCCAATTCGTTTCTCTGCAGCTGTTGTCCTTGACAGGTGCTTGTGTCTTTGCCTGCCGCGGACGCATTCTGACTCGGGCCCTTCCTCTCTCTCTCTCTGGAGACTGCCTATGGCTGGGGACCGAGTGAGGTCGTTGCCTTGACGACGGCAGCATGCGGCCCGCAGTCCTCGGAAGTGTGAGCTTGCGGAGGGCAGAAGCCAATCTGCCTCCCTGCCTGCTTCACCTAGGACCAGTAATTGCGTCCGCAGAGGAAATCCCAATACTGGGATTGCTAGTGTGCTAGCTAGTCAGCATCTTTTTAGATCTGCTAGCGAGATGCATATCACCTTAAATTTGTTTCCAAGTTGAAAACCTTTGGCTCTTTCCATGTGAAGGGTTTGGAAGAAATAGTAAGTATAATACTTTTTAAAAACCCAGTTATTTCGTTCTTTTATGTATAAGAAATTTCAGTTTGATTTTAACCAAAGAACATTGGTAGTATTTGAACAGTATGCTTGTATGGCACATATCCTAGACTTCTTTTTTGTATGCCACGTGCTACCCGTAGATTTAAGAGTGAGAAGGCAAGAAACTGATGGGTTATAAGTTACTGAGGAAACAAGGCGTATTTTAGGCCATGATATTCTTAAGGTATTTTAGACAGTCCCACTTAAACAAGTAGGTGTGCTCTATGTAGTGTGTCCACATGGTTGGGAAAATAAATTTGGATTAGTTCACTTGTATAATACTAGGTTATAATATGTTTCAGAACTTTGTAGACATAATTAAGGTCATTTTTATTTGGTTCATTTTGCATCTTTAAATATCTAGGATGCCAATTACAGTATGTTTAAAAACGATCTAGGCTATAGATTCCAGCTATTTGTATTATTTTCATGAGCCTAAAGCTTACTCCTTTACAATGTATAGTTAAGGGAAGGTTAAAACTAAGCCAGTTAGCATCACACTGAAGATTTTTCCAAATGTAAACTTTTTTATTAAAAAAGTAATTAAAGGTAAAAAGAAGTTAAAATGTGAACTATATGGGAAATCAGTGCCTATGACACTGTAAATAGTTTTTAGTAGAATCTAAAACCCAACGTGGTAATAAGATAGTGAAGAGCTTTGAATTTGATGTTAATTAGGATTCTTTTCATTCTCTCCATCTTCTCTCTTCTGTGTTCATCTCCATTTACACTGTGCAAATAATGGCTGCTGGATGGTATATTTCAGTGGTAGAAAGAACACCTGCTTAGCCTATTGGAGGCCCTGGGTTAACACACACACACACATACACACACACACTTAGGTGTCAAGTGTTGAAAATGTAATATATACTTTGGATTATCATAATTTTTTAGAATAAAAAGTCAATGTTTTTTTTTGTTTGTTTGTTTGGTTGGTTTTCCCCCTTTGCTATGAATATACTAGAAGCCACTAAAACATCACCACTTTTTATAGTCTGGGTAAGTTAGCTCTATATCAATATCATATGCAATTAATATTAAGTGGAAAGAAGTATTTTCCTTCCAAGAGTTTGTGATAAGGTTTTTGTTTTTGTTTTGTTTTGGGTTTTTTGTTTGTTTGTTTTGTTTTGGTATGATCAGGCTCTTAAAAATTCAACTGTGAGTCATCATTTGAATATAATCATCTAATATTTATATTTTAAAATACAAATATACCTAAAGTTTAAGTCTTCCCCAGCCCGTGTTGAAACCAAATCAGTATCTAGAGCAATATTTTTTTATTCACGGCTGCTGGAATTTAAATTCAAAAGTCAGATTTAAAAAAATAAATAAAATTTATGCTGAGCATGATGGACAAGTGTGTGTGTATGTGTGTGTGTATGTGTGTCTAGGATTCAAACCCAGGGGCTTCATACCCGTGCTAAGCATACACTCTACCACTAGTCACATTCCCAGCCCCCAAATAATGATTTTTTCTTTATTAAAATATATAATATAAAAAGCTGGTTGCTGGAATTTGTCAATTATTGATAAAATAAGATTCCATTTATGATAGACTTTATTCAGAAAACACTTTATATCCAGATGTGAAAGAATCCTGTATATCTATAAAATTTAAGTGACTCAAGTTTAAAATAATAATTAGTATGATGAGAAAATTTATCAAAAGTTCAGTATTAATTCAGTGGTTATGCTGTAATAATTTTTACAATTAAGTTGAAAGTGCATAAAGACTTCCAACTTGGATATTTTGAATCTTGTATAAACTTTTTCTAAGGCTTATTTATTTATTTAGTTAGTTTTGTTTTGTGTTCATGACAGGTTCTCTCTACATAGCTGCAGCTGTCCCTCAACTCACTATGTAGAGCAGGCTGGCCTCAAGCTCACAGAAATATGCCTGCCTCTGCCTCCTGGATGCTAGGATGTGCCACCATGCCTGGCAGATTTGCTTAATTTTTACTTCATTTGTATGAGTGTATCCTGTACATATATCTGTGTGTACCATATACATGCAAGTGCCTGATGCATGTGCCCAGAAGTGGATGTTGGGTCCCCTGACAGATGACTGTGGTCCACTATAGGGGTGTTGGGAAGCAAACCCAGGTCCACTGGAAGAGCAGTACATGCTTTTCTGTTTGGTTGGTTTGTTTTTTTGAGATAGGTTTTCTCTGTGTAGCTCTGGCTGTCTTGGAACTAGCTCCATAGACCAGACTGGCCTGGAACTCACAGAGATCTTCCTGCCTCTGCCTCTGCCTCTGTCTCCTCTGCCTCCTCTGTCTCTGCCTCCCTAGTGCTGGGATTAAAGGTGTGCACTACCACCGCCTAGCGCATTGTCTATTTTTAAATTGTATACACATTTTGAAAGCATGTGGGAATGGTAAGACATTGTGTCATCATTGATCACTGTGAATGCAGTGATCGCTGTGACAAGGGAAACAGTCTCAAAGATTGGAGGGAACGGATGTCCTCAGCACTCTTAATGCCATGCTTTGGTTTCCACAGCAAGAAAAATTCCTACTGGTTTTAAAGCAAAATGGAGAAGTATGAGAACCTAGGATTGGTTGGAGAGGGGAGTTACGGAATGGTGATGAAGTGTAGGAACAAAGACAGTGGAAGAATTGTGGCCATTAAGAAGTTCTTAGAAAGTGACGATGATAAAATGGTTAAGAAGATTGCAATGCGAGAGATCAAATTACTAAAGGTAAGAGCGTGCATTGAGCAGAAAAGGAAGTTGCTTCTTGTTCAAGACTGTTACATTTGAAGGAAAACATCACTGTGGTGTGTGTGCGCACGTGTGTGACTGTGTGTAAGTGTATGTTTGTGAGTCTGTGACAGTATATGTGTGTGAATGTGTGTAGTGTATGTGTGCCCACACATGTGCACTCTTGTGCAGATAGGGGTGCACATGTGTATGTATATATGGAGGCCAGAGGACAAACTTAGTGTTACTACTCAGGTGCTGGCCACCCAGGAACTTGCCAAGTGGAGTAGACTGGCTTGCCAGTGAGCCCAATCTTGATGCCCTCCCCTCCGCAGCACATGATCTTAGACCTGGCTTTTTCTGTAGGTTCTGGGGCTTTGAACTCAGATCTCGTGCTTTGCTGCTAAGCTGTTTCCCTAGCCCTGTGTTTTTACATTTGTTTCATTATAAGAAAATCCAGGGGCTGGAGAGATGGCCTAGCAGTTAAGAGCACCAGCTGCTCTTCCAGAGGTTCTGAGTTCAATTCCCAGCAACCACATGGTGGCTCACAACCATCTGTAATGGGATCTGGTGCCTTCTTTCTGGTGTATCTGAAGACAGCTACAGTGTACTCATATAAATAAAATAAATCTTAAAAAAAAGGACTATATCCACAGAAAACAAAATTATTTGAGTTCATTACAGGATGTTCAGAATTTGATTCCATTGTTCTGCTGTCTCTCAATGTTCCCATGAGACGTTAGCTGTCTGTCTTAATGCACTTTTAAAAATGAATATTTATAGCCAGGTATAGTAGCTTATGCTTTTAATCCCAGCATTCCAGAGGCAGAGGCAGATGGAGTTCTCTTAGTTTGAGGCCAGCCTGGTCTATGACCAGGTAATATCCTGGTCCCAGGATAGCCAGACCTATGTAATAGAAAGACTGTCTCAAAAATAAAAATTAATAAAATGTGCACTTGGTGTTCCACAGCCATGATGCCCATATTTCAATAGGGTTTGTCCCTATATGAAACCGATAAATTTCCCATGTTCAAAATTGTCCCACTTTTTTACTTAAATACAATTTGATTAAACACAGGTGCTGGATCACATGCTCTTGTGATGTCCTCCTTTTTACAGGTGGCAATGTTGTTTTATTTATATTTGGGGAGTGTCAACCTGCCGTTTGTCTTAACTCCTTTCATATATATATAGCGTTGTTGAACAGACTTTGGGATAATCATCCCCTTCTGTGTGTCCTTCCTCCCTTCTTTTCTTCTTCCTCTTTCATGCTAAATGAACCCAGGGCCTCGATCACACTAGGCAAGTTCTGTTTCTGAGCTGCACCCTCAGCCCCTTGAATACGTTTAATTTTATGGTAATGTGGTACTTTTGGAGCATCTGTTAGTAAAAGGTACAGTTAGGGAAGAAGACAGAATTTCACTGGGAGTAACAGAAATCCACTATGGTTTGTGATCATTTCTTTATATCCTGGGGCTGACTATAGGGTTGAATTCTGTTAGTCTCCATTTCTCTGAATTTGTATTTTTTGAGGTCTTTTTTCTAATAAAGTTGTTTATTTTGTCTGATAGATTCTTTTAGCAAGTGCCTCTGTGTGGCTGTTCCTCAGCCTGCCTTTCCTTGTTAGTTCTGAGAGCTGTTCTGTTCTTGTGATTTTTTTTTAAAGAAGTGACTTTATTATGTTCTCTGAGAGGAGAAGGAACAGTATGCTCTTTTGACTGTTATTTTAGAACTTGAACATACTTTTATAATGAATATTGTTTATGCATTTAATTTATATGTTTTTCTTTTACTGATATCTTTCAAGTGATAGCTAATTACTCATAACTTGATCTAAAATTATTTTACATATATTTTTAATAACAGCAACTGCGGCATGAAAATTTGGTGAATTTGTTGGAAGTATGTAAGAAAAAAAAGCGTTGGTACCTAGTCTTTGAATTTGTTGACCACACGATTCTTGATGACTTGAAACTCTTTCCAAATGGACTAGACTATCAAGTAGTTCAAAAATATTTGTTTCAGATTATTAATGGAATTGGATTTTGCCACAGTCACAATGTAAGTATTAGGTATGATGCTTATTTTGCCAATCCTTTGCTGTGTAATAAGCTAAGCTGTGACCTAGTTTAATGAGATAGTTATTTTAAGTTTGAACCAGTAACATAAGGAATTAAATTTGGTATTGCTAATTTTCACATGTCATATATATGTATTCCAAAAATCAGTTAGGCTCTACTGGAAAGTTGAAGGGTACACAGTGGACTCCCTATTCTCCTTAGCTGTATTATACATTTAAGAGTTTCTTGGGTTTTTTTTGTTTTGTTTTGTTTTTGGTTTTTTGAGACAGGGTTTCTCTGTGTAGCCCTGGCTGTCCTGGAACTCACTCTGTAGACCAGGCTGGCCTCGAACTCAGAAATCTGCCTGCCTCTGCCTCCCAAATGCTGCGATTAAAGGCGTGCACCCGGCAAGTTTCTTGTTTTTGCTTAATAAGTATGTATACTGGACACTACGTTTTATAATCTATATTTACCTGCTAATTTATTAATTTCTAATACTTACATATTTTGAAGTAAGTTGTAGACATCAGTGTACTTTTTGGACCCCAGTTGATTGACTGTGTGTGTACAGGTCACAGCGCACATGTCGAAATGTAATGTGCCGGAGTCAGTTCTCTTCTGCCATGTAAGTCCTGGGGATTGGACTTAGGTTTTTATGCTTTGAGGCAAGTGCCCTTACCCACTGAGCCAGCTCTCTAGCTCCTTTGCCCCTGAATACTACAACACTAAATACCTCACTTATAAACTAGACTTAAATATTTGTTCACCGATTATTTTTTATTCCCAGCACTAATATCAGGTGGCCCAAAACTACCTGTATACACAGGTGACTATATCTGTGTGTACATATATAAATTATTCCATAGAGACATTTAGTTTAGTTCAAGCCTAAGGGAACATTGGCTCTCTTTGTGAGGCCCCTGAAACAATGATCCAGTCTCAGAAAATTGATGTTAGAGAAATCCAATTTGACATTATTTTTATCATGAAAACTAACATTAATCAAACTCAGGAAATTGAATGCTAGCTTAATAAATCATTCTAATGTATTCTGCATATGTATGCTTCTCTTTCCCTTTATTTTTTTATACCTTATGAATGATTAGCTCACATTTAACTATACACTGCCTTCAAGGTGTGAGGTTTTAATATTGACTGCTTTTGTGTTCAGAGCATTTCTGTATCTATGCAGTATGTTTGATTTTGTTTTTTCTCTAGTTAAACTTGTTTTAATGGATCTCAAAATTCCAGGACAGATTTTTGGTCAAGTTGTTTTCATTAAAACGTGCTGATTTGCATGGTCAAGTGTTTGCTAATGTAGTAGTGTATTAAGACCAATCACAAAGCTTATCTCTTCCATGAGTTTTCAACAGTTTATTTCTTAGTCTTGACAGTAGTGGTTGCCTGAAAGTTGATCTGTTGGCTAGTTTAACAGCTGCTTGAGACATGCATGTTCTCTTTGGTCCCACTAGGTCCCAGCGCTCTGAGCCTGGAACAACTTTCTGTGTGTTGTATTCTGTTACTGCTTGTGGCAAGTACACCAATAAATTATTTCTTATTTAACATCTTATGTTCTATGGATTTTTTGGTCTTAGATCATACACAGAGATATAAAGCCTGAGAATATATTAGTCTCCCAGTCTGGCGTTGTAAAATTATGTGACTTTGGATTTGCACGGACCCTGGCGGCTCCAGGGGAGGTTTACACTGACTACGTGGCCACCCGGTGGTACAGAGCTCCAGAACTGCTGGTCGGTGATGTCAAGTATGGCAAGTAAGCGGCAGGAGTGACGCCGGCTCTTTGAAAGTGGGATGTGTTTGTAATAAATGACCTGCTTCACAGTGAGAGGAAGGCCAGGGCTCAGTGTTACTAAATGAGTCATAATGATCCCCAGTGCTTTCTCCTTGAAAACTCTTTAAAAAGTTTACACTTTCTGTAAGGATTTTTCATAATCTTTCTCCTTTAATATCACAAGGTTGAAGTTTCTGGAAATCTCACTTATTAAAATAGAAGGCTAGAAGTGACAAGACTCACTAGCATGCCTTTCAAAACCACAAATAACAACCGAGTGAGGTGCCATAGAGGACGCAGTCATCATGTAACTTTGTTCGCAGGGCTGTGGATATCTGGGCCATTGGTTGTCTGGTCATTGAAATGCTTATGGGGCAGCCACTGTTTCCAGGAGAATCTGATATTGATCAGCTACATCATATTATGACATGTTTAGGTAAGATTATACATCTGTGCTTTAAAGTTTTCAGTTTTTTTCTTTGTGTGTTTCTATTTTTTTTAATTTGTTCATAAATTAAAGATAATACTTATTTTAGGTGAAGGTATGGAGCAAATTGCAAACACATACACATATGCACACACTACACACATACACATGTATACATGCACACATGCTATACACACACACACACACACACTGACCCTCTAGCAAGGCTGATCAGTGTAAGAGAGAAGGAGGTGGTTGCTGAAGATAAGTAGAATCACAAATCAATCAGCAGGAAAATGTAAAAACTATATTAACAAAGATTATATTAGCATGCAATCAACTACCTCGAGGTTGCTCAAAGTCACTTCTGATTTTAAAATGTTACAAAAATTATAACAATACAGTGCAGGAAAACTCAGAATAACTCAAAAAATCCTAGTAGCCCCGAGCCTGGTTCTGAACATTCTCATTCCCAGCCCTCAGCAGCCAAGATGTCCTCATCACTTTACCCCGGAGTCAGTGAGCATTTGGTGAGACCCAGCTGTCCTCTTCATCCTTAGCTTCATCTCCAGGATAAGATGAAAGAAACAGAGACTTAGGAGATAGCTTACTGGGCTGGTGAGATGGCTCAGTGGGTAAGAGCACCCGACTGCTCTTCGGAAGGGAAGGTCCAAAGTTCAAATCCCAGCAACTACATGGTGGCTCACAACCATCCATAATGAGATCTGACTCCGTCTTCTGGAGTGTCTGAAGACAGCAACAGTGTACTTACATATAATACAAGTAAATAAACCCTAAAAAAAAAAAAAAGGAGATAGCTTACTGTTGCCTTGCATTTAAATTTTAGGGTTTGTTTTTTCTGTTTTCTGAGACAGGGTCTGACTGTGAAGCACAGGGTGTCCTCAAAGTCTCCATCCTTCTGCCTAAGCCTTTATTGCATCAGCCTCCCAAAGTTTGCCACCACAGATGTCATCATCATGCCTGTGACTACAGATGTGTTCACCATGCCTGTGACCACGATGCACATCACCATGCCTTGCTTCCTAGACTTTGCTTTTTGTCCTTAGTGAAATTTTTGGATGAAATTCTAAAGCTAGACTCTGAGGCTTACATTTGTTAGAATATATAATTCATATTCTAAGGTAGATTTTAAAATGGAAAAATAGGAAGACAGTTGGAATAATGTAAAATTTTGGGATTAAGAATTTATGAAGTATTATATGATTTCTTACAGTAGAATTTTTATATGACTGTTGTATCATAGGGAAGAGGGAGAAAGAACAGAGGGGTTTCATCTGTACTGAATGCATACATTAATCTTTTCACTATTTCATATATTACATTTATATAGTATTTATAGTTCTAGTCTAATAAAGGGTTTATAAAACAACTTTTTTTTTATCTATACAGCTCATGATATAGTAGGTATTAACATTGAGATAAAGGTTTAAATGCTCAAGTCTAAACTTAGATATAGGGACACAATCTGTTTAACAAAAATTAAATTCTTAGAGGGAAGAAGTGATTTGCCTACAATAGCCCATGACCATGTACCTATAAATTCTTTATTTTGGGGCAGGATGGTACATTTCACTGTTGGAGGCTGTACTACTTCATCTAGAGTGGCACAAGATATTTTTTACCTGCCATGTCTTCACCATTAATTCTGCTTATAGCTACATTTAAGTTTTTAGATGAATATGTTTCAAAAGTCAGTGTTCATTTCATTGTTCTTGTGTCAAGATACTATGAAGACTTCCAAGTGCCCCTGTGCTAGCAGGTTTGTCTTCCTTAGGTTGACCTTGCTGAGAGACTTACGCTCCGCAGCCTGGCTCCACTGTTTCTGTCATCTGTACTAACGAATGTGCATGCCTGTTTTCCTCCTAGGTAATTTAATTCCAAGACACCAGGAGCTATTTTATAAAAATCCTGTGTTTGCTGGAGTAAGGTTGCCTGAGGTCAAAGATGCAGAAGCAGAACCTCTGGAGAGCCGTTATCCTAAGCTCCCTGAAGTTGTGATCAGTTTAGCAAAGGTAATTGTACCTTTTCCTTCTGTGTGGTAGGGAATTTCCATAGTAGAGAGAGTGGTTCATGTATGTCTCCACTCTCTTTCTCTCTCTCTCTCTGTCTCTATCTCTCCCTTCCTCCCGGCTTTCCTATTTGATCTTTTTTTATTTTTTTAGAAAATATTTATTTATTATATGTAACTACACTGTTGCTGTCTTCAGACACACCAGAAGAGGGTGTCAGATCTCATTACAGATGGTTGTGAGCCACCATGTGGTTGCTGGGGTTTGAACTCAGGACCTTTGGAAGTGCAGTCAGTGCTCTTAACCACTGAGCCATCTCTCCAGCCCCCCCCCCCACTTGATCTTTTAGGTCAATAATTTCCTCAGATGTTTTAAAATTTTGTATGCTAAGAAAAGGTTTAAATAATTCATTACATTGCCAGACGTACTTCAGAAATAAAAGCCTGAAGTTTTTTTCTTTTATTTTTGAGACTGTAATATAATTACATCATTTCTCCCTTCCCTTCCCACTCTCAGAATCTTCCTTGTTCTCTTTCAGATTCAAATTCTTGGCATCTTTTTTCTTTTTTTTTTTAATTTTTAATTTTTAATATTTTTATTACATATTTTCCTCAATTACATTTCCAATGCTATCCCAAAAGTCCCCCATAGCGCCCCCCACTTCCCTACCCACCCATTCCCATTCTTTTGGCCCTGGCATTCCCCTATATTGGGGCATATAAAGTTTGCAAGTCCAATGGGCCTCTCTTTCCATTGATGGCCGACTAGGCCATCTTTCGATACATATGCAGCTAGAGACAAGAGCTCCGGGGTTCTGGTTAGTACATCATGTTGTTCCAACAATAGGGTTGCAGATCCCTTTAGCTCCTTGGGTACTTTCTCTAGCTTCTCCATTGGGAGCCCTGTGATACATCCAATAGCTGACTGTGAACATCCACTCCTGTGTTTGCTAGGCGCCGGCATCTTCTCACAAGAGACAGCTAAATTTGGGTCCTTTAAGCAAAATCTTATGCAATCAGCGTTTAGAAGCTGATTATGGGATGGATCCCTGGATACGGCAGTCTCTAAATGGTCCATCCTTTCATCACAGCTACGAACTTTGTCTCTGTAATTCCTTCCCTGGGTGTTTTGTTCCCAATTCTAAGAAGGGGCACAGTGTCCACACTTTGGTCTTCATTCTTCTTGAGTTTCATGCGTTTAGCAAATTGTATCTTATATCTTGGGTATCCTAAGTTTTGGGCTAATATCCACTTATCAGTGAATACATATTGTGTGAGTACTTTTGTGATTGTGTTACTTCACTCAAGATGATGCCCTCCAGGTCCATCCATTTGGCTAGGAATTTCATAAATTCATTCTTTTTAATAGCTGAGTAGTACTCCATTGTGTAAATGTACCATAATTTCTGTATCCATTCCTCTGTTGAGGGACATCTGGGTTCTTTCCAGCTTCTGGCTATTATAAATAGGGCTGCTATGAACATAGTGGAGCATGTGTCCTTTTTACCGGTTGGGACATCTTCTGGATATATGCCCAGGAGAGGTATTGCTGGATCCTCCAGTAGTACTATGTCCAATTTTCTGAGGAACCGCCAGACTGATTTCCAGAGTGGTTGTACAAGCTTGCAATCCCACCAACAATGGAGGAGTGTTCCTCTTTCTCCACATCCTCGCCAGCATCTGCTGTCACCTGAATTTTTGATCTTAGCCATTCTGACTGGTGTGAGGTGGAATCTCAGGGTTGTTTTGATTTGCATTTCCCTGATGATTAAGGATGTTGAACATTTTTTCAGGTGCTTCTCTGCCATTCGGTATTCCTCAGGTGAGAATTCTTTGTTCAGTTCTGAGCCCCATTTTTTAATGGGGTTATTTGACTTTCTGGAGTCCACCTTCTTGAGTTCTTTATATATATTGGATATTAGTCCCTTATCTGATTTAGGATAGGTGAAGATCCTTTCCCAATCTGTTGGTGTTTTTTTTTTGTCTTATTGATGGTGTCTTTAGCCTTGCAGAAGCTTTGCAGTTTCATGAGGTCCCACTTGTCAATTCTCGATCTTACAGCACAAGCCATTACTGTTCTATTCAGGAAGTTTTCCCCTGTGCCCATATCTTCAAGGCTTTTCCCCACTTTCTCCTCTATAAGTTTCAGTGTCTCTGGTTTTATGTGAAGTTCCTTGATCCACTTAGACTTGACCTTAGTACAAGGAGATAGGAATGGATCGATTCGCATTCTTCTACATGTTAACAACCAGTTGTGCCAGCACCATTTGTTGAAAATGCTGTCTTTCTTCCACTGGATGTTTTTAGCTCCCTTGTCGAAGATCAAGTGACCGTAGGTGTGTGGGTTCATTTCTGGGTCTTCAATTCTATTCCATTGGTCTATTTGTCTGTCACTATACCAGTACCATGCAGTTTTTATCACAATTGCTCTGTAGTAGAGCTTTAGGTCCGGCATGGTGATTCCACCAGAGGTTCTTTTATCCTTGAGAAGAGTTTTTGCTATCCTAGGTTTTTTGTTATTCCAGATGAATTTGCAGATTGCACTTTCTATTTCGTTGAAGAATTGATTTGGAATTTTGATGGGGATTGCATTGAATCTGTAGATTGCTTTTGGCAAGATAGCCATTTTTACAATGTTGATCCTGCCAATCCATGAGCATGGGAGATCTTTCCATCTTCTGAGATCTTCTATAATTTCTTTCTTCAGAGACTTGAAGTTTTTATTATACAGATCTTTCACTTCCTTAGTTAGAGTCACGCCAAGATATTTTATATTATTTGTGACTATTGAGAAGGGTGTTGTTTCCCTAATTTCTTTCTCAGCCTGTTTATTCTTTGTGTAGAGAAAGGCCATTGATTTGTTTGAGTTAATTTTATATCCAGCTACTTCACCGAAGCTGTTTATCAGGCTTAGGAGTTCTCTGGTGGAATTTTTAGGGTCACTTATATATACTATCATATCATCTGCAAAGAGTGATATTTTGACTTCATCTTTTCCAATTTGTATCCCTTTGATCTCCTTTTGTTGTCGAATTGCTCTGGCTAGGACTTCAAGTACAATGTTGAATAGGTATGGAGAAAGTGGACAGCCTTGTCTAGTCCCTGATTTTAGAGGGATTGCTTCAAGCTTCTCACCATTTACTTTGATGTTGGCTACTGGTTTGCTGTAGATTGCTTTTATCATGTTTAGGTATGGGCCTTGAATTCCTGATCTTTCCAAGACTTTTATCATGAATGGGTGTTGGATCTTGTCAAATGCTTTTTCCGCATCTAACGAGATGACCATGTGGTTTTTGTCTTTGAGTTTGTTTATATACTGGATTACGTTGATGGATTTCCGTATATTGAACCATCCCTGCATCCCTGGAATGAAACCTACTTGGTCAGGATGGATGATTGTTTTGATGTGTTCTTGGATTCGATTAGCAAGAACTTTATTGAGGATTTTTGCATCAATATTCATAAGGGATATTGGTCTGAAGTTTTCTATATTTGTTGGGTCTTTTTGTGGTTTAGGTATCAGAGTAATTGTAGCTTCATAGAATCAGTTGGGTAGAGTACCTACTGTTTCTATTTTGTGGAATAGTTTGTGAAGAACTGGGATTAGATCTTCTTTGAAGGTCTGATAGAACTCTGCACTAAACCCATCTGGTCCTGGGCTTTTTTTAGTTGGGAGACTATTAATGACTGCTGCTATTTCTTTGGGGGATATAGGGCTGTTTAGATCATTAACCTGATCTTGATTCAACTTTGGTACCTGGTATCTGTCTAGGAACTTCTCCATTTCATCCAGGTTCTCCAGTTTTGTTGAGTATAGCCTTTGGTAGAAGGATCTGATGGTGTTTTGGATGTCTTCAGGATCTGTTGTTATGTCTCCCTTTTCATTTCTGATTTTGTTAATTAGGATGCTTTCCCTGTGCCCTCTAGTGAGTCTGGCTAAGGGTTTATCTATCTTGTTGATTTTCTCAAAGAACCAGCTCCTTGATTGGTTGATTCTTTGAATAGTTTTTCTTGTTTCCACTTGGTTGATTTCGCCCCTGAGTTTGATTATTTCCTGCCGTCTACTCCTCTTGGGTGAATTTGCTTCCTTTTGTTCAAGTGCTTTTAGGTATGTTGTCAAGCTGCTAATGTTTGCTCTCTCTAGTTTCCTTTTGGAGGCACTCAGAGCTATGAGTTTTCCTCTTAGAAATGCTTTCATTGCGTCCCATAAGTTTGGGTATGTTGTGGCTTCATTTTCATTGAACTCTAAAAAGTCCTTAATTTCTTTCTTTATTCCTTCCTTGACCAAGTTATCATTGAGAAGAGTGTTGTTCAGTTTCCACGTGAAGGTTGGCTTTCTATTATTTATTTTGTTATTGAAGATCAGCCTTAGTCCATGGTGATCTGATAGGATGCATGGGACAATTTCAATATTTTTGTATCTGTTGAGGCCTGTTTTGTGACCAATTATGTGGTCAATTTTGGAGAAGGTACCATGAGGTGCTGAGAAGAGGGTATATCCTTTTGTTTTAGGATAGAATGTTCTGTAGATATCTGCCAGATCCATTTGATTCATAATTTCTCTTAGTTTCTCTGTGTCCCTGTTTAGTTTCTGTTTCCATGATCTGTCCATTGGTGAAAGTGGTGTGTTGAAGTCTCCCACTATTATTGTATGAGGTGCAATGTGTGCTTTGAGATTTACTAAAGTTTCTTTAATGAATGTGGCTGCCTTTGTATTTGGAGCATAGATATTCAGGATTGATATTTCCTCTTGGAGGATTTTACCTTTGATGAGTATGAAGTGTCCCTCCCTGTCTTTTTTAATGACTTTGGGTTGGAAGTCAATCTTATCAGATATTAGAATGGCTACTCCAGCTTGTTTCTTCATACCATTTGCTTGGAAAATTGTTTTCCAGCCTTTCATTCTGAGGTAGTGTCTATCTTTTTCTCTGAGATGAGTTTCCTGTAAGCAGCAAAATGTTGGGTCTTGTTTGTGTAGCCAGTTTGTTAGTCTATGTCTTTTTATCGGGGAGTTGAGTCCATTGATATTAAGAGATATTAAGGAAAAGTAATTGTTGTTTCCTGTTATTTTTGTTGTTAAAGTTGGCATTCTGTTCTTGTGGCTGTCTTCTTTTAGGTTTGTTGAGGGATTACCTTCTTGTTGTTTCTAGGGCGTGGTTCCTGTCCTTGTATTGGTTTTTTTCTGTTATTATCCTTTGAAGGGCTGGATTCGTGGAGAGATAATGTGTGAATTTGGTTTTGTCGTGGAATACTTTGGTTTCTCCATCTATGTTAATTGAGAGTTTGGCTGGGTATAGTAGCCTGGGCTGGAATTTGTGTTCTTTTAGTGTCTGTATAACATCCGTCCAGGATCTTCTGGCTTTCATAGTCTCTGGTGAAAAATCTGGTGTAATTCTGATAGGCTTGCCTTTATATGTTACTTGGCCTTTTTCTCTTACTGCTTTTAGTATTCTATCTTTATTTAGAGCATTTGTTGTTCTGATTATAATGTGTCGGGAGGTATTTCTTTTCTGGTCCAGTCTATTTGGAGTTCTGTAGGCTTCTTGTATGTTCATGGGCATCTCTTTCTTTAGATTTGGGAAGTTTTCTTCTATAATTTTGTTGAAGATGTTTGCTGGTCCTTTGAGTTGAAAAATCTTCATTCTCATCCACTCCTATTATCCGTAGGTTTGGTCTTCTCATTGTGTCCTGTATTTCTTGGATGTTTTGAGTTAGGATCTTTTTGCATTTTACATTTTCCTTGATTGTTGTGCCGATATTCTCTATGGAATCTTCTGCACCTGAGATTCTCTCTTCCATCTCTTGTATTCTGTTGCTGATGCTGGTATCTTTGTTTCCAGATTTCTTTCCTAGGGTTTCTATCTCCAGTGTTGCCTCATTTTGGGTTTTCTTTATTGTGTCTACTTCCCTTTTTATGTCTAGTATGGTTTTGTTCATTTCCATCATCTGTTTGGATGTGTTTTCCTGTTTTTCATTAAGGACTTCTACCTGTTTGATTAGGTTATCCTGTGTTTCTTTAAGGATTTGTAACTCTTTAGCAGTGTTCTCCTGCAATTCTTTAAGGGATTTTTGTGCTTCCTCTTTAATGTCTTCTACCTGTTTAGCAGTGTTCTCCTGTATTTCTTTAAGTGTGTTATTAAAGTCCTTCTTGAAGTCCTCTACCATCATCAGGAGATATGCTTTTAGATCCGTGTCTAGCTTTTCCGGTGTGTTGGGGTGCCCTGGACTGGGCGAAGTGGGAGTGCTGGGTTCTGATGATGGTGAGTGGTCTTGGTTTCTGTTAGTAAGATTATTACGTTTACCTTTCGCCATCTGGTAATCTCTGGGGTTAGTTGTTGTTGTTGTCACTGTTTAAAGATTGGAGCAGAAGCTGTGTTCCACTCACCAGCAGTCTCAAAATCCTGTGGCGGGGGTCGTGGGTAGCTGGCAGTATTCCGGTGCTGACGGAAGAGGCCTGTGGTCCTACTCAGGCCGGTTTCTGCTTCCCTAACTAATGCAGTCTCAGGTCCCGCGCGCAATTGGATTGGAGCAGAAGCTGTGTTCCACTCTCCAGAAGTCTTAAGATCCTGTGGCGGGTGTTGTGGGTAGCTGGTGAGTGTCAGCCGACCCTGCGCCCTAGCTACCCCGGTGCTTTTCTGACCGCGGCATCTTTTTTCATTAGTTGCTATTATATGTATGTGTGTATATATGTATATGTATAATTTATAAATATAACCTGCTTAGTCTGTATAATGTTACTCATGTGGTTTTAGGGCTGACCGTTTGGTATTAAACACCCAGTTGATGTGCTCTTCCTTGGGGAAAACTGTGTCTTTGGCTCTCAGCATTCCTTAGTTGCTTATAGTTCTTTGTGTAGGGTCAAAGCTTTGCAGAGCCTGAAATTTTTATTTGTCTTAAAATTTCAGAGAAGATTTCTAACATGTTCTAAGTTTGAAAACATTCTCATTTAAAAACATAAAAACTATTTTAAATAGACATAAAAACTAAAATAAGAGAAATAAATGTAAATATTAGGAACATTATTATGTAAATAATTAGGAACATTATTATGTAGGGGCATAAATTCATAGGCTCGTAGTCAGTGCTATCATCAAGACATTTTGCTTACACATTGGATTTGTTGAAGCTAATTTACAAGTGACTGATGCTTTTGTTTGTATCTAGTAGAAACTAGGGATTTCTATTGCATTACCTTGTCTCTGAGAGTTGACCCTTTAACACTGTTAGTTCAGAAAGTTATTATTACTAATTTTTCAGGGTACTGCAAAACAGTATCCTTAAAATGCCAGGCTCGTCCAACCATGTACTTGATGATTTTGCTGTCTTTAACTCACTAAGAAAAGTTTAGATAGGGGTTAGAAAAATGGCTGTCAGCAAAGTGTGTGCATAAAAGCAGGTGTGATGGTTAGTGCTGTCAGACTTCAGAGCATCTGAAATCATTGGGAGAAGGGTCTCTTAGCATGTTTAGGGTGACTACATTAGTTGTGGTAAAAAGACCCTCTCACTGTGGGTACCACCATTCCCTAGGCAGGGATCCTGGACCTTAAGAATGGAAAAAGCAAGCTCAACACTAACATGCATGTATTTTTACTCTCTTCCAACCGTGGATGTATGATTGACTGCTTCAAGCTCCTGGTGTCTTGACTTCTTCATCATGATGTACTGTGCCTTGAATTATGAGCTAAAATAAGTCCCCTTCCCCTTAAATTGCTCTTTTATATCACAGAAACAGGAAAGGAAACTAAGACACTGGGTGTGTCTGTAACTTCCCTTCAGGGGTCAGGGAGTTGAGGCCTGGGGAGACAGGGAGGTCCCTACAGACTAGCCCAGTTGGTGAGTTCCAGATTCAATGAGACACTGTTTCAAAGATGCAAGGTGCAGAGTGATTTAAAAAACAAAAACCAAACACTTGAGTGTTGGGTAAACACATCAGTGTTGGGCTTCCACATACCACCCACCCACACTCGGAGATAATAATGAGTTATAGTAAGTTTATAGGATGATACATGTCTTCCTTTCTTGCTAATCCTCTAATAAATTAAATGTTTTTTCTGAGACCATCTTTTTTTTTTTTTAAAGAGATTTAAAAAGAAGGAAGTTTAAACGGTTGTTTACTATACATCCCTTTAGAATCATAAAATCTTAACATTTTGTTTCAGATATTTTTTGTTTCTCTGTGTAGGCCTGGCTGTCCTGGAACTGCTCTATGGACCAGGCTGGCCTTGAACTCACAGAGATCCGTCTGTCTGTCTCTGCCTCCTGAGTGCTGGGATTAAGGGCATGTGCCACCACTGCACGACTGTTTTATTTTTAGTTATGTGCATGTGTGTTTGGGTATGTACACACTAGTGATGGTGCCCACCAAGGCTGGAGGCACTGGGTTCCCTGGCACTGGAGTTCCAGGCAGTTGTGAGCTGCCCAGTGGGAATGGGGCAGGACTGTGAAACAAACTCAGATCCTTGTACTCTTGACTGCTGAGCCCTTTCTGCAGTCTCTGATATACCCTTGTAGCCGAGAGCAGAAGGGTAGAGGCAGCATAGGGCTGATGGATCTAGCTTTACCTGTGACCAGCTCTTGGATAGCAATCTTGTTTAACTTCACACTACCTTCTCCTTTTTTTTTGGAGTGCCTTGAAGCGAATTATATAGTAAAAGTTTCAGAATCAACTGCAGAACTAAAAGTATTTACAGAATCTGTTCTGTTTTTATTGGTGTTGAGGGATTTCAGTGGATGAGAGCAAGACCTTGTTTAGTGAAGTCATCTGCATGAAGCACCTGGCATAGTGGCAGTGACAGAGAGGGCTCTTTCCGTTGTTCTGCAGTAGCTTATGCCCTCAAGAGTTTACAGTGTGTGCTCTTTTGTTGCTGTTGGGACAAGATGACACTATGTGGCCCAGGCTGCCTCCAGCTTGCCTCAGTGCTCCTGCCTCTGGGTATTGCAGACTGGAGTTACAGGTGTGCACCCCCACACTTCAACTGGCATTTGGTTATCTAAATTTTAATCAGCAAATAATAATTTCTTAAGGTCATAAAATCAGTTGCCAAAGTTATAATTTGTTTTCTTTCCCTCCCTTCCTCCCTCCCTTTCTTTTTTTTTCCTAAGGCAAGGTTTCTCTGTGTAGCCTTGGAAGTCCTGGTATTCACTTTGTAGACCAGGCTGGCCTAGATTCACCTTCCTCTGCCTCCTGAGTTCTGGAATTAAAGGTATTCACCGAAACTACCAGGCTTAATTGTTCTTTTGTTTTGTTTTGTTTTAAATTTGGTTTGGAGGAGGTTGTTTTATTTGTTTGTTTGTTGTTTTGTTTTTAGTTTTTTGAGACAAGGTCTCTCTGTATAGCCCTGGCTGCCTTGGAACTCTCTGTGTAGACCAAGCTGGCCTCCAAATCCCCCTGCTTCTGTCTCCTGAGTGCTGGAATTAAAGTAGTATGCTGCCATGCCCAGCTTTTTTTTTTTTTTTTTTTTTTTAATTTTTTTTAGATTTCTATGTTTCTGGGTGTTTTTCTGGCATGTATATCTGTGCACCATGTATGTTCAGTACCAATGGAAGGTAGACTAGGACATAGGTTTTCCTGGTACCAGAGTTACAGGTGGTTGTGAATTGCTGTGTGGGTGTTGAGAATAGAACCTTTGTCCTCTGAAGAATACTCAGTTCTCTTAACCACTGAGCCATCTCTTAGCCTCCCTCTCATCCTCCCTTCCTTCCTCCCTCCCTCTCTTTCTCCCTATCTCCCTTCCTACCTCTCTTTCTTTCTTCCCTTCCTTCTTCCCTCCCTCCTTCTCTCTCTCTCTCTCTTTCTTTCTTTTATTTCTTTCTTTCAATACAAGGTGTTATCTGGGAGGTGGTGGCACACTCCTTTAATCTCAGCACTCAGGAGGCAGAGGCAGGTGGATCTCTGAGTTGGAGGTCTGCCTGTTTTAAGTTGTGAGTTCCAGAACAGCCAAGGCTACAAAGAGAAGCCCTGTCTCAGACTCCACCACCACCACCCCACCCCACCCCGCCAAAAAATTTTTACTATGTAGTTTTGGCTGGCCTATAATTCACTGTGTAAGCTAAGCTGGCCTAAGTCTCACAGGTGCTGGAGAGATGGCTCAATGGTTAAGAGCACTGATTGGTCTTCCAGAGGTTCTGAGTTCAATTCCTAGCAACCACATGACAACTCGTAAACATCTGTAATAGAATGACAACTCGTAAACATCTGTAATAGAATCCAGTACCGTCCTTTGGTGTGCCTGAAGACAGCTACAGTGTCTTCACATAAACAAATAAATCCTAGAAAAGAAATTCTTCCAAGTGCTGGAATTAACAGTGAGTGCTGAATTAAAGGCATGCACCACCGTATCCTGCTATAATTTCTTTGATAATTTAAATTAGGTATTGTCTTAGTTAGGGTTTTATGGCTGTGAAGAGACACCATGACCAAGGCAACTCTTATAAAGACAAACATTTAATTGGGGCTGGCTTAGAGTTTCAGAGGCTTAGTCTGTTATCATCATGGTGGGAAGAATGGCAGTGTGCAGGCAGACTTGATGCTGGAGGAAAAGAGAGTTCTACATCTTGATCCAAAGGAGGAGACTGTCTTTCGCAGGCAGCCAGGAGAAGGGCTTGGAGACCTCAAGGCTCACCTTTCCTTGGACATACTTCCTCTAACAAAGCCACACTTCCTAATAGTGTCATTCCCCATGGCTAAGAGTATTCAAACCACCATAGATATAAAGAAAATTTATAGATGATTCAGCAGATAAAGCTCTGACACTTGCTGACCTGGGTTCAGTCCCTGAGAGCTATATGGAGAAAGGAGAAGGCCAACTCCTGCAGGTATCCTCTGACCTCCACAAGTGCACGGTGCCTGTGTGCCTGCACACAAGACACACACACACACACACACACACACACACACACACCCCTACACACAGATTCATGACAATAAATGTAATTTTTAAAAAAGATTTATTTATTTATTATATGTTAAGTACACTGTAGCTGTCTTCAGACACTCCAGAAGAGGGCATCAGATCTCATTACGGATGGTTTTGAGCCACCATGTGGTTGCTAGGATTTGAACTTCAGAAGAGCAGTTGGTACTCTTACCTACTGAGCCATCTCACCAGCCCCCTAAATTTAATTTTTTAAAAACCAAAACCAGGAAAACTTCTAAGTTGCCATTGGTTGATGTTGTTTTTGTTTGCTTTGTCTTATGTTTTTGGATAAGGTGTTGCTATGTTACCTAGACTGGCCTTGAACCTCTAACCCGTTCCTCAGTGTCCCAAGTGTTGGGAAAATAAGTATGTACTATTACAGCTGGCAGTTGCTCTTATACTTATTTAATCTCTTTTGTTTAAACCTGGTTAAAGGAACCAGGTTGTGTTGTGTAACCCCCACTAGTGAAATCTAACTTGTTCTGCTGCCTGTATTTTGTATAGACAGATAGTAGAGATAGAGGCCAGAATCATTTTTTTTTTTTTTTTTGGAACGACTGCTTCTTAGTGATTTGTGCATTTATTTGCATCTATAGGTACTGAGTGCCTGCTGGGTCTGTTTTTGTGATACAAACACCACTGGTGGCCACTATTGTGATTTGTGCCTTATTCTGTTTACTGGCTGTAAAGAAGACACCTAACTCTAGACAGCTATTCTTGAAGAAGACTTGTATGTGTTCTTGATTTTTCAGAAATGCTTGCACATTGACCCAGACAAAAGACCCTTCTGTGCTGACCTTCTGCGACATGACTTCTTTCAAATGGATGGATTTGCTGAGAGGTACAGTACTGGCCTGTGCTCTGCAGGCTGTGAGGACCAGGGTCAAAGGGAAGGCTCCACAGCCAGGCTGTCTTAGTCAGGGTTTCTATTCCTGCACAAACATCATGACCAAGAAGCAAGTTGGGGAGGAAAGGGTTTATTTGGCTTACATTTCCATACTGCTGTTCATCACCAAGGAAGTCAGGACTGGAACTCAAACAGGTCAGGAAGCAGGAGCTGATGTAGAGGCCATGGAGGGATGTTCTTTACTGGCTTGCCTTCCCTGGCTTGCTCAGCCTGCTCTTATAGAACCCAAGACTAACAGTCCAGAGATGGTCCCACCCACAAGGGGCCTTTCCCTCTTGATAACTAATTGAGAAAATGCCTTACAGTTGTATCTCATGGAGGCATTTCCTCAACTGAAGGTCCTTTCTCTGTGATAACTCCAGCTGTGTCAAGTTGACAAAAAATTAGCCAGTACAATTGACCCCTTGTCAACTTGACACACAAACACATCACTAGTAAGCCTCAAACTTTACATTCTTATTCATCCCGAAGATCCAAATAACTTTAAAAGTCCCACAGTCTTTACATATTCTTAAAATTTCAGTCTCTTTAAAATATCCATCTCTTTTAAAATCCAAAGTCTTTTTACAATTAAAAGTCTCTTAACTGTGGGCTCCACTAAAATAGTTTCTTCCTTCAAGAGGGAAAATATCAGGGCACAGTCACAATCAAAAGCAAAAATTAAACTCCAACTGTCCAGTGTCTGGGATCCAACTCACAATCTTCTGGGCTCCTCTAAGGGCTTGGGTAACTTCTCCAGCCATGCCCTTTTAGGCACACATGTCGTCTTCTAGGCTCCAGATGCCTGTACTCCACTGCTGCTGCTCTTGGTGGTCATCTCATGGTACTGGCATCTCCAAAACACTGCATGATCACTTTAGTACTGGGCTGTCAATTGCAACTGAGGCTGCACATTCACCAATGGCCTTCCATGGCCTCTCACAGTGTCGAGCCTCAGCTGCTCTGCATGACCCCTTCATGCCTTCAAAACCAGTACCACCTGGGTGACACTTACACATTACCAAGTCCCGCTGCAGCAGGAGTAAAACCTTGGCTATCTCAGCCTCTTTGTGCTTTCAGAAAACACTTCCCAGAAGATGTCACCTCAATGATGCTGGTCTCTTCTTAATCACTGTTAATTTCTTAGTTGCAGCTAACCAGCATCAATAGCCCCAGTAATGGAAAGATTTTGCTTTAGTAGTTCTGGTATCTTGTTAATCACAGCTGATTCTTCAGCCCCAGCTAACCAGAACCACAGAATAATCAAACTCCAAAATAGCAATGGCCCTGAAAAGAGTCTTTAATTTTCCCTCTGAAATTTCACAAGCCAGGCCTCCATCTTCTGCACTGTTCTCAACATTATCTTCCAAGCTCCTACACAACATCCCACAGAGTTCTTAATACCGAATAGATCTTCTAGCCCAAAGTTCCAAAGTCCTTCCGCAGTCCTCCCCAAAATATGGTCAGACTGTCACAGTAATACCCCACTTCTGGTACCAATTTGTCTTAGTCAGGGTTTCTATTTTTGCACAAACATCATGACCAAGAAGCAGGTTGGGGAGGAAAGGGTTTATTTGGCTTACACTTCCACATTGCTGTTCATCACCAAGGAAGTCAGGACTGGAACTCAAGCAAGTCAGGAAGCAGGAGCTGATGCAGAGGCCATGGAGGCATGTTCTTTACTGGCTTGCTTCCTCTGGCTTGCTCAGTCTGCTCTCTTATAGAACCCAAGACTAACAGCCCAGAGAAGGTCCCACTCACAAGTGGCCCTTCCCCCTTGATCACTAATTGAGAAAATGCCTTACAGTTGTATCTCATGGAGGCATTTCCTCAACTGAAGGTCCTTTCTCTGTGATAACTCCAGCTGTGTCAAGTTGACACAAAACTAGCCAGTACACAGGCTTACTTGTTATTACTCCCTTTGCAGGACATCAGCCTTCTGCATCCTATGAAATCCCCAGGTGGTTCCTGTACCTATTAAACTGGAACTGCTGGATTTCATGAAACAGACTCTTTTCTGTCTTCATGTGGTGACACCGAGCGTTAATTCAGGTCACTGAACTCTGTGGTGTTGCTGCAACTGTGCAGTTGCCATTTCCTGTTGCTGCCAGACTCATGCTACACCAGGTCCAGTGGTCTTGCTGCTACTGTGCTAAGTCCTTGATATATCAGTCTTGTGGGTGCTAGTACTGCCTCAGTGTCTGTGGGTGCTTCTCCAAGTATCTATATCTATATCTATATCTATATCTATATCTATATCTATATCTATATCTATATCTATATCTATATCTATATCTATATCTATCTGTCTGTCTGTCTATTTATGTGTTTCCATGTGTGGCTGGATTTGTGTATGTGCACATAAATAAAGGTACTCTTGGAGGTCACAGGAGGGCAGAAGATGTGAAGCTGGTGTTAGAGGCAATGGTAAGCTTCCTGACATTGATGCTGGGAACCAAACTCAGAAGTTCTACAAGAGCAGCATGGGTTCTTAACTGCTGAGCTATCTCACCTGTCCTAAAGCTTTGCCATTTTGCATATCTCTTTAAAAATCTAGTTTAATAACACTACATCTGGATTCTTACATTTGCTTTTATATTAATTTGTGAACTATGTATGTTAGTTTTGTTTGAAGAAACAAATGTGTGTGTATTTTTAATAGTCTTTTGAGGTAACTTAGTATTCTTTGATTCTATGTCAAACTTAGATAGTATACCAGAACTTGGCAGTTGCAATTCCCTCCTTCTATCTTTTTGTCCTCTGTTCTTCTTTCCCTTCCTTGTTTTTATTTTTCATTATTCAAGGCAGTGTCTTGCATTGTACTTCGTCTGGTCTGAAACTCACTACATAGCCTCTGCCTTGGCTTCTCCTGCCTTGGCCTGATGAGTGCTGGGATTGACAGGTGGATGATGCCCTGCTTAGCTGTAGTATTCCTTAACTTAAAGTTTATTTTATTTTTATTTATATTGATTTGTGTGTGTATGTGTGTGTGTCGTGTATCTGCCTGTCTGTCATATGTGTGTGCTCACAGGGGCTGGAAGATTGTATTAGATGCTGTGGAGCTGAAGGCTTAGGCAGTTGTTCTGCCTGAGGCGGTTGCTGGGAATCTGGTGTGGGCCTCTGGAAAGCAGCAAGTGCTCGCTCGGAACTGCTGAGTCCTCCCTCCAGTCCCCTCGGAACTGCTGAGTCCTCCCTCCATTCCCCTCTGATAGTTTCTAAATGGCCGGCTCAGTGTGGAATTTAAACCATGGCAATGAACTTTGCTGTCTCTCTTGCATTAAATCTATTTTTGTCTGATCTTCTGACCTGATGTTTTGTCTGCATGCTTTTATGCTATATTCTCACCATTTGAAGCATATTGGTAATGTTGAATTATGCGGACCTTAAAAATGTAGGTATGTTTCTTTATATAATATTAAAAAAGTATACTTCATTTTACTAGAAAACTTTAGAATTATTGAAAGACCACTAAGATCCCAAGTTAACTGAATTGTAATTTTTCACATGGAAATTTGAATTTTATTGTTTACAGAACTATTTTCAGTTGATTTCCTTGCAGTGAGTAGCTCACCTTGTTCATTTTCAAAGCAGAATATTTGCCACATTCCCATCTGAATAAGCATGTTTTTCCTGTTAGTCATTTAAGTGAAGAATGCGTGTGGCTTGACTTGTACTTGGGTCACCATTTGAATGCTTCCTTAAGACAACCAATGCAGCCTGTGGTTCTTGTCACACAAGCTGAAGAGAGATGTTGTCCAAGGGCTTGTTTAGCTTTAGTAGAATTGACCCTTTTCTCTGCTGCACTCTGAGCATCCTTAAGTGACACTCCTCTCACGACCCCCCCACCCCAACACACAGTGAATGAGTGGGTGTGAGGCGCACAGGACTGATAGCCTGGCTTGGGGCAGTTCTTGGAGAGATGCCTGCCACAGCCTCATTCTCCATTTTGTTTCCAAGGTCCAGTGCTCACAGGCTGGTGCAGACATTCTCTTGCTGAGACTCCGGAGAGACTCCTCTGCACCCCGAAAGCCTGCAGGACAGCGTTTAGGAGCTAGTCATCTGCGATGGGATTTTTCTCGTTTTAAATAAAATGGATTAGTTTAATACTGAATTTTAAATAATTATCTTGAGTTTTTTCCTAGGTTTTTCTTTCTCATTAATTTTATTTTAATTGAGAAATATACTTTTATATAGGTTTTCTCAAGAATTGCAGTTAAAAATAGAGAAAGATGCCAGGAATAATTCTTTACCTAAAAAGTCTCAAAACAGAAAGAAAGAAAAAGATGATGCCTTAGGTGAAGAAAGAAAAACCCTTGTGGTACAGGTAAATGTTTATGCTTTAAGGTGTAAATCTGTGGATGGAAATAATGAAGATTTACATTTTTAAGATTAGATGTATTCATTTTATTTTATACATGAGTATTTAACCTGTGCATATGTGAACAACATACAGGCTTGGGACCTGTGCAGGCCAGAAGAGGGTGTTGGATCCTGTAGGACGGGAATTTCATATGGTTTGTGAGCCACCATGTGGGTGCTGGCAATCAAATCTTAGTCCTCTCCAGAGCAACAAGTGCTCTTAACCACTGAGCAGTCCAATAATGAAGATTTTAAAGTTTTCAAATACTGAGTAAACTGGTAACTGTCAACTTGGCTGCAAAAAAAAAAAAAAAAAAAAAAAACCTAAATAAACAAAAAGATAGTATCTTTCCTACAGACAATAACTTTAGAAAACATAATATATTATATTTTAAATGCTGAACAAGTACTAGAAGGTGCAGTAGTATTGCTTTGAAAATCACCTTATGTAAAATAATGACTTGAAGGATATAAGGAAATGCTGTATTCTGGGACAAGGATGAGTCATAACCATGCCCCAGGATCATAGACTTGAGTGACCCTGCATGACATGTTTTGCTATAAGATCTTTATAGCCACGGAGTGGAGAAGGTCATAAGTCAGAGCATTCACTGAACACACTGGTAGGTGTTAGGTAGGTGGGCTACGGCAGAGTGGGACATCTTGTTTGTATTACAGGTGTTATCTTAAAGCCTTTAGCTTTTAGGTTGTTAGAAGCTAGAGGTCTGTTATGCTTAACAGTACAGCCTCAGTTTACCAAGTAGTCTTGAGGAAGCTGGGTCACATACAGACTGTAGGTAGCTATGAAAAGGAGTAAGATATTCCTAGATAATTTTGGTTGTAGACCTATATCCATTGCTCTATAGTCACAGGTCTCACCTAGTCAGTCTACAAAATCTGTGGTACAGATGCAGCTCAATGAGAATTTTAGCCAGACAGTGGTGGCGCACTCCTTTAATCCCAGCACTCGGGAGGCAGAGGCAGGCGGATTTCTGAGTTAGAAGCCAGCCTGGTCTACAGAGTGAGTTCCAGGGCAGCGAGGGCTAGACAGAGAAACCCTGTCTGGAAAAAACAAAACAAGAAAAGAAAAGAAAAAGAGAATTTTAGTTCCACACACTCATCCAAGAATACTGGGCATCTCTGTCCATATACATGCATAAACATACATGTATATACACATGCTCACACATATGCACACACAGGTGCATACACACACATCACATGCACACACACACATACACTGGGGAGCAAATACATGCAACTTAGTCTGCTTTTCTTCCTTAATAATAGAAAATACAGATATTACTTTTAGAATTTTGGTAACATTTTAAACTTGTGATTCTGACATTTAGTGAAACATTTACTTTCCTGCTAAGTTATGCAGGATCTGTTCTTGATTCTGTTTCCACACTGTCAAGTTAACCAAAGGAAGAGTTTTCAGTTTGATGTTTGCTGACTCTGAATATGTAAGAACAAAAGCAGCAGTCTCTCTGTATTCCTCTTCTATTTTACTCCCCAACTGAAACATATACTCATGGACACAGACAGATCTACTGTCTGTCTGTTTGTCTTCTGTCTGTCTATCATCTATCAAGTTGGTATTCATCACATACAGTCTTCTTGTATTTTCACAATAACTATTTGAATAAGAATCTTGGTTTAACTGTAATTCCATAGGTAGAATAGGGATGTGAATTTTATTGTCAGATCATTAACTTGTCAACGTCTTTATTAATGTCAGGATACCAATGCTGACCCCAAAATTAAGGATTCAAAAGTGTTTAAAGTAAAGGGGTCAAAAATTGATGTTGAGAAAACGGAAAAAGGAAGTAGAGTTTCAAATGCCAACTGTCTCCATGACAACGGGACAAACCACAAAGGCTTGGCTTCCACCAGCCTCAGAGACTGCAGCAATGTCAACATTGATCACTCAAGGAACCCAGGCACAGCGATTCCTCCCCTCACACACAATCTTTCTGCAGTTGCTCCTGGTATTAATGCTGGAATGGGGACTATTCCTGGAGTTCAGAATTACAGGTAAGGATGGGAAATGAATCAAAAAATGCTTGTTAACTTGTTCACATTGTTTTACTGTCAAAATTCTGGATGCAATTTCAACTTACAAAATAGCTCTTTAAATATTTTTGACCTTTATGATGAGAATTTATTAGAATTTCCCAAAAAAGAAAAAGAAAAAAGAAAGAATGCATTTACCTGAGTTCTAGGTAAGTATTTTACTGTTGTTTACAATGAAGAGAAGCTATAGCAATTTAGTTTAATACCATGAAAGGCTGTCATTAATAAAAGGAATAATTTGTTGTCAGCATCTGCTGCTGTGTGGAATGGTGGTGAGCACTGAGTGGCACACAGAGGCTCCTTTGGGCATTTTCCTGAAAGAAGCAGCTATAGGAAGCCCAAGTGATGTGCTGAATGGTGGAATGTCGCTCGCACCAGATTCCTGTGTATTGTGGACTTGAGATTAGACATTAAGTTCTGATTAAACTGCATATCATTTAGCATAATGTCATTGATTTGTGTTTGAAAATAATTATTGATGATTCTAACTTAAAATTTTTGTTACAGAGTGGACGAGAAAACAAAGAAATACTGTAATCCATTTGTTAAACCAAATCAGCCTCCTCCAGCAGGGATTTATAATATGAATGTGAGCACATCCGTAAGTAACTGTTCTCTGCTGCAAAAGAGCAAGCACGGGTCACATCTAGACCTGTGCTGCTCATAAGCACGGGAGTGAATGGTTAAGTTTTACTTGGCACCATTGACTGAAACCTGAGTTATGCAGTGCTGTCCTCACTTGTCAGAGTCTAATTCAAAATTCCCAATGTCTACATACATTTTCTCAGTCCGGTCGGAAGATTCTCTCACGGTGCCATCTCACTTAGTTTGGCAGCATAGTGAATGTTCTTACCCTCATACTTGCAGTTCAGTTCTTGTTAAAGAGTAAATGAGAAGATACCATGTCTCACTAACTTACTAGAGTTTTGGTGAAAATATTTTGCATAATCACTTAAACATTTATGATCGCTCTGTTGTATATAAAACACAAATTGGATCAATTCAGTCTTTGTGGAGCTCATGGTCTCATAGATGAGCAAGGTAAAGACACAATGGCTTATTGACTCTGAGAGGCATATGTGTGGTTCACAGATAGCAGGCTGGTCCAAGACCACATCACGCAGTCACCTCTTATCCTGACCAAAACTCTCCCTTGGCCTCTGTTCTCTGTGGAAGGGCCAGAATCCTGATAGGTATTAAATCCCTGCATGAGTTAAGTCCCCAACCCTGTATTCCAGCTCTGTTTTCCTCAGTCTGTTCCAACTGTAGATTCCCTTTTGACTTCTGTGTGATGGTCAGATATACCCCTCCCTGCCTTTGGGCTTTTATGCTTACTGTCTGTCCTGCTTTAGAACATTCTCCCCCTAGACAAACCAGCACATGTTTTGTGTCCTCTTTAGTCCATAAGAAACCTTGAGGTCTTCTTTGAAATTGAACTCATTTGAATATGGCACCTCATCCTCCACTGCTATCTAAACCCACTCCTTACCTTGTTTTCTAGCAGTGTATACAACTGATATCCTCTGTAAGTGATACATAGTTTGCCTTCCAGCAATGGGAAGTAACTTCCAGCTCAGAAGTCTGTGCTTTTGTTTGTCTTGCTGAGCCATCCCATCATATACAGTAATGCTTATTCAGACTGTTCAAGCTGCTGGAGAGGGTCTGGAAGCATAAATGTCAGAAGCTGGGTACCAAGAATCTAAAGGGACAGTAAACCTGGTGGTTGGCTAATGCGTCTGAAGACCAACAGGTCACAGTTACAGTAAAGAACATCCACTGTTGCTGAAAACCCCACGCGGTGGTCTAATGCTGACCCTCTGGCATGAAGAGCCAAGATGTCATGTCATCTTCAGCTGCCTATTGCTTGTTGTGTCTTCTACTGAAGATTGGCTAAGGGGAGAAAAGAAACTAGAGAACAGATTGTTAGCAAGTTTGATAAATTTGATAAAATAATGGGCTGAAACCGTTTTCTGTATCAGTAATGTCATTAAAGTTTTATTATCCCAGCCCTTGAAATGACGCGTGAGCATAGTAGTTACAGATGAAAGCCTAGCTCACCTTAAAACTAATGTATGTATGTCAATCATTCTGGTGATCAGGTCTCAGGTGAAAAGTACCTCCTGCAGGCAAACAAGAAAAGGAAGGAATATCCCAAAGCAGACGTGCGATTGCCTGAACTAAACTATAACCATCTTCCTGAACTGAGAGCTTTAGAAGGCATAGGTACGTTTGTGTGCTTCTACTTTCATCCCTTTGTTTATATTGCTAGATTGTAAATTAAGTAAATTAACAATTCACTCATGTATACTAAGTACTTACAAATGTGAAAAACAGTTCCTAATTTTTTTCATTATGTTTTTGATTCTTTTCATCTAGCTCGAAATTCTAGGCTAATAAAGAAAGAGAATAAATGCCTTTCAGAATCTCGAATTCCCTCTCTGGCTGCCATTGACCTGCACGCGTCCAGTGTTGCATCACACCAGGTATGGAGATGTTCTTCACAGGTGCAGCTCAGGTGCAGAGATACTCTTCACAGGTGCAGCTCAGGTGCAGAGATACTTTTCACAGGTGCAGCTCAGGTGCAGAGATATTCTTCACAGGTGCAGCTCAGGTGCAGAGATACTCTTCACAGGTGCAGCTCAGGTGCAGAGATATTCTTCACAGGTGCAGAGATACTCTTTACAGGTGCAGCTCAGGTGCAGAGATACTCTTCACAGGTGCAGCTCAGGTGCAGAGATATTCTTCACAGGTGCAGAGATACTCTTTTTTTTAATTAATTAATTTATTTATTATATGTAAGTACACTGTAGCTGTCTTCAGACGCACCAGAAGAGGGCATCAGATCTCATTATGGGTGGTTGTGAGCCACCTTGTGGTTGCTGGGATTTGAACTTCGGACCTTTGGAAGAGCAGTCGGGTGCTCTTACCCACTGAGCCATCTCACCAGCCCTGCAGAGATATTCTTCACAGGTGCAGAGATACTCTTCACAGGTGCAGCTCAGATGCAGAGATACTCTTCACAGGTGCAGCTCAGGTGCAGAGATATTCTTCACAGGTGTAGCTCAGGTCTCACACAGATTTGATGTGCTTCAGGGGGAATGTGCTCTTAGGAATTTGGTAAGTCTCATATGGGATCAGTTTTGTTTGTAAGTTCATTATGCATAGAACTTTATTACACACATTTATCATTAAACTGCTGACCTGATATAATCCATTCTTTAGTTTTAGCTTTTGAGATGGGGCCTTTATCTTTAAAATTTTTATAAACTTTATTATAAAAACTTGCAAATAAATAAAAACATCACATACCAAAATTAACCATATCAAAAGTCTGTATAACTTAGTGAAGTTCTAAACAGTTAGAATTAACATTCAGAATGGAAGCTGTGGAGTGTAACACAAAATTTTATACTGAAGTATTGAATATAGTTCATGTACCTATCTACTATCCAAACAAACAAAATGATGATAGAATTAGAACTAGAAGAACAGTCAGCTGTGCATCCTGTCTTAGCTCGTGCCCATAGCCTGCACTCAGCCTTTCTTCTTCTCTTTCCTTCATGTTGTATATATTGGCATTTACATGTGTTTATATGTACACGTGAACTTTTGGATAGACTTTGCATATGAGAGAGAACATGTTTCTTTCTTTTTTTTTTTTTTTTTTGGTTTTTCGAGACAGGGTTTCTCTGTATAGCCCTGGCTATACTCACTCTGTAGGCCAGGCTGGCCTCGAACTCAGAAATCTGCCTGCCTCTGCCTCCCGAGACGTGCGCCACCACTGCCTGGCTTTTTTTTTTGACATGTTTCTTTTTAAGCTTGTGTGGTTTCATTTAATATTACACATTCCAGGTCCATTCATCCTTTTGCAAATTATACAACTTGATTTTTCTTTAGAGCTGGGCAATGTTACATAAACACACACACACACACACACCCCACATTCACAGACAGCCAGACTGATTCTAGTGTTTTACTTTAGTGAATAAAGCAGCAGAAAACATGGTGTGCAAGATCTCTATAGTAGGGTGTGGATATTCAGGAGGAGATGCAGGGCCATATGGTTCCACTTCTAATTGTTTAAAAAATCACCAAACTCATTTTCGCAATGGCTGTAGTAGTTTTCAGTGAATAAGGATTCCTTTCTCGTCACATCTTCTCCAACATTTTTTAAAAAACATTTATTATATATATATGTGTGTGTGTGTGTGTGTATATATATGTATATCTATATATACATATATATGTGTGTGTATATATATATATGCACATTGTAGCTGTTTTTGCTGGGAAATTGAACTCAGGACCTCTAGAAGGGCAGTTGTTGCTCTTAATCGCTGAGCCATCTCTCCAGTCCCCTTCTCCAACATTTGTTGTCAGATTTGTCGATGATGGCCATCCTAACCAGCACGAGATGGTATTTCAAAGCAGTTTTAATTTGTATTTTTTTGATAGCTAGGGATATCAAACACTTTGACAAATAGTTATTGGCCATTTGTATTTCTTTTTTCAGAAGCTGTAGAGCTCGTTTCATTTGCCTATATGTGTAAGTTGACTGTCAGCTTTATTTCCTTGACATTTAATTTTTGTAATTCTTTGTGAATTCTGGATGCTAGCCTCTTGTCTGAAGTGTGGATCCTTCTCTCCTACTCTGTGGCCTGTCTGTTAGCTCTGCTGACTGTTCCCTTTGCTGGTTAGAAGTGTACTTTCTCACACTCCCGGCTCCTGCTACTGGGGTTAGTTAGTCCCTGTGCTGTGGATGTTCTATTTGAAACAGTCTGGCCTACCCAGATATTTTGAAGGGTATCCCTTATGCTTTTTTTTCTAAGTTTCAGACTTTAAATTAAGGTCTTTGGTTCATTTTGAATTGAGTTTGCTGCAATGTGAAAGATATAAAGCTAATTTAATTCTTCTGCCTTAGGAATCGATTTTGCCAGCACCATTTGTTGGATAGGCATTTTCCCAAAGGAGTTTTTGTCTACTTTGTCAAAAATTAAGTGGACATAGCTCTGCCATTTTATTTTGGGTCCCTCATATTTGGCCCACCTGTCTGCTCTTTTCCAGTACCTGTTGGCTTTATTGCTGCAGTAGAGCATATGTTTTGGTGCTGTGATCTCCAGTATTTCTCGTCTCCTTAGTACGTAGCCTATCCATGCTCTTCTGTGGCTTCATAGACATTCCTGTATTGCTTCCTCTCACTTTAATTCTGTATATTAATTTTGGTAGTATAGACATTTTCACAGTATTAATTCTATCCAGGAATATTTCTAGTATCTTCTGTGATTTTTTTTTTCAGTATCTTGAAATTTCAATCATAGAGGTCTTTTACTTTTTCGGTTAGGTATGTTCCTAAATACTTACTTTTGGCAGGAGTTATTTTGGATGGAATATTTTTTCTAATTTCTTTCTTGGGCAGTAACTGTTGGTGTAAATGAGAGCTACTTCCGTTTGTGTTGATTTGTATGCTGGCACTTGATGGCAGTGTTTATTATGACTGAGGATTTCCTAGTAGACTCACTAGGTCTTTTAAGTAAAGAATCTTGTTATCTGCCCATAGCAATGGTTTGACTTTTTCCCTTTATGTCTTTATCTGGTCTTACTGCTCTAGCCAAGAGTTTGGGCACTGTATCTAATAAGAGAGAGAAGATTGGAAATCCTTGATCCTGATTTTAGAGGAATGCTCTGAGTTTTTCTTCATTTGTTAGAATGGTGTGGTAGTTTGACTAAGAATGGCCAACACAGGCTCATATATTTGAATGCAATATTAGGAAGTGTGGCCTTGGTAGAGTAGGTTTGGCCTTGTTTGAGGAAATGTGTCACTGGGGATGGGCTTTGAGATTTCAAAAGCCCAAGCCAGGCCCAGTGGCTCTCTCTCTCCTGCTGCCCGTGGATCCAGAAATAGAACTCCTCCATCACGGTGTCTGCCTGTGTGTCACCATGCTTCCCACCATGCTGATAATAGACTAAGCCTCCAAAACTGTAAGTGAGCCTTAATTGTTTCCTTTGTAGGAGTTGCCATGGTCACGGCTTGTTGTATGAAACATTTATTTCTGAAGTCTCCAGAATTTTTATCATGAGCTTCGTCAAATAGCTTTTGAGCTTCAACTGAAATATGATTTTTGTCTCTGGAGTTTCTGTATGTTGAATCAACCTTGATTTTGGTATTAAACCTACTTAGTCATAATATCTAATCTCCTTTTTCCGCCTCTTTCTTTTCAGCTTTGTTTGTTTGTTTGTTTTGTTTTGTTTTGTTTTTGTTTTTGGTGAGAAAAGGTCTCTTCTGTCCTGGAACTTGCTAATGTAGATCAGGCTAGCCTTGAACTCACAGAGATCTACCAGTTTCTGCCTCCTGAATGTTAATTTAAAGGTCTGCACCACCATGCCTGGTGATATATAATCTTCTAAATGTGCTCCTAAATTCAGTTTGCAAGTATTTTCTTGATGATGTTTGCATCTATGTTCACCGAGGAAGTAGGTCTGTAGTCCTCCAGTTCTATTTTATGGAACAAGTTAAGAATTGATCTGGGACTTCTTGGAAGCTTGATAGACATTAGCAGTGATTCCACCTGGTCCTGGGCTTGTCTTCACGGAGAGCTTTTAGAAACAGCTTCGATCTTGTTGCTGTAATGGGTTGGCTTGTGTTCTATATTCAGGGATTAATTTTGGTATATGATATGCTTTTGGAATTCTTGTATTTCCTCCAGGTTATCCAGCTTTTCAGAGTCCAGGTTTGCATTGTAATTTGAGTGATGCTCTGAGCTTTCCTGGAGCCAGTGTAATGGCACCCTTTGGTATCTAATTTTACTAATTTTTATTTTCTCTCCCTTCTTTGTCAGATCAGCTAAGGGTTTGTTTATGTCCTTAACTTTTTCACAGAGCCAACTCTTGGGTTGGGTTTGTGTTTTATCCTTTTAACATCAGTGCCACTGATTTCTCCCGGATCGTCGTTTGTTCTTGCACTGTGCTCTGTTCAGGACCAGCTGCTTGTTTCCTGAGAGCCTCAGGTGCATCACTCGTTGTTTTATTTGATATCTGTCTCTCAGGTTTTTAAATAACGAATCCTTCTCACAATAAGCTCTCCTCTGTAAACTGCCTTGGCTGTGCCCCAGAAATGCTAATGGTAGGTGACTTAATTATCAGTTATCTCCTGAGAGTTTAAAATCGCTTGACTGCTTTCTTACATGCCATATTATCCATTCAGAAGTGTGTTGTTTAATTTCCAAGCATTTTTTTGTGTTTTCTGTAGTTTCTCTTACCATTGATTTCTAGTTATGGCATTATGGTGTGGTAGGAGATAAGTAATTTTCTCTTTTTGTTGTTTATTTTGTTGAGACTTGACTTGTGTCCTTTGGTGTGATCAGTTTCAGAGAACTTTCCATGTACTACTGTTGGGTGGAACATGTACTATTTTGTTAAGTCCAGTTCATCCACAGTATATTTTAGCTCTAAAATGTCTTTACTTATTTTCAGTTTGGAAGACCTATTTAAGTTTGAGAGTAGAATATTGAAATACTCTACTCTCATTATATCAGGGCTTATGTGGCTATTTATGTCCTTAGTGTTTGTTTTATGAAATTAAGTAGTCTAATATAGAGAGCATAAAGATTTACTATTGTTTTATATTTTGATGAATTGTTTTTTTAATAGGTAGTGTCCCTTTTATCTTTTTCACTTAGCTTTGGTTTGAAATTCACTTCGTATGATATAAGAATAGCTATGCTGGCTTGTTTTCATTTTACTTTTGCTTGGTTGTTTTCTATCCTTTGATATTAAGTCCTTGGGTATGTGTGTTGGTTAAGTGTGTTTTTTTGGAGACAGCATGTAGATAGCTCTTGTTTCCCCCCGCCCCCCTAGTCCCTTAGTTTGTATCATTTTAGTGGTGAGCTGAGGCTCTTCACACTTAAAATGTTATGGGAAGGGGTTTTCTATTTCCTGTGAATGTACTAGGTGATGCTCTGTTTTGCTGGATTAGCTTGGTTGCTGCACTGGAAACGGTCGTTTCTGTCCTCAGTCTAGTTTGTTTATCTATAGTTAGGCTATGCTTTGTCTCTCTCCTTGTCAAGTCCCACTGAGAATCTTCTGCACTGCTGATGTGACTTTCATGAACTGCCTTGCCTGGGTTTCTTCCTTTGAAACATCTTTATGTCCCCATGAGTATTGGAAAACAGTTTGCAGGGCATAGTGTTCTCAGCTCATAGTTGTTTTCTTTCTTTCTTTCTTTCTTTCTTTCTTTCTTTCTTTCTTTCTTTCTTTCTTTCTTTCTTTCTTTCTTTCTTTCTTTTTCTGGCTTTTCGAGACAGGGTTTCTCTGTATAGCCCAGGCTGTCCTGGAACTCACTTTGTAGACCAGGCTGGCCTCGAACTTAGAAATCCATCTGCCTCTGCCTCCCGAGTGCTGGGATTAAAGGCGTGTGCCACCACGCCCAGCTAGTTTTTTACTTTCAAAGCTGGAGATATTCCATATTCCAGTGGCTCTTCTGGTTGCTAGGATAATCCCGCTATTTCTGCCTTTGTCTCTGAGTTGACATTTTCTTGTGCTGCTTTTCAGATTATTTCTTCACCTTATATTTTGACATCCTCACTGTACTACGTCATGGCAAGTGTCCTCTTTGGATATGTCTGTCTGGAGTTGTATATGCCTCTTGTGTCTGGAAGCCTGTTTCTTTCTGTAAACGTGGGACGTTCTCTGTGATAATTCCTTTCCTTTCCTTTCCTTCTTCTTTTTTGTGTAGTAGCCACTCTTCCCCACCCGCTTCACGATAATGTGACTAAATAATCTATTTCATTCAATTTTACCTCTGTTCCTTCTTCTGTACTGTAAATTCTCAAGTTTCACCCGTGATTGTGTCCCAGACTTCTTGGAAGTATCAGCCATTCCTATTCTCCTTCATGTACTACCACCACCACCACCCTGAGATATATTTGTCTGTCTGTATTATCATCTCAGGGTCTGTCCATTTGTTTTCTGAGGCAGGATCTCTCACTCACCTGGAATGTACCGAGCAGGCTAGGCTGCTCAGCCAGCAAATCACATCTGTCCATGTGTCTCAGCGTCTGCAGTGCTGAGATGATGATAAGCACGTGCTGGGATGCCCAACCCTTCTCTATGTAGATTCTGGGCACTAAACTCAGCTCCTCACGCGTGTAGGAGCTTCACACCCGAGTTCCCAGTGCTCCACTCTGCTGTTAGCCCATACATCAGATCTTAGCACTCCACATGCTCCCGTACTTAGTTCAAAAATGCCCAGTTATTTTCTTAAGCCCCCGTGCCTGTTTCAGCCATTTATTTTAAGTACATTTTTCTCTACTTTGTGTAACAGTTATAATGGCTTAGGTTCCAACAGATTTTTGGTTTTGTTTTGGGATGAGTAGAAGAGATTGGTTGTAGTGGGGCCATGGCAGACCAGAGGGCCTCCTTTTTGTTTGTGGGGTTTTGTTTATTTATTTGTTTGTTTGTTTCTTTTGGGGGAACTTGGTAGCCTAGGCTGTCCTTGAACTGGAAATCCTCTCATCTCTCTAGTGCTATGATATCTGGTTCTAAAATGTCTTCTAAAACTATATTTTATTTTATATATCTGAATGTTCTGTCAGCATGTATACCATAGGCATGTCCAGTCAGAAGAGGAGCCCATGAAAGTGGACTGGAGTTACAGATGTTGTCAGCCAGTACGTGGGTGCTGGGAATTGAATCCAACAAATACTCTGAACCACTAAGCTCTCTCTCCCACCTCTCTAACAATTCTTTTAATGTATATAAACTAGGGGTGGTGTTGTATATCCATCATTCCAACACTTTGGGATTGGAAGCAGGAGGATCAAGAGTTCAAGGTTGTTCTTGGCTACATAGCAAGCTGGAGGCCAGTCCTGGCTACAATAAACTCTGTCCCCCAAACAAACAAACAAATAAGACATGTATAAGTATACAAATAGGGGCCTCTTACTTCATCCTTTTTCATGAAAGCAATTCAGCTACAAAGAGTCTTAACAAACACAGTCAGAATTCTTGTGGAGTAGGAGTTTTACAATTACTGGGCACCTGTAATGCTTGTTTATTAATTTATAGGGAGCAGGATCACCCCTGTCAGATGATTCTGAGGCTGATTTGCCTCGGATGGAACACCAACACTGAGACTCATTTTAATCCTGAACAGGGTAGGTCTGATTCCTCACACTTACAGCTGTGTAAACTCTTCATGAGACACTTTAGTGAAAACATTCTCTAGTGATTCCATGAGAACTGCTGCTGGCAAAGAAGTGGTGTATTGCTTAGAAGGTCAGGAGTGATGCCCTCCAGGGGAACATGGTTGTCTTCAGGATCAGTCTTTCCCCTGTAGGCTTGCAAAGCAAGATCCACTCAGTATTGCCCACCAGTTTCTGTCCCAGTACCAAATCTACTCTATATAAACAGTACTTGCTTCATAAGAAGTGCCCCAATCCCACTCAGACTTATTTTAATAATAATCTGCTGGAACCTTAAGCTTAACATTTCTTATTCAGTATCTCATTAATTCTATGTAGAATATGATATTGATAAAATTACATGTGCTATAACTGTGTCATTGCAATTAATTTATTAACGTCAACAAAATATTTTGAACACCTGTGGCATCAAAGCTAAATTGACTTTCAAGTGAACAAAGCTTAACTGCAAGCCTTCATTTACACAAGCCCTACGAAGGCCCCAGGAAAGGTCTCCATGATGCAATCCCTGAACTATGAACCATCAAGTCATGTGAGTTCATAGTTCTACAAGTTGTGTGCTCTATAAAATTTAGATCAGTCAATGTTTGCATAAAATGAGACAGTATGCTACACATCATTGTTTAGATTGGTAGTTATCTTAAAGATTGTCTTTAAAATATTGAAGTTTCTTAGACTACAAGCACCTGCAAGTGTTACCAACATACTCACTATGGGAAAGTAAGTGACAAAACAGTCAGCTTCCAGAAAGATCCTGGTAAAGTGTTGGTGTGCACCCTGCTTTTAGATGCTGCCAGCCCTTGAGATGACGTCCTCTTGCACGAGAGCACTGATGCCCTAGAGGAGATCTGCGGTTTGACTGTTTCCTTCTGGAAACCTATGCTTTCTAAGAAAGGCTTTGTAGAAGAAGGGAAGACAGACTTCCAAAGACTTCAAAGGAAGATTGAACAAGTGCCCCTTCACCTTTCCAACCTATGATGCTATTTCAAGATATATCCATGGAACAACAGTGACATGGTTATTGTTACATGAATGTGTATTTGATATTAGTAGATTGTGTATTTAAAGTTATCTGAGATTAAAAGTCAGTAAAAAAAGGAGAGAATCATTATAAAAGGTCATGATTTTATGCATTGAACTTTGTGTATTATCTATATAAATGTTTACAGTTGAAGAAAATGAAAAAAAGCTAGGATCTGTAAGAGCAAAGTTTCCTTTACCTTAACTCTAGGAACACACTTTAAAAGTTTGCTTCCGGGCATGAGAGTAGTGTGAGGCTGTGGTCAGCGGGTTAGACTCGCGTCTTTGTTTCCTGTCATTGCTGACTGACTTGTCTCTACAGATCTAAGATCTGTGCTATTGCAAATCTGCCAGAGAATCCTTTTGTTTCTAATGACTGTGGTGTTGGCTAGTCTTCTGTACTGAGAGATTCTAGTGCTAATGTTCTGCATGAAAGGACAAGATGGGAGTGGTGTGGGGACAGTTTTGTGGGTACACCGTTGAGTGAAGAACTTTTTCTCCTTGAGGAAAAAGGTATAAAATATAAAAATAAGAGATGGGTGCAGAGCTGCCTGGCAGTCTGTCTGGTTCTCCTGGCTAGGCCAGTTGCCACTGAGTCACTCAACCAAAGAGGCTTTTGGAGGCTTTGATGGAGTCCACTCTTGTCTCTGATAGTTTGAGGTTGATAGTGGACAAACCACAGAAGTTCCTATTGCCCTATCACCTCAGATACTTAGCCTTACCCCAAAGCCTTTTACCAAGGTGGGAAGTCATCACATGTGCTCCACATATGCTTTCTGATATATAGGTTTACAACCTTTCAGGTGGGAGGATTAGGCCATTTTGATTCCAGGGTCTTAGTGTCTGTGTTTCCAGCCATGCTCCTCATTTATCCTTTGGGAAAATAGCTGTTCAGGGGACCATATTTGTGTAGTGTTTTTGCATTAGCCAACTAATGGGATCTTTTTTCTTTTTTAAGCTGTTGACTAGAACTTAGCCTAAGAATTGAACAAGAATTCTTCATTCTGCTGAGGGATGTAAAAATGAAATCGTAAACTTGGACACTTGTAGTAGACATTCAGGATGAGGCAAAATAAAGGGTTCTAACATAAAACAAATCTGTTGGTAATAGTTGAATAAATGTTGATTTTTATTCAAAAGCTGAATTTTAAACCTCTGACCAAGGGTTTGCCTAGACTAGCAAGACTAATATGCTGATAAAACTCACTGTGTCAGTAGTAATAGGCTTTCTACTAAAATACCACTATTTATTGTTATTTTGAAAATATTGCCATCAGCTAGCAGATGGGGAGGAGACAGTACTCGAAGCTGATTGGCACCCGAAGCTAATTTAAGGGCTGTTGTCATGTAAAGGCCAACGTGAGAATATCAGCCTGACAAGGGAGGGTCTGCGTCAGCTACCTTACAATGTGTACTCTTGAGTTTGCTATCTTTGGCCTATTAAGATACTTTATGAACTTTACAATTAAGAGATTAAAAATCATTTCTTAAGTCCTTATTGATATCTGAAGATCATATTTTGTTAGACCTTGGTGAGGAACTAAAGAAGTCGATGCTGTTCAGATGAAGTCTCTAGGTACTAAGCTAACATGTTCTCTTTTATCAATGCGCAGTATTTAGTCTCTTCTTACAAGAATGTCATTTATGTAAACATGCTAATGTGAAATCAATTTATGTACTTTTGGAGACCATGGGCTTGCTGTGCCCACCTGTGTTTTAAAATGAATAAATATTGTCTAACTAAGCACGATATATGGTTTTAATTCATATTAAGAGATTATAAATAATATACATACCAGTGTATGGTATTAATAAATAAAATTGAAATCGTTTTTTCCTCTCCCTTTTTGTAAAGATTCCAGATATAGGGGTGGCAAATTAATTTTTCTTGTACGGTTGTTGCTATATGTAGACAGTATTGTAGCAAAATAACATTTTATAACAACTATCTAGCAAGAGGAGGGTTAGAGCCTGGGTTTTGTGTGTGTGTTTGGAACTTCAGGCTTCCCACTGAAGAGGGAACATGGAAACATTTTCTTAGGTGACTCTAAGTTCTGCTTGTTTGTAATCTTAGTGCCATATATGGCTGGATCTGTATTAAGCTGTTGGTTGGACTATACTGAAAAATGTGCTTGAATATTTTTAAGGCCTTCTCATGCAACCAGGGAACAGGGAAGCAGTGGCCACTGGAGTCCCATTCCAGGGTTTAGGCTTATCTAGTGAGTTCAAATAACATTCTCTGATATTGGGGTTTTTTGTTTTTTTGTTTTTTTTGAGACAGGGTTTCTCTGTATAGCTCTGGCTGTCCTGGAACTCACTTTGTAGACCAGGCTGGTCTCGAACTCAGAAATCCGCCTGCCTCTGCCTCCTGAGTGCTGGGATTAAAGGCATGCGCCATCACACCTGGCTCTCCGATATTGTTTTTGTTGAGTGTGTTTACCTCAGAAAGAAACCCTTAACTCTTCTACTTGTATAAAAAGTTATGTTCCCATATTTCTTTTTAATAGTATGATGTTTCCCCTCTTCTTAGCATCAGGCATGAAGTAACTTGAGACTGCCTTACCCCAGCTCCTCTCCTTGTAACATTAGTTTTGGACACCTGATACATTACACACTGCAAACTTTCTTCAAAACAAAAATATCATTTTACTTTGGTTTTTGTGAAAACTTGTCTCCCCCCACACCCTGCCCCATTTTGGAGCCTTCTCTGATTCTTTCATTATTTACTTTGCCACGCAAGATCATTTCTTGTAGAAGTAAGATAGATTCCAGTAACATTCTGGGAAAGCTATGTCAGCAAGATAGGATCAGGGAAATGAAAACATTGTATCTCAAGTCTCCACATTTTCCCCATCTCTACACTAGGGCGAGGCCTCCAGTCAGTGGACAAGAATATCCTAGTGTCACGGCCGTGGTGACTTTTCCTTGTCCCCCAAGATTGGGAAGCAGGGCTTATTAATGTGTTTCTCTACTAGAGTAGCAACAGGAATAGCAGCTGAAGGCCGAGATATCATCCATAGTCTCTATGTAGATAGGTTAGACAGCTTAAAGAGGTTGCTATTGATAAGAAAGCCAAGTGGTATTTGTGACATAAATTATGGTTATGATTATTGACAGCAGAAAACAATTTGTAAAACATTTATTTAGATAGATGAAGGCCCAGTGGCTACAAGTTCCGGCTGATTTCCCAGAAGACTTGTCAGCTCACAATTGTCTATAACTCTAGTTTCAGTGGATCTGATGCCCTCTTTTGGCAAAATACCCATACACATAAAACACGAAGTTTTACTAGCTTATGTGAGCTTTTGGTGTATAGACTCCTGGTATGACTTGCTTGCTTATCCACTTCTAAAGGAAGAAATGAGAAGTTTCCTTAGTCATTAAGCAAAGCTTCAGTCAATGGCTACTGTACTGATTTTCTGCTAAATTCTATTCCCTTAATTATCAGAACTAAGAGGAAATGGGATTATGCTGAGTGGGTTGTGTTAGCAGCACCATATCTGCAGAAGTGCATAGCCTTTACACTGTGGTGAAGGCGAGGGCAGATGCTGGAGGGACGGTCATGGTGGTCTCCAGAAGGCAGCATTTGAAGCTAAGAAGCTTTGCAGGAGAGTTCTGTGAGTTCAAGGTCAGCCTACATGACATGGTTTCACCATGTCCAAAAAAAAAAAAAAAAAGTATGCTTCATTTTAGTTTTGAGTAATTCTGCCAAATTTTACTTCAAAAAGACTCTAGGTAATTAGATTTTTTTTTTTACATTACATATTATTATTTTTGGTATCTTAATTTTATGTGGTGAGCTGGCGCGTAGGTGCTGGTAACCAAACCCAGGTCTAGGAGAGCAGTCAGTGCTCCTTACCACTGAACCATCTCTCCAGTCCCTAGCTAAGATTAATATATTTTCTTTATTATATAATTTATAATTTGTAATACATTATAATTTATTATATGTTAGTAAATTTTATTTCAGTTTATCTGATCTCTTTGATTTACACTTTCTTGGCTATTGCTCATGTTAGCAGTATTTTTACATCTTTAAAATCTTTTTTTTGTATGTTCAGTGGCTACTCTGTATAGCCCTGGCTGTCCTGGCTCTCACTTTGTAGACCAGGCTGGCCTTGAACTCAGAAATCCGCCTGCCTCTGCCTCCCAAGTGCTGGGATTAAAGGCGTGCACCACCACGCCTGGCCGGCTATTTAAATTCTTATAAGTTAAATATATAAAAGGCTTTGAAAACGAAGAGATCAAAGCATATTTGGTCTTGAATATTGGAGAGTTTTCTCTGTAGATATTTTTTCCTACCCCTAAAAATAAAGGGAAATGTCAAATGCAGGTAATATTTGTATATAATATGATTACATCAGATTGTTATGGGTCAAATATTAATACGGAGAAATGCAGTCTAGTCAGAAGAAAGAAAGGACAGAGCCCAATGCCTCTCTTGGGTCTTGGGCAGAAAATAGGATGAGAATAAGCACTTCTCGACTGAAGGATGATGTCACTGCTGCACTGAAGAGATGATGTCACTGCTGCAGGACTGGGCAGAAGTTACTGAAGAAGAGTTAATTACTGCAGCTGGCTCTGTCCCGGACAGCTGTATTCTGCCAAAGCATATTCCAGGAGGTGGCAGTAAAGTTCTACTCCCAGAAGCCATCTCCACCCAAGGGGGAAAGTTACAATTTGTGATGAGTTTTATACAAGTGCTAGTGTCTGTTCCCTTTTGTCCACGCATCAGAAAAAATGGTCAGTTTCTATTTTGAATTATATTTAATCACGTGTGTATGTACACGTGTGTGAGTCTGTGTGTGGGTATATACATGTGTATGTGTGTGTGTGCCTGTGGACACGAGTGGCATCAGATTCTCTTCGGTTGGAGTTAGAGGCACTGGGAACCTAACTCACTGGGCTATCTCTGCAGAACTCTTTTCAGTATGTCGATGTTTTTCATTTTCTCAGGGCACAGTGTGGTAAGGTGAAGTTAACCACCTGAGTCATGGGATGGTCCAGGGGACACTGTAATGGCATCAGAAAGAACCACCAGTGCAGGGGTGCTCCCTGGCAAGCACTGAGAGCACACTTCATCCAGGCTCAAGAGTTCTGAGTACAAGATGAAGGGTTGGCACGGTTAGGAAAGTCGATTCCTTCCCAAAATGAAGCTGCGGGGGGAGGGGGCGGTGCCTGAAGGCAGAGTGACAGGGATGCTGAACAGACCATGTGAGAGTACCAGTCTTACCAGGCTGTGAACATCTTCAGACCTGACTAGAGACATGGAAAGCAGAGGTAGAGTGTAAGTTGGTCCTTACAGTGAATGGACACTGGAAAGAGAATCCACGCTGACCACGGCTCTCTCCCTGGATTGTTAGTTTGCACAATATAGCCTCAACTTTGAAGGCAGTTAGCAAATACAGCTGTCACCTGTCCACCAAGACTCAATTTTAAAAATGCACAGCAGAAGTTTTTTTTCCATGTCCTAAAACAAAAGTCTGAAAAAACAAGACACTGATGACACCTGGATGGGGGTGTGGGGTGGAAAAGGAGGGAAGTGTCTGTAATATGGAGACTGGAGGGTTTTAAACCATGGTTAAAACATATTTCTACTACTGTGCTCCTGACAGCTACTCCTGTCCCAAGCAGAAGAGTGTCTGATCCTTTGAGTGAAGGAAAGTGCAAAAGGCATTTCCGAAGTTAAAATGTTCATTATGTGTAGACTATACAGGGAACGACTGTCTCTTGTGCACTGGCTCTTGGATGTCCTGATACTTCAGGGAGGACTCTGACACTAAGCCACACTCCTCACCTGTAGACATATATCTTGACCTGGCCTTGCAGAGGGGTTTTGCAAAGAGGATTTGACTCAGAGTTTTAAGAAATACTTGTTTTTAGTTTTTGTATATGGGTGCTGTGCCTGCACGTGTGTATGTGTGCCATATTCACACCTGGGGTCCACAGAGCCCAGAAGAGGGCGTTAGATCCCTTGAGACTGGAGCTATAGACAGTTGTTGGTTATCACACGGTGCTGGAAATTGAACCCAAGTCCTCTGTAAGAACAACAAGCCATCTCTCCAGTCCCCACCCCACCCCATTTTAAAAAAGTGATTAATGTTGCTAGGAAAAGCCTGAAAAACTTTAAAGTTGTGTGCTTATTAGACATGGGCTTCTTTGTCTCTAGCTACCATTCCAGCTTCTCCTCTAAAACCACGGAAGGGGAAACTGAATCTGCACTGAAACGGAGAAAGGTTCCTTTTAAGCCTCCTGAAGGGTTGAAAGCCCTTGCCAGCGATCCCTGACTATTTTATTTGGAAGGAATGTGTGTGTCTTCCCTTTCTCACAAAAGATGTTCTTTGTTTTCTGCGTGAAGACTTGAGACGTGGCCAGGTAATATATAAATTGATGAAAACTCTAATAGGGTTCGACGTCAAATGAATCTTTAGATTCATTTGCTTAAAAACATAATTGACTGCATTCTTATTGTGTTCGGGAGTTGTTCAAAGCTTAAAGGAGAAAAGAATGAACAAGATTGACAAAGTTCCCCTTAAATAACAAGACTATAGATGCCTGAATATGTGTGTGTGTGTGTTTGTATGAATGAATGAATGAATGAATGAATGAAATAACACTTGCTCGTAGGAGTAACAGAGAGAACACATACAAGGAGTGGAAGTTAGCCTGTGCTTGCCCATCTCAGTTGGGGTCAGGGAACTATCCAGTGGCATTCTATGGACATCACAATGGAAGCTTTCAAAGCAGGGAGTGTGGGCACATCTTAGAGCCTTAGAGAGTCCAGCTAGAGAGCAGGCCCTGAGGAGGAAGTGGGTGTGGGCTGCTGTGGCCTCCCTTCCCCCAGCCTGGAACCTGCTTGCTCAAGGGTGGAGCTACCGGCTCATTCGTCCTGCCACGCCCACTGCTGGAACCTGCCTTTGCTGCCTGGAGGCACACACGTGTTCGTCCTGCTACTGGACCCTGAGTTACTTGGCGAGATATTGGGTTCTCTCCCCCCTATTAATTAAGTTTAAATAGGCAATGCTTAACAGAGGTGATCAAATGATTTTTTTTTTTCATCCATAGATGAGTGGGCCTTTAACCTTGACTTGGGTGGACATTGACCTGATTCCTCCCGTGAGCATTATAACAACTCACATCTGTGGCTCTTGGTATCTTTTGGGGAGGGGAGGCAGAGCCTTAAGTATTTTTGGTTTTTAGCTGGAGTCAGATACCAACCTCTTTCAAATCAGGTGTGTCGCACAGGGAACTCAGAAACGGTCAAGCTGGACCTTCCCTCCGCAGTAATCTCCTGCACCAAGCGGTACCCATACTGTATTCATATGATTATGAATCAGTAGCGCAGTTCTGAGTTTATGCGCGGTCTCTATATGAGACTTGTCAACCTCAGATTTAACAAGGCCTAGACAAGAATTATGTCAGTATTAACACCATTAATTTTGGTTAAACTAGGAGCTGAAAGTCTTTCCTCTTCATCTCTGTTATTTCCAATAGCCTGAGAAACTAAGGACACCTTGCAGTAACAGCAAGGGTGAAAAGCCAGAGGCCAGCTAAGGGACTAAGCCCATCTCTATCAAAATAAGAACTAATTTCTGTAAATATATATGAAATTTCTACTTCCCTAGCTCTCCTGGTAAATCTAAATGTGGCCTCCCTTCCCCCAGCCTGGAACCTGCTTGCTCAAGGGTGGAGCTACCGGCTCATTTGTCCTGCCACGCCCACTGCTGGAACCTGCCTTTGCTGCCTGGAGGCACACACGTGTTTGTCCTGCTACTGGACCCTGAGTTACTTGGCGGGATATTGGGTTCCCTCCCCCTTCCTTTATAACTGAGTGTCTGGAAATAGTAAAATTGAGCTTTGATCAGGATTTGTCTTAGCTCCATTGTTTCTTCCGCCCCGTCTAGATTCCTCTCTTTTCAGCGAACTGCCATTCTCAGTTGAACCGTTCGTGTTGTGGACTGCGGGCAGGCCGCAACAGTTGGCGCCAGAACTGGGACCTGAAGAATGGCAGAGGGATGCTAAGAGAAACGACTGCTGTGTGGAGCTCCACAAGAAAGGAAAGGATCTTCGTATCGGAGGAGCATCGGAGCAACGGACAGGTACACATGCTAGCGCTAGCCTAAAATTTCAGTTTTGTAAAGTGTTGCTGAGGATGCGGTAGGATACGAATCAAGTTTGAATCAGTGCTGACCCAACACTGTTTCTGCTTGGGGTCAGTAGTTCGTTAATCGGAACTAGATACGGAGACAGGCGGTGTGCCGCAGCTTTTTAGAAAGCTGCTTAGGTGGAAGAAGGAAGGGTTCAAAGTCATGGATCTTTTAGATAAGATAGATAGCTGTTGTCCATGGTTCAAAGAAGAAGAAACGATAGATTGTGGAACCTGGGAGAAAGTTGGTGAGGCCCTGAATATCGCTCAGACAGATAATTTTACCCTAGGTCTCTGGGCGCTTGTAAATGATGCTATAAAAGATGCAACTTTTCCAGGGCTAAATCGCCCTCAGGCGGAGCTTGTGATATCTCAGGAGGAGTGCCTATCAGAGAAGGCCTCCTCAGAAAAAGATCTTCTTAACTCAAAAATTGATAAATGTGGAAACTCTGATGATGGACTAAATTTTAACAAAAATCACTCAGATAGAGGAATTGCACATTACCTTAATGAGAATTGGTCCTCTTGCGAATCTCCCACTTCACCTATAGTCACCACTTCGGGAGGTGCTACGCATAGGGACACACTGCTAAGCGAGTCAGAGTTTGAGATTAAGCTTCAGAGGCTGAGTCTCTTAAGATATTTCTAGTTTATATAATGATTAATGTGGTTCCTATCCTAAATAGTAAAATTTAAGATAAGATATAAAGCAATGCCTCTTTATTAAAGCGTTAAAGCTTGCTTTAATAGGTATTCATAGGTATTAATTGATATCCAAACTTCGTAATATGATAGTAATGCTTCTAATATTGATTTTAACAGTGATAAATTGTTTTAAACATAGGTTTTGCTTTCCCAAAGTTGTAGATATTATCCTAACCTTGCACAAAAACTTAAAAATTATGGTTAAAACTGCCATTGTTCCATTGACTGCAGCTTGCAGTTTGATTGCAAATTTAAGATTAATGCTCAGATTAAAAGGTATTTTACCTTTGAGTCAATACAGGGCTCTGGGCAGCCCCAGAGCGGCTTGTGGCTCTTTCTTTTGTTTTGCAAACAATGCCTAAAAAAGTTTTTCCCTGTGTTCAAAAAAATTTCTTTTTAACAGTGTTACAGATCTATTCAGATGTTTAAAATAATGCTTAAATTCAAAGATTTTTGCTTCTAGTAAACTGGTAATCACTAAAAAATTTTGCCTCTACGTATGGCTAATATAGCTTTACATTATGTAAGAAAAATGTTTATTGTTTCTGCTTCTTTACAAGAAGCCAAAAGTTTTAATCTTTCAGTATATATTGTTTCCTAAGTAGAAAGTATTTTATTAACTAATGCTTCTCAAGGGAAGTTTACCTTAAATCCTTGCTTGTCATTTTTCCAGTTTAGACTAGCTTCTAGCCTTTTAACTTTATGGCAATAGTACATCAGAGACTGTATATTCAGACTTAGTAAAGTTAGTCATTTAATAGAGTCATGATGATTTTTCACTCTTCTTCAGTGTGACCAGCCATTCTAACTCAATCTTAGACTGGTCTAATATTCAGTTCAATTATTAGAGATTCCTATATTCTAAATTACCTAGCAAAGTTAATTCAGAGCATTTCCCCCAAGGTCACCAAAGGCTCATCTTGCCTTCACCTTATTTGTCCTAAACTTTTTGCAAACTGACATTAAAGGTCAGTCTGCAGCGGAACGCCACTGGCACCCAGTTACTTCTAATTCTTATGCATTGGTAAAATGGAAGGACGCCCTGACTAATAAATAGAAGGGTCCAGATCCAGTTCTAATCTGGGGAAGAGGCTCGGTTTGTGTTTTTTCACGAGATGAAGATGAAGCACGGTGGCTACCAGAGAGATTAATTCGTCAGGTAAACACAGATTCTGTCTCTTCTCGTAAGTATCATTCTAAAGACTAAAATTCCTCTTGTGCTTAGATTTCAGCTGGGAGTGGAAGCTCTCAAAAAGAAAAACTGTTTTCCTCTGAGCCAAATCCCCTACAAGAGGCCAGATTAACTTTAGCTTTACAATTTGCATCTAAATAAAGTACCTTGACTTCTCCAAACAAAACATTTACATTGCTACACTCTCATTGTTTAGAATTCTTCCTTTTCTCAAGCAGGTCAATCTACATTCTCCAGTTCTCCGCCCCTAAGAGCAAACAGGTGGTACTGCTAATCTCCCTTTCAAGGACATCCCAGCATGTGGTTTTCAGTCTAAGATAAGATTTAGATTTACCAGGAGAGCTACGGAAGTAGAAATTTCATATATATTTACAGAGATTAGTTCTTATTTTGATAGAGATGGGCTTAGTCCCTTAGCTGGCCTCTGGCTTTTCACCCTTGCTGTTACTGCAAGGTGTCCTTAGTTTCTCAGGCTATTGGAAATAACAGAGATGAAGAGGAAAGACTTTCAGCTCCTAGTTTAACCAAAATTAATGGTGTTAATACTGACATAATTCTTGTCTAGGCCTTGTTAAATCTGAGGTTGACAAGTCTCATATAGAGACCGCGCATAAACTCAGAACTGCGCTACTGATTCATAATCATATGAATACAGTATGGGTACCGCTTGGTGCAGGAGATTACTGCGGAGGGAAGGTCCAGCTTGACCGTTTCTGAGTTCCCTGTGCGACACACCTGATTTGAAAGAGGTTGGTATCTGACTCCAGCTAAAAACCAAAAATACTTAAGGCTCTGCCTCCCCTCCCCAAAAGATACCAAGAGCCACAGATGTGAGTTGTTATAATGCTCACGGGAGGAATCAGGTCAATGTCCACCCAAGTCAAGGTTAAAGGCCCACTCATCTATGGATGAAAAAAAAAATCATTTGATCACCTCTGTTAAGCATTGCCTATTTAAACTTAATTAATAGGGGGGAGAGAGGTTGGAGACCTTGCTGTCGTAAGGGCAGGCCCTTCACTGCCTCCCACCCAAATAAAAAAGCCAACTGGCCTTGTACTAAAGAGCTGGTCTTGCCCCTTCACACTGTTTCCCCTGCCTGTCACCCAAAATTGCGGAGGATTATCAGCTCAGTGTTATTCTAAATTTGTTTAGTTAAACTCAGCCAGGGTTCCAACGCCCTACTTAAAATGCAAACAGGTAGCTACCTATTCAGCACTAATTAGCATTATAAAGTCAGAGCCTACAGCCCAGCGCTGCTATTCTGTCAGTGCTTTAAAGACAGTCTTAGCCAGATACAGTTTACCATTAGAAAAGTTAGGGAATCCCACGGAAACAGGTTTTTTCTTTAGCCCTAAGAACTCAGGCAGAACTATTGAACATAGATAATTTTTCTGCCTCAGGCCACCCCCTTTTTTATTTTTGTTTTGTTAACTAATGGGAGGAAATGTGGCCTCCCTTCCCCCAGCCTGGAACCTGCTTGCTCAAGGGTGGAGCTACCGGCTCATTTGTCCTGCCACGCCCACTGCTGGAACCTGCCTTTGCTGCCTGGAGGCACACACGTGTTTGTCCTGCTACTGGACCCTGAGTTACTTGGCGGGATATTGGGTTCCCTCCCCCTTCCTTTATAACGGAGTGTCTGGAAATAGTAAAATTGAGCTTTGATCAGGATTTGTCTTAGCTCCATTGTTTCTTCCGCCCCATCTAGATTCCTCTCTTTTCAGCGAACTGCCATTCTCAGTTGAACCGTTCGTGTTGTGGACTACGGGCAGGCCGCAACAGGCTGCAGAGCAGCAGCAGTGACAGTGTGGAGTGCTGTGAAACAGGAAGAGAGTCCAGTGTTGGAGGGACAGGGAGGAAGTGTGGGAGGGACAGGAAGGAGGTGTGGGAGGGACAGGAAGGAAGTGTGGAGGTGGTCTATGGGTCGCTGGAATTATCTCTGAGGGATCTTCTAGAATGTGTGTGATGGTTACCCTTTATAGTCACATCATTTAATTGCTGCACCTTAATCTACATGTACCCTAATATTCCAGTGTTGAAAGTGAGGGAGGCACTTTCTGCTTGACCCATGTGTCTCTGTTCATGGGGCTTTCAGCTCGTCAGATATATGAAGTATAGAGTTAGATTTAAAACTATGAGAAATGTAGTTGAGTGAGGTGGGTGCAGTGGCAAACGCCCAGAGGCAGAAGCTAAAGGAGTTCTGCGTTCCCGGCCAGCCTGGTCTACAAATCTCATGCCAGGCCCTCCAAGGCTACATAGTGAGACCCTGTCTTAAAACAAACAACAACAATAACGGAGAGAGAGAGAGAGAGAGAGAGAGAGAGAGAGAGAGAGAGAGAGAGAGAGAGAGGGCGCAAGCAAAACTCTACCACCACCATTGTAGTTCAAATCTGCCTTAGTAGGGGAAGGCATCTTTCTCCTCTCTCTCTCTCTGTCTCTCTCTCTCTCTGTCTCTCTCTCTCTCTTTCTCTCCTTCCTTCCTTCCTTTCTTTTTTTCATTCATTCATTCTTTTTGAGGCAAAGACTCACTATGTAGCTCTGGCTGGCCTGAAATTGTTATCCAGAGGCAACTGATCTGGACTCAGAGTGCCTGCCTCTACCTCCCAAGAACTTGGATAAAAGGCATGTGCCACCACACCTGTCAGGGAAGGGAGATGGTATTGGTTCACACTAAGACTATGCTAGGGGAATTCTATTTAGTCTATTCTTGCTAGCTGCTGGTCAATGGACTATTCAAATGCTTATTTGATAAACAAAAGCTACCACTATAATTAGTGTGCATATACCGATTTCCTTTATATTGTAGTAGTTTTAAAAAAAGAAAACTCCATTGATGGGTTGGCGAGATGGTCAGTGGTTAAGATTGATTGCCCTTCCAGAGGAAGTAGCTGAGGTGGTCATCAGATGACTCAAAAGGTAAGGGCCTGCCACAAGCCTGCCTGACAGCCTGAGTTGGATTCCTCCCCCCCCCCTCTCGTGTGTGTGTGTGTGTGTGTGTGTGTGTGTGTGTGTGTGTGTGTGTATGGATGGATTCAGTGTGTCACAAACCAGTTATTTAGTAGCAGACAGTCTCAGACCACACACATCCTTCCTCCAGCCTAGATGCCCATCTCTTGTTGGCCACTTGCAGCCTACAACATTTTTCTTCCTCCCTACTGAGGTGGATTCCCTTTGTGATGAAGCCAGTGTCCAGTGTGAGGCTGAGCAGTTTCCCAGGTGTAAATGTTGCTGTATTTTGACTGGGAAGGGTGCAAGCAAGAATGATTTCTGTGTGGAGATGAAGGTGGTTCCTGCCCCCTTCCCCCAGTCTGTGTCATCTTTGGCCTCTTGGCCCACAAGCAGCTCTGTTACGGTCAGAGGTTCTAAAATCTTAAAGATATTTTTTCACGTCTAGTATTCATCACCAACAGTGGAAGCTCAAATGTAACCCAAATGGGCCTAGCTGCTATTGGTGGTTATGGGTCAATATGATCTCTCACCCCCTACTTTTCCCTTTGAGAACTGTGCTTCCAGGCAAACCTCCCCTTCCCCCAATTAAAAAGTAGCTTCTCTGACATAAATGCTCACCATGTCTCACTTCAGGCAATCTAGACTACGTGTTCTCAACCTGTGGGTCATGACCCACTTGGGGGTTGTAAGACTCTGAGGAGATTTAACTACTGAGAACTCCCTGTGTGAACCACGGGAGCCAGGGATCGATGCAAAAGCAAGAGGAATTTATTGTTCCAGTGCGCTGGGGCTGTCCTGCACCTGAAGGAAAGGCAAGGACCTCCGGCTGCCTATTCTGCGAGTTTTTATACACTTTTCAGGGGCAGAATAGAGCATCAGCAACTAGGCACAACATGATTGGTGGAACAGTGTACCCTCTAAACTGTTTGGTGTTTAGGGAATGAGGTAGTAGGGGCTTCCCATATCTGCAGGCAGCCAACAGTCAGTCTGTCCTGCAGTTTTTCTGAGGAATATAATCAGCCCCTCCCTTCCAGAGGGGAGGGGTGCCTATGTGCTCCATGACCTCTCTCTTCCAGGAGGGGAGGGGCCTTCATGTTCTGGGGCCTGGTGGAATTTTCCAAAGGCCCTGAGCTGACCTCTTTAGGGTCAAATATCTAATATGTGGGTCACATTAGATATTCTGCATTTCAGATATTTGTATTATGAGTCACAACAGTAGCAAAATGACTTAGAAACAATTATGATTGGGTGTCACCACAACACAAGGCTACGCTGAAGGGTTGCAGTGTTAGGAAGGTTGAGAACCATTGGTCTGGATGTTCAGAACTCTTACAGCTAATGTGAGAATCATTAAGAGGCTGGCAGTGAGATCTGTGGGGGTGAGGTTTTATTTTTTCACTTCTCTTTAAGGCAAGGATAAATATAAGAGTAACTTTTATGTGTGTGTGTGTTTTAAAAAGATTTAAAAATTTTTTAATTATGTGTATATGTGTGTTCTTGTGTATGTGTGCACACTCGAATGCTGGAGCCTTTGAGGTCTGGAAAAGGGCATCAGATACCCTGGAAGTGGAGTTACAGGTGGTTGTGAGCAGCCTGATAAGGGTGCTAGGAAGCAAATTCAGGTCGCTGCTGTGTATGCTTAACTGCTGAGCCATCGACCCAGCCTCTCTGTGTTATCTTTAAGAATGCTTCTAGGCTCAGCGGTTAAGAGCACTGACTGCTCTTCCAGAGGTCCTGAGTTCAATTCCCAGAAACCACATGGTGGCTCACAACCATCTGTAATGGAATCCGATGCCCTCTTCTGGTGTGTCTGAATACAGCTACAGTGTATGCACATACATGAAATAAATAAATAAATCTTAAAACAAACAAACACATGAAAAAGACTTAACTGGCATTAGATTTCTATGAGTTGGAGACCAGCCTGATCTAAGAGTGAGTTCCAGGACAGCCAAAGCTGCTACACACAGAGAGACACCTTGTCTCGAAAAACAAAAAAAACAAAAACCAAACCAAAACAAAAAGAATGCTTCTAAATTATCATTTTGAAATGATGTCACAATATAGAAGAACAGCAAGAATTTCATATGGCCTTTACTTTCAGGCGTATCAATTGTAAAAACATTTTATTATCTACCCACTTAACCATCTACCTACCTACCTATTGTGCATCTATCAAGTTCATTTTTTTTTCCCTTGAATGATCTGAGATTGAATTCTTGAAATTAGGCTCTCATTCTCCATCAAATGCCCTAGAATCTCTTCTCTGAGAACATGATATTCTCTTCCAGAATTGCAAATTTAGAAACTGAACTGGTATAACAGCATTACTAAATATATTGTTCATATTCTAAGTTTGCCAGATCATTTATGGCCACCCTCCAACCCCCAGCCCTTACTGCCAGCCTTCCCATCTCAGGATCCCACACTACATTATCTGGCAAGACATGCTCGTTCATTTTCTTTAACCTTCTCCTTTCATGGGGTCAGCATTTTTGAAGATGCTAATTTTGAGCATATCCCTCCCTTTGAGTTTATTGTAGGATTAAACTGAGCTTATCTATATGGGATATAGTTAGAACTGTAGACTTACCTGGTTATTCACACCTCAAAGCCAAAAATACATGACAGAATGCTCATATCCCTCTGAAAGACCCCTTTGCTCCCAAACCAGCTTCATGTTAAAAAGAATGCACATCGGAATGCCCTGGAGAAGCTAGATCCCTAGAAGGCATTGGTGGCTGGAGACACTCCAACACAACACACTTGTCTGGAGTCACCATATTTTAGAAGCAAAATTCATGAAGCCAGAAGAATGATAGAAATGTGTTTAAGTCATAAGAGCTCAAAGGTTTGAGTGCAAGTGTGTGCTGCCTAGCATAGAGGCATCTTTACCCATTACAGGGAGTGGGGCAGTGTTATCTCACTTTACCTAAAGAAGATTCTGTCAAGCCTGGAAGAATTAGCCAGCTTTCAGCAACAAACACAGTGACTGATACACCAAACCTGCCATCCATTATTACTATGTAATCTGAGGTTTACACACCACCTAACAGGGCCTCGTAAGGGGTTAGACTTTAATTGTTAACTTGTATTTACATTTATTATTATGTGTGAGAGGTGTCCATGGAGAGGGGAGGCACAGGTGTCTCGGTGTCAGTGTGGAGGTCAGAAGATCACTGGTAACCGGTTCTCTCCACTACCTTCTATGCCCAGAACTATTAATTTTTTTAAAAAAGATTTTATTTCTTTATTTTATATATATGATGAATACACTGTTCCTGTCTTCAGACACACACCAGAAGAGGGCATCAGATTCCATTACAGATGGTTGTGAACCACCATGTGGTTGTTGGGATTTGAACTCAGAACCTCTGGAAAAGCAGTTAGTGCTCTCAACCGCTGAGCCATCTCTCCAGCCCTTAATTTTTTTGTTTTGTTTTGGTTTTTGTTTTTTACGAATCAGGGTTTCTCTGTGTAGCCCTGGCTGTCCTGGAACTCACTCTGTAGACCAGGCTGGTTAATTTTTTTTTTTTTAATAGCAAAAGTTCTAATATTTGGAAAGGAAATGCCCCAATCAAACTTAGGGTTGGTTTGAGACAGCAAGGTTCTTGGAGACTGCCAAGCACATAGGTGTGCTGTGAAGAGCCAGGGAGAGACATGAGATTAAAATCCAAATCTTTATCTTTCTTCATGTTTGTCTTTTTCTGGTTTGTTTTTCCTCCCCACCAAACAAACAGAGAATGTGTAAAGTTCATTTCAAAATATATTTTCAGGATTCAAATAGGCTTTAATTTAAGCGTCTAAATTTGAAGGAAGTATCCCTTCTTACACTACTGGCTACCATGGCTTAAGTTTTATCCTTTCCCATTTGACACGGGAAAGAAGCATGCCGGCATGACCATCTGTCTTCTTTTCCTGGATGTCCATTCCCAGAATTCTCACGCATTTGTGTTTTTCTGAGTTTTCTTTCTTTGTTTGTCACAGCAATGACAGCAGCAGCGTTTGCACATAATTCTTGAGAACAAGAAGGAGTCACTGGCCTCATGCATAGAACCCCGGTTCCCACATCATGGCAAAGTGAGTGGCACAAGCGAGAGGCAGGGTTTGCTAGAGAGGCCAAATGGACAAGGCCTTGTCTCTCACTCCCCTGAGAGCACAAGGCCCTCATCTTGAGATGCAGTCAACTAATGTCCAGGTAATTTTAAAGCCCAGTTTTTGATTCGAGCCATGTTGAAAGTTTGAAGAGAAGTATGTGTCTATGTGACAATCACAGGAGAAACAATGACGCATTTGTCTAATTAATATGAGTAAATAGTAATACTAAAAATAAGTTAGGATATGACAGGTAAAATATTTTGAGTTGGGTAGTTCCCCGTAAAATTAGAGTATTACTTAGAACCATTTTCTCTAGATGGCTTTTTGCTTTAATCTTTATAGTTTCTTTTAAAGCTCTTTGTAGATCCATCTGCTCTCTAAGATTCCCGTTGAGTACGAAGAGTGTCACTAATGGTTGCATTTGGCTCATAACGGTCTCGTTAAAATGCCCTTCACTCTAATTGCAAGTGGAGGTTGATTAATACTGCTGGTGTCCAAGTACGGATAAAAATTATTAGAACAGCCCACTAAAAGACTTTATTTGCACTAATATCCTGTGGAATAAAACCGATGCCGTTACGGCCAGATTTTGTAAGCAAAAATGTGTAATCCAAACTCTTTGTTGTTGATTAAAAAAAAGAAAGAAAAAGAAAAAAAATCTCGTCACTGTCATTGAGGGTACTTAATCTTCCAATGCAGGGATTTTAGGTTGGCGAGAGAAACAGTTTCATCACCCTTTCCAGAGGCGTCGATTCTTGGGCTTCTCAGTTCTCCCTGCTCTCCTCAGATGAGCTTCCGCTCTGGTGCTGTCTTCTAAGGAACAATCTCCAAGGGATCAGTCTACCTCGCGGCCAGTAGAAAGGCCAGAACTGGAAGCGACGGGTGTTTGGAAGGAGGAAAGGGAACCTCGGGTAGAAGCCGGGCCCCCTTGGTGGAAAAGAAAACGTGGGTGTTCTTGGGATGGGCTGGGCCCTTGTTACCAGATTCCTTGTGGTGGGCGGAGGAGTGAGTGTGAAGATCTGGCAGTCTGTAGGCTTTGCGTTATTTTGTGAGCCGCCAGGAGGGGTGACTACATCTTGTCCTGTGGAAATGAAAATGTAGGTCAGGAAATGGGCCTAGCAGCAGAAGCAAAAGACAGTTAGATCCCTCAGGGTGAGGCTTGGAGAGAGATAAGAATCAAACAGAGACATTTTAAAGTATGACTGAACTGCAGTGACTCAAGGAGATGACGTATGGACACAGCTAATGATCCACATTTCTATCTGGGGAACTGATCCAAAAGAAATAAATACATATTTATCAAAGACACTCGTAGCCTAAATAGGTTACAGTAACCTAAACAATCCAAATGCCCCCATCAATAGGAGGATGGCTAAATAAACCATAGACTTCATACAATGAAACAGTCCCCGGAATGAAAAGCAAAACCAGCCAGGACCTAGACACCCAGATGAATCCAAGCTACAATAAACAACGGAAATTAAACACAAAAAGGTGTACAGTGTTCATGAATAAGCAAAGTGGAGCTAAGGTAAGAAGTCAGAATGAGGATCAGCACAAATGTGATTTCATGGAGGAGTTAACCAAGAACTCTGTAGCAATGCTCTACACTTTGATCTCAGTACTCATTAAGTAGATTTGGATATGTGTAATATGCATACACATATGTATACCAGTATAAAATGTGGTGAAGCCGTACCTTTAAGACTTAGGGTTTTTTTGTTTCTTGGGGGGGGGGTTGTTGTTGTTGTTTTGTATATCATTTAAGACTCCGTACTGGCTGGTTTTGTGTCAACTTGGAGTTATCACAGAGAAAGGAGGTTCAGGTAAGGAAATGCCTCCTTGAGATCCAGCTGTGGGTCATTTTCTCAATTAGTGATCAAGGTGGGAGGGCCCATTATGGGTGGTATCATCTCTGGGCTAAGCAAGCCAGAAAGTAACATCCTTCCATGGCCTCTGCATCAGCTCCTGCTTCCTGACCTGCTTGAGTTCCCAGTCCTGACTTCCTTTGGTGATGAACAGCAACATGGAAGTGTAAGCTGAATAAACCCTTTCCTCCCCAACTTGCTTCTTGATCATGCTGCTTGTGCTGGAATAGAAACCCTGACTAAGAGAGACTCACTGAAATAAAACAAAATTTATTTACTATCGAGAAAATAAAAAATAAAGAAAATAGTGCCAAAGACCAGTGCACACATCTTGATTTTGAGAAGAAATTTGGATGTAGCCAAGGGTTAGTTGTTCCCGTGCATGAATTACCCAATTGAGTTGGTCTTGCAAAAGTAAGTTCTGCTGTGCAGAGTTCTGTGGCCTAGAACATATCAGTCTAGACATGAGAAGACTGAACAGATGTGAATGCTGGAAACATGAACATCCTCCAGGAAGCTGAGCGTTCTGGTGAATTGAAAACCAAAACCCAAACCCAAACCAAACCAAACCCAAGCAAGCAAGCAACCAATCAAAAACCCCTCTTCTTCTCCCAGGACAGTTGATTTGAATTTCTTGGCCACACTGGATATAATTATCTAGCTGCCAGAGACCTTAGTTCCTTTTTTTTTTTTTTTTAAGAATTTGTTTATTATATGTAAGTACATTGTAGCTGTCTTTAGACACCAGAAGAGGGTGTCATATGTCACTACAGATGGTTGTGAGCCACCATGTGGTTGCTGGGATTTGAACTCAGGACCTCCTGAAGAGCAGTCAGTGCTCTTACCCGCTGAGCCATTTCACTAGCCCCTTAGTTCCTTTTTAAACCCACAACTCTTAGATATGTCAGCTTTGAACACCTGGCTGTGGCTGATTGGGCTATTGCTAGATACTCAACACAGTCACCAGCTAGTCACTGAGGAATTAAATTCTCACTTGAGAATTACTGTGAAGACACAGTGGGAGATGTTAGTAGGAGGTGTAGGACAGTGGCTATGTGTGACTTTTTGGCCAGTTGAAATTTGATGGAGAGGTCAGCCTCCATGTAATAGTATGGTAAGCAGCCTTCTTTCCCCTCTCCCTCCCCTGCCCCCCCAAGATAGTATGTGTATGCATGTTCACATACATGTGTGCCTGTGTGGGCATGACTATGTATACACATGTGTGGAGACCAGAGATTGATGTTGGGCATCTCTATAACTTGATCTCTACTTTATTTATTGAGGCAGGACCTCTCACGGAACCCAGCACTCTCTGATTCAGCTGGTATAAATTAGTCAGGTTGTCAGTGACTGCTGGAGAGGAAGTCACTGTCTTCAGTGATGGAGCCACCAACCTATGCTCTAGTGGAGACCTTCACACCCACATCTACTTGGTTGGCCTTGGTTAAATCCGACAAAACAAGCACAAAGCAAAACCAAAACGAGACTTGAAAGTGGGATGGAGATTTGTGGGAGCACCTGAGAGGGGTTGGTAGTTGATAGTGGGAGATGGTAAAAGAAGGTAAAAGGATGGCTGTGGTTAGACCTGTATGTAGTTGTATACACTGTCATACTTGTAAGATAATCATTTTATAAGGTTGGTAATTTTCCCCACACCTATCCAGACTACTGAATATTGAAACGATATGACTGAAATTAGGTCGAGAAACATCAAATTATAGAAGATAACTAAATCCCACAATGTTCATTCTTTCTGATAAATTCCTAACTTTTGTAACATGAAAACTTTATATACTCAGAATCTAGCCACTAGGAGAGAAGTTAGCTTTGCTGGGAAGTTTCATCCTGATAGCTGGCTAATAGGTCAGGCTCAGCAAGGCCTTGAGCTCTGCCATCCAGTGAACTATCCTGCTTTATAAACATCCTGACCACCACTTGCTGCATAGGCTCATCTTGTTTCTTGATGCCCTGAAGCTGACCTCTAAATCCCATAGTGGTTGGTGCTAGAGCATGCAGAAGACTTTTCTACCAGGCTGAGGTGTTTAACTTCGTGCTGTCTTCTGGGAATCCACAAGCAGCTTCCCTCTATCACCTACCCAGGACAGTCGACGAGACCATGTTTTGATATTTTCCCAGCAAGCTAATCACATGATGATTACAGTGGGTTACTACTTACAAGTTATTACTACAAGTGTCCTCAAACGTAAGAACTGGAGCTGGAGCACTGGCGCAGTGGTTAAGAGCCCTGGCTACTCAGCCAGAGGACTCAGTGTGATTCCCAGTACACACATGGTGTCTTACAACTATCAGTCTGGTTCCAGGGGATCTAACACCCTCTTTTAGACCCCTAGGGCACCAGGCATGCAGGTGGTGTGCAGGCAAAACACTCCTACATATAAAGTGAAAATAAAGTGTGGGAGCCCTAGGACTTGGTTTGGCAGTCTGTCTCAACAAGGTCAAGACTATCTATGTGAATTGATGCTATCTGGCTTCTTCCCCTCGCTCAGCTGACTCCGCCTACCTATCTCTTTAACCTCTCTCACTTCCTGACATCATTATCTTTGTTTTCTCCTCAAACTGCCTTGAAAATACCATCTCGATTTATTTGAAGAATTCTACCTCTCTAAGTTTACCTAATGTCACATTTCAGAGTGAAAACTTGGGCAATCTCTAATAACATCTTAGGTTCTTCTTTTGTTAAAGAGGGCTGTAAGCTTTGTACCCATTCAAACAGTTAAACAGTGCTGTCCCCTCTACCCCAAAATGCTGCTTTGGCAAAAGTCCTTAATATTTTTGGGCTTAAATTTTGGCTTCCGGTGCCTAGAGTTCCTCTTGTCCTGGATCTCTCATGTAGTGCCCAAGTCAGACCTCCTTAGGGAGATCTTCCCTGCCTGGACGCCAGGTGATGGGAACTTGCAAAACTTCCATAGCAGTCTTGGCCCACCAGCATTGAACTTATGAACCATGTCCTTAGCATTCCTGAAATGCCCATCAGACCATCTTACAGACTGGCCCTACACCCAGGGCCTGTGGAAGAATTAAACCGATGGAGAGAAAGCTTCATTTCTATAACAGCATAAGTTTCTATGTTCCTACCTATTAAGGACAGTGTGAAGATTAACATGTATTTCCCACACTGACACACCAGCAAGGGCACTGTACATCAAAGCTAAGCATCCTGAAAACTTAATAAGACCAAAGTAGGTCACACATTTGAATGTTGATTAAAGAACATCTGCCAGGCAGTTGTGGTGCATGCCTTTAATCCCAGCACTTAGGAGGCAGAGGCAGGCAGATCTCTGAGTTCAAGGCCAGCCTGGTCTATAGAGTGAGTTTCAGGACAGCCAGGGCTACACAGAGAAACCCTGTCTCAAAACAAACAAACAAACAAACAAACAAACATCTGGAAAGGCAGGGCAGTGTGATATTCCAGAGGCAGGGTCCCTGCTTCTAATACTGTGACTAAGGACAGATCACCTCACCCCTGAGGGTTTTTTTTTTTTTCCTTATTTGAAAGATGTAAGAATAGTGTGGTCTAGCCAATGGGCTTATGAAATTATCCAAGATAAGATATTAATGGTTCTGGGAGATTCCCTTTGCATAGTACACATTTATTAAGTTAGCAGTTGTTATTGTTAATTGTTAAGGTTGTGAATGTTATACAAGGATTTTTAGCAGCACAAGCTTCACTTCTTAGGTTTATCTGTTTATCTTTTATATAAGATCTGTGTGCATCAAGGTAAGGGTAGGACTAAAGTACATCATAAGTCTAGGAACTCTGTGAAGATGAGGAATTATTGATTCTGTTGGTCATTGCTGGAACACTCCCTGGATGACAGTGTTATCCTTGAAGACTTGGTGTATCTCTGAATGACTAGGCAGACACTGGATGTTCTTCTCGGTGTTTTTGTGGTACTCAGCGAGAATTTAATTCCAGCCTTAGAGTGTTTTAAATAATAATTTATATTTAAAATTATAGTATTGTATAATACAAGCCAAAATATTGTTTGAAGTTTGGATATCAATCTTAAATGGGCTTATTATAGTCTAGACGTGAAATCTGTAACATACCCCCAAACTAGCTCGATTTTTAAAAAAAGAGGTAATGATGAGAAGATCTTTTTATAATTACCTGTGCTCTGTGGTTTATCTGGGCAGTCAAGAGCTGTTTTGTAGAGAGCTGTAGTGATTTTTATAGCAGCAAGCCTGGGTCTACCCACGCCATTCTTCCTTACAGAGCAAGCACCTGGAATCTTAGATTTCCCGTGCCCATTCAGACTTCAACCACAAAGAAATACCAATGCTGTGGTTAACTGACTCATAATAACTGTAACTCAATTCATTTTGTGGACACCAAGAATGATTGGCTATTTTTGTAAAATTCATCACTTGAAAGATAAAGAATTTAGAGCCCAGAAAATGTGCTTAAGCCCCCCTCCCTCCCTTCAGGATGTTCTATGTCGGGTCAGCAGTGTGCACATCCCATATCACATACTGAATTAAACGCTGTGAGGACAAAGACACAGTGCCTGCTCTGAGGATTGGAAAGAGATTAGATACAGACAGATCTGCCAGACAGGCATGGAACATACACTGGAGGTGAGGTACAGACTGCTTTGACAATCCAAAGATGTCAGAGAAAAACGATCTATTTTACAATAAAGTGCCTCCAGAAAGATTTGTAAGTGTGATATTACAGTAGCATTTAATTGCTGTTACTCGAAGCAGAATTGCAGAGAGCAGATGTGAGGCAGGAAAGGAGCAGGTGCTCTTGGAGGGTGAAGGGCACAGGGACCATGTGAGCCTTCCTGCTGGGCAGTCAGTCCCAGAGGACAAGTAGAAATGAGTGATGACCTAGAACCTGTGCTGCCAAGCTCAGAGACCAAATCTCACCTTTCTTTTTTTGTTTTGGTTTTTTTTTTGTTTTTGGAGACAGGGTTTCTCTGTGTAGCCTTGGCTGTCCTGGCACTCACTTTGTAGACCAGGCTGGCCTCGAACTCAGAAATCCGCCTGCCTCTGCCTCCCAAGTGCTGGGATTAAAGGCGTGCGCCACCACGCCCGGCAAATCTCACCTTTCAAACGACATTTTTATTTGTTTGTCTGGGGACATTGTCTTACTATGTAACCCTGGCTTTCCATTCTGAAACTTGCTACATAGACTAGGCTGGCCTTGAACTCACAGATATCTTTCAGCTTCTGCCTCTGAGTGTCAGGATCAGAGGCACACACCACTGTGTTCAGCCCTCAAAGGATAGTTTTAGATATAATTGAAATCTCTAATCTCGTTATAACCTATTTAGCCATTTCCAAAGCTTCGAGAGAACAAAACAAGAGATGTCAACAACATTTGTTCTGTGACTATATGCTCCCCATAAACTGGAAAGAAGGTGGCCTCTTTTTCAGCAGATGTCCATAACCTTGGGAATTGCTGTAGTCTGTGCAGAGGATGGGTTAGGGGATCTCTGGGTATCTAACAATAAGTTCTGATGCCTCTCTCTTTCTCCAGTCTGTCTCAAACATTGTGTGAACAACTGCAGAGAAAATGTTGGAAGATGAATGAAGTCTCACTGAACCCCTTGAATTCCCCTAGGTCAGGAATGTAAGTAAGGCGAGAGGCTCTGTCTGACACTGGATCCCTCCTCACTGAACAGCACCTAGTTCTGCATTTAAAGTCAATTACAGAAACAAATACTAGATGCAGGGCCCCCAGGTTCTCCTTCCTATTTCTTTTCTCCTATCTTCCATATCTTCCCTTGGGTAGGGACTTGAAATCCAATGTCAATGCTCAGAGCATCTGCAGGTTCAGTGGAGAGCAAAGGGGAGGCGTGCAGGGTTGGGGGGGGGATAGGGGGCAAGAATAGGAGCAGGGGAGAAATTAGCCTCAGGAAATCTGCTCACCTTGGTAGAGCCAAGACACAGCTCATCAGGTATGATTCATTAAAGCAATAAACAAAGACTCAGCCTGAACAGCTGGCTGCTGGGGATGAAAGGAGGCGGACAGTGCTGTAATTCCACATTAACACTGTTAGCTCCATAACCAGTAACTGTAGTAACAACAGTAACGTTGATGCAGTGCTTTTAATGTGAGGCTTTTGCATATAGCTCAGTTGTCCTCTCCAGCCCCACAACAATGCATAATCATATATAATGCTCAAGTATACCCTAAAATCACAGAGGTAACACTAAGACTGGGATCCAGGTCTTCAGGTGAGCCACCCCAGCCTTTCATTTCATTCACACAGGCTGATGGTAGCAAAGAAACATTTCCAACGTATGGAAATCTGTAACCATGGAAGACACCTTTGTTTTCCCGTATGGTATTATTTATCTAACCCACACACAGTAGGTAAAAACTCAGACTCTTACCTTCTGCTGTAGTTACCACCAACCAGCTGACCAGTAACCAGGAGACATGGAAAGCTGGAGCCATGGCTTCTGTCCTGAGCACTCACTGCTCTGGGCCCCAGGCTGCTTTAAAGGAGAGTGAGTGAGTTGGCAGCAACCTGAGTCAGGCAATTTGCATTTGCATAGTGGACCACAACCACCGGGACCTGTGGTGGGAGAGTAAGAAACTCTCAAGGAAATACCAGACAGTCTTTGTCAACCTAAAGCTTCTGGTAATGCCAGGCAGGCGTCACGCACCTCTCCTTCGCTCTGGACTGAAGGAAGCCACCTTACCTTCACTGTCCTGCCAGTTCCAAACACTCCCCACCTCAGTGCCTTCTCTTTCCTTGTAACCATGGCTCTCCAGCTGCAAGGGAAGGTATTTTGGTTTCTTTTCTACTGCTATGACAAAACACTATGACCTGACCAAGGCAGCTTATAGAACAGGGGTTCTCACCCTTCTAATGCTGCAACCCTTTAATACAGCTCCTCATGTTGTGGTAACTCCCCCTTTCCCCAACCATAACTTTATTGCATTGCTACTTCATAACTAATTTTGCCACTATTGTGAATCCTAATGTAAATATCTGATATGCAGGATATCTGATATGCGACCCCCATGAAAGGGTCTTTTATCCCCTAAAGGGGTCGTAACCCATGGGGTCGAGAGCCACTTTTATAAAAGAGTTCATTTGGGCTGACAGTTTCAGATGCTGAGCCCATGGCCACCATAGTGGGGAATCATGGCAGCAGACAGGCAGGCATGGTGCTGGAGCAGTATCTGAGAACTTATATCTTATCCACAGGCCTGAGACAGAGAGAGACCTAATGTGAAGTGGTATGGGTTTTTGAAGCTTCAAAGTCTACCCCTATGCCTCCTAATTCTTCCCAAATAGTTCCACCAACTTCAGATCAAGCATTCAAATGCATGAGCCTATTAGAGCCATTTTCATTCAAACTCCCCACAGAAAAGAACTCCTTTAGCTCCTCACCACATAGCTTGACTTCCTGGAGCAAATCATGAGGGAAGAGGAGATTTCCTGATCCAGGTGTTTGAAGAAGCTGCTGTTAGATTCTGACCCAAGTGTATGGTTCTTCTCTGCCCTATGTCTGCCCATGAGGGAAGGGCCTTGGTTAGAAAAGTGTCTTTCCTTGTGGCCATTATGGTCATTGTTTAAACAAAAATGAAGAAACTTGGAGCATAACTTAATAAGTCTACTTTCTAGACTTAGATAACTTAATAAGTCTACTTTCTAGACTTTCTTCTGAGTCACCAACTTGCTTGTAAGATGAACATGTGCCTTGGTCACTGTTATAGTGCTGGGAAGACACGCCAAGACTAAGGCAACTCTTACAGAGAAAGCATTAATGGGGGCTGGCTTACAGTATTAGAGGGTTATTCCATCATCATCGTCATGACAGGAAGCCTGTCCTTGTGCAGGTAGACACTGGGGCAGTACCTGAGAACCACATACTGATCTGTAAGCAGAGATGTCTGGGCTCCACATGGGCTTCTGAAACCTCAAAGCCCACCCCCAGTGACACACTTCCTCCAACAAGGCCACACCTCCTAATCCCTTTAATCCTTTTAAATAGTGCTACTCCCTGGTGACTATTCACATTCATGAGCATATGGAGGCCGTTCTTATTCAAACCACCACAGCCTGACACACTGGTGCTTGGCTGGTCTCCCAAGAGGATTCTTTCAGTTGTGAGAGTAACAGGAAGTGGTCACAAGAATTAAGAGGCTGGTTCTCGTTAGAAAAAAGAAAAAGGAAAAACCCCAAACTTTCTAATATCATTTTCTTTTCTCACTTGCCATTTGATTATCTGTTTTAGCCAGCATGGTGACACTAGTCAATTATTGCAGGTATTTCAGAGGCTGATGTGGAAGGAAGGCTTGACCTATGAATTCTAAACTAGCCTAGTGAGTCAGATGCTGTCTCAAAAAAAAAATTGTATTTTTTATCAGTTTGGAGGCATGATCTTTGACATGGCATTTGTATTAGTTGGCGTTCTGTCACCATGATGAGATACTTGAAAATCAATTTATAAGGTAGAAAGATTTATTTTGGCTCATAGTTTAAAAGTTCTTGTCCTTGGCCAGCTATTTCTGCTGCTTTTGGACTGTGGTGAAAACATTATTGTAGGGGCACAGGCTACTCATCTCATGGTGACCAGGAAGCTGAGGGGGAGGGCTAAGGGTCCCAGTAGTCCCTTTAAGGGTGCCATCCTCAATGACCTAACTTCCATTCACTAGTCTTCATCTGGTAGAGCTTCTACCACCTGCCAGTGGTGCTCCAGGCTGGAGACCAAGGCTTTTTAACACATGGGCATTTAAGGACTGTACTGGCTAGTTTTGTGTCAACTTGACACAAGCTGGAGTTATCACAGAGAAAGGAGCTTCAGTTGAGGAAATGCCTCCATGAGATCCAGCTGTAAGGCATTTTGTCAATTAGTGATCAAGGGGGAAGGGCCCCCTTGTGGGTGGGACCATCCCTGGGCTAGTAGTCTTGGGTTCTATAAGAGAGCAGGCTGATCAAGCCAGGGGAAGCAAACCAGTAAAGAACATCCCTCCATGGCCTCTGCATCAGCTCCTGCTTTCTAACCTGCTTGAGTTCCAGTTCTGATTTCCTTTGGTGATGAACAGCAGTATAGAAGTGTAAGCTGAATAAACCCTTTCTTCCCCAACTTGTTTCTTGATCATGATGTTTGTGCAGGAATAGAAACCCTGACTAAGACAGGGACATTTGAAATCTGAACTATAGTAAGTACCTCCCCCAGAGGAGCATTGAATAGAGGTGTTGACACAAAGCTCAAACTATCATGATAGTCTCTAAAGGGCATATTTGCCTTTCTTTCTTTCTTTCTTTCTTTCTTTCTTTCTTTCTTTCTTTCTTTCTTTCTTTCTTTCTTTCTTTCTTTCTTTCTTCTCTCTCTCTCTCTCTCCCTCCCTCCCTCCCTCCCTCCCTCCCTCCCTCCCTCCCTCCCTTCCTTTTTTTATTAAATTATCAGAACTTCAATTCAGAATGTTTTCTCTTAGGAGGTTGTATTTGCCAAAACATCCCATCACTCAAAGGACTGCTTTGACCAGTGATTTCATCAGGAGTTTAGGAAGAACAGAATTAATCATAGTCTTGGGATTTAAAGAGTGTCAATCTAGAGTGATGTCACCTGAGGTTCAAGAAGTCCAATAGACACAAACGAGACCAATAGACACAAATCAGGAAGTAGTAAATTCCTTAGGCTTGATTTTATTCCTTGACAAAGTTCTAGAACAATTTTTGTTTTGGAGCAATAGGGTCCTTGGTTAGGCTGGTCTTGAACTTGTGGGCTCAAGCCATAATCCTGCCTCTTGAGTAACTGAAATAAAGGTTACCATGTTGCATGCCCAGGATGTGCCAGACAGTATTCCAGAGGATCAGAATGCAGACAAAAATACCTTCCCCAAAGTTTATATCCCAGTGCGGTAAAATAACACAGGAATAAAGTATTTGGTGTACTATAATGTGTTAGAATATTCTATAATATGTGCTACTGAAAAATGAAAATGTTCAACATAAGGAATACGGGGAGGTTGGAATTTTGATTCCAAGATGATATTTGATGTCATGCATGTGGATGTTGGGACAGATGGTACAGCCAGTTCAAAGGCCCTGGAGCAGGAGTAGGGTTGCAATATAATATCTGCCAGCATGGATGCTACTGTAGTTGGGCAGGGTACACTCATCAGGGAGAGCTAAGGGAGGACTGGGAGGCTGGCTCGATTTATTGGGTAGAGTGGGGATTGACTAGAGGGTTTCACAGAGAGACACAACATGATCCTACTTATGTGTTAAAAAGATGACTCTGGCTCTTGACTGGAGAACAGATGGTTGGAGGCAGGATGGTCTGGTTATAACAAACGACTACTTGAGTGGAAACAGTGCTCACTCCAACTGGGGTGGTAGCAGAGGACGTGTGGGAGATTCAAGGCTTGTGTTGGAGGCCAAGAAAATTGGATTTCCCCAAAAATTGTACGTTGGGTCTGAGAAACACCGAGAAGTAGTACACTATGTTTTTTGGTCTGAGGGGTTAGGTGATGAAAAATATAGCTGAGTTAAACAACAATGTCATGATAATGTGTTCATAAGTAAAAACTTGGAAGATAAAAATACCTTGGCCAGACATGGCAGCTTAAATCTCTAAGTCCAGCACTTAAGAGGTTCAGGTAAACAAATTGCCATGAGTTCAAAGTCAGCTTAGCCTACTTAGTGAATTCAAGACTTGAATGAGCTGCAGTGTAAAACCTTGTCTTAAAACAATAGTAACAAAACCAAAAATGCCCTTTTCTGCAGAATACAATAGTACTTAAGAGAGTAAACACTGAGAGTATTGCTCTTGGGACAGTTATTAAAGTCTCCAGAGGAGTACCTAGGGGCAAGTGTGTAGAAACTGCAGCACCAGAGAAGCAAAGTTTGGGCCCTAGTGAGGATGCAGATTGTTGCCCAATTGGATCCAGGACAGCTTCAGAGGGCCTCTGCCTCAGGTGATGACCATTTTGCAGACTTTTCTCTGGATCTCCAGTCTTCAAAGACTACCCTGTGGACTTTAAACTTGTCAGCTCTTAAAATTTTTTGAGGTGACTTCTTAAAACCAAGCCCTCCTGACATACACGTCTTATTGATTCTCCCTCGCTAGAGAGAACTTACATACATGGCACTGTTCCTCTGTGTTCATATATACGCATGCTGCTTCTGAGGCTAAGTGGAGAGGCACTGTTTTGTTGGTCCAGAGAATAATTTACAGTAACAATATTTTTAGTTTTGAGTGAGTGAGTTTATTAAATAAGGCAGCCAGCTGGAGTTTCCCAGTAGAGACAGTCTGGGGCAGAGCAGGTAAGGCTTCCAAGTTTTGATATCTTTGGGATTTTTGTTTGTTTGTTTTTAAAAAGCCAGCAGAGGGCCGGGCGTGGTGGCGCACACCTTTAATCCCAGCACTTGGGAGGCAGAGGCAGGCGGATTTCTGAGTTCGAGGCCAGCCTGGTCTACAAAGTGAGTGCCAGGACAGCCAGGGCTATACAGAGAAACCCTGTCTCGAAAAACCAAAAAAAAAAAAAAAAAAAAAAAAAAAAAAAAAAAAAAAAGCCAGCAGAAAGGTAATGTTATTGATTTGGGGACTTAGAAATGTCTAGCAAAAATTCAGGGGAGAAGTTGAGGCAGTCAGCTGGAGTTCTCAAGTAAGATTTGGCCAAACTTTCAGTTTTTCTTTCTCATAGTAGGCACAATATTATGAGATAAATATTATTAAGACCCATTGCAAATAGCTCACCTTCTGCTGGTCCTCAAGGACACCAAGTTTTAACTTTCTATTGTTTTCAGAGCTTCTCCCACTTACGACAGGGAAAGCAGGGCAGTCCATCCCCAGACTTTGAAACATGAAGCAGGTGGACAACTCCTCCTGTGGAACTAGCTTCTCACTGAGTTCCAATAACATATGACAGCTTGTTAATAGAATACATGCAGGCACACAGGAAGGCATTTAATAAGCCAGTTGCTCCTAAAAAAAAAACCCTGATATTTATAGATAACAAAGGCAGGCCACCACCAAGTGCCTCTTTGCCAGTGATATCATGTCTGGGACAGCTCACACTTTCTTTGGTGGATTTGGGTTAGGGGTAGTCTGTCCCTATCCCCTTGGGTGCACACCCTTCTAAGGAGGCCAGACTTGCATTATGGGTAGAATCTCACAGTGAATTCCCTGCTTCACCCCTCTCAGTCTTTCCCTCTCCCCTGGTAGTTTAAAAATGTGTTTGGACTTTCTTTTTTTTTTTTTTTTTAAGATTTATTTATTTATTATTTGTAAGTACACTGTAGCTGTCCTCAGATACTCCAGAAGAGGGCATCAGATTTCGTTATGGATGGTTGTGAGCCACCATGTGGCTGCTGGGATTTGAACTCGGGACCTTCGGAAGAGCAGTCGGCGCTCTTAACCACCGAGCCATCTTGCCAGCCCATGTTTGGACTTTCAAGAAATTCAAAAGATTCCTGAAGCGGGCTGGTGAGATGGCTCAGTGGGTAAGAGCACCCGACTGCTCTCCCGAAGGTCTAGAGTTCAAATCCCAGCAACCACATGGTGGCTCACAACCATCCGTAACAAGATCTGACTCCCTCTTCTGGAGTGTCTGAAGACAGCTACAGTGTACTTACATATAATCAATAAATAAATATTTAAAAAAAAAAAAAGATTCCTGAAGGTACTTAGGTTGACTACCACATGGTTTTGGTGAATTGGTTGGTTATTTTTTAATTGATAAGAGTTAATTAGTTTTAATTTTTTTTTATGGGGCTGGGGAGGTGGCTCAGGGGTTGAGAGTGCACAGTGCTTTTGCAGAGGACCTGGGATCGATTCCTAGCACCTTTATCAGGGGGCTCACAACCTCCTATAACTTAAATGTCAGAGGATCCAATGTTGTTTTTGTTCTCTATGTATACCTACATTCATATATACATACATATAATTAAAATTATTAAAATAAAATCTTAAAATGTTATCTATCTATCTATCTATCTATCTATCTATCTATCTACCTATCTATCTATGGTGTGTGTGTGTATGTGTGTGTATTTGACTGTGTGGAGGTCAGAAGGCAACTTGTGAGAATTATTCTCTTGTTCTGTCATGTGGATTCCTGGAATCAGACTCTGGTAGTCAGGCTTGATGGCAGTATCTTTACCCATGGAATCATCCCTCTGGCCCACGTAGTTTATTTTTGAGACTCAAGTAGAAAATGAATTTAAATGGGAACTAGAATGTTGATGGGGTGAGGTGGGAGATGTTCAGGACTTAACTGTTCTGTCCTGTAGCTTTGGGGGGCATTTGAGGATTCAGATCTTCTGAGGACAGATCCACTTCTCCCTGCAGAGAGGCCCACTCTGTAGCCTGACTGTAGAGCTGCAAAGGTGACCCACCCTGCACCAAGATCAGGCTGAAAGTGCTGCTCCTGCCTGGGAGTAATGGTGAGTAATGGCAGAAGCTGCGGTGAGGATCAGGATGGCTGTGCCAGGGAGCATGGGAGTGGTGGATGCATGAGAGTCAACCTAAGGAGGCTTTGAGTGGATGGCCTCTGAGGGGATATAAAGGCCCTGTGGTTGGTGGTGACTTTATCTGAAGCTCTGACTTCCCTATATGGCCTGTCAGGGCATACTCCACTGCAGTTGTTGCTGGAGTGTTCGTTGGCACTACAGGTTAATGAAGGAGAGAGATAAGGTGTGCAAGGGAAAGAGGTGACTTTATTTGAAAACTCCATTGGGTTGTGAGCTGATCTAGGAGCGTATGGTTTATGGAAGGGATGATAGGCGCTAGCACGCTGGTGGATATTTCCTCATCGGCACAAGGTTCCAGGGCTGTGAACGAATGTTGTCCGTCTCAATTGTTTAATTACAAGAACTCTCCAGTTCTGCACATATCAGCAAATAAACAATGATTGCTTTGGTTTTTTTGATCAAACTGCCTACATACCTGACATGGTATGATGGGCAGGCTAATAGGAGAAGCTGCCCAGAGTAGAAAGACAAGCGCTAGGTTGTGTTAAAAATAGAGTGCTTAATTCTTGGCTTTGGGATTTCTACTAAAGGAGGTTCAGTCATCTTTGCTACAACTCCAGTTCTCCCATTTTGTGGTGTGGGAGACTGAGGTCTGTAGAAACTTCCTGAGGTCGCCTCAGAGATCTAACCAAGGGATGGCAGTAACAACCTGGCCATGACAAGTAAGTGTTAGACCAATGGAATAAATCAAGGTTCTAGCTCAGGCCAGGTCACCAAGTATCTGTGCGAGCTTGGGCCAGTCAGTCTTGTTATCTCTCAATTTTCTCATTTCTGTTTTGTTTACTCTAGTCTATGCATTGGACATACATGAAGTCTCTTTATTAAACAACTCACTGAGTGTAGCTGTCAACCCCATTTTTTTTTTTTTTTTTTTTTTTTGAGACAGGGTTTCTCTGTAGACCTGGCTGTCCTGGAACTTACTTTGTAGACCAGGCTGGCCTCGAACTCAGAAATCCGCCTGCCTCTGCCTCCCAAGTGCTGGGATTAAAGGCATGCGCCACCACGCCCGGTGTCACCCCCATTTTAAAGATGAAAAAGTGGAGGTACAGAGTGAAGACATGCAACAAACCCAAGCAGTTTGATCCCCCAATTTTGGCCTTTCATCATCGTGCTTGGTCGCTTTGATACACTGGCTTTCAATTTTGGTAAAGGGTCCACCAGAGTTTCCTTAAAACTCGTCCTTGTACTAGGCCACAAAGATTTGCTGATTTGTTTTTATGAGAAAAAAAGGAAAAACTAGAAAGAAAGAGGGAAGGACTCTGTGATGGTCAGCTTTAAGTGTCAACTTGACAGAACCTAGACTCTCCTGGGAAGTGACAGTCAGGGTGGTGGTTTGAATAGGAAAGGCCCCCATGAACATGTATTTGAATGTTTAGGGAGTAGCTTTAGGAGGCATGGCCTTGTTGGAGCCCTCTTGGGGGTGGGCTTTGAGGTCCAGCTGCTCAAGACAGGCTAACTGGCTCTCTCTGCTGCTGTCTGTAGATCACGATGTAGAACCCAGGGCTCCTCCAGCATCATGTCTGCCTGCCTGCCTCCACGCTTCCTGCCGTGATGATAATGGACTAAATCTCTGAACCTGTCAGCCAGTCCTAATTAAATGTTTTCCGTCATAAGAGATCATGGTGTCTCTTCATAGCAATAAAATTCTAACTAAGACAGTCAGCGAGAGATTGTCTACCTAGGGGTTGGCCTGTGGGCACATCTGTGGTAGATTGTCTCAATGAAGTTCATTGATATGGGATGATATGGCCTGCTGTGAGCAACGCCATTTCTCAGGCAGGGGGGTCCTGAAACGTTTAAGAGTGGCAGGATCCAGCTGAGGGCAGGAGAGCAAGTGAGTAGATATGCAGTTCTCTCTCTGCTCTTGAATGTGTTGTGACCTGCTGCCTTGAGTTCCTGCTTTGACTTCTCTGCCGTGGTGGACTATAACCAAGAATTGTAAGTTAGATAAACTCTATGTCCCTTAAGTTTCTTTTTTGTCAGAATATTTTGTCACAGCAACAGGAATGAAACTAGAACAGAAACTACAGAGTGAATGGCATGAGAAATTTCATTGACCAATTACAATGCACGGCTTCATTTGGGTTCTGTTTCAAACAAAGATCCTTCTCTCTGCTGTGACCCCACTCTGGCTCTCAGGGAACCTCTGCTCTCACCTCCACCACCGCTGGCTGTGTTTGCCCAGCCCTGCGCCTGGCTCCTTCTATGAAAGCATCGTTTCTCTATTCTTCTGACTCTACAATTCTGGAGTAACCTGTGCTCACCAGCCATAGCACAGCATTTTAATAGCCAGAGGAGTTGATTTAGGAACAGGTGCTGGACTCAAGCCAAGTCCATCAGCGCCAGAAAAGAACTTGTTCTAAAGCTGGATCTGCTGGCAGGAGCATGTAATACCAGCTACTTGGGAGGCTGAGACATGAGGATCCCAAGTTCAGGCCCAGTGTAGGCCACAGTGTGAGCTTAAGGCTAGCCTGGGCAACTTAGTGAGATTCTGTCTCAAAATTAACACACACACACACACACATACACACACACTTTGGGGTGTTGCTCAGTAGCAGAGTGCTTGACTAACATGCGTAAGACTCTGGCCTCAATCCTTAGTACCACAAAACCAAGTCTTGGTATTGTTGTGTGAGTGACTGGAAAGGAAGCATGCATTTTGCCTTTGGACTTGAAAGTGATCAGGAGACACGGAAAGGAGAGACAGCTTGATTGACAAGTGGAGGGATGCTAGATCCTGATGCTTGAACATCTACATCCAGCCGTACTTGAAGCTATCCTCACTGTACTGTGTGTGTTTTACTGAAGCAGGTTGAAAAACATCACCGTGGAAGTCTGTAGTAGCGAGTAACCAAGAGTGAGACTCAGCTGTTGAAAGGCAGAAAAGAGAAGATGCAAGCTTATATTTCGGTATTTCTAGATCATGGATATTTTATTGTTCCCTGCATCCCTTCAGAGAGCTCAGAGAAGCTACGGCCGAGACAGACGCCCCAATAGCATGCCTGTAAGGTGGCGAGGTGACATCACCCGGTGCTCAGACAGATACAGATTGTGGTAATGAGTAACTGTGGGCTTTCTTCCTCCTCCTCACGCCAGGATGACAGCACATTCCTTTTCACAGGAATAGAATGGCTGAAGTTTGGCCTGTAGGACATCGAGAACATTCATTCAACAACTCAATCTCTCAAACCTCTGGGTCTAGCATTGTAGATCAGAGCAGACAATAATGAGATTTTTCTTTACTATTTTTGTTCTGCCAGCTGTGAGGCCCTGAGGCAGGTTACTATTTTTTCCTGTTCAGTTTTCTTAGCCATGGAATCTGAGTGAGTGATGGCAGGCCCCATCTTACAGGGTTATTGTGAGGTAAGTGAGTAGATGTGCTGAATCAGAGACTGGCATCTTGTAACTGTTAGCTGTCATTACTACTGAACTCTCTCTCAAACAAGCATTTCCTCTTGATCATAGGTGTCTGATGGAAATTACAGGAAGGGCAGAAACGTAAGGATTTTCAGAAATGGCGATCCGTTCTATGAAGCAAGAACAGGCAATGCTGGTCAATGACTGAGACTTTACGGTCGTTTTCTGGGTTGTCTGCGACATTGAGCAGGCTGAAAGCTGTGTGTGAATGTTCTGCACAGGGTTGGGTTCTCTTAGGTGACTAGTTAAAACCTTATGGCACAGACATTGGTTGCTGAAAAATCTCAATAGTTAAGCCGGTACTGCTTTGGGAAAGCCCCTTGAAATTTCCAGGTGTCACTGGAAATAGTAATTCAGGACTTGAATGCCACACCCTGGGGTCATGGTAAAGGAAATGACCATAAGTAACCCCCATTTTTTCCACAGATAAAATGATTTAGATTTTAGTGTGTAGAACGCTTTTCTCAGTCTGTTTTCTGTTACTATAACAGAATGCATGGAACCGGATAATTTCATAAAGAAAAGAGGTTTTACTAAGTTCATGGTTCTGGACTGGAGAGTTCAAAATCTGGTAGTGTCAGGGTTTCTATTCCTGCACAAACATCATGACCAAGAAGCAAGTTGGGGAGGAAAGGGTTTATTCAACTTACACTTCCACATTGCTGTTCATCACCAAAGGACGTCAGGACTGAAACTCAAGCAGGTCAGGAAGCAGGAGCTGATGCAGAGGCCATGGAGGGATGTTCCTTACTGGCTTGCTTCCCCTGGCTTGCTCAGCTTGTTTTCTTATAGAACCCAAGACTACCAGCCCAAAGATGGCACCACCCACAATGGGCTGGGCTCTCTCCCCCCTCTTGATCACTAATTGAGGAAATGTCCCACAGCTGGATCTCATGGAGGCATTTCCTCAACTGAAGCTCCTTTCTCTGTGATAACTCCAGCTTGTGTCAAGTTGACACACAAAATCAGCCAGTACAGGTAGCTAGCTGCATTCTGGGGAGAGCCTTATGCTGTACCATTCCAGCTGTGTAGCCCAGCAGTACTTCACAGTGTTAAAACATCTACAATTGAAATAATCCCCAGCAGGCTTCATTTTTATTGAATTATGTATTGAGTATACTTTATTTCTATGCCTGTCTCGCAAGGTATTCATTATGGATTTCTGTGGTTGGCATCTTGTATAGACTATATACCTCATTCTTTATTGAATAAAAATACCGTCTTATGAAGCACAGGCCTTTACCTGTTGAGTCAGATGTGATGTCACCTTTCAAATGCATATGGTCGGCCACAAGGATCTGTGGGAGTTCTCTGACACAGATCTGTCGGGAACTCCTCTGCTGTCAACTGACCACAAACCACAGGTCTGGTTGGTTGTTTAGCAAGTGACTCAATACTCTTGAGTGCTCCAAGGAGCCAGACTATGAGCTGCCACTGTTCCAGAGTGAGATACGGCACTTCTTTCAGAACGACAATTCTTACACTGCTCCATTCACGAGAAAATCCATCACTGACTGAATCAAACTGTGCTTCGTGACATCGTTGATCTACATTCTGCTGAGAGTTCACTTGAAAACCAGTCTGCGAGCCACATTTTGAGCAGCGTTATTTATATTTTATGAGATTGGATGAGTGAAACAATTATATCCAAAATGAATTTAAACGGCATGTAAGAGTTGGGGTGGAAGGATGGAGGAAAGATTCTCCACAAAAACAAAGTAAAATCCTCTTTAAGTGGGACCATATTCTTCGCCCACTTTCAGTTGCCACAAGACGGGGAAGATGTTTTTAAGGTACAATCTCCCTGATCATGTTTCTCAAGACTGCTATCAGTCCTCAATACTGCCATCAGCTCCTGCATGTGTTTCCTCCTCTTGTTTTTTTCCTCTGGTTCTGGTCTTTTCCAGTATTTCTGTGATGGAATTTAAAAGAGAAAAACATTATGTGGAAAGTGCATTGTATGTTTTGGGCTTTACACAGCTTTCTCTTGTATTGTCTGCTTTGTCGATGCTCAGAGAACTTCAGGTTGGTGGGAAGAGGTAATTCATTGTAAATCACTGTCTCTCATCACATCTCTATTTAATCCCTCACTTGGACCCCTGAAAAGGTGTGATCGGTCTTGCAGGTAATAGATTAAGACAAATGGAATCAAACACGTGCCCTGTGAGGGGCTGGAGGACTGAATACTCTATCTTTGCTAGAGGTAATAACACAGCTATATGTGCTATGCAATTATTTGGCGGTGCATGTTTTCCCATCCCCATTAAGAATCAGAAATGTTCATATGGAATGAAGAATAATATATACAGTCTTACCCTGAGGCTATTCATACTGTCGCTTGTTACAATGTTACAATGAAAAGATTTACACTGTGAATTCTAAACAAAATTATATAATTGAGAATATGGACGAGGTGAATCTAATGAGATAAACAAGGAATATAAACTTCATATGCTAGTGCATGCCTATAATCTTAGTACTCAGAAGGCTGAGGCAGGAGGGTCACATGTTCTAGGCCAGCATGGGCCACATAGTGAGCCTTGCCTTAAAAGAAGGCTGAGGTATGGCTCAGTGGATAAGAACACATATGGCTCTTGTAGCATCTGAATCAGGCAGCTCACCACTGCCTGTAACTTCAGTTCTCGAGGCTCTGCCATCCTCTTCTGGATTCCACAGACACCTGCGCTTATGTGCGCTCCCTCTGTCACAAACACATAAATGTTTTCTAACAAAGCATCAAGTAAACTCTCTTCAAGGCATCCATTAAGTATAAGTGCTATAAAGGGTGAGGCAGAGCCATGTTACACTCAAGAGGCACCGTGATCTGGGGCATGCCAGGACATCTCCCTGAAGTAAAAGACAAACTGTTACATTTGCACACTCTTGCTATTCTTGGCTCAAAGGCAGTGTCTTTCACATCTAGTAATACTGTTCCTTCCCAAATATCGGGGAACTGAAGAGCTGACAGTTTTGAGATGCCAGAAAGCAAGCCAGTTTACACTGTGCTAAAAGCCAGGCTGATACAAGGTCTTTTTATTTTTCCCAGGCCATTTTGCTGAATCAAGGTATAAAAAAACCCACAACACATTATTAGACAAAATTTTTATTTTTCAAATAAATGGCTTTCATTTTTCAATTATTTCTGTTAAGAATTTTACTTTTAAAAACTAAAACTGTATTCAATATTTTCATCTTTTCTCAAATTACGACTTATATAATTATAGCTACCTTTAGCAACAAAGTTTATTTTCTGAAGTTTAAACTTGATATGGAGAAGAAAATGCCACATCAAGTCCTTCGTACCTTCTTTGGCATTCAAGGGTGTTTCAGGGTCTAGAGACCAGTCTATGTTTAAAAACTAGAGCTCTTGGGTCAGCTTTGTTTGCCTGAGGACTTCTAGATAGGTCATGATTTAGCTTTACGTCGTCGTCGTCATCATCATCATCTTTGATTTTTCAGGACAGGATTTCTCTGTGTAGCCCTGACTGTCTCATAGAGATCTACCTGCCTGTGCCTCTAAGCCCTGGAGTGCTGGGATCAAAGGCATTCACCATCACCACCCAGGGTAGCTTTACTATATAAGCAGCTGTTCTTCCCTGGAAGACCTAGGCTGCAATCTCTGAGTGGAGGACTGAGGTAGGGACTATGTTTAGGCATTTAGGTGTCAGGTGGCAGGGATCCTATCCTAAGTCTGATTTCTACTGGTTCTCTGGAGGAGTAAAGAGCAAATGGGTTCTTACTGATATTTCTCCCAGTTACCAGTTTCTCAGTGATACTAGACCTAGTGAAAGAGAGGACAAAGACTTGAGCTCAGCAAGATGGAAGCAGCAGAGTGACTGTAACTGTAACTGGGCAGAATCTGGACCCTTCCTTTGGAGAGTCTTGCAGGGGTGCTCTATCGCAGGCAGCCAGGGGAGGGCGAGTCTGCAGACTCTGCTGCAGCCTTCCCTTTCAGTTACTCCATCACCAACTTTAATGTCCACACTCACAGAGGGGCTGGGGGCTTAGAATCTACCCTTACTTCCTGTGGGAAGTATAGAGTACCCTGTGACTTAGGCATTACATAGGGAAAAGAAATGACAGGCAGGCAATTAAAATCAAAGTCTCTTTTAGAGGGAAGATTTACAGTCCCACATGAAAATTAAATATCCTTAACACAAAAATCTTCAACTAACCATATAGGTATGACACTAACATGAAACAAAGTTACAAAACATGAAAGTGATTTAATAAAACGATGACACAATTGCTACACATATTCTGGTGACTATGCACAGGTCTCTGAACAAGGTTCATTCACAGACCTGTGCTTGGCATGGGGTGGGGCTTTGGGCAATTTTTTTTTTTTTTTTTTTTGGTTTTTCGAGACAGGGTTTCTCTGTATAGCCCTGGCTGTATAGTCCTGGAACTCACTTTGTAGACCAGGCTGGCCTTGAACTCAGAAATCCCCCTGCCTCTGCTTCCCGAGTGCTGGGATTAAAGGTGTGTGTCACCATGCCCGGCTTGGGCAATACTTTTTAAGACAGTATTTATGATTCTTAACTTCAGTTAATTTTTCACATTTGGCTCAATCAGTAAATAGCTAAGACTTTTCTTTTATCTATTTGGTAAGAAGTTTCAAAGCATCTCTTTTGAATGTCTGTTTCTCTAGGAAGTTAATTACTGCCATGGGACAATTCTCTGCTTCTATTTCTATGGCAAGGCCTGTACATTTAAAAAACTTTTCCTTATGTTTTCTTACATTTTATATTCCTTGTTTTACACACTCCTACTCTGGCGCTTACAGCTGTTTTTTATGGTTTACATCAGACTGGTCCCGGTGTGGAGGAATGGCACACTGTACCCGACAACCAGCACCCTGTCAGCAGTCTCCTTTAATTGCCTCTTAACTTAAAAGGCAGTACGTCTTTACCGTGCGTTATTCTCAGGGCCAGTGCTACCGAGGGCCTTATTAAAAAGAATGCTCTGTAGTATGACTAATAACTAAAGCACCTTGGGGTGGGTACAAGATGAACATGTGTTGTAAACAAATTCTGCTTTATAGTAAGATATTTACAATTAGAATCACAAGCTACTGTAAAGCATATACAAGTAAACATGCGTTGTTCTTTCTAATTGCCAGAACTTAATGTGGCCAACTTGATATAGTTCCTTACTTTTGTGAGATTTAACTACCTTGGAGTAGTGACCCAGCACTGGTTTAGGTCTGTAAAAGCATAATTGTCACAAGTCACACAAGAGCATGACCACACCAGCTTTCTGCACATCTTTAACACGCTTTTGGCTTCCATAATGCTGTCGGTGCTGACCTGCTTGAGTGGCGGTGTGGGAGAATCTTCTAAGAAGCACTGCCATGTCAACTGCAGATGAAGCATATAAGAAATGACTTCACAAACTACAGCCTCCTGCTGTGCTTTCATGACAGCACTCCCAACAGAAAGCACCCAGCCTATTGGCTGTTTCCTGGCTGATCAGACTTTCATCCTTTAGTTCCATGATTGTCTTCCTCAGTGACTTTTGAAAGTGTTTTTCTCGGTCCAAAACATTCCGTAGGCTTTCCTTGGTATTTTCCAGCTCGATGATCACACGGTCTAGCTTATGCTTAAGCTTCTTTGGGCTGTCCATAACACTGTAGCTATGTTCCTGAAGTAGAAGCGCCAGGGTTTGAATAAGTTAAGTGGTCAGACAGAAGCTTAGCATGAAGTTTCAGCTATTTCTTCATTTACAATTCTTAGAGGAGATCATTAGAGGGTTAACAAACACAGGACAAGATAGCAAGTGGAAGGGATATTACGGTGCCCGAGGCTCAGCCTGAGTGAGGAGCGTGGAGCACTGCTCATGGGGAACACTTCTCATTTGGCCGTTCCTGCCTGCTATGAGCACTGCACTTGCAAAACCCACACGGCTTTCGCTCCTTAAGTACAGCACTGACAAAAAGTTTATATCTATCAAATTCATTTTACTTTTTTTCTCCCAACACAGGGTCTCATGTCAAGAATGTTTGGAAAGGACTCTACGGACTGAGCTACATCCCCGGCTCCAAGACAGACAATGTGCTTTTTACATGTTCATATGAAAATAGGGAAAATAACACTGACCTAGAAAGAGCCTATAAACTATTTTTATAAAGTGACTCAATATTAAAATTACTGCAGAGGACTTTTGCTTCTAGGCAAGTTGAAGTAAAAGACTGGATTGATACTACATGAACCAATGTGTGGTCCAAAGACCTAAAACATGTTTGAGGATAATGTCTGTGAGAGAAAGCTTCACAGACAGATGGGAGGAGACAGAGTGAGTCCTGGGACCACCCTAGTTTATGAGCTTGGAAGAGCTTGTAGACCCTACTGCAAGGATGAGAAAGCAATGCGGAGTGTGGTATTAAAGAGCAAGGAGATTATGCAAAACACGTGGGAAACCAAGGAGGCCGTTTTGTTTTTCTAATTTTATGTATGTGTGCAATGTGTGTGTGCATGCGGGGACTGACGTCCAGAATCATCCTCTATTGCTGGTCTCTTTTTTTACTGAGGCAAGGTCTGTCCATCAAATCCAGAGCATGCTGACTGACATGGCTAATGCTGCTCGCCAGCTTGCTCTGGGGATCTTGTGTCTGCCTTGTGAAGATGGGATGACCACATTTATAACCACTGGGCCATCTCCCCTACCCTGAATAATAAACTAAATAACCCAAGGGTTGAAAACCAAACTGAACAGAATCTGAAAATATGAAAGACAAAAAAAAAAAAAAAATAGAACTTATTGTGGAATGTAATACTTAGAGAGTAATTAATACCATTGAATGCCTAGCCTAGAAAGATAAAAGTCTTAACAATGGCATCAGCTCTCACCTTAACTAGAAAAGAATATTTGACTCAAATAAGTAGAAAAATTATAACATATGAGCACAACTTAGGGAAGCATAAAAGAAAACGAATAAAAGCTGCATGCTATAACAAGATCAAGAAACTTGTTAACCCTTCAGGCATACTAACTGGCAATGTAAACGACCAGAAACAAAGGAGAAGCAAGGAGTCTGCAAAAGGATCGACGAGGAGATGGGGTTAAATGCCTTATGCTAATAAATATTCTAACTGTGAAGAAATGGACAAATTCCTTGGAAGATGGAAGCTACTATTTTTTCCTTCAACAAACAACAAACCACAGAACTTCACTAAAGTCTATCAAATATTTATAAAAGAAATTTATCATTCTACATAAACCATTTCCCAGAAAAGTGGAATGTCAGCAATACTTTCTTACTTTTTTTTTTTTTTCTGTTTTTTTTTTTTTTTTTTTTTCCGAGACGGGATTTCTTACTTTGTAGACCAGGCTGGCCTAGAACTCAGAAATCCTCCTGCCTCTGCCTCCAGAGTGCTGGGATTAAAGGCGTGCGCCACCACTCCTGGCCTTACTTTTTTTTTTTTAAATGTTAGTATTATTCTGATGTTGATGCCAGACAAATGAAACATTAAAGAAGGGGTGGGGGTACCCTATAGGCGAAATATAACCCTCAAGCATCCAAAGAAAGATTAAACAAAAATTTGCAAAAATACATAAAAAGGAGGATGCGTTATAAAGCAAGGGTCATTCCTGGAATAAAAGGTTAGCTGAGCAGTTGAGAAGTCATAGACATATTAACTTATACAAGAAACATAGCACTGGTAGATAGAACAAAGCCTGGCTATCGGCTCTCAGTACTTCTCTCCATCCTGCTCTGGAGGTTCAAGGTAGTTCAGTAAAGCAAGGAAAGCCATGGAAGACCTTTACAGTAGGAAGGAAGAATTAGAACTGTCCTTAAGCACGATGTTCTATGTGGAAAATCTGATGGCCTTAAAAATTAAAGCCATCATAATTAATATTTGAGTTCAGCATGTTGGTCAGATGAGTGACATTTCCATCTTCTAGGAGCAGATGAAGTAAGAGCATTTATAACAGCCAGCACACAGGTAAAATTTAGGGGGACAAACCTGACCAAGCACTACCCGAGTGCTGAAATCTATAAAGCAATGCTGAGAACTGAAACACATGGAAACACTCAAGTTCATGTTCAAAGGCTTCGTGTCATCCTTGAAATCTCAGTAGTTCCCAAGGGTGTCTACAGAGGCAACAGCAAACTGGTGAAAAGTCAGCATGGTTTTTGGTAGAATTTTACAAAGTGATTTTAAATTCATATAGAAATGCAAGGACTCTATAATAGCCAAAACACCTTGAAAAACTAAAAGAGTAGACTAATAGTCCTTGACTTTAACAATTATTCCAAAGCTGCAGGAAAACAGTTTCCTTTCAATACCTGGTATTATATGAACAAGCAATTTATGAATAAGAAAATACAAGCTTCAGTACTCTGTATTATATGTGATTGTTTTTCAAGAAAACCTAAAGATACAGCCAATTTTTAGTTACATATTTCCATGTAGAAAATATAATACTTAAAGGGAAGAATTATTTTATGGGCAGAGTAATTCTTGCAAAAGCATTCTTCAAATGAAGTATGTAACCAAGTGATTACCTGCTCCTATACTGCTCCTGCATGAATTCAAATGACAGTGTCACGGGAAGCACACTGATTTGGAAACATAATTCTATATTAAAGAACCTCCCACCAACGAGCCTACATTTTGTTTTTCATTGTGATTCTTACACATTTAACCCTAGTGGAGAGTCCATATTTACCTTAAAATAACGAACTCAGCATTTAGCTCAGTAAATACTTTTACTTACAAAAACGAACTGGGGTTGGAATTCTTCAGTGCAGGAGGCACCAACAAGCTGGTGGCCACGGTGGGTGATGGGAAGGGTTTTGAGAAGGAAGTTTTTTCTACAGTGAAGTTTTTCTCTTTTCTCCTGTTAGGGACAGTTAATAAAAACCATTCATTACTATATCTGCTCTTACAGTTCCATTCCTTCCTAACTCTGTGAAGCACCATGCTTCTGGTCATGGGGACTGCTGCAGTAGTCAGTAGCTTCCACTCTCTTTACTTTAACAGAGCATCCATCCCTAGGGCTCGTCTATAAACATAACATTTCCTTAAGAAGGAGAAGAGGAGTGAAAACCAGACAGGCCACTCACTACCAGCTGAGAAAAAAATGGCAGGAGAGGACCTGACTAGTCACACTCCACAGCTCCTGATGAAAATGCACTCTCAGATATAATACACCATGAGAGCCACCAAGGGCAAAGGAGCCAGGTCCCTGCATCGTCACTAACAGAGCAGAGCCCAGCTGGGTCTGCTACGCAGCCCTTCTGTTTTCCTTTTCTAACCTCATCTCTCTCATTCTTTTTCTGTTCTTATCCTTTTTTTTTTTTTGGTTTTTATTTTTGCGGCTTTACTTGGTCCTGTTTGCAGTTTGCTCTTGAGTTTGTTTTGTTTTGAGACAGGGTTTCTCTGTGCAGCCCTGGCTATGCTGGATCTCGATCTGTAGACCAGGCTGGTCTTGAACTCAGAGAGCTGCCTGCCTCTGCCTCCCAAGTGCTGGGATTAAAGGTGTGCGTCACCACTGCCCAACTTGAGCTCTTGAGTTCTTAACAACTACCAATTTGATAACTTCAGTTCAATCTGTTTTTTAGATACCAGCTCTTGAGTTAAAACAAATTTTCTACACCGGTCTACTTACCTGAACCCTGGTAATGTATATTTATGAGAGGCTATTGGCCAAATTCTCCTGCTATGCATCATGAAAGCTAAAGCTAGTTTATGAAAACTCACAGAAGCCGGGCAGTGGTGGCACATGCCTTTAATCCCAGCACTTGGGAGGCAGAGGCAGGAGGATTTCTGAGTTCAAGGCTAGCCTGGTCTACAGAGTGAGTTCCAGGGCAGCCAGGGCTACACAGAGAAACCCTGTCTTGAAAAACAAACAAACAAACAAACAAACAAACAAACAAAAAACCCTCACAGAACATGCTTCAAACGAAGCAAGCAGCACACTCGAATGATCACATGGGTGCTGAAGGGGCTTCAGAATTGTCACGGGAATGAGTGCTCATAGCTCTTAACAAACCTGTAAGTGATATGGAGATTCAAAGATAGAAGGGATGGCTCCTGCTTTCAGCTTAGTGTTTGGAGTGCTTCTGTCAAAGTCTGTCTTCTTGAAGTGTCTTGAACACAGCACATCTCCTTTTTTAGGCTTCCAAATGCTTGCAGTATTCACATCTAGTCTTTTCATGGCTAATACCCACTTTCTTTTGATGTTTTCATCTGTGGGGAATCTACAAAACAGTAAGAATATATTTTAAAACTATATATGTGTGTGTATGTATATATATATAGTATATGTTTTAAATACTATTGATATATTCAAACTGAAATATTTCAGAAATCATGATTCCTGCTTATATAACAAATTAAAAAAAACTACATGTTTATGTATCTGTGTGTGTGTATGGACATGCACAAAAGCATTCGACAGCATCTGTAGTATAGATTAGAGGGCAATTTTTGGGAATTCACTCTCTTTCTGTCATATGGTTCCTGGTTATTGACCTTAGGTCATTAGGCTTTGTGACAACTGCCTTTACCCGCTAAGACATTCTGTTGGCCTCATAGCTCAGTTTTAATACCCAGATTTTTCTGCCAACATTCTTCATACATATGGCCTTTATTTAAATTTTTATAGTAGCACCTGAATGTTTCAGTGGACATTTAGCCTGTAGCAAGATTTGCAATTACAGGTTTTTCTTTCTCTACAGAAGTTGAAGAATACCTTTGGCCTTTCCCTTTCTGAGGTGATACCCAGAATCTGTCTTCAATCAATAGGAGGGCCTCTTATACTTCCTCCTTTCTGTCAAACCTGAAAATAACTTGCATAGCAACTCATACTAGCAGATCTAAAAATGCTTTATGAACTCATGCAGAGAACAGCTGGCGTGTCTACGGTTCTGGAGCTACAATTATTTTGACATATACAGGAGGCAATAATCAGACTTCTCAACATTTCTAAGCTAGGTCAATATTGTTTTGGGATATGGTAGCACATAGGTTCTTTTTATTTCCCTGCCTAGTAAAGTAACTAGATCTTTCCCTAATAACAGTGCTTCACAAAAGCTGCGGAAGTCCTAAGTATGCTTATTAAATCCCATTAGACCCTTCCTAGGGTGTCACAGGAATGGCTAAACACTAAATTAGAATCCTCAAACTTACACAGCTAAATAATCCTTGGTCTGAATATGTAGTTTACAGTGAATCACTCTGCCTCATCTATTTCTAAAAAGAAGGTATGGGTATTTGGACAGAGAGCCCTCAGTTAGATGGTGATGGACATATGAACAGTAGTGACCGTAACAGAGATTGCAAACATTAGCAAAGACGAGCCTGACAATTTGTGCGTGGGGGTATTTTATTTTTGGTGGTGGTGCCATCTGGTCTTTCATTCCTTGGCACTTGAAACTTGCACATTATAAAGGGACCATTGTCAGTTCAAATTTAACAAGGTTATTTTAAAAAGACTGGGAACAAAAGCTTGTAACCACAGACTCAGGTAGAATCATTTTTAGTAAAAAGTTAAAAGTATCTGGCTTGAGTACAGCAAAGTCTTACACATGAAATGTCAGTCCTTTTAACTTGGAATTTGGTAAACAGCGAGAGGCACATCCAATGGCCGAGCAACCTTTCACCATGATTTTAGCAACTCCTAACAGAACTGGAAGAGAATTAAAACGAGTTAGTAACTCCAGGGCTAAGCTAAAGGCATCTCCTCCCGGACAATTGCCCTCCCTCTCCCGGATCCCAACACCTGAAGTTTTGCTGATAAAATGCTCTAAGTCTTGGTATTTTGTAAGAGTAGACATAAAGTTATGCACCTTGAGGTCTGAGATTCCAACTCTGCAGGCTTCTTTATTTCTCTCATGTTCTTACGGGCCAGATATTTCTCTCCCACAGGTCTGGTGCACACAAACTCCTGCTGGCGTACTGTTTGTTATTCAACTTTCAGCTCGAGCGTCTCCTTCCCCAGGGACACCACACACGACTGTCCTTCCAGGATCGCTCCAAGTTGTGACCTCATCTACTGCCGTGGCGTTCTCCCCCTCCCCATCTGTGAGTTCCACGGGGGCGTGGCGTGGCTGCTTGTTTTTCACTTTGCGTTCTCAAGTCCTGGGTGGGTGACAGTGCAATCTCTTCTAAAGGAGAGACCAGGACAGCCGCCGACACTCGGAGCTGCGCGCGCAGCCGCCGAGCCCCGCCCCCTATCGGAGCAGCCGCGGGAGGGGCCGCTCCTCACCGGCGGCCCAGGGCGGCTCGCAGCAGCGCCCGCCAGATGTCGCAGCGATCCCCTTCGCCCCGCAATCAGGGCTGGCAGCGATGCCGGGGCTGGGGAAGAAGAGCCAGCCTAAGACTTATTACCGTTAGCAGTGACGACAGCGATTAACGTCGACGACGGACTAAGCGTCTCACTTGGCTTTCACCCCTTACACCAGGGACCGGAAATCCGGTTGCTGCAAATCACGTGATCCCCCCCCCCCATCCTGACTGTGGTGGTGGCTGCTCCGAGGAGGCGCGGGTGTCCGACGGACTGTGCTTCCTTAAGGCGTGGCTTCCAAGCTGGAGGGAAGGTTCAGTGGATTGTGAGGGGGAGGTGGAGGAGGAGGAGGAGATGGCGGCGACGGCGCGGGAAGATGGCGTCCGCAACCTGGCGCAGGGGCCGCGGGGCTGCGAGCACTATGACAGAGCCTGTCTCCTCAAGGTGATGACTTTAAAGGGTTCCTCCTCGATGAGCTGCGGTCGGGTCAGGCTGGGACAGGTTGGGCAGAAGCTTCAGACCGAGCTGCTTGTCAGGATACCTGCCATCTGGAGTTGGGCTCTCCTTGCAGGAAACGTTTTGGCAAGGCGAGCTCTGTACTCGATCGCCGCTGCAAGCCAAGTTCTTGTTTGTAAAGACCTGGCCCTTGCACAAAGTCACCTCCCTCGTGGGTTTATCCGTCATTTGCGGCTGACAGTAGAATGAGGAAGTGAAAGGGCCTGGCCTATTTCTGTCAAGTGTGTATGATGCAGTGATGAAAGCATAAGCAAGGGGAGGATCAGAATATAATTTCTGTACGTGTAGGAAGTTTATAGTATGGCTTGTCAGCTTCATTTTGTTGTCTAGGAATATGCCCAGACCTGTCCAGGAGAAAATGTCTGTGTGAAATGAGAGGTGGGTGATTGCCATTAAGTTGGATATTGAAGGAGTGCCTAATACATATATGCTATCATTTTTCCTGCTTGAGACGTTCTAGTCATCTAGAGTTTTTAAAAATGACTCTCACACAGTTAAGACTTAACCTGATTTTTTTTTTTAAAGAAGCAGTATTAATATTTTGTTGAGAAAGCCTGAGATTTGAGCTGGGGTTATAACTTCAGCCTTAGAATTGAGTTTAAAATGCTGAAGGCCTTGGCTTCAGTCTTGAAGTCGCCTCCCACTGAGAAGAAACTTTGACTCTTGGAATTCTTATAGCTTTCCCCTCATAGTTTAGATTGTCCTTAACTTGCTGTGTAATTTGGAGCAAGCTACTTTTTAAAGAGCTTGCATATAAATACATAAGTTTGGAAGCTAGTCTTAGTGGTAAAGGCCTGTAGCTCCAGGAGATGCATACTTCCAGCTATTTGTGAAGCAGAGGCAGAAGGAATACCAGCCAGGAGATGCTAATGCAAATAAGAAAAAAAAAAAAGGTGATGGGGCTGGGGGTATATATAGGTCATTGCTAGAGTACTGGCCTCACCAGAGAGTCTCTAGGTTCAGTCTTCTCTGCCAACAGGGAAAGTCCGTCTTTTATAAACCGTGTGACGATTGTATACTAGAGTGCACATGTGGTGTTTTAAGAGGTGTGTCCCCAGAAATGACTAGGAGAAAATATTAACTAGCACCCACAGGGGTCCTCAGCTCCTCCGCTGCCACCTTCACAAGCAGCTCTGCTGGTCACGGACCTTATCGGTTAGGACTAAGTGATAGGCTTAGATCTGCAAGACAACTTAAACCCTTTTCTGTAGGCCATGCTTGGTGAGCATTCATAGCATTGGATGAATTTTTTCAGACTGGTCAGTTATCTAATGTTGTATAAAGAGCTAAATATTCTTTTGGTTACATTTCTACTGAAATATTTTTACAGTTTCAAAGTGGTATGAAACTGAATTTAATACCTGGCCTTCCCCTTCCACCCCTGCAAAGAAATTGCACAACCAAATTTGTGTTTCGCAACACTTAAAATCTTTTTCTCTGAGTGTCAAGCATTGTTTTTCTGTCCCCTCTTCCTCTTTCTTACTAGGAGAGGCAGGCTGAGGTGTTTCAAGGAGCAAGTCATCTACCAGATCAAGTGTAGCTGTTCAAGCAAGATAAGGAGTGACAGCTGGCTTTTGATTTGGCCAGGGGAAGGTCTCTGTTGATCTTGACAAGAAAGGTGTCAATGGAAGTATCCAGGATAAAGCTTCCTTGGAGTGGATACTGAAAATAGCATAGAGGATTTTTGGATTTTTATTGCCAAGGAGAGCAAAAATGTGGCTGTTTTGCTGAAAGCTGTGTTACAGCATGTTTCTGTACACTGGGAAATGATCCAACAGGACATTTTGTAATGCAGCAAGAAAAGGGAGAACCATTGAGTAGTCACAGTGGGAAGACCCAGCATCCGAGTAAGGCTGCTCTTAGCTGGCAAGGCAGAGCATGGGGGTTTGCTTCTCCTGCGCTGTAATAAGCACCACAGCCAAAAAGGGTTTATTGTTTGGCCTTGCTGTGACAGTTTGTTATTAGGGGAAAGCAAGGCAGGAGCTCCTGCAGGGCAGGTACTGGAGGTAGGAACTCTGAAGCTGAGGCCATGGAGGAATGCTGCTTACTGCTTGCTGGCTTGTACTCCGTGGCTTGCTAAGTGGCTTTGCTCTCCTTCCTTCTGTTTGCCCTCCCTCCCTCCCTTCCTTCCTTCTTTTCTTGCACTAAAATTAATATTTACTAAATCTTAGCTCTTACTTATAAACATTTTTAATAACTTGTTCTTCAAATAGAAAACTTATCAAGCACTTTGGTTTTCTTGAAGAAAAGTTCTTAGCCAGTTAGTTGTCTTGTGAAGTAAGTTAATTGCTTTGTTCATGGAACATTTGACTTGAAAAAACAATTGGTCATTCAAACATAAGTATATGGCAGACATTTTCTATAAAGGGGGAATGAGTCAAACTCATGAAAGAGAAACAATTGGCAGTGCTCTAAAAACATTGGTAACTTTGGTATGAGATGGTGTAGCTATAATCCATATCATCAAAAAGTCTTTGATTTCCTTAAGAGCTTTAGAGTATAACAAGATCCTGAGTTGGTGAACTGCTGTGGCCTAAGTATAAGACTGTGTCAGAGGAGGGTTGGAATACAAGGCCACATAAAGTGAGAAAATTTAGGTATCGAAAGGATTATTGGAGCCGGGCGTCCCAGCACTTGGGAGGCAGAGGCAGGCGGATTTCAGAGTTTGAGGCCAGCCTAGTCTACAAAGTGAGCTCCAGGACAGCCAGGGCTACACAGAGAAACCCTGTCTCGAAAAACCAGGAAAAAAAAAGTAATATTGGGGATGTATTCATTTTTAGGTTAGAGAAATGTTGAGAAAAAAAGCCAATGACATGTTTCAGAATAAAAGATGAACTATGTTATGGCTCACTTATAGCATAGGAAACCATCAGTAATGTGTAGATTTGCAAAGTAATTGCATTAGGCTACCCTACTGGCCTAGGATTTTTTTCTTTTTTTTAAATTTAATTCTTAGTTAGGGTTTCTATTGGTGAGACTAAACACTATGACCAAAAAGCAAGTTTATGCGGCTTATACTTCCATATCACAGTCCATCATTGGGGTGTCAGGACAGAAATGCAAGCAGGGCTGGGACCTAGAGGCTGGAGATAAAGCAGAGGCCATGGAGGGCTGTTGCTTGTTGACTTGCTTCCCATGGCTTCCTTAGTCTGCTTTCTCATAGAATCCAGGACCACCAGCCCACAGATGGTACCACCTACAATACCCATATGGCCCTCTTCCATTGATCACTATTGCAAAAATGTCTTATAGCTGGATCCCATGAAGGCATTTCCTCAACTGAGGCACCTTTCTCTCTGATGACTCTAGTTTGTGTCAGCTTGATACACAAAACCAGCCAGTCCAACTTTTTTTGTTTCTCTGAGAGTGCCTTAAGTTTGGTTACCCCCTATGCCCCCCAAATTTATATTTACTGCATCCTATGCAATATTAGGTATATGCATCATGATTAGTAAATATTAGTGAAGTTAAAACATTTTGTGTTTAGATGTTGTCTTAGTCAGGGTTTGTATTCCTGCACAAGAACATCATGACCAAGAAGCAAGTTGTGGAAGAAAGGGTTTATTCAGCCTCAACTCCTTTGCATGACCCTTTCAGTCCTGGACCATCAGTTGCAACTGAGGCTGCACCTTCACCAATGGCCTTCCATGGCCTCTCACAGTGCCGAGCCTCAGCTGCTCTGCATGACCCCTTCATGCCTTCAAAACCAGTACCACCTGGGTGACTCTTACACATTACCAAGTCCTGCTGCAGCAGGAGTACAACCTTGGCTATCTCTGGAAGACAGCTTCTTTGTAATCTCAGAAAACTTTTCCCAGAAGATGTCACCTCAATTTACTAGTCTCTTCTTAATCACCACTAAGTTCTTAGCTCCAGCTAACCAGCATCCATAGTCCCAGTAATGCAAAGGTTTCGCTTTAGTAGTTCTGATATCTTGTTAATCACAGCGGATTGTTCAGTCCCAGCTAACCAGAACTACAGAATCTTCAAAATAAAAACAGCAACGGCCTGGATAAGAAGAGTCTTTAATCTTCCCTCTGAAATTTCACAAGCCAGGCCTCCATCTTTTGCACTGTTCTCAACATTATCTTCCAAGCTCCTACAGAACATCCCAAAGAGCTCTTAATATCTAATGACTCTTCTAGCCCAAAGTTCCAAAGTCCTTCCACAGTCCTCCTCCAAACATGGTCAGGTTGTCACAGGAATACCCCACTGGCTGGTACCAATTTGTCTTAGTTTCTATTTCTGCACAGAACATCATGACCAAGAAGCAAGTTGGGGAGGAAAGGGTTTATTCAGCTTACACTTCCACACTGCTGTTCATCACCAAAGAAAGTCAGGACTGGAACTCAAGCAGGTCAGGCCATGGAGGGATGCTGCTTACTGTCTTGCTTTCCCTAGCTTGCTCAGCCTCCTTATAGAATCCAGGACCACCAGCCTGAGGATGGCACCACCCACAGTGGGCTGGCCCCTCCCCCCTTGATCACTAATTGAGAAAATGCCTTACAGCTGCATCTCATGGAGGCATTTCCTCAAGGGAGGCTCCTTTCTCTTGGATAACTCCAGCTTGGGTCAAGCAGACACACAAAACCAGCTAGTAGAGATGTTAAGGTATATGATTTTTTTCCTGACTTTACTGTTTTGAATGCTGAGATTAGGTGATGACATTCGCACCTTGTTAGGCAAATAACTTCCATTAAGCTACATCCCAAGCCTGGGCATTTCTTGATATAGCAGGGTAAAAATTAAATACTTAAAATGAAATGACCTAACAATAATGATGTTTAAATAATTAAGAATACATTTCTGTGTATTTCTTTCCATGTAACAATTCTCAAGTGATCCAGATGGGTAAAAAGCCTCTGTTTCATCTCGTTATTTTAGAGTCAAGGTTTTGTTTTGTTTTCCCTGTTGTATCATTTTGATGCATTTTAAGGCATATGATCATGTGTGGGATCCAACTGTAGAATAATTGGGTAACGTGTTCAGGAAGTAAGGGACAGATTTCAGTAGACAACTGGCAGTTATCAACATTCTCAAAATGGTGAGGCTGGAGGTGGTGATGCATGGTTTTACTCCTAGCACTTGGGAGGCAGAGATAATCCGACTTTAAGGCCAGCCTGTTTTACATAGTTTCCAGGACAGCCAGGGCTTTCTAGAGAGACTCTATCTAAAAAACCGTGACTGTCTCTTGTTTTTTATATTTACTGCATCCAATGCAATGTTAGCAGTATGTACCATGATTAGTGAAAATTTTGTGTTTAAATGTCAAGGTATATAAGTGATTTTTCCCCCTTCTCTGGCAATGTCTCAGAAAGGTGTTTACCTATATTCTGTTAGGCTGAGAACAAGAGTTGAGTGTTATTTTATTTTTTTTTTGTCTAGTGATTTCTATCTTTCAAAATTTTTGTGTTTGAAAGTTGTATTTAGAGTCATTCAAACATATTGAAGGGGAAGATTATTAGTATCAAATGTGCCAAGGAATGAATGCTACCACGTATCCACTGGTTGTAATTTGTGAGCTTGTAGGACATCCTTTATTTGTAATTAACTTGTCTTCTTCTCTTCTCTTCCCTTTGTTCCCCCGGGTGTTAGGCACCTTGTTGTGACAAGCTTTATACTTGCCGGCTGTGTCATGATACCAATGAAGATCATCAGCTAGATCGCTTCAAAGTCAAGGAAGTGCAGTGCATCAACTGTGAAAAACTCCAACATGTAAGGCCTTATGGCATCTGCCCCATCTCGTTTTAAAGGTTTAAGATGGGTTGAAATAATTTAATCAAAAGTTGGAAATAAGACTTAATTCTCTGAGGAAGCAACATTGTTGAGTTAGATGTTTAAAAACATAAAAAATAGGCTAAACACACTTTAACATAAATTCTGGATATTTAAATAGTTTTGATAAATTTACTCGAGTTTTTAATTACTGTGTCCTTTTCAGGCCCAGCAGACTTGTGAAGACTGTAGCACATTGTTTGGAGAATATTACTGCAATATTTGCCACCTGTTTGACAAAGACAAAAAGCAGTATCACTGTGAGAACTGTGGGATTTGTAGGTACTGTACATAAAATGTCCTCTTTGAATTATTTCCAGTACATTTGGGTAATGGTGTATTTGCTGCGATAAAACATTATGACCAAGGCAACTTAGAAGAGAGTTTATTTGAACTGTGGTTCCCAAGGGTTAGAGTCTGATGGTGGGGACAGTTTGGCAGCAGGTGACAGGCATGGTGGTTGGATCATCAAGCTTGAGGGCTCATGTCTTGAACTGTAAGCAGGAGGCAGAGAATGAGAAGTAGCAATCACCTTAGTCTCGGAGGTCATCTTCAGTGACACACTTCCTCTAGCAAGGCCAGACCTCTTAAACCACCCCAGACATCACCACCAACAGGAGACCCAGTATGCAGACCTGGAGCTCGTGGGGCACATTTCCATTCAAACAAGTACATCTCACTGCTCACTATATACTCCATGCTGACCTTGAACTCAGAGCCACCTCCCTCTGCCTCCTGAGTGCTGGGTTTAAAGGCGTGTGCACCATTGCCCAGTTTCACTTTCTTTTGTTTTAAGGGAGATCATTCATCTAAGATACAGTCACCTGAAAGTCATAATCTGATTTATTGCCTGTAAGCTCATTATTGGAGTTCAGTGCAGTGATTCTTTCTGTTTCTGTTTATATTTGAGATTGTAATTTAATTACAACATTTCTTCCCTCCGAACCCCCTTCTCTCCTTATTCCTTAAAACAGAATTTGTTTGCTTGTTTGTTTTTTGAGACAGGCTTTCTTTGTATAGCTTTGGCTGTCCTGGAACTAGCTCTGTAGACCAGGCTGGCCTCAAATACACAGAGATTCTCCTGCCTCTGCTTCCTGAGTACTGGGATTAAAGCATACACCACCATTGCTTGATTTAATTAAAAAGGAATTGGACTAGGGGGCAGTATATGCATTGGCTAAAGAGTTCGTAAATACTCGGTTTAATCTTCATTCTTTCTCAGGACTTTGAACTTGCTAATTTTGCTTGTAAATCTTTAAGAATGTTGTATCGTGTTTTTAAGTTTGATCATAGTCTTTATCATATGAGAACAAAATTGTGAAAAGCTAAGTAGTATTGAAGATTTAGGGTTTTTTGTTTTGTTTTTTTTGTTTTTTGTTTTTTGTTTTTGTTTTTTTAGTTATTTGAGACAAAGTTTCTCTGTTTATAACCTTGGTTGTCCTGGAACTCACTTTGTAGACAACAGACTGGAGAATTAATCCTAACATACATAAATGAAAAAGATGAATATCCAGGATGTATAAAGATTTCTTTTAAATTGATAAAAGACAAATAACCAGGTAGAAAAATAAGCAGAGCATATCAACAGAAGATTCATAAAAATATAAACAATTCTTTAGTATCAAAGAATAGTCCTTGTCATTTGAGAAATGAAAGTTAAAGTGATGTGTTTTTTCTGTTGTACATGTGTTGATGTGCATGTTGTGAGGAACACGGATCGGGCCCTGTCTGTGGGGATGTAGGCTAGCGGTCTTTGGAGGCTCAGGTTGCCAGTATTACCATCTGGATGATCCAGTACCATCTGGATTGTATCAATAAGGAAATACCGTTGAACATGGTACATCTATACCCCATCCTATTAAGAAGAAAGAAGAGGTCTCCTATGGGCAGACATAGTAATCCTTGGGATATATTAGCAAGTTTAGATAAGTTGCAGAACAGCACATTGGAATTGTGTACCCGTCCTCTGCGTCTGTTTCCCTCTTTAGAGAAGAAGTCTGGAAGAGTGTCCCTCTGCTTGTGGTGCTTACCTTTGGCACCGGAGAGACAGTACTCTCTCCATAGTCTTAGTGTGGTTGGAACATTTCTACAGTAGGCCTAAGTTTGGGCATTATATAGTGAACAAATTATCGGGTAATAAAAAAATAATCTTTTGACCTTCATGTTATATTTTGTTAGGATTGGTCCAAAGGAAGATTTTTTCCATTGCTTGAAATGTAATTTATGCCTAGCCATGAATCTTCGAGGAAAACACAAGGTACATTATTCAGTTTGCATAATTTAAAAAATGCTAATGTTTTTGAAAACCAGATTAAATATTAATAAGTTTTGGAAACATGCTATTTTTCATATATTGCCAACTTCAACTATATTTTTTGCTTTCCAAAAGAGCAGAATTCAGTAGTTAATATAAAATATATGCCTAAGAATCTTGGATCCACTGTTTGTTCTTTGTAATGTAAGAGTGTCTTTTACAGCAGCTATTAGCATGTTGCTTCGTAGTTAGGGTTTCTATGGCTGTGCCAAAATACCATGATCAAAAAGCACCTTGGGGAAAGAGAGGTTTATTTGGCTTGCATTTCTGTATTATTACATTTCCATATTGCTGTTCATTATTCAAGGAAGTGAGAACAGGAACTCAAATAGGGCAGAATCTTGGAGGTGACGTAGAAGTCATGAAGGGGTGCTGCTTACTGGCTTTTTCCTTCCAGTTTGCTCATTCTGCTTTCTTATAGATTCCAGGATGGGACCACCCACCATGGGCTGGGCCCTCCTCCTTTAATCATTAATTGAGAAAATGTCTTACATCTGGATCTCATGCAAGCTTTTCCTCAACTGATTCTCCTTCCTCATTGATGACTTTAACTTGTGCCAAGTTGACATAAACCAGCCAGTACAGCTTCTCAGTTGGTTTATTGATGCTTATCATTGATATTGCTTCTAAGATTAATTTTAAAAGGAAAAATGTTAAGTGATACCTATTTACATCGTGTCCTAAGAATAATTCTTTGTATTTCCTTTCATGATTAAGACTTATAAATGTGGATATAGGAATTTTATTGTAATTCCAGACCCTCTCCCTACTTAAAAACAATCTATAGTACTGATTCTATCTACTGTAAGAATTTAAAGAATGGAGGATCAGCCAAGCAAAGTATAAAAGTACAGGACATTCCAGTACAGAGACTAATAATGACTTCTGTCTGAAGATGAGACAGGCAGACAGACACAGACAGACGGAGGTGGGGGAATGGAGAGAAAGAATACACAGACACAGAAAGAATATTTGAAATAATTTAATAATCACCATGTTCTGTAGAAGATAAAGGTAAAAGATTCTTGTAGAAATACAATGTTAGGTAGGACTTGACCTAAAATTGTATTTTAGCAAAGAAGTCAGGGTGAATAGTGAACACTGGCTGAGAACTAGAGTGAGGTAAGAAAAATAATTTCCAAGATTCCCTGTCTTAGCTTAAAGGAACCTGATGAGCAGAATGTGAGTTTGTTAAAGACTGAGTCTCACTTTAAAAACTTGGGGTGCTAGCCAAGTAAGCTGGCAGAGGCTGTGGCACATGCTTGCATCTTAGCAGTCGGCAGGCTGAGGCAGAGGTGCTGTAAGTTCATGGATCATCTGAGTTAACAGAGACACCTCTTCTCACGATGAAAATTAAAGACAGGCTAATGATGATAACCTGGAGTCATAGCCTCTTGGATTATATTTCTCTGGCTCTGTTCTGGTTTCCAGAGCATATATAGAATACATTTGTGTTCACACATGCACATGTGTGTATACACACAGCCATTTCATCACATGTCATTCACTCAGCAATGCTGTGGACTGTCAGAAACATCCTAATTACATAGATGCTAAGGTAGGTGGGTTTGTGTATATATGGAGTGTACTCGGGAGCAAAAAGGAAATACACGTTAGTTTTATTTTATAAATGGAGAAAATTAGAATCAAGAAGTGTTGACTTTTCTAAAATCTTAAAGATTCATAAATGGCAGGGCTGAGATTATAATCTAGAATTTTCAATTCAGTTTTTGAAGGAGTTTTCTCTGCATTAATCTCTTTTATTTTAGAAAGCTATATATGTTCTCTTATTATTTTTAAAAATTGTTCGGCTACTATTCACTGTTTAAATGTTAGTAAGGGATCCTGACTTGTACTGAAAACAAGAGACTCATCTGTGGCTTAGTGTTTTCCCTTATCTCCTTGTATATATTGCCACGATAAAAACTTCCTACTGCTGGGATTCTAATTTAGTTCTTCACCTGTGGAAGTCAGAGGACAACTTGTTGCAGTGGGGTTTCTCCTTCCAGCATGTCAGTTCCAGGGATTGAACTCAGGTCCTCAGGCCTGGTGGCAAGTCTTTACCCACTGAGTCATCTCATTGGCTCTTTTAGTCAGTTTATTTTATTGTATTTATATATTTTATTAATGCTGTTATAGTTGACATTTTTATTTTTTGATGCTTTTGTTGATGTAAGATTCTCCTTTAAACAGTGTATTGAAAATGTTTCCCGGCAGAATTGTCCAATATGCTTGGAGGTGAGTGTGGAATATTTTTTCACTTTGGAAATGTCCTGTTTTGAATTTGAAGTACTTTGTTAGTGTCTTTATGTAAGCACGAATAACTTTCTTTCCTCGTAGGACATTCACACCTCCCGTGTTGTTGCTCACGTCTTGCCGTGTGGGCATCTCCTACATAGGTAAGCAGATGTTGTTCTTCCTGCTCCAGGTGTGTGCACATCATGGAACTTTCCTTTTACTAAAATGTGCTCTGTTTTCTTTCAGAACGTGTTATGAAGAAATGTTGAAAGAGTGAGTTTTTGATGGATTTAAAAGCTTACAGTTTAAGATTTGTTTTTTGTGAGAGGGTGGTGGGGTGGGCAGACATGCTGGCCAGGTACACTGTTTGGGTGTGGTAGGTACACAGATGGTGGTGAGGAGAGTCGGTGACTGCTGTTTAGTTGGGCGTGGGGTCTTGGGGAACAGGACTGCACTCTGCTCCCATGTCCCTATTGTGCCTTCTGCCTCCCACAGCTCGAGGCAGCAAACCCTCTTGTTTTCCATCCACATATACTGGGAAAGCGCAGAGGAATAGGGTCCAAATTTTATCAGTTCAGTATATTGATCCAGCAGGGAACAGCAAAGAAAACCAGTCAATTTTCTTTAAAACTGGAACTACAATAACATGAGAAATAGGAAAGAGTAGAAAGGTGCTTTGATTCTACTGATGAATGAACAGAAAATTAATTCCTAGACAGGGAGCAACTTTTGAAAAATTTTAGAGAGGAAGTAGTACTATGATTGGGATAAGTTTTAGGAAAACCATTTCTTTGCATCAGTGTCCTAAAAAATTAAATTGCTTAGCTAATGAATAGTTTTATTGATAATTTTAGGCAAAGACATAGTCCTACAAAGAATATTGCCTACTTCTCTATTTTAGAGAGTTAGGGATAAAGACGTGCCGGGTGTTGGTGGTGCACGCCTTTAATCCCAGAACTCGGGAGGCAGAGGCAGGAGGACTTCTGATTTTGAGGCCAGCCTGGTCTACAGAGTGAGTTCCAGGACAGCCAGGGTTACACAGAGAAACCCTGTCTCGAAAAAAACCAAAGCGGGGGGGAAATAAAGACATATGATTTAAAAGTATCATAAGATGCTAAATGTAATATTTGTTTTTTAGGATAGATTTTTCAGTTTCCTGAGACAGTAACTTGAACTGTAGACTAATACTCCGGAGACTTATGTGCTAGTGAGCTGTGTCTTCTGTGTGCCCGAGCTGATGCAGACCCCACTTCCTATCTCTTGTAGAGGTTACAGATGCCCATTGTGTATGCATTCTGCCTTAGACATGACTCGGTACTGGAGACAACTAGATAATGAGGTAGCACAGACTCCCATGCCATCGGAATACCAGAATGTGACTGTTGATGTAAGTAGAATCCATGTTGAGAACTTTTTAGGTTTCTTGGTGATATCCTTTCTTACTTTTGCCTCTTTGCTTAGATTCTAAAAATTACTGCTTTGACCTAGTGCCATTTTAATTAACTAAAGCAGGGAGAAATGATTTAAATAAATTTTTTTATATTGATATCAGACCAGGGTAGGAAAAGCCCTAAAAATACCTTTGTGTGGTTTCTCTCAACACTAGGTGGCAGGCAAATGCTTCATTATGAATTTTTGGCAGCTTACTTGCTAGAGTCAGAAGTGGATCATTGATGTTTTATTTTATTTGGCCTCATTTAAATTTTCAAAATTCTCTTTCAAGAGACTGTATTTGTTGTGTTTTGAAAACTACCTTTGGGTTTTAATGTTTACTGCCCTTTATATTTTGTTGCAAACTTCATTTGTTCTCAATTAGATTATCCTTTGACATACAGAAAAATGACAGGGTTGCTATAGCTTATTTTCAGCATAGTATTGAGTTTAAATCAGAGTTGGAAAATAATAGCTTTTGGATGTCTGAATAACATTTGGACATACAAATGTTCTAAATGTCTACAAATACTTCAGAACACAAGGATGAAACAAAGCCAAATAATTATTCTAATGTTGGATATGTACCTCAGTAGGAGGTAGTGAGTGCAAGGGCCTAGATTTGATCCTAGCACCATAAAACAAAACCAGAAACCTTTCTGGCTTATTTACTCTGGAAACTTCCAAAATTAAAGTTGAATTGTTACTAAGGACAATGGAAGATTCCCTTAGATACTATCTGATAATTGTGATGTTTACTGGAGGCTGAAGTTTACTGTGTTCCTGTAGATGCTTTCTTTGAAATAATAGCTTTATGAAGGTATACCTCACATACACTGGAGCTCATTCCTTAAAAGTGTACAATTCACGGACTTAGTATATTTATGGAGTGTACAAACAGCACCACAATATTAGAATATTTTTGTCATTTATAAAGAAACCCTATGCTAAGGAGTGAGACGGTGGCTCATTTGGTAATGTGTCTGACCTCCAAGCCCAATGACCTGAGTTTGGATGTCCAGAATGCATGGACAAAGCGAAGCATGGTCATGCATGCCCATAACCTGTCCTTTAGAAGGATAAGGTAGACAGACTCCTTCCTGAAAGGCACTGACAGCCACCCGGGTTGAACCTTTGTGTTCAGTGAGAGACTCTGTCTCAAAAAATGAAGGTAGAGAGCAATGAAGGAAAGGCATCCAATACTGACCTCAGGTCTCCATGTACACCCACACATGCACACAAACCACCTACACACACACATACACACACCAAACCCAAACAACAACAGAAACTTCAACAACTCTGTACCTGAAACACTGTACCTGATGGAGGTCACTTCTCATACAATCTCTAATGTCTGCCTTTAAGAGTCCTTTTTTTTTTTTTTTTTTTTTTTAAAGATTTATTAATGTGTATGAGTACACTGTAGCTGTACAGATGGTTGTGAGCCTTCATGTGGTTGTTGGGCTCAGGTCAACCTTGCTCACTCTGGTTGGCCCAGCTCACTCTGGCCCAAAGATTTAAATAAGTACACTGTAGCTGTCTTCAGACGCTCCAGAAGAGGGCGTCAGGTCTCATTATGGATGGGATTTGAACTCAGGACCTTCAGAAGAGAAGTCAGTGCTCTTACCTGCTGAGCCATCTCGCCAGCCCCAAGAGTCCTTTTCTAAATTATGCTAAGACTGCTGCATAGTTATATATTGATCTATTTGCAGATGAACAATTGCCTTCTGGGAATCTTAGCACCAGAAAAGATTGAGTCCTTGTTATCTTAGGGATATACAATAGACTCTGACTTCAGAACTTTGATTTAGAAAGTTTTGTTTTTGAATTCATTGCTGAGGCATAGTAAGCCTAAAAATTAAGCAAAATATTCCAATTTGTAGAAATTTCAGTTTTATTAGTTAAGGTAAATTCTGAGTGCCAGTGAAAATAATGAAATCATCGTGTGTTATTTTGTTTTTTACATATTAAGTGTTTGCCTAATAAATATATCCATGTTAATTTGCTTGCTTGTATTATGGATACTTTTAGGAGCTATTTTAAATTGAGGTTCTGGGGTTCATAAAATTTTCATTTTATGAATTCAAAGCCTTCCATCCTAATAACCTTTAAAATTCTCACTGGAGAAGAGACAGTTTCCCTTCAAAAATGCTTAGACAGACGTGCATTTTCACATCTTTTATATGACTTTCAAGTGATTGCTAATCAGGCAGTGTCACTTGTAGTTACAAGGCTTAAAACTTTTCCTCTTCATTTTTCAGATTCTCTGCAATGACTGTAATGGACGATCCACAGTCCAGTTCCATATCTTAGGCATGAAATGTAAGTTTTGTGACTCCTACAATACTGCCCAAGCTGGAGGCCGCAGAGTGTCAGTGGATCAGCAGTGAGAAGCCTGTCCTTGGCTAGAGAACAGCTCTGTGATGGAGATGAAGCTCTGTAAAAGATCCCAATGTTCCGATCTGACTGTCCATCTGCATTAGAGATGTTTCATACCACTGTCACAACAGTGGGTCACAGTGTGAACACCTGAGGATTCAAGATCTCTGGATGGAAATGTAATAGAGCTTACTGGGTGATTGTAATAGCGATTACTGGGCGAAGCCTCTGAGCGTGTGTAGATTGGAAATTCCTTTAGTGTCAAGTTTTGAAGCCAATGATGTTTGTCCCAGATATAGTCACATTCATCGAAATACTTTATATTTTCATGGAACTTTAAGTGATGCTATGCACGCAGAGTTAATTTTTTGTTCTTGATAGAACTACATTCAATTTTAACTAGTCTTTGATTTTAAGGGCCGTACTGTAATTTTTAAGTTCTTATTAAAATCTAATTATGTGTGCTTTTTTTTTTTTAATTTTTTTTATTAGGTATTTTCCTCAATTACATTTCCAATGCTATCCAAAAAGTCCCCAATACACTCCCCCCCCACCCCAGTCCCCTACCCACCCACTCCTACTTTTTGGCCCTGGCATTCCCCTATACTGGGGTATATAAAGTTTGCAAGTCCAATGGGCCTCTCTTTCCAGTGATGGCCGACTAGGCCATCTTTTGATACAAATGCAGTTAGAGTCAAGAGCTCCGGGGTACTGGTTAGTTCATCATGTTGTTCCACCTATGGGGTTGCAGTTCCCTTTAGCTCCTTGGGTACTTTCTCTAGCTCCTCCATTGGGGGCCCTGTGATCCATCCAATAGCTGACTGTGATACGTGTGCTTTTTAATTTTTTCTTTTCTTTCTTTTTTTTTTTGGTTCTTCCAGACAGGGTTTCTCTGTATAGCCCTGGCTGACCTGAAGCACACTCTGTAGACCAGGCTGGCCTCGAACTCAGAAATCTGCTTGCCTCTGCCTCCTGAGTGCTAGGATTAAATGCGTGCGCCACCACCCAGGCTGCTTTTTAATTTTCTAAGACAGTCCTTTGAATACTATAATACAATTTTATGTAATAAATTACTAATGAAATTGTACTGAAATATTGTTTTACAGACTTTTTTCCCTCAAGGTTGTTAATTTTTGGCTCTTGTGACAACATAAGCCATCTTATGTAAAAAACATTCCCTTTTTTCCTTTGAGATGCTTTTATGGATGAATGATTTGGGAAAGTAGTGTATAAAGTAATGACGCTCTTCCAATGCTTTAAGTCTACTGTTATTGTTGCAAGTTCTTCCAGTCTGCCAGAATTACTTCTCCACAGAGTAATTTATTCAGTCGGTATTTTTGTAAGCAGTTGTAAGCCAGTTGTGGTTCTAGATGCTTTAAAAAAGTCAATGAAAAGTTCCTTGTAGTGGTACATTCTGCCATTCCTCATATTTGGTCAACATATTCTGTTTTATTAATGCAAGCAGTATGTGTCGTCAGTGTAGACATGGATTATTTTCTAAATTCTCAGAAGTAGGAGATAAATAGGATGAAATAGTCCTGGGAAGGGCTCTCAATTTACACTTTTCTGTGCTTACCTAAAAGAATTAAATATACCTCAATGAATGTGCCGAGCATAGATGGGTCATCTGTATCAACCCCTATTCCCAAGGCTCAGGGAACAACATGGTGGGTGTGGATGGGAAGGACATGAGAGCTGGAAGATGAAGAAGACGGCTGGAAAACACTGGGTTTTGACATGACAAGGTTGTCGCATGTGAACTTAGAGCAGCCACGGTTGCCTGCTGAGACCTTTATGAGATCAAACCTGTGAAAAATCCTGCAAGGATAAAGTGAGCCCTGAGCCCTGCTTGTAGCTGAAGAGCAGATAACGCTCCCGTGAAGGGAGAAGCATTGCGTTTCTTAGGGGCTGTGGGTTGTCCACACCCCAGTGGATGGCTGCACCTGTGGGTACGTGGAAAGCACTAGTTGGACTCACTGGGTTATTAAAAAAAGAAAGGGTCATCTGGAAAGGCGGGTCAGTGGTTCAGAGCACTTGCTTTTCTTTCAAAGGACATGAGCTGGGTCCACGGGACCCAGGTCAGAATTTCAGGGTATACACATAAATTAAAAAAAAAAAAAAAAAAAAAAAGACGGGCTAGGCATGGTGTTCTGTATTTTTAATCCTAGCACTTGGGAGGTCTAAGTTCAAGGCCATCCTGGGCTACATAGAAAGACCCTCTGTAAGAGAAAAAGAAATTAGTGATATGTGATGTGTTTGGAAGTCTTGATGGGAACTGGAGGGAAGCCGTGGGAGTGGATATGACCTAAGTACATGTATGAATTTCTGATGGAGTCTTTAGGGCTTTTTTTTTTTTTTTTTGATATGATGCTTGAATACTGTGACAGCTGCTTTCATGTCAAGTCATCAGAGAATGGGGAGCCTCAGTTGAGAGAATGCTTTTGTAAGACTGGGCTGCAGTCCTATAAAGGATTTTCTTAATTAGTGATCAACCGGAGGGCCCAGTCCATAGTGGGTGATGCCGTCCCTGGGCTGGTGGTCAGGGTTCTATAAGAAAGCAGGCTGAGCAAGCCACAGGGAGCAAGCCAGTAAGCAGCACCCCTCTGTGTCTTCTGTGTCAGCTCCTGCCTCCAGATCCCTGCCCTGCTTTAGTTACTGACCTGGCTTCTTCAGTGATTTGGAAGTGTAAGCCAACTGTTTACCCTTTTCTTTCCCAAGTGGCTTTGGTCATGGTGTTTCAGCACAGCAATAGTAACCCTAATTAGAACAGAAATCTTATTCTTTCTTTGCTGTTGCTAACTTCTCTGATATCCTGTTGGGGGTGGGGGAAGTGGTGAGACCAGCCATCCTTTTGTTACTTAGAGGAAGGAAGGACTTTAACCTTTTTACTGTAATACTGATATTAGCTGGGGCTTTTTTTATTAAGTGTGGTATATTTATTATCTGTGCTCATCAGTAGCATTGGTTTGTAATTTTTCTTTTGGTCTTCCTGGCATTGCAATGTATTACTGTGATGCTGACTTGTAAAGTAGGTTAATAAGTGGTGGGGTTGCTCTGTGCACTGTGGATTCAGAGACTGAGTTCTGTGCTCCAGGATCAGGTTGCAGTCTGGACATGGGCAGTGTGTTGACCACTGCGCTGTAAAGAATGGTCCCCAGTATTCCCTGATTGGACAATAAAAGCCTAGAGCCTGTGACTAGGCAGGAGAGAGAGAAAGTCAGGACTTGAGGTCAAGTAGGGGCCATGAGGGGAAGGAAAAGGAGGTCTTGGCTTGCTTTATCCACAGAGTTAGACTAAATCATTACAAAACGTTTTGATCATCATACAAAGAAAACCTTTTTTTCTTTGTTGTGACAGTTGTTCTCTGTGTAACTCTGACTTCCCCAGAAATCACTGTAGACCAGGTTGGCCTCGAACTCACAGAGATCTGCCTACCTCCGCTTTCCAAGCACTGGGATTAAAGGTGTGTGCCCTGGTAAAAAAGAAGGTAACTGTGAAGCAGGATGGATGTATAAGGATGGACCACGAGCTCATGGCATAGAGGAAATCCGCCCTGAGGACACACATGCAGTGGAACAAACAGAGCAAGACTCCGTTGGCAAATAGCACAGGGCCTGTGACTGGGAGTTAGTTTAAACTCGCTCGGATTCTGCCCAGTCTGTTTACAGCTTGTAATAGAAATGCCAGGTTTTTGTGTCTTTTCTTTGGGAGCTATATAGGCTAGAGTGGGGCAGGGGCAGAAATTCCCATAACATCACTGCCAGAAGTACCATCATCATCATCTCCTCTCCCCACCCCCTTCAGAAGACTTAAGAAAGATTGGGGTTAGTTCTTAAATATTTAGTAGAATTCTGCTGCGAAGCCATTTTTTTCTTGATGGGAGATCTTTTTTTTTTTTTTTTTTTGTAAATTATGTGTCTTATCTGTGTGTCTTAGTTAGGGTTTTACTGCTGTGAATAGACACCACTGACCAAGGCAACTTTCAGGACAACATTTAATTGGGGCTGCCTTAAAGGTTCAGAGGTTCAGTCTATTATCATCAAGGCAGGCATGGTGCAGGAGGAGCTGAGAGTTCTACATCTTCATCTGAATGCTGCTAGCAGAATACTGACTTCCAGGTAGCTAAAATGAAGGTTTTAAAGCCCACACCCACAGTGACATACTTATTCCAACAAGGCCACACCCACTCCAACAGGGCCAGACCCAATAGTGCCACTCCCTGGGCCAAGCTAATACACTGTGGGGGGTGTGTGTGTGGGGTGTATCTGCATGTGAATGCAGGTTCCTACTGAGGCCAGAGGCGTGGGCTCCAATCCTGGAACTGGGGTTACAGGCAGTTGTGAGCTCTCTGATGCAAACCTTAGGGACCCTCTTGGGGCCTTGGGCCAGTATTGTGGGAGCCCTTGCCTGCTGAGCAGTTTCTGCAGTTTCTGATGGGAGTTCTTATATTTTTGATTTACTCTCCTTGCTTTTGGTCTCTTCAGCCTTCTATTTCTTTCTGGTTTCAGTCTTGATAGATTATAGGTTCTTAAGAATTCATCCATGAACCCACACACCTATGGTCACTTGATCTTTGACAAGGGAGCAAAAACCATCCAGTGGAAAAAAGACAGCATTTTCAACAAATGGTGCTGGCACAACTGGCGGTTATCATGTAGAAGAATGCGAATTGATCCATTCCTATCTCCTTGTACTAAGGTCAAATCTAAGTGGATTAAGGAACTCCACATAAAACCAGAGATACTGATACTTAAAGAGGAGAAAGTAGGGAAAAGCCTCGAAGATATGGGTACAGGGGAAAAATTCCTGAATAGAACAGCAATGGCCTGTGCTGTAAGATCGAGAATCGACAAATGGGACCTCATAAAATTGCAAAGCTTCTGCAAGGCAAAAGACACCGTCAATAAGACAAAAAGGCCACCAACAGATTGGGAAAGGATCTTTACCTATTCTAAATCAGATAGGGGACTAATATCCAATATATATAAAGAACTCAAGAAGGTGGACTCCAGAAAATCAAATAACCCCATTAAAAATGGGGCTCAGAGCTGAACAAAGAATTCTCACCTGAGGAATACCAAAAGGCTGAGAAACACCTGAAAAAATGTTCAACATCCTTAATCATCAGGGAAATGCAAATCAAAACAACCCTGAGATTCCATTTCACACCAGTCAGAATGACTAAGATCAAAAATTCAGGTGACAGCAGATGCTGGCGAGGATGTGGAGAAAGAGGAACACTCCTCCATTGTTGGTGGGATTGCAAGCTTGTACAACCACTCTGGAAATCAGTCTGGCGGTTCCTCAAAAAATTGGACATAGTACTACCAGAGGATCCCGCACTACCTCTCCTGGGCATATATCCAGAAGATGTCCCAACCAGTAAGAAGGACACATGCTCCACTATGTTCATAGCAGCCTTATTTATAATAGCCAGAAGCTGGAAAGAACCCAGATGCCCCTCAACAGAGGAATGGATACAGAAAATGTGGTACATTTACACAATGGAGTACTACTCAGCAATTAAAAAGAATGAATTTATGAAATTCCTAGGCAAATGGTTGGACCTGGAGGGTATCATCCTGAGTGAGGTAACCCAATCACAAAAGAACTTGCACAATATGTACTCACTGATAAGTGGATATTAGCCCAGAATTTCAGAATACCCAAGATAGAAGATACAATTTGCTAAACGCATGAAACTGAAGAATAACGAAGACCAAAGTGTGGACACTTTGCCCCTTCTCAGAATTGGGAACAAAACAACCATGGAAGGAGTTACAGAGACAAAGTTTGGAGCTGAGATGAAAGGATGGACCAAATAGAGACTGCCATATCCCGGGATCCATCCCATAATCAGCTTCCAAACGCTGACACCACTGCATACACTAGCAAGATTTTGCTGAAAGGACCCAGATATGGCTGGCTGTCTCTTGTGAGACTGTGGCGGGGCCTGGCAAACACAGAAGTGGATGCTCACAGTCAGCTATTGGATGTATCACAGGGCCCCCAATGGAAGAGCTAGAGAAAGTACCCAAGGAGCTGAAGGGATCTGCAATCCTATAGGTGGAACAACAATATGAACTAACCAATTACCCCCCCCCCCCCCCCCCCGCCCCGGAGCTCGTGTCTCTAGATGCATATGAATCAGAAGATGGCCTAGTCGGCCATCAGTGGAAAGAGAGGCACATTGGTCGTGCAAACTTTATATGCCTCAGTACAGGGGAACGCCAGGGCCAAGAAATGGGAGTGGGTGGGTAGGGGAGTGGGTGGGTAGGGGAGTGGGTGGGTAGGGGAGTGGGTGGGTAGGGGAGTGGGTGGGGAAGCGTGTGGGGGACTTTTGGGATAGCATTGGAAATGTAAATGAAATAAATACCCAATTAAAAAAAAGAATTCATCCATTTCTTCTAGGTTACCCCAGTTGTAGCTGTGTAACTGTCTGTACTGGTCTCTTACTGTACTCGTGTCTTTATAATACTCCTGGGTTTGCCTCTCAGTCAATCCCGATTTTATTTACTTGAATATTGTTCTTTAGCTTTCTTACTTGCTTTATAAATAGAAGAATCTTGAATTTGCATGAGACACAGGGTAATTTGTTCCCAAGTTTTCACTCTCTGTAAGAATGTGTCAAGTTTTCACTATCTGTAAGAATATGTGCACACATGACAAAATCTCTTAGGAAAATTTCCCTCAGAAATGTTTATTTCTAGACATAATGATTGAAATTTGATGCCACCACAATTTTCTCAAGGTAGAAAGACAAAGGTCAGTTAAATCCTGTTGGAATCTACCCAATAGAGACCTTTATTCAATTTCACAAAGTGTATTTTGCACCAGATACATGCCAGGTATCTGTTTGTGTGTACTTCTTTATTCTAAATCGAGTTTCCCCAGGCATTATTGACTAGGCTTTTGTCCGTGGGGCCCATCTCCCGGGAAGGGAGCCTTGAGCAATGCAGCGAGGCCTAAGCATTGCAGCTGCCTATGGAAAGCATTGGCGCTCAAAATGTCTCAGTCCATATACATGGCGCGATCTTTTCCCGTATCTCAGCAATCACATAACTTCTTCCCAGAGAGATGGAGATGAATGGGCAAACCAAGGAGGATGAAGAAATGTATCCTATTAAGTAGGGACAGACCTTTTAATTTGGTTAACTGAAGCAAGAAAAGGGGACAATTCCATATGTCAGAGACCCTGGCACAGCCTTTCTTTTGACCTGGCATTTAGGACTCATGCCCTGTGGGCTGAGGGTAAGTTAGGGAGGGCGAAAGGAATAGCCTCTCCTCAGAATAAGCTAAAACTGACCTGGCATCCAGACTCCATGGAATTTGTCTGGTGAACTTTGAATAGATAGACTATGAGACACTGGGGACTGTGCTGAATACTAGGTCCTCATAGGCATTAAGGAAGGCCTCTACCGTCTGTTCATAACATTGCGGTGTCTCTTGTCTGTGCCTTGTAGTGAACTGTAAAAATGTCTCTAAGTCTCCAATTGCAACAGGGCTTAGGCACTTCTGTTATCACTTGGAGAATGAACAAGGGAACTCCGGCAGGGTAAATAGCATTGAGTGGATTGAGCCTTGCTCTCTCTGTCCCGCTGTCAAGGGACAGAGAAAAAAAAAAAAGCATTCCTTCTTCCACCATAATGAGGAGTTTTATCTTGCATCCTGCTGTATGTAGCCAGCAGCCTGGTGAGTTCCCCAGCTCCCTTTTGCCCTGACACTTTGCCCTGAGGAGGGGAACTGGCTTTAGCATCTCTTAGGAAGAAAGCAGCCCCAAGGCCACCCTTCTGTTACAAGCGCTGCTCGAGTGCGCTAGTCTTGGAGGGTGGTACATTTTGAGAAAGTCTGTTCAGCTCTGTAAAACAAATGCCAACTCTAGTGAGACTCTGCTGAAGGGCATTGTTTTGTTTTGTTTTTGTAATAAATTTTGATTTCACAATAAATTTATCCCTAAGAATAAATTTGTCCTTAAATTTAGAAGAGAAAAGAATACTTTGAACTTCAGACAGACTAAACTGTGGGCAAGGGACTGAAGTGACTTCTTAATTTCTTGGCTTAGGACAAAGCAAGAAATTTTCCTGGCAATCGGTTTCCTTTTAGATGAGAGTAAGAATAACTATCAGGAAATATCAGTGTATTTAAGGGAGCTTGTCAGGAATGGTCCTAGATAGCTGTTAGGAAGTGGAACAGAAGCGCCTGAAAGGATGAGCCCTGGGACACGGATAGAGCTTGAGTCTTGGTTCTGCTGTGTGACCTTGGGCATCATACCCATCTCTTTGTTTCTCGGGTTGTTTGTGAAGAGTTGCTCGTGTGAGGACTTGGTCGTTGATGGCTGCGTTTGGATGCCCTGCAGTCTGCTGACTAGAGAGTCAGGCCCAGCTGCCCCTTTCCTTTCTTACTCTGTTTCACACACACTACGCTGACTGGCTTTTCCGTTTTTACTGTTGCTGTTGTATCTTGCCTGCTCTAAGCCTTTTCTTCTCCCTCTGAAGTCTGCTTTCCTATCTGGTTAAGACGATTGCCAGCCTCTGGGTCAAAGTTGCTGGACGAACCTGTAGGAAAAAAAGCTCTAAGGGGGACCTCAGACTTTGCTTCCTGACAGCAGAGGGTGCCACAATGTTTCTCACTTCAGAAATCTACACAGGATTACTTTCCTTTTTTCTATCTGTCACTTAAGAGTCTCCTGGCCGAGAGACCATCTGTGAGGACTTTTCTTGGCCAGTCTGTAATAGTGACATGAACCAACACCATGAATGCATGGTCACTGGGTGCCTTTAAATTTTAATTAGGCATGTCTGTTATACTGTATTTCATATTTCTCCATTTCTTGGATTAGGTTTGTAAAGATACAATATTTTCAAGAATATGTTGCTAGCTGATGGCACATGCCTTCTTAGCTACTGGTCTATTGCTGTGATGAAACACTGTGACCAAGACAATGTATAAGAGGAAGCATTTAAGCCGGGTGTGGTGGCGAACGCCTTTAATCCCAGCACTCGGGAGGCAGAGGCAGGCGGATTTCCGAGTTCGAGGCCAGCATAGTCTACAGAGTGAGTTCCAGGACAGCCAGGGCTACACAGAGAAACCCTGTCTTGGGGGGGGGGGGGGGCGGGGGGGGGAAGAGGAAGCATTTGATTGGAGGCTTGCTTACAGTTTTGGAGAGTGAGTCCAGGACCCTCATGGTAGAGAGCACAGGATAGGGGGAAGGTAAGAGTGGGGGGGAGGGTTTGGGGGAGGGGGCATGCAGGCAGTCATGGCACTGGGGCAGTAGCTGAGAGCTGACACCTGATCTGAAAATGGCAGGCATAGAAGGACACTGAGCCTGCTATGGCCTTTTAAAGCCTTCACCACCACTAGGATCATAGTCTGTAACAAGGTCACACCTTTTAATTCTTACACAGGAAACCCATTGGGAACCAAATATTCAAAAGTAGGCGCCTATGAGAGCCATTCTCATTCCAATCACCACAGTGCTTCCAATCCTAGCCCTTGGAAGGACGATTGCAAGTTTGAGGACAGTCTGAGCTTCACTGTGAGGTTCTTTCTCAAATAACAACAACAACAACAACAACAAACCAACCAAACAAAAAAAAAACAAACAAAACCCAAACAGCAAAACAAGAAACAATGAAGCAGACAACTAAAGCCCAACTAATACAAGCAAAATAGAATATGTAACTGACAAAATGGCTCTTGTTTGGCTGGTATATTTTTGTGGAGCGGCCAAAGCAGAATGTAGGAAGAATAGTACTAAACTGATGTGAATTCTGTGCGGTGGGGAATTGATGCTGAAGGCCCAAGCAGATCAAAGCACTGCTTGGCTCCCCAACAACTGTAACCTGGTCAGAGCCTACCGAGGCTGTAAAATGGCAGATGGCCTTTTCTTCCAGTGGAAATACAGATGTTTCCCCTACTTTCCTTGCCCCCTGCCACTAAGAGTTACACATGGTCATTACAGTTAGACTATGTTAGGGACAGGGTGGAAGAAAGAAAAACAGTTAACGCCCTTTACTTGGATCACCCAGAGACGATCCTGAGAGCATTTTGATTCCTTTCATTACAACATCTTTCCTAAGTATTAAAAAAACACATCAGGTTTGTGATCATAATGCAATACATGTTTTTTCCCCTCATTTTTGTACGATAGAACAAACATATCCCAGTAATACTACAGTCTCCCTGTATGCACTGTTTAAGCCCCTTGTACAAAGTTTCAGTTTGTAAAAGTTGGGCATTTAGAGGTCATCCATTTCTGAGTATGCAGAAGTGAGGAATAACATCCACAAGACTGGGCCTGTGCTTCGGGTGCTGTCCTGAGCAAACAGACCTTATTTTACTGAGCTAAGACACCAGCAGTTTAGCAAAGTCAAGAAAGAACTCTACAATGTGAGAACTAACCATTCAGCCTCCAAATGACTCTCGTAGGACCAAGGGTGCAGCGCGAAGCAAGCATGCAAGGTTTTCCTCCCACGGAGCTTACATTTTAGAGTACATGTGGGAAACACAGTAAATGGGGTGGAATGCTACTCAGCTATTATTAAAAATGAGGTATTGATGGGGCTGGAGAGATGGCTGCATGCTTAAGTGCACTGGCTGCTCTTCCAGATGACTCGGGTTTGGTTCCCAGTGCCCACAGGGCAGCTCAGAACAACTATTGGTAACTTCAGTCCCTGGGGGATTCAGTCCCCTCTGAGGTAGCCGAGTATGCATGTGGCATGTGGACATATGACAAAGCACCTGTACACACACACACACACAAATTCAACAGCAGAAAAAAGTAAGGCACTGATCGGTGTGTGCTATAAATGAATGGGTCTTGAAAGCATGCCAGATGAAAGAAGCCATTCACAAAGAGCCACATATCACTGTGATTCCATTTAGATGAGGTGTTCAGTAGAAGCAAACCATAGAAACAAAGTCTAACAGTGCTTGCCAAGGGTTGGGGGCTGGTGATGATGACTGTTAATAGTTAATGTTCTAAAACTGAGTGTGATCATAATTATGTGACAATAAATACATAAATATCCCATTGAATTTATATATGCAAAATGGGTGAATTTTATCGCATGTTAAGTTATATCTCAGTAAAGCTGTTATTATTATTTTTTAAATATTTGCTATCCTACAGTTAGGAAACAGCTCTAGGGCCTAGAAAGATTGCTCAGCAGGTAAGCTTACTATTGGCTGCTCTTGCAGAAGACCTGGGTTTGGTTCGAAGCAACCACATGGCAGTTCGCAACCATCTATAACTCCAGTTTCAAGGGAATTTGATGCCCTCTTCTGGCCTCTGCAGGAACTAGGTACACATGTGCCTACATATAAATACATACAGGCAAATGCTATATAATAAAAATAAACCTTAAAGGATTCTAAAATGACATGATATTTGGGGTTTGCTTGAACATAATTATTATTGAGAACTGAGTTCTGGACAAAATAAGACTGACATTTGATAATTGTAAAAGCTGAGATCTGGGCATAAGATGACCTATTATACTGTTTTATCTAGTTTTCTATGTATCTGACATTTTCTATAGGGCTAACAATGTATTAAAAAACTCATTTAGAGACTGACTCTGGGGCAGTAACCTCTCACCTTGAACTGGAATGGTACTGGCTAATAGCCCAGGGTTTAGTGGCAGGTCTCTGTATTTTGAACCCTAGCTTTGCCGTGTAACCCTTTAATGCCATTTAGTTTCTTTATGCCTTGGTTTCCTCATTCATAACATACAGAGATTAGCATGTTCAGTTATAGGGATGCCACAAAGATTCACCATTTTTAAAGAATTTACAACTTGTCTCCTTTCCTTTGAGCTGAAAATCCACTGTTGCTCAGTACTTGCTGCTCACTCGCAGGGAGATAAATGCTGTTGGTGTGCCCAGAGGAGAGCATTGCTCAGAATGCACAGCAGAGCAGAAACTGACAGATAGGCAGCCCTGCCGAGCCTGTGGTACCCAGGCACTTAGCATCATCTGAATAGGCATTCCCTCTGGCTCCTCTTCAGTTTCACCTCATCCTCACAGCCCATCCCAGCAGCCAGCTCTGCCTGTGCAGGAGACAGGTCAGAAGGGATAATTGCGCTTCTCACCTGGCTGTCACATTAAGTGTTCTCTGCTCCCGTGCTTGAGAATGACCTCTGTCCTGAAAGAAGGCAGCAGCTTCAGTGAGCCCGGCACTGTCTCCCTGTGCCTGTGCATGGATGCATTTGTGAGCTAATGTGCCTTCCTGGTAGGAAAGACTTCCCGCTTCTTTTAATCTGCTGTGAAGGCCTGGTTGTTGATTCTGATCCTAGCTCTGGCACAGATGGATCCTCAGACCACCTCCAGTGAGGTATTCTTTACTTTGTACAAGTGGCGCCAGCTGTTTACCTTGCCTTGCATTACTCATCTCTCTCCAGCAAACCCTGAGATCTTCCATTCATGTGCTCAGTAAGCATTTATTGATTTCCTGTTACCTCAAGAACATTATACTTAAGGTTTGGGAGAATCCAAAAGGGGTTGGGGGAGGAAGTCAACAAATTCTTCACCATGAGAAATGCACTCTTGGTTCTGATGTTCTTTATCCTCCTGACATATGCCTGGCACCTCTGAGGGCATTTCTCTCCCTCCCTCCCTCCCTCCCTCCCTCCCTCCCTCCCTCCCTCCCTCCCTCCCTCCCTCCCTCCCTCCCTCTCTTCCTTCCTTCCTTCCTTCCTTCCTTCCTTCCTTCCTTCCTTCCTTCCTTCCTTCCTTCCCCCTTTCTTTGTTCACTCTTCTCTTACCTTTGTCCTTGGTATTTGGATTGTGTTTGGTATAAACCACTTGTTTTTTTGAGGTTTGGATTCTTTGGAGACTTATCATCAGCATCACCTCACACGCCTTCCCAGTTGCATCCTGGGAGAGATTAAGAAGCAGGAGATGAACCCAAAGGCCCTGCCAACACCAGATGGCCCTGCACTTGAATGCATGAGAACGCTGGATCTCATCCAGAAGGCAATGGCAATTATATACTTATTGAGTGCTTCCTATGAGCAGCCACTCTTCCGGCATTCAGGAGGCGGAGGGATACAGCCACACTGATAGCTGGGAGCCCTACCCACAAAGAGCTTATGTTCTAGAGGAGAAGAAAGCCATTCAAAGTGGGGATGAGGTAATGGGAAGTACTATTGGGGATGTTAAGGTATTACGAGGAATATCTGGGGTGGACCGGCAGCTCTAGCTGGGTTGGTTGCATGGCACCTCTGTGAGATCCACACTGGCATGGGGACTGGGAAGCGAGAGAAGCAGGCAGTCCTGGAGTGGGGCAGACTGGATGAGGCAGAGTGTCCCAGCCACTTGTAGAAGCAAATGTAGGGCCTGAGACCAGTTTGGTATCTCAAGGTACAAAGGAGAAGCAGATCATGGGAACCTGGGCCTTGGTACCAGTAGGTAAAATGTGTTTTCAGAATTTAAAGGGTGATTAGTTCCTTCAGTCTTTGAATGTCGTGTTGAGAAGTGGAGAGACACTTTTCTTGTTCAAACGGAAAACCATGGAGAACTTAAAGCAAGGTGGTTCATTTCATTTCCTCTACTGATTGTCTGGAAGGTAGGCTGCCGAAAAGCAAGCTATCCTTACAGAGTTAGAGGGTGCTCTGGTCCAGGGTGAGATGTATGGTGGTAAAGCAGAGGCCATACTGCCAGTGTGTACTAGTAGAGAAAAACTTGCTTTGTTCCACCATTCACCTAACCGGTGCACAGCAGTGATGCATGGAATGTAGGCTGCTCCAGGAGAGCCGTGTTTACACCTGAGGTGGAGCTGGTGAAGTGTGGAGGCCTCTGTGTCTCACGGCATGGTTGAACACTCCATGTAACAGAAGACACAGAACTGAAGAAATAGATGCTGCCAAGTATTCTTCTTTCCTGAGAGTCACGGGAATCCGTCAGACCCTTGGGGCGAATCATTAGACATGTGCACAGAAGAGAAAGCTGCCAAGATGCTCTGTTTGGCTATAAACCTCTCTCCAGAAAAATATGGCTCATCTTCCTTGCTTTAGCCAGCTTCCCTCCCTCTCCTTCACCCTTCTTCCCTCTCTTCTTCCCCCTCTTCCTTCCTCCTTTCTTCCTCCCTCTTTCCATTTACATCCTGATAAGAATTTTGCATAAACTATTGATAGACTCAAGGTCACTCTTCTTAGTTTTACCAGACCAGCAATATTTCAACCTATGAGAGCTTGGAGGGTAGTTATCTTTATAACAAAGCTGGTCAAGTAAAAACAGAGCCATTGATGACTTACCGACTCAGCTAGTGCTGATATGTTCTTATTTAAAGAGTTGTAGCCAGGAGAAAACTAATTTGGAAGACTTATGAGCTTGGGTTCAAGATATAGCTTTGACACTGGCTGAGACTTGGTGGGAAAGATTCATTTTCCTCATGAACAAAGTGAGATAATTATAATAACCTTTTCCTATTCTGCTTCTCTTTCTTCTTCGCAAAATTCATACTAATTATCAAACATGATAGCTAATACTAATTATTTACAAAGTTCATAGCAAGCACACATTAATTTGAAGATATTGCTGAATCTACACAACCATGGATGGGTGCACTGCAAGGGAGTTTGTGTTTGAGGCCATGTTTCAAGTCCTAGACTTTTTTCTTGTTTGTTTGTTTTTGGTTTTTCGAGACAGGGTTTCTCTGTATAGCCCTGGCTGTCCTGGAACTCACTTTGTAGACCAGGCTGGCCTCGAACTCAGAAATCTGCCTGCCTCTGCTTCCCGAGTGCTGGGATTAAAGGATTGCACCATCACGCCCAGCTCTAGACTTGTTTTTTAAAAACAGGCTGTTTGTAGGATCTCCATGGCCGTGACATGAACCAGAAAGCAACAATTTATAAGGAGGAGAGGTTTATTGTCATCTTTTGTTTAAAGATTTCTGCCCCTAGACAGCTGGCTCCATTGCTTTTGGGCCCACTGGCCAAGCAGAAATATCATGGTGGAAGGGCATGGCCCAGGAGCACTGCCTACCTCGTGGCATCCAGGAAGCAGAGAGAGACAGACTCAGACCAGGCGCGCCAGCTTCATCTTCGGCTTTTGTTCCTTTTGAGTCACTAGGCTATGGAACAGTAAGCATTGTTCATGTTTAAGGTGGCCTTTCCCTGCTCAGGTGCTGTCCCTACATGCTTGTGATTTGAAATGGCCCCAAAGGCAGACAAGTATGGTTGGTGAATCTTGTAGGCATCTCCAAGTCTAAGTTGGCAATCACTGTTAACCGTTACAGGCATTTTAACGGAAATTTAGGATCAAGCAATGTAGCTACTAAACGCTGTGAGGTGCTGATCAGGATTTATGGAGTCAATGGTTTGCAAACTCATTCGTAATGAGGATTGAAAGGATCCAGGATGGAGAAAGTTTGAGGAGACAGTTGTACTTTAAGTCCCAGCTTCACCCAAAGAGAAGTGGTAGGACATTTGCATCTTTACCTCAAGTTAAAAGGGCTGAGCTCTAAGAGATCCCCTGGGCCCCAGGATAACTGGGCTCAGAAATTCTCACTAGGCACATGGGTTGCAGCTGAGAGTTAAAGCTAACATTCTCACTGTCTCACTAGCAGGCCTTACATGCTTTGGTTACATTCGTTATCCCATTTCACTCTCTTAACCCTCCTATCTTCCTTGGCCTCTTCCCAGTTTTTAACATTCTGGATAGTCTGTAGTCCCTCAACATGTGTGCTCTTTTCCAGGATGACCGAACAATTGACCTCTCTTCAGGTCTTGATTAGTCATCTCCAGCCACTGTTAAAAATTGTAATTCCTCCCCCAACCAAGGGAAATTTGACTGATCAAGATGTATAGCACTGGGAGACTTCAATGTCTCATGTAACTAAAAAGATTTAGCAGGCAAATCAAGCACCAGAGGAGCCGAATGCTACTTTAAATACTGTCAATGTAATTGACATTTATAGAAATGTTCACATTTTGAATCAAAAGTATTCTTTTTCATTTACATTTGGATAATTTATAAAACTTGATGTTCTCAATCTCAAAGGAAAGCTTAAGCTTTAAATGGTAGGGATGCTGCAGGTCACATTCTAGAATTAAAATTCAGTAAGCATAGAGAAAGATAGGACAGTGAAACTTCTTTACTACTTCATAATACATGCTATATATACCTAGATAATCTGTAGGAAGCAATAAAAGAATATTTTATGCCAAAAGACAATGTACTTTGCAAAAGCTATTCATGCCCAAAGAAAGATGTATAACCTTAAGTATTTTTATTAGCACTAAGGAAGGTAGGTTGTCAAAAGATCTCCAAGCTCATTTTAAGAAAAACAGTTACAACACTAGAAAAATAATAAAGCTGAATGCTATAATGAATGGGCTTTGAATCATATTTATCTTTCTGTGCTCAGAGGTTGAGAGTACTGGCTGCCCTTGCAGAGGTCCCAGTTCTCACATGGCAGCTCACAACCATTTGTAACCCTAGTTCTAGGGGATCCAGTGGCTTCTCCTGACTTTTGTGAGCAGTGTAAACATTTGGTGCATATATACACATACAGGCAAAAATCCCATACACATAAAATAAAAATAACTCTTTTAAAAAAGGTCTCATCCTTGAAAGAACAATTGAAGTAGAAACTTAAGGGTTCTTTGGAAAGTCAGTTGTGTTAGTGTTAGATGGTGTTTGTTCTGACAAACATGTAAAGGAGTCTTTTACTGAAGTGGACACAGGCGCAAGGCCAAGACAAACTCATGAAGGAACATTTTGATGAAGAAGACACAGTAGAGAGGATGTTCTACTGAAACAAACACATAAAAGGACACGTGATGAAGGATTCTTTGCTAACAACACACATAAATTGGTCTGCTTTACATTTGTTGGGACTCCATAGAGGAAACACACCAAAAACTTCCGGCTTCTTGTTGCTCAGGCTGATTGGCAGAGTGATGTCAACTGAGACAGACTCATGTGCTGAAGCAAGACTCATGCTGAGAACTCATGATGTTTGGAGAGAGTATAAAGAGGACTCCATAGACATTGAGGAGGCTTGAGCTTGGGCTTGCTTACATAGCTGTACAATGCTTGTTGGTCTTGAGTCTTTGCTGATCTTTGCTTCACTGAGAGAGGCACAGCAGAGAACTTTTTCTGGTGTTTCTGTTGGCCCTGGTCCCTCCTGCTGACTTGTGCTAAGGCTGAGGCTTCTTTGTCTCTACTAGTGCCACCACTGCTGATTCCTGTTTGTCATTCTGACTCTACTGAGCTGGACTGCTGATGTATCCATTAAGTGTTTGCTAATGGATCGAGCTGTCCCTGCTGACTCCTGTGAGCTGAACTGCTGATTTCCTGACAACATAGATAAGATTTTCTGCGACGAATGATAGGTCCATTTCCCCTACATCCTTTCTTTTCTTTTTTTCTTCTTCAAAGATTTATTTATTTTATTTGAGTACACAGTTGCTGTCTTCAGACACACCAGAAAAGGGCATCAGATCTCATAGATGGTGGTGAGCCACCATGTGGTTGCTGGGAATTGAACTCAGGACCTCTGGAAGAGCAGTCGGTGCTGTTAACCTCTGAGCCATTTCTCCAGATCCCCATCCTTTCTTTTCCACTACCTCTGATGGATGATGGGTTAGAAGGAGGGGTTAAACCATTTAAGAACCATTGTTAAAAATATACTTTAAAAAATTAAAGTTACAAACAATACTCAACTTCATATGGAAAAATAAAATCTCAGGATAGCTAAAACAATCTTCTACAATAAAAGGACTTCTGGAGGTATCATCATCCCTAATCTCTAGCTGTACTACAGAGCAATAGTAATAAAACCGGCATGTTATTGGCATAAAAACAGACAGGTTGATCAACAGAATCAAATAGAAGAAGCAGAAACACACCCACATACCTACAGACACTTGATTTTTGACAAGGAAGCCAAAACCGTACAATGGAAAAAAGAAAGCATCTTCAACAAATGGTGCTGGTCTACCTGGATGTCTGTATGTAGAGGAATGCGAATAGATCCATTTATCACCCCGCACAAAACTCAAGTCCAAGTGGATTAAAGACCTCAACATAAAACTGGGTACACTAAATCTAATAGAAGAGAGAACTAGGATTGGTGGTGGTGTGTTGTGTGCATCTCTGAGATGATCTACAAGCCTAGAACAAGGGAAACTCCCCAGAACCTATGAGGGTTTCCCTAGCTAAGACTCCTAGCAATAGGAGATATGGAACCTGAAGTGGTCACTTCCTATAACTAGGAAAGACATCCAACGGAGAGATGGGGACACCAAGCCACAAAACCTTTGACCCACAATTTGTTCTGCCTATAAGATGTACAGGGATAAAGACAGAGTAGAAATTGAGTGGATGGCCAGCCAATGACTGGCCCACCACGACACTACTAATGATGGTCTGTTATACTTGCAGACAGGAACCTAGCATAACTAGGCCTCACCCAGCAGCTGATTGAAACAGAAGCTGAGACCCACAACCAAACATTAGGCAGAGCTCAGGGAATCTTATAGAAGACAGGGAGGAAGAATTGGAGGAGCCATAAGGGTCAAGGATACCACAAGAAAACCTACAGAATCAATAAACCTGGGCCCATAGGGGCTCACAGAGACTGAACCATCAACCAAAGAACATGCACGTGATGAACCTAGGCATAGGTACACATATGTAGCAGATGTGAAGCTTGATCTTCATGTGGGATCCCTAACAAGTGGAGCATGGGCTGTCTTTTACTCTGTTGCCTGCCTTTGGATTCCTTTTGCCCAGCTGGGCTGCCTTGTCAAGGCTCAATAGAAGATGTGCCTAGTCCTACTGCAACTTGATAAGCCAAGGCCGATTGATATCCATGGGAGGTGGCCCCACCTCTGAGAAGAAAGGGATAGGAGGATGGGGGAGGTGAGGTGAGAGGGAGTGATTGGGGGAAGAGTAGGGAGAGGAAACTTCAATCAAGATATAAAGTAAAGAAAGAAAGAAAGAAAGAAAGAAAGAAAGAAAGAAAGAAAAAAGAAAGAAAGGAAGGAAGGAAGGAAGAGAGAGAAAGAAAGGAAGGAAGGAAAGAAGGAAGGAAGGAAGGAAGAAAGGAAGGAAGGAAGGAAGGAAGAAAGAAAGAAAGAAAGAAAGAAAGAAAGAAAGAAAGAAAGAAAGAAAGAAAGAAAGAAAGAATGTTCAACATCCTTAATCATCAGGGAAATGCAAATCAAAACAACCCTGAGATTCCACCTCACACCAGTCAGAATGGCTAAGATCAAAAATTCAGGTGACAGCAGATGCTGGCGAGGATGTGGAGAAAGAGGAACACTCCTCCATTGTTGGTGGGATTGCAAGCTTGTACAACCACTCTGGAAATCAGTCTGGCGGTTCCTCAGAAAATTGGACATAGTACTACCGGAGGATCCAGCAATACCTCTCCTGGGCATATATCCAGAAGATGTCCCAACCGGTAAAAAGGACACATGCTCCACTATGTTCATAGCAGCCCTATTTATAATAGCCAGAAGCTGGAAAGAACCCAGATGTCCCTCAACAGAGGAATGGATACAGAAATTATGGTACATTTACTCAATGGAGTACTACTCAGCTATTAAAAAGAATGAATTTATGAAATTCCTAGCCAAATGGATGGACCTGGAGGGCATCATCTTGAGTGAAGTAACACAATCACAAAAGAACTCACACAATATGTATTCACTGATAAGTGGATATTAGCCCAAAACTTAGGATACCCAAGATATGAGATACAATTTGATAAACGCATGAAACTCAAGAAGAATGAAGACCAAAGTGTGGACACTGTGCCCCTTCTTAGAATTGGGAACAAAACACCCAGGGAAAGAGTTACAGAGACAAAGTTCGTAGCTGTGATGAAAGGATGGACCATTTAGAGACTGCCGTATCCAGGGATCCATCCCATAAGCAGCTTCTAAACGCTGACACCATTGCATACACTAGCAAGATTTTGCTGAAAGGACCCAAATATAGCTGTCTCTTGTGAGACGATGCCGGGGCCTAGCAAACACAGGAGTGGATGTTCACAGTCAGCTATTGGATGTATCACAGGGCTCCCTATGGAGAAGCTAGAGAAAGTACCCAAGGAGCTAAAGGGATTTGCAACCCTATTGTTGGAACAACATGATGTACTAACCAGAACCCCGGAGCTCTTGTCTCTAGCTGCATATGTATCGAAAGATGGTCTAGTCAGCCATCAATGGAAAGAGAGGCCCATTGGACTTGCAAACTTTATATGCCCCAATATAGGGGAATGCCAGGGCCAAAAGAATGGGAATGGGTGGGTAGGGAAGTGGGGGGCGCTATGGGGGACTTTTGGGATAACATTGGAAATGTAATTGAGGAAAATATGTAATAAAAATATTAAAAATTAAAAAAAAGAAAGAAAGAAAGAAAGAAAGAAAGAAAGAAAGAAAGAAAGAAAGAAAGAACTGAATTGTAATTCCAGCACTCAGGAGACTGAGGCAGGATGATTAGAAGTTCCAGGATAGCATGGGCTAAATACTGAAACCCTTTTATGAGCAAAGCAAAACATACAAAATATCTCACAATGATAAGCGTCGAGGAGGAAGGGTAGAGTCCCCTAGAGAGCACATGAGCAGCATCTGTGGGAAGAAAGACTGTGCAGAAGTTCTACTTCTGGGCTGGCCACTCACAGCATACGTGGTATAGTTGTGAGGACATCTACAGTAGTGCTGGCTCGGAGAAGAGAGCAAATACCATTCTCCAGCAGGCAGCAAAGGATGCATGGAGGAGGGAGACATTACCAAGCAGGACGACTCCCTGGGATGTGCCATTGGGGATTTATAGAATACCCTATAGATTCAGGAATGTCCTGAACCTGGTTTGTCCATGTGTACAATGGCACTTCTATTGTTATCCAGATCCTGAGGAAGAGACAAATTTTAGGCAAGCTTTATTTGTCAATATAGGAGAAGAAGGTATTAGTAAAAATAACATAGAAAATATAGTAACATAAATATAAAAATTGTTCACTAAACCAACAGTAATACTGTATCAAATATTCTTATCTTGGACACATGAAAATGAACTAGCAACAAGAAATCCATAAATATACTTTATGATATTAGCAAATCATAGCATTTGAATAGGCATAGAAGAGTATTTGATGAAAGTTAACATTGGTTCCCAATTCAAATGTAAATAAAATAGGAATAGAACAGAATTCTTTATTGTTCACTTTTGCTGACTGCAATTATTTGTCCTGTTACATTAAATTTTCATTTTTATTGTGAAAAATTGAATATTTATATTCTTTTTTTAAAATTAGTCTTCTCCAATTTTATTTTTTAATGATTTTATTTACTTTTAATTTTATGTAAATTGGAGGGGCACAAGACCCTTCCGGTCCACTACAGCACCCGGGTTCCTTGCTCGCTGAGTCTCCGGACACCCTCAAGGACCCACACAGGATCCCCCACGGGATCCTAAGACCTCTGATGGGTGGAACACAGCGTCTGCTCCAATCCAATCACACGGGACCTGAGACTGCATTAACTAGTGAAGCAGATAACCCAGCCTGATCAGGGGCACAAGTCCCTTCCGGTCCACTGCAGCACCGGGGTTCCTTGCCTGCTGAGTCTCCGGACACCCGCAAGGACCCACACAGGATCCTCCACGGGATCTTAAGACCTCTGGTTCGGAGGCAGGTTCGAACACCAGATATCTGGGCACCTTCCCTGCAAGAGGAGAGCTTGCCTGCAGAGAGTACTCTGACCACTGAAACTAAGGAGAGAGCTAGTCTCCCAGGTCTGCTGATAGAGGCTAACATCATCACCTGAGGAACAAGTTCTAACCAGAGACAACTATAACAACTAGCTCCAGAGATTACCAGATGGCAAAAGGCAAACATAAGAATCCTACTAACAGAAATCAAGACCACTTACCATCATCAGAACGCAGCACTCCCACCCCACCTAGTCCTGGGCACCCCAACACAACCGAAAAGCTAGACCTGGATTTAAAAGCATATCTTATGATGATGGTAGAGGACATCAAGAAGGACTTTAATAACTCACTTAAAGAAATACAGGAGAACACTGCTAAAGAGTTACAAGTCCTTAAAGAAAAACAGGAAAACACAACCAAACAGGTAGAAGTCCTTAAAGAAAAACAGGAAAACACATCCAAACAGGTGATGGAAATGAACAAAACCATACTAGACCTAAAAAAGGGAAGTAGACACAATAAAGAAAACCCAAAGTGAGGCAACACTGGAGATAGAAACCCTAGGAAAGAAATCTGGAACCATAGATGCGAGCATCAGCAACAGAATACAAGAGATGGAAGAGAGAATCTCTGGTGCAGAAGATTCCATAGAGAACATCGGCACAACAATCAAAGAAAATACAAAACGCAAAAGGATCCTAACTCAAAACATCCAGGAAATACAGGACACAATGAGAAGACCAAACCTACGGATAATAGGAGTTGATGAGAATGAAGATTTTCAACTTAAAGGGCCAGCAAATATCTTCAACAAAATAATAGAAGAAAACTTCCCAAACCTAAAGAAAGACATGCCCATGATCATACAAGAAGCCTACAGAACTCCAAATAGACTGGACCAGAAAAGAAATTCCTCCTGACACATAATAATCAGAACAACAAATGCAGTAAATAAAGATAGAATATTAAAAGCAGTAAGGGAGAAAGGTCAAGTAACATATAAAGGCAGGCCTATCAGAATTACACCAGACTTTTCACCAGAGACTATGAAAGCCAGAAGAGCCTGGACAGATGTTATACAGACACTAAGAGAACACAAATGCCAGCCCAGGCTACTATACCCGGCCAACCTCTCAATTACCATAGATGGAGAAACCAAAGTATTCCACGACAAAACCAAATTCACACATTATCTTTCCACGAATCCAGCCCTTCAAAGGATAATAACAGAAAAAAAAACAATACAAGGACGGAAATCATGCCCTAGAAAAAGCAAGAAAGTAATCCTTCAACAAACCAAAAAGACTGCCACAAAAACAGAATGCCAACTCTAACAACAAAAATAAAAGGAAGCAACAATTACTTAGTATCTCTTAATATCAATGGACTCAACTCCCCAATAAAAAGACATAGACTAACAGACTGGCTACACAAACATGACCCAACATTCTGCTGCTTACAGGAAACCCATCTCAAGGAAAAAGACAGACACTACCTCAGAGTGAAAGGCTGGAAAACAATTTTCCAAGCAAATGGTCTGAAGAAACAAGCTGGAGTAGCCATTCTTTTTTTTTTTTTTTTTTTTTTTAAATTTGTAGCATAATTTATTTTAGTAGTTAGAAACAGTGCTAAAATATATACCTGGTATTTGCATAGATCCATAAATATAAAAATGAGAGGTAACTTGAAAATCTATAATGTACCAGTCACTGTCTGAATAGGAGAATAAAGGACTTTCTTCACAGTCAGTAGAGAGCCAGAAATTTAAATCAGAATAGAGCACAAACAAGTGGAATTACGTTTTAGGGAGACTTTTGAACTCATATGTTTATCGTTATCTTCATTTCATTTTAGTTGCCAGTAGTCCAGTTCCTGTAGTACTTTTATAGGTTTTCCTTGGCCTCTCTGACTTTCTCCATTCTTACAGTGAAAGGGTTGCCAGACTTCAGTGGACTGTGTGACCCCCCTGTTCATTTTCCTCTGCGTGAGGACTGGTAGTGGCTCTTCAAGAACGGGGCTGCATGTCTCTTTCACCTATGCTCTGCGTAGTCTTGCAAGTTCTCTGTCAGGAGATGAAGTGTCTTCCTCCGCTCCTCTCAGCACAGCTGATTTCCTTCCACTCTGGCTGAGGAGGACAGACCAACTCACCTGGATCCCTTCTCAATTTTTCCTCCCCACTTATACAACAAGATGATGGGTTGACCCATGCACCCTTTCTGTGATGGCCCCTAGTCTGAAATGTGTGAATCCTTAATGAGACAGCACAGTGCCCACTACACAATGCCCACTATACAATGCCTCATCTACACAATGCCCACTCACTCAGCTGAGCATATCTGTAGTGGCTATAAATTCCTGTCCTTGTCCTGAATATTTATGTGTGTTCCTGCTTCTCTCCATATTTTCTGTCGGGCAGCTTTCTTGAAGCTTTCTGCTATCTCCATATTTCTGTGATTATTAAAGTGAATTATCATAGCACAGAGCTTAGAACAAGAATCAACTTTAGAGGTTATCTAACGCTCTAATTTTAATTTCTTCAATGCATAAGTTATTTAATAATTACAAATGTCATATACTTTCAATTCAGGAAACTGAGGACAGAATAAACAAAAACAAGTCACAAATAAAAAAAAGTATTTTGCATGGGCGAGGAACTTGACTCTTGGATAGCTGAGGGTGGATGGCTCTAGAGTTTGCGTGGTTAATCTGAGGGTATTGAAACTGGCTTCTCGAAGAAGTGATTAGACCACCGGTGTGGCCCATCATGAAAATTCCTACAGAAGAAACTCCACACAACATTAGACCGTCTTCCCTTTTCACTTCTGTCACATGAAGCCACAGCAAGAAAGCCCCTACCAGACACTAAATTGCTAAGATTGTGTTGAGATGTGAGAAATGTTAATTTGAGTGACCCAGTTTGTGGTATTCTGCTGAAGCTTCACAAAGGTAGACTATAACAATGATGCACATATTTAAAACGAATAGTTTTATGCTTGGAATTCAATAAATGTAGATTAAACACTAAATTCTGTTCATTTTCAAAAAGATATTCTAGTCAAACATGTTACATAGAGACGCATCCTCCAGTTGAGTTCCAGCAATAAAGATACAGTAGAGTTTCAACCTCCTCCTTATCTTTTCTCTACCCACCTTCCCAATCTAATTTCTTTTAGACATAATCACTATACCCATTTGCAGTAGAAAATATTAAAAATCCAAGCCTGGGGTTTCTTCCCCACCTTAGACCATTTATGTTCTGGATGGAAGACACACATAGTCTTTATACTTTTAAATAGCCTTGGGTAGCACAATAGTGGGGCAGCTGCCAACCCTCCATGCTGTTAGAATCTGCTTTTCTATCGATAACCCCAAGTTATCATTTACTATTGGAGTAGCCATTCTAATATCGAATAAAATCGACTTCCAACCCAAAGTTATCAAAAAATACAAGGAGGGACACTTCATACTCATCAAAGGTAAAATCCTCCAAGAGGAACTCTCAATTTTGAATATCTATGCTACAAATGTAAGGGCAGCCATATTCATTAAAGATACTTTAGTAAAGCTCAAAGCACACATTGCACCTCACACAATAATAGTGGGGGACTTCAACACACCACTTTCACCAATGGACAGATCATGGAAACAGAAACTAAACAGGGACACAGTGAAACTAACAGAAGTTATGAAACAAATGGACTTAACAGATATCTACAGAACATTTTTATCCTAAAACAAAAGGATATACCTTCTTCTCAGCACCTCACGGGACATTCTCCAAAATTGACCATATAATTGGTCACAAAACAGTCCTCAACAGATACAAAAATATTGAAATTGTCCCATGCATCCTATCAGACCACCATGGACTAAGGCTGATCTTCAATAACAACATAAATAATGGAAAGCCAACATTCACGTGGAAACTGAACAACACTCTTCTCAATGATACCTTGGTCAAGGAAGGAATAAAGAAAGAAATTAGGACACGACCCCTTGGTTACGGAAAGCCCCTTGGAAAAACCCTTGGCAAAAACAAGCCCCTTGGAAAAACCCTTGGCAAAACCCCTTAATGACGCAAACTTGTACTTTCCCTGCCCTGCTTCCCCCTTGGCTTTTTCCTATATAAGCCTGTGAAAAATTTGGGTCGGGGTCAAATCTCCTCTACACCAAGCTTGGTGTATGAGTTTCGGCCCCAGAGCTCTGGTTCATGTGCTTGCTTGTTGTTGCTTTATTAAATCTTACTCTCTACATCTTAAGTTCGGTCTCAGTGTCTTCTTGGGTTCGCGGCTGTCCCGAGACTTGAGTGAGGGTCTCCCTTCGGGGGTCTTTCAGACACATGCTCCAGTATGTTCATAGCAGCCTTATTTATAATATCCAGAACCTGGAAAGAACCCAGATGCCCCTCAACAGAGGAATGGATACGGAAAATGTGGTACATTTACACAATGGAGTATTACTCAGCTATTAAAAAGAATAAATTTATGAAATTCCTAGGCAAATGGTTGGACCTGGAGGGCATCATCCTGAGTGAGGTAACACAATCACAAAAGAACTCAAATGATATGTACTCACTGATAAGTGGATATTAATCCAGAAACTCAGTATAGTGAGATATCAGATACAATTTGCAAAATACATGAAACTGAAGAAGAATGAAGACCAAAGTGTGGACACTTTGCCCCTTCTTAAAATTGGAAACAATCACCCATGGAAAGAGTTACAGAGACAAAGTTTGGAGCTGAGACAAAAAGGATGGATAATCTAGAGACTGCCATATCCAGGGATCCATCCCATAATTAGCCTCCAAACGATGACACCATTGCATACACTAGCAAGCGTTTGCTGAAAGGACCCTGATATAGCTGTCTCTTGTGAGACTAGGCCGGGGCCTAGCAAACACATAAGTGGATGCTCACAGTCAGCTATTGGTTGGGTCACAGGGCCCCCAATGGACGAGCTAGAGAAAGTATCCAAGCAGCTAAAGAGATCTGCAACCCTGTAAGTGCAACAACGTTATGAACTAACCAGTACCCCGGAGCTCTTGACTCTAGCTGCATATGTATCAAAAGATTGCCTAGTCTGCCATCACTGGAAAGAGAGGCCCATTGGACATGCAAACTTTATATGCCCCAGTACAGGGGAACGCCAGGGCCAAAAAAATGGGAATGGGTGGGTAGGGAAGTGGGGGAGGGTATGGGGAACTTTTGGGATAGCATTGGAAATGTAATTGAGGAAAATACGTAATAAAAAAAATATTAAAAAAAATGTTATGTACATTGGTGTTCTGAGTGCTTGTATGTGTGTGTGAGGGCACCAGATCCCCTGGAACTGGAGTTACAGCAGTTATTAGCTGTGGTTGCTGGGAATTGAACTCAGATCCTTTGGAAGAGCAGCCAGTGCTCTTAACCACTGAACTATCTCTAAATTCATATGTTGGACTCCTAATGTCGAAGGTGATGATATTGGGAAGCAGTGGCTTTGGGGTGGTATTATTGCCATATAGAAGAGACTCCAGAGAGTTCCCAAATCCTTTCTGCATGAGAAGACACAGCAAAGTTTTAGGCTTTCTGTGAACCAGGAAGGAGGTTCACTTGTCAAATGTCAAATGTCAGCCCCCTAAGTTGACTTCTAAACATCTAAAGTTGTGTACAATATATTCCCATTGTTTGTAAGTTACTCCTTTCATAGATCTGTACAGTGAATACAAACACCCTGAATGTATTTAGTAGAACACATTCTAAATGGCTTGAAGAGCCAACTACCTATCCAGGCAAACTTTTCTTCTGTAACAAGTGAATTCTTCTCTGTATTATAAAGTGTCCCCAAGATACCTCTAGCTCCTGTGATATAAAGTATTTACAATCTCAGTTGCTAAGCTGACAGGGCACAATGTACTGTCTGAACTGAAGGGCAAATTCATTCATTGGAGGCCTGATGATTGACACATCTCTGCTTTCCTGATTCCCTGCTTACATGACTCACTGTTTCTTATTCCATTGCAAAACTAAAAGCATACGGCCAACCATTCACCAACCCCTGACAGCAAATATTATTCTAAAATCAAGCTATGGAATATTTTCTATTCAAATGGAGAACTACTAAAAAATGTATCATCACTTTAATTCCTATTTATTGGAAATTCCAGGTGCTACAGAGACCATAAAAACAATAAATAGGAGGCTGGAGAGGTAGCTTACTTGCTAAGAGTGCTTCCTGCTCCACTTGAAAATCTGAGTTAAATTCTCAGCAGTCATGACCGAAGGCTCACAGCCACCCATAATTCTAGCTGCAAGAGATTCTGACACCTCTGGCTTCTGTGGGCACTGCCACTCAAGCACACAGACCACGTGCATGTGATTTAAAGTAAATTAAATCTTAAAATAGCAGTAATTGGCATCAGTGGTGGAAAAGCAAGAACATAATAACATAAAAGTGATGATATGATTTTATATTTAGAAATATATGACATTAGTACATAAAAACACAAAAATAAATGAGAAGGTTTGCTTAGGTAACTGATCTAAGATTTGTGTGTAAATTCTAGGATTCAGGACACAGACTCAGGAGGACTGCTATAAATTCAAGGCCAGTCTGGGCTGAAATGTGAGTCCCTACTTAAAAATAACATTAAGTATTTTTAATTAAGTATTAAGCAATAAGCATGAGTTAAGAGACATAGGATTTTTATAAATGATAAAATCCACACAATACTTAGAAACATGTTTTGAAAGAGAAAAGCCCAGGAATTATATGAAGAAAGTTGTAAGGTTTAAACATGTGACATAAAAGATGATAAGAACAAGTGGGTGGAAAGACAGTGTCTGTAAGTTAGTAGTTTGTGTACATGTGAGGCCCGAGTTTGCTTTCTGGCACCACAAAAATCAATCAATGAGTAAACATACAAACAAATGAGCCCTTAAACATTTTAGCTATTTTTTATGAGTTTATAGAAATTTTAAGACTTTCAGGACACTCTTTGTTTAATTCGCCATGTACAGCTGATCTCTAAGCCCTGACCACCGAGTGCTCCCAGGGGATGCATACCCTCCTGGCACTTTTATTCTGACCCTCCTGCTTGGCTGCCCCACCGTGATGTTGCCTTCTTCCCTTGCTCCTGCCTGATTCCTTAGGCCATGATGGTGGTGGTGGACTTTCCTTTGTTCTTCCTGGCTAAGCTGTGGGTGATCAGAACCCACTCTCCTGTGGTGAGGATGCCCAGTTGTTTGAGTTCATCCAACAGAGTTAGGGCTGAATTGTTTTGGGAAGGAAAGCGGGGCAAAGAACAGAAGGATGCTAAGAAGGGGGAATAATTTCTCTTTCTTTTCTTCTTCAAGGCATTCAAATACAGAGATTTTTCTTTAAGTCCTGTTTACGTGAACCTCACTAGTTTTAACGTAGAGGGCTTCCATTGTTGCTCAGTTCCAAGATTATTGGTTTTTGTCATGACTTTCTACTTTTGCCAGGTGCTAGTTATTTATTTACACAAGACTTTGTATCTAACATGATTTTACTTGATTTTGCCAGCCATATTAAGAGCCAACATTTTTTTTTTCTGATATAACAAAGAAAGCCGACCAGCATTTGTATATTTAAAATGCATTTAAGCCATCACCAGGGTGGTACAACTGGAGACCAATCAGAATGCTAAGCTTCTTAGAGATGAGGAGCTATTGCCCCGGGATGTATTGCCCCAGGAGAATGTTGATTCTCTGAAGTCTGAGGTATCTTACAAATCTTTGCTAGATGAATGCTGTCAGACCAGTTTGATCCCACAGAGAAGCTGTGCTTTCCTGGCAGCTTCCAGGGGAGTGGGGGTTTGCTTCTTATACCACCAGGTTTCTTCTCCAGAGCTGTCAGCACCTCACTTCCCAAGGCTGGAAGGCAAAAATGCTGGAGAAGAAAAAGCCATCTCCGAGAAAGCCCCAAACTCACAGTTAGGGATGAGTTTTGTAATTTCTGCCTCTGTTTAATTAATAGTGTGAATCTTTGTTTCTGACTTTACAGTACATTGGCTACTATTCTTGCAGAATTGGTGATATCATATACCCAAAAGATGCCCCACCATGACACAGGGACACATGTTCCACTATGTTCAGAGCGGCCTTATTTGTGATAGCCAGAAGCTGGAAACAACCCAGATGTCCTACAATGGAAGAATGGATACAGAAAATGTGGTTCATCTGCACAATGGAGTACTACTCAGCTATTATGAATGAGGACATTATGATTTTGCAGGCAAATGGATGGAACTAGAAAATATCATCCTGAGTGACATAACTCAGACCCAAAAGAGCATGCATGGTACGTACTCACTAATGAGAGGATATTAGCCAAAAAGAAAAGAATACCTAGGACACAATCCACAGAACTCAAGAAGGTTAACAAGCAAAAGCGCCCAAGTGAGGATGCCTCAATCCCACTTGGGAGGGGGAAGAAAGCAATCATGGGAGGCAGAGGGAGGGAGGGAGGGACCTGGGTTTGGAAGAGGGGACAAGGAGGGGAAAAGGGGAACATGATCAGATATTGGGGAGGGGACAGAACTGAAGTCCTTAGGGCCAGCAGAAAGAATAGAAACAGGCAATCATGGGAGGTAGGTAGGGGAACCCTCTAGAATGTACCAGAGACCTGGGAAGTGAGAGACTCTCAGGACTCAAAGGGAGGGAGGGACCTTAGACTAAATAAATGCCCAACAGTAGAGAGAGGGAACTTGTAGAGTCCACCTCCAGTAGAAAGACAGGGTATCAAGTGGAGGGATGGGGTTGCCACCCCACAGTCAAAAACTCTGACTCAGAATTGCACCTGTCTAAAAGAAGTGCAGGGACAAAAATGGAGAAGAGACTGAGGGAAAGGAGGACCAGTGACCGGCCTAAATTAGAATCCAGCTCAAGGGGAGGCTTCAAGGCCTGACACTATTACTGATGCTGTGGTGTGCTTACAGACAGGAGCCTAGCATGGCTGCCCTCTGAGAGGCCTAACAAGCAGCTGAAAGAGTCAGATGCAACCAATGAACAGAAGCTGCTGACCCCTGTGGTTGAACTTGGGAAAAGCTGAAAGGAGCTGAGCAGGAGGGTGACCCCATAGGAAGACCTGGACTCCTGAGATCTCTCAGACACTGAGCCACCAACCAAGCAGCATACACCAGCTGATATGAGGTCCCTGACACATATACAGCAGAGGACTGCCCGGTCTGACCTCAGTGAGAGAAGATGCACCTAACCCTTGAGAAACTTGAGGCCCCAGGGAGTAGGGAGGTCTGGTGGGGTGGGGGTAGGGGTGGGGGTGGGGTGGGGGTGGGGACATCCTCTTGGAGATGGGAGAGGAGGTACGCACCTCACCAGGCACCAAACATGCCACCACCTTGATCTTGAAGTTCCTGGGCTCTAGGAATGTGAGGGAGAATTTTTTTGTTGCTTGTAAGACTCATGCCTAGTATATGGTACATCATGAATGAACACGGACCAAAATATGAGTTTAAAAATTTCCATTGTTCTGTCAATTATTCCTATACTTAAAAGCCCATATTATTAAAAATATACTGCCTTGTGGTCATTTGTTCATGCCACAGGGTATTTTAACAACTTATCCGATCTTTTAGAAACTTGAGTATCAAATTATATATTTATAATAATATAAATATATTTAATTTCTTATTCATTTCTAGCAAGTTTATCTTCTTCTCTATCTCATCCAGCACTGCTTTTCTTTTAAATTTTAACTCATGACTCAGCTTAAGAACTTAGAAAGTGGGCTGGAGACATAGCTTAGCGGTTAAGAGCACTGACTGCTCTTCCAGAGGCCCTGAGTTCAACTCCCAGCAACCACATGGTGGCTCACAACCATCTGTAATGGGATCTGATGCCCTCTTCTGGTGTGTCTGAAGACAGCTACAGGGTATATGTATATGTATATTTATACCTGAGATATATATGTCTCAAGAACGTGTACTAGCTTCAAGAAAGAGAAAAACATCTTTAAAAAAAGAAACTTAGAGAGCAATAATTCAATAATTGTATTTATCAGTATGCTCACTTCGTCCCCTGCTACCCTGCTTAGGCAAATTTTGCCTAAACTTTGTTTTTGTCATCGTGTGGCTTTAAAAATAATTTTTCTAAATGTATATGCATTTTATGATAAGTATATCTGATATATGTATATAGCAAATAGATATGGTATATATGTTCATACATATGTATAGTAAGTATATATATAGTAAATATGGGTGCTGTATACATATAAACATACATACTTGTGTACATATATGTCAGAATACAGTATTATCTGTTTTTAAACTTTAAACAGTGTGTGTGTGTATACATGTATATATATATATACATGTATACACACACACATATATAAATAAATAAATGTAAAAGCTCCTAGGACTCGTTTTTATTACTTAACATTTCACAGATTCAGCCATGCCATGGTAACTACAAATTAGTTATCTTATAAACTGTTCTGCAATTTAAAGACATCATCCTATCACAAGTGTTAAGATTTGTTATTTCAAACAGTGCTGCCATGAATATGTGTGTATGCCAAGACAGTAGTCACAGCAAGGGTTTCTGTCATACGTGTTGGGCACATACTATGTTAGACACAGAGATGGACATGTTTGTGTCTTTCTGTAGTGTCAGAATCTATTGGATAACATCACAAATTCACAAGGTAAGTCAGTCTAGTTGGTTGGCACTTACCAAGTGCTCCAATTTCTGCTCAATCCACTTGAACATTGGAGTGTTGTTTAGTTCAAATTGTGATTACTGATGGTAACTCTCAGATCACACGTTATCTACATGCATGTGTGCCGTGGCATCGTGGCACCAGGCAAAGTCTGGAGGGCAGATAGGGAGTCCTACACAGGGACGCAGCACTCACTGCCCAAGCACAAAGTTGCAAACTACAGCCCAGGTGGCAGGCGTTTCAGGTGTCAGTCTGGAGCTGGCTGAGTGTCAGGGCAGCAGGGTCTGTGGTTGGTCTCAAGCTTTGGGACAGAGGCAGAGAGGTCCCTCACTGGCAATAGTCCCTTCCAAAGCTTGTGATGGGTGGCTGGGTGACAGGTCAGTGTGTTCACCACATCTCCCAGGTGAGGAGGTTGTATCCGTATGAGTGATAAGATCTATGGCTTTTTAAAATATTTGATGTATTCACAGATGTCATTAATTATGGTTATAAATAAATCATGAGTTTGTGCCTCCTGGTGTGCTGACAGGTAGTAGTTAATGAGTCACATTTTCTTGTCACTTATACTCAAAATGGAGTAACTCAAGTCAAAACTGTTGTCTTACAAAATGAAAATACTGAAGGCTAGGCAGCTTGAAATCTCCTGTTCTGTACAAAGCTGGATAACCCAGAGCAGAAACAGCCCAGTGTCAATGTGTAAACTTAGGAGTGGAAATACTGAGATATATTCTGTGTAAAAGTTCAACTTTTATTATCATCTGTCTACTTATCTGTCATATCTGTCTGTCTGTCTTAATTAGGGTTTCTATTGTTGTGAAGAGACACCATGACCAAGGTAACTCTTACAAAGGATACTTAATTGGGACTAGCTTACAGGTTCAGAGGTTCAGTCCATTATCACCAAGGCAGGAAGTGTAGCATCCAGGCAGTCATGGTGCTGAAGAAGCTAAGAGTTCTGTATCTTGTTCCAAAGGCAAACAGGAGACCACTGCTGTCTTCCAGGTAGCTAGGAGGAGGGTCGCAAAGTTCTATATAAATGTGAGGTGAAGATGGGCTGATTACCAATTAATAACCAATGCTGATGATGTAATCAGATGTAGTTAAGTAATGAAGTTTCCATAAAAGTCTCCAAGTGACAGCTCGGAGCACGTGCTGTTTGACGAGTGTCAAGGTGTTGGGAGGTTCGGGGTGCAGTGGAGCCTGCGCAGATGCTCTGCACCTCCTCCCTCCATTGTGTGACCAGTGTCTCTCCATTCGGTTGTTCTCTCCTGTGGCCTTTGTAACAAATGAGCAGATGTAACTAAACTGTTCCCACCCACTGTACTACAGGATACTGATATTGCCCGCCTTTCCTTCTTTCCTTTCTTCCTTCTTCCCTTCCTCTCTCCCTCCCTTTTTCTTTCCTTCCCTCTCTCCCTGGCCGCCCCCCACCCCACCCCCCTCCGCTTTGAGACACTAGCCTGGCTTCAAATTCACAAGTTTCCTGCTTCAGCCTCCCAAGTGCTGGCATTTATGACCACACCCCACTGGAACTCCAAACTCGAATCGAAGCTAGACTTAAGTGTGAGCATCCTGAGACCCAGTATTTGTTCCTAGTGTCTGAAGTGAAGGAAATACTGGATGAATTTCCAGTGGGTTCAATGCTAACTCCTAATAATAATTCTCAAAATTGAAATTAATTGTGGGATCTCCCAGTTGCCGGGCAAAGATTGAGAAAATTGATTAGAGTGAGAAAAAAACCCCACACATATTTCATGACAGAGGTATTTTTAAACGTAGTTTAGTAATGTCATCTAAACTGAGAAGTTAACATAAACGTGTTATAATTACTATTAATTAGGACTTATTTGTGACAGTTTAGTTCATGTTTCACTATTTATTTATTTATTTATTTATTTATATTTTTTGACAAGGTGTCTCCTTATAGTCCTGATTTTTCTGGAGCTGCCTATGTAGACCACAGTGGCCTCAAACTTACCGAGATCTTCCTGCCTCTGCTGGGGTTAAAGGCATTCACCACCATGCCTGGGTCTACTATGTTTTATTTTTAGCTATTTTAATAGGCTTTTGTATTTTTCTTGTGGCTAGATTTCAGACTTCGTTATATCTATTTATTTATGTCTATACATATTATTTGTTGAAATTTCTTTTGTCCATGTTTGCAGTGCTCTTGGGGAGCCAGAAACAGACATAAGATCCCTTGGGACAGTAGCTATTGGCAATTGTGAACCATATGGGTTCTGGGAATTGAACCTGGATCTTTTAGAAGAACAACCAGTGCTCTTAACCAGAGAACCATTACTGTAGCCCCTGTTTTATGTTCTTAGCAATAATCAATCTGAAGGTGAAGGTTGAAATTTTGATGAACTACAGTTCATTAAGGCTTCTTTTTACAAATTGTGTTTGTGGCTGAAAGTATAAGAACTTTATACTGATTTCCAAGAATTTTCTCTTGTATTTTTCCTAAAAATGTTTTGTAGTTTTTATGATTCCCATTTAAGACCATGGCTTTTTTTTTTTTTGTAAAAAAAAAAAAACAAAAACAAAAAAACAAACAAACAAAAAAACCCCCAAAAACCAAAAACCAAAAACCACCGCCACCACCACCACCACCACCACCAAAACCAAACAAAACCCACAAAGCTTATATTACACTTTATTTGTTTGGTTCTAAGTGTTTAATTGTTTAAGGACCATTTGTGGCCAAGGCTGTCTTTCCTCTGTTAAATTGCTTTGGACCTTTCTAAGAAAGTTTTGTCATGTCTGCCAGCTCTGTGGTCTGTTCTGGCCATCCGTGCCTCTTCCCTTTGACAGTACAACACAGAAAATCATGTAGGTTGACTCTTCCTACATGAAGAGTTTTGTTCTTTAAAACTGTATTAGTGGTTCTACTTCCTCTGTCTACATATCAATTTGGCAGCAATCTTGTTTACAACTGCAAAAGTCTTACAAGGGTTTTGATAGGAGTTATGGATTAACTTGGGAAGAATTCATATTTTTATCTTGAGCTCTTCCAGCCCCATAACATGGACATAACTCTAGACTTATTTTCTCTTCCTCTGTGGTACTGATTCTAGCATTTAAGTCAGTTTTTGTCAGATAACAACAAAATAGCACAGAGTGTGTGGCATAAGTGGAAAATGTTTAACTCTACAGTTTTTGGAGGCTCAGAAGTCCCAGATAAAAGGATCAGCTAATTTGGTTCCTGTTTTATTGTCAGCTGCCTTCTTTTTCATCCTTACATGGGAGGAACAGAACTCTGGAATCTTCTTCAGTCCTTATAAGTACACGAAGAACATTATGAAGGCTCCATCCTCGTGACTTTGTCTAAACCTAACCACCTCTCAAAGGCATTGTGGGTTAAGAATTTAACACATGAATTTAAGGGCATACACATTTTTGGTTGAGTTGTATTTAAGTATTTAATTTTCGAGTTCAGTGATCATCTGTAGAAATATAATGAATTTGTATATGCATCTTACATTCTATGACTTTGACAAAGTTCTAACGGCTACTGAATTCTGCTTTTGAACCCTTGAACTTTCTGCACAACCAAACCACATGTTGAGTGAAGTGATGAGTTAGCATACTTGTCTTATTTTTAACTTTTATGAACGCATTCAGCCTGTCACCATCAAGGTTGGCTGTAGGGACATTTGCAAATAGCCTTTATCAAATAGAGGAGAGTTTCTTTTCTCCTCCTCCTCCTCCTCAATAATAATAAATAATAATAATAACAACAACAGTAATAATGAGTACATATTGAATGTTGTCAAATGATTTTTATGGCTGTGATTATTAGTACTGATTGCTACCTTGGCAGGATCTAGAATCACTTAGAAGACACACTTTGTCATATCTGAGAGACAGTTTCTAGGTTAGTTTAACTGAGGTGGGAAGACCTACCTTGAGTGTGTGTGGTCTTGTTTCAGGGGCTAGGGTTTTTTTTTGGCTGCATAAAAAGGAGGTTACCTGAGCACCGGCATTCATGCCTCTGCTTCCCGACTTGCACACACGATGATGACCATGTCTGCAATCGATGATAATCTCAAACAATGAGCCAAGAAAAACACCTTCCTCTCTTAGGTTGCTTTTGCCAGGAAGTTGTCACAACAATGACAAAGGTAGCTAACATGTGCTCTGATCGGTATAATTGTAGTCTTTCATTGTTTTTTAGCTCATTAATATGTAGATTACATTGATTTTAAAATGTTAAATTTATTTTGCATACTTGGAAAAAAATCACTTGGCCATTTTGTATAATCTTGTGTGCACGTGTGTGTGTGTGTGTGTGTGTAAAATGTCTTTGTAAGGTTTTGCTTCATAAATAAAATTGGAATATGTTTAGGATTTCTTTGCATAGAGTTGGTGTTAATTTTTCTATAAACATTTATTTTCAGCAAGACCTTTTAGACCCAAAGAATTCTGTTCTGGAAGTTGTAAGATGGTACATCTGATCTCTTTTTTAAGTTGATAAGGCTGGCGGTACTTAACTGTAATACACAGCAATTCCTTAGAAGTTTCCTGGGTTGTTGGGGTGTCCTTTCCTGGTCATCTCATGAGAGAACAACCTGTTGTTATGGTTTTATCTGTGCCCATTGTTATTTGCAGATTATCTGCTTCTACAGCCCTGATTTTGAGGCTTATGAGGCAAAAGGAAACAGGATTCACAACCATCATTCCTTGAGCCTTTAGATCCCATTTCTGCCTTCTCGCTATTTTCCAGAATCTTATGTTAGTTTTAGTCAAAGCATCCAAGATTTTTTAGTATTAAAAAAGAATAGGGTTTTTGTTTTGAGTGAGAATAGGGTGATTCGAATTTTTCCCTCCCCATTTCCTAGAAGTAGAAGGCCAGAGTGGGGGAATTTACTGAGGGGAAATAAAATCTTTACTAGAGATAATCTTCTAGTTACATTTTATTGCTGTGACAAAACACTCTGAACAAAAGCAGATTTGGGGAACAAGGAATTTATTTGGTTTATACCAATCACAGGTCATCACTGAGGAAAATCAGGGCAGCAACTGAAACAGGCACTCCAAGTAGAATCCATGGAGAAGCACACTTGTTGGCTTGCTTGCAGAAATATGCTTAGGGTTTTTTTTTTTTTTTAAATATAGCTCAGGACCCCTTACTTAGGGACAGTGCTCCCCATTATAGGCTGGGCTCTTCTATATTAATTAGTAGTTAGTAGTCAAGACACCCTCTAAGACATGCCAATGTAATCTGGAAAGTCAACTATGACTCCCTTCTCAGTTGATGTGGGGATAGGCCAAGTTGACAGTGAAAGCCAATAGGGACCAATTAGCTTATTCAAGGTCATATGGAAAATGAGGTTTAAAGCTGGGTTTATAAACTGTATGTTAAAAATGCCAGGATTGAGGGATAATCCCTCCCCTTTTCTGGGAATTTGAGTCTTATTTCTAGTGTCTGTAGTGGTTGAATGAGAATGGACTCCATAGGCTCATGTATTTGAATATTTGGTTTCTACCAACTAGAGCTACTTGGAGAGGACTAGGACATGTGGCCTTGTGGGAGGAAGTATGCCAATGGGCTTGAAGGTTTCAGAAGCCGACACCATTGCTAGTTACCTTGTTCTCTCTGTCTCTCAGCTACTGCCCTTCCTGCCTGCCTGCTTGCCTGCCCACTGCCATGCTCTCTGCCATGCTGACCTGAACTCTTACCCTGTGAAGCCATGGAAGTTGCCTTGGTCATAGTGTCTCTTGACAGCAATAGAAAAGGCACTAAGACCATGTTGTAGCACATGGTTCCCAATGAGTTCCTATTGAGAAGTTGAGCACTCCTTGTTTCTTGTTTATTGCGTCAACATGTTGCCCTTGCTGAGTCACCCAAGTCTCAGTCCAGTGTACAGAGTTAATGTGTTGGGCTGCCTTCTGCCTTTCTGACTCCCATTCCAGTGCTAAACAGATGCAGGCAATCTGTAGCCATCAGTTGATCCTGATATTTGAAGCCCATGATGATGTGTTAGGAAGGAGGAATCACCAGCTGAGTCTTCTTCTTTCACATCTGTCTGGGTGTAGCTCTCTAGCCTCAGACACAGTATATAGTGGTGTTATTCCTTCACCACCATCTCCACCTTGAATTCCCTTCCACTATTTTTTGCGGATTGCCTAGTTTAAACTTTCAGTTTCCGAGCTAGTCTTTGATAATTCTCTGATTTTCCTGGCTCCTGGAATTTCAACTCCCCCAAAGATAAGAAACTAAAATTCTGTGGAGCTTCATTCTTACGTGATTGATAACTCTGAATAGGGAGGGGCAACTTTGAAATGTAATGTTTTCCATTAGACTGAGCTGAAGCTGCCCTTCTGCAGGACTGTACAAGATGGTACTACCACCGGACTCTCTCATTTCTTGTCCCATTGCCCTCTCTGGTCTCGTTTCCTTGGGAGCTCTTCCTTAATAAATCATCTGCACACAAAGTGTAATCTCAACTCTGCAACTGGGGAGGCTGGCCTAAGACATCTATCAAAGGAGTCCAAGGTAGACATGTGTGTGTTTGGAAAGTGAAGGTGTGTGGTAAGTAGCTTTGTTACCATGGTCACTGCTGCTGAGGAAGACAGGGGAGGAGTCTCAGCCAACTTGCCATGAGCTTGTTGTTATGGAGACAGACATGCTGGGCTTTATCACAATGCTGATTTTCTCCAGGTATGATGTTGCTGTGGAAACTCAGAGCCCAAAGCCTCAAAGAACACTCATGTCTAATCTTAGCTACTTTATCCACCTGCTTATGGCTCATTAGCAAAAGTAGCCTGGTGCGATAGATGTTCACGGTATCAGTGTTCAACCCAGCTCTCTAGAGAAGGGCCACAGTCCCAGACTTTTTCCTGGGTGCATGGGAATCTTGGACAATCTTAATTTTTTTTTAGAGATTTATTTATTTATTATTATATGTAAGTACACTGTAGTTGTCTTCAGATACCCCAGAAGAGGGCATCAGATCTCATTACGGATGGTTGTGAGCCACCATGTGTTTGCTGGGATTAGAACTCAGGACCTCTGGAAGAGCAGTCAGTGTTCTTAACCAGTGAGCCATCTCTCCAGTCCCCTTAGGCAATCTTAAAATGAGGTTTGCCAAGTTAGACGGAAACGAATTCTTTTCCTGTGATGCGTGATTTTCAAAGCCACTGCTGGGAATTTCTCTACCACGTGCTCATTTTAATCTAAGATCAAACAGATCCACTTTAGACACCGTCTTATTTTGAGCCTATAGATTCTTTCAAAACCAGCCTGTATTCCCATAAATGAGAGCGGTCATGCTAATCCACAGATAATATCTTCTGTGCTAGAGGAACTGAAATAAGAGTAAGTCTGGCTGTGACAGCTCTAGTGGCGATGGCAATGATGATGAACTGAGTGTGGGCGTGGTTGTGGCCTCTGCCTGCTCCCCAGTGGACCACAGAGTGTCTCAGTTATGGTACACTAGATAGAGACAATTTCATGGGTAAGGAGTTGGGATTTTGGGTTGACCTCTGAGACGGGGAGAGAGTAACTGAAAACAAGCTGTCTTAAGAAGTCTTAAAAGTTCCCTGCTTGGTCACTCAGAAGTAAGGGTGACTTACAGCTTTCATGTTGAAATTAAACTCTGCCAACTATTTAAAATTTCAAGGTCTTCCCTGCACATTTTACTACCTGCCACTCTTGAAAAACATCAGCTAGCCTAAGGAGTCTAGGTCAAATTTCAGAGGAGAACTGTGGGTGCAGTTAGGAGGACAGACATCACTGGAGGGCTTCCCACAGGACACACTTTCCTAATAGTCATCAAGGAGGCTGGGAAGCAACGATCCAGGGGACAATCACAACTGTGCTCTTTCAGGGATCCAGAGAGCCTCCATGCCACTCAGGGGTAAGGACAGATGAGACGCCACTCTTGGCCCCTTAGCTCTTTCACGGTTTTCGGAGGGAGGATTTAAAGGGAATCTTCAAGCTTTTATTAACATTCTCCACTTCTGAAACCCCTGTATTTGCCAGGCTAGCGGAGGGAGATTAATTCCACCCCCTTTCTGCTTTCTCAGCCTTGAGTGACTTGACAATAACGATTGCACCTCATTACACACCAGATCCAGGACCCACATTGAGTGTCTGGCATTTAATTCTTGGCCTTCTAGCCCTAGAGTTATAACGGAGAACAAAGAAGAGGATGGGAGGGCGTGGCAAGCTGCCAGATAATATCTGGTTGTCCATTTATCTGTTGTTTGGTTACCAGTCACCGGTGAGGCTTCTCAGCACTTAAAATTGTGACCTAGTGATGTGTGCCACCTGGATGTTTCTAACCATGTGTTGTAATTGATTTTGTACTTGCTTTATAATTTGAATAGAGACATTCACGATTCTATGCCCCACAGATTGATCTGGGTCCACTAAGACTCAGCAGGAGTCCAGGAAAGTGGAGAAATCAAGACCCAGCGATGACAGTATCATTAACTACATGGACCGCAGAATAAGTAACAATGCCGATGCAGATGATGGCGGTGATGTCAGAGATGCTGATGCGACCTGCTCAGCGGCCCTCTTGATCTCATTCTAAGTGCTTTTCATGTAGCAATTCACTCGATCCTCATCTTCGCCGCATAAAATCAATACCATTAAAAATTTTTATTTTCCAGGTGAAGGCACTGTTGCATCGTGATTAAATAAATTTTCCAATATCATACAGCCTGTAAACAGCGGATCGAAGTGAATCTCAAACTAGTTCTTAGCCATACAAAACACGGGGCTCCTAAGCAGCCACGATAAGGTTTTGCTCATTTGTTGCTTTCTTCTAAGTATTTTATTGAGTGCCACCAATCCCCAAGTCTTCCCCGACTCTCCTCTGCTTACCCCTTGCATTTTGATGCTTATGGAGAGATTTCTAGATGCTAGTTACTCTGTTAAAGGATTTTCAGATAGTGTATCATGTAAGACTCAGAACAACAACGTTATGAAGCAAAGGGAGGTTAATCTATCTAGTGGGTCATCTAGCCAGATGTCATCGCTGTGCGCCTGAAATCCGAGCAGTGTGAATTACAAAGCACTGCGGGAATAAAGTACCACCCGGATTTTGTACACGCTTTGCACTGGGAGATGCTCTTCCACAGTGTCAATCTCATTTCTACCTCCTGCCTCTTCATCTCAGGGTTGCTGAGTCATGTTAGCCACAGAAATTTACAAAGGGTGATGCTGTGGGCAAGGCAAGGCTGAGTGGGAGCTGATGTGGTCTGTGGACTTGGGACTCTGAGAACACTGTAAAATTTCTTTAAAATGCCGGCGGCATTTGGGGGTGAGCATCAGGTCAGTCTTGTGGAGGGGCTGTGTTGTAGTCAGGAACTGTTAATTACCAACCATCCGCCCTGGATGTTGTGCAATGGTGAAAGACTGTCTCTTGCTAGGCAGGTAGAGAGTACAGTGGAGTCAGGCAGGAGTGAGTCTGGGGCTTTGAAACCTGGAGGCCACTCTTTCAATTTTCCTGGGGCTTCCAAGTCTAGCAACCCAGTTTCTTTCTCCAGGCTGGCTACTTAATGTGCTTCTCTAAGCACAGAGTGGAAGATGGCTTCATAGAGCAGATCCTTGGCTAGCTGTAGTAGCCACGCAAAGTTCTGTGGCAGGGAAACCTGATCGGCAGGGTTCTGGTTAAACACGGTCCTCTGGCCCAAGGAATAAGCTGGTTTATGTAAACCGAGTAAGATGACTGCAACAGAAATAGCTGCTTCTATATTTCTTACTTGTTATAGTGTCACCGTTGACTACTTTGCTAAACTTTCATTCCTCTCCAGTAATTACCAAAATTCTTTCCAACTCTATAAAGAAACAGAGTTAGTGGTTTTATTTAAGGTTGTACTGGACTCTCTACCAAGAATGCCATCTTGGGTTTTGCTAATATAACCATCCTTCTCTACCTCCCTAGAACAAAGGGTTGGACCTCTAGAGCCGATCGGTGGTCAGTGAGCACTCTATCACAGAGCTACACCCTGGCAGCTTTATTTTCATTTTGAGATAGGTTGCCCGGGCTAACATCCAGCTTGTGAGCCTTTTGACCCAGCCTCCTCTGTAGCTTGGACTGCTTTAATCCCAGCACTCTGGAGGCAGAGGCGGACCAGCCTGGTCTACAGAGTGAGTTACAGGACAGCCAGGGCTACACAGAGAAACCCTGTCTCAAAAAAAAAGTTAAAAATATTTAATATTTTAAATTAATTACTTGAGCATTTTACAGATGCATACAATGCATTTTTTTTTCATTATACCCCTTACCCAGTGCCTCCAATTCCCCCAACTTAAACCTCAATTACTATACTAGTTTCTCAGCAGCATCTAAGACCCGGAAAGGCACTGTAAAGGAAGGAGAGCTGCCAACAAAGCTCCGAAGACAAAGCAATGCTAGGTGTCTAACAAGCGAGGTGACCTGGACAATACCTCGTGTGTGTGGTCAACTTTTGAAACCCATGGTTGCCCTGTTGGCCTCTTGGCTGCATAGGCTAAAAGTGACCTTTCCCCCATAGCACAAGAGCATCTGAAATAGAATCCTCCTTTTCTAGTCTGAGCCCGGAGCTGGCAGCAGGCAGTTTTCTGTGTTGGGAATCATCTGCATGCACTGGGCACCTTGCCCGCCACCTACCGCGCCTGGGTGACCTCCTGGGATGCTTCCTTTGGCAGGAGTGTCTTCCAGCTGTGAGGATTATTAGTGAGCCTCTGAATTATTTATGTCGATGCTCTTTCATCAGTGCGAATTGTCATGAATTGGTTGTAATCAAAGTGATTTAGGTTTGAAGAACAAAGGGGTGAGGAGCTTCAATTTGTGGGTTTGCTGTTGCCATTAAAGCTCTCAACAGCGAGAGGGGCTGTGGTTTGGCGTGCTGGAAGTGACCCCGAAGTTGGAGTCAGAAGGCTTGTGTTCAAGGCTCTGCCCTTCCATCTAGATTGAGCATTAGAGTCAGTCCTTTAGGGAGCTCATGTCTAATGTATCCACATCAGCTGAGGGCAGCTCCAAGCTGCTTAGTGGAGAGCCAGAGCTACAAGCTAGGTGGCTGGGTCTCCTCTTTGCTCTAATCCACAGGGATCTATGTTGGTTGACCTGAAGGATGTTTCTTTACCTTCTTGGTGTTTCAGCTTATTTATCTTTTAAAATAAATGCCCAAGTCTCCCAGGACCGCTTGATAAGAACAGGAGGGATGAACAATTTCTTTTTCTACTGTGTGAGCATGCATTAGGAAGACAGCCATCTGCAAGCCAGAAGAAACTGTCTTGGCACTTTGGTCTTAGAACTTCAAGCTTCCAGAACTATGAGATACACACTTCTCTTGATTAATCTGCCTGGCTGATTCATTTGGCTACGGCAAGTGACTCTATACAGGTTCTAGGACAGCGCATGGTCTATAAAGTCAGACAGCCTTATCCCTTGGATTCTTCTAGAAGTAGATCTTGAGGCAAGGGTCAGAGCACCAGCAGTTTATATGGGAAACTATTCAGGAAGCACTGTTTGAGGGCTCAGGAAGGTGAGGTAGAAGAACCAGAAAGCCCATGTGGGTTATAACTTTGGGTAGCTGGAGCCAAGTCATTGGAAATCTGTTAGAAGGCTGTGTGCAATGTGCTTCAGAATTTTCCTAGGTTGAGAGGACTTTGGTACTCAAATGCCAACTTACCTTCTCACTGCATACATCTCAAAACTTCAGCCAACTGCCACATGCCAGTCTAGCAAGCCACCGTATTTGCATGCTGTTGGTCCATGATGTACAGTAAAGTGGGCATGGGTTCTGAACATAAGAACACAAGCATAGCAGATAGATCATTTCTCCTTCCTTCCTTCCTTCCTTCCTTCCTTCCTTCCTTCCTTCCTTCCTTCCTTCCTTCCTTCCTCCCTCCCTCCCTCCCTCCCTCCCTCCCTTCTCTCTCTCTCTCTCTCTCTCTCTCCCTCCCTCCCTCCCTCCCTCCCTCCCTCCCTCCCTCCCTCCTTCTTCCCTCCCTCCCTCCCTCTCTCCTTCCTTCCTTCCTTCTTTGATTGATTGATTGATTGATTGATTGATTGATTGATTCTTGAGTCAGGGTTTCACAACCTAGTCCTAGCTGGCCTGGAACTCAGAGCTCCTCCTGCCTATGCCTCCCAAGGGCTGGGACTAAAGACTAGTATTATCATTTCTAGCCCAGAGACAACACTCTGCTAGATGGTAGGTAGTACTTACCTTTCAAAGTGAGTCCCCAGCATCTCAGGGTGATGACAATACAGATTCTGACCCTTTGCTAGGTCTAGCTAGTTCTCAGCAATGCTCAGTGTAGCTGGGCCATGGATTAGACTGTAAGTAAAAACAGAATCTTTCTCAGTTCAACAGTGCTTAGTGGATGTCTGTGGTCTGTCCTCTGGGGATGTATTGTGTTTGGTTGGCATAGAGAAGAGTGCAACCAGAGTACTGGTATCAGGGGCTACACAGACTGCACAGATGACCTAAGGTTACCTTGTCTTAGCCGCTCGTGATTGGAAGTGCACAACACCTATTTCTTTTGAAAACAGGGCAAGAGGAAGGTGGGGTCTGTTCAAATGGTTTGTTTATTGAACAGGAGTCCACCTGTAAAAATGGTATAAGTCATTAGCACAAATCCACCTTAAAGTATGAGTCCCATGATCTTAGCACTAGCCTTTCTGAAACTCCGTTTTTCTAAAGCTTCTGTTCATTTTTAACATAAAAAAAAAAACCTAACTCACTTAAGTTTCCATAAAAACAGTACTTCACAGTTTACAAAGTGTTTTCGAACACATTATCTCATTATGTCCTTTGCAGGCTGGAGAGAAGGAAATTTGCAAATGGCATTTTAAAATGAGTCTGTGACCCATTAGGGTGAGTACATCTCACAGCTGGGTATGTGACATTCCAGATCCAGTGACTATGCAAAGCGACTGCGAAGAAGAAGGCATATAAGCATACACTGTGACCCAGGGCACTTAAACTCTACATGAGCTATGAAAAAGGCCCCGTTAGAAGCTGAGACTCGTCTACAAGGGTCTCACAAACACCCTTGCTCTTGGTGTGGATCATTGGTCCAACCATTTGGCTCTGTGGTCTGTCAAGCAGCATTGGGGTTATCTATAAAATGACCTGCCCTTGTGCTAAACCTCAGGAGTGTGGACATAGCATATGGCTGTCACCTCTGCCTGGGTAGCCAATGGGCTCCAATAGTCAAAGAACAAAATGTAAACAAGATTTAGAAAATATTAACAAGATGCAAAGTCTTGCAAAACCTTTGCTTTAGTCACTGGGCATGGTGCTTTGTGCCTATAATCCCAGTGATAAAGACAAAAGGGATAAAGAGGTAGAAAGATCATGAATTCAAGGCTAAGTTGGCCTACATAGGAGGACCTAGTCAACAAACAAACAAACAAACAAACAAAAATAGCTTGCAGAGTTCCATGAATCTTAATCAAGTAAAATATAACTGTCAATTGTATCTAGTTTATAACTATATAAAAATAAAAGCTTAGATTTTGCTTGTAATAATAATAACATTATTTATAAGAAGTTCTGTAGAATGTTATGTAAGACATTACTCAGTTAAGATGCTTTTCACTCTGAGAAACGAAGGGTTCCATGTGGCTGGGAGCAGGTGGTTTCCGAGTTGGTTAATTTAACAGTATCCTTGCTCCCTGGCTTCTGGGCTCCCACTTCTGGTTCTTCCATTTTTCATTTCATGGTCACACAATAGCTACCATAACGCCAAATATCCTGTCGTCTTATACTTGGATTCGAACAGAAAGGAAGGTACGACTTTTATTATCACTGTAATCCAGGAGAAAACCCATCCTCAGAAGTACCTACTGAATTCAGTTCAATTTTTTGAACTGAAGTGTCTGTAGTAACATTCTGGGATTGTGATTTCTTTTAAAAAAGATAAATATGTTGTGGATTTGGTTTAATGCTACTTATGTTAATTTGGTCCCCAAAATTACAGGGGAATCTGCACAACTGCATGTAAGATACTGAGGGACCCTGTTCCCAATTAGTTTTGAATGGTGAATAAAATTGCCAGCAGCCAATGGCTGGGCAGGGAGACAGAGGTGGGGCTTTTAGGATTCCCCAACAATTTCTGTGACAAGGGGGCTTCACTGGACTTGCTTTGGTTACTATATGTTGTCATGTAAGGCTAGAGCAGGAAGCAAAAATCCTTGAGCACATTGCTTCCCCAATACTGAATAAAATAAGTATTTCTAGCAAGGAAAAGGGAGAAAAATGTGGATAAGCAAGCAATCTTATCTGAAGTGTGCATTTTTACCATTCTTTTATATAGGTTAATTTTATGTGTTTGCTATGCTAAAGGATGCTTAGATAGCTAGCACAATATTATTTCTATGTATGCTTGTGAAATTGTTTCAAGAAGAGATTAGGATTTGAGTCAGTTGACTGAATAAAGGATCCGTTCCTTCAAAGTGGGCTGACATCATACAATCCACTGTGGACCTCATTAGAACAGAAAGGCAGAGTGAGGTTTCTCGTGTACTGTGCAGAGATGGGATGACATATTGTGGGATAATCTGGATCTATTGTACATATGAATGTTTTATAAAATGGAAAACCTCTTGTCCAGACCTCAATAGTGGTAGGTAGTCCTGCCATATTGGTGTGTAGCCAAGATCTCCAGGGGAGTTAACCGAGAAATGATGTGACAGCAAAAGTGAATGGGAAGCGGTACTGTTGAGGTGGCTCAGCAGTAATTATGGGTCTTGCAGAGGACCCGTGTGGTGGCTCACAACTATCTGTAACTCCATTTCTAGTGGACTCAACACCTTCTTTTGGAGTGTAAAGTTAGGGGGTAGGGAATGTAATAGTATTTATGGTGGTTTGAATATGCTTGGCCCGGGGAGTGGCACTATTAGGAGGTGTGGCCCTGGAGTGTGGCTTGTTGGAGGAATTGTGTCACTTTGGAGGTGGGCTTTGTGGTCTTTCTCCTAGCTGCTTGAGAATGCTGCATCTCCTCCCGTTTGCTTTTGGAACAAGATGTAGAACTTTCAGCTCCTTTAGCGCCATGCCTGCCTGGATGCTGTCGTGCTTTCTACCACGATAATAATGGACTGAAACTCTGAACCCATAAGCTAGCCCAAATTAGACATTGTCCCAGTATTAGAGCCACCTTGGTCATGGTGTCTGTTCACAGCAATGAGACCCTAACTGAGACAGTCTTCTACTGTGGTTCAGTGCCTGCTTCCTTTATGTACTTGACAAATACAGGCAACAATGTGAATTCATCTAGAGTTGATGTCTGCTTGAGACTCTCTGTCTTTCTTTTTAGTGTTAACATAGTTGAAGAGTTGTGACTTCAGTGGGGTCACATGGTCACATTCTCACCGCTGATTTCAAGGATAGCTATGGCATTCCCCCTCTACACTGCCACTGCCCATTGAAAAGCCGTTTAAGGCCCGTTGGAAAGTCCTATGGAAATGATGAAATTTTAGAGCCATCATATTCGATGACATCTCATGCTCTTATCTGTGTGCTTCAGACTTTACCAACAGCACACAGGAAAGGGGGAAGCAGAGAAGGCGGGAGAAAGAGTGTAAGCTAGTTTCTTAAGAATCGTTCACAATAGCTGTGAGCAGTGTATCTGCTTATACTTCACCATTCAGAAGTTAGCCTCACAGCCCACCTAGCTCTGAGAGAGGCTGGCAATATGGCTTCTGTTTTGAGCAGTTATGAACTTAGGTAGGAGCCCTGCTACCACAGAAGAAAGGCAGAAATGATACTGGGCAATCAAAAGAAAGCTCTCCCAGGCCTAAAGCCCTGCCCCCTTGGAACGGAAGACTAGACTAACACTCTAGGCTCTTTGCACTCATTTGTGTTTGCTTAGCTACTTAGCAGAAAGTTCTTTTATTCCCTTTGTACCTCATGAGGACCTGAACAATTCTTTGTCATCTACTAAAGTTTTGTTTACTGTCAAAGCTTAAGACAGTGCCTTGTCCACAGAAGAGTGCTCTGAGGGCCTTGCTGATTATAAATAAGTTCCCTACTCTGCACAGCTCGATTCTTATAGCAGGAAAGTGTTATTCTGGTCTACACTAACCACCATTTATCTTTAGACTGGAAACTTTCTGAGCTCTGAGTCTTCGACTGAACCATGTTCCAGTCTTTCATATGGGTAGAATGAAAGAGAAATGAACTCACATCTTGTTTAAGCTAGGGTAATTTTGTTGTTGTTGTTCTTTTCTCATTTACGGCCAAACTTAATCCTATGTAAGATCCTTCCCTCTTTTCTAATCAGACATGGGCACCATTTTATTTCTGAGCAGATCACATAGATACCATTCTAAAGGAGTTTGGAAGACCTAATGAATGTTAACAAATGGAAGAAGTTAGGAAAATATTCCTAAATGGGTGCTGCGATTTCAATATTTTGAATTGAAGAGTTGGTGAGGCACAGGGTAGAGTGTAATTTAAAGGAGGACCACTGGTGAGAAAATTCTCCTTGAGTCTTGTTTCCAGGTAGTTTATAAAAGGAATGAAAGTGCTTTGTAGGGTTCCTAAAATTAGATAAGATACCTACAAGGAGCTTGGCACTTAGAAAAAGTCCTCTAAGCCTTTAGGTCCTGATCATTGTTGGAGCCATAATACCAGGTGCTTGCACTCATTAAGGAAGAAGATCTATGTTCCCTTCCCCTGAGCCCCCAAGCCCACTTTACAGTGGCCATTGGATCATGAAAGCAGAGTTGACACAGAAGGCAACTATTGCCAGTGACAGAAAAGGAAGACAGATCTTTCGACACCTGTAATTGAGACAAAATTTGACACAATGACAAGGACAGTGTGCTCCCACCATCTGCCTAAAAGTATCTGGATAAAAAATTTAGATGTAAAATACAGGCACTCATGGATGCTCTCAGTTGTCATGGAGACATGGCGGATGATAGCAAATGAGAGAAGTAGCAGGTCAGTTGGCTGAAATGTGGGCTGAAGCTGATCTAGTGCATCGGATCCATAGTTAAGGCACCCTAGGCTTTTCATAGTTCCCCAATGAACACTGAAACTCTAGGCTTTATCTTTATTGACAGCAATCCAGAAGTTATACATATTATGAGTCAAAAGCAAGGCGTCTAAACTTTAGAAGTAGAATACAACAAGCATATGTTGAAATTTTAAGGAAGATTGGAAGAGTTAATGTGAAGAATTGGTTAAAAGATGACTGTGGATGCCTCCCAAAGCTTTAAGAGTGATTATTTTTCTTTATTTTACATCATGCAAAGGCTCCAGGAATCCTCTGCTGTACCCAAAACATACATAACAGGTGTGTAGCACTTGTTTCCCAGGTCATAAAATTCTTTGGGAATGTTAATTTGCTTATATGTTCTGCTCCTTTCCTATCACCACACAGGGAATTGCTAGAGACACAGCAGTTAAAACAATGCATTTTGTCTTTTTTCTTTCTCACAGTTTCCAGGGGTCAGGAGTGAACTGCTTAAAGGGCTCGTCTCCTAGTATTTCACAAGCTGTGATCCAGGGCTGTCCTCTCATCTGGTAGAATTACTGGGGAAGAATCTGCTTTGATGTTCATCCCAGGTCTGCATAAGCATCATTCACCAGCAGAATTTAATTTTCCTTGTGCATGAAGCCCTCCTTTTTTTTGCTGTACTCTTGACATCTTGAGACCATGAATAGCAGTGGTTTCAACCTTCCTAATGAGGGAGCCTTTTAATACAGTCCCTCATGTTGTGGTGGATGCCCCCACAACCATAATTTTACTTTCATTGCTACTTAAGAACTGTAATTTTGCTTCTATCATGAATCAAGATGTAAATATGTGATATGCAGAATATCTGAACCTTTTTGAAAGGAAGCGGTTGTGTGCGACCCACAGCTTAAGGACCACCGACCTCTCATGAACCCAGTCGAACCGTCTCATGACGGAAAATGCCACACAGACTTAGTTCAGAAGCAATGTTAACTCAATTGTCAACCTTATTACTGGTCCCAGGCCAGTGTCCCTGTTACCACCTTGGAGATGCTAATCATCTGGCCAAGTGGGAAAGAAGATTGGTGAATTTTGCAAGGGCAGCCACACTTTCTGCTCTGGAAGGGACATATAGCTTACCACTCACTGGACAGAAGTACTGACATGACTCCACCCAGATCTCAGTGAGCCAGGAAGACCAATTTTACCCCAGAAGTGGGCAGATCTAGAAATACTCAGCATAGAACTGATGTTCTTAATATTACCAACCACCATCTTGAAACTAACTTTCCTGGACTGAATGATTATGTCTCCCTGTCCCCATTCATAAGTTAAAATCCTAGACTTTCAATGTGGCCAAATTAAGAGGAGAAGGCTGTAGAGGGTAATTGGATCATGAAGGGTAAACCCTTAGGAATGGGGCTAGACACCCCAGAGGAACAGCTTGCCTCTTCTACTGTATAGAGACACAAGAAAAGTTACCATTGATGAAACAGACACGGGTCCCTCACCAGGCTCCAAACCAGCCAGTGCCGTGACCTTGGGCTCCTCAGCCTCCAGAACCATTGTTTTCAGGCCACCAATTTATCATATTTTTCTGATATCAGCCTTCATACTTAAGATGTGTGTGGAGCTCAGGAGGGATCCTGGAAACTTTGCTTTGTTTATAATCGCAGTCTACAACCCCTCAAGCCAACCATCTTGCTTTTGCTTTGTGTCTGATCTTATTAACTTTGCCTTTGGCTTCCTGATTTACTTGATCAGACCTACATCACCCCTAAAAGCTGAGGTTTGTAACTGCTTTTCCTTCTTGATTATAATCTTTGCTTTGAGTGTTCCCATAATAGTCTTTTTAGACAACTAATTCACAAACTCTTGCTGCACCCTGTGACCCTACATCTAGACCCAAATCCTACGTGGTCATACCTCTATGAAGCTAAACAAGTCATTCAAAGTATGGTGACTCCACAATGAATGACATTTAGGGAGACGATTAGGATTATATCATTAAGGACTCCCCCTCTGTTCTTTTCTTCAGAGACACAACAGGGACCAACCTAAATTTAATTAGCAAATGTCATGAAAAGAGAAACATCGATGGAAAAAAATAGATCAAAGGATTAGCCATGACTGAACCCAGCAGGAAAGCCTGGCTGACCACACTCTGGACAAATAATTATCTAAAAAAGGTGAACAACAGCCCAACTTATCAGTTGCTCTTTCCTTGTGGCTCACTGTCAAAGCTATACCAAGTGAGCTAAAATATTAATGCCCCAGTAAGCCTTCTCTGAAGAAGGGTGTATTAGCACAGCTTCTCCGTGGGGTGTGTAACAAGGTAACAAAGGAAAGGAAGCAAGTGGTGTTTTCAATGCCTGTTCACTGTGAAAGAAACACTCTGAGCTCCTACAGCTACATAGTTAATCATTTTGGGCATTACTGCTAACTCGTAGACTAAATTGCACCCAACTTCATTGTTCATAAATTTCATCACTACTGTAGCAGATGAAAGAAACTTGTTTGAGACCAGGGGGAATAGTGGGTTAGTAAGAACAGAAATTCTTCCTTTGTAAGATAAACTCATAGCCTCTAAGATTTAACCCTACAGGGCCAATTGGCTGACCAGGATGAAGTGAAGTGAGCTTTCTTTTGCCTCTGACATTCTCCCACCTTGATTTGTGTGTGTGTGGGGGGGAGGGGGGCGGTGATTTACTCAGACTCTGCAGCCCCTGGATTCTTCTGGCTCATTTTTAAAGCTCTGCTTCACACCCAAGTGAGGTCCCTCCCTTTGTTCCCACTAACACAGACACCCTGGGAAGTCTGCAACTTATAACAACCTCCAGAGAGTATAGACCTCTACATTAGAGGTTTGGTCTTTTCCATAGTTTGGTCATTGCTAGGACCTGTGAGTCCTGTTGTCTTCCCTTCCCTGTCCAGCTGTCTGAATATGAGTTCCTGACCCTACATAACTCTGAGCTTAGTTTGATTGAGAGGTTCCCCCCAGAAGCACAGGCAGCAGGGAGAAGTGAGACAGACAAGGAAAGGAGCTAATAGAATTTGTGAGTAGGCCTCATGTTGGGAAACCGGGGTTTAGACTCATGGGGCACCCATTGTGACATGTTGGAACATGCTGCAGAAGTACCCTACTGCAGATCCATGGGCACGGGTTATTTCTTTGCTAGGTACTAACCTTCACGGTGGAGAGAGATGACTCAGGAGTCACTCCCCAGCGCGTACATGCTGCCTTCGCTGTGCCCACTCCAGAGGAGCTCTCTAGGCAGAGCAAAGGAGGTAGATGATGAAGGTCATTATGTCATACGGAGGTGCACACGAACTCCTGGCTGATGCTGCAGGGTACCTGAGAGAATACTGGGGGTGGGGGAGGGTAGTGAAGGTATCATCATTGTCAGCAACAAGGATGAGCCCGTAAGAGCTGGCTGTACCCAGAGACACCCACGGCCCTCTCAGTGGGCTCTCTGGATGTCTTAGTCCTCACTCTCAAGAACTAGATTTCAATGAATATAAATCCATATACATAATGCATATGTGGTCACCCACATATCTCACGTGCACACACATACTATCCCCCACATCTCATATCTACACTACTGTACCACTACTGTACCACACAGACACCTTCAACATGCACACCACACATGCATGCACATACTACATCATGCCATGTATATACATCATATATATACATACCATATGCATATACATTGCGCTCCCCTAGTACACTACACAAATACCACATACATACTATACATACTAATACACACTATCCACACCAGACACCCACACATTTCAATGCACACATTACATATCAACACATACACACAAACACACATGTATATACATACCACACACATACATTTAACATTCATACCAAACTTATATATATATATATATGTATATATATATACACACACACACACACACACACACACACACACACACACACACACATGAACTCACAGACATGAACATACTTTTCAGTAGTTTGTATGCACTCAGGAGTTCTTTCTAATAGTAGTAGTTTCTAAATGCAGTAGTTTGCTGCATCCCTTGTTGTAGGAAATGACTTTGGAATGCCATAGCAACTAAATTTACTTCAGAAAATACCACAGTAGCTGTCTATATTCTTAAACATTTACTGCAAATGAAACTGTAATGATGGAATTATAAGCACAGAAGTTGTTTGCTTATTATGTGGCTGTGACTTTTTTCACACTATAGGCTTATGTATAAAAAAAACCAAACCAGTAGCTCTGACATCTCTCATAAGTCCTCTCCTTGGTAGACAGTCACTGCCGTCATTGAAGTAGTCTCTTTAGATTAGCTCAGTGTCTGGGTAATCCAGGCTTTCAGATTTGCTTTCTCTACCCTGCTTCTTTCTAAGATGGACTCTAAGCTGATGTGGTAGTTTGGACAAGAATGGTCCCATAGGATCAGATACTTGAAGGTGTGGTCATCATGACTGACACTACTTGAGAGCGATTAGGAGGTGTGGTCTTGCTGGAGTAGTCATGGCCTTGTTGGAAGAAGCATGTCTCTGGAAAGTGAGCTTTGGGGTTTCAAAAGCCCAAGACAGTCCCTGTGTCTCTCTCTTCCTACTGTGTGTGGAGCCGCATGTAGAACTCTAGTTCCTTTTGCGGCACTGTGTCTGTCTGCCCGCTGCCACACTTCCCGCCATGATGAAAATGGACTAAACCTCTGAAAGTGTAAGCAAGCCCAACTGAATGCTTTCCTTTATAGGAGTTGTCATGGTCATGGTGCCTCTTGACTGTGATAGAACATTGATGATGACCACAGATGACTTTATAGTCTCTAGTGCCACAGGTGTTCCTGCTTGTTTGAGAGACAGGCTTTGGTCTTAGATCTGGGCATCATTCTGTTTTCTGCTTCTGATGGTATTTGCTATAAAATTAGTTTTCTTTGGACCTAGGGGGTCCTTCTAGTTGTGAGTACCACTCAAACCTGGCTCAGACCATTACCTTATAACCTTAGCTGAGGATCTCAAACCTGGCTCAGAGTGTTACATTATAGCCCTTACACCATTACATTATAGCCCTTACACCATTACATTATAGCCCTTAGACCATTACATTATAGCCCTTAGACCATTACATTATAGCCCTTAGACCATTACATTATAGCCCTTAAACCACTACATTATAGTCCTTAGACCATTACATTATAGCCCTTAGCTGAGGGTCATTTTCCTTTGTCCTAGTAGACCCCTTGGGCATCATGTCAGTTGACACCCAGTTCTTCCTGCCATGGATGAGATGTGAATTTGTATGAACCTTCTACATTGCTTGGGAGCTGTAGTAGGAGGAACTGCTCTGCCAGGCCACCTGCTGCTTGTGTCTGCCTCCCAGCTATGAGAGTTCTTGGTTTATGAAAGCACAGGCTCCTTATGAGATATACAACTTGCAAATACACTCAGTCTATGTGTTGACCTCTCACTTATGATATTTTCTATTTATCAGTTTTTATTGGAGTAATTGAGCAGAGGAAGTCTTATTCCACAAGCCTTTTGGTAAAAAACAGTATTTAAGCAGTGACCCCACCTTGCCCTGAGGAAAGTAAAACTTAGGACAATTTGTGTGCCTTTATGTGTGTGTGTGTGTGTGTGTAAAAGACCATCAATAGTGGACAGTATTTTTGCCTTGGTCTTCAGAAATCTAAAGGAAGATATTTACTGAGGGTGAGGGATGGTATCCCTCTTTACTTCACATCCTTATACCATAGATAGACCCTTCCTTGGCAATTTGTAGAAATTAATCAATTTAAATTAATTGGACATTAAAAGGTAGTTGTGCAATATGAACTAGCCAGTACCCCCTGAGCTTGTGTCTCTAGCTGCATATGTAGCAGAAGATGGCCTAGTCGGCCATCATTGGGAAGAGAGGCCCCTTGGTCTTGCAAACTTTATATGCCTCAGTACGAGGGAACGCCAGGGCCAAGAAGTGGGAGTGGGTGGGTAGGGGAGTGTGGGGGGAGGAGGTTCTGAGGGACTTTTGGCATAGCATTTGAAATGTAAATGAAGAAAATACCTAATTAAAAAAAAAGACACCAAAAAAAAAAAAGGTACTTGTGATAGCTCTCTATGGTTACCAGATTAGAATGGATAAGTACCACCTGATAAGCATGGTCAGAGAGGGAAGAGGGGAACACTTCAGGATGAAATCCCCTGGTAGAAGAGTCAACGCAATTGCTCCATCATTTATCTCACTCTGCCCTTCATAAGGAATGCAATAAATAGTTTCAGAGCCCTGTGACCTGGAAGGCCTTGGGTTAGCTGTCACTGTGGTGGGGAGGGTGTACACAGGAGGATGTCTGCCTGGAGTCCACAACTTGCTGGGAAGGAGAAAACACACTGTCCTTATGGGACACCAGGCTGCCTAAAACCAATACTGATGACAAGATTGCACTGCTTGGCTGAAACTCTGATCACCCTTGTTATTGGAAATGTGACAAAACTGGAAGGAAAGATGGCAGCATGCAAGACAGGTGACACCATTTGTCTCCACTGGTCAAACCTGTTAAGTGAAACGGCTTTACTCTGGTGTTGGGGCTTTGGAAGCATGCACTGGTGCACTGGCAGAGTGCAGCAGGTGATGGAATGGGAGAGTGCATGCACACCACTGGCTGTGTGGAGACAATTCTGCTCCCAGAGGACATTGCTATGGAAAAGGACAAGGGTCCTTCATTGTTTGATTTGCATGGACCTCACATCAAAGCTACTGGGGTGAAATGTGGGGACTCAAGCCACCTGGCTCTCTGGCAGAACCGCATGGAAGAATGACAGCCTTTTAACGTGTAAAAATGGCAGATGTTGTGAGGACTAAATTAAAGAATTCATGCAAAGCGTTTGGCGGTAAGCCTAGAGCATAGCAACCTGCTAATACTCCCTGCAGATGCTTCTGGGACAGCTTGATTCTGGAGCCTTGGGCAGACCCTTTATTTCTGATCCTTGTTCTGTTCCTGGAAGGGTGTAGGGATACTTGGGAGTGAGGGAAGGAGAAGACTGTATTTGAGACTGAGGCCCAGGGGCAGCCATGTGAATTCACTTAGTGCCTACTTTATGATCAGGCAAAGCCCTTGCCAAGTTGCTTTATCTATTGTGAGGACTTCCTACTTTCCCTGATCTAGCCTCACCCATTACTCTATGCTTCTGACTTATTTCTTCGCTTCCATTTCTCAGTGTTGGCCACATATTGAAGGTTCTGGGAACATATTCTATACTTAGATCGCTTGTGGTTCTAAATGGGGGTGGGGGTGGGGAAGAAGGCAGGTGTCATGTAGGACCAACATTTCAGATAGACAAGGCAAGTTGTGGGTGGGGCTAGTAAAGCAGGAAGTGAGTTTTATGTGAGGTTACGAGCCTGGCTGCCTCCTTCCATCGATTAAAGAACAAGCCATCTCGTCTTGGAGCAAATTGGAAGATGGAGACACTCACTAGTGGCCCCAATGTGAAGGCTGAGTAGTCAAAAAGGAGAACCAGATGTAAGTTCTGAAGGGAACATGGCCACCCATTGAAAGGCCTCAGGATAACAATACTGATCTAGCCAGGGTCTGAAGGGATAGTGAGGTATAGCTCTTTACAGGAAAAACAAAGGCAACAGTTTGAACAGGATAGAAAACCAACCAACCAACCAACCAACCAACCAACCAACCAACCAAGAGATAAATTCTTTTTTTTTTTTTTTCTGCCAGAATTCAGTGTGTGAAGGGAATTATGGGCCAGACTGGGGAGGAGTTTGGAAGCCAGAGGGAGAATCCTAGCCTTGGGAGTGGGGGTAGGTGGTTTCGGAGGTTAGTTTATCAGTATTGTAGAGGATGGGCAAGTTCAGTGGAGACACAGAGGGGAGGAGATGGGAGGCAGAGAGATGGCATGAAAGTTCTGCGGTAGCTTGTACTACCTGGGCTGGGAAGGGAGGGATGCAAGGGGAGGGAAAGGACCCCTGACTGAGCAGTTAGAGTTAATAGTGATTTGTGGTTGAGATGGGGCACAGCAGGAAAGATGAATGGAGGATGGATGGCCTTTCCACCTTTCCCCACAGAGGCTGCCCAGCAATCCTCATACATGTTTAAGTTTTCACTTCACTGGCTTTTCCATCTTCCCTTCCATACCCATGCATTCCCCATGCCGAGCATTGTGTACACCCATGCATAGCCCTTGCTAAAGACTGTGTACCTCCATGCATAGCCCATGCTAGAGGACTGTGTGCACACATGCATAACTCATGCTAAGGACTGTGAACACTCATGCATAGCCCATGCTAAGACTGTACTGTACACCCATGCATTCCCCTACACTGAGGATGGTCTACAAGTGTGCAGCTCCCACGCCAAAGATTAACTGGAAATATATATATATATGTGTATATATATATATACATATATATATGTGTGTGTGTGTGTGTGTGTGTATAGTAACACACATAGATGCAGAGAAACACAGGTTTGCACACACAGAAATTCCATAAAAGCACAAAATCAGAAGCCATTATATGTAATCCCACCAAGAATGCCACTGGGTTTGTTTTGTGTTGGCCATCTACTGCAGAGCATGGGGCTTGCTTATATATATATATATATATATATATATATATATATATATATATATATGTTTTTTTTCAAGACAGGGTTTCTCTGTGTAGTCCTAGCTGTCCTGGAACTCACTTTGTAGACCAGGTTGGCCTCACACTCAGAAATCCGCCTGCCTCTGCCTCCCAAGTGCTGGGATTAAAGGCATGTGCCACCACCGCCTGGCTGGATATATTTTTGTTTGCTTATATACAAAGAGCTATCTGGTTTTATAACACACCATAACACTTTTCACCCCAACTTTCCTGGGGGACTTTAAAGGAAATGTTCACTTTTGTTTTGTTTTGTTTTGCTTTGTTTTTTAAATATGGAAGGAAAGAGTCTCTGCTGGCAAGAGGGTTAGAAGGCTGTGCTGTTATTTTTGGTAAGGTAGGAAGGGAAGTTACCAGTTTAGGAGCACCACTGATGAAAGGCTTGAAAGTGAGACAATTTTCACAGCTTGTTCCTCTGTGATGTCTCCTTCAGAGCCGTGATCCATTAGGTCGCGGCAGCAGCTGCTTTGCTACACCCACCTGTCTGCCCAGATGCCACTGGACTCCTCCTATCTTCCTGACTCCTCTGTGTCTTGACGTGAAGTTTAGCTTTAAATAGAGCATCAGAGGCATGTGTAACCAAGCAGCCCACCTACCAGTGACCTGTCATTGTCTTAGCTCAAGTCTGTCCTTCAAGGTGCTCTGACAAGTTGTCTGATGCCTAGGACAGTGTGCTGTCTCTTCTTGGGAAGTTGCTGAAGAAGGACACCCCCCCCCCACCTCTCTCTCCTAGCTTTTAAAAATTGAAAATGGAATTTTTTCATACAATATATTCTGATTACAGTTTCCCATACCCCAGCCCCTCCCCTTCCCCTCCCACCCAGATTCACTCCCCTTTCTTTTTCTCTTTCACTAGAAAACGAACAGGCAGGCATCTAAAAATAATAATTATAAAAATATGATAAGATAAAAACAAACAAACTGGAGCAGGACAAAACAAACAGAGGAAGCCAAAGAAAAAGCCCAAGTAACACACATAGATGCAGAGAAGCACAGGTTTGCACACGCAGAAATCCCCATAAAAGCACAAAATCAGAAACCATTTTATGTAATCCCTCCAAGAATGCCACTGCGTTTGTTTTGTGTTGGCCATCTACTGCAGAGCATGGGGCTTGCTCTTAAGAGGTCTTTGTATACCCAGTGAGACTCCACTGGAGAAAACTAATTTTCCTTTGCAAATGGTTATCAGTTGGGGATAGCTTATGAGTTAGAGATGGGGCCTTGGGTCTACTTGTCCCCATGCTGGGACCCCCACCTGGCTTAGACCCATGCAGGGAATGTACACTCTGTCAGTCTCTGTGAGTTAATATGTGTGTTGATTCTACTGTGTATAGAAAGCTCTTTTCCCTTGTCATCCTCTCTGGCTCCTAAAATGTTTCCCGACTCCTCTTTTGCAGGCTTCCCTACGCTCCATAGGAAGAAATTTGACGAGACATCACGTTTAGGACTGATTGTTCAAAGCTATCTCACTTTCTGTACACTGCAGGTCTCTGAATTTGTTCCCTTCTACTGATGGAGCAAACTTCTCTAATGATGTCTGAGCAAGGCACTGATCTATGAAGATAACAGAATGTCATCAGGAGTTATTTATTGCTACATTCCTTTAGCAAACCAGCAATATTTTTTTTTTCTTCTAGGTCCCTGGCCTATCTAGTCTTAGGTTCTTGGCCACCCAAGCATCATAGCGTCTGAATAGGTTCCATTTCCCAGAGTGGATCTTAACTCAAATAGTGGTTGGTTACTCCCACAAGCTTTGTGCCACTATTACACCAACATATCTAGTGGGCAGCTCACTCTTGTAGACCAGAGGGTTTATAGCTGGGTTGGTTTTTATCTTTCTCTTTTGGTAGCATGCAGTGAACGAACCTTCTGCTACTATGAACGCTAGTCAGTAGGGGTAAAGGCTCTCGCACCATCTCTACTTCTAATGTGTTGCTTAGGTATTGCCCTCATCAATAGGGCCTTATCATCAGTTTGTGGAGAGCCTGAGTTGATTGGGGTTTCCAAAAATGCCCTTGGCCAATAACTCAATTAGATGTAGCTCATTCCTAAAACTGGAGGTTTCATTCGGTGACCAGAGATGTCTTAGGGTTTTACTGCTGTGAACAGACACCATGGCCAAGGCAACTCATATAGGGACAATATTTAATTGGGGCTGGCTTACAGATTCAGAGGTTCAGTCTAAAATCATCAAGGCAGGAGCATGACAGCATCCAGGCAGGCACGGTGCAGGAGGAGGTGAGAGGTCTACATCTTCATCTGAAGGCTGCTAGCAGAATACTGGCTTCCAGGCAGCTAGGATGAGGGTTTTAAGCCCACACCTACAGTGACACACACACTCCAACAAGGCCACACGCACTTTAACAGGGCCACACCTTCTAATAGTGCCACTCCCTGGGCCAGCGTATAGAAACCATCACAGATGTCTAGGTGTGGTTCTGTCCCTCCCCCAAACCCCCCGGTATTTGATGATTGCATTAAGATTTCTCTCATATATGTATGTATTTTAAGAAGCTTCTACTATATTAGTTATCCATAAGAACCTACAAATGGCCCTTAGTTTTAGGTGCTCCTCCCAATGTCCTAGTTCCTCTCTAACCCCCTCCCCATTCTTCCCTCTTGATATTCTCATTCCATCCCTTCCATCCATCTGTAACTATCTGTTCTATTTTCTCTTCCTAGGACAATCTATGCCCCTCCCTTAGTCTTTTACTCTATACCTAACTTCTGTAGCATAGCTTGATTAGCCTTTGACTTAACAGTTAACCTCTCCATATAAGCAAATACATACCTATTTTTCTTTTTGGGTCTGGGTTACCTCACTTAGAATTTTTTTTTCCTAGTTGAATACATTTACCTGTGATTTTCATTTTTTATTAGCTGAATAATATCCCACTGTGAAAGTGTACCATATTTTCTTTATCAATTCATCCACTGATGGACTGTAGAGTTGGGGGTCCCTTGTTTACTCTGCCACAGGGCTCTGCTCCGGGGGTGGGGTGGGGTGGAGAAGAGCAGTTTGAGGAACAGGAATGTCAGAGCTGGCTCAGGGATTCCCAGGCCTTCGACAAGGCTTCCCAGGGCCATCTGGTTCTCAGGCTCTTGGACACCCAGGCACTGCTGGATGGCACAGAAGAGCTGAGAGCAGAGTGGGGGCCTGCAGACTGGATCTAGCCCCGGGAGGGATGGGGGAGGGGAGAAGGGGAGTTTTGGCAGGTCCCTTGGGGATAGTCCTTGGCTTGCTGGCTGGCAGTCTTGAGCTTGGGCTGAGTTTCATGTGGGGTGGTAAGTATGGACCTATTTGCATTTTTCTACATGTAGCCAACCAATTTGACCAGCATCATTTGTTGAAGATATTGTATTTTATTTTCTCAATGTTTATTTTTGGCCCCTTTCTGAAAAATCAGATATCCATAGGTGTATGAATTTATGTCTTTAATTCTATTATCAACATATCAACATATCCATTTTTGTGCCAATACAATGCTGTTTTTATTACTATAGCTCTGTAGTACAATTTGATATCAAAAATAGTGATACTTCATCTTTTACTATTCAAGGTGTGTGTGTAACTGTGTGTGTGTGTCTGTGTGTGTATGTGTTTCCACTTGAAGCTGAAATTTGACCTTTCAAATTCTGTGAAGAATTGTGTTGAAATTTATATGGGGATTGCATTGAATCTGTAGAATACTTTTGTTAGGATGGCCATATTTGCACTATTAATCTTACTGATCCATGAGCATAGGAGATCTTCTGATATCTCCTTTAATTTTGGTATTTGGTGTAATAAAAATTTTAATATACATGTATTTTGCTTGCTTGGTTAGAGTTACCTCAGGATATTTTATTTTATTTTTGAGGCTTTTGTGAAGGTATTGTTTTCCTGATTTCTTTCTCAGTCCATTTCCCATTTGTATATAGGAAGGCTACTGATTTTTGTGAGTTAATTTTGTATCCAGCTAACTTTCTGAAAGAATGTATGCGGTGATAGAATTTTTAGGGTTACTTACTAATGTATACTATCATATCATTTTCAAATAAAGATACTTTAACTTCTTTCCTTCCTTTTTTGTATCCTCTTGATCTCCTTCAGTTGTTTTATTGTTCTAGCTAAGACTTCAAGAAGTATATTGAATAGATATAGAGTAGACAACCTGTCTTGTTTCTGATTTTAGGGGAATTGCTTTGAGTTTCTCTCCATTTGGTTTGATATTGGCTGTGAGCTTTTGTAAATGGCCTCTATTATGTTGAGGTATATATTCCTTGGATCTGAAATCTCTCCAGGATCATGGAAGAGTACTGGATTTTGTCAAAAGCCTTCTCTGCATCTAATGAGATGACTGTGTGGTTTTTTGTCTTTCAGTTTGTTTATATCCTGGGTTACATTTATTAATTTATGACGGGTGGATGATCTTTTTGATATGTTCTTGGACTTGGTTTGCAAATATTTTATTGAAAAGATTTGCATCTATGTTCAAAGAGAGATTGGTCTGTAATCCTCTGTCTTTTCTGTGTCTTTTTTGTGCCTTGGATTTTCAGAATGACTGTGAACTCATTAAAAACATTGGGAAATGTTCCTGCTGTTTCTATCTGGTGAAATGATTTGAGAATTAAAGTTAATTCTTTGAAAGTTTGGTAGAACTTTGTTCTACAACCATCTATCTGACCCTGGGCTCTTTTTGGTTGGGAGATTTTTAATGACTGCTTCTATTTCACTAGAGGTTATAGACCTGTTTAAACTGCTTATCTGATCTTGAAGTAACTTTGGTAGAAGGTGTGTATCAAGAAATGTATCCATTTTTAAAAGAACATTTTTTAGTTTGGTGGTGTACAATCTTTTAAAGCATGTCCTTTTGACTCTTTGAATTTCCCCAGTGTCTGTTGTTATGTCTCCCCCTTCACAACTAATTTTAAAAATTATTTTATTAATTTATTCACCTTACTTCCTGATTGCAGCCCCCCAACCTCCCTTCTTTGTTCCCAGTCCTAGCATCACAAATCCCTCCCCTCATTAGCCCCTCCATTTTGGGTACCACCCTGTCCACCTGTCTGTTTTTATGTCAACACCATGCAGTTTTTATTGCTATTGTGCTGTAGTACAGCTTGAGATCAGGAATAGTAATACCTCCAGAAATTCTCTCATTGTACAGAATTGTTTAAGTTATCCTGTTTTTTTTCCGTATAAAGTTGAGAATTGTTCTTTCAATGTCTATAAATATTTGTGTTGGAATTTTGATGGGAATTACATTGAATTTGTAGATTTCTTTTATTAGATGGCCATTTTTGCTATGTTAAATGGATCTCAGAGTAAAGGATCCTGCTGCTCATCTCTTGTCTTCGTCAGGGTTTCTATTCCTGCACAAACATCATGACCAAGAAGCAAGTTGGGGATGAAAGGATTTATTCATCTTTTTTTAAAAATATTTTTTATTAGGTATTTTCCTCATTTACATTTCCGATGCTATCCCAAAAGTCCCCCATACCCTCCCCCCGACTCCCCTACCCACCCACTCCCACTTTTTGGCCCCGGCATTCCCCTGTACTGGGGCATATAAAGTTTGCAAGTCCAATGGGCCTCTTTCCAGTGATAGCCGACTAGACCATCTTTTGATACATATGCAGCTAGAGTCAAGAGCTCCGGGGTACTGGTTAGTTCATAATGTTGTTCCACCTATAGGGTTGCAGATCCCTTTAGCTCCTTGGGTACTTTCTCTAGCTCCTCCATGGGTTTATTCATCTTACACTTCCACATTGCTGTTCATCACTAAAGGAAGTCAGGACTGGAACTCAAGCAAGTCAAGAAGCAGTTGCTGATGCAGAGGCCAGGAAGGGATGGCTTGCTTCCCCTGGCTTGCTCTGCTTGGTTTCTTATAGAACCCAAGACTACCAGCTCAGGGATGGCATCACTCACAATGGGCCCTCCAACCCTTGATCAGTAATTGAGAAAATACCTTACAGCTGGATCTCATGGAGGCATTTACTCAACTGAAGCTCCTTTCTTTGTGATAACTCCAGCTTGTGTCAAGTTGACACACAAAACCAGCTAGTGGGCCTCTGCTGGCTGTGCCCTAGGTGGACCGGGCAGTCAGGGGATTGTCAGGGGAGGTGTCTAATCTGGACATTCCTGGGGCCCCAAAGGCTCCTTGGGAAGACAGGAAGAGCCATGGGCCAGATGATAGCAGCTTCAGCCATGTGGCTCTGGTTTTAGAGTTAAAACATAGAAAGGACTGCTGGGACAATTGATGCTAGTTAGCCAGAGCTAAGAAATTAGAGCTGATTAAGAAGATACTAGCATCACTGAGGTGAAATCTGGGAAGTGCTTTCTGAGATCACAAAGAAGCTATGTTCCAGAGACAGCCAAAGTTGTACCTTCTTCTGCAGCTGCACTCGTTAATGTGTAAGAGTCACCCAGTGGTACTGATTTTGAAGGAATGAAGGGTTCAATGGAGAGCAGCTGAGGCTTAACACTGTGAGAGACCAGGGAAGGCCATTGGTGAAGGTACAGCTTTAGTTGCAGTTAACAGGCAAGGACTGAAGGGGTCATGCAAAGAAATCTTAGGCTTGGCACCATGAAGAAAGCCTATGAGAGGTTATTGGTGAAGCCTAGTTGGAGTGGAAGCCCCCACTGTATTAGAGATGCCAGTACCATGGGATGATCACCAAGAATAGCAGCGGCAATGGAATAGTGTCAACATGAGTCTAGAGTGCTACAGAGGGCAGAGCTGTACAACAGACCCAAGCCCTTTGGAGGAGTCTAGAAAATCATATGTGGACCAAACATTGAAACAAGAAGGAGTAACATTGAAGTTGCCTTGGAGACCCCAAGATGTTAAGGATGCCAGAGCCATGGGATATCTGCTGAGGAAAGCGGCTAACAAGAGTGGAACCAGCCAAAGAGAATTGTGCTGTAGTTAACAAAGATGAAAGGAGTTAGAGATCTGAAGAGTGCTTTGACATCAGACATAGAGATGTAGAGTTTGGAGTTTGCCCAGCTGGTTTTTGGTCTTGTTTGTTCCAGTATTTACTCACTATGGCGTTTTGGAAGGATACTGTATGTCCTGTGATGTTTAAGGTATGTGATCTGCCTTTTGATTTTGACTTCATAGGGGATTACAGTTTATAATTGAATGAATTTCAGAAAAGACTTTGAAGTTTGGACTTTTAATATTGTTGAGACTAAATGTATTTTGCATTATGCTGTCTATAGGTATGGCCTTCATAGACTCATATGTTTGAACAAGACTATGGGATCCAGGGAGTGTAATGTGGTGGTCTGAATATGCTTGGACCAGGAAATGGTACTATTTGGAGATGTGTCCTACTTAGAGTAGGTGTGGCCTTGTTGAGGGAAGTGAGCCACCATGGTGTGGGCTTAAAGACCCTTGTCCTAGCTACCTCGAAGCCAATCTCCTAGTCGCCTTAAGATGAAGATGTAGAACTCTCAGTTCCTCTCACTGTGCCTGACTAGATGATGCCATGCTCTCTCCTTGATGATAATGAACTGAGCCTCTGAATCTGTAAACCAGCCTTAATTAAATGTTATCTTCATAAGAGTTGCTTTGTTCACTGTGTCTATTCACAGCAGTAAAACCCTAACTAGATTCCCATCCTGGAACATTGGCCACTGAGAACAGTACACTCTTCGGATGGGTTTAGAGCTCCATTGAATCTAGTACCTTGAATGTTAGCCTGGCACCATCAGCAGGACAAGGATCATTTTGGGGGACATTCTCTATGCACTTAGGGACAGAAAACTCTTTGTTGTCTTCATGTCAGAGCCATAGAAGAACTGTCTACAGGCCACCTCTCCTCACCCTTTACCACAGCTGAGGTGACTGGAATAAGTCCAGGGCATGATGGGATCATGGGGAAGAAGCAACTGTTCATGAGTCTAGAGAGGCTGGTGTCCTCCACACTTACTCCAGGTAGACTTAGTATTAAGGGCGTGAAGAATTTCTTTTGTATCCTGCATTGGCAAAGCAGGATAGAGATTTACTTTTTGTTTGAGGGTGAAAAAAAAAAGAGCAGTCATTTCTCTCACTCTGGTGATGTGTTAGCTCCTGAGAAGAGAGAGGCAGCATTGTTTGCAAGAATTATGGTGGTTGCCCTGGCAGCACTTAATAACAGGCCTTAAGAGATCCGCTATTGGAAGGTGTATACCACTGTATACTGTTCTTAGCTTCGAGGAAGTCAGAGCTGGCTGCTACAAAGGTCAATGCCAGATTTAAATGCACCTTCTTTTTCTTGGCAATAATTTCCATGGCGTTTTATTCACAAACATTAAATGGCTTGCTGTTTCTCAGGAAAAACAGTCATTAACATTTTTATGTAGCTCTCATGGGTTATAATTATGTTGTTACATATACGGACACTTTAAAAAGGTCTTTCTGAGGAAAAAAAATCTACTCTTTTTTTTCCTCCTGATAATGAGGGGATAAGAGGGGCGACTGATCCCACTCAGCAATGACTCTGAATAAATTTTTTTTTCTTGGTGTGGGTAGAGGAAATTCTATTTACAAAGGTCCATTTGTCGTTTTAAGCTGTTGAAAAATAAAATCAATTTTAACACTAAAGAGAAAAAAGGCATTATAATTTATCCTGGATATATATAATATATATATATGGACACACATATGCATCTCCAGTTTAAATTATGATATTTTGTCATAATTTAATACATACATGTTGCATGAAGCGTATAATTGATTCATTCAATGATTAGCGTCCTTTCTTTAATAAAATCACCAGGGAAAGGAAACATGCACGATATAGGAAGTGCTCTGGAGAGGGAGGCTGCTGTCCAGAAGCCTGTCCCCTTCCCTGCCTCTGGAAGGATCATTATGGTCCCTCTGTAGATCCCTGGCTCCTGAGGACTCCTGTTAGAACACACTGGCCTACAGGGCAGGTTTCCTCCAAATTCTCAGCTTCAGGGTTCTCTGGGACAAAGGACTGGCCTGTGTTGGTTTGTGTTTGAGGATTAGTTGCTGTACGTACACCTTCTGCTTGCCTGTGGGTGTCCTGAGATCCCATACCAGCTGGGATTCTAGATCTAGTTGGAGATGAGACGTCTGAAGAGGCAGCTGAGGGACAGAGAAGCAACGGAGAAAGCATGAGCATGAGGGGCAATCTAGGACCCACTGGGTCTTCCTGTGGCAGTGAGCGAGGACACAGCCTAGAGCACTTGCTACTGAGATCAAGGAAGGTGGAGATCAAGGAAGGTCTGAAAGTGGGGAGGAGAACCACTTGGAGGGAAAAAAAAATAAAGTACTGTTATTTTATTCCTAAGGATTAATAATCTTTTCCTTCCAAAAGTGTCTCAAGGGGGCTGGGAAGATAGCTCAGTGGTTAAGAACACAGGCTGCTCTTTCAGAGGATCTGGGCTCAATTCTCAGCACCCATATAGAAGCTCACAACTGCCTATAACTTCAATTCCCAGGGCTTTGACACCCTTACACAGACATACATGGTCTTAGGGTTTCCATTGCTGTGAACAGACACCATGACCAAGGCAACTCTTATAAGCACAACATTAATTGGGGCTGGCTTACAGGTTCAGAGGTTCAGTCCATGATCATCAAGGCAGGAACATGGCAGCATCCAGGTAGTCATGGTACAGGAGGAGCTGGGAGTTCTATATCTTGATCTGACTGCAGGCAGGAAAGACTGTCTCTGGCCAGATGTGAGCGTATACATGAGACCTCAAAGCCCATTCCCACAGTGCCATACTTCCTCCAAAAAGCCATGCCTCCTAATAGTACCACTCCTTATGGGCCAAGCATATTAAAGTCACCACATACATGTATGTAAAACACACATGCACATAAAATAAACATTAATAAATTATGTCTTTAAAAAGTGTCTCAAAGCAAAAACAAACCAAGGTAACAACAACAACAACAATAGCAGCAGAAGCAGCAGTAACAGCCCTGCCTTAACTCAGTGCAAAGGCTCTGATTATTCAGTGCTGAAGGTGAACCTGCTGCCTAGGCAACAAACCCAAGAAGCCACTGAGGATTTCCGTGTTCTTCATACTACTTCTGACTGGCACAGATTTAGGCAGAAAATACCAAGACTGCCCTATCAAATGAAAGTAGAAAATGTGTTTTATTTTAATTAATTGTTTTTAAAAAATTGTTTTTTTTTTAAAGATTTATTTATTTATTTTATATATGTTGCTGTCTTCAGACACATCAGCAGAGGGCATCGGATCCCCATTACAGATGGTTGTGAGCCACTATGTGGTTGCTGAGAATTGAACTTAGGACTTCTGAAAGAGCAGTCAGTGCTCTTAACCACTGAGCCATCTCTCTAGACCCCGATTTGTTTACTTTTATTTTAATTGGATGAGTATTTAGCTGAGTGTATGTCTGTATACCATATGCATGCCTGATGCTTGGGGAGGCCAGAAGGGGACACTGGATCCCCTGGAACAGGAGTTACAGACAGTTCTAAGCCACCATGTGGGTGCTGGGAACTGAATTTGTGTTTTCCAAAAGAGCAGCAAATGCTTTTTAACTGCTTAGCCATCTCTCCAGCCCCACTACTTTAATTAATTAGTCTTTTGTGGGACTGGAACTTGAACTCAGGGCCTCATTCCTGGTTTCAGGCTATCCATTACTGAACTGTATCTCCATCCTCTATTGTATGATGTAAAATGACGTAAGATTTCTAGCCTGGAACACCAGTGAGAGGGAGGTGTCTTTGAGAAGTGTGCAAATGAGTTAGAAGAACTGACTGACTAACTAACGAGCTAACTAACTAAACTAATCAAATAAAATTGTGAGGCTGGAGAGATGGCTCAGCAGCGAAGAGCACTCGTTTCTCAGTCATGAGGATCCCAGCACCCAAACTCAATAGACACCTCATTTTGACTCCAAAGCATCTGTTTCTCTCTTCTGACCTCCATGGGCATCCACATACATACACCATACACATACATGCACACATACACATACATGCATCATGTCTATTGTTTTTGGATTGGGCTACACTCAGTTATCCTTGGCCACATGAGACATGGCTGTAGGAGGAGGAGTTGGATTATCAAGCCGAATGCTTGGAGCATTCTCGTAAAGGAGATTATAGGACTCCAGTTCCTTCCTCTGTTTCACAGAAACCAAAGGTTCACAGACCTTGTCTACCCCATGTGACTGCCACAATGGGCTGTTACCATACATCCGAAGCACCAGGACGAATGACTATGGACTGACCACGGGCCTCTGAAATTCTGAAGCCAGATAAACACTTTGTCATTAGAAGGTGATTACTTTGGGTATTTTGCCATAGCAACAGAAAGCTAACATAATTTTCTCTTAGGAATGGAGATTTTAAAATGATCATGCTCCTTACTTATCTCTCTAGAGATTAGAATCCAACCATCTAGCCTGGAATTGATTGCCTCATTCGCTAAAGAAACATTGCTTAAGTCCCTAAGGGCTGGGGGTCAGGAATACAAACATGGCTATAATATAACTCTGCCCTTAAAGGGCACACAGTTCAGTGAGAGATATATGTGTATCTTAATAATAATAATGTTCAAGTCCTCAAATCTTGTAGAAAGGTCTGGCCTAGATGCCCAAGAACATAAAAAGAGAAAAGTTAGTTGTACTTATGATGGAGGGGGGAGGACTTGGATGACAAGGTGACTCAAGAGCTGACTCCTGGGAGTGTCACACAGACTAAGGAGACAGTATTTGGGCCGGGAGACAGGGAATTCTCACCAATAAAGCTATGGAAAGAGCATGCAGTTTTCATAAGGATGGCAAACCTAGAGGCCAGGGGAACTTAGAAGTGGGAGGGAATGTGGCTGGACAGGTAGACTAGGCAAGTGGCTAATGGTCTTCTGTCCCATGTCGAGGCATTGGATTTTCATTCTGCCACTCTACAGGATGAGGACCCCCTGGTCCTCAGTGTGATGCAACTTTGAAAGAGGTCCTTGGGAACTAATTACAGTCAGATGAGCTTGTGAAGGTGGGACCTTTCCTAGAACCCAAACATGTTGCCTCCCTGGATTTAGATGTCAGTGTCCAAGACTGTGAGAAATTCGTAATTAAAACCACCAAGTCTATAGCCCTTGACTTAGAGGAGGCAGATTTGTTAGCTTAAAACTTGTCTGTGTTTGAGACAACGATAACAACTAACCCCAGAGATTACCAGATGGCGAAAGGTAAACGTAATAATCTTACTAATAGAAACCAAGACCACTCACCATCATCAGAACCCAGCACTCCCACTTCGCCCGTTCCTGGGCACCCCAACACACCGGAGAAGCTAGACCCGGATCTAAAAGCATACCTCATGATGATGGTAGAGGACATCAAGAAGGACTTTAATAACACACTTAAAGAAATACAGGAGAACACTGCTAAACAGGTAGAAGATATTAAAGAGGAAGCACAAAAATCCCTTAAAGAATTGCAGGAAAACCAGACCAAACAGGTGATGGAATTGAATAAAACCATCCAAGACCTAAAAAGAGAAGTAGAGACAATGAAGAAAACCCAAATTGAGGCAACGCTGGAGATAGAAACCCTAGGAAAGAAATCTGGAACCATAGATGCGAGCATCAGCAACAGAATAAAAGAGATGGAAGAGAGAATCTCAGGTGCAGAAGACTCCATAGAGAACATCAGCATGACAATCAAAGAAAATACAAAATCCAAAAAGATCCTAACTTAAAACATCCAGGAAATCCAGGACAAAATGAGAAGACCAAACCTACGGATAATAGGAGTAGATGAGAATGAAGATTTTCAACTCAAAGGACCAGCAAATATCTTCAACAAAATTATAGAAGAAAACTTCCCAAACCTAAAGAAAGAGATGCCCATGAACATACAAGAAGCTTACAGAACTCCAAATAGACTGGACCAGAAAAGAAATTCCTTCCGACACATAATAATCAGAACAACAAATGCACTAAATAAAGATAGAATACTAAAAGCAGTAAGGGAAAAAGGTCAAGTAACATATAAAGGCAAGCCTATCAGAATTACACCGGATTTTTCACCAGAGACTATGAAAGCCAGAAGGGTCTGGAAAGATGTTATACAGAAACTAAGAGAACACAATTTCCAGCCCAGGCTACTATACCCAGCCAAACTTTCAATTACCATAGATGGAGAAACCAAAGTATTCCACGACAAAACCAAATTCACACATTATCTTTCCACGAATCCAGCCCTTCAAAGGATAATAACAGAAAAAAAACCAATACAAGGACGGAAACCACGTCCTAGAAAAAGCAAGAAGGTAATCCCTCAACAAACCTAAAAGAAGACAGCCACAAGAACAGAACACCAACTCTAACAACAAAAATAAAAGGAAGCAACAATTACTTCTCCCTAATATCTCTTAATATCAATGGACTCAACTCCCCAATAAAAAGACATAGACTAACAGACTGGCTACAGAAACAGGACCCAACATTTTGCTGCTTACAGGAAACTCATCTCAGAGAAAAAGATAGACACTACCTCAGAATGAAAGGCTGGAAAACAATTTTCCAAGCAAATGGTAGGAAGAAACAAGCTGGAGTAGCCATTATAATATCTGATAAGATTGACTTCCAACACAAAGTCATCAAAAAAGACAAGGAAGGGCACTTCATTCTCATCAAAGGTAAAATCCTCCAAGAGGAACTATCAATTCTGAATATCTATGCTCCAAATACAAGGGCAGCCACATTCATTAAAGATACTTTAGTAAAGCTCAAAGCACACATTGCACCTCACACAATAATAGTGGGAGACTTCAACACACCACTTTCACCAATGGACAGATCATGGAAACAGAAACTAAACAGGGACACAGTGAAACTAACAGAGGTTATGAAACAAATGGATCTGACAGATATCTACAGAACATTTTATCCTAAAACAAAAGGATATACCTTCTTCTCAGCACCTCACGGTACCTTCTCCAAAATTGACCACATAATTGGTCACAAAACAAGCCTCAACATATACAAAAATATTGAAATTGTCCCATGCATCCTATCAGATCACCATGGACTAAGACTGATCTTCAATAACAAAATAAATAATAGAAAGCCAACACACACGTGGAAACTAAACAACACTCTTCTCAATGATACCTTGGTCAAGGAAGGAATAAAGAAAGAAATTAAGGACTTTCTGGAGTTTAATGAAAATGAAGCCACAACATACCCAAACTTATGGGACACATTGAAAGCATTTCTAAGAGGAAAACTCATAGCTCTGAGTGCCTCCAAAAAGAAACTAGAGAGAGCACACATTAGCAGCTTGACAACACACCTAAAAGCTCTAGAACGAAAGGAAGCAAATTCACCCAAGAGGAGTAGACGGCAAGAAATAATCAAACTCAGGGGTGAAATCAACCAAGTGGAAACAAGAAGAACAATTCAAAGAATCAACCAATCGAGGAGCTGGTTCTTTGAGAAAATCAACAAGATAGATAAACCCTTAGCCAGACTCACTAGAGGGCACAGGGAAAGCATCCTAATTAACAAAATCAGAAATGAAAAGGGAGACATAACAACAGATCCTGAAGAAATCCAAAACACCATAAGATCCTTCTACAAAAGGCTATACTCAACAAAACTGGAGAACCCGGATGAAATGGACAAGTTTCTAGACAGATACCAGGTACCAAAGTTAAATCAAGATCAGGTTAATGATCTAAACAGTCCCATATCCCCTAAAGAAATAGAAGCAGTCATTAATAGTCTCCCAACCAAAAAAAGCCCAGGACCAGATGGGTTTAGTGCAGAGTTCTATCAAACCTTCAAAGAAGATCTAATCCCAGTTCTTCACAAACTATTCCACAAAATAGAATCAGAAGGTAATCTACCAAACTCATTCTATGAAGCCACAATTACTCTGATACCTAAACCACATAAAGACCCAACAAAGATAGAGAACTTCAGACCAATTTCCCTTATGAATATTGATGCAAAAATCCTCAATAAAGTTCTCGCTAACCGAATCCAAGAACACATCAAAACAATCATCCATCCTGACCAAGTAGGTTTCATCCCAGGGATGCAAGGATGGTTCAATATACGAAAATCCATCAATGTAATCCATTATATAAACAAACTCAAAGACAAAAACCACATGATCATCTTATTAGATGCTGAAAAAGCATTTGACAAAATCCAACACCCATTCATGATAAAAGTCTTGGACAGATCAGGAATTCAAGGCCCATACCTAACCATGATAAAAGCAATATACAGCAAACCAGTAGCCAACATCAAAGTAAATGGTGAGAAGCTGGAAGAAATCGCACTAAAATCAGGGACTAGACAAGGCTGCCCACTCTCTCCCTACCTATTCAACATTGTACTTGAAGTCCTAGCCAGAGCAATTAGACAAAAAAAGGAGATCAAGGGGATACAAATCGGAAAAGAAGAAGTCAAAATATCACTTTTTGCAGATGATATGATAGTATACATAAGTGACCCTAAAAATTCCACCATCGAACTCCTAAGCCTGATAAATAGCTTCGGTGAAGTAGCTGGATATAAAATTAACTCAAACAAGTCAATGGCCTTTCTGTACACAAAGAATAAACAGGCTGAGAAAGAAATTAGGGAAACAACACCCTTCTCAATAGTCACAAATAATATAAAATATCTTGGCGTGACTCTAACTAAGGAAGTGAAAGATCTGTATGACAAGAACTTCAAGTCTCTGAAGAAAGAAATTAAAGAAGATCTCAGAAGATGGAAAGACCTCCCATGCTCATGGATTGGCAGGATCAACATTATAAAAATGGCTATCTTACCAAAAGCAATCTACAGATTCAATGCAATCCCCATCAAAATTCCAACTCAATTCTTCAACGAATTAGAAAGGGCAATCTGCAAATTCATCTGGAACAACAAAAAACCTAGGATAGCAAAAACTCTTCTCAAGGATAAAAGAACCTCTGGTGGAATCACCATGCCTGACCTAAAGCTGTACTACAGAGCAATTGTGATAAAAACTGCATGGTACTGGTATAACGACAGACAAGTAGACCAATGGAACAGAATTGAAGACCCTGAGATCAACCCACATACCTATGGTCACTTGATCTTTGACAAGGGAGCAAAAACCATCCAGTGGAAAAAAGACAGCATTTTCAACAAATGGTGCTGGCACAACTGGCAGTTATCATGTAGAAGAATGGGAATTGATCCATTCCTATCTCCTTGTACTAAGGTCAAATCTAAGTGGATTAAGGAACTCCACATAAAACCAGAGACACTGAAACTTATAGAGGAGAAAGTAGGGAAAAGCCTCGAAGATATGGGTACAGGGGAAAAATTCCTGAATAGAACAGCAAAGGCTTGTGCTGTAAGATCGAGAATCGATAAATGTGACCTCATAAAGTTGCAAAGCTTCTGCAAGGCAAAAGACACCGTCAATAAGACAAAAGACCACCAACAGATTGGGAAAGGATCTTTACCTATCCTAAATCAGATGGGGGACTAATATCCAATATATATAAAGATCTCAAGAAGGTGGACTCCAGAAAATCAAATAACCCCGTTAAAAAATGGGGCTCAGACTGAACAATGAATTCTCACCTGAGGAATACTGAATGGCAGAGAAGCACCTGAAAAAATGTTCAACATCCCTAATCATCAGGGAAATGCAACTCAAAACAACCCTGAGATTCCACCTCACACCAGTCAGAATGGCTAAGATCAAAAATTCAGGTGACAGCAGATGCTGGCGAGGATGTGGAGAAAGAGAAACACTCCTTCATTGTTGGTGGGATTGCAAGCTGGTACAACCACTCTGGAAATCAGTTTGGCGGTTCCTCAGAAAATTGGACATAATACTACCAGAGGATCCAGCAATACCTCTCCTATGCATATATCCAGAAGATGTTCCAACCGGTAAGTAGGACACATGCTCCACTATGTTCATAGCAGCCTTATTTATAATAGCCAGAAGCTGGAAAGAACCCAGATGCCCCTCAACAGAGGAATGGATACAGAAAATGTGGTACATTTACACAATGGAGTACTACTCAGCTATTAAAAGGAATGAATTTATGAAATTCCTAGGCAAATGGATGGATCTGGAGGGCATCATCCTGATTGAGGTAACATATTCACAAAGGAACTCACACAATATGTACTCACTGACAAGTGGATATTAGCCCCAAAACTTAGGATACCCAAGATATAAGATACAATTTGTTAAACGCATGAAACTCAAGAAGAACGAAGACCAAAGTGTGGACACTGTGCCCCTTCTTGGAATTGGGAACAAAACACCCATGGAAAGAGTTACAGAGATAAAGTTTGGAGCTGTGAATAAAGGATGGACCATCTAAAGACTGCCATATCCAGGGATCCATCCCATAATCAGCTTCCAAACGCTGACACCATTGCATACACTAGCAAGATTTTGCTGAAAGGACCCAGATATAGCTGTCTCTTGTGAGACAATGCCGGGGCCTAGCAAACACAGAAGTGGATGCTCACAGTCAGCTATTGGACGGATCATAGCGCCCCCAATGGAGGAGCTAGAGAAAGTACCCAAGGAGCTAAAGGGAACTGCAACCCCATATGTGGAACATTATTATGAATTAACCAGTACCCCAGAGCTCTTGACTCTAGCTGCATTTGTATCAAAAGATGGCCTAGTCGGCCATCACTGGAAAGAGAGGCCCATTGGACTTGCCAACTTTATATGCCCCAGTACAGTGGAATGCCAGGGCCAAAAAGTGGGAGTGGGTGGGTAGGGGACTAGGGGGGGGGAGTGTATTGGGGACTTTTGGATAGCATTGGAAATGTAATTGAGGAAAATACCTAATAAAAAAAATTAAATAAAAAAAAACTTGTCTGTGTTTATGTAATGCTGACTTTCTGTTAATGTGTATAACTCTGGTGTATAGCTTGGTCTATGTGTCTTTATATTCTCTAGGTTGCATCAAGGTGAACGGTCTAACAGGGAGAGTATGGGACCGAGTTCATTGGTTGATTCATATCCAATGCTCTTCCAGAAATCCATAAGGAGTCCAGTTTCTTTTTTTTTTTAATATTTTTTATTAGGTATTTTCCTCATTTACATTTCCAATGCTATCCCAAAAGTCCCCCATACCCTCCCCCCCAACTCCCCTACCCACCCACCCACCCACTCCCACTTTTTGGCCCTGGGGTTCCCCTGTACTGGGGCATATAAAGTTTGCAAGTCCAATGGGCCTCTCTTTCCAGTGATGGCCGACTAGGCCATATTTTGATACATATGCAGCTAGAGTCACGAGCTCCGGGGTACTGGGTAGTTCATAATGTTGTTCCACCTATAGGGTTGCAGATCCCTTTAGCTCCTTGGGTACTTTCTCTAGCTCCGAGGAGTCCAGTTTCTAACCACACTGGGTGTCCAGCTTCATGCACCGACATGTTTCCTTGAGGTTGGATAATCAAGAGCTCTCCCAATTACTCCTTTGTACACCTGTTTCCAGGATGCAAACAGCACTGTCTCTGAGGAATAGCTGAGAGTTCTATCTGGTTTATTACCCTTTCACTGCACAGGTCACTGGTGCTTTTATATTTGTTTTATATTTTATATATTGCTGCCATATCCCATGCAGTCAATAGGTAACCTTGCTCAGCAGGTAAAAGAAAAAAAATCTGTTTTATTTTTAAGCTCAAAGTATCTTCTTGGTACTTTGCGGAATGCTTTTGTTTTGCCAAATGCCTTAGTTGAAAAACATTTGTGAGGGCCTGTTTGTGTAGGAAGTCTAGGATTAGAGACCACAAAGGATCCTTTGTGTCACTACTCTCTGGAGTGGCCTAATCAGCCTTCTGCCCCTGTCACACACACCAGTAGACTTTCTTTCTGGTGTCTGGAGAGGTCGAATTCTAAGACAGCTGAGAGTCTGGAGGGAGTGGTCGGTCGGCAGTATTGATTGCCCAGGAACAGGAATTACACACAGAGGGCTGAGGGGCCTGTCCTGCTGTGTGTGTGCATGTGAGTTTGTATGTATGTGCACATGTACTTATATATGTACATGTATTTACATGTGTATTTATGTATGTGCATATGGGTATATATGCAGTTGTGTAGGTGGTTTTGTTTTTTTTCTTTTAAAGATTTATGTATTTATTATGTATACAGATTCTGCCTGCAGGTATGCCTGCAGGCCAGAAGAGGGAACCAGATCTCACCATAGATGATTGTGAGCCACCATGTGATTGCTGGAAATTGGACTCAGGACCTCTGGAAGAGCAGTCAGTGTTCTTGACCACCGAGCCATCTCTCCAGCTCTGGTTGTGTGTATTTATGTGTGTTTGTGTAGGTGTGTTTGTGTGCATGCACATGTTTGTGTTTCTGGGGATATGTGTGTGTTTGCATTGTGTGTGCACATGGGTTTGCACGCATGAGCATTTATTTATGTGTGCATGTGTGCATGCATTTGTCTGTGTGTGTATGTTTACCTACCTTTCAGGTGAGTGAGTGTCAGAATTAGAGGCGGAAGAAATCGGGCCATTCTCTCCCTGCATTGCTCCGCTGTGCCCAGAGGACTGCGTTCTCTAGAGCGTTCATGCCTCCATTCTCTCCCTGCATTGCTCCGCTGTGCCCAGAGGACTGCGTTCTCTAGAGCGTTCACGCCTCCATTCTCTCCCTGCATTGCTCCGCTGTGCCCAGAGGACTGCGTTCTCTAGAGCGTTCATGCCTCCATTCTCTCCCTGCATTGCTCCGCTGTGCCCAGAGGACTGCGTTCTCTAGAGCGTTCATGCCTCCATTCTCTCCCTGCATTGCTCCGCTGTGCCCAGAGGACTGCGTTCTCTAGAGCGTTCATGCCTCCATTCTCTCCCTGCATTGCTCCGCTGTGCCCAGAGGACTGCGTTCTCTAGAGCGTTCATGCCTCCATTCTCTCCCTGCATTGCTCCGCTGTGCCCAGAGGACTGCGTTCTCTAGAGCGTTCATGCCTCCATTCTCTCCCTGCATTGCTCCGCTGTGCCCAGAGGACTGCGTTCTCTAGAGCGTTCATGCCTCCATTCTCTCCCTGCATTGCTCCGCTGTGCCCAGAGGACTGCGTTCTCTAGAGCGTTCATGCCTCCATTCTCTCCCTGCAGTGCTCCGCTGTGCCCAGAGGACTGCGTTCTCTAGAGCGTTCATGCCTCCAGAAGCTATGTTTTCCTTTATCACCTCTTGTCTTCTGACACTGCACTGAAGTCTGCGACCAAGAAAGCCACATCCTGAAGTGGGCAGAGTTGAGCTAAGACTCTCAACTTATGTTCACATTCCAGTGAGCACTGATGCCCATTAGTACAGCAGTTTCCTCAAGCAGTTGGACCGTAAACGAATCATTAATAACACATATTCACTTCTGGGTCTGTGATAGCTATGGGCTAGTGGGAAATGTATGAGGGTTAACCGAGAGTCTGGGAAAAGCTCAACGCTGTTATGCTTGGTATACATAAATACGTTACATGCATTGCCTTCCGTCTAGGGAAATCAAAATGCTATGCTCTCAGCAGGCCCCAGACTAGAAGCCTCTTTCAATATCCAGCCTGTTTACGTTGGGGAGGGAGCAGCTGTTCCTAAAGCAATTTACATTCAACAGGTGCTCCATGGCTCTGACTAATTGATCTGAGAGATACAGTGGAAAGAATTGGAAGAGAATGTGGCCCTGCTGGACCACACGGCACTGCCAGAGAAATGCCAGAGGATAACACTTTTTAGACTTTCTGTGTCTGTAGCTTGATTTTGCATTTGTTAGGCATCAGGGCTGCGTTTTCATTTTTAATGCTACGTGTTTTATGGCTATGTGGAGAGCGGGGAGCAAGTCTCCACAGCCTGTATATTTATTTTTCTTTTGGGTTAATGCAGTTTATACGATAGTTGGCTTTTAAAAGTTGGAACTTAAGATGCTCATTAAAGTGATGGGAGATGGAGAACAAATGAAATTGTAATTGAATAGCTGACATACACAGTGGGATTTGCCAAAACCTCTCTTCTCTCCAGTTTTAGAATTCCGTGTGCCATTAGATGCTATCTTCCAAGCTAGAAACTGCAACAACAGAACCCACGTATAACCTTCCATGTTAAACTTTCGTTTAGGGCCCAAGTTCTCTTAATCAGTGAATTGAGAAATGCGTACAGATCTCAACTATGCCCTAATCCTGTGTTAGGAACTGCAGTGCTCCTTAGTCTCTGGTGTGATAAGGTGTGATAAGGAGGTAAAGGGTGGCAGGTAGGTCATTTAGCTGGAAATGAGCTTAGCCTGGACTATAACAAGAATTTCTGGAAGTGAGATAAAAGCCAGCAGGCCTCAGGGACTTGTGAAACTTGTTCCTCTTTGCCAAAAGAAGTTTTTCCCCTTACCTCTGGCAGAAGGAACAAATGGCCACGTGTGGTGCCTATCAAAGCTCACCAGGGTCCAGGCTTCCTTGGTGTAACAGTCCCTGCTACACATTTCAAAGTCCGTGCTAGCTTCTAGGCCCTTCCCTTCCTCCAGTTACTGGCCTCTTTGTAATTCACAGGATTTGTGCACCCATTCTCTCTGTTCCCACTCTCTCTATTTTTTGTTTACCCTCTCTCTTTCACACTCTCTCTATTCTCTTGCTTGCTCTCTATTCTCTTGCTTTCTCTCTCTATTCTCTTGCTCTCTCTCTATTCTCTGTCTCTGTCTCTATTCCCTGGCTCTCTCTCTATTCTCTGTCTCTGTCTCTATTCCCTTGCTCTCTCTCTATTCTCTGTCTCTGTCTCTATTCCCTGGCTCTCTCTCTATTCTCTGGCTCTCTCTCTATTCTCTGTCTCTGTCTCTATTCCCTGGCTCTCTCTCTATTCTCTTGCTTTCTCTCTCTATTCTCTTGCTCTCTCTCTATTCTCTGTCTCTGTCTCTATTCCCTGGCTCTCTCTCTATTCTCTTGCTTTCTCTCTCTATTCTCTTGCTCTCTCTCTATTCTCTGTCTCTGTCTCTATTCCCTGGCTCTCTCTCTATTCTCTGGCTCTCTCTCTATTCTCTGTCTCTGTCTCTATTCCCTGGCTCTCTCTCTATTCTCTTGCTTTCTCTCTCTATTCTCTTGCTCTCTCTCTATTCTCTGTCTCTGTCTCTATTCCCTGGCTCTCTCTCTATTCTCTGTCTCTGTCTCTATTCCCTGGCTCTCTCTCTATTCTCTGTCTCTGTCTCTATTCCCTGGCTCTCTCTCTATTCTCTGTCTCTGTCTCTATTCCCTGGCTCTCTCTCTATTCTCTGTCTCTGTCTCTATTCCCTGGCTCTCTCTCTATTCTCTGTCTCTGTCTCTATTCCCTGGCTCTCTCTCTATTCTCTGTCTCTCTCTCTATTCCCTGGCTCTCTCTCTATTCTCTTGCTCTCTCTCTATTCTCTGTCTCTGTCTCTATTCCCTGGCTCTCTCTCTATTCTCTTGCTCTCTCTCTATTCTCTGTCTCTGTCTCTATTCCCTGGCTCTCTCTCTATTCTCTTGGTCTATCCCTCTTGCTATGCTCTATTTTTATGTCCTGCTCTCCCTCTCTTGACTGATTTCATACTCTCTCTTTCCCTCTCACTTACTCCCCACACTGTATCTCTCCTGCTAAGCTGTATTCTTCACCTCTTGCTGTCTTACTAACTCCACTACTCTCACCTGTTTCCTTAGTCCTAGCCATATCCATTCTGCTTTCTGTTCTCTCTGCTTTAGACTTGTTTGGATGTCTCTGGATTTTTTTCTCTCTCTTATTCACAACACCACAGCCCCCAATCATGGAGCAGTCATGTTGGTGGTTTCTTTACTGCACCCCTTGCATACAAGGACATAAAATATTGTATTACATTGGGGGATTTCTAGAACTTGTTCAGCTTGCTTAGGAAAAATTTCAACTGAAAATGTCTGTTAAATATCACACAATCCCCTGTTTGCTCTCTCTCTCTCTCTCTCTCTCTCTCTCTCTCTCTCTCTCTCTCTCTCTCTCTGTGTGTGTGTGTGTGTGCATGCTCGCTTGTGCCAGTGCATGCATTGGCAGACAACCTTGGAGTCAGTTCCTACTTTTCACCTTATTTGACACACATTCCTTGCCTTCTGTTTTTCTGCGGTGTATGCCTGGCTAGCTGACTTGTGAACTGAGAATTCTCCATTTCCATCTCATATCTCCCTGCAGGAGTACTGGGGTTACAGATGCTTGAGTTATAAATCAAGCCTTTGCATGAGTTCTGGAAATCTGAAAATCTGGTCCACTAAGACATCTCCCCCAGCTCCTTATGTGTCTGTCTTTGTTGTTTGTTTATTTGTTTATTTTGTTTTATCCTCTGTCTATAGAGGATAATTCTCTAGCCTCCCTTATAACTAGAAGTGACCGTGTGTCTCAGTTGCCATCAGTGATGTGGAGTGGCTTGGTATTGAGAGCTTGTGGGGAAATGGCTTCATTGACAGGATTCTACCTGCCCACTTCTTTCCTGTATGGAGAATGATGCACGGAGCTGTGGCAGCCACACTGTGAGCACAGATCAGCAAGGACAAAGATGAGAGGCTAGCATGGAATAAAGAGTGGCTTGAGCCTAGCTCTCTGGTGAAATGGCTGAACTGAACCACTGTACTGGCCTGAATCATACTTCCCCAGGTTTCATGCTACAATAACTAAATGTCTATCACTAGGACTCTGCTGGCTGAGTTGTTTCTTATAATCAAAAGCATTTTTAATGCCAAACTAACCAATTGACCGACCGACAGACCAACCAACCAACTGACCAACCTACCAACATCTTCTCATTTCTGCTCCTGTGCTGGCTTTCCTCTCTCTCTGTTAAGGTTTACTTCTCCTGTCACCAAGACTCTTGGTGACCTTTCCCAACCTTTTCTGACATCTATCTTTTTTTAATATAGGACTTATTTCTTGCCTACCCCATTTTTACTGATCCCTAGTACAGAGAAGGCACAGAACAGGTATTTGGTGGACTGAAGTAGAGCAACTATGTATGTCATGGACTGGCTCTCCCATAATAACCATGTTTTTATGGAGGAGGAGATGATCCTGGGATATGTTTTGGTTTTCAGGGCTATAGAAGATTTAGCTTTTCACAGGCTGTCAAACTTAACTTTATCCTCCAAATGAGAACTCTAAGTCAGACCTCTGGTAGGCCAATGAGAACTGAGACAGACATTTGACTTAGTCACCTCAGGCTGCAGGACAAAATACCTCAGAGAGGGTGGCTTAAACAATGTAAATTTGTTTTTATGGCTCTGAAACCTTGGAAGTCCAAGAACAGGTACAAGCAGGCCTGGCATCCTGTGGGTGCCTTTAACTAATCTGTGCACAAACTGTCTCTTTGTTCCTTCTTGAAGTGGCTATGGGTTAAGAGAGAGGGCAGTCACCTTTGTGTCTTCTCTTATAAGTACACTAATCTCATGCTAAGGGCTCTGTCCTCCTGGTCTAATTACACCTTTAAGAAGGTCATCTCCAAATATTATCATCCTGACCTTTACCATTTGTAAATGAAGACAGACATTCAGTACATAGCATTTGTTCAAACTTCTCATATTACAATAAATATGCCAAGATGCAATATTAAGTAATCACTGTGCTAGACTGTAGAGTTAACTAAGATGGGATGGGTTCCTAGAAGCCAGTTTGTCCCAGAAGCCTCCTGTGCAGAGGGAACCAGCCACGTCATAGTCAGCTGCAGTGAATTTATGCACGGGATCTATTGTCAGTGAGTTCAGGAACTGGGAGTTTTGAATGATTTGTCTTTTGATTTTAAAGAATTGAGAACAAACTTAAGGTTATCCTTCAATCCTCTATTCATGTTCCTTTGTGTTGCGGGAAAATATTAAAAACGAACCGGCACATTCCCCCACTTGTGCCAGCAACTTTCTGCCCCAGCAGCCTGACCGGCCATGCACTGGCAGGCAATGGCTGACCTGTTTTTATCTCGTGGAGACTCAGGCCTGGAGCTCCTGAAACATCTCCAATGAGCTCACTAGGTTCCCACTGGCGGGTCGTTACCACCCCAACCCCATGCTTCAAATCCCCCATGGCCTTTGTGGTGCACATCTGGCCACTCCATGTTACCGTACCTTTCTCTCTTGAACCCAGTCGAATTGCCACGTGAAGGAAAACATCACACAAACTTAGTTCAAAAAACAATGGTAACTCAATCTCTGGGTGCAACAACTAAAACCTAATCTTGTAAGCCTTATTAAAAATTGATTCCTCTGGTGGTGAATCCTTGCAGATCTACCATGATACTGGGAATCTCTAGCAGCTACATCTTACCCTTATACTGTCCCTGTTCCAAAAGAACCTAATTCTCTCCTGCTTCCTCTCTTCCTCTGTCCAACCCGGAAGTCCCTCCTACTTGCCCAGTGATTGGCTCCTTTATTCATTAGGAGATTGTTTTACATGAACAGCACCAGGCCCATCCACAACACCCTTGTTTCTTTGAGGGACAAGAAAGCAATAGTGGTTGTTCTTAGCCTTGATTACTAGTGTGGTACTTAGCATCAGGTCCATCCCAACAGAAAAAGCCTGAGTGCTCCTATGTTGGTGAATACTGAACCTCACTGAACCAAGAGATACTCAGAAGATTATTAAAACACATTTCTGTGTGCGTATGTATGAGGACATTTCCAGAGAGGATTGGTAAATGGGAGAGCAACCAATGGGGAAAAACCTAACTTAAGGTGGGTAGCTTCAGGGCCTGGTGGAATAGAAGTGGTAACAGAGAAAGCCAGCAAATAACAGTGTCATCCGTCCAGGGCTTCTATGCTGCTGTTGGTGCCGATAGACACCAGACTCCAGCCCTTTCAGCCTTGCAGTGCGAGCTAACACCAGCAATTCTCAGGAAGTGTTCTAGACCTTCCCATACCTATGCAACCCCATTGGCCTGCCTTATATTAACATTCTAGCTTCATGGTCTTAAGTGGCTTCTGCAGCATTCAGATGGCCACTGCTAGACTACCCGGGTCCTATCATGTAAGCTAATGAGTGGGGCCCCTTTCATAATTTTATGAAATTATGCTGGTTCTAGTGTTCCTGTTTGCTGTGGTAAAACACTCAGGGAGGAAACTCTATGCTCCCAGGATTACTTTTTCAGGCCACAGACCATCATTGAGGGAAATCTGGGCAGGAACTCAAGCAGGAGCTTGGTACTGAAACTCTGGAGGAATGGATGCTCACTGGCTCATGCTCAGCCAGTTTCTTATACAGCCCTGGATCACCTGCCTAGGGAATGGTACCTCCTACAGTGGCTGGTCCCTCTTACATCAGTTAAAAATCAAGATCACCTCCACAGATGTGTTCACAGACCAGCCTCATAAAGATAAAGACCATCACTCAATTGAGACTCCCCATCCCATGTAATTCTAAGCTGTGTTGAGTTGACAAGTATGACCTGCTAACCAGGACAATGGTTTTTGGTGAAACTTTGTTACTTTGTTTCATTTCTTCATTCCTTTTCCCTCTCTCCCTCCCTTCCTTACTTCCTGTCTTTTTTTCTTTCTTTTTGAGAAAAGAAGTGATCATTTTCTTTGGATACAATGTTAAGTAGATGTGAAGCCTACATCACTTAAGAGACCTGAGCTGGAGCTGGAGGGATAGCTCAGTGGCTATAAGAATGCACTTCTTTTGCACAGGACCAGAATTCAGTTCTCAGTACTAATATCAGATGGATAACAACCACCTGTAACTCCAACTCCAGGGGACCTGATGCCTTTGATCTCCATGGGCACCTGTATTCATGCTTACACACTCCCACACAAACATATACATAATTAAAAATAAATAAGTCTTTTCAAAAGAGGTGAGCCATGAGCTAGGGTGTTTTGTTTGTTTCTCTCTCTGTCTTTGATCTGGTGCTTCAGGTCTCATTGGCTATTTTTGAGACATATATATATATATATATATGTGTATATATATATACACATACATATATATATTCAATATATTTTGCTATATTAATTTATGTCTTTACATATTCAGTAAACATTGGGAGAGCCAATCTGTTTTAGATACCAAAGGAGATGTTTCCCGGCAAAGGGCCGTGTTGCTGATGCCTGTATTTCTCAGCTATTAGGTTTTAAAACTGAGCGAAGATAATTAGTACAGCAAGAGATTATATTAGAACAGTGGTGGAAGTGTGCTATGCTGTTTTCATGATTAGCTTCCTTTGTCAAGCTGTGCTGCAGGGCACGCTGGCGTACTTAGTAGCCATGGAGTGCACTCAAGTGGGCATTCAACCCATATTGAGAATGTTGATGATGGTGGTGGTGATGATGGTGGTGATGGTGATGATAGTGACAGGGATGAGGAAGCTGCAGCACCTTGCAATTTGTGGCAAACAATAGCAATTACACAGCACCGGCTGTTGATATTGACTTCCCGGCAAGTGCTCGAAAACGATAATTAACTGGAGAGATTGCCGCAGAATCTCTTGGTAACAGGCAACCTTTAATTCAGCCAAACTGTGGCAGTCAGTGTGGTGTCTGGAATAAACCATTAATTGTACGAATTATGGTGTTTCGTGGCAATTATAAATCTCCAAAGGGGGGACATCTTGGGAGAAGAGTGCCTGTGGAGGCTTTCTGGATGAGATCAATGTGGTAACGGGGACCGGATGGGGTCAGCTTGTTGCTTCTATTGCCACAAGGCTGAATCTGCTGCCTCATGATGGCCTCGAGTCCCAGGAGTCTTGCTATGGTTTTGGTTTTGGGGTAGTCAGATATGCCAAGGCCCAACTCCAGTACAAAGGAAGGATAGCTATTCTCAGGATACTGCCTGAGAACCCAGATCTGTCTTCTGAGCTGAGCCTGGTGTAGGATGTTTTGGAGATAGGCGGCTGTTGTCTCTCACGTCATTAGCAATGGAATTCTTGGTGAGTCTAATAGCCTTGCATTTTACACAGCCATCTGTAACATCTTCTGCAGCTGTTCCTCATGTTGCCGCTATTTACACGTCCATTTTTTTTATTTCCTCATTATTTCATAAAGGGGTGACTTTAGATCAAATATCAGCCAAAACAAGGTCGTTCAGTGTGACTGTGTCTTCCCTTTCTTAGCAAGATCCCCCACTCAGATTTGGGACTTCAGGTAACTTCTTTCAAATTAATACTTGAGTAAAGATAGGGAGTGGTGGTGTTTGGTGAGTCTCTGGCTCCTGCCAGCACAAGTGAAAGCCAGGGGTGGGGAAGAAAGAAGCAGAAATGGCTACCTTGTTGTGAAGGGGTGGGGATGGGTTGCAGTCTGGAGGGTGAACTCTCTGAGCTCAAGAGTCTTCTCCCAGCGTGGGAGGGAAAAACAGTCAAACGCAAATGATAACGTTTCTCCCTAGAAAAAGCCCTCTATTGTTCCGAGGCTTCACAGCGGTCCAGGTGTACAGAGCTAATCCAGACCATGACGACAGCTATCCTATCTGGGAAGACAGTCTTTACAACCATTTTGTGGGGGGAGGAGTTGCTCCTTTTCAGAGATGTTAGCAATAGCTCAAGAACTTTACAAATAAACCTGGCGTGGTGGCAGACACCTTTAATCCCAGCATTTGGGAGACAAAAGCAAGTGAATCATGGGAGTTTGAGGCCAGCCTGGTTTTCAGAGAGTTCCGGCTCAGCCAGCATTACACAGAGAAATCCTGTCTCAGAACAGCAGCAGCAACAACAACAGCAACAATAGCATCCTCAAAACTCTAAAACCAAACTAAGTCAAACCAAACCAACCACCAACCAACCAAACAAAAAAACCCAGACAAACAAAAACAAGCAACAAACAACAAACACGCAGAGAAGAACGCTGCAAGTGCTGTTGGTAAATGGCATCGCTGACTTCTCAAAGCAAACCTGGGATGTAGGCTGCATTCCTGTTTCCATTTCACACCCGAGTGAAGGGACAGAAACCTGGGGATATCCCATGAGACAGGTCCCAGAAGTCTTCCCTGGGAACGCATCCTTAATCACAGGGAGATCTTGTTGATACAGGACGGAGAATGAGACTCACAGAGGTTCACTGAATCACAGCATCCATCACAGGGTAGGCTCCAGACTTAAGCAAACTGGCTAAACTGAGCACAGTGGTATTCTGCTTTTGCTTATTCCCACAGGCTCAAGGATACCATTGATCAAAGGGTACCAATGATGGCGCTTAATGACTAGGATCATTTCATGAGTATAGGACACGGTTGTCTATCCATATCCTTGAGGTTTTAGTTCCAGGACTTGAGGATGCTTTAACCAGAAGATGTGTATGAAGCCCATAGGTGGTGAGGGATTTACAAGTAACGTACACATCCTTCTGTATGCACAATCATTCCTAGATTGCTTAGAACACCAAATACCGTGTAAACATTATAGAGAGAATTATTATGCTATATCAGTGCGTTAGTCAGGGATACTATGGCCGTGCTGAAACACAACGACCAAAGCAACTTGTGAAGGAAGTTTGTTTGGTTTATGCTTCCATATCACAGTTCATTAAAAGAAAATCAAGATAGGCACTTAAGCTGAGCAGGAACTCAGAGGCAGGAGCTGATGCAGAAGCTGTGGATGGTTCTGCTTACAGGCTTGATCCCCCTGGCTTGCTCAACCTGCTTTCTTATAGAATCCAGGACCATTAGCCAGGGATGGCACCACCCATAATGGCTGGTTCCTCCCCCATTAATCACTAATTAAGAAAATGTCCTACAGCTGGATCTTATGGAGGTCTTTTCTTTTCCTTTATTGAAAATAGATTCTCTTTTTGTACAGTATGCCCTGATTGTATTTTCCCCTCCCTCTACTCCTCTCAGTCCCCCCCCCCCAGCCAACTCCTCTCCCCTCTGAATACTTTCTGTCTCTCATTAGAAATGAACAGCTTTCTGGGTTCTTTCAGCAAAATCTTGCTAGTGAATGCAATGGTGTCAGCGTTTGGATGCTGATCATGGGATGGATCTCTGGATATGGCAGTCTCTAGATGGTCCATCCTTTCGTCACAGCTCCAAACTTTGTCTCTGTAACTGCTTCCATGGGTGTTCTGTTCCCAATTCTAAGGAGGGGCATAGTGTCCACACTTCAGTCTTCATTCTTCTTGAGTTTCATGTGTTTAGCAAACTGTATCTTATATCTTGGGTATCCTAAGTTTTGGGCTAATACCCACTTATCAGTGAGTACATATTGTGTGAGTTCCTTTGTGATTGTGTTACCTCACTCAGGATGATGCCCTCCAGGTCCATCCATTTGGCTATGAATTTCATAAATTCATTCTTTTTAATAGCTGAGTAGTACTCCATTGTGTAAATGTACCACATTCTTGTGAGACTATGCTGGGGCCTGGCAAACACAGAAGTGGATGCTCACAGTCAGCTAGTGAAAGGATCACAGGGCCCCCAATGGAGGAGCTGGAGAAAGTACCGAAGGAGCTGAAGGGATCCGCAACCCTATGGGTGGAACAACATTATGAACTAACCAGTACCCCGGAGCTTTTGACTCTAGCTGCATATGTATCAAAAGATGGCCTAGTCGGCCATCACTGGAAAGAGAGGCCCATTGGACATGCAAACTTTATATGCCCCAGTACAGGGGAACGCCAGGGCCAAAAAAATGGGAATGGGTGGGTAGGGAAGTAGGGGGGAGGGTATGGGGGACTTTTGGGATAGCATTGGAAATGTAATTGAGGAAAAGATGTAATAAAAAAAATTAAAAAAAAAGAAATGAACAGCTTTCAAGAGATAAGAACCAAACGTGAGAAAATAAAATATAAACTGGACACGACAGCCCAATAGGAGGAAAAAAGTCCCAGGAGCAGGCACAAGAGTCAGAGACTGACTTATTCTCACAGGCTTGGAGGCATCTATGCCACTGAGGTTCCCTCCTTTCAGATAAGTCTAACTTGTATCAAGCTGACATGAAGCTATACAATATAGTTGGTTATGGTAAGAGTCCACATAGGCTCAAGGCAAGCATTGTGACTTTAGACCTGACTCATAGGACATGCCATCAGCAATGAGTCTTTTGTTTAAAATATGGAAGCGTCATCTTTTCAGTCTGTAGTCCCTAGAAATGACAAACATAGGCAAGGTTTATATGTTGATATTCAGTTGGCAGATGTGATTCTAGTGCATCGAAAGTAAGGGATAAAGGCAGGAAGGCAGGCATGGTGCTGCAGCAACAGCTGAGAGCTTTATATCTTGAGGCTCAAGCCTGAGGCAGGATCTCTCTATCTCTATTTATCTATATGTCTATCTATATGTATATCTATTTATCCAAGCCTATTTATCTACATATCTATATTCTATCTATCTATCTATCTATCTATCTATCTATCTATCTATCTATCATCTACCTACGTACCTAGAGAGAGAGAGAGAGAGAGAGAGAGAGATAGAGAGAGAGAGAGAGAGAGAGAGAGAGAGAGAGAGAGAGAGAGAGAGAGAGGAGAATCTGACTGACAGTGACATGGGGTTTTGAAATACCACAGCCCATATGTAATGACCCTCCTCCAACAAAGCCATACTTCCTAATCTTTCCCAAACAGTTCTACCATTTGGAAACTAAACATTCAGATATCTGATCCTGTAGGGGCCATTCTCATTCAAACACCATGACCACAGTACTTCTCAGAGGAATCCCAAGAACCTTCTGACAGCTTGTTCCTACCTTCTCACCCCCTCACCCCCCAAACATCTCTTATTGTTCAGTATTTGTCCCATGGAGTCCCTTGTAGTTCCTTTTTTGTTATTTAACCACTGTGCCAGCACCTGGGAATGCTGGTACTTGGTAGAGCTGTATAGATTGAACCCAGCGTTTGGTCTTTACTAGACAGGAGGCCAGCTGCCAGGGTAGGATGTGTAGTGACCAAGTGCCTGGGATGAGGCTGGCCAAAAGTTGCATAAGTGGTGCGTGCCACACAGTGCAGGCATCCTGCTTCCTAAGTCTGCAGTCTATGCTCTTCATGTGATAAGACCGAGGTGCCCTCATGTCTATCCTGACAGAGGATGTACAAAAGCACCTGGTCACAGGATACTTATCATTTGCAATCTCCTTAAGAGGTCGGGTGAATGGAACCACAAGCCCTAAAGCTGTAGCTGACTTTAACTACAATACCCACCACCTCCCTCTATGACAACTTAGTTCAGTCTTGTGCTTCCCCGGACACACACATTGGTTGATCTTGGTGAGAAGCATGGCAGAAATTTCAGATCTCAGTCTGTAAGAATTCTGTGTCCTCAGTTGTCTTTGTGGCCTGTAGTAATTTTTGTGTCCACTAACCCCCACCATTAATCAACTTCAGTATTAAGGTGTTCTACCAACTCCTCTGTGTGTGAGATAGAAGCCTTCTGCTCTGTCCTGTAGTATCGACCAGAATGCCCTGTGCTCATTGGTGCTGAATATCTCAGCACCAAGCAACATTTTGAAACCTGGCTTATAGCCTTAAGAAGTTACCCCCAAGTGGACAGTGCTAACAAATAGCTTTCTAGCTGTGGACTTCTTATGATGACTCTTGGAAATGTATCTTCCCTCCCCCTGGTTTTTACCCTAGTGAGAACTAGGACCTCTAACTTGGTGGACGTTTTCTTCTTGGAAGAGGATTGATAAGGGGAACCACTTCTTTCCTTACCACCTGCTTCCTAAATCGATATCTTCTAAGGGGGACAGTGCTGTGCACTGGTCTTTGATACAGTGTTTATGTAGCATCTAGAGAACAGCGCCTGCCTTGATTGGATATTTTTGTCAGCCTGACACAAACCAGGGTTGTATGGGAAGAAGGAACTTCAATAGAGGAAATACTTATATTAGATTAGTGCTATTAGCATAGCCAAGGCTGTGATGCGTTTTCTTTACTGATGACTGATAGGACAGGGCCCAGCTCCCTATGGGCATTGTGGCCCTTGGGCTGGTCATTCTGTTTTGTATAAAAAAGCAGGCTGAGCAAGGCACCGGGAGCAAGCCACTAACTACATTCCTCCATGGGCTCTGCTTCAGTTTTGTCTCCAGGTTCCTGATTGAGTCCTGCCACCATTACACCCCAATGATGGAATGTAATCTATAAGATGGAGGGGACTGATACTGTCACCGGACAGAAGTTCACAGCACTTAGCTTAGCTTTTGGATGTGAAAATAGCCAGAGGCAGAGCATAAACAGCAGGGTCTGGGGTCCCATCACATGCATGCTGAGCTGGATTTGGACCTCAGACTCAATCCTCTTATCCCCCTCTAGGAAGTACTGAAGGCATGAAGAATCCACAGACTATATTAATTTACAGTGTGCCCAACGTGGCACTGGCTTCTGCCACCACTGGGATTGCTGCCAACGTCTTCTCAGGTGGCCTTTCAGCAGGCCTTGATTATCTTGGAAGCCCTGGTTAAGGAAGGCGTGGGGAACAGGTTCTGCCTTACCTGTGTCTGTGCCTCTTGTATCTGTTTTCCTACTCACATCCAATGAGAGGAAGACAGGAGTCTCAAGAGAATAAGGAGGGTGTCCTTCCACATTTGTGACAAATGTCTCCTCACGTCTCAGCTGGAATGCCTTAGGTACCTATGTCTGAGCCATCCTCCAGCAAGAGTATGGGATTGCTCTGACTGGCTGGAACTAACCAGGCCCCGCCCAGGAGCTGCAGCTAGAGCTGGAGTTTCCTCAGCTGCTCACCCCCTCTGCCTCTGGTTTACTGTTGCTGTTTCAGCACTAGAGGGTGACTTAAGCTCAGGTTTGCCCTAACTCTGCGCTTGTAGTGTTTAGAAAGAACGATGAGAGTGCTCTATCCCACAAGCTTCTACCCTAGGCCAGTGTCATCCTACCTCTCTCTTCTGCAGTCACTGGGCTGTGGTTAGAATAGGGTGGGATTCTAACTCTGCTCCACACTGGGCAGAGACCAGCTTCAAAGTCCTATAGATGATTTGACACTTCTCTTCTCCCAAGCATTGGTTTTCTTTGTGTTATGCTTCCGTGGTGGGGAACAGGCAGGGGATGGACAGTCTCCCGGTCTGTAGTGCTAGAGCACTGGCTCACACCTGGAGCCTACATCCTACCAAGAATGGTACAGCGAATAGTCAAGTTCAAGGACCACATGGCTGCCTGCTGTTGAGGAAGACTGTTGGCCCCAAACCGCATCCTCCTTCCATTAATGTATCTTTTTTTTTCTTTCATTGTACTAAAGAAAACTAGGCCCTGCTGTCACATCTATTTTCTTTTGCTCTTAGGAAGTTAGGTTGGAGTGTGAATAGCTATGAATATCATAGGGAGATGACTGTTGGATGGTGTTTCTCATCTGGCTTGCTCTGTTCATGGCAAGATCTACTCTTCATATTTAAAGCGTTTGAGCCTTGACACAACACAGGGAGAGAACCATAGGGACACAGAAATAGGATGAGGGTGATGTACCTCCCAGCCAAGGAAGGTCAAGGGTTGCCAGGAGACAGAAGCCAGACGAGAGAATCTCCCTCACAACCCTCAGAAGGGTCCAGCTCTGTCAGTACTTGCGTCCCAATGTCTAGTTCAGCCAGTGGCAACACATTTCTCTGTTGAAGACACCTCGGTTCAGGTGATATGTTATCACAGCAGAGGGGACCAGCACAGCTGTGTGCAGGCTCTGTACTTCAGTGTGGCCCAGAAGGATTCTATCTCATTACTGAATTTGTTCTTCAGCTGTGTTGATCCAGCTGTCCCCAGCCATTTGTAGTTTCAGACTTAAGATCCATGACAGGTTTGCTTTCAGAATACTCTGTCTTTATTCCACACATAGAACAAATTGGTGTTTCTTTGCCTATCTGATGCTTTTATTTCAAGCTGGATTAGATGGATTAGATAGAATTAGGTCTAGTTGGGGTTTACATATTAAATGTACCAGATAAGATTTTATTCATCGATGAGTAATAGGAATCACAATGAAGTATGATTTACGTAAGTATTTTATTTTTTAAGTTATGAATTTAAAAGTGTATAAAAGTGAATCTAAAGTTGACATTTAGGGTCCTGGCTTCTTTCATCTTTGTATCCTATAATTCTGAGCACACAGACATCATCGTTTTGGAGGCAAGATGGCTGCTTCACTTCATTGCATTGAACATTCTTGGCTATGAGAAAGAATGCAGAGTTTAAAAGGGAAGAATGGATGTCTATATTATGCAGTATCTGATTGAATATGACAAAGGTTCAAGATGTTTGAAAGATGAAGTTTATGGCTCATATTAATGAATGAGCCATCTCCGGATCCCACAAACACATACTCTTAGTATATGTTTCTGGCTCTTCTTTAAATCAAAATAGAAACTCCATTGGAGGAAAAGATCATGTTTTTAATTAGCACAAAAGTAGTACGTAGCCGAACTTTTGGCTACTCTGTGGATTCTTCTTCCTTCCACCTTTCTTCATCCTTCTTCAATCCCCTAACACTAGATGGGAGAGAGAAAAAGATAGAGGGGAAAGATGTGACCATTAGACTAATTCCTTCTGACTAGGGCTGTCCAGTTCCTTGGAGGCAAGCTTGATCTTCACCATCAGAGTATCTAATTTCATTTTCTTCCCACTTCTTCTTTGCTCCTGACTACTTAACAAACTGCATCCAACAACAATCAACAGCAACCAACCAACAACCAACCCACCACATCTCAGGGCTCTAGCATTTATCTACCTTCTGAAGAATCCTCGGGATTCCAAATGCCTCACACTCACATCAACTATTTGCAGCTGGCAAAACCACGCCTCTGCTAGAGCCCAAGGCAATCACAGTCAGCCGCTGTGGACAATCTGAAGCAGTCCCATATCCTATGCCTGGGATTAAAACAGACACATGTTCTTATAATATTTCTGTATGACAGCAGATGCTGGCGAGGATGTGGAGAAAGAGGAACACTCCTCCATTGTTGGTGGGATTGCAAGCTTGTACAACCACTCTGGAAATCAGTCTGGCGGTTCCTCAGAAAATTGGACATAGTACTACCGGAGGATCCAGCAATACCTCTCCTGGGCATATATCCAGAAGATGTCCCAACCGGTAAAAAGGACACATGCTCCACTATGTTCATAGCAGCCCTATTTATAATAGCCAGAAGCTGGAAAGAACCCAGATGTCCCTCAACAGAGGAATGGATACAGAAATTATGGTACATTTACACAATGGAGTACTACTCAGCTATTAAAAAGAATGAATTTATGAAATTCCTAGCCAAATGGATGGACCTGGAGGGCATCATCTTGAGTGAAGTAACACAATCACAAAAGAACTCACACAATATGTATTCACTGATAAGTGGATATTAGCCCAAAACTTAGGATATCCAGGATATAAGATACAATTTGCTAAACGCATGAAACTCAAGAAGAATGAAGACCAAAGTGTGGACACTGTGCCCCTTCTTAGAATTGGGAACAAAACACCCAGGGAAGGAGTTACAGAGACAAAGTTCGTAGCTGTGATGAAAGGATGGACCATTTAGAGACTGCCGTATCCAGGGATCCATCCCATAAGCAGCTTCTAAACGCTGACACCATTGCATACACTAGCAAGATTTTGCTGAAAGGACCCAAATATAGCTGTCTCTTGTGAGACGATGCCGGGGCCTAGCAAACACAGGAGTGGATGTTCACAGTCAGCTATTGGATGTATCACAGGGCTCCCAATGGAGAAGCTAGAGAAAGTACCCAAGGAGCTAAAGGGATCTGCAACCCTATTGTTGGAACAACATGATGTACTAACCAGAACCCCGGAGCTCTTGTCTCTAGCTGCATATGTATCGAAAGATGGCCTAGTCGGCCATCACTGGAAAGAGAGGCCCATTGGACTCGCAAACTTTATATGCCCCAATATAGGGGAATGCCAGGGCCAAAAGAATGGGAATGGGTGGGTAGGGAAGTGGGGGGCGCTATGGGGGACTTTTGGGATAGCATTGGAAATGTAACTGAGGAAAATATGTAATAAAAATATTAAAAATAAAAAAAAACAAAAAAAATTCTGATTACAGTAGTAGATTTCCATGTGGCTTTTTCATTTGCTCTGTTTTGGCTGACTAACCCTACCACTCACTCTCCCTCAGAATTCATTGCCCCTCCCCCACTAGCCCCCACCCCACCCCCATCCCATGGCTCCATTCTTGCTACATGGCCTTTAAGGCACTTACTCCAACTTAATCACAGATATCTAAAATGTCAAGTTTAAAGTCTGCACATGAGAGAGAACATAGCATGATAGTCTCTCTGGTCCTGGGTTGCCTCACCCCGTGTAATATTTTCCAGTTCTATTCATTTTCCTATAAATTTCACAGTATTGGATTTTACGTTTAGAACTCCACATTTTTATTTTCTATTTATCTGTTGGTGAACTTCATGGCTGATTCCATCTTTTAGCTATTGTGAACATAGCAGTGACAAACTCAAATATACAAGATAGAGAACTTCGGGTGTTTGCCTGAGAATGGTATAACTGGGTCATATGGCATCTCTATTGTTAACTTTTTGAGAACCCCCCCCCCCCCCATAATGACTTCCAAAGTTACTGTACCAGGCAGGTTACATTCCACTCAATAGCAAATAAAGGCTCTTTGTTTTTCACATCTTCACCAGCATCTATGATCGTCATAAAAGCAACACTGCTCCCAGAAATCATATTTCAACCCAAAATTCCAGTGTTAGATATAGGACACCTCCCTATGAGTTGTTGTCTAGTTGTCCCATAAACAACATAGGCTATTGTCACTGCCCCCAGGAATAGACAGTAAGAGCCTGTTGCTGCAGAAATTACACACACTGGACAGAGGACAGAATGAAATTAAGATGCAACAGAGCAGAAAGCTCCTTTCTACTGGCTTGTACTTATAGTTGATCATGCTATGCAGGCTGCTGTGGGAGAAGTCGGTAGTGATCATACCATACTATAGACCTAACCTGTTACAAAAATGGGCTGCCTGGCAAGATATGCTCACTGGTGGCATGAATGTTTTTGGGGTAGCTACTCACTTCCTAACTGGGTTTGAGGCCTGTTCTATGGGAGGAAATGGATGCCCAGCACTGTAAAACTGATCAGAATCATACTGTTAGGAAGGTCACAGGCTTTGTGGAAGAATCTACTGGTGTTTTGCTAAATGAAAGTATGATTAAATGCCTTAATATTTATATTTATTTTTGCAGACTACTGTGACTCTCAGCCTTTTTGGCAGTCAGAAATGGTCACAACAGCTACTCACAACTAGCCCACGTATAGAAAATAAGTTATTGTTGAGAACTTGGCCCCAAACGAGACATCTGTTTCACTCACTCTGAGGCTCAGAAAGCATGTAGAAGAGGGGATGGAAGGACTTGAGAGCTGAAGTTCTGGTGTCTGGGAGCTGTGTTGGGAAACTGTCTTCAGGGTATGATGTGTCATTGCAATTGTGAACACATAGCAGCTGTGACTGTCTATGTGGAGCCAGAGAGAAAGAGAGAAGGGGAGAAAGGAAGAAAGAAAGAAAGGAAGGAAGGAAGGAAGGAAGAAAGAAAGAAACAAGGAAAGAAAGAAAAGAAGGAAGGAAGGAAAGAAAAAGGAAGGAAGCAAGGAAAAAGGGAGAAAGAAAGAGAGAAAAAGGAAGGAAGGAAGAAAGGAAGGAATGAATGAATGAAGGAAGGAAGGAAGGAAAGTCTGCAAGGCAGGAGGAGGACTAACTGGAAAGAAAAAGAGGGTTAGTGGAGGGGGGGGTCTAAGACTCAGTGGTCAGGATGAATATAACCACACTGCATTTTATACAAGAATGATATTGTCAAAAACTTTAAAATGATCTAAAAACTGAAAGATCTGTGAAGACAGAGTCTTTTCCTATTCTTGTTGGTAGTCTTCATGACCTTTATGTTATCTGGTATGTGAATGATGCTCAATGGAAGATGGTCTGATGGATAGATCAGCGTTTTTAGTTTTTAACTTTGTCTTTTGATTTTTGTAATTGTTCTATTAGGCTTCATACTTACTAATCCAGCTAACGTTTAGTTTTGACCTTAGTATTCAACCAAACAAATGGAATTGAAGCTGTGGCTTTGGTGTCATGACCAGGGGTGTAGATGACCAAACACCAAGAAGTGTTCAACCTTCACTGTTCAGGAAGGAATTGCAGAATGAGGTGCTACCACAAGATGACTAGAATAAGGTAAATGGCAGCTCATTCTTTCTTTTCTTTTCTTTTCCTTTCTTTTTCTTCTCAGTTGAAGTCAATCCTAACATCCAACAGGTCTGAGAGATGCCTTGTCAGATATACCTTCACCAAACATGTTCAAATAGGACAGAGAAATGACGAGGGCACATTTAAGCATCTACTGGAACATAGAACACCAACAAACAGGACTTTCAGTCTTGGTTTCTTGAAGGTAACACGGTTCCTTTGCTGGAGCTTGCTAGAGACAGAGTCTAGTTGGCGTTCTTCAGAGCACAAGGGTTTCCTGGACGCCATCAGCTCAGAGCACTGGTTTCCCATTTTGCTCTTGGGAAGATGCTGGAACTGCTGTCCATCCAATGGATGGGGAGCCAGCGGAAACAGAGAGATTATTGGATAATCTGAAAGCCAGTGATGGGGCTCTGTGGCAACGTGTGTGAACCCAAGGTTTAGGGGTAGATAGAATAAACAGTACATCCACATATCAGACCCCCAAAATATATACAAAAGCAAAAATACTGCTTCTGACTCTGGAAGTGTTGAAAGAATATATTTTCTTCTTTCCTTTCTCTTTACTTCTATTTTTAAAATTAAAATATCATCACATCACTCACCTCCATTTCCTTTCCTCCCTCCAGCCCCTTCCATGTCCTCCCTCATTCCCTCTGTATATTTTCATGGAATTTGTAGCAATTCTGTTTTGACGTCAGCAAAATTGGACAATCACTGTAGAATAAAACTTTAGGTCCAGAGGCTGAATGCCAAGTTCTCATCTTCCTCAGTGGACTGTCCTGTCCTGAATTCACATCTATATCTGATCTACAGGACGTTGTAGGCCCGTGTCAGGTTTACTAACATCCAGGCACTCAACATGGTGAATCCTTTATCCCATGGGCATCCTGCAGCCCTCCATTCCTGTCTCCTTCATGCTTCTCTCAAAGTTTCAGAAGCTTTAGGAGTTTGCATCTGAGAAACATAGCTTATTTGGCCAATCTGTCCCTGGAATGTCATCTAGTACATGGCCAGCCCCCGACCCCATCTGCCACTACCAGATTGGCCAGCATGCCTCTAGCAAAATTCCAGGCTGACATCTTTAGATTTCTGCTGTCTTGTAGATGTCGTTGGCCGGTAATGTTGCTCACTTTAGCTTTACAATATTTTTTTAAAATAAAATTTATAAGATGTCCAGTTATTTCATTTTTCTTTATCAGGAGGATTGGACAAGTTACCAGGTCACTACCATGGAGACAAACTCTGAAAGTCTGTGCTCTATATCCTGTGTCCAGGTCTGTGCCGTGAATCCTGTGCCCAGGTCTGTGCCCTGCATCCTTCAGAGCTTCCCATTTTCAGGCACACCTTCCCCTGCTCTCATGTTCTGCCTCTTCAGCACCAGGCTCTGCTTTACTTCTGGTATCTTTTTCTTCCCACTTGTTTTGGGTATCTGCTAGCTTCTCTGATGACCTCTCCTTTATCTGTCTTTCAATTGAAATGAGAGCATGCTTCACAACCAAGAAAGCAGACATGAGTGTGTTGGAAAACATCAGTTCATCCTTTGAAAACAAAACAGTAATCACAGGTAGTTATCCTAGATCAACACGGCAGGACTCAGGGTAACAACTGAAGAAAACGAAACACTTTTAGGAAGGTAGAGAGATTTTGAGCTTCTCATGAAGATAGAGATTGGGCATGGTGGTACAAGGCTATAGTCTCTGACCTAGGAGTCAGAGGCAGGGGGATTGCTTAATGTCAGGCTTGTTCAAGTCTTGAGTTCCAGGCCCTTCACAGCTACATAGTGAGACTGTTTCCAAGAACAGAAGCAAACAAAACAAGTCAACAAAACCACATAAAGAAAGACTATGGTGTTAGTCTCCAGACCGCTTTGTAGCTGTGAAAATGGGCTTGTTTAAGGACAATGATGGATGTAAAATGGTTTCTCTTCTAATCACGAGTTAACACACACACACACACACACACACACACACACACACACACACACACACGTCCTGTGCTGTGCATGTGCTTCTCTCTGTGTGGGTGCAAATATGTGTAGACCAGCAGTCAACATTAGGTATTATTCTGCAGGACCTGCCCACCCATTTTGAGACTAGGCCTCTCTCAATGGGGCTTGGTGCCAGCTGATGAATCTAGGTTAGCTAGCCAGCAAGCTGCAAGGGATCTGTCTACCCCCAATGCTGGGGTTACAGGCATGCCACTCTAGCTGGCTTTTTACACGTCCACTGGGCGTTGAAGTCAGGCCCTCCTACTTGGGAAGGAGGATTTTATTGACTGAGCCAAGAGGCTGATCTTTGGTTTGTTAAGTCGAGCAGGTTCTCTAGTGCTGCTTGCAGCACCCGATGAGCTGCACAGTTCAACTGTTTTCAAAGAAAACGACCACTGAAGATTCTTTATTTGATGTCTTAATGGAAAAGAAAATATGGGCTGTCAGCAGTTTCATGTCCTTTGAATTATTTTGAGGCCCAAAGTTTGCAGTTTTGGCAGATGGTGCCATATTGTCTAATTAAGCAAATGCCTGCCCTTTGGAATTTCCTTGGCTGATAGTTGGAAAAGAGTTATGGTTTTGATGTAGGAGACTTCTGGACTCAGGTTGGGGAGCAGGAGAAGGATCTAGGGGATTACCATTTCACAAATTGAAAATGAACACAGCCCTTGCCAGGGTGACGCATCTCAATTTACACAAAAGCTCAACTCAGGGTACTTTGTACATGCTCTAAGTTTTAATAAAGTATAAACACCCTGGAAATTCCCCAAGGGCTGGAGTGCATTATGAAACTTGGTTGTGAATCCTTTTGCAAAGGGAAGGACATTCTTTTATTACTTTTAAAGTATCAAATTTTGTTAAAATAAATGTTACATGAACTTAAAATGCTAAATATTCAAATATGCCAGCAGTATAAACATAGTATTCATTTGCAGAGAGAAGATTTACAGTGTCTAAAACAGGCCAGAATAAAAAGCGGAGTATTGTCACCTTCTTCAGTTCCAGAGAGAACATTTTTCTAAAAGTGTAAGCTTTAACAGATCAAGCCTTTCCGCCTTCCTGTCCTCTCCCCTCTCTTCCTTTCTTCGTAACGTGGTTTTCAAACATAACTCACCATCCTCAATTTTGCTTCTTTCATGTGTACAACCTGTATGAGCGGTTCTTGTAGTGTTAGAATTCAGATCAGATGGCTGCTCAGGCCTCAGAACCTGTCTCTCCCCTCACACAGGGTACCTTCGGAGGGCATTGCCTGTGAAGCTCCAGCTAATGGACTTTTAAGTGCCTGGATTTCTCACAGGAATGGGTATGGGTGTGGTAGCATGGGTCAGGCTTTACATCAAAAGGAGGATGAACAGCCAGCCACTCATCCTGTCCCCCACCCCTTCCCTGCGCCCTCCTTAGGAATCAGAGCACCTGGCTCCAGGCTCATTCTGTGAGACATTCCTTCCTTGAGGAGCTGTATAGGAGGGGACCCCACATCTAAGACCTTCAGGTACCTGTACAGGTATCTACCTGTACAGGAACCCCAGCTGTCATCACAGCCATGTAACACTGTACATTTTCTAATAATCTAATTGATTCTGTGAATGGGAATTCCTGGGAAGAAGCTGCGCCTGGAAAGGCTGATTGACTGATAGAAATGCAGTAACATGGGGAGGTTGGAATATTGCAGGTCCAGGGTCTGCCTATGCTTTACCTTGGGCAAGCTTTAGCTACCTGGATAGCCATTCCTTGCCCACCTCCTTGTCAGAACTAACATTCTGTGATTAACAGATAACAACCGTTTGGAACTGATCAACTGAAGAGACTCTAATTTCTACCAATTCAAAAGCTGAGGATGTAGCATCTGAAGCCTGTAGGAGATACTCGCTGTTAATCACATGTCTGATGTTTCCACGGATGTATTTTTAAACTGCCTTTTCAATAACTCCCTTTGCCTCATTATGATAACGACTCCATGAAACTGCTTCCTTGTTGGAACATTGTATTAGGAGAGACCTGATGTATGTCCTGGGCCATGGACATACATCATAATTTGGCCATGGATACTCCAGAATCAACCATGACTGTCATTCCTTTGAGACGAAAGCTGTTTTTATGGACGATACTTTCTTTTCTTTTTTTTTTATAGTTTCATATTCTTTTTTTTATTACGTATTTTCCTCAATTACATTTCCAATGCTATCCCAAAAGTCCCCCATACCCTCCCCCCACACTTCCCTACCCACCCATTCCCATTTTTTGGCCCTGGCGTTCCCCTGTACTGGGGCATATAAAGTTTGCGTGTCCAATGGGCCTCTCTTTCCAGTGATGGCCGACTAGGCCATCTTTTGATACATATGCAGCTAGAGTCAAGAGCTCCGGGGTACTGGTTAGTTCATAATATTGTTGCACCTACAGGGTTGCAGATCTCTTTAGCTCCTTGGATACTTTCTCTAGCTCCTCCATTGGGGGCCCTGTGATCCATCCAATAGCTGACTGTGAGCATCCACTTCTGTGTTTGCTAGGCCCCAGCATAGTCTCACAAGAGACAGCTATATCAGGGTTGGACGATACTTTCTTAAGCAGTATTTGTATTCTTCTTCCCCAGAGAATTTAACACCGACTTAAACGGAAACTCTAAAATCTGTTATGAAACCACTAAGATAACTTGTGCTCTTTCCTGGTGTTAGCAAAGAACAGACATTCTGGATCTGCAGCCTTTGTCCTTCTCTCTGTCCCTGTCCCATTCCCCACTCTACCCCGGAACTACGCTCCCATCTGGAAAACCCTTCCTAGGGGATCAACTCTTGATTGTTTTGCTTCCCAGAATCTTGTATTTTAGAAAAGTTTCGTCTTCACAGCAGCTGGTCTTGTGTTGCCAATGTGTTAGTGTAGAGGCCTGAGGCTCAAGGCCCACCAAGAGGAAAAGAAAAAGACGTCCTCTTACCATTATCACCAGATCCCTAAAACCGTAAGGAACTGGTCAAGTTAGGGGAAAATATTAATGTCTTTGACACAAAATGAACTTGGAAGTAGATGACAGTTTGCTAGATTTGTCGTATCTGCAAACAATATTTTCTATCAGATAGTATCATACACTTTGAAAGGCACTATAAACTAATTTTTGATGGGAACTGATAAGGCTCATTTATTTGAAGACAGCATGAAATTCCGAGAATGGTTTTCAACTCAAGGTGACCAGAGGACATCAGGAGAATACAATTCTTGCCTTGTGTATGGAGGATTCAACTTCTGAAGTATTTATTCTCCTGGAAGTAATTGCTCTTCTTGGAATTGGCCAGAAGTGGCCTGTGGGACTCTGCACCTCCACTTGACCCCGAGGCTCAGCTCAAACCTGTGACTCTGCAGCAACAACTTCTACATGAGACTTTCAGCAGAGCCCTGCATCTCATGCCACAGAGACTTGTGTTTGCAATTCTATCAGCCCTGGAGGGCACTGAGCAGGAACCTCCAACTTGAGACCTTTCACTGTGAGGCCTTGGTAGAGAACCACAACAACTGCCTGTCTTTAGGCTATAAAATCCCCTATAAAAGGTGGAGCTATCAGAGATTTGCTGAGGCCCCTTAAGGGAAAGACACCTCATACTGGTTGAAAGAGTGGACTCTGAGTTCTATTTTGAGCCCTGGGTGGAAATACGTCATTTTGACTTGTCCTTGAAGTTAGAACATTATATACTGTTGTTGTTTCCTTCCTTAAGAGTGAATCTAATTGTGCATGTCAATCACTGGCTGAGAGAGCAGCCGTCAGGAAACCTGATTTCCCTGAAGCCTTTTTGAGGAAGGATACGAGGATGTATGTGGACTTTCCTGAAGGTCCTCCCCTGAGGCAGGTGCTTCAGAGCCTCCAGCAGACAGCACTGCCAAGCCTGTCCAGTTGTTCTCTGAAGTCTCTTGACTCCTCCTTCTGCCATGAATCTGCTTGCTGATCACCTCTATTGCTGAGGATTTCTTCTGTCTTGGACCCAAATCAGAAGGCATGGCCTTCCTTCCCCCCCTCTCCTGCCATCTCTTTTCCTCCTCTCTCTTTCCGTCAGCTGCTTAGATACTGCTTTCTACCCTGTTTTCTTTCCGTCTTTAATACAGTTGTCATGGAAAAGCATGGAATCTATGTCTGGGGGGTGAAGACACCCCACTGTTTTCTCCTCGAGATTTAATCCAGTTGGACTGGTTGTCTACATGGCTAAGGGGTTATTCCTCCGGAAAGGCAGCCCACCTTCACCCATGCTAAGGAGATAGGAGTTACCTTGTTAATGTAGTGATTCTCAGCCTTCCTAATGCCAAGACCTTTTAGTGAAGTTTCTTGTTTTGGTGACCCCCTCCAACCGTAAAATTATTTTGGTCCTTACTTCATTACTGTAATTTTGCTTCTGCTATGAATCACAATGTCAATATCTGATATGCAGGGTATCTGATATGTGACCCCTGTAAAAGAGTCATTCGACTCCAAGGGGGCCATGACCCACAGGCTGAGAACCTGTGAGTTAATGAGTCATTGTACGTTTCTTTCCTGGAATCCTTGCCCTCTTTGTAGCCTCTCTAGAACCACCATGAAGTTCTGTTGGGTGTGTCTACTTTTCTGAGTCCAATCCCAGAAAGTTATGTTTCTTCTCATACTTGTTGGGCCTTTTCATAATTTATCTAATGCTACCCTCTCCCCAATGCAGCCGCTTCTCTACCACAGGAGTGCTTCTCCACCACATGTTCCGGTTTCTCCACCAAGTGGCCGTTTCTCCACCACGAGGCTGCTTCTCCACCATATGACTACTTTCCACTATGAGACTGCTTTCCCACCACATGGCTGACCTCTATACCAGCTTAATTTAAACATCATGCCCTCTTCTCTTTTCTGTCTTCCTCTTCCACATAGTTGCCAAGATTTACAGCTTGCTGCTCAGAGGTTTTTATTCTAAACACTAATAAAATCGTCCTCAGGCTTGAGACTGCCTTTAAATTATTCTATTAACGAGCCTAAGAACTTGCTCCAGTATGTCTCTGGTGTTGTGATAAATATCACAGTCAGAAGCGATGTGAGGGAAAAGAGGGCTTATTTGGCCTGTACCTCATGCTATGCCACTGAGGGACAGTCAGGGCAGGGACTCAGGTAGAAGCAGAGGCAGGAACCATGGAGTGATGTTACTCACTGGCTTTCTCAGCTGGGCAGGCTCTTTGTGTCCTTAACTTGTCACAAGTTATTGTCACGTGAGGGGAGAGAGCTTTAATTGAGAAAATGCCCTGCCCCCCAATAAGATCTGGCTGGAGGCAAGCCTGCTAGACCTCTTCTTAGTTAAGATGGCCAGCATCTGCTTTACTATGTTAATGGCACTCATGTTAGCCAGTTGTCCTGGGTTAGGGACCTAACAATGATCTCTATGAAGTGAAGCAGTAATAGACTTCTAGAATATAATGAGGTAAGTGTGGGGGAGCCATAAAGGTGGGGAGGCGTGGGTTGGAGAAGGGGGTGAGGGTCGGTGACTAGGGAAGCTTCATTCTCTGCTTTTGAAAGTAATGGTGATTAAAAATGTATTTGACAGTCTCTAGATGGTCCATCCCTTTGTCTCAGCTCCAAACTTTGTAACTCCTTCCATGGTTGATTGTTCCCAATTCTAAGAAGGGGCAAAGTGTCCACACTTTGGTCTTCATTCTTCTTCAGTTTCATGTGTTTTGCAAATTGTATCTTATATCTCGGGTATACTAAGTTTCTGGGCTAATATCCACTTACCAGTGAGTACATATCATTTGAGTTCTTTTGTGATTGTGTTACCTCACTCAGGATGATGCCCTCCAGGTCCAACCATTTGCCTAGGAATTTCATAAATTCATTCCTTTTAATAGCTGAGTAGTACTCCATTGTGTAAATGTACCACATTTTTTGTATCCATTCCTCTGTTGAGGGGCATCTGGGTTCTTTCCAGCTTCTGGCTATTATAAATAAGGCTGCTATAAACATAGTGGAGCATGTGTCCTTCTTACCGGTTGGAACATCTTCTGGATATATGCCCAGGAGAGGTATTGCAGGATCCTCCCGTAGTACTATGTCCAATTTTCTGAGGAACCACCAGACTGATTTCCAGAGTGGTTGTACAAGCTTGCAATCCCACCAACAATGGAGGAGTGTTCCTCTTTCTCCTCATCCTCGCCAGCATCTGCTGTCACCTGCCATATCCAGGGATCCATCCCATAATTAGCCTCCAAATGATGACACCATTGCATACACTAGCAAGCGTTTGCTGAAAGGACCCTGATATAGCTGTCTCTTGTGAGACTATGCCAGGGCCTAGCAAACAGAGAAGTGGAAGCTCACAGTCAGCTATTGGATGGATCACAGGGCCCCCAATGGAGAAGCTAGAGAAAGTACCCAAGGAGCTAAAGGGATCTGAAACCCTATAGGTGGAACAACATTATGAACTAACCAGAACCCCAGAGCTCTTGACTCTAGCTGCATATGTATCAAAAGATGGCCTAGTCGGCCATCACTGGAAAGAGAGGCCCATTGGACACGCAAACTTTATATGCCCCAGTACAGGGGAACACCAGGGCCAAAAAATGGGAATGGGTGGGGGGGTAGGGAAGTGGGAATGGGGGGGGGAAGTAGGAATGGGAATGGGGGGGTACGGAAGTGTGGGGGAAGTGTATGGGGGACTTTTGGGATAGCAGTGGAAATGTAATTGAGGAAAATACATAATAAAAAAATATAAAAAGTGTATTTGAGACCATGTGAAAGAGTGCTGTACTTATGTAATGTCTGCCCATCTCTCTCTCCCCATCTTTAAGCCTTCAGAAGATGACACTGAAGCTCCTGGGGTTCCATGGAGGAAGCAAAAGTTTCTTTAGAATTCACTAGTTTTAAAAGCTAGCTTAGAGGAAACGGGGCATGACTGAGATGGTGCGCACATGCTCTCTCTCTCTCTCTCTCTCTCTCTGTCTCTGTCTCTGTCTCTGTCTCTGTCTCTCTCTCTGTCTCTCTCTCTCTCTCTCTCTCTCTCTCTCTCTCTCTCTCACACACACACACACACACACACACTGCTAATGTTTTGATCGCCTAGGGAACTGAGCAGGGATTGTATCATAGTTTTGCAAACCATGCAAGCTCATTTAAAAACTTAGCTTAGGGCATGTTTTCTGTTTTGTTTTCAATTAACTTAACAGTCTTGGTTTGGGTAATTAAGAGCAGACCACTGATGGTACATCATCCGCAGAATGATGAAAAATTAGATGAGGGAACATTCAAAGAGCCTAGGAAAAATAGGAATCTGGAAAGTTCTAGACTTTGTAAGCCTATTGAGGTGAAGTTCCTGTCCTAAATTCTCCCAGAAAGTATATGCTTTTTTATGTAGCTTGGCAAGTAATTTTTTTTTTCATGTAAAATCAAAGTTTAGGACAATATTTAGAAGATTCAAATGCCAGTAGCTACTCTTTGGTATGCATAGTTCCCACTAGTTTTATTTTAAACCCTGTCTTGATTAGTTTTAAGCCCCTTAATCATGAAATTGCATTTTTTTTTAAGTTAGGAGGGATTTATTCACAAGTGCTAACTTGGATCTACATGGCATCTTTGATACATACCACTCAATTCTGAGACAATTCTGTGCGCATTCATGGCTAAGATAGCTCCAGATAGAAACAAAGTCTCTGGAAAGTGAAAGAGCTCATGGCCAAGTCACTGGCTTGATGCATCAACACAGTGTTATGAGGCCTAAAGAAATTCTGCTGAAAATATCAGGGACAGGAACAATAGAGCTGACAGCAATGACCTCCTACTAGGTGTCACATGATATGTTAAGTGAAAAAGACAATTCAGTGACCCAGCTGGCAAGGGCCCCTGTGTCCTAATGGGATGTTCTCTGGTAAGGAAGACTGTCTTTCTTAGCACCACTAGTAAAAAGACAGGTAAATGAAATAATTACAAGTCGAATAAATATTATGATAAAAGAAAGCCAGAACCTTGAGATTAATGGGCTGTGAAGAGGAGCACATCCATTCAATAAGGTAACCATGGAAGGTCTCACTGGACATTAATGTTTCATCTAAAATCTACAGAGGAGAAGGAGTTTATATTTCAAGGTGTAGATAGATGTAAATTCAGGACAGAGGAAGGAGCACGCCCAAAGGCCTGGAAGCAATAAGGATCTTTGGCAACAAATTGAGGGAAGGCTGGGGGTGGGGATGGGGAATGGGGGATGGGGGTGGGGGATGGGGTAGAGCACACTGAGGGAGGGGGAAGCGTTGGGCTGGAGAGGTTCCACCAGGTCAGTAATTGTACTGATTCTGTCTCTCAGAAAAATACCTCTGTCCTTCCTCCCACCCATCTGTTGCTTTCTAAGTATCTCAACCCCTACCAATCCAGAGCAATGTTTGCTTCAGCCCACTGCAAATTCCACTAGTCTGTCTCACTACTGCCTTTGCTACCCAGGGCTGGAGTTGGAAGGATCCTGCTCCACCAACTTTGTTTCCTATCAGAAGTTTGTACTGTTCTTGACTTGTGGCAACAAGGTTTCAAGGAGCAATGGCCCAGGAGGACTCGGAGCCAGTCTCACCTCATACCCACTCATGGTCTCACTAGGACTCTGTGTTCGAGCTGATAGAGAACTCCTGCCTCACATTGGAGATGTGGTCCTAAATAATTCTTCTTTCTGCCTGTGTATTCTCAGCTTATTTTTCAGAATAACCACGGGACCCAGTGTAGGCAAGGTGCTGTCCAAGAGAGGCCAAGATACAGACATAAATGAAATCTCTTTTTCCTCTAAAAGCAGCCGGAGAGGCAGGCAATGCAGTGTAGACAGGGATAGGGATGAGAAAGAAGATGCGTCCCTTTGGTCAGGGACAACTTCATAGTAGAGGCAAATAGAAACAAGGATAGGAAACACAGGTGGGAAGATGAAAGTGGTAGGGGCAGAACAGGCAGTAGGGGCTTCTGAAAGAAGTATCATGGTGTGAATGAAAACCAGGCAGTCTCTCTCATCTGGGGACTGGGGTGGGCTCTGCTTATCCACCATCAGCATGTTCCTGAATGTGGATCCTCTCATCCAAGCTAAGTGCCCTTACATAGGTTTGCTGGCCTTTGGAGATGGCATTGGGCTCATCTTACTATTCTCCCACTTATTGAAACCTCAGTGGCTGTATGCCAATATGGAGGCATCTGTTGTCTGCTGAAATCTCCGAGACAGTGCAGTGACCTTCCTTCCCTGGGCTCACAAGGAGACTGGCCAACTCTGAGATGTTCTCCTTGCTGTTTATGAAGTCATGTGATGTTCAACGAGAAGCTTTCACTCTGACTGCTCCCGGAAGAAAAGATGCCCTTAGCTCTTCACCGCGGGCAAAGCCCAACTCATCAGAAGGCTCCGAGGTCCTCCTCTCTGCTTCTGTGTAGGACTAGCATCCTTTGAGAGTGATCAAGTCAACAAGCTGAGAAGCAAGGACACAAACACTTCACAATGACAGGAATCACCCCAGGCCTGAGCAACAAGGGAAGATGGCTGCTAGACCCAGGGGGAAAAACTGTCTGCAAAGCCAGGATGAGTGTAACAGCACTGCTTATCCCTGGGTGAGCTACTTACAAAACAACCAAAGTGCTTCTTGGAAGGAGGTCATCTGGGAGGGGCTCGGGGACACAGAGAAGGGGAAAGTCTCTAGGACAGCTCTAGCAAAGGGTGAGCATTGTTTCCTTCCCAGGGCAAGAAATCTGGGAGAGAACATTCTGGAATCATTACTCTGAAGACAACAGACCAAGAAAGCGAGTCTTGGGCCTCATGAGCACAGCACAGTTCCGGGCAGATTTTAACAGCCACAGATGGTTTTCACTTCTTCCCATCCTGGTAGCTTCATCCCTCTACCCACGTCCCAGCGCACTGAACAAAAGCTTATTGCTTAGATTTCGTGCCAGGCAGTATGCAAAGCTTTGGGAATGTATTGACTAAGAAAAGATCACTCTTCTTCGTCTCTAGGACTGATGACTGAATGTATGTGCGTGCATGTATATCTAGAGGAGCAGATACGTCAGGAAGCATTTAATGTAGGATATGATTACATAGCACCCAGAAGCCGTTCCTAGGGAGCACATATGAGTGACTGATCTAGGGGGTCAAGGAAAACTCCCTGGAGGAAATGATTTTAAGTTGAAACCAGATAGCAAAGTGGAGCAGGTAGGGGCAGTGGGCAGGAGGAGTGTTCTGAAGGTCACTTTTTTTTTTATTGGATATTTTCTTTATTTTACATTTCAAATGTTATCCCCTTTCCCAGGTTCCTTCCCTCCCAGAAATACCCTATCGCATCCCCCCCTCCCCCTGCTTCTATGAGGGTGTTCCCTCCACCAACCCACCCACTCCCACCTCCCCACCCTGGGTTCCCCTACACTGGGGCATCTATCGAGCCCTCATAGGGCTAAGGAACTCGCCGCCCATTGATGCATGACAAGGCCATCCTCTGCTATATATACAGCTGGAGCCATGTGTACTCCTTTGTTTGATGGCTTAGTCCCTGGGAGTGCTGGGGGGTCTGGTTGGTTAATATTGTTGTTCTTCCTATGGGGTTGCAAATCCCTTCAACTTCTTCAGTCCTTTCTCTAACTGTTGGCTGCGAACATCTGCCTCTGTATTTGTAAGGCTCTGGCAGGGCCTCTTAGGAGACAGCCATATCAGGCTCCTTTCAGCATGCACTTCTTGGCATCCACAATAGTGTCTGGGTGTGGTAACCATAAATGGGATGAATCCCCAGGTGTGACAGTCTCTGGGTGGCCTTTCCTTCAGTCTTTGCTCAATACTATCTCCATATTTGCTCCTGAAGGTCACTCTTAGGGCAGCAAAGGGCTGTGATTCTTCAGGGAGGAATCTTCCACAGCTGCGTGCATGGCTTCTACTTAGGAAAGTGACATTCAGGTGGTGCCTGTCATTTTGGAGGCTAGAATAAGCAAAGGAATACTATAGGTCAGCCTCGAGACAAGATAGTAATAAACACCCCGGTGCCCACATCAAAGTCCCCCAAGACCACCGCGGAGGCTCGCCTTGCTGCGATGGGTAACCCCACGAGAGCCCCTAGCAGTGGGAGTTGTTGAAACTCATCTCAAGCTCCCAGCTTATTTCTCCTCTTCCATTTCACGCCTGTCTCCAGCTGCAGCTGCTCAAAGCAAGCCTCCAGCTTGCAGGGGTGGGGAGGTGGGCCAAAGCAAGGGGAAGTACCACCCCAGGGCCCACACTGCTGACAAGGGGGGCTGAAACATGTATAGAGGTTCTTTGCTCTCCTTCCCGTAGCCCATTCTGGACATAAGTATCACTCAGAGGCAATGGCAGCTATACACAGCAGTGGCCTTGATCGAGAACTTGTATCCTGGCCTTCCGGACTCCTTCCATCCTTCCTTCCCATACCTTCCTGTCCTTCATTGCCTGAGAGCTCATTCCCGATAAACCAGGCTACCTCTTCAATCTGTGCTTTTAGCGGAGGTGTTTAGACAACTGGCTACCTAAAAGCAGACGCAACTTCCCCTGACTTTTAACTGCATTCTTTTTGTACCAGGTACTGCATGTTTACTGGTGCTCAAGGTCTCTCCTGTGACCGTCCCAGGGGGATGCCTACAGTCACTCCTGGCTCCCGAAAGTGAGTGAAGAGTCAGGCTCAATGGACCTCAAGTTAAGCCTGGGATTAGAGCTAAGGATTCCTGAGTTTAAATATTTTCTGGATGCTCTATTTTCTGTCGGGCCCATTTCTTCTATAAAAATATGACCAGTTCTATGTGCCCATTTCCTGAGTGTTTTTTTTTTTTTCCCTGCATCTTCTGTCAGAAACCCTCCAAAGGAATAATCCAGTCAAGCAAAGCAATTGGAATTGTGGGTTGGTCAACTATCCTTGATGTTTTGGAGTTGTGTCCAGCCCCTCCCCCTTCCCCTCCCCCTCCCTTTCTCCACTCCCTCTCCCCTTTACGACCTCAGCATATTTTAAGGTCCTCTGAAACAAACGCATTTAGAATCTGTTTCTTTTGAAAGATGGTGGTTTAGGTCAGAAAGTCCTTGTCCTGAGAGACAAAGTCACTAACTTCCATTGCCAAATAAAAGTCAGCAGGGCAGAGACTCTGCCCTGTGTTGGAGGGCTGCTCCCAGACCCAGAGGACAGCTTCCCGTTCATATTTTGTAGGGAAGCGCTATGAGTCTCAGATTATCGCCGGGCTGACAGCCATCACCTGGATTTGAAGGGTCCAGCTTCTTACAAGTTCTCATCAGTAGCCCAGTAATGAGCTACTTTGAGTCTGTTTTCTCTTTTCTCAGCTCAGCTTTAAAATGCCTTCCTTATGCTAAAGAAAAAGAAAACCCACCGGCCTAACCAGGCTGCCAGAGAGAAGAAGGAAATAACATTTTTGGCTCTCAGGGCCATTTTGGTTTGTCATTTTGGAAAATTAGAGACAGATGGGCGATGTCTGTGAATTGTGGGAAATTCTGCTCTATATTCCAGCCAATTCTGGGAGTTCTGGAAAAGGGCAGAGAGGGGAAGGAGAAAGTGATTTGGATGAGGCGGAATATATGCTAATGCTCTGACAAAAATAGTACCGAATCTGCAAACATTAATTCTAAGCAAGTCTCATTCTTAAATGGCATTTTTTTTTAAAAAAAGCTTTTCTTGCTTTTAGAGTATTAAGTGAATTTAAACTGATTGCTAATGGAATAAGATTTCAGAAGTCATCTGGATTCTCTTGCTGAAGAATATCAGTTTTATTGTAAAGACCAGGAGAGAAAAAGGGAACACTGGTGGCCTGGTCAGTAGTCTGTACTTTAGGCAGATTATAATTCTTTGTGAACTGGTCAAGGTTGCCCAAGACCCACAGGACACAGAGGGATAGAGTTTCTGTGGATAGAGCTGATATTCATAAAGGAGTGTGACCTACATTCAAGCAGGGGGTGGGGGGGTAACCATCTTTTTTCAGGGCTGTCTTAGACTTCATGGTCTTGACCTCTGGAGTTGAGGTTGGGAGGACAGAATCCACACGGCAGGATGGGGGGTTGTTATTAAGGAGGCTCAAAAGCTGAAATCACATTTACTTCTGCCCCCACCATGTAAAAAAGGACCCAGAAGGCAAATATTGGGAAGCCAGGAGCCTGGAGTCACTGAGTCACGGCCTGGAAGGCCCCTGGCATGGCTGGCTGTGAAGCAGCCGGATGTTTGACGAGAGTACCAGTTTCTACGGAAGAGAAATGAAGAGCAGTTGTGTGTTCTTGGTGCAGCTTCCTCCAGCTCCAGTTCCTCATCTGTGAGACAGTGATGCGAATTCTTCTCCATCTTCCTCCTTCTAATTAAGAAAACTAAAGGGACTCTTACAGACAGAAATGTTTTGTAAAGCGTTTGAAAAGACACTTTGGTATTCTGTTATAGGTCAATAGGCCTGGGCTAGGGGCATACACCCATTGTCCAGGGGAAGGGTGCTTCCCCTCTAGTGGATTCTAAAAGTTATTATGTGGCTTTAAATATAGAATAACAGCACATAGGGTAATTGTTAATATGTGCAATATTTACTTATTTATACTGTTTTACTAATATATGCCCTTTTGCTATATTTTTAGGAAATAACTTGTCAAAATAAGGCCACTGTGCTGATTAGTTTGGCAACGTGACACAAACTCGAGTCACATGGGGACATAAAAGCTTAACGGAGGCATTGCCTCTGTCAGATTGGCCCAGGAACAAGACTGTGGGGGCATTTTCCTGATTGATGATTGGTGTGGGAAGGTCCAGCCTATGGTGACTGGTGCCATCTTTAGATAGGAAAGGCCTGGTTTTTTATAACAAAGCAAGTTGAGCCAGCCCTGGAGAGCAAGCCAATAAACAGCTTTCATCCATAGTCTCTGCCTCAGCTCCTGTCTCCCGGTTCCTGCTTTGAGTTCTTACCTACCCTTCATGGTAGACTCTGTGTATCCTTAATGCTAAAAACACCCTCTCTTACTCAAGTTGCTTGTGGCCAGCGTTTTAATCACAGCAACAGGAAGTAAACAAGACCCGGTAAGTCTTAGAATTGGATAAAAATAAAAACCCCATTTCCCAGGAAAACTTTGTACAGGGTGGTCTCTGATTATAGTCTTATCCATGATGATTTTGATGCTTAGAGTTGGTGTGCGGCAAGTGTCTTCACCTGGTGTCTATTGCTTCTATAAGACACATGTCCCAAGTCACAGTCCTTCGAGGAAAGCCAAGGTGGAACTCAAGCAAGGCAGGAACCTATAGGCAAAAAAATGTGGAGGCTGGAAATGAAGCAGAAGCCATGGAGGAATGTTGCTTGCTGGTTTGTTGCCCATGGCTTGCTAACTTTCCTTTCTTCTCCATCTCAGGACCACGTGCTCTGGGATGGTACCGCCCACAGGGGACTGTGCTAATCCACATCAGACATTAATCAAGCAAATGACTCATAGACTTTCCTGCGGGCTGTCTGATAGAAGCATTTTCTCAGCTGAGGCTCCTCTTCCCAGAGAACTCTAGCTTGTGCCAACTTGACAGAAACCTAACCAGGACAAGTATTGTCCCACCCAGTCAACTTTTCCCTCTGGCTTCCCTGACCCCAAACTGTGACTAGCAGGATAAAAGGTGAGCCAGCTGGGACACGAAGGGTTAAGCATATGCTTTTAAGAGTACCGTGGAAGACAAGCAAACACTCAGGACTTGCAAGGTCTTTTCTTCCCTTCTCAGCTACTCTGAAAGACCCATTTCATAAGTTACACAGCCTTGAATAGGTGGTAGCTGTTTAAGGAAGGATTATGTGTGTGGCAGGAGTTTTCAGTGAGTGGAGCAGAAATGAAGGCAGCCTCCTGTTCTCTTACAATGTCTTCCTCCAATTGTCACCTCATTCTTTTCACTGAAGAGTTCTCAAACAGAAGCAGTGGGGTTCAGTTTATCTTAAAAGTCATGTGCAAAAGGAACCCAGTGATACCAGAAAAAGGCTGTACTAGAGAGGTCATATTTGCCCTTCCCAATTTTATCTTCTCTTTACTAAATAACAGACTTGTAGAAGTTACTAGGAAAAAAAAACAACGACTTATGAAATTCCTCATAACTCCTGACTTTAAAACTTGCATGCATTCTTATATAATTATTAGTGATCTTTACATATATTCAAGACACACTCACTGGTCAGTATCTCCTCACAAACAAGCCTGTTAGTTTGTCTAAAAACCCTACCATTACGGTCCTAACTTTTACATAAATAAATATTAAGGATTTATGCTAAAACTTCTGTGCACACCACTAGTCACGGATGCCTTATTAAGAGTTATGTAGCCATATTTTCTTGGAAGAAAGGGAAGATAGAGAATTTTGACAAGGCTAACTTTTGAGGCAAGATTCTGAACTTAGCAGGGGACTTCATTAGATAGCCCGTTGAGCAGAACAGAGGAGAAACCTCATTGATCACCAACTGATCAATATGCTAGCTGAAGGGAGAGGGTGGGAGAGGAAGGGAGGCAAGACAAATAAAATGTGGCTTCCTACTTTAATGAGTGCACTATCCAGCAGGGGGCCAGACATATAAAAATGCAAATACTATTTTGAGCAATGCTGTAGTTTGGGGGCTTGGTCTGAGTGTTCCCTAAGGGTCCATAAAAGGCTGGGTCTGTAGCCTGATGCTCTTGTGAAGTGTTGGAGCCCTTGGGAAGTTAAGTAATAATGGAAGGCCCTAGGCCTCTGGGGGTCTGCAGCCTGACACTGATGTGAAGTGTTGGAGCCCTTGGGAAGTTAAGTAATAATGGAAGGCCCTAGGCCTCTGGGGGTCTGCAGCCTGACACTGATGTGAAGTGTTGGAGCCCTTGGGAAGGAGGTTAGAATGGAAGGCCCTGGGAATTGGTGGTGAGGTCTTGAGTGTAATGGTGAGACCCTTCTTTCTGTCGCTTGCTCTTGGCTTGTGTGAGGGTTAGTTTTACATCAGTTTGATAAAACTGAAGTTATCTGAAAGGAGGGAACCTCAATTAAGAAAATGCTTCCATAAGATGTGGCTGTAGGCAAGCCTATAGGTTATTCTCTGAATCCTTGGTTGATGGGGGAGGACCCAGCCCTTTGTGGGTGGGGCCATCCCTGGGCTGGTGCTGCTGTGTTCTATAAGAAGGCAGGCTGAGGAAGCCAGTAAATAGCACACTTTCTCCATGGCCTCTGCATCAGTCCTGCCTTCAGGATCCTGCCCTGTTTGAGTTTCTGTCTTCACTTCCTTCCATAAAGAACAGTAAGATGGGAATGTTAGCCAAATAAACCCTTTCCTCCCTAACTTGCCTTTGGCCACAGTGATTCATGGCAGGAATAGAAAACCTCACTCAGGCAAGTTGGTACGAAGATAGTAGAGTATTGCTGCAGCAGACCTGAGCATGTTGTTTTGGGGAGGATTGTGGAAGGACTTTGAAAATTTGGGCTGGAAAAGCCATTGAGTGTTCAAAGCTCGATGAGCTGTTCTGCAGGAGCTTGGGAGATATGAAGGAAATGCAGATGATCGAGGCCTGGTTTGTGAAGTTTCAGAGGGAAGTTTGAGAGTCACTTAAAGACTCTACCAGGACTGTTTGCTAGTGAGTTGAGAATCTATGGTTCTGGCTAGCTGGGCTGAAGATTCAACTGTGATTAATTAACAAGAGACTAGAACCACTGAAGTAAACCCTTTGCTTTACTGGTACAATTGATGCTGGTCAGCTGGAGCTGAGAAATCAACAGCGATTCAGAAGAGACCCACATCATTGATGTGGAATCTTCTGCCAAGTGTTTTCTCACAGTCAGCACACAGACACTGGGTTCCAGTGGTAGCCAGTGATGTATCTTGTGCTGGCAGTGGGACTTGATCATGGAAGAGTCACCCAGGTGGTGCTGATTTTGAAGGCATGACCGGATCATGGGGAATAACCGAGGCTTGTCACTATGTGACCGGGCTGGAGTCCCTGAAGAGTGCCCAGAAGAGGCTATGTGTGAAGGTGCAGCCAAGTTGCAGCAAGGGACTCCAGCATTTTGGAGATGCCAGTATTATGTGAGGACCACGGAGAACAGCAGCAGATGTGGAGTGGAGCTGGCCTGAGCCTAGAAGGCAAGCTGTGTGTGTTGCAGAGGGCAGAGCTGGAGAAGTGACCCAAGCACTTTGGAGAAGCCCTGAAGATTGTGAGTGGATCCCAGATATTGGATACTGAGTTGTTTACACAGTTGGAGTTTGCTTTTGCTTTGTTCAGATTGGGACTGTGCCATGTTTTTTCCAAGAAAGTATTTAATTTTGTTTTTTTTTTTTTTTTTTTTTTTTATAGCTAGCCCATAGTTAAGAGACAAGACTGAATTTTTTTTTTTTCGGGCATACAAACAAAGCGTTTTTTTTTTTTTTTTTGATTTTTAATATTTTTATTACATATTTTCCTCAATTACATTTCCAATGCTATCCCAAAAGTCCCCCATAGCGCCCCCCCACTTCCCTACCCACCCATTCCCATTCTTTTGGCCCTGGCATTCCCCTATATTGGGGCATATAAAGTTTGCAAGTCCAATGGGCCTCTCTTTCCATTGATGGCCGACTAGGCCATCTTTCGATACATATGCAGCTAGAGACAAGAGCTCCGGGGTTCTGGTTAGTACATCATGTTGTTCCAACAATAGGGTTGCAGATCCCTTTAGCTCCTTGGGTACTTTCTCTAGCTTCTCCATTGGGAGCCCTGTGATACATCCAATAGCTGACTGTGAACATCCACTCCTGTGTTTGCTAGGCCCCGGCATCGTCTCACAAGAGACAGCTATATTTGGGTCCTTTCAGCAAAATCTTGCTAGTGTATGCAATGGTGTCAGCGTTTAGAAGCTGATTATGGGATGGATCCCTGGATACGGCAGTCTCTAAATGGTCCATCCTTTCATCACAGCTACGAACTTTGTCTCTGTAACTCCTTCCCTGGGTGTTTTGTTCCCAATTCTAAGAAGGTGCACAGTGTCCACACTTTGGTCTTCATTCTTCTTGAGTTTCATGCGTTTATCAAATTGTATCTTATATCTTGGGTATCCTAAGTTTTGGGCTAATATCCACTTATCAGTGAATACATATTGTGTGAGTTCTTTTGTGATTGTGTTACTTCACTCAAGATGATGCCCTCCAGGTCCATCCATTTGGCTAGGAATTTCATAAATTCATTTTTTTAATAGCTGAGTAGTACTCCATTGTGTAAATGTACCATAATTTCTGTATCCATTCCTCTGTTGAGGGACATCTGGGTTCTTTCCAGCTTCTGGCTATTATAAATAGGGCTGCTATGAACATAGTGGAGCATGTGTCCTTTTTACCGGTTGGGACATCTTCTGGATATATGCCCAGGAGAGGTATTGCTGGATCCTCCGGTAGTACTATGTCCAATTTTCTGAGGAACCACCAGACTGATTTCCAGAGTGGTTGTACAAGCTTGCAATCCCACCAACAATGGAGGAGTGTTCCTCTTTCTCCACATCCTCGCCAGCAACTGCTGTCACCTGAATTTTTGATCTTAGCCATTCTGACTGGTGTGAGGTGGAATCTCAGGGTTGTTTTGATTTGCATTTCCCTGATGATTAAGGATGTTGAACATTTTTTCAGGTGCTTCTCTGCCATTCGGTATTCCTCAGGTGAGAATTCTTTGTTCAGTTCTGAGCCCCATTTTTTAATGGGGTTATTTGACTTTCTGGAGTCCACCTTCTTGAGTTCTTTATATATATTGGATATTAGTCCCTTATCTGATTTAGGATAGGTGAAGATCCTTTCCCAATCTGTTGCTGGTTTTTTTGTCTTATTGATGGTGTCTTTAGCCTTGCAGAAGCTTTGTAGTTTCATGAGGTCCCACTTGTCAATTCTCGATCTTACAGCACAAGCCATTACTGTTCTATTCAGGAATATTTCCCCTGTGCCCATATCTTCAAGGCTTTTCCCCACTTTCTCCTCTATAAGTTTCAGTGTCTCTGGTTTTATGTGAAGTTCCTTGATCCACTTAGACTTGACCTTAGTACAAGGAGATAGGAATGGATCGATTCACATTCTTCTACATGTTAACAACCAGTTGTGCCAGCACCATTTGTTGAAAATGCTGTCTTTCTTCCACTGGATGTTTTTAGCTCCCTTGTCGAAGATCAAGTGACCGTAGGTGTGTGGGTTCATTTCTGGGTCTTCAATTCTATTCCATTGGACTATTTGTCTGTCACTATACCAGTACCATGCAGTTTTTATCACAATTGCTCTGTAGTAGAGCTTTAGGTCCGGCATGGTGATTCCACCAGAGGTTCTTTTATCCTTGAGAAGAGTTTTTGCTATCCTAGGTTTTTTGTTATTCCAGATGAATTTGCAGATTGCACTTTCTAATTCGTTGAAGAATTGATTTGGAATTTTGATGGGGATTGCATTGAATCTGTAGATTGCTTTTGGCAAGATAGCCATTTTTACAATGTTGATCCTGCCAATCCATGAGCATGGGAGATCTTTCCATCTTCTGAGATCTTCTAGAATTTCTTTCTTCAGAGACTTGAAGTTTTTATTATACAAATCTTTCACTTCCTTAGTTAGAGTCACACCAAGATATTTTATATTATTTGTGACTATTGAGAAGGGTGTTGTTTCCCTAATTTCTTTCTCAGCCTGTTTATTCTTTGTGTAGAGAAAGGCCATTGATTTGTTTGAGTTAATTTTATATCCAGCTACTTCACGGAAGCTGTTTATCAGACTTAGGAGTTCTCTGGTGGAATTTTTAGGGTCACTTATATATACTATCATATCATCTGCAAAAAGTGATATTTTGACTTCATCTTTTCCAATTTGTATCCCTTTGATCTCCTTTTGTTGTCGAATTGCTCTCGCTAGGACTTCAAGTACAATGTTGAATAGGTATGGAGAAAGTGGACAGCCTTGTCTAGTCCCTGATTTTAGAGGGATTGCTTCAAGCTTCTCACCATTTACTTTGATGTTGGCTACTGGTTTGCTGTAGATTGCTTTTATCATGTTTAGGTATGGGCCTTGAATTCCTGATCTTTCCAAGACTTTTATCATGAATGGGTGTTGGATCTTGTCAAATGCTTTTTCCGCATCTAACGAGATGACCATGTGGTTTTTGTCTTTGAGTTTGTTTATATACTGGATTACGTTGATGGATTTCCGTATCTTGAACCATCCCTGCATCCCTGGGATGAAACCTACTTGGACAGGATGGATGATTGTTTTGATGTGTTCTTGGATTCGGTTAGCAAGAACTTTTTTTTTTTTTTTTTTTTTTTTTTAGTTTTTACTTCTATTTATTTTTTTTTTATATTTTTATTACATATTTTCCTCAATTACATTTCCAATACTATCCCAAAAGTCCCCCATAGCGCCCCCCCCCCCACTTCCCTACTCACCCATTCCCATTCTTTTGGCCCTGGCATTCCCCTATATTGGGGCATATAAAGTTTGCAAGTCCAATGGGCCTCTTTTTCCAGTGATGGCCGACTAGGCCATTTTCGATACATATGCAGCTAGAGACAAGAGCTCCGGGGTTCTGGTTAGTACATCATGTTGTTCCAACAATAGGGTTGCAGATCCCTTTAGCTCCTTGGGTACTTTCTCTAGCTTCTCCATTGGGAGCCCTGTGATACATCCAATAGCTGACTGTGAACATCCACTCCTGTGTTTGCTAGGCCCCGGCATCGTCTCACAAGAGACAGCTATATTTGGGTCCTTTCAGCAAAATCTTGCTAGTGTATGCAATGGTGTCAGCGTTTAGAAGCTGATTATGGGACGGATCCCTGGATACAGCAGTCTCTAAATGGGCCATCCTTTCATCACAGCTACGAACTTTGTCTCTGTAACTCCTTCCCTGGGTGTTTTGTTCCCAATTCTAAGAAGGTGCACAGTGTCCACACTTTGGTCTTCATTCTTCTTGAGTTTCATGCCTTTAGCAAATTGTATCTTATATCTTGGGTATCCTAAGTTTTGGGCTAATATCCACTTATCAATGAATACATATTGTGTGAGTTCTTTTGTGATTGTGTTACTTCACTCAAGATGATGCCCTCCAGGTCCATCCATTTGGCTAGGAATTTCATAAATTCATTCTTTTTAATAGCTGAGTAGTACTCCATTGTGTAAATGTACCATAATTTCTGTATCCATTCCTCTGTTGAGGGACATCTGGGTTCTTTCCAGCTTCTGGCTATTATAAATAGGGCTGCTATGAACATAGTGGAGCATGTGTCCTTTTTACCGGTTGGGACATCTTCTGGATATATGCCCAGGAGAGGTATTGCTGGATCCTCCGGTAGTACTATGTCCAATTTTCTGAGGAACCGCCAGACTGATTTCCAGAGTGGTTGTACAAGCTTGCAATCCCACCAACAATGGAGGAGTGTTCCTCTTTCTCCACATCCTCGCCAGCATCTGCTGTCACCTGAATTTTTGATCTTAGCCATTCTGACTGGTGTGAGGTGGAATCTCAGGGTTGTTTTGATTTGCATTTCCCTGATGATTAAGGATGTTGAACATTTTTTCAGGTGCTTCTCTGCCATTCGGTATTCCTCAGGTGAGAATTCTTTGTTCAGTTCTGAGCCCCATTTTTTAATGGGGTTATTTGACTTTCTGGAGTCCACCTTCTTGAGTTCTTTATATATATTGGATATTAGTCCCTTATCTGATTTAGGATAGGTGAAGATCCTTTCCCAATCTGTTGGTGGTTTTTTTGTCTTATTGATGGTGTCTTTAGCCTTGCAGAAGCTTTGTAGTTTCATGAGGTCCCACTTGTCAATTCTCGATCTTACAGCACAAGCCATTACTGTTCTATTCAGGAATTTTTCCCCTGTGCCCATATCTTCAAGGCTTTTCCCCACTTTCTCCTCTATAAGTTTCAGTGTCTCTGGTTTTATGTGAAGTTCCTTGATCCACTTAGACTTGACCTTAGTACAAGGAGATAGGAATGGATCGATTCACATTCTTCTACATGTTAACAACCAGTTGTGCCAGCACCATTTGTTGAAAATGCTGTCTTTCTTCCACTGGATGTTTTTAGCTCCCTTGTCGAAGATCAAGTGACCATAGGTGTGTGGGTTCATTTCTGGGTCTTCAATTCTATTCCATTGGTCTATTTGTCTGTCACTATACCAGTACCATGCAGTTTTTATCACAATTGCTCTGTAGTAGAGCTTTAGGTCCGGCATGGTGATTCCACCAGAGGTTCTTTTATCCTTGAGAAGAGTTTTTGCTATCCTAGGTTTTTTGTTATTCCAGATGAATTTGCAGATTGCACTTTCTAATTCGTTGAAGAATTGATTTGGAATTTTGATGGGGATTGCATTGAATCTGTAGATTGCTTTTGGCAAGATAGCCATTTTTACAATGTTGATCCTGCCAATCCATGAGCATGGGAGATCTTTCCATCTTCTGAGATCTTCTATAATTTCTTTCTTCAGAGGCTTGAAGTTTTTATTATACAGATCTTTCACTTCCTTAGTTAGAGTCACGCCAAGATATTTTATATTATTTGTGACTATTGAGAAGGGTGTTGTTTCCCTAATTTCTTTCTCAGCCTGTTTATTCTTTGTGTAGAGAAAGGCCATTGATTTGTTTGAGTTAATTTTATATCCAGCTACTTCACCGAAGCTGTTTATCAGGCTTAGGAGTTCTCTGGTGGAATTTTTAGGGTCACTTATATATACTATCATATCATCTGCAAAAAGTGATATTTTGACTTCATCTTTTCCAATTTGTATCCCTTTGATCTCCTTTTGTTGTCAAATTGCTCTGGCTAGGACTTCAAGTACAATGTTGAATAGGTATGGAGAAAGTGGACAGCCTTGTCTAGTCCCTGATTTTAGAGGGATTGCTTCAAGCTTCTCACCATTTACTTTGATGTTGGCTACTGGTTTGCTGTAGATTGCTTTTATCATGTTTAGGTATGGGCCTTGAATTCCTGATCTTTCCAAGACTTTTATCATGAATGGGTGTTGGATCTTGTCAAATGCTTTTTCCGCATCTAACGAGATGACCTTGTGGTTTTTGTCTTTGAGTTTGTTTATATACTGGATTACGTTGATGGATTTCCGTATATTGAACCATCCCTGCATCCCTGGGATGAAACCTACTTGGTCAGGATGGATGATTGTTTTGATGTGTTCTTGGATTCGGTTAGCAAGAACTTTATTGAGGATTTTTGCATCAATATTCATAAGGGATATTGGTCTGAAGTTTTCTATCTTTGTTGGGTCTTTTTGTGGTTTAGGTATCAGAGTAATTGTGGCTTCATAGAATGAGTTGGGTAGAGTACCTTCTGTTTCTATTTTGTGGAATAGTTTGTGAAGAACTGGGATTAGATCTTCTTTGAAGGTCTGATAGAACTCTGCACTAAACCCATCTGGTCCTGGGCTTTTTTTAGTTGGGAGACTATTAATGACTGCTTCTATTTCTTTGGGGGATATAGGGCTGTTTAGATCATTAACCTGATCTTGATTCAACTTTGGTACCTGGTATCTGTCTAGGAACTTCTCCATTTCATCCAGGTTCTCCAGTTTTGTTGAGTATAGCCTTTGGTAGAAGGATCTGATGGTGTTTTGGATGTCTTCAGGATCTGTTGTTATGTCTCCTTTTTCATTTCTGATTTTGTTAATTAGGATGCTTTCCCTGTGCCCTCTAGTGAGTCTGGCTAAGGGTTTATCTATCTTGTTGATTTTCTCAAAGAACCAGCTCCTTGATTGGTTGATTCTTTGAATAGTTTTTCTTGTTTCCACTAGGTTGATTTCACCCCTGAGTTTGATTATTTCCTGCCGTCTACTCCTCTTGGGTGAATTTGCTTCCTTTTGTTCTAGTGCTTTTAGGTGTGTTGTCAAGCTGCTAATGTGTGCTCTCTCTAGTTTCCTTTTGGAGGCACTCAGAGGTATGAGTTTTCCTCTTAGAAATGCTTTCATTGCGTCCCATAAGTTTGGGTATGTTGTGGCTTCATTTTCATTGAACTCTAAAAAGTTCTTAATTTTTTTCTTTATTCCTTCCTTGACCAAGGTATCATTGAGAAGAGTGTTGTTCAGTTTCCACGTGAAGGTTGGCTTTCTATTATTTATTTTGTTATTGAAGATCAGCTTTAGTCCATGGTGATCTGATAGGATGCATGGGACAATTTCAATATTTTTGTATCTGTTGAGGCCTGTTTTGTGACCAATTATGTGGTCAATTTTGGAGAAGGTACCATGAGGTGCTGAGAAGAAGGTATATCCTTTTGTTTTAGGATAGAATGTTCTGTAGATATCTGCCAGATCCATTTGATTCATAATTTCTCTTAGTTTCTCTGTGTCCCTGTTTAGTTTCTGTTTCCATGATCTGTCCATTGGTGAAAGTGGTGTGTTGAAGTCTCCCACTATTATTGTATGAGGTGCAATGTGTGCTTTGAGATTTACTAAAGTTTCTTTAATGAATGTGGCTGCCTTTGTATTTGGAGCATAGATATTCAGGATTGATAGTTCCTCTTGGAGGATTTTACCTTTGATGAGTATGAAGTGTCCCTCCCTGTCTTTTTTAATGACTTTGGGTTGGAAGTCAATCTTATCAGATATTAGAATGGCTACTCCAGCTTGTTTCTTCATACCATTTGCTTGGAAAATTGTTTTCCAGCCTTTCATTCTGAGGTAGTGTCTATCTTTTTCTCTGAGATGAGTTTCCTGTAAGCAGCAAAATGTTGGGTCTTGTTTGTGTAGCCAGTTTGTTAGTCTATGTCTTTTTATCGGGGAGTTGAGTCCATTGATATTAAGAGATATTAAGGAAAAGTAATTGTTGTTTCCTGTTATTTTTGTTGTTAAAGTTGGCATTCTGTTCTTGTGGCTGTCTTCTTTTAGGTTTGTTGAGGGATTACCTTCTTGTTTTTTCTAGGGCGTGGTTCCTGTCCTTGTATTGGTTTTTTTCTGTTATTATCCTTTGAAGGGCTGGATTCGTGGAGAGATAATTCATGAATTTGGTTTTGTCGTGGAATACTTTGGTTTCTCCATCTATGTTAATTGAGAGTTTGGCTGGAGCAGAAGCTGTGTTCCACTCACCAGCAGTCCCAAAATCCTGTGGCGGGGGTTGTGGGTAGCTGGCCGGTGTCAGGCAACCCTGCGCTCAAGCTACCCCGGTGCTGATCTGGCCGGATGAGGCCTGTGGCCCTACTCAGGCCGGTTTCTGCTTCCCTAACTAATGCAGTCTCAGGTCCCGCGCGCAATTGGATTGGAGCATAAGCTGTGTTCCACTCACCAGAAGTCTTAAGATCCTGTGGCGGGTGTTGTGGGTAGCTGGCGAGTGTCAGCCGACCCTGCGCCCTAGCTGCCCTGGTGCTTTTCTGACCGGAAGAGGCTTGTGGCCCTATGTAGGCCGGATTTCTCTCTCCCCAACCAGAGCAGTCTCAGGTCCCGCGTGATTGGACTGGAGCAGAATCTGTGTTCCACTCACCAGCAGTCCCAAAATCCTGTGGCGGGGGTCGTGGGTAGCTGGCCGGTGTTAGGCAACCCTGCGCTCTAGCTACCCCGGCGCTGATCCGGCCGGATAAGGCCTGTGGCCCTACTCAGGCCGGTTTCTGCTTCCCTAACTAATGCAGTCTCAGGTCCCTCGCGCAATTGGATTGGAGTAGAAGCTGTGTTCCCCTCACCAGAAGTCTTAAGATCCTGTGGCGGGTGTTGTGGGTAGCTGGCGAGTGTCAGCCGACCCTGCGTCCTAGCTGCCCCGGTGCTTTTCTGACCGGAAGAGCAAGACTGAATTTTAAAAGACATTTTGGGTTGTTTTAAAGAGACTGAAATGTTAAAGTGTTGGAATTTGTAAGACTGAAGACACTTTTAAGTTTGAAAATATTTTATGATGTTGATCTTAATGTATAATATTGGGGGTGAAGAAGAAAGGAAAGGTTGTGGCTAAACAGTGATTTGTTTGTGTCAAGTTGACAGGTGGTAAATTGATCTAGGAAGTTTTATGTCAACTTGAAACAAGCTAAAGTTTTATGTCAACTCGAAACAATCTAAAGTTTATATCAACTTGATACAAGGTTTTATGTCAACCTGAAACAAGCTAAAGTTTTTTTTTTTTTTTTTTTTTTTTTTTGAGACAGGGTTTCTCTGTGTAGCCCTGGCTGTCCTGGAGCTCACTCTGTAGACCAGGCTGGCCTCGAACTCAGAAATCCGCCTGCCTCTGCCTCCCGAGTGCTGGGATTAAAGATGTGTGCCACCACGCCCGGCTGCTCAAGCTAAAGTTTTATGTCAACTTGAAACAATCTAAAGTTTATGTCAACTTGATACAAGGTCAAGTTATCTTCAGAGGAGGGAGCCTCAATTAAGAAAATGTCTTCATTAGATAGGGCTGTAGGCAAGCCTATAGGGTATTTTCTTAATTAGTGATTGATAGGGGAGGGGGCAGCCTACTGTGGGTGGTGTCAACCCTAGGCTGGGGTCCTGGGTTCAATATGAAAGCAGACAGAGCAGACCATGATAAGCTGGTAGGCAGCACCGTGACCTCTATATCAGCTCCCGCCTCCAGATTTGTGCCGTTTGAGTTCCTGTCCTGACTTCCTTCCATAAACAGTGGTGTGGAGGGATAAGCCAAATAAGCCCTTTCCTCCCCAAGTTGCTTTTGGTCACAGTGTTTCATCACAGCAGTAGTAAGACAGCTTGGGAATAATTTTCTGTTGTCTTGATCCTATAGGCACTGGCACCACTGTTATCTGTCACATGAGATGCAGCTGAGAGTTGAGCTGAAGCTGCTGCCATGCCCTTAAATACCACCCCCAATTGTAAGATAAATAATAAAATATAAAGGTCATCGTTTCAGTCTTTCATTGTTATAGTAATGCAAAGCTCAACTAACAAATGGATAATTCAACAGAGTACGGTCTACTTGGGAAATGACCTAGGTACCACGTGCTATGAGAACTAAGAAAACGATTTAACTCAGTCAAGGAAAGCCAGCCTGACTTGAGGTTTGAAGTATTTAAAAGCTATATATTTAAGAATAACAATTTATATACTGTGAGATTTGTCCTTTTAGGTATATATATATGATTGTAGCCTACATATAATAGAATTTGCTCTACTACTATCCTGCTGTGCGAACTGTTCCCAAAGAACTGTTTTTTTCCCCCCTGCGAGGAATGCTTAGACCTGCCCAAAGTATCCCTTGAGCAAGCACTCTCCCCTACAACACAGCTTAGCTCAAGGGCATTTTGCAAATAGCCCCTATTTGCCTATGAAAACTTCTGTATTCTGAGCACATCTGGATAGTGTTGAGAAATACTCTGCATGTTTATCCTTGTTTTTCTGTCCCTGCTCTGAACTCCAAACCATTGAGCATAAAAGCTTCAGAGAAGCTCAGTGAAGAATCCTTGAGCCATGGTGCCTTAAGTCCCCTTGCTCTGTTGAGTCTTGGATGCTACTTTTGTTCCTTGAGTGGTCCCTATAGGAATGCAATAAGTGATATCTATTGTAATAAATACATTCAGATCTACAATCACTACTGCAACTGACATATAGAAGACTTCTGTCACCTTCAACTGTTCTCTGGAGCCCCTCTGTGGGACTCTCTTTATTCTCAGCCCTGGTGACCTCTCTTCTGATTCTCTCTACAGGGCAGTCTTTTCTGAAGTATTCCTGTAGATTATATCATAAAGCACTCACCTTTCTGTGATTGGCGTCTTTTATTTGGCATATTTCCTTTGAGATACATATACACTGTTGCATGTGCCAACCCTTTGTTCCTTTTGGACTGAGTACCCTTCCACTGAGTGTGCATATCTCGTTTGTTTATCTACTCATCAGGGCTGTGTTCTCTGGTGGCGGTGGTGATTTTAAATAAAGCTGAGATGAACATTTGAGACTAGGTGTTTATGTGGCACAAGCTTTCATTTATCTTTGATAAATGCCTAAGAACAAGACTGCCCGATGAAAGAATCTGTGTTTGTGGGAAACGTTTTGATGACCAACTTGACCATTTCTCAGCATATGTCTTTACATGTTACCACAGAGATAGTTGCACATTCATGCCTATTGCTACTCTATTACTATAGTAAGGAAATGGCGGTAATCAAGACACCCATCAGCAGGTGAAGGTCTACTGAAAGTGTGGGAGATGCACAGAATGCAATTTTATTTAGCTGTAAAAAGATATTAATGAAATAATGAAGTTTGCAGGAGCCAAGTGGATGGACTGAGAAAGTATTAATCGAGGTGCCCCAGACTCAGAAAGACAGGAACCACATGTTCTGTCCCATAGGTGGACAGTAACCTATAATGTCTACATGTATATCTGTAAGTCTGGGTAAAGGGGTGTCTTAGTCAGGGTTTCTATTCCTGCACAAACATCATGTCCAAGAAGCAACACTTTCCACATTGCTGTTCATCACTAAAGGACGTCAGGACTGGAACTCAAGCAGGTCTGGAAGCAGGAGCTGATGCAGAGGCCATGGAGGGATGTTTCTTACTGGCTTGCTTTCCCTGGATTGCTCAGCTTGCTTTCTTATAGAACCCAAGACTACCAGCCCAGGAATAGTCCCACCCACAAGGGGCTCTCTCCCCTTGATGACTAATTGAGAAAATGCCCCACAGCTGGATCTCATGGAGGCATTTCCTCAACTGAAGCTCCTTTCTCTGTGATAACTCCAGCCTGTGTCAAGTTGACACAAAACCAGCCAGCACAAGGGTAAGAGTTAGAAAGGAGACCAAGAAAGGGCAAGATCAATTAGGTAATGAGAAAGGATGGCATGCAGGCAAAAAGAAGCATAAAAGTCACAGAGAAGGATATAAAGCTAACCGTTTTTCTGGTTTAATTGTGTTATAGTTCTTTCTTTCCTTTGTGGATAAGTTAATTAAAACTTAATTAATTGTTAGTGAAGTGTAAGACCCTAAGAGAACCTTCATGACATCGGAATGGCTATTCTGTGTAGCATTTACTGAGGATTTGGGACTGGGCAAATGTATGTTTGAGTGACTATGTTAATCCAGCTGAATGATGTTCTTATTTGTGCATTCGTTACAATACAATTATTTCTACAATTCAAAAAGTAAGGCCTAAACAGTGACATTAAAATAAGTACTATATTTATATTCCATATATTAAAAAGCAGCGGAGAGGCAGGGAAGATATTTTAAAAAGCACATTGAGCTTTAGAAATGGAAACTACCGAGTGTAAGGTGAAAAGCACGCAGAGATCAACAGAAGAATGAAGATTACAGAAATAAAAAGGGAGTGAGCACGAAGATACAGCAGGGCTGAGGAGAAGGTTCAGCAAGTAAGAGAACTCACTCTGTATCATGACAATTGGAGCCTGGATCTCACAAGCTGGGTGTGGCTGAAGACACCCACAAGCCAAGCGTTCATGAGAACCCTCTCAACTGTACCTCTGAGGGAAGCAGAGGCAGGAGGATCACGGAGGCTTGCTGGTTTGCAATCTGTCTGAGAAAACACAGGCCTCAAGTTCCAGGTGAGACTCTGCCTCAAAGCAATAGACATCCACAGAGGAGGGCATCGGACGCCCTCTCCTGCCTTCTGTTTGCATGCACAGGTGCCTGTGTCTACACACAGATGCACATCTACTTAAGCAAACACATACTCATGTGCATGCACATGCACATACATTTTAAAAAGATGTAGCAATACTAACAAGGGGAATATGGAAAACTATTTTTAAATATCAAATGATGAGCAAGCTTGGGACACTTCAAGTGATGTAATCTATCTATGATTGTAGTCTGCCAAAAGAAGGTGTGTGTGTGTGTGTGTGTGTGTGTGTGTGTGTGTGTGTGTGTGAGAGAGTTTGTGTAAGAGTGTGTGTGAGAGTGAGAATGTGTGAGTATCAGAGTGTGTATGAGTGTGTGTGTACAAGAATGTTTGTGAGTGCATGTGTGTGTGTGTGTGTGTGTGTGTGTGTGTATATGATGGGGCAAACAATGACAAAGCAGGAAAAAAATTAAACAATAATGCCTGGAAATATTTCAAATTTGAGTAAGAATGTAACAGTGTTTAAGAACCCCAACCAACCTCAACACAGAAAACAGAAAAACAAACAAACCTTTAGGGCTCATTAGAATAAAATTCTTTTAAGTCACTGATAGGGACTTCTTGAGAGAAATAAAAAGAAAAGATTATATACAGAAAAACAAAGGGAAAATGATAGCACATTACTTATAAAAAGCAATGAAGGCAAGATAGTGAGAATATATCTTAAATAATTGGGGTGTGTGTGTTTGCTACCAGACTAGAATTCCACGACAAATTAAAAACAAAGACTTTTACTATTTCAAACAGGGCAAGGCAATAGCTTCTCACACTGTGTGGGCTCTGCTTTAGAAAGGACGTTCTAAGCAATGTAACGCAGCAAGGGCATCAAAATGAATGCAGACTGGGAAGGAAAAAACTATGGCTGAAATAAAAAAGCAAGGCTGTTCAAATGTAGATAAAGTAATCATCTTTGAGCGAAACCCAATGAATCTGTGATGAATAAAAGAGGAATCTGGGTCTCTTAAAATTACAGAATACAAGAGCAACATGCAAGGATCGAATGCCTTTTATACACTAGCAATGAATAATTGGCAGCTAGGAATACTTTAAAAAATTAAAATAGCATAAGATAGCATAAATAGGGGTAAACCTGACATGAAAGCATATTTATATGTGTATATATATATATATATATATATATATATATACATATACATATAATGTGTATATATTAAAAATCTGTAGAAGATTTCTACACTAGAACATCTAAGTCACTGCTGAAATAAACTAGAGATCTGAATACAGGAAAGGCTATGGAAACAAAAGACAAGAATACAAAAGAAAAAAAAACATGTTAGGAATGTAAGAGAGACTTAGAATGTGAACAGAACTTACCTTTAGCTGGGTGTGGGCTGGAGAGCTACAGGAGTCTTCTTCAGCTTATTGTCATTGAGTTGGGACTTTAGAACAGGAGTTAAGAAAGGAAAATGGTGCTCATCTGGGGACCAGGCCAGGGGAGAACATTCTAGGCTACAACCAGGTAGCATGGGCAAAAGCCATCAAAGAGGCCGGAAGATAAGGGGGAGGGAAGCGTCCAGACCTTTCTCAGGCATGTTGCCTGTTGAGTGAAAAGACAGAAGGTAGGGATTAGAAGTGGTCCTTAGAAGTGGGAACATTAAAAGCATTGGAAATGTAATTGAGGAATATACGTAATAAAAAAATATTAAAAATTTAAAAAAAAAGAAAAAAAAAGTGGGAGAGGCCTGAGCAGGAGGAGGGAGGGAGGGAGGGAGGGAGGGAAGAAGGAAGGGAGGGAAGGTGAGATCATACATGCAGACTGGAGAGGTGGTGAAGAAAGGCCTGGACCTAGTGAAGAGTGGAGCACAGAAGAGCAGGGCTGGCTGATCAGACACCTCCCAGCTGGCAGTGTAGAGACAGATGGAGATGCAGGAAGCTGAGTTAGCTTGTGCCTAATTCACCTACCACTTTATTATAAAAGCCAAGGAAGACAGAATGCAAAGGAGAACCAGCTATAAAGAGGATTTAGAAGCTCTCCATCAAGTCCCTCCGTGATTAGAGAGGCTCATCAAACTGTACAATTGGTTTTAATTAAATAATCAGTCCATGCTTTTGGTGGACTGGTGCCCTATGAGTCTAACCCAGGTTATAAAATCAACCACAGCGTTACAATTCCCAATTGGTGCTTCTGCCTATAGTAAGTATATTCACAGACTACTCATGAAATTGAGATGCTACTGTGCGAAACCACAGTGACCTGTTTCTGACATTAATTTAAATATTATGTCACCTCTCCCTCTACATATGCTGGAGTTCCATGTATCAGGACCCACAGGGCTGCTTTTGCTGCAGTATGCTGTCTGTTATAACCCTGTGACTTGTCTAATACATAGTTACTAGATTCGCTTTTGTTTATATTATAAGTATGGATATTATAAGTATGGACATTATTCCATTTAGCTGATATTACTCAAAGGCATGTACTGTGATTAGGCAGTGCTGCTTGGCATGTATATATGGTCATTTATTTAGTAATTCCTGCTTTGTTAGACACGTAATTAGGATTTTTATAGTTGACCTAGTTTGGCTATAGTAGTGACAGCTATTGTTTATTAAATGCTCACCCCTGGGGTGGGTGAATCATTTCTGTGTTTTATATGCAATTCATCTTTGCCTATCCTGTGGGAGAGTAAAATATCTAACCCTAAATATATTTCTTTGGTATATTTCAAGTTATTCAGAGAAACTGCAGACCTCTGCAGATGCAGGAATGGCTCTGAAAGCTGTCCTTTGGTTATAAAAAGGTTTGCATCCATCTATGTTACTAAGCAGTGGGTATGGGCAGAGCTTTTGAGCCATATATTCTTACCTCACCTCCACTCTCTGCTAGGAGGGTTCTTAATAAGAGAAAGTACAGACTGGGTATCTGACACCTGATCCAGGTGGCTGTTTCTACAAGACATATATATATATATATATATATATATATATATATATATATATATGAAGACCCTTGTTCCTGGCCCACTATGCACATGTTCCCCTGACTATCCTGCAGCCTACACCATCTTCCCCCCCCCCCCAAGAATTAAAGCCTCTCCTCTTTCCTTATTCTATGCAGGGTTCAGCCCTTTTGTGCCTCTTTGAGTCTTGTATCTCCATGCATTAGGGAGGTAATAAAATTTGTATGCTCTTTTTCTTGCTATCTATTGTCAATTTGTTTCACAGACTAAAACTATCGAAACTTTAGGGGGAACAGTGAATTTGAAACTTCTCTAGGATCCGAGTTAGTTATTTTCATTATTATTCTCATTTTACAACTAAGGAAGACCATGAAGCTCTGAGAGGTTTGGTATAACCTGTCTAGAATCCTAAAGTATGGTGTAAGGAGCCCAGTCCTGGGTGTGCTGGTACCAAGCCTGTGCTCTGTGAGTCTTCTGTGTCTTCTCTGGATAGAGGCCAGCTCCTGTCACTCAGTCCTAAACACTTACCAAGTTCTAATAACATTCAAGGCCATGTGCGCATGTGAGGGGGATGAAAAGGGCTGAGACAAGTAACAGTCCTGGACAACCTTTTAGAAGTGTGTGGACCAAAACAAAGGCACATGAGGAAGCAAGGACTCGACTCCTGCTCTTTATGAGGCTAAAACAACAAATTCAGTCTGACTTTGCATCATCTGCTAGACATCATTTGTATCCTGGCGAGGTTGTAGGCAGAGACTCTTTATGATGAGTGAGAGAGACCCAAGACCTGAACTCATAAAGTCTGGAGTGTGGAGGAGATCATTAAGTCCACAAATAGAAGCACAGAGGACAGCAGAGAAGGGCGTGTTATTGGGCCATGGGCATTCATGGCATGGATAATGACTCTGGCCTCAAGGACCAGGGAGAAGGTCTTGGCAGCAAATCTGCCTCAAGTGAGATTTAAAGCAAAGCAGGAATTAGCCAAATAGAGAAAGAGAAGACAGGAAGAAATTGAGGCACATTGGAAAGCTGGAACCAAAGAGGAACCCAGGCAGACTGTGGGGCAGAAAGAGCGTGCCCAGAACAGAGAGGAGCAGGTGAGATAGGGCACAGTAGTGGGGCTGGAGTTTGTGCACAAGTGGAAGGAGGTTGTGAGCCTGGTGAGTGATGCTAGTGTCTTTCTTTAAGAAGCCATAGGAGGCATAGAAGGCTATGGACAGTGTAATATATGGTCTGATGTGTGCAGCGAATTTGCTCTGCCACTGTGTGGCACATTCATTGAACAGGCACAGTGGGTGAGATGCTGTTGGAGCAGCCCAGGAGATGCATGCCAGAGGCTTGGCCCAGAGAGGGAAGTGAGGAAGATTGTTGGGTCTGAGAAAAGATATGGACTGGGCTCTGTATAGTCTTGGAGAAAAGAACACAGGAAACTGGTCTCTCTTGACTCTTGAGCAACTGAGTGGGACTAGATCATTTACTGATGTCCTAGTTTGGGTTTCATTGCTGTGAAGAGACACTACGAACAAGGCAACTCTTATAAGGGACAACACTTCGTTGGGGCTGACTTACAGTTTCAGAGGTTCAGTTCATTATCATCATGGCTAAATGTATGGCAGCATCCAGGCAGGCATGGTGCTGGAAGAGTTGAGAGTTCTACATCTTGATCCAAAGGCTGCCAGGAGAAGTGTTTCTTCCACAGTGGGCGTAGCTTGAGCATAGGAACCTCTAAGCCCACCCTCACAGTGGCACACTTCTTCCAACAAGGTCACACCTCCTCCAACAAGGTCACACCCCCTAGTAGTGCTACTTCCCATGGGTTAAGCATATTCAACCACTGCAACTGAGATGGGGAAGGAGGTACTATTTTAAGGAACAATTAGGGATTCGGTTTCGAATATTGTAAATCTGACTTACCAAAGAAGCACACAGATACAATGAACAATGCCCCTTGGCCTCCTAGGATCTGAACAGAGAGTGAGAAACAGTGGGGTCAATGACGTAGAAAGGTCATTGTATTTCTGAAGCAGGATAAAAAAAAAATCTCTGTAGAGCGAAGGGTGGCTGAATGAGGAACATGGCCAGCTAAAAAGAGAGAAGAAGGTTAACGGTTTTAGAGGTTGGAGGAGAAGAGACGGCGAAGGAGAATGAAAAGAAAGCCAGATTCAGGATGAGATATTTCAGTGCCCAACTGATGAAGACATTTTTCTCACAGAAAGAGGTAATCAAGAGCCTCATTCCTTTGGAGAGAGCAGAAAAAGAATAAATGAACCGTTCCTATTGGGCTAGCTAGCTTGTAGGTCAAACTTGTGACGTCGATAAGGGCAGCTCTGGTGGCACAGCACAATAATCGGAAGAGGTATAGGGTCATGTGGAAAACTGGGACCCCCTCTCTCCCTCCAGCTGCCCTCCCAGACCCTGAAACAAACCCCTAGGAGTCCACTCCCCTCAAAGGCAGAGGGGATGGGTGCTTACAGGGTCTGAGCAAGCATGAGTTGTGGCAACTGTCATCCTGAAGGAGGGCCCTCATGAATTTCCCTTTCACCATTATAACTTTATGGGAGTCATTTGTTTTGCTTTGTGACTTCTTAAGAACTAACACTAAAAGAAAAATGAGAGGGCTTTCAAGGGACAGCGCCTGTGACAGCTCAGCAGTACACAGATCCCGAGACAGGTAGAAGGCAGGAGAACACTTACAGGAAATTTATGAGTTTGTGTTTCAAGCTGTTCACAGTGCAGTAGAGGAACAGTGTGGTAATGCCTTCCTGGGAGGTTGGTATTCCCCTACTGACAGGAGGATGGGGATGGAAATGGTCTGTGAAGGGAGAAAGTCGTTCAGGATGCAGAGTGGGGACTATTGGGAAAAATGACCCTAACACTCTTGGCATGCTTCTGGCTTTTTATTGGGAATCGGCCTTCAGAAAGGACAGCCTCTGCTTAATTGTTTTTTCTAGGGACCGATGCTTCAGGGCTCAGCATCATTTGGACTCTGTCATGTCTGCACAAATGGGAAATGCTGACTTGGGTAATGTGTGTGTGTGTGTGTACAATATTTGCCCCCTGGAACTGAGAGAACAAAAATTTTCTTCTTTTTAAAAATTGACTTTGGTACTTTATTTTGTTTTTGCTTCCATGAATCTTTGCTTTTCTAATTATGTTTATCTCAGCCCAATATTTAAATGAGCCCCTTTTTACCAAAGCCTACCTATTTAGATTGTGAGGCCACAGGTGTTTGGGTGATCAAGGGAAAGTACTTTGTACTAAAGTCTTAACTTTGCCCTGGAGATTCCACAGCATGGCAGTCGCAAAGATGAGTATCTGGACGTACCTTGGGGTGGTCAAAATAATCCAGGTATGGCTGCAGAGTGTAGAAAAGGGTCCTTAAGGACCAAGAGCTGAGCTGGTAGCAAGAGCACCCAGGTGTGCCCAGAGCATGGTCCCAACCATGGCAGTCATTTTTCAGGGCTTATTTGCCAATGAAGACAATGGGTAAATCATTTCAAAATCTTCAAACACACTCTCATAGGTAGAGCCACCGAGTCCTCAAGTCTGCAAGTAGTTTCATGTAGCCCAGAACTCACTTCAGATTTTGTTAGCACACTAAATCCAATCCATAAAGGAGATGGAGGAATTTGCTGGCCACGATTGAGAAACGGCATGTAGGAACAGCTGGGTTCCAGGTAACTGTTCTTAGCACACTTAACCGTGACGGCAAAAACTAGCTACCCGATTGTCTCTAAAAGTATATTTCATTGCTGCAGAATGAAGATATGGAGTGACTGTGGAATCTCTGGTGAAAAACTCTTGATTTCCTTCTAAAACGCAATCTTTTCCATTTTTTATGATTACATTTTTTTTAACAGCTCATTTGAGCTCTAAACATTCTGTTGTTTTCCATGGAAGTTCAGTGATCAAATTAGTTTTCATTCAAATTTGAAAAGGAATACTAGAAGTTGGGTGTGGCTGATGATGTCTGTAATTTCAATGTTCCTGAGGCTAAGGCAGGATGGTTGGGAGTCTGAAGCCAGCCTAGTTATACAGAAAGCCCCGAAACCAACAGACTAAATTTCTTTATTAAAGACAAATTCTGGTAGCAAAATAGCTCAGAGGGTAAAGGCCTGCACTGAGCCTGAAGTTGATTCTGGGACAACTTGTTAGTAAGAAAGAACTGAGTGATATTCAAGCACTTACCCTTGGGCCCTCCCTTGTTATTTGGCTTTTTTTGAGCCTGTGGATTATAGCATGGGTATTCTGAATTTTATGACTAATATCCACTTATTAGTAAGTTACATACCATGCATGTCTTTTTGGGTCTGAGTTACCTCACTCAGGATGATGTTTTCTAGTTCCATCCATTTGCCTGAAAATGTCATGATGTCCTTGTATTTAATAGCTGAATAATTTGTGTAAATAGCAGAGTAAATTGTGTAAACGAATCCATTTTCTTTATCCATTCTTTAGTTGAGGGACATCTGGTTGTTTCCAGTTTCTGGCTATTACAAATAAAGCTGCTATGAACATAGTGGAGCAAGTGTCCTTGTGGGATGGTGGGGCATCTTTTGCGCATATGCCCAGGAGTGCTACAGCTAGGTCTTCAGGTAGAACTGTTGACAGTTTTTGAGAATCCAGCAGATTGATCTCTAAAGTGGTTGTACAAGTTTGCACTCCCACCAGCAATGGAGAAGTGTTCTGCTCACTCCATATCCTCCCCAGCAGGTGCTGTCCCTTGAGTTTTTGATCTTAGCCATTCTGATGGGTGTAAGATGGAATTGCAGAGTTGTTTTGACTTGCATTTCCCTGATGACTAAGGACCCTGAACATTTCTTTAAGAGCTTCTATGTTGAGAATTCTCTGTTTAGATCTGTACCCCATTTTTAATTGGGTTATTTGGGTTGTTGGTGTTTAATTTCTTGAGTTCTTTATATATTTTGGATATTGACCCTCTTTTCCCATTCTGTAGACTGCCATTTTGTCTATTGACCACACTCTTGGCCATACAGAAGCATTTCAATTTCACGAGGTCCCATTTATCAATTGTTGATCTTAGTGCCTGAGCTGTTAGTGTTCTGTTCAAGAATTTGTCTCCTGTGCCAATGCATTCAAGGCTACTCCCCACTTTCTCTTCTATTAGATTTAGTGTATCTGATTTTATGTTGAGGTCTTTAGTTCATTTGGGCTTGAGTTTTTTGCAGGGCTATAACTATGGATCTATTGCATTCTTCTACATGCTGACATGCAGTTAGACCAGCACCATTTGTTGAAGATGCTTTCTTGTTTTCCTTCATATTGCTTTGGCTTCTTTGTTAAAAATTAAGTGACTGTAAGTGTGTGGGTTTATTTCTAGGTGTTCTATTCAATTCCATTGATCACCCTGTCTGTTTTTATGTCAATACCACTTGGTTTTTATTACTATTGCTCTGTAGTACAGCTTGAGATCAGAGATGATGATAGCTTTGGAAGTTCAAAATGGCAAATTCTTAACCAAAGGGATTTCTCTAACTTATTAAAGTTTCAAATCACAAGTCTCATATCACATATCTCATATTTCAGGTTAGGCAACTATTCTCAATTTTAAGCAATAGTTTTCTTTGCTGAGTATTTAATGACTGCAACCCAGTGATGTAGGGAATCTGATAGATATAAAATACCACTGCTATATAGTTTGCTTATATGGAATGTTTAAAATTAGCTAACCAGGGTCTATGCATGTGTAACTAGTCGAATAAAAGGCATTACAGTTACTAGGAAATTTATCCAGATTAATTTCAAAATAGTCTTATAAACAAAAGGAACCCAGGCCAACCAAGATGACAATTTCAAAACACTATTTTAAATTTTTCTTTAGTTATTGTTTTAGTTTATTTAGTTTTGTATGTGGGGTTGATTCATGTGCCACAGACTGCCTGGAAGTCAGAAGACAACTTGTGGGAGTCAGTTCTCGTCTTTGACCTTCTATGTAGGTTCCAGGGATCAACCTCAGGTTCATCAGGTGGTAGCAGGTGCCTTTCCCTATTGGGCTATCTCACTCACCTTTATTTTATTTTAAAACAGGGTCTCATGTAGCTCAGGCTGGCCTTGAACTCACTATGTAGCCAAGGATGCCCTTGAACTTCTGACCCCCTATCTCTACCTTCTGATATAACTGGTTACCCCATCTAACATTTATTTATTTATTTTTTTAATTTAAAAGCCCTGGGACTACAGAGATGGCTCAGTGGGTGGAGATGCTTGCTTCCAAGACCTGACTGAAAAAAAGACCTGATTAAAAAAAACGGAAAAATTAAAAGCTTTTTGTGTGTACATTCATGTATACATTTGGCTATATATATGGATGCACATATATACATACATACATATGTACATGTATATGGAGGGAGGGAAGGGAGAAGATGGGGAGGAGGCAGGGGTTAGGAGGAGAGGGAGAAATTAAAGAAGGAAATGAGGTTGAAGTGTATGGGCATGGCATACTTGCCGGTTCATGTTGAATTGGGGATTGTCTGACTGTATTCCTTATTCTGTGAAATCATTCAGGCAAAAATTCAGCCCTCGGGGCTGAGAACATTACGATGCATCTGGAGAACGTGTGGGGGATTTGTCTCGGTCCCACTGGTCTTCGGGATAATTACTTTGGATGATTTTCCTTAATCCTTCTCCTTGGTGATTCTGCGAGGTGCCACATTGTGCCGCCTTGCCAGCATTCTGCCTGCCTTTTCTAATTGCTTTCTGCTCTGTGCTCCTTTGTCGGGGACCTCGAGGCCAGATGAGGAATAGTAATTGTCAACCGATCTCGGGCAGCCTGTCCTCTGAGAGGCAACGCCACAAACAGGGCCTCATCTTCAAAAATCCTGCAGTGTGTGTTTTTGGTGCCAAATAACGTATTTAGGCTTTAAATACAAGGCACACCGTTCCAAATGCTGGGAGGGTCTTTTGTACTTAGCAGAGACACGGACATTTGAAAAATCGGGTCAGTTTTCAGTCGTTTCTCAGAAGAAAGGAGCTGCTGAAACTTTAATTTAGTAGAAATGGATATTTCTACTCAAGAATTGATAAGGTGCAAGAACAGAGAGAACATTTTGGAGAGCAGCTTTGAAAGCTCACATCCAGTGCTTCAGCCCACAGGAAACAGGCTTCCTGCTCTCGGAAATTAATCCCAAATTAATCCCAACCGGGGCACCTACCACACGGACAGCACTGTGGGCGGTATGAGTATTGCCACGCTGGTGAGAGGGAACAGACACGCAAGTGGTATGACACGGTTTTATTCATTAGGGACGAGGCCAGCAGGGGAGGAGAGCCTAGGAATCAGTGTCTCTCCCAAGGTCGAGGCAAGATGCGAGGCAAGTGGAGCCCTGACTGCATGCGAATAAATTGCACCAGTGAGAAACCCCGAAGAGCTACTCACGCTGGTTCTGGACTTTATAGCTTGAGGGCAAAAGAGTTGCTGAGCTAAAGTACGGTGAGACATCCTACTCTAAGGAGGGCAGGGGTAGCCCAGGCTTTCCTGATCATTCTTTATCTGAGGACACCGCAGTCCAGGCACCTCCTACTATTCTTCCTGAGAACTGAAGTTAAGAATCAGAAAGGAGCAGGGCGCATAAGGCCATCCAGAAAGGCATTTCACAGTCCCTGTTTCTAAAAGCACAAACCACCCTCTGGACCCAAAGGGCTTCAAAACAGAGACAAAACGCTCTTCCTAAAGACTACGAGTCATTTACTGTTTCTTCTTAGACAGAGTTGGAAAATTCTGGATTTCTTGCAAGATTTATCAGGAGAGGCTTTTGTTTTTGTTGTTTTCTAGAAAGATTCTGAACTCAACCTTTGAGCAGGATATCTTTTTTTTTTTTTTTGCAGGCAATTCAATGACAGTAATTAATATAAATTTTATGTATGTATAAAATGTGGTGTGTGTGTGTGTGTTAAAGAGAGATAAGTTTAGCAGTCTACAAGGATGGGTTTAGACCTTAGCATGTTCGCTTCCATAGCCCTGTGTTACCAGCTATGGTGGTTGATTGCCCCTGAAATGGGTGGGGTACTCTGAGCACGTGTCTCGTTTTATTAGCTTGGAATGTTATTTAAGTTGACTTGAACTTATTTTCTTCAATTTGTTCTTAAAGTTTAATGCGTCTATGTACAAATCCACTTGCTTCTCGAAAAGCACGAGTGTGGCCCTTTCCAGTGCTCATTGCTAAGGGAATATTTTGGTTCACTGGCTTATGGCTTTGAGTGTAAACAGGATTTAGAGCGTCAGAGTGGCAAACCTGTCTGGCATATCTGCCCATGCTATATATATGGCCCTCTGCTTTCCCCCCAGCCCCAGACTACATGGTTCTGCACAACAGCTTAGTTCACTTATCCACAGGACACGGTCAGCTAATTCAGCTTTACTCCCTGTGACCCCCTACTCTTTAAAAAAATGTTTTATATGTTTATAACCAGGACTAGGCCTTAGCATTCCCAGGAATTAGATGCTATTCATAGACATAGACCTGCCTGGATCTTAGAAGGTCACAGTGTGTGAACTGCTTATAAGACAGAAGACTAAGCAGGAGTTCTTAGCTTTAAGACTCAACTCACTGTTGGAACTCTCCTACACACTATAGGTGCTTACAGTGTCTGTTGCTTCTATGTCTTAGACTCTAACAACAAAACCAATCATGTCAGCCAGAGATATACTCTATACCACCATGCTAGTCAATAACTACCAGGCCGAAAGATGTCAGCATGCTGTTCTACTGCAAAAGCAGGAGCAGGGGCAGTTCCTGCTTACACTGTATCTCCAGCTGGTAGGTCCAGTGTCAGTAACAACTTACTGATGTTAGTGCTGTCTGTGGCCGTGGGGAGCTGGGGCACACAGCTCCATGCTGTCCCCCTGAATAGTTTTTCTGATATTTCTATTTAGATAAAGCTGGGATTCTTGGCTTCAACACAGAAATGATTTTTCAGGATGAGCCATTGTGAAGCAGAATCGGAGTTTATCAGGAGATTTTGGCATAGATTTTGGTGTAGAAGTTAACAGAGAGACATAGCTGTGGACTTCTCACAGCAGCTGGATTCCTACTGCTTTGGTAGGTGCTGAAGTTAACCCCAGGGTTTCCGAGGGAGCTTTTTCTCTTCTCTTTGATAAATGAGGTCAATTGAAAGTTCCTGATGTGTTGGGTGGGGTTACAATTTGATCAAATAAAACAATGATCTATAAAGGTTGCACAAGAGGTTGGAGAGACATCTTTTACGGTAGAGGGAGTGGCTGGTGATGAGATTCCTATAAAATTGCAGGATCATATCAGGAAAGGGAGAAAGGCCAAGTGTGCTTAGGCCTTATGTGGCTCACTGATAGTTTATTCTTGTTTGAAATTCCCCTGCGTATAAGAAACGGTGCTGCTCCGCAGGCTGCCGTCACAGTGAATTCTGTAAACTGTCCTGGGATTCTTGACTCTCAGATGGTGAAATGCTTCAAGCAGACCACAGGGTTGGGGACTCCTTTCCCTTCCTGTTCCCTACCATTGTTCCCTGTCTTTCTCTCCTGCTTCAGTATAAAGTGGAAGGAATACGGTGTACCACGTGATGATGGCCTGTTAACTTCTGTTACCCGACACACAGGAGATGCTCAGTGGCTCTGTATTTTAATAACTACACGGTGAACAGGTGAATAAATTATTTCCCAAGCAGGGCTTTAGACCTTAAGAGGAAGGCATACTAAGCTAGATACTACTATTATTTAGTGGTTTGTCAAATGATGGGCATCTCTTACTCTCTTTAAAATGTGTGGGAGCTGGGAGGTGGGGGTAGATGCTGTGTGCTCTGTCACGGTCATGGCTACAAAGTGAGCAGTGACCCTTCAAGTTTACTCGAGGAGGAATAGCCCATGCTTATGATGGACAGGCCAGAGAACACTTTTTCACTAGCTAAGCCACTTAGTGAGAGACAGGAGTGAGAAGGGAGGTGTAAATACCATACCACAGGGATCCTGGCCTTCCGGAGTAGTGACTGCATGCCCACCCAGGATGACGGAGAGACGTTGGTTGTCCTTCAGAGAGAGATGTTAGGAGATGAGAGGAAGCCAGCAGACCACCATGTTCTTTTCTTTTTCTTTTTTTCTTTTTTTTGAGCAGAGGGAAAGTATGTTCTTGTTTTGTTTATTTATTTGTTTGTTTATTTATTTCATCTTTAGCAACTTTAAAAGATTTTGTTTTTTAACCTTTTTTTTTACTGTCCAGTGGTTATCTCCCTCCCTGGTCCACTCTCTGACTGTCTTATCCCATACCTCCCTCCCACCCCTACCAGTCTCCAAGAGGATGATCTCACCTTCCATCCCCGCCCCACCAAATCTCCCCATTCCCTGGGGCTTTAAGGGTTAGGTGCAGTCTTCTCTCACTGGGGCCAGACCCGGCAGTCCTCTGCCGTATGTGTTGGGGGCTTCATATCAGCCGGTGTATGCTGTCTGGTTGGAGGCTCAGTGTTCTTTTCAAAGCCTAAAGAGGATCCAGCTGTTCTCTCTGCCGAGTTTCTCTTCTTGGGCCCGTGAAAAATGATCCCGGAGTGTTACGCCACTCTTTTGTGTTTCCAGGCTGAAGGAATTGGTGTTTTATGAGACCGAGCAAATGTCTTTTGCAACAATATTGACTCGGATGATGTTAAATGAAGATATTCTCTCTAACGTTAAGAGTGTCGCTCACGACATTTAGATCAAGCACAGGCTAGCTGTAAAAGCCTCCTCCAACGTCGCAGACACCAAGAACAAATGGATCAGAAGAGCCTGTGTTCTTGGTGAATCTTTTTCTTGAGGAAAACACCATTTTTGAATTCAGAAGGCGGCTGATTTTATGGACCATAAAACACTCTGATTAAATTACATAAAACTGAGTCCTGGCTTCTTATTACATAAAAAAGATGATAACCATATTTCCCCTTTCACTTTATTTTAAAGACTGGTAGGAAACGAAGCAACCCCCATCCCTGCACCCTCAAAAAAGATAAAACCAACTTTACAGTTAAGAATACCATAAAGGAAGTGCTTAAGATGAAGCAGAGGGTGCTAAGAGAGGGTGTTTACTCCTGCAGGAGTGAGCTTCTGAAAGTGCTGAGCCACGGCCCTCTTTAGAAGATGCACGGGGTGCTCTGGAGGCATTTGGATTCTTGGATTTCAAGGCTACACAAGTTCAAGTCTCAGGGGCTTCTGTGTAAATATCACCACCTCTTCTTGATTGAATGTATTTCTTGTTCTCTAGCCTAATCTGCTCTTATGCTCTCTGTCACCTTTCTTTGTTTCTAAGATGCTAAAAACTTATCTTATCAGCCCTGAGTACTAACATGTGGCCCTTTCCCTAACTGATGTGGATGGTATTTTATTCATCTCTGGGCCTTCCTGGAAGATCTCATCTTTTCCAGGTCTGTCTGGACTGTCTCCCAAGTATTATTTAGCCTCCTAATAGATTGCACTCCTACAAGATTCACTCTTCTTTCTCTTTCAGAAGGAGCTTAAACAGTGACTTTAAATACATGCCGATGGCCAGTTTTAGGACATTAGGATAAAAGTATACAATGTTTTAATGGATAGGTTGCTAGTTGAAATAAACATGTAGAGATAGACAGGAAATTATATGGGCTATCTATATATTTTTTTAAAAGATTATTTTCCCTCCAAAAGCACTCCAGGCCAGACTATAAAATCAAATGAACTGTTTAAAAATAATGAGAATTTATTAGGGCATTTGTACACAAGATAGAGATATAAAATATAAATTGTTTTTCTCTGTTGTGGCAAAAATCATCTGAAAATGGAAAAGAAAAAACAAAACAACATTCCTTGTTCAATATCTACAAAATACTTAGCAGTAAAGATAGCAAAATATGGGGCCTGTGTAAAGAAACCATAAAATTGTTATTGAAAGACATAAAGCAAAAGCTGAACAAATGGGAAGACACATCGTGGTCCCAGAAAGGAAGGCTTAAGACCAGTAAATACCAGGCCCACCAAGACACGAAAACCGGAGAGTGTATAATACTCAGTAAAACTCTAAAATGAGTGTAATTTTAGGATTAGAAGAAAAAGGTCTTAAAATTTATAGGAAAAATACTTATGCATAGAGGAGAAAAGCTGAGAGAAAAGTCACTGAAAGTAACTGGTTTTCAAATATTAGGATATAGTACAAAGCAAACGGATGGAAAAGATCCCCCCTCACTGCCTCCCAAAGACCTGGCTGGATATCCAATATTTACAAAAATGTACCTTCTGATGTACTATGCACACTAGGGTTTCCTGAGGGCTGAAATAATCAAGCATTGCAATTCGGGAAGACGGGCGGTGGGGGCGGGGGTGGAGGGAGGAATACTATTTATTAAACATTTTATTTGCCTCTGTATTATTAATCACACAGAGGGAAATAAAACGAAACATCCCTCACATTAGACACACAAATGCCTTCCAGTTTCAGATAACAGAGATAAAAGTTAAAACATGGATCCTTGATGAAAAGAACTTGAACAGGGATCAAAGATTTAAGATTTATAGCACTCACAAATGAGGCCACCAATGGGCAAGAAAGCTGGGATAGAAAACAATTTGAATTTTTATTGGAGAAAGCCTACAAGTTAACATGAAAATCTGCAGAGCCTGGATCCCAATTTAGAGTCAACAGCAAGTAGTAAGTGGTTCTTTTTCTTGTCCTGAGGGCTGAAGGACATCGAGGACATAGCCACAAGCATGTCGCATATGACAAAGTGCTCTAGTGGAACAATTAAGGATGTGTATTGCATTTTGTTTTTCCAAGTTTTGAATATTTTTCATTAATATCGGTACAGCAATAAATTAGGTGTAGACAAGAAAACAATGTAAAAAACAAAACATCTTCAAGAAAAATCTAAGAGATATCTACATACCTCTTGCAGGAGAAAGGAGACTATAAACAAGATTTTATGTTTGGAACCTACTGACTCCCAGACTTGGGGCTAGGAAGATGGCTCAGTTTGGGAAGTGCTTGCTAAGCAAGTGTTAGGACTGGAGTTTGAATCCCCAGAAACCATATAAAATTGGGTGCAATGTTGTGGGTCTGTAATCCCAGAGCTCCCATGACAAGGTGGGAGGCAGAGACAGGACAATCTCTGAAAGCTTGTAGCCAAGCAAGCCCCGCGTATGTCGTGGGGAACAAAGAAACCATATCCTTCAAAAGGTATAAGGCAGAGACAGACACATGAGGTCGTTCTCAGATTTCCACAGGCATGCGCTAGTATGTGTGAATGGGCGCCCACTCACATACATGATCACACACATGCACATCACATGCATGTACATATACACAAAATTAAAACCATAAGCTATATAAAGCTGAAAAAAGCTTTTTATATAAAATATAGTAAGTAAATCAACAAATAAGAAATCAGTTTTGGGGGCTGGAGAGATGACTCAGCGGTTAAGAGCACTGACTGCTCTTCCAAAGGTCCTGAGTTAAAATCCCAGCAACCACATGGTAGCTCACAACCATCTGTAATGAGATCTGATGACCTCTTCTGGTGCATCTGAAGACAGCTACGGTGTACTTGGATATAATAATAAATAAATTAAAAAAAAAGAGAGAGAAATCAATTTGGAAAGAATTCTATAATGCAGAGGAGACACTAAGGCTTTCTATATGAAGGGTTCCTATAGACTGACCAGAAGATAAACACTAGGTGGAAAATTAGACAATGAGTTTTACAGGAAATTGAGGGAAGATAAAAGATGGTGTTCACATTTACAACAGGTCAAGGAATCTCAAAGCAAGAACTGGGTGGCCAAGGTCTGAGAGTGGCCCAGGCTCTCGAATGCCATCTGCACCTTCTAGGCATGTGGATAAGAACCTTACATTTTGCTGTAGAAATAGGAATTATTATAGCTCTTTTGAAGATAAATGAAAGGTGTTGTTAAAATAAAAATACATATATTTCTGGATCCAGCAAATATTACTTGGGAGAGGTGGTCAGAAAGAGAAGCAGCAGGCCTAAGGATATGAGTTAAGGGTGTTACGATAATGTTAACTGGGCAAAAGCAGAGACAGGAATGGGTGTGTACCATTAGGAAATACTGAATGAATTATGGAATATTCTTCCTGGGTGATATTATGCACCCACTAGGTGTAAAAGAGTAGGGCTCATAACAGGTAACCGGAGGGAATTTCCACGTTACAGGATGAGAAAAACAAGATACAGAAAAGCCTGTAAGATACGATCACATTTTCATAAAAGAAAAAAATGCAGTTCCTGCCACATGCTTACATATACACAAGTGTTTATATATACACAATGTATAGTGTAATGTAAACTTGAAACAAAATGCAGAGAGATGAACATCCCAGGTAGTTAACATGGAACTCAGTGAGGGGAGGAAGAGAAGAAAACCAAAGCAACGGGGACATGTCAGACATAATCCCGCTTTGGAAAGAGCTCTTCGGGTCAGTTCTGTATGATGCTGACAAATGGTATTCAAGTATACAGTGAGAGGCAAAGTGTTTAGAGAGCACTCAGACCTGTAAGAGGGAAAGACGTTCACACAGTGAAAGCAATGAAGGGGAAATAAAAGTGGGTGAGCAAAGGATTGCTCTGCAGAGACAACGAGGATTCATCAGCCATGAGACACCATCTTGAAGATGGTGTGGGTTTTAAGACATTTGATGGTGGTTATCATCCTCTAACTAGTTTTACATGATCTCTACTAGTTAACTAGTTAACTTGGCCTAACTGGAGGAGTGTCTGTACACACTTCATTACTGCCTGTCTAGTTCTGCACCTGACCACACTGCAACTAAAACCAGGAAAACCATATATAAGAAGTGTGAAAGTTCACCACAAAGTATACAGTCTCCGTTTATAAGTTGGATCTAGTGATGGTCAGCAACAGGAACTAACTCCCAGTCGCTTACACGAGAGTAGACTATGTTATCAGGCTCAGATGTGTGTGTTGCTTTTAAATTGTACTTTAAGGCAGTCTTTTTTTTTTTTTTAAAGATTTATTTATTTATTATATGTAAGTACACTGTAGCTGCCTTCAGACACTCCAGAAGAGGGAGTCAGATCTCGTTACAGATGGTTGTGAACCACCATGTGGTTGCTGGGATTTGAACTCTGGACCTTTGGAAGAGCAGTCGGGTGCTCTTACCCACTGAGCCATCTCACCAGCCCCTAAGGCAGTCTTATTGTAAGAAAGCTTTATGAGAAATTAGTATTCTATGCTTTCCTGGAGAGACAAACCAAAGTGCTGTTGAGTTCTCCGGACAGCAGTCAGTATTATTCTCTTTGTGATGAAGCTTCCCAACAAGATGAATGTAAAGAAAGGACCTCACGGTTCTAGGCAAGAAGGACACTCCTCATTCCTGAGAGTCCAGCCTTAGCGAGCCATGGCCCATGAAGCACTAAGGCAGATCATTAAGTTTGCACAGTGACATCTCCCAGGACATTCCAAAGTCAGATTGCTGCTTGCCCTGCTTCTAACCCAAGATACTTCCCAGACAATACATGGATCATTCAAGCATACTGCATTCACCTCTACCTTCTGTCATTCATCCAGACACTCCCACTATGAGGTGTTTTTTTTTTTTTTTTTTTTTTTTTTTTTTTGATGGCACATAGGTGTCTTTACAGACGTAGAGACATCAGAGGCAGGGTCCTTTTTTTCTCTTTTTATTGGATATTTTCTTTATTTACATTTCAAATGTTTTCCCCTTTCCAGGTCTCCCCTTCAGAAACTTCCTATCCTATCCCCTCTCCCTCCTGCTTCTCCCCCGACCCCCAACTCCCATCTTCCTGCCCTGGCATTCCCCTACACTGGGGCATTGAACACCCTCAGACCCAAGGTCCTTTTCCTGTAAGCGGCTGGGAGTTAGTTCCTGTTACTAACCATCACTAGATCCAGCTTATAAAAGGGGATTGTATACTTTGTGGTGAGCTTTTACACTTCTTATATATGGCTTCCCTGGTTGTAGTTGTAGTGTGGTCAGGTGCAGTACTAGACATGCAGTAATGAAATGCTGTATATATGACATTGCACCAGTTAGACCAAGTTAACTAGTTTGTAGAGATCACCTAAAACTAGTTAGAGGATGATAACTACCACCAAACTTCTTAAAACTCACAAAATCTCCAAGATACGGTTTCACAGATAATTCTTGTTTAAAACAGTCACAACTTGCTAAAAGTTTTATGCAAAATCTTGGTTCATAAATAAAATAGAGGGGAAAAAAACCCCACCAAATAGCAAAAGATCACCAACAACCAAGAGAGAATTATTATTACCCTGAAATAAGTGTTGACATCGATAAGAATCAGCAACTAATCATGAAAGTTCACCACAGCCCTGCCAGGCCCCACTGATTGGGAGGCCTGGGCACCTGGATTTGGTCCAGGTAGGAAATCAGATGTCCTTGCTATGGAGGCTTCACTCTGTCTTGCTTAGTTTGTTCATGTTTGTGATGTGCACAGAAGTCAAGGGAAGGAAGGCATTATGCTTTCTTACGTGCAGAGACTCAGCATCCAGGTACCAAATTCTGTCACAAGTGTGACTCTGAGCAGCATACCCACAACTTGGCTGCAGGGGCTTCCTTCCTTTGGAGAGTGTCAGTGTCCGTGGTGTCCCCGTGGAGTCCAATAAGACCCATTGTCTTTGTGCCCATTCCATGTCTTTGAATGTAGGCTGAGGCTTAGATGATTAATTATTTAATAAGTTGTATAATATGGCACCGGTGCCTGAAATCCCTTAATCCTGTAGAGTTTTATGAAGCTGTGGAAATACAAGACAGAGAAAAGAAAATCCCCTCTGAGTTATGTGGGGGTGGGGACTGGGGGGAAGGCAAGTCTGGAGGCTCTGGGAGCCTGCAAAGGAAGAGACAGGCGGACATGCGATGGCTTGCGGGGGAGGACTAGGTGTCTGATCTCACTTTCAGAGCAGACATGTAAGAACAGCTGTGGTGTGCCAGCATCAAAGGCCACAGGCAGAGTGGTGACTAGACCCACACTGGGAATGTCACGGTACTAATGAGTTCCACTCACTCCTAAAAATGTTCATCAGCTTTGGGAAGAAGCTGAGCTGTTTGACCCTCTTCTTCCATCACTGCCGGAGCCCTGCATTTGATCCTCTGGGAAGGGCATGGCGGTTCCCACGCTGGGGGAATGAGCCTGGGGAAGTGGGCTTTAGAGGCTTCTGCATGCCTCAGTGTCTGCTTGTGTCCCTCCCCCACTCCCCCAAGCTCCTGTCTGTGGCCTCAGGCTCTTCAGAGCAACAGGCCATGTTCCGCCTGCATGGTTCACTCTCCGAAGGATAACCTAAGTCATAGCTCCAACCAGGAGGCAGAGATAATTTGCTCACTTCCATATTCTAGGTATGTGATTGGAAACACTGCCCAGGCTCAGTATCTATACATGTCAGAGTTGTTTCGTTGGGAGTCCCAAGCCCAACTCAGACTGTCATAAGAAAAAGGAGGAATGTGTTGTTTAATTTAGCACAGGATCCCAGGGAAACTTTAATTTTAGTTAAGACTAAACCGAGAGGTAAAAATAGTTTGGCTAAGGAGGGATGATAAGAGCTGGATGCTAGCCAGGAAAAATGAAGAGAAACCCGTCAGTGTCTCCCATGTTTTATTGAGTGAAGACAGCTCTGATTTTTTCTTTTTCTTTTGGAACAGAGTTTTTAGTATGTAGCCCAGGCTGGCATGGAACTCATAATCTTCCTGCATCTACCTTCCAAGTGCTGGGGTATCTAGTGTGTGTCACCATGCCTGGCTCAGACTATCATTTTCAGTGCATCAGGATCACACATAAGAATACAAGTGCTAGTTGGCAGGATGAACGTTAATATGGAGACCTAGCACATGCATTCTACAGAGCACAAGGATGGATCCCAGCCCACAGAGGGCCAGGAGGAGGCTCTACACTGAATCGAGAACACATAAGCATAGCATGAATTTCATTAGATTAGAGAGATGGACAGGATGTTGAACATCTTTCTTTCTCCTATGAAACTGCCAGGTCCCTAATGAGAGAATGGCAGTGTCTCTAAAAATAGATAGATAGATAGATAGATAGATAGATAGATAGATAGATAGATAGATAGATATACATACACGGTCAGTACAATATACATACATGGTCAGCATAATATGCACACATGGTCGGGACATTAAGGATGTCTGAGTCTCCTTTCTTTTCTGGTGCTAAGAAAATGAACTGTGAATCACATGAGCAGATCCTACACAGACAGGTGAGAGGGAACGAATTGACTGAGCATGTATCAGATGTTTTTCTCTCATTTGCTTACCCCTTGCCACCACTCTGTGAGGTTAGTGTGGCTGTCAGTTTACACACAGAGATGAAACTGTTGCATCCCAAACCCAGCTTAGTAAACAAGCCCCCAGGGATTCTGCAACTTATTTAAGGTCACATTGAAGACATTAGGCCTGGTTTTCCCTCTCAGTCCCATGTTTCCAGAAATAAGACTCACACTAAAAATGTATTTACAAATAGTTTGGCCATATAGCTAGACTATTTTCAGACTAGTTCATAACTGAAAAGAACCCATTTGTTTTCATCTACATTCTGCCACATGGCTGGTTACCTGTGCTCGAGCATCATGGGTCTGAACTCAGCACATCTTCCTGGGCGAATCTTCCTCTCCTTGCTCTATCCCTAAGTCCTTTCTCCTCCCACATGTCCCACTTCCTATTTCCTACCTAAGCCATAGGCCATCAGATTTTTATTGACAAATGACACAGTCATACAGACACAAGATATTCTCTCTACTAAACTAGGTTTAGTTGAACTAATACGAACTTCTAATCATAAACATTTGAATACTAGTAGTCAGGATATAACTTTGATGTTTTAAGAGGGCCAATGGCAAAGCTGTGTCAGTGGTGTTGGCTGGATTCTCTCTCTCCTGTCAAGGAGTCTCAGTTTGTACACCACTGCATTTTTTTTCCATATTGGTAAACTGAACACCCAACTTCTCACTGACCCATAGTCCTGGCTTCTTAGTCCTCACCTTCATCTTGATTTTTGAAGTTGATTCTGAAGATAAAGTCAGATGTGTGACTGGCTTTTCTTCCTTTGAGCTCCCTTGAGAGTTGCAGAGCCATGCTGTTTTTACCTGGGCCTCACAAGGCATCACCATGAGTAACTGGATCAGTTTCCAGTGTATGCTGCTGAGCTGGGGTGCAAAGCAAAGCCACTCAGGTTACACTAGTCAAATTATTGCCCTGCCAGCCCACACGTGTGTGTGAATAAAATGCTTCCAGCCTCGAAGCTATGTGATGGGAGCAGTTTTGTTACATGGCATTTTTACAGAAACAGTTGACTGATACAGTCAATGAATATCGCTCCCTTTGGCTACCATCTTGAAAGATACCAGTCAGTCAGAACCTTGGGCTGACAGGGCTGTGGGACTCCCGGAGATGAGGAAAACTTTTCATTGCTAAGACAGAAACGGGCCTGAGTATTCATTGATTATTTACCAAAATGTGTGACGACTTTGTCAAACAGGAGAAAATTAAAGGCAATAGAGAATCCTTCTATGATTGCAGCAAGCTGCTGAAAGACTCAGGAAACCACAGAGTCACTGAGCTTTAGAAATCATGAGATCTTTTGTTTGTGTGTTTCCCGCCAGGAGTCTGTTGTCATCATTTATGACAGACTTCATTTTCCTTGGAGCTTCCAGTCCCTTCCTGTGGGTAGACAAGGACAGCCACATGTGTGAGTGTGAATGAGCACCCCTCTTTTGCGTTAGGTTTCTGGAAGTTACTGCAAAGGCATTTGCTAGTTGCATCACTGGTTAGACAGAATTAATTATTCAATAAAATAAGTTGACATACTAATTATATGTGTCGATGAGGTACAGCGTGTTAATTTATTCCTTGTGTGAATGTGAAATATTATATTAGTATAATTAGCATATTGCGTTGGGAAACTTTGAGTTCCTCCTATTTGTTTTGAGACATATAACAATCGTTATAACTTTATGTGCGTTAGAACACTAGGTGCTTCTACTTATTCTGGAAGCTTTATTTCCTACTTTGAACTACCCAACCTGGGCTGTAGTGGGCTGTAATGGGCTCTAGTGGGCTCTGCACTTCTGAGATCAACAGTTTAGCTTCTGCACATGAGAACACGTGCCGCTTGTCTTGCTGTGGTGTTATTGTATTTAACTCCATGCAGTACACTCTGCCTCCACTCATGCTGATCCAGTGCCATGCTTTATTTCATTTTTATTGCCGAATAATATTCCATTGTGGATCTGTGCCTCATATTATCACACTTTCCTTATCTACGTATCTGCTGATGGGTATCTTGATTGATCATGCATCTTGGTTATTGTGGCCAGTTTATCTCTTCAACATGATCAATTTCACCTCCTGTAGAAATACACCACTAGTAGAATTGCTGAGTTATGCAGTAGCTGTTTTAGTTTGATGTGTTCAGTTTTTTTTAGACAATGGATTCCCCTCCTTTGTGGTTTATAATTTGTTGCGTTACTTGCTAATTTACCTTACATTATATTTTATGGGAAGTTATCACTAATTAATTTAAGACACACATTGAGTACTTTCCCAGTGAAAGTGAGTGCTACGTCTTATTCAATGGGTGAACAAATAATTTTCAATCTTTGTTCACAAATTCCTAAGGGGTTCTAATTGTGCATTAAAGTTATTGAAATAACCACACTAAAAAGTCACTAGTCATGCCTTTTCCCAAGAGATTCTGATTTCAGCAGAATGGATGGAGCAATCTCATGTACAGTATGAGCTAGTATGAGGGCTGTATCCAGAAACACACTCAGGAAGTGTTAACAGTGTGCCTAACTCCAGGCTTCATGCTAGGGTGCATATCAGAACCTGAATACTTTCAAAATTACCAGTGTTCAGCTTTCCCCCACACCATCTTGGGTTGCAGCTCACTAAGACACAGGATGTTCTAAGAGGAGGTCAGCCATTTCATTCTGCAGAGAAACTCCTCAAGCCCAGGAACTGAACAACTCAGTAATTTCAGGAAGTTCCTGAAGCTGACCAGATTCCCTAGGCTACGCCATCACCAAGCATACATAAGTCTTAAGGACTGCTCGGAGACACTTTCAGACAAGCTGAGCTGCTAGAAGAAGCAAAGACCAGTAGAACTCAAAACAACTTGAGCTACCTGGGAAGGGCATTCCAACCTGCTGAGCTGGCAGTAGGATGTGCAGTGTGCTCCAGGTTTCCAGCTTTTGTGAGCTGTCACAATGCTGGAGTGGGCTTTGTGTCATTTCTGCACCTGTAAGCAAGCCCTCATTAACATTGCTGTAAGTCGCCCTCATCCAGCTGGAGTTTGGTGACATCCTTAGTTTTATTGATTGTCAGTTCCATGTCTGGGGTCAGTAGATGTTTGCTCAGGTCTCCACGGGAGCAGTGTCCCCAAGAGAGTGAGCTTTATCAGCTCCCTAAATACCCACCTGTTAAAGCAATGTCCTGGTACCCACCAGCACAGGATTGTGTTACCTAGGAGGAACACAACACTCAGCAGGTAGAGTTATGCGCTTCACTCACAGATAATCAAAAGTTAACACAACCAGAGTGTTGGGAAATGAAAGAGAATCAGAAACAAGACAACAAATTTATGAAAAAACCATATATGTCCACGGGAAAAGGATAAAACAGAATTTTACCTATTTGGGGAGTTTATGGTTTCATATGCTAGGTTCCTTCCTCACTCCCTCTCGGTTTCTTGCTTGTGACTTTTACAGGATATGAGATGTTTTTTACATTTGTGTGCACAGGAGTGTACACACAAAAACCACACATACACACACACACACACACACAAGTATGTTCACACATGCGGTATTCCCTTATACTGCACCTTTGAAAAGTGCCTCTTTTCAAGTTTGATTTGAAAAAAACCTAAGTTACTGTATCAATTTTTAGGCTAAAAGTTATAATTATCCTATCTCAAATTTAATATCATGTAGCTTGATGATTTCAAGCGAGATTATCAGGGACAATCTTTCTCTTCCTTCTATGGGCCTAGATTCAAGGAATGGAGAATTTATAGTCCTTTCAAATAAACTCAGTGAAGTACAAAACAGCACAGAACTCTGAAAAAAAAGTCAAGCCCTTTTTAAGACATTTGTGGGGAAGGCTATGGAAGCCAGGATTACTCTTCTGTCGTCAGGCCTGCCCCTGCCCCATCTGTTGAGCAGAAAATGTTACCAGTACAGGAGAGGCATGGACATATGCTTCAATGGTGACACTAAGCCAGAATCAAATTTTCACTCCTAGCCAATCACTAAGCCTGCCAGACCCACAGTTGTAGAAAAGAGTGTCAAATGTCTACCAACCTGTTGTCATGCAAGATGGAATTATAAATTTTAAAACACCATGGACAAATGTTTTGCCATCAGCTGCTGGCCACACATTTTTTTATATACAACACACACACACACACACACACACACACACACACACACACCCTTTCTCTCCCATACACACACATTGGAGAGTGGTGGTGGTGGTGTTAGTATGGTGTGTGTGTGTGTGTGTGTGTGTGTGTGTGTGTGTGTGTTTGTGCATGTGAATGTTGAACCTAGCAGGTCTCAGACTCAAAGTAAACCTCACTGTAGATGATTACTGAGCATTTCTTAGAGAGGACATACTGTACCAAAATAGCTTAAAATTCAATCAATAGATTGGAGTTATCATCTGCTTCCATCTTCCTTTTCATGGACTGGAGAACTCTTCCATTAAACCACACAATTGCATTTGAGACAAACGAAACCATTCTTAAGAGCTATCCTCCCTTACTCTGTTGGCACAGACAGTACCTGACTTTTCTCGTCTCTAATTCATAGAACAGTGGCTGCTTTTCCTCTCTGTTCTTTTCAGTGATGACAGTAATGAATGGAGTTGGGAGAGACAAGAGAAGCAACATCAAAAGTCTCCAATCCAGATCATTCCATGCTGGGCAATGCTACACAGCATTTCACTGTGGCTACTAGCAGTCTCGACCTGCTTTGAAGATGCTGAGAGACTCTGTGTGTTCTTAGTATACTGCTTGTGGGTAGCCTCAGTTGTCACAGGGGTTCACTGGGGCACAATAGTTCCTTGTTTGATATTTGTGTTAGTGCATTGGTCATGGGTGAGCGGACAGAGACCACTCCATGTTGTCACTCTCCTTAACCTGAAGAGTACCCCTAGTATTTCGTGACCCAACCATGGGTTGTGACTGTGACAGAGAAAAAATAATTCAAGATAAGCCAGTCTAAAGCAACATTGGAAACTTTATGAAAGACAGTGTCTTCGTCAGGGTTTCTATTCTTGCACAAACATGACCAAGAAGCAAGTTTGGGAGGAAAGGATTTATTCAGCTTACACTTCCACATTCTGCTCATCACCAAAGGAAGTCAGGACTGGAACTCAAGCAGGTCAGGAAGCAGGAGCTGATGCAGAGACCATGGAGGGATGTTACTTACTGGCTTGCTTCCCCTGGCTTGCTCAGCTTGCTTTCTTATAGAATTCAAGACTACCAGCCCAGGGATGGCACCATCCACAGTGGGCCCTCTCCCCTTGATCTCTGAGAAAATGCCCCATAGCTGGATCTCATGGAGGCATTTCCTTAGAGAGGTGCTTTTCTTTGTGATAACTCCAGCTTGTGTCAAGTTGACACACAAAACCAGCCAGTACAGACAGCTTAAACATGAAGGCTAAGAAAAGGAGATATGGTCAGAAACAAAGACAGGACCAGCGTAGGCATGGGCCTTCCAAGGCTGGGCAGCAGGAAGTGAGATATAGCTAAGTGTGGGGAGAGGGTGGGGGATGGGAGAGAGAGAGAGAGAGAGAGAGAGAGAGAGAGAGAGAGAGAGAGAGAGAGAGAGAGAGAGAGAGAGAGAACAAGTGCTCAGTGTCTTATACAAGGCACTTGTAGCCTTGTATACCATTTCAGTGTCCCTCCAGTTACTTCCCTCTTGTCTCTCTCCTAAGTGAGAGTAAAGGGTGGCTCCAAAGGTGCGTGGGTGGAATAATAATCCATCAAGGTAAACCAGAAGCCACCACGGCTGCACCAAGGTTTAATACATGCCATTTTCCTGTCAATATGGTTTCAAGTGAGACTCCTAGAAAACTGTATATTTGTAGCCAAAAAGATATTGGATTGCCTAGCTGCTAGGGTGGGTGTTTAACCAGATTCCTGGGCAAGGAGCCTCCTCTCCCTTTCTCATTTCTCCCAACTTTTGCTGAGTTTGTATTCTGCTTCCAATCCATTTGTAGTATCTTCTAAGCCACAGGTTTGCATTCACTGTTAGCATTTTCTTTCTGAGAGCCTACCTTATGCCACCAACGTTAATGCCTGGGTATACTCCAGTATTGGTAGCAACTAGATCTTTTTGATATACTAGAGTAAAACCAAAGGCACCTAGAAAACACTCAGCAAAGGCATGAGCCATCAACACATTAAAAACTGCCTGAGGAAGGCGTTAGCTGGGAACAACAGGGTGCTCACCCGCCTCTCACATCTTCTGATGTTACAACTCCTGTAATTTTAAATTCCCCAATTCCGGAAGTCTGTGCCTAAGTTCATCAAACACACTTGCGTTTGGAGTGGCTGCCCCAGAGCCTCAGGAGCAGAGAGCATGTCTTCAGCCCACTTTGTACAGATGTATTTTGTGTATTTTCCTCCACTGTCTCCATCACGAGCATCCGCACTGCAATTACTGTGATTTATTGAACAACTGAAATGTCAGAGACATTGCAGGAAAAGCTGGAAAAAAATGGTACTTAATCCTTATCACAAATACCTGAGGTACATATTATTATTCCCACTTCTCCAGGTGAGAAAGTGGAGTCTTTAATAACCGGTAAGCCAAATGTCATCAGAAAGGGTCCAGTGAACACTGGAGCAGAATTTGAACTACATCAAAAAACATCCCCATGGCAAAGCAGCCTCGTCCAAGGGTTGAGGTCAAGGAGGCTGGCCCAGATCACTCCATCAGGCGGTCACACTACACACGAGATTCAAAAATGCGGACGGCAGTGTCCCACAGATCCACTGCTAAAGTTCACGAGATGCTGGTAAATTTAAATCAAGTGCATTTGCTACTGAGAACATACACTTTTTACAACGGTCTTGATCACATCACAAGAAATCTCAAAGAATTCTCTGAGGGATGCAGCTGCTGCATATGTGAGGGCTTTGCAAACTTTTAAACAAACATTTAATGCTCTGAGTCCTTCCAAGGCCACTGTGTTGTTCAGAACAGAGCATGGAAGGACGAGCCTGGAACCACGAGCCTGCCTGTGCGTGTTATAGCACTCCTGCTTCAAACGCTGGTCTGGAAATTAATTTCACTCAAGGCTCTGCTTCAGCCAAGGGCTTCACAACCTCACATTTTCTGATACCTAAACTTGATGAGCTAACAGCCAAGTGCCTGCATTTCCAAACTCCTCTACGACGATGTCTGTTTCCTCACGCTTCTTCTGGCGGTAGGGTTGGCTTCTCTCTGAATAGTTCAGTCTGTTTTCCAAAACAGTCCAGCTTTTAAAGTGAGGTCCATATATTTACCTTGCATTCTTCTGCATGCTGCAATAGCGGTAAGCATTAGAAGAACGAGACTCTATAAAATGTACATATACACATGGGCACAGCAGTAGCTAAAGAAGTATGTGCCTAGCTGTGAGCAGCAGTAGTATGTCAGGATGGCAGAGTTCTGTTTCCTCTGTGTGTGTTTGTGTGTGTCTCTGTGTGTGGTACATGTGTTTGGTACTTTCATACAGCAGAGTATTTGGTGTCTTTTACAGCTCTCTGCCTTATGACAGACAGGGCATCTCCCTGAAGTTCACTCAGCATTTTGGCTTAGCCTGGCTGGCCAGGGAGCTCTTGGGATCTGCCTGTTTTTGCCACCTGCTGCTGGGGTTACAGGCTAGTGCAGTCATGCATGTTTTTTTTTTCCATAGATGCAGATGGAGATCTCCAAGTTTTCAGTGAAGGCGTTTTCCCCACCAAACCATCTCCCCAGCCTCTACTTTCTATGATTGACTTACTAGTATTTTCTATAGTGAGTTTCCATTGCCTCAGAAACCAAGAAGGCAGGGCGTGGTAGCGCATGTTTGTAAGCCCAGAACTCGCCAGACACAGAGGGACCACTCCAGTTTGTGGCCAGTCTGTTCTCGTGAGATCTAGGCTGGCTAGGCCTATTTCATGATTTCTGTCCAAGCAAAGCAAAACAAGGCACCTAAATCCAAAGCAAAACAAAGCATAAGAAAGCTTTTAACATTTGGGAGCAACCAGGAAGAGGGAAGAAGGGGGCACATCAGAGCTAGCTCAGGTCTAAAGCGAATGCATTATATTTTGATTCTAAAGTCTAACCAGAGCAGCTTCAGCCCAGACGCACATCCCTTCTCTAAAGGGTCCATCCTCATCTCCTGTCTTTGGTGAGGAATGCCTCACACCTTGTCCCTTACTCTGTCATCTTAGAACCAGACCTAACCCTTTGCTGGAGATGTCAGCTTCTCAGCTTAGAAAATCCCATCGGGCATTTTTTCTTGTCTCTCCAGAGTTGGAGTTGACAATGTGAACCCTGTCAGTGGTCCCTGAGGGGACTTGCTGGGAATTTTCCCAGGGAAGGACTTCTGGGAAAGATTTTCTTCCTTCTAAAAAGAGATATGTAAGAACAAAACAAAACAAAAAAGGCCCCAAATCTTTTTTTCTCTTTTTTTCTTTGCCTTTTCATGCAACTGAGATATTGTAGTCTTTTTGATCCACAAGAGGACAAACTTGACAGCCAAAGCCAACTTACTATAGCTAATAGTCCAGTAAGATAAAAAACACATATGACCTTGATAATGTGTGCCAAATGCTCTCAATTTTCTTTGCCTCTAGATTTCTTATAACTTGAATTACTACACTCTATTCTTTTTGTGTGTGCATGCATGAACACATATGTCCATGTGGGTATATGTGTGCATGTGTGTATGTACATATGGAGACTAGAGGTCAACCTTGGGTGTAGCTCCTTATATAGTACCCCTTTGTTATTTATTGGGGATGGGGGCAGGATTTCTCTTGAAGCTTGCTGGTTGGTTGGCCAGTGAGACCTAGAGATCTGCTTATCTCCTCTTCTCCAGTTACAAGTGTGCTTTGCCATGGCTGGCTTACAAACAGACTTTATTTATGGTGTGTGGACATGTACTTGTCACAGTACACATGTGGGGTCAGAGGACTCGTGGGAGTCAGTTCTCTCCTTTTACCATGTAGGTTCTGGTGACTGAGCATAGGTCATCATCAGGCTTGGCAGCAATCACCTTTACCTGCTGAGCCATATCAATGGTCCATATACCCAGCCTTTCAAAGGCAAATTCCGGGCATTGAACCCAAGTCTTTGTGCTTATGCGGCAAGCAGTTTCTTCCAGAGATATCTCCTCCACCAATTAAGGCCTTTAAGCCACTTTTAAATTGTGTAGTCTCATATAACCATTCCCTTCTCCTCAGTTAATAAAACAAGAGTCTCTTTGGGTGTCCAGGAAGTAGGCTGACATCACTGGTTCCTCAGTCCCTTTGTCTGCTTGGACCCCAGCTGACTGTGGGCTGAGACACACAGATCCTTATCCCATGGGGAGGGGAAGGACCAGAAGGTGGACACAAAGGGATGGGATTCCTCCATTTATGTTACACAGAACCTACTGCACCCAGTGCTTTTCTGTTGCAAGATCCAATGTGTTTGGTGTTTGGAGGGTCTTGGTGTGACACAGTTCAAGACCATAATGGAACTTAAGAAACACCAGCATTTAATTATATGTAACATATTTTAAACTTTCCTAATTTCCTCCAGCATTATATGTCTAAGAACATACCCAGGCCACAGCTTATGTGAATGTTTGTACCTATCAGTTGAGGAGTACAATATTAGTATAACACGGTGATACTGATGCTAATTTTGTTAGGTTAGTCACACCACGTATTGGAAACCTAGAGAGAAACTGTAGGTTCTGCGTTTGGACAAGATTTACTATGAGTATACCTCGGAGGTCTCTGCACAGCACGGGATTGTAAGGTCGGTGTGATGAAGAGTTTGGTTCACGGCCTACCGAGGAAGGACAGCAACATTAGAGTGGAGGAATGAACTGAAGTTATCACTTGATGTGAGCAGGCAAATGGGACTGAGTTTGCTTCCTTAGGAAGTATGTCTAGATGGGCTTGGTGGCCTTTAATCCCAGCATCCGGGAAGCCGAGGCACACAGACCTCTGTGAGTTTGAAACCAGCCCGATGTACATAGAACCAAGACAACCAGTGCTATGTAGAGATATACTGTCTCAAAAACAACAACACCACCAACAGCAGCAGCAACAACAACAACAAAATGTTAAAAATCCAGTGATCCTCGTTTTGTCTTTTCCTTTTCAATTTCACCCTCTTCTCATTAAGACACAAAGAGGGTGTGTGCAGCTGCATCAGAACGCTAGAAGTGGGGTAATTTACAAAGAACAGAAATCCAATTCTCCTTTGAGCATGAATGTCTATGATCCAGGGGCTCATGTCTAGCAAGGGCAGAAGGACAAAAGAACGTGAGAAAGCAGGTCTATAGGACTCAAACTCACTTTCTAACCAACCTGGTCTTGTGATAATAAACTCACATTCACAATAATAACAGGAATCCATTCCTGAGGACAGTGTCTTAATCATCCCTTAAATGTCCTGTATTCAACACTATTTTGTATCTATGTTGGTACCTAGGAATTTGGGGAAGGCAACACCTTCAAACCATAGTATTTCTTCAACTCACTCATTGAACTTTACTAATAACTATAATTAAAAATGTAATTCACCAATAAAAGGCCTCACAGAGGATTAATGTATAGTGTAATGATGTACACGTATGTATGCTTAAAAAAAATTTAGATGTAGCCCAGTATAGCTTAGGGTAGAGGCTGAGACGTGGCCTTTATATCCTCATCAACAGACTTGTTAATTGTTCAGTAACTGATTCTCAGGTCAGCTTCTGTGCACCAAGAGAGAGGATTCAATGGCCCAGGAAAATTTGTTGCCACTCTGTGCTACAAGTTAGACTGTTCACTGTGCTGCAGGTTAGACTGTCACCTGTCTGTGCTGCAGGTTAGATTGTCACCTGTCTGTGCTGCAGGTTAGACTGTCCACTGTCTGTGCTGCAGGTTAGACTGTCCACTGTCTGTGCTGCAGGCTAGACTGTTCACTGTGCTGCAGGTTAGACTATTCACTGTCTGTGCTGCAGGTTAGACTGTCACCTGTCTGTGCTGCAAGTTAGACTGTCACCTGTATGTGCTGCAGGTTACACTGTCCACTGTCTGTGCTGCAGGTTAGACTGTCCACTGTCTGTGCTGCAGGTTAGACTGTCCACTGTGTGCTGCAGGTTAGACAACTGTCAACTTCCCTGTTTTCTTAATGGCAGATGTTACTCAATCCTTCTTCAAAGTTCTGTTGGGCAGGAAAAACATGAATAGACAGTGATTGATTGTGTGTGTGTGTGTGTGTGAGAGAGAGAGAGAGAGAGAGAGAGAGAGAGAGAGAGAGAGAGAGAGAGGGAGAGGGAGAGGGAGAGAGAGAGAGAGAGAGAGAGAGAGAGAGAGAGAGAGAGAGAGAGAGAGAGAGAGAGAGAGAAAGTAAGAATTGACCCTGTGTATCCACTATGGTTCCTTCCTGAGATGGTTAGTATTTCTCATGCCCTTGCTTGCTCTGGGAGTCAGAATGTTCTGCCTCACATGTGCAGTTCTGACTCCACAGGCTTTCCCATCATAAAGGGTCAGGTGATTTAAGTTGTGACAGGAGAAAGTTCCAGCAGTGAAGTTAGCAGTGGGGCAAAGACGCAGAGTCACAGCTTTCTACAGAAAGCTCCGAGGAGAAGGCAAATGGCCAAAAGGGAAGAACTACTAAGGTTTATCCCGAGGTTAGGGTAAGCCAGGAGAAATGGGACATCTGGTCACACCTGGGGTTAGCTGGCAGGGACAGAAGGGGATGCAAAGGTAGGTTGAAGGTGAGGAGACAGGAAGATGGCCAAAGGGACACACATGAGGAGAAAGATCAAGGCAAGGCAGAGGATGCTGTCGACCTGATTGTCGGGTGATTCTAGGCTTATCTATGTGTGAATAGCTGTCGGGGGTCACCCCACTTGTGTGGTGCCTCTTGCCTGTCTCAGAGGTCTGGATTACTCTGTTAGACCAAGTGGGAGGGTGAATGCTCTCTCTATGGAGCAAAGAGATTAGACACAGTGGAGGCTTGAGGACTAAAGAAGGCACCGACTCCGTGCTTACAAGGGATGGCAAAACAAGTGGCCTTGGTTTTGAAGCTGCTTTTGAGAGCAATAAGACCCTTCTCGGTCCAGTGGCTCTTGAGCCAAGGACTTATGGTACTGGAAATGCAATGACCATTCAAAGTCAACTGAAATGGCAGTGGCTCTTGGGTTCCCTGTCTCGCACCCATGAGGAGTACATGGGAATAAGCAAAGTGGGGCACACTTCTTTAGAAATTAAAGAAAAGTGAGAAAGTGGGAGGTGTTCCCAGGAGACAAAAGCTTGTTTATCTAGGGACTTTTATGGGTCTTATGGCAGATATTAGGGAAAGACGTAATTCAATGTGTTGACCAATCTGAGGCCCCACACTCAGTGCGTATCTTCTGGCCCATCCAGGGGGAAGGTCACACACAGTTCACGAGTTGCTTACACGATTAGGGGAGTGGTTGGTCATGCTTGGAAGCCTGCTCTTGTCTGTGTCTGGCTTGCTTTGTTCTTTACCTCGGTTTACTTACTGGCTCCAGAGTTCTTGACCTCATGGGTGTTTTGGCAGCTGTTTCTTATACTGGGCTTTCTTTGTTCATGCTTATGTGTCCAGCTCACAGCTTTATCAGGAAGTTAGCATCTGTCCAAGATGTAGATGCAATTGTGCTTGGTTATCTTGTATTTAACTCCTTCCTCAAAGGGCAGTCTTAGGGGTCTCTTTCTTGAAGCAGGTGGGGGCTTTTGAGAAGCCATTCTTAGAACTCAGTCTATTACAATCAGGTGTATTAGAAGCAAGACTACATGAAAAGACAGCAGTGCCTTACTTGTGTTCCCCAGGGGTGTTCTCAGGGGAGCCATCCAGCAGGCCTGCTGACACTGGCCTTGTCATTTTGGGCCCATGTTTGCATCTTACACAGGCCAGCTTGGCTATCTTATACCCACTTGCAAGCTTAACTTCAGTAGTGTTCTGGGCTTCTTATCCCCGTAACCTTTCTTTTAACTAGAGCCTGCATCCATCGTAATATTTATGAGTAGCCCACAGTTTTCTCCACTGCCCCCTTCCTTTAACTGCCCGCAGTGAGTTAGCTTCAGCCCCGGTTTGATCTGGAATGATGGGGGTTTGGGTTGTCCCTGAAAGGAGGTAGGTAATCAGAAGAAACAGTTATTTTCTCACAGCTTCAAGTCCTTGAAAATATCAAATCTGCAGGTGGGTTTTCTATAATTTATTGGAATAAATTTTGCTTGAATAATGAGGAGGACACAGTGGCATTTGGACTGTATAATTAATTCTTCAATAAAGGCTGGTTGTTAAAACCTATTATTTTTATATATCATAACTTTTTCCTTGTGATTATAATATCTAATAATGTAGTGAAATCACAAACTTTACTGTGATTTAAACTGGTTTCCCTTGATCATGTTTTAAAAATAGTGTCAAATGATAAGAGCCATGAATTAGAACAGAATGAATTTTAAAAGAATCGGTTTATAATGATCTGCTTTTAGAGATGGTATTGATTGGGATGAAGGAAAACATTCTCTTTCCCAAAGAATTACAAGGAACACATAGAAAACACTTGAAAAAATTTATTTTGCCACCAACACGGTAATGGCCAATATAGACAAATGTCGTCCAGTGAGCATCATTGAATGGTGAAAAATTCCCAGGAAAAGAATATTCATGTCATTTCAATAGTATCATCTATTATTTTGCAAATTACAAAAGGAAAAAGTACCTTTCCAGTGAAAATATTTGCCATATTTCTTCTTACTTAAGTGAACAAAATTGGTATAAAAAATGACGCCTATCACATATGCTACGTACTGAACTGTAAAGAGAATGAAACATCATTCAACTGGGGTCACCCAAATCTTTTCAAAACACATAAACCCAAATCAAAGTACAGGGAAATGACTGGGACAATCCATGAACTGAACTTTTCCAGACTCTTTGCAAATGCCCTCATGATTAAAGAGCAAGCAAGGGAGTGGAGGAAGGCAGGTTCACAGGAGAACTATTTATTTTGTTTTTTTGAGACAGGGTTTTTCTGTATAGCCCTGGCTGTCCTGGAATTTACTCTGTAGACCAGGCTGGCCTCAAACTCAGAAATCCATCTGTCTCTGCTTCCCAAGTGCTGGGATTAAATGCATTCACCACCATGCCCGGCAGGAGAACTATTTAGAATAAAGCTACGGCAATGTGGCAACAGATGCAACATGTTTTCCTCTGGTAGATGTAAAAGTGAAAACAACCTGAAGAACTTCATTGGGTCAACCAAGCAAGTCTGAGTGTGGGCTGCTGATTGCACCAACATGAAATATTTGGAGATTAATAATGGTGATGTGCTTTTGTGGGGATGCTCATGTTATTTAGAAATGAGTGCTCAAATGTGTAGGGCTAGTGTCTCGCTACTACTATAATTTATTCTTACATCATCACACACACACAGCAAGAGAAAGAGAAAGCTAACAAGGTAGAAATGTTTAAAGTTAGGGAGAAGAAGAAAGCTGTGTGTGTGTGACCTTCATACCTTCAAATTTTCTGTTAGGTTTGAAAAAAAAAATCTCAGGATGACAGTTAGAGATCGCCCAGAGTAGGATGTCTGAAGCCAGGTGGTTTTAATAAGTTCTCGAGGCACAACACTAGTGTCCAAAGAAGTTCCTGTTATTCCTATCCTTTAGAAGGAAGGATCCTGGCAGTATCTATTACATGTGAGCATCCGAAAGGGAAAGCATAGCAGATGAATTAGTGAATGTCTGCAGACACTTGCTGTTATGGCTGGTTTTCAAATGCCTGGATTAGAGGCCATAGACAAAAAAAATAAATAAATAAACACAACTGTGTTCTTAACTTAGTACTGTTACTGACAACCCCAGCTGCTGTAAGCCTCTCCTGCATGAGACCTTTGAGAGGCAAGGTTAGAAATAAGAGTCTGCACACAAGTCCTGATTTATGTTAAAAAAAAGACCAGCCTCATGCTTTGAAGGGACCAACCAGATGTGTGTGTGTGTGTGTGTGTGTGTGTGTGTGTGTGTGTGTGTGTGTGAGAGAGAGAGACAGAGAGACAGAGAGACAGAGAGACAGAGAGACAGAGAGACAGAAGGGGAGAGGGAGAAGGAGAGGGAGAGGAGAGGGGGAGAGGGAAAAGGAGAGGGAGAGGGAAAGGGGAGGGGGAGGGAGGAAGAGAGAGAGAGAGAGAGAGAGAGAGAGAGAGAGAGAGAGAGAGAGAGAGATGACAAGTGAGGACCAGATAGAAAATGAATCTAGCTGAATAATCCTACCTACAGAGATGCATTATTGCCATGTGTCTGGCTAAAAAAAAAATCTATATTTTCCCTGTGGTAGAGGTTCAAAGTAATGCCAATTAAGAGAGTCCATTCTGTTTTGTTGGTTTCCTGCAGTGCACTCTCCTACACAAGTCCCATGAGCACTGGAATCATCCACAGAAAGATCACTGTGATTAAAAAAAATAATGAAACAACAAAGAACATTAATTCAATGGCAATGATATATTTTAGGATTACAACATACAGCAGAGGGGAAAACAAGCAAGTTTTTCAGTGTTTCCAAACTCCTGGAATGTGACTCTTTAAGATTCAGATTTGAGTCAGGATTTCCATTCCCAGAAAGTCTCAGAAGTTTCAAGATTATAATGGTGGAAAACATTTTTCTAATAATCATCATGCCTTCTTATTTGGATTGCTAAAATTCTTGTTTAAAAAAGTAAACCGCATTAAGTTTGTGTGATTTTAGTTTCAAGGTCTGATCATTTCTTTGTGGCTCTTAAAGACTCATGTTTGACTGGACTCAGAGGTAGAAGATCCCATGGAGGACTCCTAGGGAGCACTCCCAGGGAGGACAGCTGCAGTCTCTTGGCAATCTGTTCCTGGCATTATTTTTTTTAGTTTCCTTCATTTTCTTGATCAAATAATTTAGCATATTCTGCAGCCTCCTCCTTGTTTTCCTTAGCATGTTGTTTCTTTAGAGCACTAGATCATGCTTGTGTTGTAGGACACATGGGGTAACAGGACTGAATTTTCAGTGCTTTGGTCCTGGGCTTCTGTCTTTCTTTACTTAAGGACTTTCTGACAAATTCTTGGTAGACATCATCTTCTTCAGAGAGATTGCAATGCTTTCAGATTCTGTAGTTCCTTTGGGTCCCAGCTCCTGAGGCATCTGTCAGTCTAGGAATATCCTTTTGTTCTTTCTTCCTCCCACCCCTTCCTCTCCCTCTCCTCTTCCCCCCTCCTCCTTGTTTTTCTACAATAGCCAAGTTGAGAACACTCAGACTGGCATCCATAACAATCCCTCTGACTTGTTCTTCCTCTCTCCAGTTCTCTTTGGTCTATATCAAGAATTCCCCTCACTCAACAGCTGGCTTACTCTGTTGTGGGTCAAAACACCTTGCTCCAGGGGAAAACCTTGATGTTGTTTCTACCACTGATTCAGATTATAGTCCCTTTCACTCTTCACCCAGAGCAGCAGCAGCAGTTACTTTATTGGCTATGCACTTCTCATAGAAAGGATGAGACTTGCATTCACCGTCCATTGCAGTGAGTTTCTAACAGCTGATGTTTGGGAAGGAGATATTCAACTTCATCTTGACACAGCTGACTTCCCAGGATGTGGTAAGAAAAAGAACTGTATGAATTGCTTTTAAGACTCACCACAGGAAATGCAGACAACTATACATTACCATTAGATACCAGCTTTGATCAGTGGGAAAAGAGTTGGTTCACGTGCTTCTCAAGTGGTATCATCGTCTTGTGATCTCTTGAGTTTGTCCTTGGGTATAAGCTTTCTCATGGCTATCTCATTGTAGGTCTTGGAGTGTCCTGTTTTCTTAGGATCCAGATAGTGTACTGTCTTTGGAAAGGCTTGTCACAATCTTGTTTAGATGGTCCATCACTCAGAGGTTCTCCCTGCATCTTGGGTTCCTGACTGCTATACCCACTGCCATGGAAGCTCTCTTCAAGGCCTGCTAGACTTGGCTCTGATATATCTGGCCAGTGTTTGATGCAGAACAATGTTTGACATGGCTGGCTTCAAAGTGGTTCCATTAACCCGACAATAAACAATTGTTTGTTTGTTAGTAACTATGCTGTTTGTGCCATGAAGTCACTCTCAGGGCGCGTCCTTCATCGCTTGATTTGTCATGTTCTGGACGGATGTCTTGCTTTAATTAAGGGAGTGTGAGTACTTGTTACTTACTGCTGTTCTTAGGCAAATATTCTAAAACAGAGCTTCAGACTGTGGGTCCTAGCCTGGTACTTGTTGGGGTTGCAAAGAAAAAAAAAGTTGGTAGAAGGTTGATTGCACAATAATCAGTGATTAATTAAAAAATAAAGGCATATTGAATTCAAGTGGCTTCTGCTGGCACCTGGGAGTTTACAACAATCTTTGTTCAGAGCACACAACACGATCACGTCTCACTGTATGTGCCATCCACCATGTGACACCAATGACCTTGACCTGAAAGAACCTTAACTCAGATTCCAGATTACTGTATATCGTGAACTTCAGTGTCTTTACTATACACATAAGTTCCCTGCTCTTATAGAACTATAATGGTTTAACTACCAAAATGAAACATTGCAATTTCCCTAGCACCATTTCTTACCATGTAACTAGTAAATCAGTATATCTTTAGATTGTATTTTGTTAGATTATTTGATCTAAAAACTTGCGGTTTGAATTGTAGGCTTGAGTTTCATTCATGAAGTCATTAACACCCCCCCCCCCCCCACCCTCCTGCAAGATGGTGGAGCACAACTTGACTATTCTCACCTCTTACTTTCTGGATTGGCTTCTTCAGGTCTTTCTGCTCCTTGAGCGCCTCTCTGTGAAGGAGATATATAATGAAGAGTAATTATTATGAGAGAAGTCAGATCTTTGTGATACCAGCATCACAGACTTTGCTGTGGATGTACAAAAGCCTTCATTCCAGTGACATCCTCAAGCTTCTTGAGGGAAAAAATGGCTGTCATGCAACTGAAACAGCCTCAGGCAGAGACAGAATTGATTGTGAAGACTGTTGAATATCCAGAAACCAGAAGACAGATGCAGCCAACCGAGGACAGTCGGAAGCTGTTTGCCTAACTGGCAGACAAGTATGGGTTTAGGCAGAAATATTTAAATGTGTTCTATCAATGTTCAAAGTTCCAATGTGAGTAGAAGGAGCAGACTAACTTTACTTTTTTAGACGTTTGGTTCCAGCAACAGATAGAACTGCTTTAAGTTCATTCAGAAAGAAATGACCTCTGAAAATTTCATGCAGAACTGGATGCAGCCATGGAAGATGTTACATAGCTTATGAGAGCCTGGGTGGTCATTCTGTGAGTTCTCCTCTCCAGTTTCTCCAGCAGTGAATATGCCTGCTGGTCCTGTGTTCTTTTGACCATCCCAAAGGCCAAGATAATATTGTTGATCTCTTCTTTACCAGCCACAGTATGTTAATGCAACTCAGACATTGTGTCCAGATATTTTCTGCTATTTGACCTCTGCTGTCATAACAAAGATGTCTAGGATCAGTGTGGATGCTGAAAAAGCTAATAAAAGTTACCCAGTAGGAGTCTCACACATGTAAAGACTCAGTTACAGAATTTCCTGAGTGTGTATATGGTAACCTTGATTTCGTTGGGGCTCAGGAAAAGCCAAGGTGCTGCGAATTGGCGATTATGAATGACTTAGTTTTTGGTGGTTTGTCTTGGGGACTTCATTGAAAATGCCCATCTCTTTATACTTGAGATATTTGGTCCCCTAGTCTATATGCATTAATGTGGTAGCAGATAAGCTGAATATGGCCCCAGAAAAACATGAAAGATGGATTGTGAGTTTGATAAGAAATGCAAGTCTGGACACAAAGATTGATTCTAAACTGGGTCACATGGTAGAGTAGACAGAGAAGACAAAGCAGTCTTCCTCATGGAAGTTAAATGTTGGCCATAAATATTGAAAAGAAACTTAATCAGAACAGTAAGTCAGAGGTTTCTAACTAGGCAACCCAAGATTCTACTAAAAAAATATTTAAAGAAGAATAAAAATGATTGAAAGAAATACACAGTAGTTGTTACATAAAGGGGGCCATACATTTTTAGAAGCTGTATGTTTGGTATAAGTTTTGTAGAATTTGAATACAATTGAGAATTTGAATAGAATTGGCTGTGATTCATTTTTTAAGGTTATCAAATACATTTTGGTCTGGTTCAGGGTTGGGTGTATAAGGTCCCGCCCCAGTTGAGGAGTGACTGGCAGTTGATGGCTTCTGAGAAAGAGAGAGCATATGTCCTACAGGGTGTGGTTTCTGGTAGGTTGCTCATGCTCCAGTGGACAACTCTATATTCGTGTCCACGTGGACAGCAGTAACTGGATTTACTGAGTTATAAAAGTAAAGTGACTATGAAAGTGGAAGAGAGAACATTGGGTGGAGAGGAAGGAAGGAGTGGGGAGTGTGCATGATCAAGATATATTATATACCTGTATGAAATTGTTAAAGAATAAATAAATATTTTAAATATTTATTTTTAGTTTTAATTATGTGTATGCATGTGTGTCTGGATGTCATGGTCACAGAGGTCAGAAGAGAGCATCAGAGCCTTTGGAACTGGATTTATAGGTGACTGTGAGCCTCGTGTCATAGGGGCCGGGACCTGAACACAGGTCCTCTACAAAAACATAAGAGCTCTCAGCTGCTGAGCCTCCTCTCCAATCCATAAAACATATATAAACATAAACCGAATTTTGGCTTGGAAATCAGACAGAATTTCCAACAATTTCTAAAAGGACTCTAAACATGTTCGTGTCATTTTGTCCTGTGTATTCATGAGAAGCAGTGTAATTAGAATGGACGATTAATTAGAAGATCAAAATGGCAACTCCGAGAAACTCTGAAGATTCCCTGTGTCCTGCAGTATCAAATATGCAACCACAGTTTAATTAATATGAAATCAAATAGTACATATATCACATGAGTACTTTCATTCTTTAATAAATGGTGTGACATTTATTTTATTTAAAAATGAATGTCTTCCTGATTTGTTGTAAGTAAATGTTTGACTTGTCTACATGTTTTGTAACCTATATTCTGTAGGCATAATGTTGTTGTGCACTGTGTAATTTAAATGCTGATTTCTGTGCCCCCATGTGGCAATACTTATTCTAAGTATCCCTGCCTCGATGCTCTATAACCATTGCTCCCCACTTATTCTCTAAGTTGTCAATAAAAGCTGATCAGCCAGTGGCTGACCAGGGGAAAGAATAGGGCAGGACTTCCTCCCAGTCAGGGGAAGGGGCAGGAGAGGGACTAAGTGGGGATTAGCCACGGGGAGAGAGTCCAAGAGACACTATTAGGAAAACACCTGGAGCAGAAAGAGTCTTAAAATGACAGTATCTTGGGGATTTTGTCTGGGAGGCAGCCAGATTAGTTTAGAGGATTAAAATAGAGTAATACCACTCTATTTTAGGTATTGTGCCTTTAAAACATGTTAAATAAATCAATGGTCCAAATCATTTGGGAGCTAGCTGGGTAAGAGGAAAACTGTAACATACTTACTAAAAAGACGCTAACAAATTCCTGAGTTTGCATAATAATTTCATGGGCAAAACTAAGTATAAATGGAAAGAGTGTCATAAGAAGCCACACCCCAGAGTTTCCTGAAGGTGTCCAGCACCGGATGTAGTTGGATTTCCTGGTGTTGAGTCTTGTCTGTCGTCTGCTGAGTCTGTTGGTTAAATCTCTTCATGGTACTCATTGCTTGGTTGGAACACAGATAGGTTTTGCCTGTTTGCTTGGCTACAGTTGGCTAGAAGAACTCCCCAGAGCCCTCTTTTATACTGATTTCCCCTAATACAGATTTAAGGAAAAAATCAAAGTGAAACCCAGTGTAGCAGGGAGGGATCCACATGCCCAGGTTTACACGAGTGTTTGAAATTTGCTGGGAGAAAAGTGAGCTCTAGGAAAAGAAGGAAAAGCTGTGGTGGTAAGATGGAATTCACATTCACGTGTGATCGCCATTTGAAATGATTGACGCTAGCTCTCACCAATAACAAAAGAAGGAGCGCAGGGAAGAGGAGGAAAGGAGAATGCAAAGAGGTGGAGTTTAGAGCACAGGATCCGCAGGCCTTGGAAGCAGTTACAACTTCAGAAACTGGTGTATCAACAGATACTATTACTTATCCCTACCTAGAGGACTGGACAGCAAAATATGGTATAGTCTAAGATTCGAGGGCCAAAGCTGAATCTAAAGATAGCCCATAACCCCCATTGCTATCCCCCTCCCCCATGTATCTCTAAAAACAGACACCTGACGCAAAACCCACCATCTTTGCCCTAGTATTTCAAATACTATTATTAAAGTAAGCGCACAGGCCAAGCCCTGGGCTTGGTCCCTAGCACCCATAAGCTGGGTGTGGTGGTACACATTTGTGGTCCTACCACCAGGGAGGTAGAGGCAGGGAGAACAAAGGTTAAAGTTCCCTGTCAGCTGCAGAGGCAGCCTGGGCTTCGTGAGATCTTCTCCAGATAAGTAAGAAATAAACACACGGAGAAACACCGCGACTCCCAGGAGAGATGGTTTTTAAACAGCACAGTGTTTAGCAGTAGAAAAAGCTAGGTAATTCCAGCAGAATGCGGATTTATTACCAAGAAATACAGGCGGCCTCTAGCAAATGAAAAGAAGATGAACCTTGCACAAAAGACAAATGCGATTTAAAATGACACTAAAGTACATCAGATTGGCAAAACCCCAAAGGCTGGACCACATGCTCTGCTGGCAAAGCTGGGAGAGAAATAGGAACTGTCAGATGTTTCTGGAGATTCGCAGAATGGTCAGCCTCTCAGAGGGTCATTTAGGAAGACTTAGCAAAACCATGAGTGAATTGGCCTCTGGCCTCATAATGCTGATTCTGGAAGTTTCTTCTGAAAACATACATTTAAAAAATGGTGTGTATGTTGCAGTTTATAGTACAGAAATTGAAAATAAAACAAATAGATATCAATAAACACTGTCTAGAATAAATCATGGTGCAGCCCAATTGTAGAGATCTTTGCTGCTGGAAAACTCTGGGTGCCCAGGTGGATATTTTGTGTATTTAAGTGTAAAAATCCAAGGGGCAAAATAGCATACACATACACATGCGCGCGCGCGCGCGCGCGCGCACACACACACACACACACACACACACACACACTATATAGAGATATATGCATATATCTATATATAGTTTGTTTAAAAACTAGGAATGATAAAAATATTGATTTCTAATCCAGCCATCCCAGAACTAGGAGTTTTTCAAAATCTGAAATCAGTTGTAATTTTTTTCCTGAGACTTATTGTATGTCATGGTGAATGCTGTTAATAACAATATTGTAAATTTGATAATTGTTAGGAGTGTAATTTGAAGTATTTTACCATAAAATATTGAGGATTTAAGTATTTGAGTTGCTGGATATATTAAGTAGCTTAATCTAGTTTATTCTACATTGTATTAATGAATCAAACCAGTACTTTGTAGCCATAAATTTATATAATTATGTAATTATTTACAATAAAACATTGATTTCCCCCCATATTTTATAAAAGGAAATGCTAGAGGGATACATAGACTTTTCAAAAATTAGACATCTTATACTCTATGTATGGGAGTTTTACCTATGTATACACCTGTGCATACATTCTATAGTCTATGTACAGGTGTTTTACCTGTGTGTACAACTGTGCCCCATGTGTGTGATTCATGCTTAGGATGGTAGAAGAGGGCATCAGATGCATGGGAACTGGAGTTATAGATGATTGTGGGCTACCATGAGGGTGCTGGAATTGAACCAAGGTCCGTACGGAAGGTAGCCAGTGCTCTTTACTATTGAGCCATCTCTTCTGGTTTGGGATACATAGCCATTAAGAGCGATTATCTAAAAGCTGCAAAGGACCATGGAGTAGAGGTAGAGCAATGTCTGCTTGTATACATTGCTGTGTTGTTTCCAACACCATGAATATATGTAGAACCTTAATTAAAGAGTTGTTACAATTTCTTAGAGAACCCAAAAGACAGCCTTGGAGCCTGTCACTTGGGAACAGTAGACTAGATCCCTAGTGAGCTTTTGTCAATGAACCAGCCGCAACCCTCTGAGATGGACGACAGTGGTGGTCACAGTGACAACCGATTGGCAGAGGCAAAGATGCCATCTTTTCAACGGTGTTGTTTATATCCAGTGTCACTGGATATAGCAACCATGGCCAATTCTGGTGTCTTTGCCCTGTCATGTAATCCATGCATTAGCCCAACGCACCAGTCCCCACGGCTGCTAGGGCTGCAAATGACATGGGCTGTAGTCCCCAGATTGGCTGTTTGTACTGCCAGGAATCATCACCTATTAGCTGAACTGTGTATCACAAATAGTATCATTTTCCAAGTGGGCTTGCTTTTGAAAAAGTTTGGGAAGCATCAAACTAAGGAATAAAGCTGAAATGAAGGAGGGAAGGAAGGAAAGAGCCTCAGTTTGCTCCTGGTGAGGATAAAGACACAACCGTAATTAAAACATTCAGATTTGTTAACTTAAAGGTGTTCATTTGTTCTGAGGTGCTTAGATTTACTGCTGTGGATGTTTTAAAGTAGACAGAGCTCTGCTAAAACCTTTCCATGTCAGTGAGTACTAAGCTGAGGGCTCACTGGGTGACCCAAGGGGATCCTTGGCAAAGGCTGATGTCTACTTCTCTTAAGAGAACATGCAGGAAACATTTAGTTGATGTGGGAGGAGAAATGCCGATGTAAGTGACCCAGAGTGGTCCGCTCCAGTTCCTTGAGACCTCTGATGCAGTTGATACAGGTCAGTTTCTTTGGTACAGGTGAAATGCAGATGGGTGGATATCTGATCTGGAGATTAAAACCGAATCTCTCCAGCATAACCTGTGTTATGTGAGTTGTGTCTGGTCCTTGAGTGAGATGTGCTAACAGTAACACATGCATCCATTTGATAATTTTGACTTTTATTCTCTTTTCTCTCTCCCATATAATGTCGAAGGATAGGAAAAGAGTGGAGTTCAGAGTTTGTGACCTGACTTCAAACTAATTTCCATATTCTTGAAAGGTCCTTTCTGACTTTGAGTCATTTCTCCATCAGTACACCCATCCATCTACCCATCCACCCACTCACCTAGGCAGACACAACGTTTTTTATTCTTTCAACAAACATGGTTTCTAAGCATTGACACACTTTATTTTTTATTAGTTTCTATGCTAGGGAGTAATTGTAATGGGAGCTGAAGCTAAGTGTCTGTTTCCAGGACTCCTGTTGTCTCAGGGGAAGACACACATGAAAGGAAACTATCACATTGTGACAACTTAGTTAGTTAGAATTGGACAGGAAATCTAAACTTCTAAAATATGTAATTTCTGGTTTGGCTTAAAACTCATAGTTTATTAATAGTAATTTAGTTGATAATTATTATTGGGGCTATGTACTAAGCATAAGTGTGTTCTCATATGACTTGAAATCTAGAGGAAAAAAAAGACAGTAAATAATTATGAAACAACTATAAAAGTGAAGACAATTCTACATGGTGATGACACCTTGCCAAAACAACAGAGGGGTCTGCTGGAGGGAAGAGATTTTAAGTTGGGTGGTCAGGGAAAATCCCTCTAGGGAGATGGTGCTGTTCCTTGAGTTTTTGATCTTAGCCATTCTGATAGGTGTAAGATGGAATCTCAGAGTTGTTTTGATTTGCATTTCCCCATGACTAAGGACCTTGGACATTTCTTTAAGTACTTCTCAGCCATTAGAGATTCCTCTATTAAGAATTCTCTCTTTAGCTCTATACCCTGGTTTTTTGTTTTTTTTTAATTGGGTCATTTGGTTTGCTGGTGTCTAACTTTCTTCTTCTTCTTCTTCTTCTTCTTCTTCTTCTTCTTCTTCTTCTTCTTCTTCTTCTTCTTCTTCTTCTTCTTCTTCTTCTTCTCCTTCTCCTTCTCCTTCTCCTTCTCCTTCTCCTTCTCCTTCTCCTTCTCCTTCTCCTTCTCCTTCTCCTTCTCCTTCTCCTTCTCCTTCTCCTTCTCCTCCTCCTCCTCCTCCTCCTCCTCCTCCTCCTCCTCCTCCTCCTCCTCCTCCTCCTCCTCCTCCTCCTCTTCTTCTTCTTCTGGTTTTTTGAGACAGGGTTTCTCTGTATAGCCCTGACTGTCCTGGAACTCACTTTGTAGACCAGGCTGGCCTCGAACTCAGAAATCCTCCTGCCTCTGCCTCCCGAGTTTTTTTCTTTTTAAAATATATTTTGGATATTATTCCTCTGTTAGATGTAGGGTTGGTAAAGATCTTTTCCCAATCTGTAGGCTGCCATTTTGTCCTATTGACAGTGTCCTTAGCCTAGCAGAAGCCTTTTAATTTCCTGAGGTGCTATTTATTAATTGTTGATCTTAGTGTCTGATACTCTGTTGGTATTCTGTTCAGGAATTTGTCTCCTGTGCTGACATGTTCAAGAAAGTTCCCCAATTTCTGGATCAGACTTAGTGTATCCCATTTTATGTTGAGATCTTTGATCCACTTTGACTTAAGTTTATGCAGGGTGACAACTAGGGATCTATTTTCATTCTTCTACATATAGACATGCAGTTAGACCAGCACCATTTTCTGAAGATGCTTTTTTTCTCCATTATGTAGTTTTGGCTTCTTTGTCAAAAATCAAGTGTCTATAGGTGTGTGCATTTATTTCTGGGGTTTTGATTCTATTCCATTGATCAACCTGTCTGTTTTTATTTAAGTACAATGTAGTTTTTATTACTATTGTTCTGTAGTACAGTGGGGGGTGGTGATGCATATCTGGGACTAGATGGAGTCCTAGAATGAGGAAAGGTCCTGGGACTCTGTGGGGATGACCCTAGCTGAGATTCCTAGCAGTGGGGAATATGGAGATTGAAGTAGACACCTCCTGTAGCTAGGAGGGACTTCCAGTGGAGGGAGAAGGACATCAACTCATCCACAAAATCTTAAACCCAAAATCTGTCCTGCCTACAAGATGTTAACTCCTACAAGGGAAAAAAGATGGAGCAGAACTTGAGAGAATGGCCAACCAATGACTGGTTCAACTTGAGACCCAGACCATGGGCAAAAGCCAATATGTGACACTATTAATGACACTGTGCTATGCTTGCAGACAGAATCCTAGCATAACTGTCTCCTGAGAGGTTTCATCCAGGAGTGAATGGAAACAGATGCAGAGACCCACAGCCAACATTTGGCAGAGCTCAGAGCATTGTGTGGAAGAGTGGGGGTTAGGATTGAGCTGGAGCTGAATGGGTCAAGGACACCACAGAAGACCTACAGAGTCAACTAACCTGGGCCCATGGGGGCTCACAGAGACTGAACCACCAGCCAAAGAGCTTGCATAGACTGGATCTAGGCCCCTAGACATTAGTAGCAGATGTGCAGCTTGATCTTCATGTGGGTTCCCTAACAATCGGAGCAGGGGCTGTCTCTGATTCTGTTGCCTACCATTGGATCTTCTTCCCCTAGCTGGACTGCCTGGTCAGCCCTCAATGGGAGAGGATGTGCTTAATCCTGCAGCAACTTGAGGTCCCAGAGCTTGTTAGTAACCATGGGGCCCTTCCTATTCTCCGAGGAGAAAGGAAAGGAGCACTGTGGGGAAGGGATTTGTGAGGGTGAGACTGGGAAGAAGGAAAGGGAGGGGCTGCAGTTGGAATGTAAAGTGAATAAATAAATAAATAAATAAATAAATAAATAAACAAACAAACTATTGATTTCACTGAAATGAAGGAGAGAAAAACCTATTCCACAAGCAGTTATTTATGTGTTAAGTATTACCTTATTTTACTATTGCCCATGAAGACTTTGCAGCCCCAACAGCGTATTCAGGTATGTGTCATGATTGAATTGCGTTGGTTCTGTGAGCCACGGCATTGGCTCCCAGGCATGAGAATGTGTGTTTAATCCCTGGGGTCCACATGGTGGATGAATAGACTCTATAACGTTGTCCTCTGACCACCATACACCCACTGTAGCATGTGTTCCCTGCCCCATCTAAATCAATGTAATAAGCCTACAAAAATTGTTGAATTGAGTCATCCTTCTTCTTTTTCCAACTTTCAGTTGGGCAAAATCCATAACTGTGTGTTTTAATTTATATAGAAATTGAAATTTCTATATAAATTTAATTTAACTTAACTTATATATAAGTAAAATTTCCATGTAAGTTATATATATACGTATGCATATGTAAAGGGAGAGAAAAAGCAGGACAGGAAAGCCGTTTTCATTTAAAAACACCCTTCTCTGAAATTTGTTCTTAAAAGGTGGGATAAGCAACACAGCTATTTTTATTTCTGAGGGACAAAATTAACAACAACAACAACAACAAAAAAAAACAGCTTTGCCTTTTCACTTATCAAGTTCTTTAAAAGTTCAAGTAGACATTTTGTTGTGGGGAAGAGGCAGGGGCCTTGTGTCAGTCCTTGAGCCAGAGTGAAGCCTTGAATGCTGCACCTCCCACCCTAGGCCTCTTAAGGCTCCTGTCGCAGGGTTCCCAGTGCTAAGCAGAGGTTTTGCAAAGCTGGGCTGTGCTAATTGGTCTTAGTGGAGCTTCTAGGCTCAGGAAGGCTCCCGGTGATTTTACTGTGAGGACAGGGTTGAAAAATATTTCCTCTGTCTTCAGGATCCCCCTTCCCCTTATTTGGGAATATCGGCACTCCTCCTGCACCCTCTGCTTGTCTCCCCCTACGCCCATCTTATTGAAGCCTTACTGGTAGGGTACCATCTCTCTATTCCCCTGGCATCTTTCTTCCTTTAAGTGGATGCAAACAACATTATTATCACATTTCTGGAGTGTAGTTGATGTTGCTTGGAAAAATAATAAAATCACAGGAAAACATGTGGGTTCAAAATATAATTGACTTAATCAGGACACAACCTCAATGTGACTTGAACCCATAAGGTTTTGTACCAGCTGCTGGGAGATGACACAGACATGATTAAAATATTATTGGAAATTGGAAATAGTAAATATATCAAGCGTGTATATATGTATATGTGTATATGTGTATATGTGTATATGTGTATATGTGTATATGTGTATATGTACACACACACACACACACACACACTGTGACTAGATGCCCACAGGATCCTGAGCCTAAAATCTAGCATTTCTCTGAGTATATTTAATGTTGGATTCTGAACAGATTTCATTTTCAGCTGAGTGATGAGACTGTAGTGAGGTGCAGAGGTCCTGAACCTCTAAACAGGGGATGAAAAGGGGCATGTAGGTCTCCTTGGGAAAGACATCAATGACAACATGACACAGTAGAGTTTGTTAGAGACAGTGAAAGGTGCACTTACAGGTAAACATGCAGCACTGGCACTGAAAACGTCTGTCCTTGGAATATGCTACGGAGAAAATGAAACGAAGGTGTGAGGCACAGCCTGGGCAAACCCATTTACAAACATTAATCGGAAGCACCGCTTGCACCTAGGAACATTCCAAGCTTTTAGAAAGGTAGAGGACAGATGAACCAACTAAAGTAGAAGAAATCTTTAACTAGATGCTTCACTAAGTAAATACCTAGATGACCAGGAGCGGTGCACGGATGCTCAACTTCCTTCACAGAACTCCGGAATGAAACCACTCTGTGCCATTGTGGTTACAAATGTCATCATTACAATGGCCAGAAGTGTGAAGACTGTCCCTCACACTGGTAAGAGTGTGAAGTCCCACCTACTGACTGTGGGCAGGTGAAATAGTAGTCACCTTGGGAAAGTTTCCATTCCCTTAAAATGTTTAACACGTACGCTGTCACCTAGCAAGTCAGTACCTAGAAACTTATCCAGGAGAAGACAGGTTCTTCACTTGATCATGGAGCTCCATGGCAACTTTCTTTTAATGACGCTAAACTTCAGAGCACCCAAGTGATTATTAATAGATGAAAAGATAAATGTGTCATGATGTATATCATCTCATGGCAAATTACTGATCAATTAAGAATAATTATCAGTATGCACAGTATGAATGAATTATAAGATAATTATACTGTATGAATGGGATAAGACACAAAAGGGCATGATTTGCTTGGTTCTGTCTAAATAGGATTTTTAGGAACCGCAAAGCATCCAACTAGCAGTTGCCCAAGCACACGGCAGCTAAGGAGCAGCATGAGAAACCTTTTGAGAAATGTGTAAGATGGAATAAACTGTTTTATTTTACTATTCACTTGCTTTGGTTGTGGCGCTTATCACAGAGGCAGAGGTCAAACTTGCCAGCCACTCCAGCCCACCTTTGTACATTCACTACAAACTAAGGGATTAGCCTATATCAGCTTATTGCAGCTACCAAAGCCAGGCAGTGCACACTGATCCATGACTGCCATCTATGCCATGGGATGCTTTCAGAGTTCACCAATTTTTAATTAATTAATTAATTAATTACTTAATGTATTTAATTTTTAGCTTGTACAGATGGTTGTGAGCCTTCATGTGGTTGTTGGGAATTGAATTTAGGACCTCTGCTCACTCTGGTCAACCCTGCTCGCTCTGGCCCAAAGATTTATTTATTATTATAAACAAGTACACTGTTGCTATCTTCAGACACACCAGAAGAGGGTGTCAGATCTCATTATGGGTGGCTGTGAGCCACCATGTAGTTGCTGGGAATTGAGCTCAGGACCTTTGGAAGAGCACTCAGTGCTCTTAACTGCTGAGCCATCTCACCAGCCTCTCAATGTTTTAACAAGTCATCTATAGCAAAATGAGCCACTCCAGACTTGCTCACTGCATTCCCTATCTTCCTTGAACTTTCTTGACTTTAACACCTTAAAAAAAGATTGTAGAACAGTTTCCCTTCCCTTCCGTTCCCTTCCGTTCCCTTCCGTTCCCTTCCGTTCCCTTCCGTTCCCTTCCGTTCCCTTCCGTTCCCTTCCGTTCCCTTCCCTTCCCTTCCCTTCCCTTCCCTTCCCTTCCCTTCCCTTCCCTTCCCTTCCCTTCCCTTCCCTTCCCTTCCCTTCCCTTCCCTTCCTTTCCCTTCCCTCCCTTCCCTTTTCCCCCTCCCCTCCCTTTTCCTCCTCTCCCCTCCCCTCCTCTCCCCTCCCTTTCCCCTCTCCTCACAACTTTAGGTTATTATAATTGAATATTTGAAGCAATTAACTCAGGGAGAGAAAAAGATTGTCTTGGCTCTCAGTTCTGGAGGATCCAATCTGAGAAAAGGAGGCCTCCTTGCTTTTGGGTCTTTGGTGAGGAGACTATGGCAGGAGAAGATATAATCTGAAGGATGAACATAGAGGGAGGAAGGGAGGGAGGGAGGGAGGGGGAGGGGGAGGGGGAGGGGGAGGGGGAGAGGGAGAGAGACTGAGAGAGAGGGACCTACCTATGACCGTACCATTTCATTTGATTTTGCAGATTCTCTTCATAGCCCAGTGACCTGAGCATATTCTGCGAGAGCCAGACTGTCAGGGGTTCTACTAGCTTCCACCAGAGCTACCTGGGGACAGAAAATAAAGCAGGCGTGTCATAGTTTCATGGACTGTTAAAGAAGAGGTTTTGTTGTGAGTGGTTTATGGTGTGTAAAGGTCTAATGAGTCTTGGGGATCTTGGGTAAGGGTCAACTTGCCCTACATAATTTCTATTTTTCCCTCCCCTTTCTCCCTCCTTCCTTCCCCCCTTTTTCCTTCCTTCCCTCCTGTCCTTTTTATAAAAAGGTTTAGTTTTATCATTTAAAATGTGTGCATTTGTGTGTGTCTGTGCACACAGGTGCATGTGCCTGTGGAGTCAGAGGTGCTGGGGACCCGTGAGTCTGGATTACACAGAGAGTTGTGAGGCACTGGGTGCTGGGGACTGAACTTTGGTTCTTTGTAAGAGCAGTAGCCACTCTTGGCCGTGGAGCCATCTCTCCAGCCCCTCTCCTTCTTTCTATTACAGTGTTTATCAATATCTGAAGGTGCTTGTTCATGCATCTACCCATCCATCCAGCTGTTGTGGCTTCTGACCTACTTCATGGGAACTCCATAGCAGCAGGATCGTTGGCCCAGCTCTCCTTTCTTATCTCTTACTAGAGCCCAAGGCAACATCAGGGACATGGTAGAATCCTAATATGTGTTTATTGACCAAATGAATAAATTTCTGGACCTGTGAAGCTGAGACTATGGATATAGTAGGAAAATGTCTGGGTCTAAATTAGTTAATTAATTAATTAATTAATTAATGTTGTCTTCAAAGCAGCATGTTTGTCTGCTGGGTGGTGTTCTCAAGCCAGGCATTGGGACTTATTTTATATTATTATCAAGTAGAAATCTCTGAACAGGACAGAATTGGTTGGGGACACAGTCTGTCCACATGTATGAATTTCCTAGGACTGGGAACACAGGGCTCTCAGGAAGTCACCATGAAATATCAGCATTGCTGGTGACATTTCTCCTCTTATTTACTTGTTTGTTTTATTTCTTTATGAGTCTGAGAAGAGTTTTTCAGAAATCCTTCTGCAATGCTGTATTTTTTCTCTTCTGCTACTTTGCTGCAAGGTGAAGCCACAGCCCTCCTGGCTGACCTTACAGCATTTTCTCCACTCTGGGTTACGGAGCTGTAGGAGATAATTTCCTAGGAGAAAATGACAGGATTGTAGGTCTCCATCAGGCAGCAGGAGAAACCTTTTCCATTCCAAAAGGCCATTTCCCTGGGAGGGACTGTGGATGGCAGAGACAGGGGACCATTTTCATGATTCCAAAGGAGTTTCTAAAGGACAGGTCTGTTTGAACATTTCCAATAGGTCCTTCAGTGTTTAAACAAGGCTCTGTGTATTCACTGCCCACCTTTAGAGGCACCAAAGACAAGATCTACCTGATGACCATTTATGTCTGACCTTCACTCCATGAGCCTCCTTAAGAAAAGTGATCATTATCTTTGTTTTATGTGATATTTATCTTTACTCAACGTTGCTCTGGGTTAGACTCTTTGAGTAAGGACTTAATCAATTCATTGTGAAATATTTGCAATTCATTTTGTAGCAGGATGAGGGGTTTACCCTTTTGTCCAGTTGCTTAAATATGACAAACAGTGATTTCCCACCATCACCAGCCCTGTACGAACCATCCACAGAGGTTTCTGGAACTGAGATTGCAGCAAAATTGACAAACTACAGAGCTCCATGTGTGGTATTTTGAATGAAAATGGACCTCTGTAGGCTCCTTGGGTTTGGCACTATTAGGAGGTTTGGCCTTGTTGGGAGAAATGTGTCACTGGAAGTGGCCTTTGAGTTCTCAGATGCTCAAGCCAGTCTCTCTCTCTCTCTCTCTCTCTCTCTCTCTCTCTCTCTCTCTCTCTCTCCCTGCTGCTTTCAGATCCAGATGTAGAACTCTCAGCTCCTTCTCCAGCATTATGTCTGCCTGTGTGCTGCCACCATTCCCAACTCAACTTGATGACAACGAACTAAATCTCTGAACTGTAAGGAAGCCCTCAATGAAATGTTCCTTTATAAGAGTTGCTGTGGTCGGTCATACTATCTCTTCTCAGCAATAGAAACTAAGATGCCATGGGTGGAAAGAAGGTTTATTTAGAGAAATTCAAAGTCTCCATGGTTACTTCTTGGGAGGGAGAAAGGAGAGCAAGAAGGAAGACAAAGCCTTGCCAGGTAGAAAGGAAACAGGATGGGATGGAGGGGATTCTGACTGTAGACTGGAACAGCCTGCAAGTTTAGGGTGGGTAGTGGGGCAGGAGTTTTGTGGGCCGGGAGAGCCAGCATGGGGGCTTTGATATGTGTTACAGGTATGTGTTAATAGAACTAGATGCCCCACGGAAACAGGAAAGAAGTGCTTCTCCCTGTCAACAGAAACCCATTTCACAGGTTTCTGAGGAGCACTGAGTGGAAGGTTTTATCTGTCTGCCAGCAATCCTTCTGTTTGCCCTGTAGAGGCTAGCCCAGGCTAACCCTAGACTGTCATTTTGGACATTGTCAATAGCACTGCCATCTTAGAGGTTGAGGCATTGGGACCTAATGTCTTCCAAGCAAGGAGGAGATTGGAATAAAACATTGCAACAGTTCAGGAAGTTGAACAATCCCATGTGCGGATTTCAACGGGGGGGTGGGTGGGGGTGGGGAGTGGGTGAATGGTAGGACCTAAACTCAAATCAGGTCAAAAATGATAAGAGCAAAGCCGCATGAACAGTTTGGAAGCAGCAAAAGTCAAGCCATGCCAGAAACAAAGCTCAGCCACTTGGACACTCTTCATAAAACTCACCACTCAGAGCCTGAAGAATATGGACGGCCAAGTGAACTCTCAAGGAACAATTCTACACCACAGATGTACTTTAAAAGCCCAAAGTTGACCTGGTAGCCAACAGCCTGCAGAGCAATGTGCCAAAGATATTACTGCCATATGTGTCTTACCCATGATTCTCCAACGTAGAGAAAGGTACTGTAGTGGTAGAAAACACAGGAGAATGTGAGACTCCTTCCAGAAATGGATGGAAGAGCAGGCCCAGGGCCAGATGGGCAAAGCAACAGCTTCATTTCAACAAGGAAAAAGCACTTCAACTCTTTGTTCAGGGGCCACGATCCCACCTCTCCCTGATCTCCCAGGTCCTCTGTGTCCTGGCATGATGCTGGCATCCCCATGGTGCTGATGATGGGGCTCTCCTCCTCCTGGGATGATGCCCATGGGACCTGCTCCTGAAATGAAGCCGGTTCAGAGCCAGATGGGCAAAGCAACAGCTTCATTTCAACAAGGAAATGAGGCCATTGTGGAAGGCCACATGCCCATGGTGCCTGAGTCCCCAACGATTACAACCCCTGATGCCCTTGGATGCTGCCCGCTTGGCCTAGCACAACTCGGCCAGACAGGTAAGAGCAGAAGGGCTCCTCATCAGTGTGTATTTCTTGTCCCTTGTCACTGGGAGATCATGGTGCTGAACTTGAGCATAGCTAAATGAAGCTCACTGAGAAGAAAGACTTCTCTTAGCAGAGAGAATAGTTTTGGAGGGGGAAGTAGAATTAAAAAGTGCAGTTTTCTTCCTTCTCCTGTATTGTGAGATGTGAAAATAAAATAATCAGCTATTTTATTTAACAGAATAAAAGGCCAAAGTCAAATTGATACTGTGTTGTGCTGTGACAAGCAAGGCTTTGGGGGGTTTACCTGACCCGACTGGGGGTAATGGAAGCATGAAGTAAGGACAGACACACAACACAATTAGAGAAAAGCTAGAATCAAGTGGGTTGTGCACTCTGATGGAGACGAACCGGCAGCCTGGAAACTCAGAGAATTTATTATGTGCCTTTGAGCAAGGAGGAGGACTCATTACACACAGCTGAACTGGGAGGATGCACTTAGCTACTGTGAGTAGGAGGTCCTGTAGGGGAGTAGCTGCTGTCATCCTGGAGGAGGACGCTGTCTATGCTCTGCTCACACTGGTTTTAGCCAAAGGTCAGTGGTTCACCAGCATTTCTACTTGGATCAGGGGAAGGCTTGGGCATCCCTCTGCGCTGATGTGCTATGCTCATGGGGAGTTAAGTGGAGGGAGGGAGGGAGGGAGGGAGGGAGGGAAGGAGAGAGAGAGAGAGAGAGAGAGAGAGAGAGAGAGAGAGAGAGAGAGAGAGAGAGAGAGAGAGAGAGAGAGAGAATAGAGAGAGAGAAGGGGGTTGGGGGAGGGATAGGGTAGGAAAAAGGGAAGAGGGAGGAAGAGGTGGGGGAGGGATGGAGGAGAAGAAAGGGGAGGAGGGAGGAAGAGGTGGGGGAGGGATAGAGGAGAAGAAACAGGAGGCAGGAGGAAGGAGCAGGAGGAAGGAAAGAGGAGGAGGGAAATGGAGGACAGGAAAGAGAATAAGAATAATAAATTAACAAAAATATAGAGAGAACTAAAGAAAATACAATGTATCTTCTCAAGTCAACTGTTTTTCACTCCTGCAACAAGAAGCTGAATAAACAGAAAGAGCTTTGGACCAGTATCTCTTTGGGCCTCGTTTGAATTCTCTTATATGCCTCAGCATTGGTTCCATACACTATATAAAAAAAAATCCTAAGTGAGTCGTTATAGGGCTATAGGAGCAACCACCTTGAAAGTAACCTTGCTAAATGTGCAAGGTATCGTTACTATTATCTCACCAATTAATAATTAACAAAGACAGATGATATCACCCTCCATTCACCATCCTAGCCAGGACTACAACACAAAGCGATTTATATCACAACCAGAGCAGAACAAGCCACGCCTTGTGGATTCTAGGTCATGACAAAGGGTGGCTCTGTTGCTAAGATTACACACAAGCAGTCATGGGAGTCAACTTAGTACTCTAAGGCAGCCTTAAACGTTTTTAGAAAGTAAACAGTGTCAGATACTCTGTGTGGGGAACTTAATCACAGAAGTTACATCTTCCCCCAACCCCCTTCCTTCATCTGCCCCTTCTCACTTTACAGTCTCTTTCCTCTAAATAGAAGCTGATCACTGTCTCTCAAAGTCATTGTTCTGGGCTCTGGTGGAAGCACCCATGAGTAGAACATGGTGCCTGCGTTTGAGCATCCTGTGTGCTCTGGGCAGCATGGTAGAGGTAGAGATGCTGGCCCCAGTGCATCACTTGTTTCACTGTGGTGAGTTACTAAGGCTGAATCAGGGCCTGACATGTCATCTTACCTCTGCCTACATCATTCTTGTCACCAGCATTTGGGATGGAACTAAAGGAGGAGCAGCTATTTTAGAAGAGACAATGATATCCAGTTCTATACCCAGTTCTATGCAGCACTGGGGTTTAAACGCAGGACTTTGTGTGTGCTTGGAAAAGTACACATATTAACCAAACCCATGCCTAGACCCACTACCAGCATTTAGAATAAGAGAGACCTGGGTTGCTATCTCAGTTCTACCACTAACTAGTTATTTAATACTGGCTGTGGGTAAGTTATTTAATCTCTCTTGACTACCAGTTAGACTGGTTGTAAAGTCGAGCTAAATAATGATACCCTGGAGGTGACTGTGAAGAGCATATATGATTATGTAACGTAGATGCTCAGAATAGCAGGTGATTCTCAGAGTACTGGTTCACGGAAGAAGTAACGTCAAGGACCGCTTTCTGTTATGGATACTTGGAAGGCTGACTTGAGGGCAGAGGTCATGCTTTCTGCTTACATGTCTGTGAACTTCTCCACAGTTAATCTCTCCATAAATGCTTGATGAGTGGGCTTCATGCATAAAATTGGTAGCGGTGGGAAAATGAAAAGAGTTAATGTACAAATATAGATCACGATTCTATAAATGTGTCAAGAGAGTGGGGAACACACTGGGAACAAGGGATTGATGGGAAATATAAAACAAATATCTACAAACCATCAAGGCTCCGGTAAAGCAGCTGGTCTTGGCATTTGGAGTGAATTTGCTTTGTGCTGGCTATCTCTGGCCTGAGCAGCTGTTAGAGTATCTGGGTGAAGAAGGTAGTTTTCCATAAACATCACACATTGTCATGTCACCAGCTTGTTTTCTCTTCTCCAAAGCAGAATATTTTAATGTTTTGGTGGGGGTGGGAGGGGAAGGAACAGACCTCCTGTTACAATGAATTTATAATAGATTATGATGAGTTGTGTAAATCTGATAATAATCACAGAGCTCAGGGTTTGCGATTTCCAGTGCTAATTAGTCTTGAGTGGTTTAGCTGTGCCAGACACCTCTGCAGTTTCATGGTTTGCCACCTTGTCATTTTACCTCTGGGGAATAAACACTTATTAAAGGCACGGCTAGCGATGTGAAAAAGTTCATAGCTTAAGAGCTTGTACTTGAACTTTACTTAGGGAGGGAACCGTCTTTGATCAGGAAAATCTTCTGTTAGATGAATCACCTGGGGCAAGGCGAGCGCCTGAAAGACAAGGCTGACAGGGACTGTAGAGATAAAGGATGTGGAAGATTTCAGGAGCATTTCCGGTGAGAAGAGGAGGTGGCAATTGGAGAAAGAGAAGACAGGATGGGTGAGGACCCAAGGGGTTACATGGTGGGAGGTAGAGGCAGGACCCAACGCTGGAGAAACCGTTCACAGTCCTTGGGAAACAAAACTGCTTAAATTTAAACTTAAGTCGCTCCTAAGTATCTCTCTGGAAATCTAAAAAGAAATCTCTGACTGGAATTTCTGGGCAGGCTGGGGCTGCTCTGAGGTTGAAGTCCCAAGAGGAATGTTGTGAGTGTGACAGGCTTTCCTTGACCAAACTCGATTGGGCTCCTCTGGGATTTTCAATTAGGCTCTGTCTGTGAGATTTTAGTGCCTGGGAGTCTGATTTTAACATGGGTCCTGCTGCCGTCCTCGGTATCCTATTGAAGACAGTCCACCACTCAGTTTAACCAGACCTACTATGTGTAAGTATTGTTCTCACAAGCGTTTGTGCACTGACCCCAGTACCCTGCCGCTTGCCTATACTGTTTACTTGCGTCTGCTGATATTGTCTTTGAATACAATTTGGCTTTACCTCTCCCCAACTACTCAGCTCTGGGTTTCCTTAATCATCAGGTCAGAGCCAGCCGGAGCCTCAGTAGAGAGTGTAGAAGCCTCCGACACCCCACGTCTCAGAAACCTACGAAAGATTGGAGACTTGTCGCACATCTGGAAAGATTAGTTTAATCTAGATAGTAAAAGAAGGAATCGAAAGGCGTGCTAGGAGTGTGAGTTCAAATCTGGGTTACTGTCCATGCTATTAATAACACCCTGGGCAAATTCCACAGACCATAAGCCTGGCGGGAAAATGAAAGCAATCATAATAACAGCTACTTTACCCGAGGGGCAGGGCTAGGTTAGAGGAGAGTAAAGCATCTCTCTCTGTCTCTCTGTCTCTCTGTCTCTGTCCCTGTCTCTGTCTCTGTCTCTGTCTCTCTCTCTGCATTTCCTTGTCCAACCCCCTCTCCCTTTCCTCTTTCTTTTCCTCTCTCCCTTCCTCCCTCTTTCCTCTTCCTTATCCCAGTTCCCACCCTCCCATCTCAGGCATTTCTGCAAGGTTGGATGCTATATTGAAAAAAAAGAGTCTATTTCTATTTCATTTCTGGCCATAATTATTTTCTTCAGTTCAGCCAGTAAACCATGCCAGGGACTGTACTCTTCAAAGCAGTGATGGGGCATGATCAGGATGTGTCTCTGAGCACGAAGACCCTTCTTCTTGTCTTCTTAGGATGGCGAGAAGTATTCTTCCTCAGGCTAGCAGGATTATTTTTCCCCACCATAACTCACTAGCACATGGTTCCTAAGTTTTGACATTAACTCTGGCGGTTTGGAAATGTGCCTGGATCATTATACTGAAGGCTCCTCTTATTTATGTAACCTTTCAGAGTTCACAGAGGGCTACACACAGCACCTCATGAATAAAGGCATCATTATCTCCATTTTGTAGATGAGAGACTACGGCTCAGAAAGGTTAGTCGACTATTTACATCGCCAGATCCACGATGGTTATAACTCAGAACTCGGCTTTTTGACGTCTCTTCCATTCATTTCTGGGAAGAGGAAGGAATGGTATCCAGATTCTAAGGTTACTTGTAAACTCCTGTCTGGGGAGAGAAGAGTAAGGGAAGATAGCCTGGACTTCTTTTCTCTAGCTAAGGAGTGAGTTCTATTTAGGAGCAGTTCATCTGCCCAAATTGAATGCAGTGGTCCACCTCTGATTTTATGTATTTTCTTTGCTTGAATCCTTTTGAAATTTGTGATTTATGTTTGTCAATCAGGTTATAGGACCCTGCCCCTGAAAAAAACATCTAGCCAGGTCCCCACTATGAACTGAAGGGCACCGTTCCCTCCAACTTCCAAGCTCCTTTCCTCATAGCTCAGAATTTCTCTCTTGCCTGACAGATATGTTAAAAGGTCACATCTGAGGGTCATTTGTGTGATTATGAGGTGACAAAGCTGTGATTAATAACACCTTGAAGGACAATGTGTTGGAAGAGGGACTGGCCCTTGCTTTAAAGAGGAAAGGCAGAAAGGGTGGGGATTATGTCATTAGTGAAAGGCCAGATTGCTGGGTAAAAAACTTACTGTGTCTAGTAAGGAAATTGGACTTGGAGCTTTAAAAAACACTGGTGGAGTTTAGAAGCCATGGCTAGGATGAGCCTCTGTAAAAATGTCTAAGATCATGGTGAATAAGCTATAGCAAGGAGCCTGATTTCTTGGTAGTTTTGTTTGTAAGACATTTTGCCCTGGTGATTTGGGAAGGCTAAGAGAACACTAGACACATTTGTCAGGTGTCATCTTCACTCACTGGACAATTTGGCTTCTTAGAGTCTTAAAGATCATGTAGGGCACATATGTGTATACGTGTGTGTACATGTGTGTTTACACACCTGCATACATGTGCTTGCATGCAAGTAGTAGTCTGGATCCCAGTCTCATGTGCACATTCCCCTATGGTAATTGGGAAGGATGACAGAAGTCTGGTCAAGGATTAAGTTCAGGAAAGTTAACACATACCCAAAAGTACTTAGTTTCTACAGAGGCAGGACATTTAAAAATCCATGTATAAAGACTTAGCCACAAGTTCATTTAGTATCATCTAGAATTTCTCTCCTCAGGAGTCTGTGCTCATGTGTGGAGAATGTGAAACCAGACACAAATGTGTGGGTCTTCCTTCATGTTGCCATAATTGTTGTTCTGCAAGCGGAAGGAACATTTTCTAACACGGGTATTGGAAGTCCGCTTGAATGAGCCTGCTCTCCTTTTCCATCTGATGGAAGGGGAGGCAAGGAGGGTGACCCAGAGACGTGCTGTCCTGACACGTCTCATTTCAGCCTGGCATAATGCATCAAAGACTCACAGAGGAAACTGTATCTGTCCCCGTGACCCTGAATATGTGGTAATGATCACAAAGCGTCTGGAACTGGGACACAATGGCAACACCTGGCAGTGCTAATTAACCACGTCGAGATTTGAAGTAGGTTTTCCCAAGGCTTTCAATCCGGGCACTCTCGGTTGCCAAGGGTCTCCCACAGCAATTAGGAGGAAGAAAACCATCCAGCAACCTCCATCACAGTCACTAATTGATATTTATTGGGAGCCTCAATATCTTGCTTTGCTTTCCAAGAGGAAACAAATCTGGAATTACGTGATCATCGGTGAAATACTTGTGAGTTCAGTGGCAAGTCAGAGGAGGGAATAAATACATGGATATGGATTACTGACGCTGTCCTGAGAATCTCTATGCAGACAATTTACTTCTCCATGAAGAAATTATAGCTAAGGTCACATCAACCCCCTCATCACTGGAATGTCAGCGATAACCTTTCTCTTCACTTTCTATAACTGAATTCAATTCAATTCAACTCTATTAAATGTGATTTGTTTTGAATCAACTTTATTACATACAGATTAAAAAACCCACAGAGCTAGGCTTTTGTGGAGGAGTTATAAATTAGTTAAATAAGATGATTTTGTTTTAAAAAATATATACTAGTTAAGATATCATGGTTCTTACATTCACTTCTGCAATCTCTGATCAAGCAATCTTTTTTTTTTTTTAATTTATTATTTTTTTTTTCTCATTCACTTTACATCCTGCTCACTGCCCGCTCCCGGTCATTCCCTCCCACAATCCTTCCCCCTCCCTGTCCCCTTCTTCTCTGAGCTGATGCCCACTCCCTCGGGTATTACACACACACACACACACACACACACACACACACACACACACAACCACCCGCCACACGCTGGTACTTCAAGTCACTTTGAGGCTAGGCACTTTCTCTCCCACTGAGGCCAGACAAGGCAGCCCAGCTGGTAGAACATCCCACACACAGGCAAGAGCTTTGGGGCTAGCCCCCATTTCAGTTGTTTGGGACCCACCTGAAGACCAAGCTGTACATCTGTTACACATGAGTGGGGAGGCCTAGGTCCAGCCCGTGTATGTTTTTTGGTTGGTTGGTTGGCTAGTGGAGAGCCCCAAGGGTCCAGGTTAGTTGACTCTGCTGGTCTTCCTGTGGAGTTCCTATGCCCTTCAGGACCCGCAAACCTTCCTTCTATTGTCCCATAAGAATCTTCAAGCTCCATCTACTGTCTGACCAAGCGATCTTGAACAAGCTACTCTATTTTCCCAAGGTTAACATTTTGACTGTCAAATAAGTGTAACTGAAGCCGTAGTTGGGGGATTATGCCATTTTCCCCCACTATTTTCCTTCATAGGAGTGAAGAGATTTTTTTGCTAGAGATCTGGCACCCAGCTTTCTTCACCTCGTGGGCTGTCTGTGTGGCTTATGTCTCTTCAGGAGCAATCAAGAAAACCTGGAGCAGAGAGGAGTACTGAGCCAGAACAAGGTTGTATGAGAAATAGGCTTCAGAGTGTTTATCAGGCAGAGCCCCCACACTCAGCAGTGTGTATGGGAAAGTTACACACACACAAAAAAAAACCCAGTCATGTTAGCCACCTGAACTGTGGCAGATGTGAACCTGCATGGGTAGACACCGAAGGACCCTGATGAAGGCTGAGCCAAATGAAGGGAAAATCAAGGGCAAACAGATGCGAAGCAACAGAAGACTTTGGCTTCCTCCCATGATGGAGTTACGGGAAGTAGATTTCTTCTTTACCACGGATAACCAGTCACACCACAGAAAAGGAAAACAGTGTGTAAGACCCTGGACACGAGACAACCAAGGACAACGACCCTGAACAATAGGGAACTCAGCAGCCGAGACCCAAGCACCGTAGCTTCTTTTGAGGGTTTCCAGGCCAGAGCCCAGGGAGAATTGTGAGACCACAGAGAAAGCATTTGTATTTCTTTACACTAGGGTATCCTGAATAAATATGACTGAACCTTGGATCCAACCTGGGGGGAAATCTTAGACACTAATTTATAACTCAATGGATGACGGAAACTCCAGAGGGATTTACCTAAATCCAGAGATATGTGTTTATATCTTCAGAGGGGAGGAGTCCTGGATCTTGAAGGCATCTCTGAGTTGTAAAATCGGAGACACTGGGATTATCTTTTCTCTGGGGAGATTTATTTACATTCCAGGAGGTTACACTAAGGCATTTTCAAGGGGGTTCTCTCAGAAGTAGGAAAAAGAAGCTACCACCTTTGTCTTTTGCACACAAGCAAAGAGAATGGCTCTTTGTGTCCTTTACCTACTGGTGAGCCTGTCACTCACAGAAAACAGTTTTTCACATCTGCTTCTCATCATGTCACTCTGGGGACACTGGGGAATGTTGTCACGATGCTATTCTGACTGTTGATCATGCTGCGAGTATAAGAATCTGTCTGATCCAAACATTTCTGAGAGCATTAAGGGCAAAGCTAATAATGACAGAACATCAATAGTCCATCCTCCCATCAATAGGAGGGACCTGGACAGAATTTGATGGGCTCGCTAAGTCAAGGAACTGGTACCAAGAGTTCGGGGGACCATGTTGGAGTTTGTAGGGCTAAGTGACAAAGAGTAAGAGCTCCCTGAGGGACAGCCATGGCAACCAGTGGTAGCATCTCGCCTGAGAACTTAGACTTCTGATGGTCATTGTATTTGTGCAAGGAACTACCTTAAAGTGAAACATAACTAAAATGATTTAAAAGCACAGTCCTAGGCTCTCATGTGGGTCCAGGAATGCTATTAATTTCTAAAATCCAGACTAAAAGATTCTTACTTTGCAAAGCATAAAGTAAATACTTAGAAAGTTTTCCCAAGGGGTGAATAATAATTTGGCCAGTTACCAATAGAGACCTGCCCAGCAAATAATAAATGTGATTCCTAGTAAGATATAACTCCTTCCAAGTGACAAAACTTCACCCCAAGGCATAGATCAGAAATAAGAGGAGAAAGAGTTTCCCACTACCCAGCAAGCAAATGCTGGCAATTCTTATCATTAAAACAAAGCTTACTAGGTATAGAAGGAATTGGGAAACACGAGCTGTAATGAGGAAAATAACCAAAGCTAACTCAGAACCAGAGTAGATATTTTGAATAGAAGGCAAATACAATTTCACAATTATAATAATTATATTCCATATCTTTTAAAAGTTAAAGAACAGGCAGCACAACTTCCAGATAGCGGAGTGGCCTCAGCTGCGAGTGGAGAGGTGGCAGCAGTGCCCCTCAGGATACCCACAGATCACCTTTTCCCCGAGACTTTGCCATGGCTGAGTGCTGTGTACCGGTATGCCCACAGCCGATGTGTATCCCTCCACCGTTTGCTGACCTCGGCAAAGCTGCCAGAGACATTTTCAACAAAGGATTTGGCTTTGGGTTGGTGAAGCTGGATGTGAAGACGAGGTCATGAAGTGGTGTGGAATTTTCAACATCTGGCTCATCTAATACAGACACTGGTAAAGTTAGCGGGACCTTGGAGACCAAGTACAAATGGTGTGAGTTTGGTCTGACTTTCACAGAGAAATGGAACACCGATAACACTCTGGGGACAGAGATTGCAATTGAAGACCAGATTTGTCAAGGTTTGAAACTGACTTTTGACACCACCTTTTCACCGAACACAGGAAAGAAAAGTGGTAAAATCAAGTCTGCTTACAAGAGGGAATGTATAAACCTTGGCTGTGATGTTGACTTTGATTTTGCTGGACCTGCCATCCATGGGTCAGCTGTCTTTGGTTACGAGGGCTGGCTTGCTGGGTACCAAATGACCTTTGACAGTGCCAAGTCAAAGCTGACAATGAGTAACTTTGCAATTGGCTACAGGACTGGGGACTTCCAGCTACACACAAATGTAAATAATGGGACAGAATTTGGAGGATCCATTTATCAGATAGTATGCGAAGATTTTGACACTTCAGTAAACCTTGCTTGGACATCAGGTACCAACTGCACTCGTTTTGGTATTGCAGCTAAATACCAGTTGGATCCTACTGCTTCTATCTCTGCAAAGGTCAACAACTCTAGTTTAATTGGAGTGGGCTATACTCAGACTCTGAGGCCTGGTGTGAAGCTTACACTGTCTGCTAACATAGACGGGAAGAGCTTTAATGCTGGCCACAAACTTGGGCTTGCCTTGGAATTGGAGGCTTAATCCAGTTAAAAGAAACCTCTGGGAACGAATACCAGAAGATTTGGCCTTAATATATTTCCATGCAACCAGCAGGCTCCCCCCTCGCCCCCCCTCCCAGAAGGTGATCATCAAAGGATGATTAAGCAAGAGCTGTATTTTAAATATTTAGACAGTCACTGTTGGCTGGTTCCTAATTGAATGGTTATCTAGTTATCAGTGCTGCTGTGGTGCGGCCTCCTATACATTATTTAAATGTATTTAACTGTTAAATGTGCTACCCACCAATGATGAAATAGACATTTATGAAAACCGTGCCATGGTGTGCATGTTTGTTTTATGTTCCTTTTAACTCTGACTATTGTACTGAATGAGATGGATCAGTGGCTGTTTTAAGATAAGGCAAAAGATTTTTTTTTTGTTGTTGTTATATTCACCCATCATTAGAATTACCTCAGTAACCCCAAACATGACAAATTATGAATAAAACAAGTGTACTTAAAAAGTTAAAGAACAAAGCAAGATATTAAAAAAATCTTATATTGAACTTTTAGGGATAAAAGTATGTAACATATAGAGCTAATGGTGGATTATACATTAGAGAAAAAGATATTTAAGTTGGATGATACAGCAGTAGAAACGATCCTAATGAAATTAGAAAAGTATTTTAAGTGAGAAGAACATTGAAGAGCTGCGGGGAAGTGCAACTGACTGATATGGATGATGCTGGCATCTCAGAGAAGAGGGCATGATGGTAAACAGGGAAGAGAAATACACTAGAAGCAATCATGGCTGAAATCATCCCAATGTAATGAAGTTGTAAATAAAATCTAAGCACAAGACACATGAAGGGAGCGTTGTCAAGGCACACCGCAACCAAAGTGCTTGAAACCAACGGTAAATGGTACCTCCAAAAGGACACAGGGCATACAGAAGAACCAACATGTCCCCGAGAGTGGCAGTAGATAGACACTGTACACTGTGTGTGAATTGTGTGTGTGTGTGTGTGTGTGTGTGTGAGAGAGAGAGAGACAGAGAGAGCGCTAGTGAGGGAACTTGTATGAGATTCCTAAGGAATCCTAAGTTATCAATGTCATACGCACTTAAGGCATGAAGGGATTTAAGTGGACAGGCAAAGGCTGTGGTGGACGGATCATCATAGGTTTGCTGGAACCAGATGGTAGACATCTGAAGTACCTATGTTCGTTTTTCTAGTTGACTGATAAAATGACATAAATGACAAGGGAAGGAAGATTTGTTTTGGCTGACGGTTTCAGAGCTTTAATCTGCAGACCTCAGCTCTGTCAGTTATGATTCATGGTGAATACTACAGCAATAAGGGCTTGTGGAAGGAGCGATGGGTTAGCAGAAAACAAAGAACTAAGAAGGAGCCGGGAACCAAGCACAGTCTTCAACAGAGTGACCTTGTGACCTACTGACCCACTTCCTCTGGTCAGATCCCATCTCCTCAAGTCTCCATGAACTCCAAAGCAAGACCAGCAGTCATGGAACAAACCTTTACTGACTGTGCACATGGGAGGCATTTCACATCCACATTGTGACATCCTGCCCTTTTTCCCATGGCTCGTGGCTGCTTCATAAAGCAAAATGTGTTTCGCTTTTTTTTTCTTAAGTCTTCATCATCTAAAATACTTCCAACATTATTCAAAAGACAAAGTTGAAAGTCTGTCCTGAAAACTCGAGTCAAGTTTTACCTGTGAATCCAGAATAACACACATAGTTGCACAAATTAAGTATTCCAGTACTGAAAGAAAGGAACAGGGGAAACAAGAATAGACTGGACCAAAGCAAGACCAGAACCCATCAGCAATAAGTGCTAACTCCTATAGTTCCATCTCTAATGTCTAGGGCACGTAGTCTTGAGACATGAGCTCCAGCAGACTCACTAATGCTCCTATTCCCAGAGTCTTGCTATTTGTAACTCACACAGCTCTACTCATGGTTTGTACTGATTCCCTAAAGCTTTCCTTAAAAGATATCCCATGTCCTCAGCATCTCCAGCATCCCGCGATGTCAGCCCACAGCTCCATGCATTTCCTCTTAGAGATGCCTGCAGTGGTCCTTGCCCTGCCACACACACACTGCCCACACTTAGAGGTTTTCTTTTGAAATCTGTGTGGAGCTTTGATGTCACCTGTGAGGTGAGCTTCATGCACACAATAATGCCAAGCTCTGACATGCTACCTGAATGACTAAACCCAGTGAAATACCCACCTAGATGATCATGTAGGCACAGAGTACCCCAGAACTCACTCCTCCTCCTCCTCCTCCTCCTCCTTCTCGTCCTCCTCCTCCTCCTCCTCCTCCTCCTCCTCCTCCTCTTCTTCTTCTTCTTCTTCTTCTTCTTCTTCTTCTTCTTCTTCTTCTTCTTCTTCTTCTTCTTCTTCTTCTTCTTCTTCTTCTCCTTCTCCTTCTCCTTCTCCTTCTCCTTCTCCTTCTCCTTCTCCTTCTCCTTCTCCTTCTCTTCCTCCTCCTCCTCCTCCTCCTTTTTCTTCTTCTTTTTACAAAAGATTTATTTATTTATTTATTTATTTATTTATTTATTTATTTATTTATTTAATGTATGACATACCAGAGGAACTTATCAGATCTCATTACAGATGGTTGTAAACCACCATGTGGTTGCTGGGATTTGAAATCAGGACCTCTGGAAGAGTAGTTAGTACTCTTAACCACTGATCCATCTCACCAGCCCTCCAGAACTCATTCTTTTTTTATTAGGTATTTTCTTTATATACATTTCAAATGCTATCCTGAAAGTTCCCTATACGCGCCCCCCCCTGCTCCCCTACCCACCCACTCCCACTTCTTGGCCCTGGCATTCCCCTGTACTAAGGTATATAAAGTTTGCAAGACCAAGGGGCCTCTCTTCCCAATGATGGCCGACTAGGCCATCTTCTGCTACATATGCACCTAGAGAGAGACACAAGCTCTGGTGTACTGGTTAGTTCTTATTGTTGCTCCACCTAGAGGGTTGCAGACCCCTTTAGCTCCTTGGGTACTTTCTCTAGCTCCTCCATTGGGGTCCCTGTGTTCCATCCTATAGATGACTGTGAGCATCCATTTCTGTATTTGCCAGGCACTGGCATAGCCTCACAAGAGACAACTATATCAGGGTTCTTTCAGCAAAATCTTGCTGGCATATGCAATAGTGTCTGGGTTTGGTGGGTGATTATGGGATGGAGCCCCTGGTGGGGTAGTCTCTGGATAGTCCATCCTTTCATCTTAGCTCCAAAATTTGTCTCTGTAACTCCTTCCATGGGTGTTTTGTTCCCTATTCTAAGGAGGAATGAAGTATCCACATTTTGGTCTTCATTCTTCTTGATTTTCTTGTGTTTTGCAAATTGTATTTTGGGTATTCTAAGTTTCTGGGCTAATATCCACTTATCAGTGAGTGCATATTAAGTGACTTCTTTTGTGATTAGGTTAACTCACTCAGGATGATATCCTCCAGATACATCCATTTGCCCAAGAATTTCATAAATTCATTGTTTTTAATAGCTGAGTAGTACTCCATTGTGTAAATGTACCACATTTTCTGTATCCATTCCTCTGTTGAGGGACATCTGGGTTCTTTCCAGCTTCTGTCTATTATAAATAAGGCTGCTATGAACATAGTGGAGTATGTGTCCTTATTACCAGTTGGAACATCTTCTGGGTATATGCCCAGTAGAGGTATTGCTGGATCTTCTGGTAGTACTATGTCCAACTTTCTGAGGAACCACCAGACTGATTTCCAAAGTGGTTGTACAAGCTTGGAATCCCACCAGCAATGGAGGAGTGTTTGTCTTTCTTCACATCCTCACCAGCATCTGCTGTCACCTGAATTTTGATTTTAGCCATTCTGACTGGAGTGAGGTAGAATTTCAAGGTTGTTTTGATTTTCAGTTCCCTGATGATTAAAGATGTTGAACATTTTTTTCAGGTGCTTCTCAGCTCTTCGGTATTCCTCACTTGAGAATTCTTTGTTTAGCTCTGTACTCCATTTTTTAGTGTTTTTTTGTTTTTTTAAATTTCTGGAGTCCAGCTTCTTGAACTCTTTGTATATATTGGATATTAGTCCCCTATCAGATTTAGGATTGGTAAAAATCCTTTCCCAATCTGTTGGTTGTCTTTTTGTCTTATTGACAGTGTCTTTTGCCTTACAGAAGCTTTGAAATTTTATGAGGTGCCATTTGTCAATTCTTGATCTTACAGCATAAGCCATTGCTGTTCTGTTTAGGAATTTTTCCCCAGTGCCCATATCTTCGAGGCTTTTCCCCACTTTCTCCTCTATAAGTTTCAGTGTCTCTGGTTTTACGTGGAGGTCTTTGATCCACTTAGACTTGAGCTTTTTACAAGGAGATAAGAATGGATCAACATTCTTCTACATGATAACCACCAGTTGTTCCAGCACCATTTGTTGAAAATGCTGTCTTTTTTCCACTGGATGGTTTTAGCTCCCTTGTCAAAGATCAAGTGACCATAGGTGTTGCGCCCACCTTGGCCGGCAAGGAAGACACAACACAGTAGGATTCTTCTCAACAGCCTTTATTGCAGGAATGCCTCAATGCTGCCAAGGGGATCCCGGGAACCCAGGGTGGTCTGCTTATATGCACCCCAGCACAGGGAAAGGCTTCGTGTCCTCCCGGGATAGGTTGAACCACTGTCACCTAATTAGCATGTACCCACTCAGGAGGGGTTGGCGCCAGATTCGGGCTTACACCTGAGCAGTGGTGTTGTTTATGAAAATGGCACACCGGAAACCGGCGCCATCTTAGAGTTGGCTTCCTACACATAGGTGTGTGGGTTCATTTCTGGGTCTTCAATTCTATTCCATTGATCTACCTGTCTGTCGCTCTACCAGTACTATGCAGGTTTTTTTCTTCTTTTTTTTTAAATCACAATTGCTCAGTAGTACATCTTGATGTCAGGCATGGTGATTCCCCCAGAGGTTCTTTTATTGTTGAGAATAGTTTTTGCTATTCTAGGTTTTTTTCTTTAATTCCAGATGAATTTGCAAATTGCCCTTTCTAACTCAGTGAAGAATTGAGTTGGAATTTGGATGGGGATTGCACTGAATCTGTAGATTGCTTGTGGCAGGATAGCCATTTTGACTATATTAATCCTGCCAATCCATGAGCATGGGAGATCTTTCCATCTTCTGAGATCTTCTTCAATCAGAACTCATTTCTATGTAAAGTTAAAACCGTATGACCTCTATCCAAGGATGGATAGAGCCAGACATTGTGAGGTGTCTTTAGGGAACTTTTCTTATTGTCTTGGTGAAAAGTATTTGATTTATTTTTAATCTTATTAACCAGCATGTCTTCCTTGTCTATAACTTTAAAACTATACATTTGAAAAATCTTTCTAGTCTGCCTTTTGCCATGAATTCTCAATATAACCTTGGTTAAATACAGTTATGTCATATCCTGGATGCTATTCTGCCTTAAATTTTGCTTTACCAGATTAATTAGCCCATTACTTTTAAATTAGCCTTACTCAAAATATCAAGACACTGGTAAAACATGGACCAGCTCTTTGTGAGAAGATAACACGAATGGCTTCTAGTCCAATTTCCCACCAACTCTTTATTTCTATCTAAAATCTAGTACTCTGAGTTCCTATAAGAATTGATCCCTAAGCTCTGCTTGTAGCATTCTGGGCTTTTCCTTGCCTGCTGCTATACATGGTTTTCAATTTCTCCCACAGTCTAGATCTAAAGCTCAAGAATTAAATTGTCACAGATAGGGTAATGGGTGCACTTCTCTGTTGTCAACTTTCTGTGTTTAGTCACTATGTATGTATGGGTGGCCAGGACCAAAATACTGGCAAGAAGAGTTTAAAGGGAAGAAATGTTTATTTGGGTTCCAGGGCTTTCCATCATAAGTGCATGGCTGCTTGCACCTGGGCAGAGCACCATCTCAGTGGGATATTCTTCATCTCCTGGTGGGTAGGAAACAGAGAGGGGTGGACTGGTGACCTCGCGGCCATGTATAACTTTCAATGGCATGCCCCAGCAACCTGCTTCCTCTCAATCGGTCCCACCTCCTAAAATTTCCATACACTCCTAATAGAGTACCAACATTAGTGCCCACACTTACGTATACTGAGGACATTTCACAGCCAAACTATAATGGTACTCTATGCCAGATGCCAACATTCTTAGACATTTTAGAGAGTCATTAAAAGCTTTGGGGCAAGGAAATAATCATAAGCACATGACAGAAAGATCATGGCATCCATTACATATTACTAGTGATCAGAAGAAGGACTGAATGGAAAAGGATTTTCTGGAAGCCTGAGAGACAGGAAATAGAATGTTAAGGGATGTATTGTAGTCATCTGATTCACATCTTATTTGGCATCTATTTAAATTCTTCTTCCTCTTCCTCTTCTCCTTCCTCTCCTTCTTCTCCTTCTCCTTCTTCTCCTCCTTCTTCTCCTTCTTCTCCTTCTTCTCCTTCTTCTCCCCCCTCTCCTCCTTCTCCTCCTTCTCCTCCTTTTCCTCCTCCTCCTCCTCCTCCTCTTCTTCTTCTTCTTCTTCTTCCTTCTTCCTTCTTCTTCTTCATCTTCTTTCTTCTTCTTCATCTTCTTTCTTCTTTCTCCTTCTTTCTCCTCCTCCTCCTCCTCCTCCTTCTTTTTAAATACAAGGTAACATTTATTGAACTTTTTGTCTTTTTTTTTGATATTTTCTTTATTTTCATTTCAAATGTTATCCCCTTTCCTGGTTTCCTCTCTGAAAACCCTCTATCCCTTACCCCTGCTCATCAACCTACCCACTCCTGCTTCCTGGCCCTGGCATTTCCCTACACTGGGGCATTGAGCCTTCACAGGACCAAGGGCCTCTCCTCCCATTGATGACAGGCAAGGCCATTCTCTGATTCATATGCAGCTGGAGCCCTGTTTGAATTCTTATATAAACCAAACATCTGAGTTAATATGGGGAGCAAGTTATCTCCCTGTATAAAAGGCAGCACAGCCTTATGCATGTCTGTAGACACCTAGCCATGTAACTATGAATATGTGAATCTTATTATTATTTTCTTTCTCTTCAGACAGTTCATGCTATATATTTGAACCAAGTTGGCCTCAAATTTATTCTGTAGCTCAGGTTGATCTCAAATTCACCATTCTTCTTCTTTGGCCTTCCAAGTACTGAGATTTACAAATGTGTAGCACTGTAAGGGGCAGATTATATTCTTTATAGAAACTCTATGCTAATCACTATTTCATTCCACAAATATTGTCTTCTGCCAGATTGGCTTTGCTATGCCTCAAGATACTGTGGCACACAAACATACATTCTGTGAATTCATGGAGTTAACATCATATCTGCTTCTAGGGATAGATATCTAATAATGTTGAAAAATGAGTATACAGAGTTTATCCTACAATATGCAATCCAAGGTCTACTCTTTCCCATGGATTGTGCCTTCCAGACAAATAGCTGAGGTAGGTCTGCATCATTATTATTCTGTGTGGTCAATATGATGTGACCATAGCTTGCGCCATAACGCCTTACCAAGCCAATTAAGTGAGTAACTGAAGAAATTACAAATACCAGATTTATTATTTATATCTAAGAACTATCATCAGATATTGGCAAAACGTTTTGGAATTATGTGCATAATATGCTGAAATTCTAGAAGTTGACTGAAATTTCAATGTGCATGTGTCACCATGAGGAGGGCAGTGCAGCAATCAGTGACAGTGGTCTGAGTTGTTATAATTAAGGGAGGCAACACTGAGTGTTTTCAATGCTATGACAGTGACCTAGATAATGGTTCACCCCAGGAGCAGGAAGGAGGCCTGGGATGCAGCTCAGTGATGCAAAGCTTGTGTCATTTGTCTGAGGCCCTAATCACCACCCTCAGTACCACAAAAACAAATGACAAGAAAGACTTTCTTAAATCCATACATTTAGAAAGAGTAATTATGTATTTCGTACTAGTCGATTGTTCAGAACATAAATCCCTACAATAACTTTATTATGATGATGCTAATGCAGTAAGATGAGTCAACTCACGATACTTAAGACTCACCATCGTTCTTTTGTTTATAAATTACCTGCTGAAACACTTGCATTTAAGCAAATAATTTTTAAAAATTGTATTTAAGTTGCGTATAATTCCATTGAGATCATGAGTGTTTCATTTGAGATTTCCTCACGTCTTAGGAGAATAAGTTAAAAGCAGACTCTTAACTTGCGTCTCTCTGAATTGCGTAGGGGTGACAGATCCCACAATGTCCTTAAACAACATTCATGAACACTCCTCCATAAAGTCATAACAAACAATCCAAAGAAGATCTATTCTTAGAGAAAGAGAAGGCATCTAAACCACATTCTGTTTACATAAGTCATTTAAACATACAGACTCTGTAGGAATCCTTCCAAAAGATGATGCATTATAGTTATGAGGCTATCAGGCTGAACGTTTAAATAAAACAAGAATGAAGACATTTGTTGTAGCCTGTCTGTAATTTCCAACATTTAAAGATGAAAGATTTTTGAAGTACACACATGAATCTTAGATAAAAGATCCTCCTAGAAAACACATACAAAAATCTTTTTCTCATTCTCAATTATATTCTGCTTTGAACAGAGGCTGTAACGTCATTAAACGCAAGCCTTTTGCAATACATACATCAAGGGTTTGAGCCTGCAGAGACAACCAGATGTCTTTTTAAAACGTTGGCAGCCTTATGGGTTAATGATAAATTCAACTCCATTCCTGTTCACTAGCTTGGGTCTCTCACAGCCAACGAACGGCACAGTGAATCTGAGTAAAGGAATATTCGTGAACTAGGCAACTGTAAAAGAACCGCTTTTGTGATTGGCACCGAGAACAGAATAGATATGGCGACGGCTTGCAACGACTCTCTCACATCTGTTAGTCCTGTATACTGATTGCACAGACAACCATAGCAGAATCATGCAGCTGTAGGAGCGGGGTGCTGGCTACTATCAACATTCCTCTTTGAACCATGACAAATTTGTGTCCTACAAGTCATTCTTGAAATGTCCTGTCAAGAGCTGACCCAAAGTGCTCACACACGTTTCAAAGGCCATCTGAACAAAAGAAAGTTTTGATATTATGTAGTCACTATACCCCCCCCCCCCAATCCCTCAAGTGTGGGTTACTTGAATATCTATGTATATATCTCTTATGTACTTAGGGAATAATAATGAGAAAAATCTCCTCAAATGCTTATTATGTATACATTTAAAAACATTTTTATTTATTTTTACTTTGTGTGTATGAGTGTTTGCCTACATGTATGTGTATATACCACATGTATACCTGGTACCTATAGAAGTCAGAAGAGGGCACTGGACTCTGGAACTGGATGGTTGTTGATAGTTATGAATGTGCTCAAAACTCAACCTGGGTCCTCAGAAAGAGCAACAAGTGCTCTTAACATCTGAGCCATCTGTACAGCCACCACAGTTAAGTTTTTTTTTTCTGAATATAATTTTTTAGAAAGGAGTTTGAACAGAATTGCTTTGTATGTGTGAATGATGTTGCTTCCAAAGGACATGGGCTGTTAAATGAAAACCTCAGAGCCAGGCATTCTATGAGTTTTCGGTGAGGGTTCCAGAGGCACCCCAACTAATATAGGCAATTGCTCTTGGTTGTTCACTGTAACTAGATGGTAAGACCTTATTGCTTAATGATGCCTATAGTTCTCTATGGTTACAGGACATGGAGAGATGAGTTTTGAGCATCATCTTGTTTATCATCTTGAGCATCAGGAAATGCTCCCTGCTGGCTAGCTTTCATAGGTCCAGATGGTGTTATGTAGGCTTCTGGGAGAAACAAGACATTACTGGTTTTACCAAGCACTGGATCTCTTCATGCTACAGTACTGACGTGCCAGGCAAGCATGCCCCCTCACCCCACCCTGGTACAGTAGTGGGAAGACTGTTTTATTGGGGGAGCCCCCTCATCCTCAGCAAGGGGTTTATGCCTGGCACAGTGGCTAGGGACATCATAAGGACTAGGAGAGGAGCAGGTGATGGCCTTTTGCTAAATGGATATGCCGTTGAGCTGATTTCTAAATGTTTATATTTGTATCCATAGATTTTCACTGTTCTCATGGCAAAGTTTAGTGGTTAGTGCTCAGAACTGCCCAAAATGCTAAGAATAAGGCACGTGAGTGCTTAGCTGAACATGGGACATGTACAGCAACCCTTCCCCTTCTCCCCTAAGGCTTGGGACATAGATAAAAAGGAAAGAATTTAAGAGCAGAGGATGCTGTTCTCTGGACCTAACATGGCTATTGAACTCACAGCAGCTTCAGATACCTGAGCAAGACATCCCTAGAGTGAGACAGTTAAAAATTCCAATGCAGACAGGGAAGGGGCTTTTGAGGTACAGTCTATAGCTGGGTAGGTATTGATTGTTTATGGTTGTGGGCATGGGGGTAGGGAATAGGGGCTGATCACATTTCTTTCAGGGAATGACCATTGGTAGGTTGCCTAAGTCTCAGTGGATGACCCCACACACATGTACATATGAACAGCTCTAACTGGATTCAGTAGTGGGGATGTAGAGTTGTATTGGGAAGGGCCTGGATGGGTAGAGCTGCAGGGTGGAAGTTGCAGGGGGTGCATGGATATTTACTCTACACATGTGTGAGATTTTCAAAGTATATAAAAAAAGGACACCTTACCTGTTATGCTTTCCATTTCAGCAGATGTCATTTCTCTCTTCGCCAATGTCTTCCTGGCACTGGGAACAGTGTTTGGCATACACAATAGCACTCAGTTAATGCCCTCTGAATAGTGAGCAGTTGGCATTACCCAGCGCCTTTAATTATGACAGGGAGACACATGGACAGCTTTAGGTGGCCCTTCAAATGACTATTAAAAATAAATAGCACATGTGTGTTTAGAAGGAAGACTGAGTTCCATAGTGCTGATATGAAGAGAAGGACAAAAAAGAAACAAACAAGCAAACAAACAAAAAACCCAAAAGAAAAGAAAAGAAAACAAAAAACAAAACAAACCACCACCACCACCAACAAAATAAAAGCAAAAACAAAAAGAAAAGAATCAGACAAAAACAGGAGTGGAGCTTAAACTACCTTATCATAGGAAGTTCATCTCTGCTTCTAAACTTTTAAAATAATATTTCTCTCTCTCTCTCTCTCTATATATATATATGCATACATGTGGTCAGCACAGCATATGTTGTGTGGGTCAATGGACAGCTTTCTGGAGTCTAGTCTCTCCTTCCACCATGTGGGTTCCAAGCTCAAGTTATCAGTCAGTCTTGGACGGTGATTGCTTTCATAGCTGAGCCATTCTGAAGGCCTGGGTCTAAATGTATATATAATAAGCAATTCACAAAGCCTGGCAGTTACATCCACTCCTAGATCAGGGCCTGTCAGTCAAGCATGCCCTTTGTAGGTCTTCCAACTGGAATCTTTTGGTCATGTGTAACCTGTCCTGTGAGTGTCTGGCAGGCAGAGACTTTTCCATTCTGGTACTTAGAGGTGAGTCACTGCCATTTAGAAACTACGACCTGGGCAGCTGGCTTCATCTAAACTGAGCTGCAGGGATTTTGTGAAAACCCCACTTTGTTTTTCAATGTCTTCTCGGAGCTCTTCCCACTTCCTCAGTGGGCTTCAGCCTAGTCTCTACCTTCAAGGACAGGCACCCAGAAGCACCCTTACCTACTTGGAAGGATGGATTCCCAGTTTTTCTGTCCCATTTATACTCTAACAGGTACCTCTTTCAACTATTTTGTACCAAATCAACTTCGGTTCTTAAATTGTTGCTATCAAGGTGGGAGATGATATTCAATGTGAATTTTTTCTTTTCTTTTTCTTCTTTCTTTCTTTCTTTCTTTCTTTCTTTCTTTCTTTCTTTCTTTCTTTCTTTCTTTCTTTCTTTCTTTCTTTCTTTCTTTCTGTTTTGAACCAGGATCTCACTATGTAGCCCTGGCTGGCTTGGCCTGGAACTTACTATGTAGATCAGGCTGGCCTTGAACTCATAGAGATTCACCTCCTTTGCCTCCCAAGTGCTGGGATTAAACATACATGTTGCCATGTCTGCTTTATAATGGTTTTCTTTATTAATTGGTTTTCATTGTAGAAAGCAAACAATTCACAAACTATTCCACAAAATAGAAACAGAAGGTACTCTACCCAACTCATTCTATGAAGCCACAATTACTCTGATACCTAAACCACAAAAAGACCCAACAAAGATAGAAAACTTCAGACCAATATCCCTTATGAATATTGATGCAAAAATCCTCAATAAAGTTCTTGCTAACCGAATCCAAGAACACATCAAAACAATCATCCATCCTGACCAAGTAGGTTTCATCCCAGGGATGCAGGGATGGTTCAATATACGGAAATCCATCAACGTAATCCAGTATATAAACAAACTCAAAGACAAAAACCACATGGTCATCTCGTTAGATGCGGAAAAAGCATTTGACAAGATCCAACACCCATTCATGATAAAAGTCTTGGAAAGATCAGGAATTCAAGGCCCATACCTAAACATGATAAAAGCAATCTACAGCAAACCAGTAGCCAACATCAAAGTAAATGGTGAGAAGCTTGAAGCAATCCCTCTAAAATCAGGGACTAGACAAGGCTGTCCACTTTCTCCATACCTATTCAACATTGTACTTGAAGTCCTAGCCAGAGCAATTCGACAACAAAAGGAGATCAAAGGGATACAAATTGGAAAAGATGAAGTCAAAATATCACTTTTTGCAGATGATATCATAGTATATATAAGTGACCCTAAAAATTCCACCAGAGAACTCCTAAGCCTGATAAACAGCTTCGGTGAAGTAGCTGGATATAAAATTAACTCAAACAAATCAATGGCCTTTCTCTACACAAAGAATAAACAGGCTGAGAAAGAAATTAGGGAAACAACACCCTTCTCAATAGTCACAAATAATATAAAATATCTTGGCGTGACTCTAACTAAGGAAGTGAAAGATCTGTATAATAAAAACTTCAAGTCTCTGAAGAAAGAAATTATAGAAGATCTCAGAAGATGGAAAGATCTCCCATGCTCATGGATTGGCAGGATCAACATTGTAAAAATGGCTATCTTGCCAAAAGCAATCTACAGATTCAATGCAATCCCCATCAAAATTCCAAATCAATTCTTCAACGAATTAGAAAGTGCAATCTGCAAATTCATCTGGAATAACAAAAAACCTAGGATAGCAAAAACTCTTCTCAAGGATAAAAGAACCTCTGGTGGAATCACCATGCCGGACCTAAAGTTCTACTACAGAGCAATTGTGATAAAAACTGCATGGTACTGGTATAGTGACAGACAAATAGACCAATGGAATAGAATAGAAGACCCAGAAATGAACCCACACACCTATGGTCACTTGATCTTCGACAAGGGAGCTAAAAACATCCAGTGGAAGAAAGACAGCATTTTCAACAAATGGTGCTGGCACAACTGGTTGTTAACATGTAGAAGAATGCGAATCGATCCATTCCTATCTCCTTGTACTAAGGTCAAGTCTAAGTGGATCAAGGAACTTCACATAAAACCAGAGACACTGAAACTTATAGAGGAGAAAGTGGGGAAAAGCCTTGAAGATATGGGCACAGGGGAAAAATTCCTGAATAGAACAGTAATGGCTTGTGCTGTAAGATCGAGAATTGACAAGTGGGACCTCATGAAACTACAAAGCTTCTGCAAGGCTAAAGACACCATCAATAAGACAAAAAAACCACCAACAGATTGGGAAAGGATCTTCACCTATCCTAAATCAGATAAGGGACTAATATCCAATATATATAAAGAACTCAAGAAGGTGGACTCCAGAAAGTCAAATAACCCCATTAAAAAATGGGGCTCAGAACTGAACAAAGAATTCTCACCTGAGGAATACCGAATGGCAGAGAAACACCTGAAAAATTGTTCAACATCCTTAATCATCAGGGAAATGCAAATCAAAACAACCCTGAGATTCCACCTCACACCAGTCAGAATGGCTAAGATCAAAAATTCAGGTGACAGCAGATGCTGGCGAGGATGTGGAGAAAGAGGAACACTCCTCCATTGTTGGTGTGATTGCAAGCTTGTACAACCACTCTGGAAATCAGTCTGGCGGTTCCTCAGAAAATTGGACATAGTACTACCGGAGGATCCAGCAATACCTCTCCTGGGCATATATCCAGAAGATGTCCCAACCGGTAAAAAGGACACATGCTCCACTATGTTCATAGCAGCCCTATTTATAATAACCAGAAGCTGGAAAGAACCCAGATGTCCCTCAACAGAGGAATGGACACAGAAATTATGGTACATTTACACAATGGAGTACTACTCAGCTATTAAAAAGAATGAATTTATGAAATTCCTAGCCAAATGGATGGACCTGGAGGGCATCATCTTGAGTGAAGTAACACAATCACAAAAGAACTCACACAATATGTATTCATTGATAAGTGGATATTAGCCCAAAACTTAGGATACCCAAGATATAAGATACAATTTGCTAAACGCATGAAACTCAAGAAGAATGAAGACCAAAGTGTGGACACTGTGCACCTTCTTAGAATTGGGAACAAAACACCCAGGGAAGGAGTTACAGAGACAAAGTTCGGAGCTGTGATGAAAGGATGGACCATTTAGAGACTGCTGTATCCAGGGATCCGTCCCATAATCAGCTTCTAAACGCTGACACCATTGCATACACTAGCAAGATCTTGCTGAAAGGACCCAAATATAGCTGTCTCTTGTGAGAAGATGCCGGGGCCTAGCAAACACAGGAGTGGATGTTCACAGTCAGCTATTGGATGTATCACAGGGCTCCCAATGGAGAAGCTAGAGAAAGTACCCAAGGAGCTAAAGGGATCTGCAACCCTATTGTTGGAACAACATGATGTACTAACCAGAACCCTGGAGCTCTTGTCTCTAGCTGCATATGTATTGAAAGATGGCCTAGTCGGCCATCAATGGAAAGAGAGGCCCATTGGACTTGCAAACTTTATATGCCCCAATATAGGGGAATGCCAGGGCCAAAAGAATGGGAATGGGTGGGTAGGGAAGTGGGGGGCGCTATGGGGGACTTTTGGGATAGCATTGGAAATGTAATTGAGGAAAATATGTAATAAAAATATTAAAAATCAAAAAAAAAGAAAGCAAACAATTAATATTTAACATTTGACAGAAAAATTGACTTTATAGTATGGGACAGAGTGTCTTCCTTTGCCAAAGATTACAAAACTTGGCTTCTTAACATTAAAAAAAAAATTGAAGCTTTTATGGGTTAAATTGCAACTGTGAGCAGAGAGCAGAGATGCAAAGAGAGGTATCAAGATTAACACTTGAGTGGTGCAGCATCCCAGCACTTGGGATGCAGCAGAGGTAGGCAGATCTCTGAGTTCAAGGCCATCCTGGTCTACAGAGTAGGTTCCAGAACAGGGACATACAGAGAAACCCCCGTCTCAAAAACGAACCAAAGGAAAAAGATTTAGCACATGAATAAGGCCAGTTGACAGAAAACGACTTGGAGCCTTTCCCCATGTGAGTTGCATATATAACACGCATAAGAATGTTCCAGGAAAGCCCGCGCAGGGAATGGGAAGGGTACTGTGTAAGCGACTTCCAAGAGATCTTGAGAGTCAGCGCCATCCTTTGGAGCTTATTCCTTTGCCTTGGTCACCAACCCCAGCCCCCATTTTCAGGAGTTTATTTCTCTTTTCTAATGAAATATATATATATATATATATATATATATATATATATATATATATATTGACAGAGTTTCTCTGTGTAGCCCTGGCTGTCCTAGAACTCACTCTGTAGACCAAGGTGGCCTCAAACTCAGAAATCCTCCTGCCTCTGCCTCCCGAGTGCTGGGATTAAAGGTGTGCACCACCACTGCTCGAATATGTGTTGCTTTAATGAGGTTCTTCGTCCTGAGCTCAGGAGGTTCCCCCGGGCTACTGAACCACACCTATAATGCAGCCTTTCTCATCGTAGGGAAGAAGCTACTGACCTGTTATTAGCACAGGTCAGAATTACTTCTTCTAGGTTTCTGAACTGAGGGGGGAAAGGGGGTGTGGCTTTTAACTCCCACCCGCACCCCAGGAAAGGGCAGCCATCACCCCCACTCCCTGCCCTGCTGAAGGCCAGGCTCTGTGGCTCCCACCCCTGCTGATATCACAGAACCTGTCAGGAGGCTGAGGGAGGAAGTCTGCTGAGCTAGCCAGGCTGTGAAACTCACAGGTTCCTCAGGAATTTGGAAACCACTGTTATTGACAGGAGAAAAGTCATGTCTTCTTCTCCTCCACCATAAAGCCCCAACCTTTCCTGTTTTTCTTTTCAGCCTTAAACCTACTGTCCTTAGACTTTTCTCCGCACAAATATTTACTCATGAGCAGTGAACTGGAGTGAGGGCTTGTGGCTGGTTAAACATGTCTACTGGTTTGTCTCCCAGAAGTTATGCTCCGGGAAGAATTCTAGAAAACTCCTGTTTTAACTACAATTTTCTATGAATAGGTGTCCCATGTTCCAAACCATTGTATTCTTTTTAGAACCCAAGGTTTTCTGGCTCTACCAGTTAGAGAATCAGATGAGAAACCCCTGGGTATCAGGAAGGGTACCCTATACTTTCTTGAACATAGTATGACTTGCTACACACATTGTGGGTTCATTTTTTTCTCTTCTGATATGTTGGGGTTTAAAAACCTGTGGTTGAGAATTCTTTTAGGGGACAGAGTCTGGAACATCCTGTGTGGACAGAACCCATAGCTGCCCCGGGCAGAGAGCCAGAGATGAAGCTATGAAGAAGAAAAATTAGAGAGCCTATAATGTTTGATATATTAGAAGTAATGTTTAGAATATGGTGAAGTGTGTGTATAAAATGAAGATCGTCTCCATTGGGGCTAAGAAGGCTTGCAAAGATAAAAACAAAATGGAGAGAAAGTGCCTATCTGCAGGGCAGGCGGCATAGACTCTGTTCCAGGTCCCACCTGGTCCTGTTTGGAGAAAACACTAGCTGTTTGTCTCTTTTCAGTTTGTAGCTGCTGGGTGAGAGGCAATGCGCTTTTCTTATCTTTATATCCTGGTCTGGGCAGGCTTCCCTTGTCCAATCAGGGCTGTTATTAAAACTGGAATTCGGCTGTGTGAAGTCATTACCCATCTCCCATCTTTATTCTCTGTTTTTCTTCAAATTGACATTGTCAGCCAGAAGGTTTTGCATCTCTCCCCCCCACCCCCAACTCCCCACTTCTCCCTCCCCACATCTCCTGGTTACCTGTCTCACTATCTTGGGCATTCCCATGTCTACAGCTATAGGATAAGTTGCTTAAAAGAACAGGGATGATTTGCTAAGCATGTGTGTGTGTGTGTGTATGATATACTCTGAGCCTTAAGAAACAAACAAACAACAAATACCTGTAGTGCATTTTTCAAAGTTTAAATCCTGACACTGGTTGGGGGAGGGGTGGGGGCAAGCAGAGGCGAGAGGAGAGATGGGGAAAGTCTGGAGAATGGGACTAAGTGCCAAGAGAAATAAGCAGGTTATCCTATTGTGCAGGAAGTTGGCTAGAGGGAAAGATAATGTGCTATCAACACAAGCTGGGAGAAAGGGCTTGCGTTATTACCAGAGAGGTGGCTATGGCAGACGAGGCTGACAGTGAGCCCTGTTGTATGCACTGTGTTCCTGCATGAGAGCATCTTACAGAACTCCTCACGGGTACAGTCTGTATGTGTCAACCACAAAGGTCAAACTGAGAGCCTGTTTCATTTCAGCAGAGGGGACACCAGCAAGGTGGAGTCACGTGGGCACAAAGCTTCTGCTTTCTCTGTTGGTAAATTGAGTTTGACTGTTTGAAACATTTTAACCTAAAAACAAAGTTACAACTTAATATTGTTAGCATTCCCTGTTGCTTTTGATTGTCCAGCTCTTTGGGGGCACAGTATTCATCTCGAACAGAATGAAATAAAAGAAGCTTAGAAGAATAAAGGAAAGACAGACAGATGACAAAAAGAAATGAATGAATCGGTGGCTTCTGGTCAGCATGATTTTCCCGTGTCCTCAAATTAATCCTAAGTGGTTGTTTCTCCAATGGGGTGCTGTCCAGCTTTCCCTCTAGCTTGCAAAGAAATAATTCGCCCCCTAAAAATGATTAGGTTATAAAATATTGACAAAAATGATTAGGTTATAAAATATTGACATAAAATATGTTCACTTTATAAGCAACCGATGCATGGTTGAGGTTGTTCATATGCACACAGTGTGATTTTGAAAGTACAGCCGTGTTTTCGATGGAAGGCCCACGTCCTTCCGCCTTTGTCCTTGTGTCTGTTTAGTTCTTTTCTTTCAGTGTAAGTGAAGCAGTTTAAAAACATAAGTAAAAGAAAATTACCCAGTTATTTCATTTAAAATTAGAAATAGCCACTTCCCTCCCCTGGATGATCACTGTGGAAATGGTTTCCAGATTGCCTCAATAGTCCTTTTATTTTTGAGAGTCTCTATCTTTTACCATAACTGTCCCTAATGTCCCTAAAGCTCAAAATGACCACTATTTTGGGATAATCCATAAGAATTCTTTAAGGGGACTGAAAGTGCCTCTTCTGGTCATTCACAGCCCAGGTACAAATTAAGTAAGGGCTGAAACAGGAAGAGATGTTTTTAAAAAAACCCACAGAACTTCAGTTTGATGCTTGCTTTTTGACTTGATGTTTGAAGTGCTCTTTTAACCCCAGTATCAGTTTGTGGGAGATGTCTTCACTCCCCACTCTTGGGTGTCTTACTGCCTCCTTTTTTTCCTTAGAGATTCTAAGAAAAGGGTAACTTGGTTTACAGTGTTTTCTAAGAGGCCTTAGTCACTCATCCCCGGGGTTTTTAAAGGCACAGTGTGTAGGTTCAGATGTCCTAACTCCTGCCTCCCTTTTCCTCTGTTGTACTGGAGTGAAAGGAGGGCTGTGCATGGCATAACCATCAAATTTTTGTCTAGGCCATTTTGAAACTTGTCTGGAGGATCGCATTCTTTGTAACAAAATGTGTTTTGATGGAGCTATTTTACACAGCTCTAATGAAAAAAGGTTCATTAGTTTCAAAGGAAGTCTAGTTTCACAGGAGTGAAACATCTGGAAGGGAAAGAGAATTCTTGCTCTCTCTAGCTTGGTGTGTCACAGGAATGGTCTCTCTCTCTCTCTCTCTCTCTCTCTCTCTCTGTGTGTGTGTGTGTGTGTTGGCACTTGTAAAGATCCCAGAGCATGAGGAGCTCAGCACATACAGACTAACCATAGGACTAGAGAGTCATTCCCCTGCCCGTGTATCTTACCATATCACTAGCCTAGGAAAACCCAAAGGCAATAGGAGTACTAAAAGACCAGAGGAAACTTTAGCCTCTGACACCTACAGCAACAGCAAACAGTAAACATAACTTAGCCCCTAGACAGGCAAGCAAAATGTCACACTAAAGCTCTGCGTACTTTGTGTAGTTCCAGTAGCCCAATACATGTCTGGCTTCCAACCAAAAATTCCATACTAAAGGTGAAAGTAAATTTAGCATTTCATTAAATGAATTTAGTATTTCATACGAAAAGGTAAAAACAAACGAAAAATAATCAATAAAAAATTCTCCCAAAGTTACAAATATCCACCCTCTAGTTCCGTACAACTTGAAGAGGCAGAGCAAGTGTCAGAATAGGACAGCTGTGGCTGAGACTTTAGAAAAGCCCAGGATGAGCTTAAATATGGCTGAAATGTTAGGATTCCAAAAGAAAAGGTGGCCAAACGGCAAGAACAGATGGGTAAAAACAGATCGGCAAAATTGGGTCTCTTCTGATTTTCCTAGAATTAGAACTTATATATATATATATATATGTGTGTGTGTGTGTGTGTGTTTAAAGCTTATTTTGAATTCCTATTTTTATCTATGCAGCTGTTTCTTTAATATTAAATATTTCCTCAGTTGTATGACAATCCTTGGCTGTCTATGTATACTGAAGACTGATCATTGAAGAGCTAAAAGCTGAATATTTATATCAAGGAGAGAGATGGGACTTGCCACACACTGGAAGTCTAGGGTAGCTGAGTAGACATTAGGGGAGTGGATGTTTCATGGGTGAGGATGACCCAGCTTCTGAATAGCTTTACTTTAGGACTGATCATTTTAGGGTCATCTTTAGATGTGCTTTCTGGGTGAAGTTTGGCAATACAGATTGTGGTAGCTAAAGACGGAACATAGATGAATGCCCTACTGTTAACTATTTAGACTTTTGTTTAATCTCCCTGTTCTTCCACCTGTGTATGTGTATGAATGTGTGTGTATGTATATATGTATGCATGTATATATATATATATGTATGCATGTGTATATATATTTATATGCATGTATGAAGGCTGCTAGAGGTCCACCTCAGATGTTGTCCCCCGCCTCCAAGCTTGTGTGTTTGAGACAGCATCTCTCACTGGCTTGGATCTTCCAGTAAAGGCTGCCTGTTGAGCCCCAGAAACCTGTTTGTTCTGTCTTCTTGGCACTTGGATTATAAGTTTGTGTCATCACGGCTGTTTCAAGGGGTTCTAAGGGTCAAGCTCAGGTCCCCATACCTGGAAGCAGGGTCTTTACTAACTGTACCAAAGCCTGGCATTATCTTATTGGACAGTAGGACTCACTGGGCCTCTTCCAGACAGAATCTTTCAAGAGTAAAACTATGCTAGACACAGGACACAGCACAGGAGAGAAGTGGGGAAGATCATACCTGCACTCCGTGCACCCCCGATCGTGTTCCTCCCCCTCCCCTGGTGGGAACTGAAGACTGAGGACAACTGGGGTCACATGACAGACCCAGGAGAGGAGAGGGGACAGTGTCACTCTAGGTTTGAGCCAAATGGACAGCAGTGATGTGAAAGAAAGAATTGCCAGTCTTTGATTTGTCCTGGGGGAGGTAACTTCTGGCCCCAGTGCTATCAGAAAACAGCAGTAGGAGGAGGTCATTCTGAGAACTCAGCTAGAGCTGAGAGCACCAGTGTGGGACCTGGCTGTGTGAAGCTTGCAATCACGCCATTTCTCCGCTGCCCACTGCCTCTTAGGCAAAGGAAGGGGTCAGTGTGATCCTACTTGAAGTCAGGCTGCAAAAAAAGTAGTATTTTCTGTATTATGAGTCAAGTTGATGTATGTTTAAAAAATTAGGCATTTGATGATGACACTTTTTGGGGCTTTGAGGAGATTTAGCACTTTGACAGTTATAAACTCGTAACTCACCCTGAGCTGTTTAATCTGACCCAGACTGTCTTCATGGCTAGTGAAGGTCACTTTCCCTTGGGGACTCCTGCACATGGGGTGATCAGATTTCATGACCTAGGGACACATCCACCCCTGACCTCTAGCCTCTGGTCAGACAACCAGGCTCCTTAATGGAGCACTTCAGTGCTCAGTTAAGAACTCAAAGGCCTCATATGGATACATACCCAATAAAGTTAAATACAGATTCTTTGTACGTGTAATCCAAGAACTCGTTTTAAGTGCCGCGTTTAATGGTTCTGGTCTTGTTAGTGAAGTATGGCAATATTTCTCAGGTGGGGGAGGATATTTAGCTTGTATGTAGCCAGTAGGTCACAGAGGGGGAAAGGAAGAAACAATAAGCATAGTGATTTCAACTGTCACCGTTAGTGTGACTTGCTGGACCCAATGCTTTGAGTTTCCCTGCATGTATCCCCGCTGCCTGGGGCTTTTCCGTCCCTCTTACCCCAGGATCCTCATGTGTTTCATATCAGTGGAATAGCTCTGATATTCTGTTTTACTAAAGTCCTGTTGCCCTCTACTCGTGCAGAGGGCGGGAAGAGAAACCTGTGGCTGGGGAAGAAGTGGCCTGTTTTGCTTGCTACAGATATTGTTAATTTTCTTCTGAGCCCTATTCAGACAATTCTCTGTGGAACCAAGGCCAGTTAGGTAGTGGACTGTGGCAGGAGACAATAGGGAAGATTATTTTCCTAAGGGGGCTGCTTTAGTTTGCTGAGATTGTTTAGTGAAACGTTCCCGACTGAATATCCTAAAGAAGAGAAATCTCTGTCCTCCTACTTCCTAGGCTAGATGTCCAAGATCAAGGCCTTGTTAGGGTGGTCTCTTCTGAGGTTTCTCTCCTTAGTTTCTAGATGGTTCTTTTCTGTCTCCATCTTTCATGGTCTTTCATCAGTAATTCTGCTTCCTAACATATTCTTTTTTTTTTTTTATAAGGATGCTAGTATATTCATTGGACTAGAATCCACCCATCTGACTTCACTGGATGTCAACAGCTCCTGGGAAGGTCCCAAGTCCCAGCACAGTCACATTTTGAAATTCTCGTGTTAGGTCTTTAATAATTAATTTTTGGAAAAATGCAACTTATTTTGCAACAGTGTAATCATTCTACGGGGAGAGATGATGTTTTAAAGAGAGTACTGGGCTACTAGATAATTGGAGCAATGAAGTCCACAGAATTGAACTTTCTCCAGGAATTTCATACTTGGCCAAGTGAGAGGCTGACTTAGAGCAGGAACTTCCCAAGAAGTTTCAGACAGCTCTGGCTACTTGAATAGAGCCTGGAAGATCAGACAGTGACGAGCAGCAGTGGTCTCTACAGGTTCTATCTCTTCTTCAAGAAAGATCGATTTCTTTACTCTTCTTAAAATTCACACAATATTGGGGAACAAAATGATTTTTTTAATATTTTGCAAGTGAGAAAAATTGACTATTTTAATGACTTAAAATCATTGATTTCTCTGGATCTATGGAAAGATAAATTTCCCCAGGGAACATTTTGTACTAATTTATCTTTAAAAAATTATCTGGTTGTTGGGCCCTACTTGGCCTTGGTTTGGTCCTTGAGGACAAACCTGAGCCTGGTTTGATTTTTGAGACCTGAATGATATTGCCTCTGCCTAACTACCACTGAAGTATCAATTTCTTATAGGTCCCAAAAGATCACCCCACCCCTCCCTCGTCACCTCACACCACCCCACACGTCCGTCATCTCACGCCATACTTCTATCCCTATCTCCTTGCCCTATCTATATAAGCAAATTGCTGCCACATTAAAGCAATCTTTCTTTCTTTCTTTCTTTCTTTCTTTCTTTCTTTCTTTCTTTCTTTCTTTCTTTCTTTCTTTCTTTCTTTTCCTTCCTTCCTTCCTTCCTTCCTTCCTTCCTTCCTTCCTTCCTTCCTTCCTTCCTTTCTTTCTTTCTCTCTCTCTCTCTCTCTCTCTCTCTCTCTTTCTTTCTTTCTTTCTTTCTTTCTCTCTCTTTCTTCTTCCTTCCTCTCTTCCTCTCTTTCTTTCTTTCTTTCTTTCTTTCTTTCTTTCTTTCTTTCTTTCTTTCTTTCTTTCTTTCTCTCTCTCTTTCTTTCTTTCTTTCTTTCTTAGATATTTTCTTTATTTACATTTCAAATGCTATCCTGAAAGTTCCCTATACCCTCCCCTGTCCGTACTCCCCTACCCACCCACTCCCACTTCTTGGCCCTCTCAAGTTTCTTTTGGGCTGTCAACACTTGCCATCCAGATCAGCCTTGGACAGACCCAGCTGGACCGGGTTCTCTCCTCTTGCCTGGACCTGCCAGCAAAGAGCCAACATCTGGTGATTTTTCTGTTTAGTCAAAATGGTGGTCTAGCACGTTTTTTTAAACCCTTCCATTTCATTAAAGAATTTTATGAGAAATTCTGGAATCTGAGGTTGGACAAATTTTCTTTCCTATAATTCCACAAAGAGGGAGATACATCTTTTATATGACACATTGAAGGGAGGGGGTGTTATGAACAAATGTCTACTCACCCCAAATAGAGAACCAATGATAGATCAAAGCAATGATACCACCACAGTCAAACTCAGTGAACCAATAAGTTTGTTGGTATTAGGTTTACCCAGGGACATAGACAATTGAAATAGAGCTGCATTCTGAAACCTCATACCAGCATGGGTGGCAGCTCATGACAGCTGGTAGCCAGGATCGCCCTGTAGGATTTGTAGGCAGCTCCGCAGGACCCAAGAGTCTTCTATCCTCTGCCATTTTTATTGATTACATAATGTTGGAGATGGAGAGGCCTATGACTTTGTTAAGTTTCAGGGAATTCCTGAGACTTGTGAGTAGTTTACTCCCCGAGTCTTAATAAGCTTCTCTTTATGACTTGCTGAGTCTTAATGAACAATTCTACTATAAGATAGAATGTTTCAACTAGGAAGAAATTGCTGCATGACATTATCTATTTTGGAAAGAATGGCAAGTTGATTTTTCTTTAATGGTGTATTCCAAATGTAAGTTGAATAAAGCTGCACAATTTTGGTTTTCTTTAAAGTTAGTAAAATAGAACATAATAATGAAATTAACTGAAGTTTTTAGGATTAAATGTGCTCTCATTAAACATGTAACATGGCTCTTCCTCTCACTATACACACTTGTGGAAATGTTTCCTAGGTTATCTTGCCCAGTCCTTGCTCATGGACATTCTCATTACAAACATAAAGGTTGACACTACCCTGGAGGAGAAAGTGTTGGGGAGCAGTCCAGACCTGTGGTACAGGAAGGAGAGGGGAAGCACTTGCTCCTAAAATAAAGACCCATGCCAAGAGGCATCATATTTGCACAGCTCCCTCCCAAGATTTCATACAGAAGGTAGAATGTTATGGGCTTTCTGGACCCTCGGTGACATTGGGGACAGCAGGCAGTAGGAATTGTGAAAAGAATGAGAAGGGAAAAGAGAGAATTTTTGAGGAGAACAGACTTGTGGAACCAGAAAACTGCATGCATTCTCTCTTTTTAGCAGGGGACAGACTTAGGTAAAGGGTTAGAAACACTAACGAACCTGCAGGATCTTAACCACCTGGCCTCCAGGAGGGGACGCTTCAAGGACAGAGACCTGAAGGTGGAAAGTCCCTCCTTTTGCTGACATGGAGTTCTACCAACCATAGAATATGTTGTAATAGGCCCTGCATTGGGAAAATAATCAATGACCAATGTATATTAAAAAAAAGTCAGGATCAGAGAAGTGTTTCCGTACCCAAAACAATAATAAGGACGAGAACTTGGATCCTAGCACTTGTATAATAAGCAAGATGTCCCGCAAATGCCTGTTAACTCCAGCTCTGAGGGTTCACACACTATCTTATCTCCTTCACCTGCACTGGGGCACAACATAGAGTAAATCTTCCAATAATTGTGACAAGGAACAGAATAATAGGACCTTTCTCTCTCTCTCTTTCTTTTTTTCCGAGACAGGGTTTCTCTGTATAGCCCTGGCTGTCCTGGAACTCACTCTGTAGACCAGGCTGGCCTCGAACTCAGAAATCCACCTGCCTCTGCCTCCCAAGTGCTGGGATTAAAGGTGTATGCCACCACCGCCCAGCAGGGCCCTTCAAAGGCAGAGTAAAATGTTTATTTTTGAGATGGAGATGTACGTCTCCATTTAAAGACAATCTTAGTTTTGCACACACTTTCTACTCTTCTTAGTGTTGATCGAGACTAACATACATTCCCTTGCATCCTTTTACATTGTAAAGGTGCTTGGCATTCCTGGGAAAAGCTTCGTACTTGGAGATGAGGCATGTCGTGTGTGCCATGACGTATGCCTAAGGACCTCCACCTGCTACACAGTAGGGCCTGTTACAGTGTATTCTGTGGTTGGTAGAACTCCATGTAAGCAAAAGGAGGGACTTTCCACCTTCAGGTCTCTGTCCTTGAAGCGTCCCTTCCTGGAGGCCAGCTGGTTGAGATCCTGAAGAATGTATGATGGGACATGGGGGTTACATTTTGGTGAACACAGTTCATGGTAACACCGGAAGCTAAATTCCCTGTTTCTGCCTAGGAGGGTCCCATCTCCTTGTTTGCTACCTGAGCTGAGAAGGGGCCTGAAGAAGTGGTGTGCTCATGGGCCATGTTCACATTCTGGATTTCACAGTTAACGGTATAAATCTTCTCTTCCTGGTTTTGAGGATAGCTGGGGAAGAAAGGGTTAAGAGGGAACGCTACTCTGTGCTGCTGATGGCAGCTCCTAAAAGGAAAGAAACTGGACTACCTTTGATATAAAGATCTAACTCTGTGTCCTTCCTCCTTGATGGTTCTGCAGGCTAAGGCTGTGAAGAAGCGAAGATGGGTGCATCTCCCTGCCTTTCACTGGACAAAACTTATTTCAAGTACTTTATAATAAAAAGTCCAAGGTCACTTTCCTTATTCCGTTTATCTCATTTCCAGATATCCAGTGTAAGGAGCTTGGCTTGAGCCTTTTAATTAATTATTATTATTTTTAAGCCCTGGAAGAGAATCCTCCCTCAGGGACATCACGACAAGGGAGAGAGGATCAATGACTGACAAGAGCTTCTGTTCTCTGGGTAAATGCCATCTGTGTCGTAACCTGACCCTGACCCTTGGCTGGAGGAATGGACTTTGAATAGACTTTACTTATAGAAGAGGGAGAGGGCTAATGTATGTACAAGAACAGTGAACAAGAAAATCAAATTTATAGAAGCCTAGCCCAAACCATTCCTGCTTAGACTGCTGAAATGAGTGTTGCCTTATCTTGAAGAGTGGGGGCTTTGCCTTTCGGATCGGGGGCGGGAGCTATGATACCATCAAACAGAAACAACCAGTCAATACTTACGCCAGTATATATCTTCTGCAAAGTTTCAACCTTTTAACGCTCTCCTTTCAACACACCGGTGGAATGCAAACAGTGAGATTCCTCAGGCCTTGGCGAGATTCCCATTTGGGTGAGGTTTACTCTTAGACCTGCTGTGTCTGTACAGAGGGACACTAAATCAAGGTCAGAATCAGGTGTGTGACTAGGTGCAGTAGTGCATGCAAAGTTAAACAAGCAACATGCACTCAACAACAACATAAAACTGAAAAGAAAATCAGAGGGGCATAGATTTAAAAACTAGTGAGAACTCACCACGAATATAAGGCTCTAACTGTTATAACGCTGGGGAGACATTTGCACTTTGGAATTAGCAGGCCTGTTGTACTGATTTCCTGCAAGGGCAGTGCTGTTAGGAGGCAGATGTGGTGTGGGAGGGAGGGATTCTGTTCTCAGCTCTCAGAGATGCAGGGCTAGGGCAAGGGGTTTTCTTGTCTTTGAACAGAGGATATAGGCGTGTGCCTCCTTGGACTAGAAAGATAGATGGTTCAAGGGAAGAGGGAGGAATACTTTCTAATTCTCATTTCCCTTCTATCTTGACTGTATGGTAGACATTTCAGCCCGGGCACTGAGCCAGCTGCACAGCAGTCTTCTGTAGATGATATTCACACAGAACACTGACTGAGCTGAGCTTAGGTATATGCTAAGAGTCATAAATCTCATGGAGGAAATAAAGTGATTTCTTAAATTATTCCATGTAAAAATGAGATAAGTAAAAATTGTTTTTAACTGGTAATATATCTACACACACATATGTGTGTGTATATATATATGTATATATATATATGTTTCTAGCATCTCTTTAATTATCTTTCTATTGAGCTCTATTATTTTCTTAAAGTAGATTGTTTTTCAGTAGAGGAGATACATTGGTATTTATCAGAGAGAAATGTTTCATGAATTAGATGGTAAATACTGTTCGGATTAACTATGCGTGTCTTTGAGGATCTCTGCAACTGCTATGGAGGCAGATTAATGATCCTCAAGAGAAGAGGAAGCATTTCTGTTCAACATGTCTAAGTAGCTAGTGTTAGTTCAAACCTCAGGAGACTGACTTTGAATAGTTTATTTTAGGCATATTTAAGTACAGCACAATTTGGTAAAAATGTTCCTGGTAATAATTAACTCAATTCCATGTGCACAATAAAGCCTCACAGCAGTCTAATAAATAATAAAGACATAATCACTGCACCAAAACTCTTGGTAAAGTAACTATGACACCTTCCATAAAGATGGGTTTTATGCATTGACAAGCTCATGGTAAGAGGCTGGGGGAGGATGTGGTGTGGTCTCAGCCACCCAGACATTGCCATGTCCACATGCAGGCTTCTGGCACATTACAGCTTATGCATCCTATTCTTTGAATGGACAACCCCATGTGTTTAACCTTCCTGGTCCCCCTAGTGCTTATCCATGAGCACAAAGACCTCCATGTCCTGTTTTCTAAACCTTTGCTATGTCCAGATGAGTGTGACACATCACAGTGACACAGAAATTCTTATGTGCGTGGGTCCTGCCTTCCTACCCCCAGCAGGATCATCTAGGACTTCCCCATGTTTGTTTGAAGCCTGAGTACTGAGCACTGAGCTGAAAGCTGATTTCCTTGATATGGTCCCCACGTGGTGGATAGTCATAGCCCCTAAATATTTTATGTGTGGCAACTCAGTTGCATTTCTTCTTACTCTACTACATCTCAAATAGTCTCTTTTCTATAATTTTATTTTACTTTAAATAAATGTGCTCCCCCTTTTGGCAATTACTCATTGTCTTAAGTGATCTAATTAAAATGGTGTCAAGGCATAGATTTTAAGGAGAGATGGCTCAGAGGTTAAGTGCATTGCTCTTCCAGAGGTCCTGAGTTCAATTCCCAGTAACCACATGGTGGCTCACAACCATCTGTAACAGGATACGATGCCCTCTTCTGGTGTGTCTGAAGACAGCAATAGTGTACTCATATACATAAAATAATAATAATAATAATAATAATAATAATAATAATAATAAATAAAGTCTTCACTGTCTGATAGGCTTCTACTTTCCTGGTTGTCTGGAATGGATGTGATTGAGTTTTAGGTTCAGAGATGAGGAGAAATGGGAGCGTTGACATTAGGTTCATTCTTTTTCTTTGTTTCTTCAAACTGGCGAGTCTTTAAAAGAGTTCAAGAAGAAAATGCTGTGAAAATAACTCACTTTGAAGACTGCTAGGCTAGAAAGCAAAGGGAATCTTCACAAGGGAAGAGATGGCCAAGAGGAGGGATTGAAATTTCCAAGGCTTTGGGGGAGCTAGCTGTATGTTTTACACTGGGGAAGGTGACAGATGAGAAGATGGGAAGCCACTCCTGTGTGCCTTGACACTGGGATGGAGATCATGACATTCCCAGTAAGTGTAGTCTCAGGAAACTGAGCACAGCCATGGAGTGAGTGTCTAAGTTAGCAGCCTGGAGTGAAGGAGATCTAGCTGTTATCACACAGCTCAGAGATTATGGTTGCGAGACCATTAATCAATTCCCTTATAAATGTTCCAATAACTTGTCTAGGTCTTTGCTTCTTGGCTAGAGAAATATTTGGCTAGTTCTCACTCTGGGTCAGAGACAAAAAGGTCACACTGGCACTGGTGGTTGTAATGAAATCTCATTGATCTTGTTAAATTCCTGCTTATGATATGTTTTGGATTTTAGACATGATAACTGAAGAATGCAAAGCTAAAGGCATAGTCTGAAACCTGCTGTTAAAGGTTGCAGAAGCAGTTTATACATCTGTGTACGATAAAGGCAATATGATAAATGATAAGGCTTGAGGAACCTTGGTGCTGGGCTTGGGAATTATTGGCACTTTTTCTGACTTTCCTGAAATCTGAAATTCTAAATTTTAAAGGTTATCCTATAAAGACTCAAGGAAGACAATTTTAATAGTGTGTCAGCTCTCTGGTAATGTCACAACTGACTGAGGTTTGCAGGAAAGTTTGGGAATAGAGGTAAGGTTTTCGAACCTAGGAAAGCTCAAACTGTCTTTATAATGAAAAAAAAATCAAGTGTTTTAGGGATAGGATAAAGTTTACCAACAACAATATTAGGTTTAGCAATATGAATGGGGGTGAAATTATTTTGAAGGATGAAGAGAGTTGGAAGGCAAATATGTATTCCAAGAGAGCCCAATAATAATGAGCAGATGTGTGTGCATCTTTGTTGTTATTACTAAGATGTTGTCTGGGGGCTGGAGAGCCAAAGATGAGAAATATGGAAAATTCAATCAGATGTCATTAAAATATCTATAACATTTGTAGTGAGAGCCTACAGCAAGAGCATAAAGAGTGTTCAGAATAGGACCAGGCAGTAACTGCATTAGTTAAATCCAATCAAGTGCTGCCTCAGGCTTGCTGTGGATACTGGAGACCCAAATCACATTGAAGAAGCAGAAAATACGAGTCTAAAATTCAGGGAGTCATAATACCAACTTATCTGGTACCATGGACTTGGAGATCCCAAAGCAGAGTGCCTCTGTGTGGTTCATCTTGTCTGCTGTGATCTGAGACCAGGCCTAGCCACAGTCACTGCTTAATAAGCTGCCTTACTATTCCAAGCTTGTCACTGCGGAACTAACTAGGGATGACAAGCTCCGGCTTCTTTATTGCAGAGCACAAAACATCTTCCACAAAGGATAGACACAGATACACCTTAGTGATAATGATTCAATCTAAAATAGTAACATTTTTCTGTTTATTTAATGTAACAGGTACACATTTGGATTTAAAGATCCACTCGCCTTGGGGTCTGAATTTGAAACATGTAAATCAGCACCGATCTGAATTATGATTTTAAGCTGAAATGCATATTTTACTATATTTATAAATATCATTGATTTTAAAGAGGGCCTAGCATTTACTTTATTTTTAAAAATTATTTACATTTAAAAAAATTAAATTATGTGTATGGATGTGTTGGTAAGTGGACACAAGTGAGTGTAACTGCCTTAAAGGCTGGAAGTATTGGATCCCCCGGAGCTGGAATTACAGATGGTTGTGAGCTGCCTAACGTGGGTGCTGGGAACTGAATTCGGGTCTTCTGGAAGAGCAGTAATGCATTCTTAACCACTGAGCAACCTCTCCAGCCTTAGTATTTGTTATATTTTAATATGTTGAACTTAGTTAAACATTTAAGTGCTTAAGAAAAATTTCCTTATAGTAGCATTCAAAGAGTGCTTAAAAAGCAATTACATCAACTATGTATACATAGTAAAAAAAATTAAAGGATCTTAAATTTCTGAAGGAAACCTAATAAATTGAACAGATCAAAAATGAATTAATATGTGTTTTATGGAAACTTACTATTTTATAAGCTATTACCCCCCTCACACCCACACCCTAACACCCATACCCACACTCCCACCTCTACTCCCACACACCATATAAAGGAGTTTAATTAAAGTCACCCTACATAGGGGATGATGCTTCTCCCAGAAGCAATCGGTTGCTAAATAAAGGTCCAGTGCCAGGAGTGGGCTACCGTTCCTTGGGTAATTAATTGCTTCAGAGTGTCCTGAAGCTCCCATAACAATAGAAGCTGTCTTCATTGCTCCTGGTTTCCCACCAGAACTTGATGGTCTGACCCTATTATTGAAGACAGGATAGACTGTTGTATAAAGACAGAGAAATCAAGGTGATACTGTCCAGAAATCTTCTTCCTTGTTGACTAGCTTTGGCAGGCTAGTCATGCAGGCTGCTTACCCAACTGTGAATTCTACTACAATAATGTCCAGTGTGATAAGATAGGCCCATGGGTACATGGATATTTGGGGGTGAGTAATGAATCATATTCTGATTAGATTTAAGGCTTGCTCTACAACAAGAAGCCTATGTCTGGTATTGTAAATCTAGCTAAGAACACATGGCTGAGATCTTATATGCTCCAGGTATGAACTTACTACTGCTATTTTGCTAACTGGAGATAGCATCAGACTGCCTTCTAAATTCACATCTTTTTATCTCGAGCTTAGTGTAGTTCCCAGACTCCATTAGAGAAGTGTCTCTGTGCAGTGGATGATAATTAATACGGAAGCTTATAACTAGTCAAGATGTAGAAAGTAAATGTTTGTGGAGTGCTCAGCTACAAATGAGACATTTGTGTCATATCTTTTCACCTCAAGCTTCAGGGAACATCTCAGAAGAGGGTGGAGAAAGATTGCAAGAACCAGCAGGTGGGGAGGACAGAGATGAAAGTGTATCTTTTAGATGTGACAGGGCTACTCACTCATGGACTCAATAGCTGCTGTGGTTGCCTGCACAGGACACGCACAAGATTCAGTCAGGTAACAGTCCAACATGGAAGGGTAGGCTCATGAGTTTTCACCTCTAGTTGAGGTGACATTGACAGGTGATGGCTTCTGGGAGTGAGGGGTCAGTCTTCAGTAGGGGTGTGGTTTCTGGCAGGTCAGCCAAACTCCACTGGATGGCCCTATGCTCATGGGTACTTGGGCAGCAAACTGGACTCAGTGGCTTCTTTTTTAAAAGGAGGGGATCTGAAGTTAGGAGTGCGTGAGTGTGGAATCTTGGAGGAGTTGGGGTGGAGTGGAGGGCTGACTATCATCAAAGTACATTATACGTATGTATGAAATTCTCAAGGGATTAAGAAAATATTATATTTAAAACATTAATCAGTCTGTATGTGTAGGCATAAGTCTGTGATCCCAGCACTTGAGAAACAGGGGAATGGGGAGTCTAAGATGAACCTTAGCTACTTAGCAAGTTTGAGGCTGGCTTGAGTTTCATGAGACCCTGTCTCAAAAACCAAACCCAACCAAAATAAACAAATGAAAAGAGTCATAAAATACTTGGTCTGAGTTCTTGAATGTAATTGTTAAAATTTGATAGTGTTTATACATGCAATAATAGTTACAAATTGAAATTAAAAGCTACGGAAAAATTGACTCAGCAACTTTCAATGAATTGAGAATTAATTAAGAGCAAGCCCCTGAAACAAAGCAGCAATTCAAAACACAGTAATAAGAAAAAACATATTAGCATCTAACAACAAATATCAGCTGTGTTTAAAGAACTTCATTTTTGAAAAGGAAAGTGAAATTATAGACAAAAAACAATAATAATGAACTAATAATAATAAAGTACATATTAGATAATATGTATTTAATGTCATATATTGCATACTAAATGCTAAAATAAAAATTGATTTTGCTAGAACAAGTTATTAATACCTAGCAAATCTATGTGAATATATCTTTGCTTTTCTGAGTTTAGGTTTTGTCTGCAAGTATTCATGCCATTTGGAATAAAGAAAAATGAGAGTATAAAATAGAAATAGGATAGATCATTATTACATGGAAATATGGAATTCCAGAACAGATAAGCCATATGGAAATCAATAAAATGGATACCATGTAAGTACAAAAATTAATATACAGTATCTGAAGAAAAATGAATTTTTTACAATGTTGTGGCTTGAATGTAAAATGTCCTTTGCAGGCTCATGTATCCGAGCACTTGGCCTCTGGCTGATGGAGCTGTTTTGCAGGGTTGAGAAATCTTTGGAGATTAGGGACTATATAGTAGAAGTAGACCTCGAGGTTACACACCCCCACTGCTGGCTCCCATCTGCCTCTCTCTGCTTTCCATTTGCATGATGCCTCTTCTGCAAATGACCCTGCCCTGCCACGCATTCTTCACCACGTTGGACTGATGAGCCCTTGATGGGAACTAGGAGCACAAAAGAACCCTTCCTCCCTTAAGTCACTTCTGCCAGGCATTTTGTCATAGTGATGGACACACAGACACACACAGACACATGCATGCACTTGCACACCCCCACACTGGCAACATGCCCATGCATGCCCATGCATATGCACACATACACACATGCAGGCACTTGCACACACATATACTGGCACATACACATATTCACACACATGAATGCAATTGCACACACACTGGTACACATGCACAGGTATGCATGCATGCGTGCAAGCACTTGCACACACACACAATATCTAGAAGTAACAAAAACCTAGCCTTTAGGTAAAACTTACATGCCTTTTTAAAACGGAAAGAAAGAGGAGATTAGAATAAAGGATTTGCAAGAACGCTTACATGAAACTAAAACAATGTTGAGGACAGAACTCAATTTCTTTAAAAATACCCTGAAACTGCTTAAACATATCAAAGAGAAGGTAGTTTCAGTGGAGAGTAAACGAGACAGTACTGCAATAGTTCGGGAAGAGCCAGCGTAGGCACTGTGGCTTCCCAAAGACCCAGGCTTTTTTGCTACATCTGTCTCTGCGTACTGCTCCCAACCTCATGGCCCAAACTGTCTCACCTCCACATTTAAACAACAGGTCAGAGGAGATCAGGTCCTTGCTTTAGGGACACATCCTAGATAAAGTGGGACACAGATCCTGTGCTCACATCTCATTGGCTAGAACTTAGTCACGTGGCTATTGGCAGACAGACTGGGAAGTAGAATCTTTGTTTAGTGGGAATGTGCCCCTGTAAAATTCCAGTTCAATGGAAGAAAGGAAGAATGGTCCCAGGAAACAGCAACGTCTGTTACTATGAGGTCTCAGAGATGGAAAGTGAATGAAAAATAAATAAATAAAAACGAAAGGAAAGGACATGACCGCTCCTAGGTAGGGTGGAGGAGAAAGTTTATTATAAACATGTGGGAAAGCATAGGTAGAGGTAGACACATCTGGGGGAGTCCAGAGTGGTCCTGACCCCAAACCATGAGGGGGTGGGGAGGGAGAGAGGGTAACCAAGTACTGCAGCCAGGAGGCCACCACCAGTACAAAAGGATAAAAAAGCAGGTAGCCAAAATGTCTGGGGTATATAGGGAAGAGCCTCTGGGGGTGGGGGAAGGGCAGCCAAGTCCTAGGCTGGAGAGTTAAGGGTAGAGAGTGACATATGACAACCATACCCCGTAACAAATAGAGACTGAGGGAGGCTGGGAGAATCCGGAGGTTAGGTCTGCTATTTTAAATAGGCACCTCAGCCGCTTGTCCCGGGTTTGAAATGTCACAGAAAAAGATGAAACACACCAAAGCAGGTCCTCGTGACTTCTCAAGACTGCTGAACGCTGCTCTGCGGAGTCAGTGAGGCCTGTGCTATTGAGATGGGAGAGAGAAGAGGGTTCCATGATAACTGTACAGGCCGCAGATGTCAAAAGGTCTTAGAGACAGAATTGACTTGAGGTTTATCTGAGAAGTGGTATCCATTGTGAAAGCAGTTTCTAGAAATTCACAATCGTCCCTGTCTCGAGGAAAGCTGCAGTTTCTGAGAGAAATTGCTAGGCAGGGTACTTGTGAGGCTGCGGTGAGTCGTGGTGTAAGTGCTGGGCGTGGTTCAGAGGAGGAGTTGGGGATGGGAATAGCAGATGGTAAGTTTAGTTTGACTGCAGGATATAAGGCTGTCCTAGCACAGGTGAGACATTTTGTGAAATTAAGGACAACCACCTTGGAATAGTATAAACAAAGATTTAACATACTTTAGAAATTGTGTTGTAGCTTTCCATGAGCTCAACTCTCTTTCCAACTATGAATTAAATGTAGTATTTCCATCTTTTAGACAGGCAGCAAGGCAGAGGGTTATTAATTTGCTCAGAGTCACACACACAGTACACAGTTGATCTGGGATTTGAAGCTAGGCATTTGGGCAGATGCTTTTGCGTGTGTTTGCTGTGTTATCTTCATGACATTGTATAAAGAAGGGACCTTGCCTTGTATTAATCCTATAAAGATGTCTTACATCTTATTATGTGTATATGTGTGGCTCTCTCTCTGTGTATGCGCGCGTGCACTCGCACATGCTCATAGGAGTTCAAAGGTAGGATACATGCTTGTCACACACAAAGCCCAGGCCACAATAAGAACTGAGAGTGTTAAGAGTGGGGAGGCGGGAGTGGGAGGGGGACAGGGGAAGAAATAACAACCTCATGAACTGAGTGACCTGCAGCAAAGTATATCACACCAGAGTCCACAGGGTTGGGACTAACCGGTCTAACCAGATGCTTCCCCTTTCCCTACATGCTCAGTGTGTGTGGGCTCTTGGCAAGGTGCTAGGAACCTTTACTTATGCAATCTTCTATGCCTTCTTGTTGTATCTGTTAAACTGCTATCCTCTTCTCTCCACAGCCAGGTACATATCCTTTAAGGTTTTTTTCCTGATTAAATTTGTTCTTTAGCAATTTCACACATGTAAATAGCACATTCTCCTTTCCCTCTCCCTCCACCCCCCCCCCATCTCTCTCCTATCCTGTTATCCCCATCCCTGTCCCACATTCATTTCTTTTTATTTTGGTTTACAACCCACTGATCTGAGCCAGGAGTTTCTGTGTGGTGACAAGTTTGGACCTCTCCAGTAGGCTCGCTGTCAGGTACTGGAGGAAAGGCAATGATTATTCCCTCCCCCAGAATCCATTAGTAAGCAAGCGTTCTGCTGGGAGGATTAGGACCCCATGTGGATCCCCTGATCCGTGATTGGCTCCATGGCTATAATTGAATATGAATATGACTACAGTCTTTGGAAAAATCTAATTGTAGCATTTAAACCATTAGTCCAGGCAGTTATATTAGCTTAGCGGGAAGGAAATAATTGCTCAAAGAAACACTCTGGTGTTTCATAAGCCCCAGAGGACCAGACCAAAGCGCGGCACTGTGATAGGAAGGCAGTGAGGAAATGACAGACTCGCTCCGTAGAGCAAGTTGGTATTGGTTCAGTGACTGTCTCATGAGGTCCAGCCTTGGGTTCAGACTTTCTAACTGAGACTGTTGAGCCAACCAGCTGATCCAGACACTTAAACAATACATGTGAGATGCCATGGTTCCCACTCACCGAGTTCCTGTGTGTGACTCTTTGATTTCCTTGAGACCAGCGGCATAGACATTCTGAGAACTGGGTTTAGGGCAGAAGTTCATGGTTAGAATGGTCTGCCTGGGGACTGTGTTTAGAGATATAGTTACATAGGAGAATCAGTAAAGATGGGGGCTCTTACTTCATTCAGTTTGATTTTGACTTCTTATTCACTTCATTGACATATGCAATGACTCTGTGTACTGGCTAGTTTTGCGTCAACTTGACACAGCTGGAGTTATCACAGAGAAAGGAGCTTCAGTTGGGGAGATGCTGCCATGAGATCCAGCTGTAAGGCATTTTCTCAATTAGTGATCAAGGGGGAAAGACCCCTTCTGGGTGGGACCATCTCTGGGCTGGAAGTCTTGGTTCTATAAGAGAGCAGGCTGAGCAAGCCAGGGGAAGCAAGCCAGTAAAGAACATCCCTCCATGGCCTCTGCATCAGCTCCTGCTTTCTGACCTGCTTGAGTTCCAGTCCTGACTTCCTTTGGTGATGAACAGCAGTATGGAAGTGTAAGCTGAATAAACCCTTTCCTCTCCAACTGCTTCTTGGTCATGATGTTTGAGCAGGAATAGAAATCCTGACTAACACACTCTGCTTTAAAGTAAATAAGAAAATAGTTTCTTTTGAGCTAACTGTGAGAGATTGTGACCTGCAAAACACAGATTCATGTTACCATGAATGACACATTCCATCATGGAGGAAGTAATACTAACTTGTATTGTCACATGGTGCTTGTGACACATCTCTTGCTGGTGCTTGTGAACTCTGTCAAAATAATTCAGAGGGGCTGGAGAGATGGCATAGCAGTTAAGAACACTTGTTGCTCTTTTGAGAACCTATATTCTATTCCCAGCATCTACATGGTAGCTCACAACCATCTATATATGACACAGTTCCAGTGGATCTGAAGCCTTTTACTGGCCTCTGCAGGCATGGTGTTTAGGTGGGGCACATATGTGCATGCAGGTAAAACACCCATACATACAAAATAAAATAAAACAACCTGAAAAAGTTCAGATCTAAAAAAATTCAGACAAATGTTTGGTATAGAAGATAAGACAAGTTTATTTGCAGAATAAAATAGAACATAAGCTTGGGACACGAGAGTGGACGGTGGCCCCAGAGGCCACTCTCCAGATCTACAATCTGGGTAGGTTTTATACTATGTTGTGAGTTTTCTCTAAAACAAGTAGCTTTTCCTGAGGAACTCTGTCCTGTCTAGGTTATCGGCAGGCCTGATTGGATTGACACTCTAGGAGGAAAGAATGCTGTGGCCTTGTTCTTCATTAGAAAGTCCCTGGTTACACAGTTGCCTCCCAAGGCTTCCGGATCCACATTTAGATAGTTATCCACTAGAGATTGTGCAGGCACTTCCGGATTTCACACCTTCTAGACCAGAGAGATATGACTGAGGTCCCTTTCTTCTGACCAGTAAACAGCTTTGCTGTTTTAGTCCTTTGTTTTATAGGTTGTGGAGCATGAGGAAGGAGTTCAACCCCAATGCCCTTTGATCTTTCAACCATCTAAATGCTTAACATAGTCACAGACAAAGGAAGTCATAAATCAAGACTAAACATAGGAGCAGGTGTGTGGTAGGTGCGCTACAGCAAATTGGGGAAACATTGTGAATGGCTTCAAATATTATAAGTCTTAGCTTTGGGTTGGTGGAGGCTCAGAGTCTACTAAGCCTAGCACTTCATTTACATAGTAGTCATGAGATTATAAGATTGGATACAAAAGTTCAGGTAAATCTCTATTACTGGGCCTAAAATCGGCCCAGAGTGTTTAGCTACTAAGGTTGTAAGGTCTGTGATATAAATTTGGCTTCATCAGAGGACTTCAGTTCATACTCCTCACAGCCATGTGACCTTGAATAATGGCATACTCCTTAGCCCCTCAGTTTCCCTGTCTATAAAATGAGAATAAGAGCCTCTCCCTCTTGCTCAGAGGGCTACAGGGACATATAAAGCAATGAACACATAAAAGTGCTCAAAACACTAGGTATTGTCTTCAAGATTATCACTTCTAGGTGATCAAGGGTGGGTTTCCTTGACACTAGATTCGAACTGACTGTGTCATCCCTTCAGAAACAACTTGGAGAAAACAGCACAGGATATAAAGATTGAAGCCTGAAGAATGTGGCTTAGGGAATTTTGCCCGCTTCCCACCCCATCAGCTAGAAAAGCGGTTCTCAACCTTCCTAATGCTGCTAACCCTTAATTGTAGTTCCTCATGTCGTGGTGACTGACTCCCAACCATAACATTATTTTCATTGCTACTTCATGATCATAATTTGGCTAGTGGTGTGAATTGTTATGCTGAGTCTGGTGTTTGCTGATGGTCGTAGGTGACCCTGGTGAAGGCTGATCCACACCCTCCTAAGAAGGGGTTGAGACCCACAGGTTGAGAACCACTGAGCTAGAGAGCCACAGTGTATGGGTAAAATTGCTACCACCTATGTATCTTATACGAGCATTTACAAACACGTTCTACATTAGGTTCATCTTGGTTGCTGAAGCCAGAGTCAGTGCCAGGAAAGCCGTTTGAGCTATTAATGGGTATTACTTAACAGAAATTTCTTCCTGGAGTGTCACCAGCGGTCCAGATATCCCCTTACACGTCTCAGGATGACCCAACACTGAAGAGTATGAGGTAGATGAAGGTTCACAATGATACAAGTCATTAGCACAACACCAGAATGAATTGTGAGCGTTCCTTCCAATGGAAGGGGGTACATTTTCCTAGCGTTTCCCTATGAGACCACTTCACATTGGAAGGCAGATTCCCCATGACATCCCTGCTAAGACCTTAGTCACATAAAGTCACCCAGAATAAGTCAGGGGAAAGATTTGTCTCTTCAGAGTCCAGAGTTCAACCCTCTAACAGGACTGTTAACCACAGCCAATAGACATTCAGTTGCCATCCTGCGGATCATCACAGACACAGGCCAATGGATAATGCATGGAATGACAGATACGGCAATGGTTAACATATGAATCCAAAGTGTGCTGTTAGAGCAGTCAGCCCTTCGTCTTGCTTTAGTCACAGGTTTCTAATTATCGATGCAACAGTCAGACAGAATCTCTGCAATGTGCACCCAGAGAGATTGTTTACAATTTCCAGTGGTTACAGAAAGTACAATGGGCTTTTTCCCACCAGCACTCTTTCTCCTCTAGGTACTTTACACCCATTCCCTGCTAATCACAAACACAAATTTACAGAACTCAGACTTCCCTGCACACCAGCAGATAAACAAATAGTTCTACAGAATGGTTAGTGACTCAGAAGGGCCCCAAAGACAAGGAACTCAGACTTCCTGTCAGGCAAATACCAGAAACTCAAATTAGTGCAAAAAGAACCTGAACAGCTCAAATAGACGCCAAACTGACCTGGAAATAGACGGTGAGGTTCAAATTGTACTGGTCACAGAAAACTTAACAAAGGTCAGAACTCAGGGCCCACTACGTCTGAACATTTGTTTCTCTACTCTACTAAATAGTGGTAGAAAGCAGCTAACAGGCCAACATGAAAGCGTAAGAAAAAAAAAAATCCTTAAAACAAGAGTGAGCCCCATCCCTAACCCAGAAGCTATCTCTAACTGATAACCACCCACAAAGTGAAAATTAGGTTTTGTTCCAGTGGAGTCTCACTGTATATAAATCACACTTTAGGGCAGGCCCTATGCCTAGCAATAGATGGCCAACACAAAGCAAACTCAATGACAATTTTGGAGGATGTTTTTTCTGGGGATGGGGTGCAGGCTCAGGTCTTATAATGCTTTTACTGGACATTTTATTCTTTTCTAGTCTTTGTTTTCATGTTATGACTTCTGATTATATGTCTTCAATGGAATTTCTGTGTGCAAGTCTGTGTGTTTACGTACCTCTGTTTGCATTTCTTGTGCTTTTTCTTTGACTCTTTTCTGCTTGTTTTGTCTGAGTCTGGTTTTTTATGTCCTATCATTGGCTCAGCTCCTGTTCTACGAGGAGGTTCAGTGAAATCCTTTATGCTTGAGAAGTTCTCCTATCCAGTGCTACAGCCTCACTCTCAGGGATAATTTTCTATAAGGGGGAAGGGGACTAGATGTTCCTCAAATCCAAGGTAACTGCAGGTTTAAATGCAGCCTTAAATGGCATGAAACGTCAGGTGGACAGACACTCCATGAGCGATTAACATGCCTACGAGGAGAATCTGACCTAAGGCAGGCACAAAATGCAGGAAGAGATGCCGGGCTGTTACTCTGGCTTCTATTTCCTTCTGGTCTCAAGTGAGGAGTGAGTGCCATTTAGCTAAAAAACAAACAAACAAACAAACAAAAACATAAAAATCTCTGTCCCTAAATACCTGTTATAAATGCATTGATAAACAATCCAGACGGTGGGGCCTGTGTGTCTGTGTACCTATGGCAAGGCCTCGGGGTAGGAATGTGAGACACGTAAACTAATCCAGAACAGTTTTGGAGATCCTGGATTATATCACAGGACAGGGCACCAGAACACTTCGGAAAACATTCATACGTGCTTTGTCTGTAATTGGATGTTAATCTGAGATGTGACACCAGCATATTTTCATTTAGTAGATGTGTCTAAATAAATTGATCCACCTTGTCTAAATTGGTGTGGGTATCTGCACTCATTAGTATTCTTCTGTCTCTTGGTCGATTCCGCCCCCCCCCCCCCCAGCCCGGTGTCAGTCCAGGCACACGTTTGTTTCAAATGCGTTTCTGATTGATTTTCTGCCTAACAACTGACAACTTAACTTTTCAGCAGGAGGCCTGAGCCCAGGGCCCTTTTTAATACTTCAGAGCAGTAATGCGATCCTGACAGACCCTGAAGGGGAACAATTGGCTTTCTGTGCTGGGAAAGACAGTATAGGATTTGGTTCTCAGACACACGCTGACTTGTTCCATGTGGACTACATTATTGTAAATTGGGGGAAGGGAAGAGGGTAGTTGCTTTTATGCGAAGGCCAGGACTTAATTCTATGATTGATTATTGTCTCATTTGTAATTGGAAGGAGTTCTGCCCACTTGAATTTACTGATTCACAAAAGTTCTTAGTGAAAGTTGTCCCATAATCTACTTGGTTCCTTAGGTAATTTTCCAAAAGTACAATCCATGAACGGTATTGAGCTGTAACAGGCTTCCAGAGGCAGAAAATTGCTTAGTGTCTGTTTTCATCCTTATGAGTGTCTGCCATGCTTTACACAGCTTTGACTCTATGGTTAATTCTAGAAGGTTTCTCTACCCAGCAATTGTGTTTGGATTGGAACTGACATGTGGGTCATTTCAGAGAGATGGAAGCTTCCTGGGTAAACCTCTAAGCCAATCAAAAGAATTTCCCAGATATTGATCTCAAATATCAAATCCCCAGCTGTTAGTAAGAGCGTTATCTGCTGTGCTTCTAACTTACCACAGTTCAGTGACCCTTGACTTGATAGTCAGAGGGTCTCTGTAAGTGGTATATGGGATTCCAGTTGCTTTGGCTATTTATAAATTCACTGTGATCTGGATTCTCAGTAGTAGCAGACCCAGGGGCAGCTCACAGTGATGAGCTCACATTAGCTGGAATCAGTGGGTGTGCATACCAAAGTCTAATATGCCATTTTTGTCGGTTTGCTCAGGCTGTTTTCTTGAGTGGAAGTCTAGAAGATCTCAGTCTCTTCCCCTTTCCCCACATTCAAGTCTTCTGAAAGCTGCTTATGTTTTTATGTGAAATCCTCCCTAGATACTTTGACCCTTGGAGCCTTTTCTGTTTCTCATCTCTAAATGTATTTACGATTGTATCACTAACTCCATTCATGCTATGTTTTCATGTATTTTCCTTATTAATTTGTACACACTGGTTTGCCCTCATTCCTCTACAGATCTATGAGGGCAAGGACATCATCTCATATCATCCTTACAGCCATTTATTTTGCCAGTATTTAATCTGGTCCCAAATATCTACAGACAGTAAACACTTCTTTCATAAAATAAAACAAAAGAAAACAAGACACTGCCAAAGCCTTTCAAAATGGCCAGTCTATATGTAAGCCATTCTCAGTGGACAACATGATTAAGAAAACCACACTTTTGCAGGCTTGCTTGTGCATTCATGTAAAAAAGGATGGTATAGATAAGGTTAGGGAGCATGGTAGCGAATGAATTTCATTTCACGTTGTTGTTTCCATTCACACAGTCCTTTAGATGAGATATAAGGTAGCGGAGAAAAAGGCAGAAAATCATGAGATATTTCAAAGGAGAGAGTCTGCCATTTGGAATTGGAAGAGGAGAAAGCAGCAGGAGAGTGGGAGAATATCACAGAGATAGTATTCGCAGGAAGTAGCCACACCTCTGCCACCAGATGAACTGAGGGAGGTGGGTCAATGAGAATGTAAATGTGGAGAAGAAGGCATATGGAGCTGCACGTAGATGTCCAGGGAAAGGCAGTGCTGGTATTATGGGTGCTGATGTGGTATCTGCGCAGTCAGGGCTGGAGACATTCCAAAGAGATACTTGTTCCTGTCCTTTATGCCACTGGACCATGGAAACAATGGACACCCCCAAATTGACATTTTCCTAGGAACACCATGTTGGGAAACAGGAAAGGAGGGAGCCTTTGTGCTTGTCAAAGAATTGCATTTGCCTCCCCGCCCCCCCGCAGGAAGGGATTTCATAGCATATCTGACCACTTAGCAAGAAAGACTAGACGAAAGATGATTCAACAATGAGCAGTCTCCTGTGGCTGGTTCTGTTTGACTTCATGATCCTCTTTCCAACCTAAGCCTCATCTTAGAGCCCCAGATAGACTGGGGGTCAGTAGGCCCCTTTGGTGGTCTCTCCTTTAACATGGCCAAATTTCCTTTCCTACTTTCCACTCATATCTCTCACTGGTATATTGAAGGTGTGTGGCTGAGTCGACGGTGCTGGGAATCCCAGAGCTCAGACCTTTATCCTAAAACTTCAGGTAACACTGAGAGGGCAAGCCTTCCAGCGTCTTGTAGCTCTCACGGGGGAAGGGTATAATTGGGAACAGCCTATCCTGACGAAGTACAGCAAAGCAAAGTGGATTTGGGCGGACCACAATCGGGAGTATTGCCTTCCTGCTTCATGACAGGGGAGGAGGGTGATGAGGATGAGGGAAACAAATCCAAAGAGACACAGGCAGGGGACACATAGCTCCTTAGCGTTGGCCAGAACTCAGAAGGCGGAAGTTACATGAGCTTTGCTGAGGTCCAACCTGGGCAAAAGCCTTAGACCTTTCTATGTTCTGAAGGTAGAATCCCATAGTTGATCGATGGGGCTTCCATCAGCTGTATCGTGCACATGGTCCGTGTTCTTTGGTTTCCAATGTTTGTAGCTGTAGGTGCAAAGGCAAACCATCTTGAATGTTATGATAACTTGAAAGCGCTGTGAGTGGTTAAATCAAATGCTCTCCTTCCCTAAAACTAAGTCTAAGGCCCCGTTGACACCCCTAAGGGCTGAATCCAGCAGGGAAAGCCACTCATGGATGTATGTGATTGTTTCTTTTGACTCACCTACTTCATATAGACCCCAGAAGGAACTCATTCTCTGTTAACATAAGTTGACAATAAAATAAAAATCGATGTGGGGAGCGGGTGTGGTGGCAGTCCCAAAGGTGCCAGGGACTGCAGCTAAGTCGTATGACTTGCACCTGACTTCCTCATATAAACCACAAACATCTTGAGAGCTGCGCAGGTGTACCAGGATACCGGTAAATCCACTTTGATGGAGATATGCCCCTGCTGCCCTGATTAGCTGAAGCTGCGTGCCTGGTGAGGTGGTGTGGCCTGCTGTGCGTGGATGAGAACTGAGAGTATTTAAGAGTGAGAGGCCCAGGGCTCGGGGGGAGATATAAACAAGAAGAAACAGGACTGAATAAACTGCTGTTAGAAGGTCGTGCCGTTCTTGCTGGTCGAGAGCGGACGCGACAAATCTCAACCCTCAAAATGCACATTTTGTGAATATTTACTGAGATTGAGCACACTGTGTGTCTCTGGGTGGTAACTCACAGTGGGTAGACAGATAGTAACGGACTCTTATGCTCACAGATGATTTCCATTTGCACAGAACACAGTGCCGACCTCCAGGCACCCTCTGCATCCTCAAGCTGTAGGCTAGTTCTCTTCTTGGAGAAATCACAATGAAGGCCTTTGTAGCACCCATTTTCTATTGTGAAAATTCAGCCTGACTCTCTCCTGCTGTGGACTTGGTCTAATGCAACTTATGTTAATTTGGTCCCCCAAATTACACAGGAATCTGTGCATCTACAGGTAAAACACTGAGGGACCCTGTCCCCAGTTGGTTCTGATTGGTAAGTAAAGTTGCCAGGTGGCCAATGCCTAGGCAGGGAGACAGAGGTGAGACTTTTAGGATGCCCAGACAAGGGACAGGGAGAGAGAGAGAGACAGAGACAGAGAGACAGAGAGACAGACGCATACACACAGAGAGACAGACAGACACACACACACACACACAGAGAGAGAGAGAGAGAGAGAGAGAGAGAGAGAGAGAGAGAACTGCTATGCTGGGAAAGGAGTAACAACCATGCTGAGAAGACAGGACAGAGAGATAGTCCACATGTAAGAGATGGGGAAGAACAGCTCCAGAGCGCCCCCCCCCAACTGGGTCTAGGACAATAATGATAGAATATAGATTTTAGTAAATAATAACTCAGGAAATATCGGAGGGAAGGTGTTAGCTATGTGGAGGTTTGGGAGAGGCCCAACCACTGAGCTATTCAAGACGTATTAAAATATAAGTGTGTGTGTGTGTGTGTGTGTGTGTGTGTGTGTGTGTCTTTCATTCAGGAACTCAGAACATTGGGGCAGGTAGCCAGAAATGCACCGCCACCACTGCTGGGGCAATTTGAACAAGATTACTTGACAATGGCAACATTTTCCTCTTTCTCTCCTGGTTGATTTTCTTTTCTTTTCTTTTTTTTTTTATTTTTCTTTTTTTTTTTTGTTGTTGTTGTTGTTTTGAGACAGGGTTTCCTTACGTATAGCCCAGACTGTCCTGAAACTCATTGTGTAGTCTAAGCTGGCCCTGAACTCACAGAGATATACCTGCCTCCCAGGTGTGTGTGTCTCTATACTCAGGCCAGGGTTGAAATGTTGATGTAATGTTCCAACTGTCAGTGAAAGTCATGGATATAACACTATTTCCTTCCACAGATTGAATTATTTAGCTCCTGTAACTGCAAAAATATATGTTTTTATTGTTTGTCGTTTTGTATCTAGCAAAGCTGAAACAGAGTAGTCAAACAGAGCTTGCCAAGTTAAATGGCAGACTCAAGCCCAGCCTTAGAATCTGTGTACACAACATTGCAAAACTGTGTATGCAAGGCTGACACACGGGACCCTGTGTGCTAACACAAATCAGTTGTGAGCAGAGCGAGTGTTACAACAGTACTGCCAAAACCTATCAGTTATGTGGTGACTTCAATGAGAACATCTCCCACTGATTCAGATGTCGGAATACTTGGTCCGTCTGGTTTAAGTTTACAAGGTATGGCCTTGTTGGAGGAAGTACATCACTGGGGGTGGGCTTTATGGCTCTCAGCTTCCTGCCCCAGCCACCATGTCTGCTGCCTGCTGCCTCTACTCTGCATCAAGAGCTCTTATCCCTCTGGAACCTTAAACCCAAGTAAACCCCCTCTTCTGTAAGTGGTTTTTATCTTGGTGTTTTGTCTCAGGACCAGATAAATACCAATACACATTCCTTCCTAGGACTGTTTAGTGTGTTTACATTTCAGGAGCCCTGTAAGGTACTAGGATTGTTGTTACCTCCTGGGACTCTCCCTTTAAGATACTACTCCAAGTTGATCAGTTCTCACAATTCTCTCTCTCTCTCTCTCTCTCTCTCTCTCTCTCTCTCTCTCTCTCTCTGACGGAGAGTTAAGAATCCATCTGTGCTGGAGTTTTACAACCTATAACCAAAATCTGGCTTCTCCATGCTCTTTTCATATAGGCTATCCTAGACTAAATTATGACATGATCTTTTCTAATACAATAACCCCAAAAGAATATAGAAGTCAGATATTCCCTTTTGTTTAGGTTTTTCTTTTGAAGGATTTCCTGCCCATCATCCTGTCTGTGACAGACCAGTAGCCCAGGCTGGCCGGAAACTCACAGAGGTTGGCCTGCCCCTGCCTCCCACTTGCTGAACTTAAAGGCATGCACCACCACATCTGGGCATGCAGGTGTTAAAGGGGAAGCTCTTTCATTAAGGCTCCAAGCATGCTACTCCTTTCTAATGCTCTTCCACTTTGAGGCCTACTAAGAACTAAGGCCTCCCATGGTCAAGATCCCCTGTCTCCTGATAAAGCTTCATTCTGAAGGGTAATTTTATATTTGCATCTTTCCTGAATGAAGCAGCCTATTGATCAGCACTGACTCTTCTCTCTGCATCACTCATCATACGCCTAGGGATAAAGAGAAGGAGTTGGAGAACATGAAGGGTTAACTGCACTGTTTAAGTGGGTCTGTGCTAGGTACTCTGAGATCATGTCAGCTAGATCACATCAGAACCAGATTTTAGGACAGAGGTTTAGTGTCGCAGAAACACCAGCCACATGCTCTGTTCATTGACAAAGCTGACAACTGGGGCCATAGATATTTAAGCAGACTTTCTAGCCACTGTCAACATGTTGTATTTCTTTAGCAATTATTCAGGAATACTGAATATTTCAGATCTTAAGAAACAATCTAGAAATGAAGTCTTTGTTCTTATATAGCTTTGAATTTGTTTCTTGGTCATGGCACAGGCTGCAGCCGTACCTCTCGCCAGAGCCCCTGGCTCCCCTCCTTGGCTCCTTAGTCTTGCTCTATCATCATTCCTTTGCTGGTCTTACTAACTCAGGTTTCATTTACAACATTACCTATTCGAGTTGTGGACATCATTGACTTGGATTTTCAAATCACATTTCCTGCAACTCTGCTCAAGGCAATCTTATTTTCCAGCAGAACAATCATGCATTTTCAGAGAGCGGTCATAAATATTGAAGAGTTAGCTGCTGGCCAATTTAAAGGAGAAAGGGGTGGAGGAGGCTCCTTCAGATTTCTTTCTGATTTCATTGTGGCTGAGTAAGCTGTTTGGAAAAGGTCACAACTGAAAACAGGATCATGAAGAGTGCTAAGGGGGAGTATCTGCAGGTGTGCGTGTACATGTGTGTGTACATGTGCGTGTGCTCATGTGTGTGCATATGTGTGTATATATGTGCATATTTCTTTAAGTGTAAGAGAAATGGTAAATGAAAAGATGAGAACAAGGACAACAGAGAACTTTTCCCCCAGTACTGTTCAGTTGTTCTGTGACAGTTCTACCAATTAGTCAAGGAGGGATTAAATCTTTCTCTACTTGGCTTTTTGGTCATTTGTGTTTTACTTATAGCCACAAACAAGCTCTTACATACAAAGTTATAATATATATATTATACATTATATGTATATAATAAGACTATTGTAAAACATATGAATCCATTATAGTACTTTTAAAAAATGAAATGGGACTCATTAACACATGTATAATAGCCGTGCCAATCCATGTTTTTTACATTCAAACGTACTTTTCCCCCATATTACCATGGGCTAGGTGTGGGTAATGCCAATATGCATGTCTCCTTGGTGCAGACTCTCCCTATCTCACCACTATCTCCTTAGCCACAGTCTTCTTCTTGGGTATATAGTTTTCCTTTCTGCATTAATTCCAAACAGGGCTTCACCCAGCACATTTATTTTCTTTGCTGGAATTGGAAAAAGGTTCTTCAGCTGGTGGGCAAAGGAAAAAGGGCACATCTCTTCCATTTACTCTCTCAATGGGTCTCTTTTTCACAAAACCTGTACAACTGTATGCACTTGATTATAAATCACGAGATATCTGTAAGGTCTGAAACAGCTTACTCAGCCACAGTGAAATCAGAAAGAAATCTGCAGGAGCCTCCTTCATCCCTTTCTCCTGGAAAGCATGTTTTAACACTGCACATGACCGGTGGATAATTGCCGAGTTTTAACCCTCCCAGGAAATCAAGGGACGTTTTTGTGATCCCCTCTTGTCCACTGGGCAGCAGTTTGCTCTCCTTTATCATCTTTATTGTTTCCTTTGAAAACAGTTGAATTTAGCTGCTTGAGATAAAGTTTTAATAAACAATAACAACAACAACAACAACAAAAAGCCATCATTGCCTCTCTCACTGACAATAGGCAGCTGATCTCACTTGTACTATTGGTATGCAATGAGATGGCACTGCCCAGTCACCTTGGATTAGAACAGTCTTCATGCATATCTGTAGTGTTTCTCAGAGGGTGCCCAGTAAGATTATGTTTCCATTCCCTACATTGGTGGCCTGCTTAATAATACATTTTGTCTGGGTCCTACTTTCTTGGCGCACTTGTGGTTTATCTAAGTAAGTAAGCCCCGTGTGCCTCGTGTACTTAGCTCTGAGGCCCTGACTGATAGTCAGCTCTGTTTTGCGATGAATTTACTTCTTACATACTTTGTCATCCTGAGGCTATCCCAGGCTCCCCTCCACAGCACCTACTCTTAGTATGACACCAGAGATATGTTTACTTACGAGGGAGCTACTTATCAAACTGACACTGTAGCATGAAGAACATCCTAATAGCCTTTTCTGAGAATTGATCCCAGTAGCATTTTGTATAATAGTGGAGTTTCATTTCTACAGTTCAGGATTCTTCTTGCAGTTCTTTCTGAGACATTTTTAATTTTTGAACCAAGAGCTTCAAGTATTAATTTTTTATTCCTGACTGCAACCTCCGAAGCTGGTCATTCATCTCACCTTGATTCCAGGGCTGTGGTGGAATCTCTCTTCTTGTCTATGTGATTCCATCCTGACTCCTGCATCAGGTTGAAACTGAGAGTTAGGATCGATGAAGCCCAGGGACAGAGGTGATTCCAGGTGTCTTGGGCAATCTTGTCTGTGGCCTGATGGTTCTGGTGTTCTCCACAGGGAGCCGGGGCTGCCTTCTTCCAGAACCATGTAATTTGCTTTTCCCCATCACTGTTTCCTGCCAACTGTAATTATGGAAATATGATTAGAGACTCATCTAAGACAGGCGTTTGCCCACTGCCTTTCAAATCCATTTCTTTTGTCATTACAGAGATGAGACCACAAGGGAGGGAAGGATGGTAACAAGGGAGGAAAGGATGGTAACTTACCCAACTGCTCTTTTGGATGCAGAGCATCCCAGCTGAGGAGGATAAAGATTCCCTTAGGGCTGATCTCTTAGGCAAATGGGCAAACTGTCTACTGCTGAGCCATACCCTGGCCCCATGGTTGTTTTTTTTTAGGATCATTAATAGACCCTTGGGGTGATACGACATTTAGGATTTGCTTACTTGGTGCTTTACAAGCCTGGTAAGGAGACATCATATATAAGATGATGATGATGATGAAATTATTATTCTTTGGCCAGAGCAATGCTATCGATTCCAGCTAGTCCTCCTCAGACTATGAAAATGGTGACTGTCTAGTTTGCAGTCTTGAGTCTCAGCTAGTCTTGGATGCAAGGCAATGTCATGTGGCCCTTCTACCATTTGCAGTATCTTTATTGGTTTGGGAATTGTGCACAGAACAGTTCTCATATGAGTTGGGAATTTCTCTTTCCTTCCCCCTGCTTTGTCCCAAGTTGCTGTCTCTCTTCTGCCCTGCTGCTTCTTTCCCTCTCTCACGTCTCCTTTTAGGATCTGTCTCTCTTGCAGGAAGGGAGTCATCTTATGGGGTAAAGCTTGGAGCATTTCTTTTTTCTTGTGTGTGTGTGTGTGTGTGTGTGTATGAACTCTTTTCAAGTTTCCAGCACAGTGGCATCTAGAATGTTATAAGAGTTCAGTAAATGCCTGCTGACTAAACCAAGCACAGGGAATGGACCCAGGCATTGCCATGCTAACACAGACACTGACATTTGTGTAAGTGTGCCTTTTGCGTGTGTGCATCACTCATGCCCACCTGTCTTTTGCAAGCTGTGATGTTACAGCCGCATTCACCAACAAAACCTGGGATGCTTACATTTAGATTTAGAAATATGAATTTCATATGCATATGCAGTTGGAGGTGACAAACCTAAATTGTTTACTCTCTGCTATGCCCCAAGACAAAAACGTGCAATTAATACAAGTGAGGAAAGCAGGAATTCAGTCCAGACTCTGTCAGCAAAACCCCGTGATTGCTTATGCTCCAGGGACCATCTTTTCCTCCTTTGCAAAATGAGACCACAGTCAACTCCCTACACTATCTTCATCGAATTATCAAATGACTCTATGATCTTTAAAGAACAAGAGGCAAGCTTTTAAAATTCCCCTTCATAACAATTTCCAGTCTTCTCTAAACAAGGGACGTCTGGAACACACAGCGGCCATCGTGACTGTTTGTACTGCTCACCTCGTGGGCTTTCAAATCACCTGCATTAGAAAGTGTGATTCCCACGATTGCACTGTTTGCAGTTGATATTGAAAAGCTGAGAGGGACAGACAAGCAGAAATTGTAATCCACAATTTGTTTCTTAAAGGAGAGAGGAATGTCCTTGTGTCATGGAATTTGAAAACACCTAGAGACTGCTGGACTCTAACCATTTGCAATTAACCAATCTTTTATTTAGGCTGCAGCTGTCTTCGGTTCCCAAGTTCTGATCTGGAACTGAGGCCTAGCTTAAAGAGGAGGAGGGCTTTTAAGGGCGAAGGTCACAGTGTACTTTTTAGATGGGAGCTTTCACAGGTATTAGAGAACAGCTGGGTCTTTTGCATTCCTGGAATTCCCGCTATGGTCATGACAGACAGCTTCAGCATGTCCCAGGGCTAGCCTCAAATCTAAGATGGAGCCCTCAGCTGCTCCATTCGTTCTGATTTTTTTTGCCGGACAAACCTTTACTCAGTCCTTCCTGGTTCAATCTGAGTCTCCATTCTCGTTTCCAGTTCCCTTGTCTGCCCCACTCACAAGGAGTTTCCAGATGGTGTCTTCTTTGAGGTTTGAGGCACCTTTCCATAAGCCATCTTTACCTTCCTCCCTCCCACGTACAGCATGTTTCCCGCACACGTGGCCTTTAAATTTTTCTTATAAGGTTTAAAAAAAATACTAGTAGATGGTATCGATTTGTCCTAGCACTAATAGTTTGTTCAGGGAGAGTGTGACTGCCTTGTTTCTAAGTCCCAAGAACCTTTGTTACTCTCTCAGTGGAAATCTGCTTTGAAAGGACAACAGAGGCCAGCAGGTTCCTTTAGTCAATGTGGATCACCACAGGAGATAATGGCTCGATATTTGTTAGGCAAAGGCTGGACTGCTTTTTTTGGATTTCTCCATTTTATATATCCCAGTCTGGAGCTTCAGGGAGTGATGACCTGGGCTGCATTTTCTGCCATGGACTGATGCTGTTACAGTGTTAAAGTTGCTAGTTGAGAAGACCACTAGCACAACTGTTAAGTCAAAAATGAAGCAAGCTTTAATGAAATACTCACCAGGATGAGGGACACTGAACAAGACCATCTCGGGATTCCTAGAAAATGGCCGCATATTGCAGAGGCTTATAAGACAAACCCGTAAGGCCATGCATGCACTTCCTACCAGGTCCAATCGGGGGCAAATATGTATCTTGACGTACTTCCTGCCTGAGTACGTCCAATCAGGAGCAAGAATACATCGTGATTTTTTCCTGCTCACATACCGCCTGCCTTTATGTGATCAAGCACATTTGGTGCAGTTGGGTCAAACAAACTTGTTTAGGGGAGTGGAATCACACGCCTTGTTATCTTCCGTAAACAGTAGACTCCCCCATTTCAGGGAGTATCTGTTCTTGGGTAAGGGGGTTTACTGGTTACAGGCATTTTTGTTTTATAGATCTCTTAGGCATGGTAATTAAAACTTAAAACATAACGTTGCATCTCAACAGCTGTGAAATCAGCATGGCCCATCTTGTTTTGCAGGATGAAAAGCTTTGCTGACTGTGTTAAGGGATGCATCTTCTGGTCCTTCGGAGAACACCTGCCACTCAAATGGAAGCAGGAAACTGAAACAAGATGCAACTGGCCCCTCACTAAGAATCAGGTTTTAGCGAGATTACACTGCCAAGTCTCATTCTATGACTGACTTCTGCATAGATCCACATTGGACCACCATCTCCACCACAGTCATCAGCATCATCACCAGATCTCCACTTCAGGGTAATGAATCAATAACAAGGCGTCACCCTTGCCCTTTTACCACCCTAATGTCCTCATGTGCTTATTTTCCAGAGTGCTATGACCAAAATTTTATGACAAAATTAAAGTAATATTTATTAAATTATTATATACATATACACCTATATATCTTATATTATGTATATACATATAAATATATAATATTTAGATATACACGGATTCATTTTATCTCCCAACAACTTTATAAAATCTATATTTTAACTACACTTTACCTATCTAGAAATTGAAGGTGTAAGATTAAGTCACCTACCCAAAGTCATCCAGAAGACACATTCTGACTCAGTCAGATTCATAAGAATCAGCTGGTAATACTTCCATTTGAAGTTTAAGTGAATTTGTCCTGTACAAACATTCAAAAATATCATCTTGTATAATAACTATAATTCTAAACTTTTTCCCTGAGAATTCGCTGAAGTCAAATCAGAAATAGATTCATTATGAACTTGGTTTCTCTCACATGTGAAGTTGGTGCAGACTGTTTGATCAAAGCTCCCAAGCTCTCCTGAGGTGGCTGGGTGGTGGAGGGAAGGAAGCCCGTGCTGGACTTGGTAACGCTGCCAAATCTCTGTGTTATAGCTGGAGAAAACCCAGAGCACTCTACTGAATTAGTTCACTCATTCATTACTACATCCATAATTGAAAGCTAGGAGCCCAGCAATCTCACCCCCAAAAATCTAAATCTCTTACTGGTTCATAGAGATCCTTCTGCCTGAAACTGTATGGAATTAATAAACTCCTGTAGGTCAGTCTGGTACACTAAAGTTTAGACTTCTGCACTCTTGCATGGTAATTTAGATCACTAACAATACAGGAAGAGACAAGAAGCCATGACATAGTCACACCCTTTTCCTTTATTAAAAGCAGATTCTCACTGTGTAACCCTGGCTGGCCTCGAACTCACAGAGTTCTGCCTTACTCTGTCTCCCCAGTTCAGGGATTAAAGGCAAGTTCCACCATGCCTGGTTCATCTTTACACTCGATATCTTGCTTCATAGCATACCACTTGCTACTGCTTACTCTTTCTAAACAACAGAGAACACAATGTCTACCTCCTACCTCTCAGGGGTCTACACAAGGAAACAACAGTTGTGATCAAGACTGTGATTGTTTCCACTTATATGTAGTACTCAGACCTGGAAGACAGGAGGAATCTGGTTAAACCCACAGCACTTGCTGAAGGATGAATCTTTCTTAATCTAACATTTCTGATATGATGGAGTTGGGTCTTCATGATTCAGCCTTTAGAAATAATTTGAGGAAAGAAATTCTATCACTATAGTGCAAAAAGCTAGAACTAGTAACATTAAATTATTATTTAGTATTGTTTTGCATAGAGAACTAAGCACTTATAAATTGGTGCTATAAAATGGTGCTCTAAATAATTTATCTCCTCCACTTTTAACCCTCTTATCAACTGCCTTGAGTCAGGTCCAGGCAAAGATAAAGAAGTTGACTATCATTCCTGGAAAAATGAAGGGTAGTTTCTACTACCCTTCCCAGGCATATCTGCTCAGCCTTTGTGGATAGTAGCTTGGGAAAGAGAGCAGCTGTGCTCACACAGGACTGCTTTCAGGATCAGGTTCCTGAGAGTGCTGCCCTGGCTCTCTGTGGCATTCCCTGCTCTCTGTTTGACCCGTGCCTTGGTAGGAGGGGGCTATGCTAAATGAAGACAGCTATACCTCCCAGCTTTGTCCATGGTACACACACAGCTTTGAGGTCAAGCTCAGTAACTTTAAATACTGGTGTTCTTCCAAGAAATTTACAGTACAACCTTGGGCTCTGTCCTGGTCTCCCACACAGAGGTCCCCAGTTTCCTGACATCTAGCTTTCCTGCCTCAGTTCTTGCATCCAAAAGCTTCTCTCCTGGAGATGGTGATTTTGAGAACACATTTCCTTGTCATCCATGTTTCTTAGGATTGTTCTCATTTGGTAAGCTGGATAGATTCCAACTCAACTTTCCGTTCTGTGAAACATCTCAGGGTACACACTATTTTAAGGAAGATAGATTATATGTGCATTGCTATGTACTTAAATGAGCTTGCTATCTTTATTTCAAGGCTGTTAAATCATCATTTTTAGTTGCTTCATAATACCCCCCCATTCCTTCTTCTAGAATTGGCCAAAGGAATCTGTCTTATTTATTCCTAGAGCATCAAGTCAGGCTTATGCACAGGAGAAAAGCTCTGACTTGTCAAATGTGTCCATAGACAAATCTTGTCCCCTATGCCCGTGTGTGTGTGTGTGTGTGTGTGTGTGTACAATATGTTAACCTATTATCCAGGATTTCTTTTGAGTCAGTCTTAGCCCATGTCTACAGAACCTCTTGAAAAAAAATTTTAAAAACATTTTAAGGAGTCAGAGAGATTAGAATAAAGTTATATATCAGAAGAGGAGGAGAGAGATCTTAGGTAGTGAGAATCTGGGTAAATGTCATTGTCTGGAAATGAATGACCAAAGGTTGAAAGGAAGGCTGTAGAACTAAATAGACATCCTCCCCATGTGCAGTGAAGCTGAGAGACAAGTAAGTTTTGTTCACTCCCAGAATGCGAATGTGAGAATACCTGGTGGTGGGATGTTTAAGGGGTTTAGCTAAAAAATGCAGTAGCTAAAAATGCTGTAGTCAAGGTTGAGACATACAGTGGTAAAGTAGTGAGGCCCTACTGTAAAGTTTCTCTCTGCCAAGCTAGTTTATGTAACCAGACCACATACTCAGTAGAAGGCCCACTCCAAGCAAAGGAAGTTAAGGCTTTTTTTTTTTTTTTGCTTTTTGTTTTTAACATTCTGTCTCTCTAGTTTCCGTTTTTGATATTTAGAATTTGTCTGAATTTCCCTAAAGTCTGAGATCAAATCAAAGACTCTTGTTGTAAACTTCAAAGTGGGCCTGAGGGAGAAATACTGAATGGGGTCTCTCCCACTGAACAAGGGTGACCAGGTGTAGAGAGAGCCGTGAGCACAAGCAACAGATAAGCCAGACACATTCTGTTTGAGGTCACTGGCATTCCTATGTCTCATGCAGTTGCAAAGCTACAGTTAAGCAGGAGCTAACCTGTTTCAGGGAAGTTCCAGGTGGAGGACTGCTTCTGTGCCTGCTTATGAGCACATGTGTGTATGCAGTGCAGGAACAGGTCCAGTCATGTCACCAGCTTCTAATTTGAGTTTTATAGGACATCATTTTGTTGGATCTTGTTCTCCATGCGTTATTTTCTCAGATTCAGAAATCAATCTACTAAACAGGAAGTGTTTCTCTTTCTCATTTTTGTTCCCCTAAAGCTGAGATCTCCTGGTTTGCCAACCAGGGAGTCTTTTTTATGCCATAGGGAAATTAGTTAACCGACTCAGTCATATTTTGCCATAAATGGCAACATGAGCTGTCTCGGGTATATTTTTAGATACTGGATTAGTCTTAGAATGTGAGGTCTGCACTGTGGGAAAGAATGACATGACCTTAGTAAGAAGTGAACCCTACTTTATATCACTATGGTAACTACTTGATCATCCATCCCAAAGTGCATACTTGGAATCCAAAGGGATGAGGGGAATCGGCATAGCATCTCTACTGGGCAGGCATCAACATCAAACTGTGGTGTTCTTTATATGAACCATGTATGGACTAGAGGGAAAAAAATGCTTATAGAATGAAAAAGGACAAAGATGTATTTTGGCAGAAAATAGAAACTTACTCTGGTCTTTAAAGTTTGTTATTGTAGGAATGTAGTCTGAAGAACTGCTCAGTAGAGATAAAAATATGATGAAAACTGCAGAACTCCCAAGGTGTCAATCAAGAAACAGGCCATGCAGAACACATTTTACCTGGACCTTCATTACACTCAAAATGTGCTCTCAAGCACCCAGCATTCCTTTGTTACTGAGTAGTTATCTACATTGGCATCCCATTCCCTTAATATTCTTTACAAAAAGATCTTGCTTGAAGTTGAATAAAAATAAGCTTTATTAAAAAACCACAAACCTGATTTTAAATATTCAAAACCACCTGAAGCACAAATTATCCCACAAGCATCTGTCCAGCCCCTGGCTACTGAGGTAACAATGTTGGGGACCAAAATTAGGGCTCCTTATTCTAGCAAAGTAACTTTTAGTAACTAAATTTCAGGAAAATATTTTAGCATAAAAATTCAACTGTGAATTATTTGCAAAGAAGTGTTCAAATCTATCCCACAATGGAGGGACTCTGGATGTGGAAGACATTTTTTTGTCTTCGTAGACCATTTCCTGTTAGGGAGTACACTCTGCTTCCATGATGAACCTGCACAGTGTGGCATATCTTTTTATATATATATATATATTTTTTTTTTATTCGGTATTTTCCTCATTTACATTTCCAATGCTATCCAAAAAGTCCCCAATATACTCCCCCCCCCGACTCCCCTACCTACCCACTCCCACTTTTTGGCCCTGGCGTTCCCCTGTACTGGGGCATATAAAGTTTGTGTGTCTAATGGGCCTCTCTTTCCAGTGATGGCCGACTAGGCCATCTTTTGATACATATGCAGCTAGAGTCAAGAGCTCCGGGGTACTGGTTAGTTCATAATGTTGTTCCACCTGTAGGGTTGCAGATCCCTTTAGCTCCTTGGGTACTTTCTCTAGCTCCTCCATTGGGGGCCCGTGGCATATCTTAAGGTCCAGTTTTCTTTTCTTTTCTTTTTAAAAAAAATCTCAACAACAGGAAGAGATGCTAAAAGGATAAATGAGAAGTTCTGTAGGCTTCAAGGATTATAGAAATTTTAGTCAGTGATGAATCCATTGACTCGGTTGACTGCATTCCACCTCATGGTTTAATTGTACTCTTTGTAGGCATTCATGTATGGTTGGTGGGTGAGACCATTTTCATTATGGAGGGCCTTGATTTCTATACAAGGGAGAAGTGCAGCCCTTAACAAATGCTGGATGTGGATGAACTAGAGTTCCTTTCATTCAGGAAGCAGAAGTGCTGGACAGTTCCCCACCCCACCCCCTCACCCCGAGTAATGAGGAATCAAGAACATGCCCAAGATGTCGGGGGTCAGCAGAACAGTAAGGATCATGGTACTGTGATCTTGGTCAAATTTCTTCTTTCATTCTTCATCCATTTCAGATTGAAAAATGCTATTTTTAAAATGTTCAACCAATTCTGGTATGTTTTGGAAATGTGGTTTGATTATAAAACATTTGCATTTGGGACTTTTGAAACAGTATCAACAATTTCTGGAGTAAACTGGCAACAAACTTTCTAAATACATGCTCGGGTCATACTAACATAGAATTTAACACACTCAACACAAGACACACAGGTTTTCCTTAGGATTCATCTTGGTACAAGGTAGAGGTGCTGGTGTGGTGTGTGTGTGTGTGTGTGTGTGTGTGTGTGTGTGTGTCTGTGTTTGTCTGTGTGTGTGTGTGTGTGTGTGTATGTGTGTACATGCACACTGTAGGTATGTTCATACATGTGTATGCATGTATATGGGGGCAGGAGATCAATGTTGAGTATTGTTCCCAATCATTCTGTACCTAATATTTCTAGGTAGAATGTCTCATTAAACCCAGTGCTCACTGATTTAGTTGGACTGACTGGTCAGCAAACTCAAGGAATCTTCCTGTCCCTGACTCCCAGTTCTAGTATTACTGGTTCTCTAACATCTAGATCTTTCCCTTGGTGCTTGGTTTTCAAACTCAGATCCCCATACTCACACAGCCAGTACCAAGCCCCCTCTAAGCATCTCCAAGCGTCATCTCTAAGTCCCTTCAACCCCTGACCCCTGAAGCTCACCAGATTAACTAGGTGACAAGTCTCAAATCCTTTTGTCTCCCTGGCATTGAGATTTTAAGTACATATATATACATCTCCAAATAGGTTTTTTTTTTTTTTTTTTTTTTTTGTCGGTGCTACAAGTCTGAACTCAGGTCTCCAGTCTTGTCTAGCAAGTGCATTAAGAGTCACGTCCTAGCCCCTCTATTTGACATTTGCTTATTTTAAAATGGAGATTGTTTTATTCTTGATTGCTGTGTGACAGAATAGGTAGTGGTATAAAATAGCTACTTTATTATGCTTGTGGATTTTGAGTCATTAATTCAAGCAGAGCACAGCAGAGTCAATTTTTCTCTCCATGATGTCAAAAGCTGAAGCTGCTTTGGGATAGAATCATCTGAATTTCTTCATTCATGTGCCTGGTAGTTGTTGAAGGCTATGGCTAGGTCTTCAACTGGGCATTAGACTATTATGCCTGCATGAGGTGATCTCTTCATATGCCTCTTCCTATAGGGTAGTTTGGACTTTCTACAAGCACAGAAGCTGAATTCTAAGATTGAGTCCATGAAATCAAAGTGGGAATGTGTGCCATTTCTGTGACATAGCATGGAGGCTACATGACATCACCTTTGCATACTGCATCAGTCAAGGTCATTATAAAAATCTGTCCAGGTTATGGACAGTCAAGGATATTTAAGAAAATCATGTTGTAGAGTAGAGGCATGGCAGCAGGTAGCCAGGGCAGGAAGCTGAGAGATCACATTCCAATTGCATAAATACGGAGCAAACTGAAGTGGGGTGAGGCTACAAACTATTAAAGCCTGCCCCAGTGACAGCTTCCAGCAAGACTCCACATCCTAGAAGTTTCTTAACCTTCCCAAGCCACACCATCAACTGGGTACCAATTGTTCAAATACATGAGCCTACGGGTGACATTTCTCATTCAAGCTACCACAGAAGCCAATAACTTAATTGAATACTGCTAAGAAAAAATTAAAGACTTAATTAAAAGTCGTAAATGCTTAAAAGTCTAGCAGCAGCGCATTTTTTTTCTCACTGAAACAAAATGCTTAACATTTCTATACCCAGATGAATTATGCCTCATGGCACTAATAAAACTCACAAATCCCATCCCTGAGGTGCCTCATCCATCTTGGATATGGCAATAGGTGACAATGACAACTGAGAGATTGTCGTATCATTGTGTCTAAAGGACAAAAAAAGATACATTAGAGCGCTTTAGATTATCATAAAGGTATGCATGCCACAATTGTGCCCTTAGGCTTATTGTGCCATGCAGGTTACCATAGTTTATATAGATTCCCTCCCTTGGAAGGCAAACCTGTTCAACAAGAGGGAAATCAAGCCTGTTACCAGAAACCCAGCCAACCACCCAGGGTTAGAGAAGTCATGGATCTTGGAGGATGTGGTGGTTTGAATGGGTATGGTCCCCATACCCTCATGTGTTTGATTGCTTGGCAATATGGAATGGCACTGTTAGAAGGTCTGGGCTTGCTGGAATAGGTGTGTCCTTGTTGGAGTAGGTGTGGCCCTGTTGCAGGAAGTGTGTCACTATGGAGGTGAGCTTTGAGGTCTCATATACACTCAGATTATGCCCAGTGTATGAGAAACAGTCTCTTGCAGGTCCAGATGTAGAGCTGTCAGCTTCTTCTTCAGCACCATGTCTACTTGCATGCTGCCATTCTTCTCAGCATGAGGACAATGGACTAAGCCTCTAAAACTGTAGGCCAACCCCAGATAAATGTTTTCCTTTATAAGAGTTGCCTTGGTCATGGTGACTCTTCACACCAGTAAAACCCTAACTAAGACCGAGGAGAATCTGCAGCTGCCACGTTACTAAACCATAATCATTCCTAACAATATTCTCAATATTCAGCTTTATAACCACAGATAAGTCTGGTCCTCATCCCTCTTCAAAGAAATTTTGCAATAGACAGAGAGTATTGAAGAAAACCACAATTGGTTAAAATGCAGAGAATAAGGGATCTGTGATGGTTTGTATATGCTCGGCCCAGGGAGTGGCACGATTAGAAGGCGTGGCCCTGTTAGAGTAGGTGTGTCACTGTGTGTATGGGCTTTAAGGCCCTCACCCTAGCTGCCTGGAAACCAGTATTCTGCTAGCAGCCTTTAGATGAAGATGTAGAATTCTCAGCTCCTCCTGTACCATGCCTACCTGTATTTTGTCATGCTCCTGCCTTGATGATAATGGACTGAATCTCTGAACCTGTAAGCCAGCCCCAATTAAATTCTTTTAAGTGTTGCCTTGGTCATTGTGCTTGTTTACAGCAGTAAAACCCTAACTAAGACAAGATCATATGGTCCAGTCCCAACTGATACATCAAAACGCACCTATGGCTGAAGAATCACTGTGGACCTGTGAACAAGGAAGCAGAAAGATTGTAGGAGCCAGAGGAACAGGAAGTTTGTTGTGAGGCTGTGTCTCCTATACACAGAGAAGGTGCAACTGTGAAGTTTCATCATCAGGCCTGTCTAAAAGTCTAAAAGATGGAACGAGCACAATATCAATAAACTCGCTAACATGGAAGAGAGAGAGCTCAGGAGGCCTCAGTCTTAGACAAGGAACTACAGGAAACTAAGGAGTGGTAAGAAATAGTCTTCCCTAGGTAAGAGCACCCAAGGTTGGTTATCTAATGCCCAATGGCCAGCCCTAAAATAATCAATATACATTCAGATAACACTGTGCAGATTGAGCAGGCTGTGTTTACATATTTAGGAATATATACATGTATATATAAATGTATATACATACTCAATGTATATAGCATTGGAAAAATGGCCATAAATTTGACAGAATAGAGGATACATGAGGGAGTTGAAGGGAGTACAGTGAAGAGGAAATGATATAAAGATATTATAACTTAAACAATTATTATAAAAGATTTCCTTTATAAGAGGAAAGCCAAATAAAATTCCAAAGTCCAGTAAATTAAGGAAGGCCTTGATTTTAAAAACTGAAGCTAAAAATGGTACATTACTATGTTACAATTGTGCCTGCCACCTCCTTTTCTTGTGTATCTGTGGCAGAACATACTAAGTAATCAGGTTTTGGCAGTTTGAGTAGCTGTGTCTGGCCACTACTTGGAATCCTTGTTAAAACTGGGCTTTAAAAATTTACCACCAATTATTTTCTTATTGTTGACATGAGCAAAACCTGTTCCTTATTTATAACAAAAATAAACTTTTCTAGCCTCAGAATAATTTATATAATAACCAAACGGTGTCACAGTAAACTTATCATTATTTCTGTAAAAGTTGACATAGCAAGATACTCTGTTATGCATGTATAAATAAAATTTGGCATGTAACTAAGGAATTTGTCACATTGTTGATTCTGAGCTTGAGAAAGGTGTAAGATGAATGGTTGAATAACAGGGAAAGAGATCAGCCTCTGCTGTGACAACCCCTAATGACTTCAACTTGGTTTAGACATCATGGTATTTTAAACATTTCATATGACCAAACTCTGAAAATACCAAGGGCACCAATCACATCTACACACGACATGGAATCAGAAGAGAGCAGACAGGTTGCCATGACAAGCCATCCAAAAATATCTTCATATATTATATTCAGCAAGATGGAATTCAGTACTGTAGTCCTTCTTTCAGAAAAGTAGCACAGAACATATGGACCTGACTTTGCAACAGTATATGTAAATAAGATTCCTGAATTTTAATGAATATTAAGGTTGCACCAACCACTTGATGTAATCTACAAAAAGAAAGAAAGAGGAAGTTGTAACTGCATTATTCTTTTTAGAATAAAGTAGATGTTAGTTCTGTTCCACTGTATTTTTTGCTCAGACCACAATTGAGATACTTCATGCAGTAAGCACTATAGTTTAAGAGAATAATAAAAAATTAGAGCATTGTCCAAGATTTGCATTCCCTTGGGAAGGGAAAGCAGTACTTCATAAAAATATGTCATAAGTCATAATTTGTACAAAGCATTATGTTAAGAACCTAACTTGCATAACAAATTAATTCCTACACTAACACTGTAAGTTATGTGTTTTTATGACCATTTATATGTGAGGATACTGAATCACAGAGTAGAGGGTTTTTTTGTTGTTGTTGTTTTCTTTTCTTTTTATTTTTTCTTTTTTTGCAAGGATATATTGCTGTAGAATGGAAGAGCTAGGATTTTAACATAATTCAATTTGTCTCAGAGTTTACTTTCCCTCTCCTGCCTCCATGTTTGCATGTGGTGCAAAGCCCTTACTCATGTGCATGTGTATGCATGTGCATGTGCGTGTGCGTGCGTGTGTGTGTGTGTGTGTGTGTGTGTGTGTGTGTGTGTGTTGGGGGATACGAGTGTATGTATGTGTGTGTGTATGCGGGAGTGCATGTCTGCATGTATGTATGTGCATATTGGAGTCCAGTGGCCAGTTTCAGGTGTAGTTCCTTAAGAGTTGTCTACCTTATTTTTTGAGACAAGGTCTTTCATGGGCTTGAGGCATGTAGAGTAGACTAAGCTGGATGGCCAGTGAGGCCCAGAGATCTGCTCTTGCCTTCTTCCCCAGTGTTGAGATTATAAGCATGATCCGCTACATCCAATTTTTATGTGGGTTTTGGGACTCAAACAACCTCAGATTCTTGTGCTTGCATGGCAGAAACTTTACCAACTGACCCCTCTCTCCCTCCCCTAAAGCACTTGTTCTCATTTTAATTTAGTTTTTTTTTTAAAGAATTACATAGTGAGTACACTATATTTCCATAATTTTCATCTCTCCATCTTCTCTCTCCAACTTCTCCTGTGTTCATCTATGCAGTTCTCTCTCTCATTGTTACACACACACACACACACACACACACACACATACACACACACACACACAGAATCTACTATGTCCAGTTAGTATTGCCTATATGTGTTTAGGGGGGATCACCCAGAATTGGAAAACCTATTACAGTGTTTTCCCGTGGAACAAAATGATTTCTCTCTTCATTGGAAGCCAGTGATTGCTGTAGCTCTTTTCCTAGGGGTGGCTTATTGTGACATTTTCCCCATCTATGTTTTCATGTTGACTGATGTAGTCTTGCTCATGAAACCATATTATTGAGCATTCATAGGCAGCACAGTTTCCTTGTCCCATCCAGAAGATGCTGTTATCTCACAGAGGTTGTCTTGGTTGTCTAACGCTTACCTTGTTGCCTCCTCTTCTGCAATGTTCCTGGAGCCTTATATGTAGGCACAATGCTGTGAATGTCTCAGTTGGGGATGGATACCCCAAGTCACTTTCTGCATTTTAATCAGTGGTAGATCTCTGCCATAGCCTTTGTTTGCTGTAAAACAAGCTTCTTTGATGAAGGGATGGAAACTATGCTTATCTATAGGATAGCCATTTGAATACAGTTGGAAACCATATTAACTTATGAAAATGGCAGTAATAGTTTTCTTCTAGAGTCTATGGCCTCTCCAGCCATGGGTTGTTGGCTAGGTTTACAGTATCAACCATGAATTATCTCTTACTAAGTAGTCCTTAAGTTCATTTAGACAACTACTGATTACCTCCAATATATAAGTGTCATTATTGCACCACTGAGGATATCTTGAGAGATATATGATATAAAGTTTGTAAAAAGACTCAGTCTTTGTATTTAGAGAAGGTATAAAGTGACAACCTATATTCTTGACATAAAACCAGTTGATGGAAGTATCTGACATTTACTAAAACACACAACATGTTCTGTATAAGCAAATTGCATTTTAGGTTACAATTTTATAAATTATATATGTAATTTAGTTGAATTTAACTCACACAGGGTGAATGAATTCTTACCTAGGAGCCATAATCTATCTAATAAAAAACCCAGTGTCAGATAAGAGACAGCTTCCTTTGAATTGTTGTTCAGGGGGTTTAAGAGACCTCCAAAACAATATGTGCTCTTGCCATTACCCTTGGTTGCGTCCAAAAATTGATAGTAAGACCCTATTGTTAAAAACAGCACATCATTTGGACCCAGGACTTGGAGGGATCCAGCAGGAACTGCTATGAAAGCCCATGCCCTGAGGACCAACTCTCTCATGCATAGTATTAGAAGGTGCTGTGCAAGCTGCTGAGGGATGAAGGTTGTCAACAACACCACTGTCTTAGAGTTTAACGTTGTGAGGAGACACCAGGACGAAGGCAACTCTTATAAGGGACAACATTTAATTGAGGCTGGCTTACAGGTTCAGAGGTTCAGTCCTTTATCATCATCATGGGGAGAATGGCAGCATCCACTATCATCAAGGTGGGAAACGTGGTTGCATCTAGGTAGTCAGGGTGCTAAGAGTTCTCCATCTTGTTCTGAAGACCAACAGGAAAAGACTGGCTCCCAGGAAGCTAGGACAATTGTCGTAAAGCCCACACTAACAGTGACACACTTCCTCCAGCAAGGCCACACCTCTAAATAGTTCCACTCCCTGGGCCAAGCATATTCAAACCACCACATCCACCAAACTGTAAAGCCAGTGGCTAGCAATAAAGCCCTTATTCTTAATACCTATGACAGTGGTTCGTAAAATTCTAATGTTTATAGTCATCATATGAAAAACATATTTTAAAAGTAGATTTTTTTTTTTAGGTCCAGATGTTCAGAGACTGAAAGTCATAGGAAAATTTCTTAATAACATCTCTCATATAAGGTGTTATTTTGAGTGTGAATGTTTATGTTAGATTTAGTCTATGTCTCTACTGTGACTGTCTTAGCAAGCAGTACAATCCAAGCTTGTTAGCTAACTTATATTCAATATGCTGAAATCAGAGACATTCAATTATACTTACCACAACAACACCAGAAGTTTCTATAATTTGAGTAATGGATGCTAGACTAAGACATTTCTTTGTGACATTAACAGCTATATATGTCAGTTTCTTATTGCTGCGGCCACAAAGGACCAGGCTTTCTTCACAGCTATCATTTTGAAGTTGGCCTGTAGTTTTTTAGCTCCATGGACTTGGGCAGCATCATGGCTGTGGGAGCATATGGAAGACATTTCTCCATTTCATTGTGAACATAAAACAGGGAGGGAGGGAGAGAGGGAGGGAGGCAAGGTGAGGGAAAAGGGGGAGGGGGAAAGGAAGAAAGGGAGAAGGAGGGATGGGGGAGAAGGGAGAGGGAGAGAGAGAGGTAGAGATAGAGGGAGGGAGAGAGGAGATGGGGACAAGGAGGAGGAGAGGGGGAGGGGGAGCAAGGGAGGAGAGAGAAAGATAGAGGGGTGGAGGGAGGGAGAGAGGAGAGGGAGAGAAAGGGAGGGAGAGAAAGACAGAGGGAGAGAGGAGAGAAAGGAGAGAAGAAGAAGAAGAAGAAGAAGAAGAAGAAGAAGAAGAAGAAGAAGAAGAAGAAGAAGAAGAAGGAAGTACATATCAAGATTCAGTCTGAGATTCCTTGTTAGAGCAGCTATGAAATGACCTACAACCAACTGACAGGGATGTCTGACTTTTCCCAAGCCCCATGGAAACTGCATAATCAGGTTGCTTTGGGTCAGGACTTTGGATTGCAAGACACACCCTAGGCAATGGTGATTAGAGACCAGCTACACGAGTGTTCTTCTCCTTTCCTGCTCAGGTGCAGAGCTGATGGACAATTGGGAGGATTTCAAGGACTGAAGGAGAAACTAGATATTCTTAAAAGATGAAAAGGAGTAAGTCTTTTATAATCTTGATGCAATCAATTTAAAAAGAGATTTTATAAAATCTTTTTCTATAATTTTAAAAAAAGTACATTTCTGTGATCCTCAGTGTATGCCTAAAGGCCCCTGGATAAACTGAACTTTTTGTGGACATTGCCCATCAAACCATTGCTAAAAGCCTCCATCTTTGATCCAGCAATCTTTCTGAACTCATGGTCTTTTGCCAGCAAACACCATCAAGTGAGTCACATGCTTTATAAGAAAAATGACTTTTCTCTGTGTAAGAATGATGTCTAGGAGCTAGATTTATCTCGTGGGAAGCATGGATGCTATTAAAATGCTGGGCTTGGAGTTCTGTTATTGTTTGCACTTGAAATTATGTCAAGAATGACACTTCAAAGACATCTTAGAAAAAAATAATTTATCAAGCACCATTTTTGTAAAATTTCTCATGACAAGAAAGCGTTGGAATGCTTTTTCAGAATCAATCTTAAAGTAGTAGATAAACATCAATTCTTGAAATACTTAAGTCTAGGCCATCGTATTTATATAACAAAGGCATCAGAGATAATGTGCCTTATCCACTGTGGGGACAATACATATGCTTGTTGACATGCTTTGTGACTTTTACAGTACAAATGAAGGAAGCCTTGAATATGATTTTTTAAAAAGTTGGATAGGCCTATGGACATGCTTTCATGCAGCTGGCCTGTGAAGCTTCTAAACACAATAATAGGAGAGCTTAGGAATCTTGAGAAATTAACAAAGGCAGAGTAGGGGAGATTTTAGTATAGAAAACATTGACCCATCCATAGATGGAAAAATAATAAAGATGGGCATTTCTTGGCCTGGGTGTTTATATGGAAGAATTAAATATAACTAGAAAGCTAATAGATACATAGAAAAGAAAAATCATTTTGAATTGGCACCTTGCTTTTCCTAAGGCTCTTTGAATTTATCAAAGCCCTGCATTACAGTTCTTTGCAGTGCCTGATGAGGTCTTGCCCATCCTCTGAGACATGGTCAGGTTTTATGGTGCTACTAAGTAATTAAAAAGGATGAGTGATACTGTGTACAGTTTTAGTGGCGGTAATATATATGGCTAACTTCATAACAGCATTGTAGACACGGTAGGTTGCTTTGTCGTAATTCATACCTCTCCCATGTCTCACATACTACAGGTAATTGTGAATGAGTGCTATCTTGTTATTGTTCATTCTATGTGGCTGTAAGAAAAGTCTTCAGTGCTTTAAGAACAAACGCATATGAGACATAAGTCCTTTTCAGAAAGGAGTGAAGGCTCCTAATTTGATGTGACAGATGACTCAGTCTGTTGATATTTGGACATTGCTTTTATATTTGATGTCAAATACTAAACTCAGTTTCTCTGCTGGGTAGAAAGCACGCTGGTGTTTGGTGACACGAAAAGCACATGGTAATTTGAGCTTTCTGTTTCTTACTCAGTTGCTTGGGTTTTTCCCTGCTAAAAATGTAGGTGATATTCAAGGACTTCCTGTTTGTGTTGTGATTCCCCAGTGGATAGAGCGTTGAGGACAAGAAGAGGTTAATAATGTAAGAAGAATATGGGGTGGGCCTATATTGTGTACTGGGCCAAGAAGGTGATGGTTTTGTTGCTTGCAGCAAACAAAATCTATGTTTAATCACTTTATTGTACAGGGAGTTTCTGGCTTTATTGGTCATGATTCTGTTGTTGTGACCACGTTTGAGGTTTTTGTTCTTTCAGTTTTGTTGTTGTTGCTCTTGCCATTGCATATTATGTTTACTGGAAGCCAGGTCTAAAGTGCTCTTGGCAGTCATACTTACATAAATTACTCATTTCTAACAGCTCCCTTCCATTCCCAAGGCTGCTGTGGATGGAGAACGGTTCTCAGATCACCCAGGTTGGGACCTGGTGAGTGATCTTGCTCACCTTCGTTCCCAGTGGAAGAAGGTGAGAGTGAAAGAGGTTGAGTGACTCAGGTAGCAAGCCTGAACAGGGCCTACCCTTGTTAGTTTTAAGACAGCACTTTTGCTTTGGGTTTTATTGTTTTCAACTGCACTTCTGATTTTAAGATTGTGTTCTAACCAGTTGGAAGAACTCATAAAGAATTCCAAAAAAAAAAAAGAATTCCACTTGTGGCCTTTACTGTTTTCCACAAGTGGCAACATCTTCACTAAGGTATTGATTTTGGTGCCATGAACCACACATTTTCATCAACTAAACATATCTCACGGTGCTCATTGACAGCAAGTGCCAAGTCCCTCTCACACATGCCACTCTAACTATTGCTAACCACATTATGTAGTGTCTGTCTCTTCAGTTGTGTTGGTTCATGTTAAATAGGGGTAATCACAGTACATATAACCTTGGAGATGGCTTTCTCCCTCAGTGCGAGGCTCTAAAGCAGAGGTTCTCAACCTGTGGGTCGTGACCCCTTTGGGGTGGGGTCAAGCGATTCTTTCACAGGGACACCTGAGACCACCAGAAAACACATATATTTATATTACAATGCACAACAGTAGTAAAATTACAGTTATGAAGTAGCAATGAAAACAATTTTATGGTTGGGGTCACCACAACATGAGGAACTTTATTAAAGGGACCCAGTGTTAGGAAGGTTGAGGACACCTCTGCTGTAAAGGTTTATCTGGATTCCTCTAGCTTGTCATGCATGCCACCACATTATCCCTTTCTGTCTCTGAGTAGTCGTCGACATCACACCAAGGCTTTCCTTCGCGGAGCGTTTCCGAGCTAATCTGGTAAATGCTCATTATTTCCACATTTTGAGTTAAGGAGCACAGTTATGAAGAGAAATTTTGACTTTGGCAATCTCCATTTTATATTTGAATAGACTTAGAGGTCCAAAGAGTATGACAAATGGCTTGGCAGGGCCGCTTCTGTTTTGTTTATGAGAAGAGAGAGGTGGACTTCAGGGAGGAAGTTCCTCTACGTGTGGTTGAGTGTTTCCTGCGGGGTACAATGATTAGAGCATTCTGACAGACATAGAAAGTTCTGGTTTTACCATGGTGGCACTCATGACATTTTTATACCAGTGTAAAAGCAGTACACATTCAGTAGACACCAGGCTCCAAATGTGTATTTTGTTATTTTTCACCTGTTCATGACAGTTGTATTATCTTCTGTCATACGCTCAGATCAGTGTTCTTACCTGAAGAGTGCTAAGCTATGATGCTCTGTAGGGTAGGCATATTTTATGCATTTTCTTTTTTTACTCTGTGATATTTCAGTTTTTCCAAAAGCTTTATTGTAAGCGGAGGAGCATCAGGCCTTTGAATCTGTGAGGGAAGCTCTCCAGGGAGCTGATTTGCTGGCTGTTGGGCAGGACAAGACAACTGCAGACCTAGTCCCTGTGTCACAAAGGGGATTCACAGCTGCCGATTGTCTTTACTGAAGCAATGTGGCAGGAAGATGCAAGTTAACACCTGTCTACTACCAATGTGCCTCAGGTTTTGGATGGCCTGGGGTAATAGAGACTTGGCCCTTATATTAAACCCTAAATATTTACTCATTAAGAAGGCAGACTGCTTTTAATCTCAGCCCTCAGGAGGCAGAGGCAGGTGGATTTCTGTCAGTTTGAGGTCAACCTGGTCTACAGAGCAAGTTCTAGGATAGCCAATGCTACACAGAGAAACCCTGTTTCAAAACAAACAAAACCACCACTACCACCAACAACAAAGCAAAATAACAACAAGAAGAAAAAGACAAAAAAGAAGGCAGACTGATAATAGATAAAGCACATACTTGGATTTTTGAGTTCAGCTTTGGTTCCTATCACAGTTTGGCACAGGACAGTGCCCCGTGGCCACCTGTGTGCATACTTAGTGCTGTAAGACTGGCAGGCATTCACAACTGTCAGTTAGATGATGGGATACTCAGAGGCCTGCTCTTCCTGTGTACTGTGTGTTCTAACTCTGGAGACTATTTGAAGACTGTGTAGAGGAGAAAGGGAAAAATAGCTTAGAAGATGGTGGGGAGGGGGTAGAGCAACTTATATAAAAGGCTATTAGGTAGGAAGATGAAAAAATAAACCTAATTAAAGGAGGTATAAGGATTCACCACATAGCCTGACAGGCAGCCTTTGAGGCATAATCCTTAACTTGAAGTGGCGTTCCTATAGCATCAACTGCAGAATGCTTGGGCGCCAGAAGATGGGGAGGCTTGATTTGGGGTGAGGGTTTATGTCAGAACATGAGACTCTTAAGGCGAAGTAGGAAAAAAAAAAAGACTCTCAACCACTAGAAGAGACTAGACAGAACCAGAAGGAACAGCGACACTCCTCTGAATTTCAATTTTCACAGCAGTCATCTGAGGCTGTGGCCGACCGCCTGAGACGCGGTAATTCTGTCTTTTATTTATTTGAGTCCTGATAGATTTTCCGTCCAGTGCTGTGAAACTCATTGTGAAGCCGAGGGGGATCAGACAGGCACTAAACACACATCGGAGAGTCATTTCTTTAACTTTCGAGGTCAGAAATAATTTATTGTTCTTTGGAAAGCCAGTCTCCTTCCCCCACCCCCCCGCCACAATTTGTCCTCTCAGCTAGCTCTTCCTGCAACGCACAAAGGCAGGCTGCAGGTTTTCCTCACAAATACGTATACTTGGTTCTTGTATGGACCAAATATGGAACTTGTTCCTGTTCTGGTCTTTCCTACCCACAAGAGGCTTGTTGCAAAAGTGACAGTATAAGGTTGTTACATTAGCAGTCTTCGCACACCCGGGTGGCTCACACCTGACTAAGGCCATCAGATATGATGTTTTCCGTTAGATTCCTAAAACCCTTCACTTTCCACATTGCGCCGTGTCACCACATGATTTGATGCCACTCTGGAGATCATAGCTCATCACCCTTTCCCGCCTCCCACCTCAAGTGTGGATGTTCACTTCAGCTCTCCCCAGCTTTCCCCAGATGGCTGCTCTGACACTGATGCTACATAATCACACAGTTTTTGCCTTCTGGCTTCTGATTTTACAGCATCGTTTGTGCCAGCAGTCAAGAGAAATCTGTGTTCTCTAGAGATGTGGTCAGTGCTCAGCCCGGATGAGTGATGGGATAAGGGAAGTCACAATGGACACAAAATGAATAAAGGTTGGGCTGTCTCCAACCCCAGCTTCTAGCATTGCAGGCGTGGGAAGGAACTGGTGTTTGTTTCTAGAGATATATGTACTTGCCCAGTCTCACATATAAGGAAGGGACTGGAGGAGAGGTTAAGCTGACTTTTGTGTTGTTGTGTGCCATATTCTTAAAAGAATGGTGTCTACATACAGAAACCACCACTGTAATATTTTGGTGAATACATTTCAAATTGCTTTCTATGCTTACAGGCTAATTTTAAATTAAAGTGCATATTATTATATAAAAAAAAGAATGGTGTCTAGACCCTCAGTTTGACCACTGGGTATGACCTGGCCTTCTTCACGACATTCGCCTGGGTTCTGATAACTATTGTTCTAATATAATGATGTAGGAGGCGTTTTGTTTTTATGAACCACCCTGAGGCATCACTTCTGTCACATGAGATTGGTTCAAGCAGGCACAGAGATTTATTATCACTGCAGGGAAAACAAATTGCAAATCTTACCACTCAGTAAGGGAAGTGTCCACATCCCCATGTAAGAAGAGCCCGTGGGATGAGATACATCACTAGCTAATGTGGTATCGTATGCAGGTACTCTAACGTATATGGCATATGCTGAGTACTTAGTGTTAGCTATCTATTGGACCAGAAGCCTGTCAACTCCAAAATGGGAATCTTCGGTGAAAGCTCCAGTATATTTCTTCTCTTTTAATTGTGTTACAGCATTCTTGTGCCTAAGGCTGAGATGGAAAACCTGGGTCTGAGGAAGCAATGTAGGTCATGTTGGAGAATGTATCTGGGTCATTTGCTCAAATGATTTCAGCCCAGTTCTATTCAACCATAAGCCTCTACAGCAATCCTGCATAACTAAACGCTAGAAGAAGCTGACTAAAGTCCCATCCTCCTGTTCACTGAGGCTTACATGGTTCAGATAAAAGCGAGTAAATGTTCCTAGGCACTGGACAGGGTCCCTCTGAGGTCGCAAGCCCCCGAGGCCGGGGGCCTCATGGATTTCCTGGGAAGCTGCTAGGCTGATTCTGGGGTGACCCTCATTTGAACTCCAACCTCAAAGGCAAGTGGATTAACTAGCTTAGTGATGGGAACAGCAGCCTAAAGCCAGAGCTTTGGGGCTTTTATTGCAAAGCAAATGAAATGTAGGGAAAGGCTTCTTGTAAGCCACCAGTTTCTTCCCAGCAGCAGCAGCAGCAGCAGCAGCAGCAGCAGCAGCAGCAGCAGCAGCAGCAGCAGCAGCAGCAAGGCCTGGGCTCCAGCCATCTGCACGAAGCATTCTCCAGATGTGCTGATAAATCCTGCAACATTTGTTCCTATCCTAATATATTGTCTCCTGCCTTAATAATAATAAATAAGAGTATGCCTTGTTCTTCCTTATAAAGAATCTATGTAACTCTGAAATAGGATAACCATGCTCACTGAAACCTTCAAGCAGTCCTTATATGTGGAGTGAGTCCTTAGAGATTTGTACTGCCTCTGCGGGTATCATGGAGCACAGCATGACTTCACCTGGCTTTTCCCTCTTTTATGTGTAGCTCTTCCAAAGCTCCGAGTGGTCCCCATAGGTTAGAGAGAGCTCTGAGCTAAGCATTCCTTCAAGTTAGTAGATCATAGGATTCATGTCCATGCGGACAGAATGTGTGGAGTTTGTGTGAATATGTAGGGAGAGAGTAAAATTAAAAACCCAGACCTGCAGACTTACCTGTCTATCTGTCAGTCTGCCTCACTGTCTGGTTCCCTCTGATGGTAGCATTGAAAAGTATTCTGGGAAGAACTTTGTCTTGGAGGCAGCATAAGGGAGAAATTAGAGATAAGAAGAGATTGTAGGTTAGGGAGTGGTTCTCCTTAATTCATACTCTCAGACCAACAAAGGATGAGGGGGAAACAGATAGCCAATATTAAAATAATAACAATGTATGATGTATTAAATTCATTGAATTGTTACAATGTATTAAAGTAATAACAACATATGTTGTACAGCATTGCTATTTGAGAAGTAATGGCATAATTTTTATCTCTCAGCTGAAACTCTCTTCAGTCCCTTCCCCTCCCTCCCTTTTTCTCTCTCTCCATGTTGGGGATCAGACACAGAGGCCTGCACAAGCACTCTATTACCGAGTTGCATTTTAAGAACTGCCTTTCTTTTTCAAACCAGGGCTGGAGAGACAGCTTCGCAGGAGAAAGTCCTCACTACACAAGACAAGTGCCCTGCACGTGATCCCCAGGGTCCACAGTGGAGAGAGAGAAGCAACTCTTGGAAGTTGACCCTTGACCTCTGCCGCCGAGCACACACCATGGTTTATATCACCAACACACATATCCCCTCCTCCCCCTCCACATCCACTGACAGATGTTGAACAAAGGCAACGTAAAAATCCCCAGCCACAACAATGATCAACTGCATGATATTTTTTTATAGCACACACTTCATCATTGGTATTCACTCCAAAACAACTCTGAGAATAAGCCCCTGGGTGCAGGTGATGTATTTGAGCAGGGCAGGTCCGTGACTGGGGCAGTCTGACTCCAGGGAGCATGCCAGAGCACGTGGGCTCTACAGATTGTGAGGAAGTCTTTTAAGTTGTGTTCCTAAAGAGTTTTTATAAACAGCAATATATGTCTGTGCTAATGTCATGTTAGCAGTATTGACTGCAGGGATCATGCCAGTATCCTGCAGATAGATGTACATTCTAGTTCTTTCTGTAGGCACAGGAACGTGTCCATCCCTGTTATAGTAAACCAAATGAACTGGTCTTGCAACCATTGTGGCTCCATGCTACTGGAGGAGAAACAGACAAACAACAACTATAGCTGTCTTCAGACACACCAGAAGAGGGCATCAGATCTCATTACAGATGGTTGTGAGCCACCATGTGGTTGCTGGGATTTGAACTCAGGACCTCTGAAAGAATAGTCAGTGCACTAAACCACTTGGCCATCTCTCCAGCCCTCAAACAACAACAACAACTAAAACAAACCACCCCCCCCCAAAAAAAACCCCAAAAACATATCGTGTTTCAATTTTGTGTGTGGACAACAATGTAGACATATTTTTATATGAAGTTTTTCTGTTTTTTTCCCCAATATGTTTTAGAAACCAAAAATAGAAATGTAATTTAACTGAAGAGGCAGTACGCACAGATGAAGAAGTAAGAGAAAATCAACAAAAAAGTGTGTTTATTGGGGAAGTACTTAGGTCTCAGTCTTACTAGGGACCCCATGGGAAACTGGCATACCTCAGATCTTTCAGCACTGGTTTGACCATTTGTGTTGTATCACATATGACACATGACCATATGACTCTGGGTCATATTTTGGATTAAGAACCAGTGGTTGCACCTTCGGTGCAGGGAACATCACAGAAGAGGGGAAGAAGAGCCAGAGGAAGGAAGGAAGTATGCTTAGAGATGGTGTCTGCTAGAGTGACAGGGAAGTGCCACTCATGAGGCCTCAACAGTGGCAGCACCAAGAGAGATGCTAACATGGAAAAGAAAAAAAAAAATCTCTCAGGGCTCCACCCCTAGGCAGAGAGCTATAGACAATAACTGCTGAGAGGAGAAGATAAGCCTTCCCCAGGAAAGAGCCCCCTAATTGGTTCTCCAACACAAAGTTGGTAGGTCCTGAAATTATATACATTCCAGCAACACTGAACGGACTCAGCATTTTGTAGTGGTGTGTGTGTGTGTGTGTGTAAAACAATAACAAAGAAAAAGAGACCTTGGATTTGAAAGGGAGTGGAGGAGGGTATAGGAGTAGCTAAAGGGAGAAGACAGAGGGAATAATGATATTATTTTCATTTTAAAAATGCAAAAAAATAAACCCATCTTTAGTTGTTAGTGAAATCAGCTTCATTGAGGCAAAATCTTGAGTGCTTCATTGTGACAACAGGGTCATAATGACCTCTGGATCAGTGTGTTGTTGGTTTAATGGGGTCAAGGCTGCACCTTAAGCCAGCAGCTAGAGTAGGCAATGTGTAATCGTCCCTGCATGATACTGGTTTTAAAGGAATAAAAGACAGAGATCGAGGGGACACAAAGAGCTGCTGAGGCCTGCCACCATTTAGAGTCTGAAGTGAAAGGTTAGGAGAGGACATTGTTGAAAGTGCAGTAGAGACCCTAAACTATTGGAGATTCCAGGACCGTGGGATGACCTCCAAGGATAGTGGAAAAGATAGAGCTAGCCTGAGACTAGAAGACAAATGGTGTTTAGTGTAGATAGCATCATTGGAGCAGTGAGATTTTCAAGCTCTTTGGAGCTCAGAAGATTGTACGTGAGTTCCAGATGTTGGACGGAGCCATGGGATTTGGTTTTGCTTTGATCCAGTTGTTCCTGTGCCCTGGTCCTTCCCTTTTACAGTAAGAAAGTATTTAACGTCTTTATGATTTTTACAGGAGTTCAGAGGTAAAAGACTTCATATTTTTTAAGTGGTGGGATTTTAAAGACTAGGATAATTTTAAAGTTGTGCTTTGCTTCCTATAACATCGATGTGAGGAGAACTGAAGGGTTATGGTTTAAAGAGATGACCATGTATATGAAGTTGACAAGGGATAGAGTGTCTAGTGGGCTTTAACTGTCTACTTGACCTAGTCTAGAGTCATCTGAGAGAAAAGCCTACATTGAAATATTTCCTAAATTAGATTGGCTGTGGACATATCTGTGAAGGATTTTCTTGATTTTAATTGATTCAAAATGTTTTATCTCACTGTGAATGATACCATCCCTAGGCAATTGTCCTGAACCATAGAAGAAAACAGTCTTGGAATGAGCCTGTAAGCAAGCCGGTTCCCAAGAAGCATCCCCCGCTCCCTATGTTTCCTAATCTATTTTCTTGGCATCATTTTTCTGGTTGGAGTTAATGCTATCTGGAGTAGCAAGCAATTCTGCCTTCCAGTCCCTGCATTGAGTTTGTGCACTGAACCTCCCCATCCCAATGATGGAATGTGATCTGGAAGTGTAAGCTGAAATAAACTCTTCTCCTAAGTTGCTTTTGGTCAAAGTGTCTTTGTTTTGTTTTGTTTTGTTTTATTTTATTTATTTTTATTTATTTTTATTTTTTTTATCACAGCAACAGAAAGGAAACTAGACTATCCTGTGTGGATTTTGTCTTGTGAAACAGTGTTATCTCTGCTATCTGCCAGAATAGAAGATACTTTATCTGTTTAACTGATAACTGAACAAAAGCTTCAGATCTTGTTAAAAAAGATTACTGACTACTCTTTCCCCCCCAGGTGCTGACTTCGCTTTTGATAGAGCAGGTACCCTGTGTGTGTGTGTGTGTGTGTGTGTGTGTGTATGTATATTTACACATGTCCTGATCTTCCTAGATCCATTTGTCTTAAATAGATTTTTCCATTGTTGTGGTTGTTGTGACCAAATGCAGCTTGGAGCGGAAGTGGTTTATTTCAGTTGACAGATGTACTCCAGCATGGAGAAAATTCAGAGCAGGAGCCCAAGGCAGAAACTTGGAAGCAGGAACTGGCTTACTGGCTTGTTCCCATGACTTGCCCAGCTTGCTTTCTTATACTGTCCAGGACCACCTGGCATATAAAATGCCCAGGGGTAGTAATTCTTCCAGTGAGATGCCCCACCCACATTCATTATTCATCAAGTAAATGCCTACAAAAACACTCTTATAGTACCATTTTCTCAGTTAAGATACCCTCTTCTGCCAACTGTTTTGTGTCCAGCTGATAGAAACTGACTAGCATGATTCAGACCCTGAAACTCAGGAAAGACCAAAGCAGGGTGTCAAAGGGAACTGTGGTCCCTCGGAGTACAACAAGAGAGCAAGGAAATCAGACCAAGTGTCATAGCCTGGATCTTGTTATCTTCAGTGAGCTCTAGTCATTCAGGGTATCAAGGTAGATTTGTATCTGATTCCCTTAACTTCCATGCATTCTAAGGACAAAGGGAAAATTCTCCAAGCAACAGGGGGTAACGTGAATAATAATATTGGAAATGAGTCATACCATTTCTCCATTCATCTACTTGGAGAAAGGGAAAGTTCCGGGACCCTGAAGACATGGGCAAAGGTTTGAGGGAAAGTCTTGTGAGTTGAGGGAAACACTGAGTATCTTCTATATTTGAGAACAACCCAAGATATTTTATATTATTTGTGACTATTGAGAAGGGTGTTGTTTCCCTAATTTCTTTCTCAGCCTGTTTATTCTTTGTGTAGAGAAAGGCCATTGACTTGTTTGAGTTAATTTTATATCCAGCTACTTCACTGAAGCTGTTTATCAGGTTTAGGAGTTCTCTGGTGGAATTTTTAGGGTCACTTATATATACTATCATATCATCTGCAAAAAGTGATATTTTGACTTCATCTTTTCCAATTTGTATCCCCTTGATCTCCTTTTGTTGTCGAATTGCTCTGGCTAGGACTTCAAGAACAACCAATGGCATTCTACATGCAAGGATTCCACAGCTGCCTCCCCAACATGGCCTTTTTATAAATCTTCCTCGACTGCCCTCAACAACCAGACAAGAAACAAATCAAAATATGGAGATCAAGAGCATTGGGCTCCAAAGATGAGATCCTGAGGCAAGCTCTCTAGGGGAAGTAAGCCGTTGCTGTAAATCTGCTCACAGGCAAAAGTAATTAAAGTGCTTAAAATTGTCAAAGTTGAGAAGATACCAAAATTCTAGTAAAAAAGAAAGTAATTAGTAGTTATGATTTGTAGTGGCTCTACTAATTCTACTAATTTCTTCTCTGCCATCACTGGAAAGAGAGGCCCATTGGACATGCAAACTTTATATGCCCCAGTACAGGGGAACGCCAGGGCCAAAAAGGGGGAGTGGGTGGGTAGGGGAGTGGGTCTGGGTGGGTATGGGGGACTTTTGGGATAGCATTGGAAATGTAAATGAGGAAAATACCTAATAAAAATTAAAATAATAAAATAAAATAAAATACTTTAGATTAAAAAAAAAAGAAATGTGTAAGATAGGGCAATAGTGTTTTAACATCAATTTGCTTTAACTTCCTAAGAAGTAACAGATTTCTAACAGCTTTTCTTAAATTACTGTTTCCTTTTTTTCCCTTGTCTTGGATTATTTTTCAGCTAACATAATACTTCTACTCTTAATAACACTTCTGTTAAATAATGCAATTCGCTTTATTACACCACCATACTGTGGATCGCCTCTTCTGTTTGTTTCTCTCCTCTCTTGTTCCCAGGTGATCATATCCATAAGGTCTATGATGTATTATTTTTCACTTTCTCTTTCTCAGTACTTAAGATCTAGGCCACAGATGTAGCCAGACAACCTGATAGGCTGACCTGCCCCATCTACAGTTTTAAGATCCCCTCCCCATGAAGTGTCAGAGAGCTTGTTACTAAGACTGGGAAGGCAAAGCCTAGTACCAGATATCATGTCAAACTCTCTAACTGCCTTTTCTGTAAGCAGTCTATTGAGGCAGGGGGAGGCCTTAGGTTTAGGGCACCCAGTTCTTACTTTAGAGGTAAGGACAGTTTCCCAAGAAATCTGCTGTTAAGCTAACTCTTTTGACCATTTTTTCTCTCTCTTTCAAAAATGAAAATTCTGGGAACATGAGTGGCAAAGAAGTGGGAACCATGAGAACCCAAAGAGGTCTCCTGATGAGGTGTCCATATTCTGTTATCTATGTCCGTTATGCAAGTGTCCCATGCCCTGTCTTGTTCACCAGCTCTCTAACCCACCATGCCTTGGTCTAGACTTTGCTGTCACAGACTCCTTATGAGATAAGTGACTCAGCACTCCATGTTTCTTGTGCTGTGTAGAGGGTCCCTTTGTGTCCTTGACACTGCGTGCTCCTCATGCTGACACTGAGGCTGCTCACACTCCTTCTAACGGTTCTGACTCCCGAGGGCATTTGTGGGACACAGCTTTGAATGTCTTCTATGTTCTTTGTTGCCCTGTGCAGGGCTTATTTCAATTCAGGATTGCTGAAGGACCTCCAGATTGAGATTCCATGCTTATCAGAGTGGACATGATGTTTCAAGACCATCCCCACTAGGTTAAATGTTGCTAGGTGGACTCACAGGGGTTGTGCCTCAGACCTCCTTAACAGCTTGCAAATTTGAATACTTTACCTATTAAACTACCCCTTTCCTTCCTTGGGCTTGATTTTATACTGGGGATTACAGCATATGGCAAGATATTTCTCTAGACAAAAGAAGAAAGGCCATGCATCCTAATTTCTAGGACCTCTGTTATGTAACATAAGGATGTTAGGATGTTGATATTAAAATTTAAGGAGGGGGAAAAACCCAGTCTAGACAATAGTTTCTTTGGATCCCTCCAGCTACCATCTGTTTATCCTCTATCTATTCAGTGTCTCCTGGTTTCTGAATCATCAACATTTTAAATGCAAAATGATCGCCCCTGTGAGGCATGCAGCATCCAGGCCATGTGACAGTTCTTATGTGCAGGTGTAGTTACCACGCCCACTTCTCCTATGGTTCTCACTTGATGCAGTTACTGCTTTGCAGCCCTAAATCTTCCCATTCCCAGAGGAGGCCTGCCATCTGTTCATCACACTTGGACTCACTGGAGGGAGTGGCTGCAATTTCTCTCTCAATCCGAATGTGGACATGACCACCATCAAGTGAAATCCGGTTCTTCTAAGTTCTGAGTCAGAGCCAGCATCAGTTGTTCCCAAACTCAATTGTCAACATGTCAATCTCAAGGAGCAAGTCGGAATCTTGCTTTCAGTAGTGCCTTCTTACTGATATTAGCTCCTTTAAAATCTCCTTTCTTTGTCTCCATCTGAAAATGGAGAGAGACTTACCCCCTTCACTTGCTGAGAGTGAGGAATGCCTGTGAGCTCCCTCCTTACTGACTCTGGAATAAGTTCTTTATACAGGCAGCCTGAGCCCAGTACTTTTGGTAGCCAGTACTGGGATAGACTTCAGAGAATAGTGGGTCAGGTGCCATTCAGATTTTTAAGGTTCATATATCCCTGATAATCATTTGTCTCCTATTACTATATATTAATATACATTCCAGCATGTTTTAGAACAACTTACTTTTCATGCTGCATAATAACATCACAAGGTACTCTCCAGATGTGTATTGTGCTTTTATGTTTTAAAATATGAAAGCTACAGATATGTGTTTTCCTGTGTCACACTGACACAAACCCATGGTCATTTTAAAATAAAACGCAGGAGACTGTGCCCTACTGAAGCTCATTGGTTCACACATTCGACTGCTGGGGGCTCTGCCCTTGACTAGCCACATCTACTGTCTAAGCCGAAACCGAGCTGCAGACACTGCAAGTGTGTATTAACTGGACTTTCTGTGTGACAAACACCTGAGCAAGGTGACCTTGAGAAGAAATGATCAGTTTTGGCTCAGCATTTGAGAGGCATCCATCTAAGGTCAGCTGGATCTATGGTTTTGAGTCTGAGGGAGACAGAAGCTCATGGTGGGGGAATGTGTGACAGATGACACACATTTTATGGTGGCCCAGAAGTAGGGTGACAGCAAGGGGCTGGGAACAAGGTTTATCTTTCGAGGACACATACCCACATGTCTCGCTTTACCAACTAGATACCCAACCTGTACTATACTATACTATACTATACTATACTATACTATACTATACTATACTATCTATACTTCTACAACCTCTTACAGTCTATTCAAAATCAAGCCCATTGATGGTTTAACCCATCAATGAAAGCAGTCACTTCTTGAAAGCCAACATCTAACTACTATTGGCAAGGGGACCAAATATTCAATACACATTTCTATTAGGATCATATCCAATCTATAACAAAGTCACATCATACAATTCCTTACTTAGACTGGTCATGGTGGCTCATGCCTCTAATCCCAGCATTCAGGGTTGGGGAGATAGAAGGAAGAAAATTGTCACAAATTTGAGACAAGGCCAGCCCAGTCCACACAGTGAGTTTCAGATGCTCTAGGGGCTTTGTAGACCTTAACTAAAACCTGCAAAAACAAGTCCTGGTGAATTTAGTGTATTTGAACTTTTGAGAGGTTCGATGGAGACAAGATGATTTGGAAACAGTTTAGGAGTTTGTGGTGATGAGAGGATATCAGGTACAGGAGTAGAAACCTGGGCTCTTCATGGGCTATAGGGTCTTAGCCCAGAGCCTAAGGAATACTAGAGTTGTATGTAAGGTTTAAAGACTTGTATACATATGAATTTGGTGAGAAGAAATGGGAGAGCACTCCATAAAAGTCCAAAAATTATCTTTCTTAATACCAGGAACTATTTGGTTCTCCAAAACGGAAACACCACCATTTTATAACAATCACTCTGGTGCAGTGAGAGAAGGGGAGTAGGGTGAGGGTCAAACGGCAGAGAGAAACCAAGGACAGACTGAAGTAAGCCCAAAGAAGGCACCTGAGTGACATTTTTTAGAGCCATTGTTTCGGTGTGAGCACAGACTTAAGTAACTGAGTAATGGGTAGCTGGGATGGATTTTCTTCATGTGCTCCCTGGAGATCAGAGAGGACATCGCATGAGACCATCCATCAACTCCAGCTTGTCTAAAACATAGGCCATTGGTGCTCATGTCTCTCTGCATTATCCTACTTCTTGCCGTCAGTAATCACTACTTTGGAACTTAAACATGGAAAAATTAAAGAACTCTGTCTATGCTACAGCTGTGAACTGCCTATTTCCTACCCATTCTCTGAGCTTCATGAATTTCGTTTTTTGTTTTTGAGATTACAAAATAATTACATTGCTTTCTTCATTTTCCTCCCTTTAAATGCTCTGAGCCACTCATCCCTACTCTCCTTCAAATTCATGCCTTCCTTTTTTATTAATTGCTATTGCATGAAAATATGTGCATATGTATTACATATATTTCCTAATACATATTTATATAAAATTACATAAATATAATATATATTCACACATAAATATACATGTAAATAAATATAAATATAAAATATATAAGTATAAATAAATATATGTACAATTGTACATATATTAAATTTTATAATACATATTTTATATAAATATTTATATACACTTCTATATATAAATATATATACAATACATATTAGGAAATATATGTGTACCTATGTACATAGACACTACATATGTATCTATGTACATATACACAGGTACATATATATGTCCCTAACTATAACCTGTTCAGCCTGTATAATGTTGCCTGTTTGGATATTTTTGGGCCTGGATATATTTGGTTCTAGACAACAGATTGTTGCAGTCTTCTCTGGGGAAGACCACCTTGTACCACTCCAGCATTTCTCAGTAGCTTATAGTTACATTCTTTGTTTAGGGTTGAGACCTCTTGCGCTCTTTTCTGTCCAGTTGGCATGTTCATTAATGTCACATTTCTTCAGCTCACATTTGGGCAGTCATGCTGGTGACAATTTATGGGTGTGGTTTCTGGTGTTACTAGTAAACATCACCTCAGAGCAAACTCCCCAATCCTCTGGCTCTTCCTATCATTCTGCCTCCTGTATTCCCACAGCATTCCCTGAACCACAGGTATGCGAATGTTCTGTAGATGTGTCAACTGGGATTGGGCTCTATAACCCCACATTTTGATTGGCTGTGGATTTCTGTTATAGTGTCTGTCTGTTGTAAAGAGAAGTTTCCTTATCTGTGGGTATAAGGGTCACTTTTTACAAATTTTTGTTAGGATCCATGCTGGGTTAGTAAATTAGAGGTTGTGGTTGTTTTCCACGAACCATGACTTCAGTAGCACTGGGTATCCAGTACCAGGCACAATTTACCTCTTGTTGAGTGGGTTTTAAGTCCAATTTGGGAGCTTTTAGTTACTGCCAATGTATGCCTGCCAGCCCCACACCTTTAGAGTTATCACGCTGTGTTAGTCATTGATGTGTTTCATAGGTGTCACAGCTGGTAAAAGGGAATAGTAGGTTGCAAGTGATCTGGTAGGGGAAATTGGAAAAAAGGAGCCTCTTTTAGGAAGAGAAAGGAAGATGAATACAGAAGAAGGAAGGTGGGTAAAATCGCAGTAAGGACGTCTGAAAAAGTCACAAAGGATCATATATTAACTATTTACCCACCCCAACCACCCTTTAATACATATACACAGTTTTAATGAACTTTTCTCATCTGGGCTCACAATGCTCCCTCTAAGATCCAAAGACCTACCTAAGTAAACCCCAGTCCATAACATAAGCAGGACTCTTATGGGTTGTTAGTCAGGGCTGACTGAGAGATTCCTAAAACACAGCCTACTGGTGTTGCTCTTGATTACCCCTCAGAAATAGAAGATAAGACCTTGCTGCTGAAGATTCCATACTTTTCATAAACAAGGACAAGAAATTCCTGAGCTGTAATTGACTTGAATGCACACTTTCTGATGACAAGTTTTCATGGTACCAACCAGAAGGTACCATACAAGCTTCCAAAGGAAGGAGGCAGCCAACAGTCCTACCCAAGTCTAACCCCAGACTTGATTTGAGTTGCTTGCCTGCTTGCCCCTTCCTCCCTCCCTCCCTCCCTCCTTCCCTCCCTTCCTTCCTTCCTTCCTTCCTTCCTTCCTTCCTTCCTTCCTTCCTTCCTTCCTTCCTTCCTTCCTTCCTCCCTCCCTTCCCTCCTTCCTGTGTGTGAGGTATATGTTTTGTTCATACAAAGAAAAAGTAAAGGAATAGAAAAAGGCAATAAAAGAATGGGCTTTCATACTTTTAGGGTGTTGTTGATTTTGAAACTCAAAGCGTTTTGGAAGAGACATTCTCTATTACCTTCGCTTGAGGTTCAATAACTTTAAAGTAACTATTGTCTCCTACCTCTATGGGCGTACTTTAGTAACCCACAAAGTGAAGAACAGTAAAACAAAGCAGACCTATAAGCCAGATACTATGCTAGGCACGTTTGTAGTTTTATTTTCCATGTTAACTTGTAGAGGAATTTTAACCCAGCAACATGGCTCCCTTGACAAGGGATCACAGGTTGCAAGTGAAGACAGAACAAGCCAGAGAATGTGAGGGAGCCAGAAGATAAGAATGAATTGCCAGAGTTATTTAGAGGCCAAGCACAACAATTCTGCCAGAAGCCAAGAGAAGCCAGTTTCAAACAGTCAGTTTGAACCAGATCAGTTGAGTTGAACCAGATCAGTTGAGTTGAACCAGTTAGACAGAGTTCAGAAAGAATAGGAAAGGATGAGTTTATTCAGTAGTAAGCCTCTAAGATGACAATTACATCTGGTGAATAAGAATTACATTTACAATAATTATAATACAACTGAAGAGAATAAAATGAAAGACAATTGCCCATAGGATTACTCTCATGGAAATAAAGGGGGAACTTATTTATTTGTTTACCAATTGTTTAGTGACTATGTATGATGATAATTGGTGATGAGCAGTAAAACTATGGAGAAGGAAAGTCATAGTCTTTATCACATAAAAATCATAATAAATTAGAAATGTTGGAGTCCAGGAATCACAAACCACACGAACACTGATCTTAGTCAGACAGGGATCGTTTATTGAGCATATGCCCCAGGCCTGGTCAACCAGGGTCATGGCCCAAATTCGGGAACTGAACCATGACATTGAGTTAAGATTCCACAGAGTATTTAAGCTCAAAATTCACTAACATCTGTGCCATGTTATTTCACCAATCAGGATTTAGGGATGGGGGGGGGGTTCCTTAGGAATATGTCTTTGTACACTATTCAGCTGCAGCAGGGAACATGTTCTAACTTGTCTACCAGGGTGGGTCTTGTCTAAAATTCATGTCTTAACTTGTCAACCAGGATGTTAATTACCCACATATATGTCTCTTCCTGCCAAGTAGGATGTCAGTTTCCAGGGAGGTCTTGGGAACTTAAACTTTACTGGATTACTACTCAAAATGGGAGTCTTATTCCATATAGTTTCTTATATTGGTACAGGTATCTCTCATGTCATGTTGGGGTCCATCCCAGGGGCAACTTATAAAGGCAAATACCATAAAAGCTTATACATACATAGGTGCAGGAAGTGCTGTTGGGTGGTTTGTTTGTGTCCGAGCTTATTGTAGGTAATTATACAAAACAGTTCAATGGACTTCTATCACGATTGGTTTCCAAGGGCACAGAACATAACGGAATATGTAATCAATCTTGGCACTAGAAAGTTTCCTAGTAACAGCTGAAACATATGAGAAAGTTTCCTTATAATGGCAGGCTATCCAGGTAACAGTTAACTAGGCTTTAACATTGCATTTGGGCCTTAATAAATTACCTAGGTCCTAACAAGAAGCAATAAAACAAACACATATATTTGTATATACACATTCAAGCATTGCAATTTTGATGAAGAAATGATATCAATCACACACTTAATGATGGTGTTTCTGAAGAGTCAGTGTTTCTCTCTGTCCCCAAGATCATTGTCCTCATTTTTCATTGCCGTTTATTGAAGAGTTGAAAAAATAGATCAATCAAGGGATGATGTAGGAGAATGAACACAGAAGGAGGCAGCCACTTGGGGGACTTGATGAATGGTAGAACCTTCACTTTGAATGAATGGCTTTGCATTTAGCACAGATTGCTACTGGTAGAAAGCCACCACAGTTATCACTTAATATTTTGAAGGTGACATCTATGTTCAGGAAATTGCCTCATAAATAACTGGTTTCAGTAAATAATGAAGACCTGTTCTATATCAGGATAATTGCAACATGATTATAAGTTGCTAAAAATTCAGGAAACCCAGAGTGGGTGGGCTGGCTCGTCTTGGGACACCTTGGTAGCATGTAATGCTTTAGAAAGCTAAGACTGTGGCTGGGAAAAAAAAAAGGCAAACTCAGGCTGGGTAAATCAGGAGTAGTTAAGAAACACGTGGCCTTTTGTTCTCATTTGGAAAACACAGAAATGTCTTTCAGATAAGTGAGACAAAATGTTCCTCTGTTAAAACCTGATAATACATTTGCATTCAATTGAATCAGTTGAGTTAAAAAAATCAATAGAGTTGATTTGTGAAAGAAGAAAATTATTTCTTTTAACTTAATATCTCTCATTCTAACTGGCTGCTTCGGGGCACTGGATATAAAATGTCAGCTGTTAGTTAAATTTCTATCATGGTAACAAACTGAAATGGGGTAAAGTTGATGCCCCATGGTGTCGGAAGTTTCAGCCTGTGGTTACTTGGCCTCATTGCCTTTAGGCTTGTGGTAAAGGAATATGTCACAGTAGATGCATATGGTGAAGGAAATGGCTCTCCTTACAGATGCCAAGGAGAATAAATGAGAAAGGCAGTAGCTGAAGTCCAACCCTTCTCTCAAGGGCAGCTTTCCTGTGTGATGGTTGAACTTGGTGTCAACCTGACTGAAGTAAGAGATCGACTCATCCCTGTCTGAGAGGATTCTTCCAGACAGGATGGACATATAGGACAGTGTCTTGGGAGTGCAGTTTGCATGTTCTTGGTATTTTTATCTGAGTTGGCGGCCCTGATAGAAAGTCAGAAGGCTCTGTGCTCATGCCTGCAAGCCCCTTTCTGTGTGTGTGTGTGTGTTGATGCTTCAGCATCTGCTGCCATCTGACTCTAGTTTCTTTGGCTTTTCAACACAGATTTAACAGTAATGATTCTCTAGGGAGTCTTCAGGCTTTCAGTGCTAGATCAGGACTGCTGGAGCTCCTGTTTTCTGGAATAGGATGTTACCTGGGTCTCTTTCTTTGCAGCATGTTGACTGCAATTTTTGAGTTACCTTGGCTCTACCCTGTAAGCTAATTCATTCAGTTCTCTGTTATGAGAGATCCTTACAGTCCATTATTCTATTTCTCTACAGGAACCTGACTACTAAATCAGTTGATAGAATTTCCTATCACCAGGCTCACCTTTTAAAGCTTTCTACAGTTCTTTACAACACACCACAGGCTGGGACCTGAGCCTTTACATGGTTCTTTAGGGGACATTCACTTTCCACACTATAACAGAAGGATGGGGACATGTACTTTGGATATGTAGTAAGAGCACCTGTAGTTTCATACAAAAGATGTACAGTCAGGGAAGAATGGGGCACTGTGGGGGTGTTAACAGAGTTTCTCACTGGGCCTACATGACAATGACATTGGATAACTTCAGTAATTAAATATTTTACAGAGGTTGCATAATCAAAAGGCTCCCAAATTTCCATTTACTCATCTCTGAAACTTGAATGATAAAAACTTCTGTGACTCAAGTTAACTTAGGCATCTCTGCATTCTTCTGAGTATTATGTCTGCAGTCACCAAATTCCTTCTCTTCTCCTCAAGGCTGCCTCTTTTGCCCTATAAAGATACTCATGACCAAATAAAAAGAAAGGAAAAGAGAATGAGGTGGAATTTCCTCCAGTTATGTAGTACCTAATAATGCAAACCCCAATAGAGGGAACATTTATCATTACTGACACCATATTATTTTGCTGATTCATGTTCATGCCTGAAGATGTGAAGGGGTCCATGTGACATCTTGTACCCTCCACTTGCTACCATCAGAATGTTCTTTACTGTCAACAGTGACATCTTTGCTCAGCCCATTGTAAAGTTTCCAGGAACATGATGCATAGAGGACTGTTTTATCAGGGTGTCCTAGAACGGCAGAAAGGGACATAGGCTGAGTTCATAGATGAGTCATATTGCCTGTCTTGTCTAATCCCTACAACACCTCTACAAGGTACTGACTCTTATGTGCCGATTTGACAGACATATACTAAAGGCTTAGAAAGGCTAGGCATTTAGGTCTTATAAGAAGCTGCAGCACCAAGTCTTAATTATAGGTTTAATTCTAACGTCTGTATTATTTAACTACTTTTTAGGAGAAGACCCATAGTGCCAAAATTGAGAGCTTCATTATTTATTTAAGATTTATAACAAAATCTTAAAGTCATGGATATAATCTTGGCTGCTAAAAACAAAAAATAAACCCAAGGTTATCTAAAATATTTAATATGCTGTTTTATTCTCAGTTTTGTTTTTATATAAATAGTACACATAAGTCTTCTACATACTTATGATCTACATAGTACTTAATAATTAACTCTGTATTTGAACAATATATGTGATTCATTGCCAACCCACTAATATACTGAATGCCACTTTACATTTGATTCACAATGATTTTTCTTGCCTTTAAAGAGACTAAAAGGCTTCTTCAGAAGTGAATTGATTGGTCAAGTTTCTTTTTTAGCAGCAAATTAGGGAATTTTGAATTAATAGTTTCTTCTTTGTTGTGTAAATTCTCCTGTATCAAGTGAGAGCCTTCTAAATTATTTTCTTGACCTTAGATCCTACTCTAAACTGAAATTATTCTAAACCAAAATTGCTTTTGAGGATGTAAAAGGCTTGAATGTCTGGCTAAAGATTTTAATGATGAGAATTTAGTAAATAGAACTCATTAAAAACACCTTTCTTTGGTTGTTGTTTAACAGAGGCCCTCCATTTCTCTTCCCCGTTCAAGAAAGTGACAGAAATTATAGTTGGGCATCTGGGTGTAGACAGTATACTACGGTGGGTTTTTATGGTGGTCCCTTGAAACTTGTTTTATTCTCTTGAGAAATTGTCTAACATAGTTTATGTTGCCTGTAACATTACCAAGAAATAAGTAGGCAAAGTTAGGGAAACATGAAGATTTATAGGGCAACAGAGAATGGGGAAAGATTAATGCCAAGAGTATAAAAGTATGGAACAGAACAACTGCCATATTGAGAGCAGGCACATTCCTTCTTAGAGCTTGAATGTCAAGTGCTGTCACCCCCAAAGGCCTGTCTGTTTGGCTACTTGTTCCTAGCTAATGGTGCTTTGTTGGGAGACTGGAGAACTTTGGGGCTCTGACCTCAGTAGAGAAGCTAAGCATTGGAATGAACCTGGAAGTTGATATGCACTTTTGTTCTGAGCCCAAGCTCTCTGCTTTTCAATCCACCAAGATGGAGTGATCTGCTATGTCGCACATCTGCAGGTACAGATGGAGCCACTGTCATGCCTTCCCAACCACGAGGGGCCACAGCTTCCGAAACAGTTAGTCAAACAAATTCCTCTGTTAGGTTGCTTCTTTCAGAGATTGGTCACAGTAAAGATAAATGCATTCTCTGAAGCTTCTGATTCACAGTTTTCATTTTTATCTGTCCCTCAGATCCTAGAGTGTCTCAGACCCTCTTGACTCTGATGTCTAAGTCTAGTACTTCCTGTCAGTGGTGAGGGAACATCGAATCAGCTCCTCTTTATCATCCCCAGCAGCCCAAGGAGATCACCTATTTATTTATTTATTTATTTATTTATTTATTTATTTATTTATTTATTTATTCACTCATTTATTCATTCACTTTACATCCCTACTGGTCACCATCCCCCCTCTCCACAATCCTTCTCCCATTCCCCTACCCCTTCTCCTCTGAGTAGGTGGGGCCCCTCTGGATATCCCCCTACCCTGGCACATCAAGTCTTTGTAAGGCTAGGCAATTCCTCTCCCACTGAGGCCAAACAAGGCAGCCCAGCTAGAAGAACATATCCCACATACAGACAAAAGCTTTTGGGATAGCTCCCACTCCAGTTGTTCTGAACCCACATGTAGACCCAGCTACACATCTGCTACATCAGATGCCTAGGTCCAGCTCATGTGTGTTCTTTGGTTGGTGGTTCAGATTCTGAGAGCCCCAAGGGTCCACATTAGTTGACTCTGCTGGTCTTTCAGTGATGTTCCAATCAATTTGGTGGTTTCTCAGAATACTGGGAATATTTCTACTCCAAGACCCAGCTATCCCACCCATGGGCATATACCCAAAAGTTGTTCCAACATCCCACAAACACACTTGCTCAACTATGTAGATAGCAGCTTTATTAGTAATAGCCAGAAACTGGAAACAACCTAGATGTCCCTCAAATGAAGAATGGATAACAAAAACGTGGTACATCTTCATAATGGAATGTTACTCAGCTATTAAAAACAAAGACACAATGAAATTGTCAGGCAAATGGATAGATCTTGAGAATATCATCCTGAGTGAGGTAACAGTCCCCAAAAGACATGCATGAAATGTACTCACTTATAAGTGAATATTATCCATAAGATACAGTTCCCCTAATTTCTAAAGGGATCTTGACACATGCCAAACTGGGATTTGTGGCTTCAACACAGAAGAGAATTTCTGGTAGACAGTATGGTTCAGAGATGGTGTTTTTATTAAAGCTATTTTTAATATAGACTTAAAGTGTGAATGTTGGAAGGGGAGCTCTCAAAAAGAAAAATATACCTAAGTGTGGGCATGGACCCTTCAATGAGGGAGGGTCACACCCAAGTGTCTTGACATTAGGCATATAAAACATCATGGTCACTGTTGGTTATGTCTCTAATGTTGCCGACAAACTCTTCTTTTCTCTCTGCTTTGATTGCTGGGGTGAATGAAAGGTGGCTCTAGAGATGCCTGGGATGGAATTGTAATCACATAAGGTGAAACCTGGAGCTCCTGGGGCTGCACAAAGTGTTCAGTACCTGTCCTTTCCCTCTAAATGGCGTTTCTGAGAGATTCTCAAAGCTACAGCTTTACAGTTGGGAAAGCAGAACAGCTTGAAGCATGTGTTAACTATGTGGGAACTCTTTGCTGGCTTCCACTAGATTCATGGGAGAAGGCCATCCTTTCTTACGTGACCGAAGTTTCCTGTCTTTTCCCCCTGCTTCACTTGAGACTGAGCCTGGTCTCCCTTTCAGCTCACATGACTAGTATATTTTATTTTCTATAAAGTTTGAGTGATCATTTGTATTCTAACAGTTTAGGCCTTCTGGACCCTTTTTCTGTCAATATCTTAGATCTCTCTTCTGAGTTTCAGGTTCATGTACACTACAGCTGACTTGACAGTCCCACTTGACATCGCAGGCAACTCAAGCTCAGGGTGCTTGCAGCTTGTTTCTCCCCTTTAAATGGCCCCTCTGCTCTCTGCTATCTTAATAAATGTTCAATCTGGCTGCCCTGCTGTACCCTCAGCTGTCATTTGTCATTCTTCTTCATTTCCTCTTTCTAAAGCAATAATGTAAGGTTTCTCTCTGCTACAATGTAGTTTATTTGGCACACATTGGAAACTGTTGGCAAGAAATTCTGTTGTACCCCTGTCTGTCTGATTTCTAGTTCTGTGCCACTTCTGGTGCTAGGGCACTGTGGGCTTGGGTCACATGGCAGTAAGAAATTAAGCAGAAACAGAGCTGAGACCACAGGGATTCTCAGACAGACGCTTCTGTTAGTATTTCCTGGTTGGATGATAAATTAGGGTCATCAGCACCCCAATATTACTTAGAATTTAATATTATGCTAATGTTTCAATGATGAATTCTTATAGTAAATGCAGTATGATGTCAACAAAGTACTCGCTTGATAGGAGCTGTCCTTAGGTCTTGTGATCATGGTTTGGTAGTCCAGGCCGAGCGGTTGAGTTTCTCGTTAGCACCTCTCATGGCATTTCCAAACTTTCCATCTTTGGCTTCTCCTCTGCCAGTGCTTGTCTGGCCAAACCCTGCCCTTATATCTCATGCTGTCCTCACAGAGCACAGTGTTCAGGGAATGGCAGGCTGGGGTGGATGGGTGGAGGGGTGGCCCCATGTAGAGGAGAGTGGAAGAGAGATGAAAACCTTTGTGTCTTAGGAGCTGTCTTCACACACCAGACACACTGGTGTCTCTACACATATTCCTGTAATAATTGTTCACCAGCTGGTGAGCTCCCAGGGCAAGAACAGAATCTACTTTGTTCTTATCTGCTCATGGATAACATGTAATTGACTGCTCGTCAATATTTGTAGGAGTAAAAGTAACATTATTTTTTGTTGTAAATTTTAATATACATTTTTTCCCTCTGGAAAATGAAATTTTAAGGGTGCCAAGTTTATTATTGGAAATATTTATCACATAAATTCTTAAATAAAAGATATTCCTAGGCAGTATTGCAGATAATACAGTCAGCTAGGATTTATAACAGATATGAAAATACTCATTAATTTGATATTAAAAATTTAATATTGATGCTTTTAATCATAAAAAGTAATGCTTGCTCTCCTTGGTACCCAGGACAAGTAGGACTCTCAGGGTGTGTTTATATTAATTTTTAAGTCTATTATTAGTTTAAAATGTACTCAGTGGAGGGACTGGAGAGATGGCTCCGTGGTCAGGAGTTCTCACTACTCTTGCAAAGGACTTTGATTTAATACCCACATCTACACCGGCAGCTCACAAGCTCCTATAACTGACGGCCTCTTTTGGCCTTCTTAGGTATTACATGCATGTGGTACACATAGTTAAGCAGGCATACAGATGAGTAAATAATAAATACATACATAAATGAATGTAAAATATGCTCATTGTTTTCTATTCCTGCTTATTTTTACATAGCGGCACTAAAAATAACATTTAACAAAATCTTAATTTCAGTTCAGAAATTAAGATACCTGCTCAGGTAACAATCAATAGTCTGAATTTGATTTCAAGTGTTGTCTTGCCCACCCCTTTGGTAGTTTTCTCAAGGAAGGGACGGGAGATGGGGTGGTTTTGCTATTCTTCCTCCTTCACCAGGTTAAGCTTCCATGGTCCATTTTTATCTTACTGCCTGTTAGATATGTGTGTTCCTTATCTGGGGCTCGGTGGGTATTTAATAAGACTCTCTCTGCTCCTCTCTACCCCCACCTTCTTCTGAGAGTTCTTGAATGCATGACCAGTCTTTGATTTTCAATAATTATTTTGATACAAAATGTATTAGCGTTATCCAGAGAAAAATGTGTGTGTGCACGTACGCATACACACACATTTCTGAAAACATTATTTTAAGAAATCACTGTATATGATTAGTGGAGCTGGCTTCTCCAAAGTCTGTTAGAGGACGTCAGAATGATGGCAGCTACGAGAAAGAGTTGAGTCTTGTGCTTGAAATGCAAACAGTGGTGAATCACACAGGGCTTCCATGTGATAGCGCCCAGATAGAACTGCTTTGGATGTGTCTTTGGAAAAACCCAGTCTTACTCTGTAGGCTTCAGTGGCTTGTATGTGGCTTTGAATCCACATTGCGAAATAATGCTCTTTACTCCTGTTTTTTCTAGTTAATCACATCAGAAAGATATCATCACAACAACATCCCGACGACTGTTTGACTAAAACAACAAGGACCAAAACCTAGCCAAACTGACAGCCCACCAACCGTCTCATAGAGCCTTTCTCCTAAGGTCCAGTTCCATTTCTGAGTAAACATGCAGGCAAGGTTTAAAATGGCTCCAGCCAAGTTTGTCTCATGAGTTGCAGTCAGTCTACATAGTGTTCTGGAGACCCAGGACTGGAGAGAGCCACAGAAAAACAGATGGCATAAGCCAGTGACAAGGACTGGAAACCCTTCCCCACCTGGGCTACAAATACAGACCATATGGGGAGAAAAGGCAGGAGCTACATAAATGGCCTGCAAAGGGTCTTGAACGCCATGGCCCAGTGCTTTTGGGCACAGACCTTACCTCAGTTCACTAGCTTCTAGCTCACTTCCTTTCCCTTTCTTAACAAATAGTCTCAGCTTCTATTACTTTAACCAGTGTCCCTGGTACAGCTCTCTGCCATAACACACAAGAACCTGGAAACTTCAGAGGGTGCCCTAGGCATGCATATCTGTGTCCATGACAATATATCCATTGTCATAGCAACGTTTAGGCTTTTGGTTTGTTCTGTTGGTGAACCCTTTGCTGCCATCACTGAAAGAGCTTGCCTGTGACTCTGCTTTTCAAGTCTCCAGACAAAAGCCAGACACGAATTTCTCATTCTGGCTGAACTGAACATGACACAGTCAGGCTCTGAGCTCCTAGGACCTGGCTTTGAGGGAGGCACTGAACAAGGGGTTGGTCGCTTCAGCTGTTCCTGGCACATCCCCTTTTCAGATCCTCCCCTAATCTCTCGACCCAACTTGCCAATCTCCAGACTGTGAGAGGCTTAAGAGTCTAGAACTTGCCTCAGAAATTTTTGTCTTTGCTCACATTTTACCTTCAAATGTAAAGCTACTGTACCTGGGCAACTGAAATGAGATTCCTCTTTTATCTTAGCCTAGAAACTGTAGCCAAGGAAATCAGCACCGAGGGCTTAGGAAAATCACTTATCCTTACAGGCATCGTGATGTGAACTTTTTCTGTCCAGTGAGACCAAGCACTCATAAATATCATGATGATATCTGTACTGGCTGTTTTTGTGTGCCAGCTTGACACAAGCTGGAGTTATCACAGAGGAAGGAGCCTCCATCGAGGAAATGCCTCCATGAGATACTACCTGTAAGGCATTTTCTCAATTAGTGATCAAGGGGGGAGGGCCCATGGTGGGTGGTGCCATCCCTAGGCTGATGGTCCTGGGTTCTATAAGAAAGCAAGCTGAGCAAGGCAGGGGAAGCAAGCCAGTAAGCAGCATCCCTCCATGGCCTCTGCATCAGCTCCTGCCTCCAGGTTCCTGCCCTGTCTAAGTTCCTGTCCTGGCTTTCTTTGGTGATGAACAGCAATGTAGAAGTGTAAGCTAAATAAACCCTTTCCTTCCCAACTTGCTTCTTGGTCATGATGTTTTGTGCAGGAATACAAACCCCGACTAAGACAATATCTGATTGGCTTCTGATCCTTATGGTGTTGAATGTAGAATGTGGTCACTCCTCCATCGAAGGCTCTTCTCCTGCTACCCCCAATAATAGACACACATGGTCTGCTTATTTATGTATGGGAACATTTCATACAAAAGAACTTATTCTTCATATTTTTCTAATTACTTTATCAGTACCCATATATGATGAACCTGCTATCATGACAGTAATTAAGTAATTACAGTCTAGGACTTGGACTTAGGGCTTTATGCTCTCTTCCCGCCCCACTTTTCTCTTTTTAAGGCAAGAGCACTTAGGTTGCCCAGGCTGGCTTTGAACTCACTCTGTAGTCCAGGCAAGCCTTGAACTTGTACTGCCTTCTGCCTTTGCCTATCAGCTAGCTGGGATTATAGACCTGTGACACAAAGCCTGGCTTAATTTTCATTATAAATACACTGTAACAGCTCAGTGTCATTCCACTGCATTGCTTTTCTTTTGAAACATTTTTGTTTGCTTGTCTTTCTGCAGCAAATCACTGTATTATGAATGTGCCTCCACATCTCAGTTTCCTCTCTTAATGTATCTAAGATTGACATAGGCTTGTCTCCTAGGAGGTGCCATGAGGACCTGTGTGCACATCTTTAAGGCTTTTCATGTGTGTATGAGTCTCTGGGGAGACTGGGGAACATTCTTCTTACCGCAAGGCTTGGCTGAATTCATTTTTATTTCTTTGATCAGTACAAAAATTGAATTTCTGTGTCATTTTAAAAATTTATTTTGTGAATTCTCATTTTTGAGAATTGGCCCATTTTCATTAGTGTCCATTAATTAAAAGTCTTGTTAAAAATTTAATATGTTAAGAATCTAAACACCAATCAATACACTTCAAATATGTAGCTAAGGAGTTAATTGCTTGTTTTTTAAACTTTGTGATTTTTTTAAAAAATAGAAAATTAGTCATTTATTTTTGTGTGGGGGCTATGATATATATATATGTGTATATGTCTTTGTGTGTGCCTGTGTTGGGGGTGTACATGCATGTGTGCGTGTGCATGTGCATGTGCGTGTGTGTGTGTGTGTGTGTAGGTCAGTGGTCCATGTTGCATGTCTTTTTTTTTTTTTATTACATATTTTCCTCAATTACATTTCCAATACTATCCCAAAAGTCCCCCATAGCGCCCCCCACTTCCCTACCCACCCATTCCCATTCTTTTGGCCCTGGCATTCCCCTATATTGGGGCATATAAAGTTTGCAAGTCCAATGGGCCTCTCTTTCCATTGATGGCCGACTAGGCCATCTTTCGATACATATGCAGCTAGAGACAAGAGCTCCAGGGTTCTGGTTAGTACATCATGTTGTTCCAACAATAGGGTTGCAGATCCCTTTAGCTCCTTGGGTACTTTCTCTAGCTTCTCCATTGGGAGCCCTGTGATACATCCAATAGCTGACTGTGAACATCCACTCCTGTGTTTGCTAGGCCCCGGCATCGTCTCACAAGAGACAGCTATATTTGGGTCCTTTCAGCAAAATCTTGCTAGTGTATGCAATGGTGTCAGCGTTTAGAAGCTGATTATGGGATGGATCCCTGGATACGGCAGTCTCTAAATGGTCCATCCTTTCATCACAGCTACGAACTTTGTCTCTGTAACTCCTTCCCTGGGTGTTTTGTTCCCAATTCTAAGAAGGGGCACAGTGTCCACACTTTGGTCTTCATTCTTCTTGAGTTTCATGCGTTTATCAAATTGTATCTTATATCTTGGGTATCCTAAGTTTTGGGCTAATATCCACTTATCAGTGAATACATATTGTGTGAGTTCTTTTGTGATTGTGTTACTTCACTCAAGATGATGCCCTCCAGGTCCATCCATTTGGCTAGGAATTTCATAAATTCATTCTTTTTAATAGCTGAGTAGTACTCCATTGTGTAAATGTACCATAATTTCTGTATCCATTCCTCTGTTGAGGGACATCTGGGTTCTTTCCAGCTTCTGGCTATTATAAATAGGGCTGCTATGAACATAGTGGAGCATGTGTCCTTTTTACCGGTCGGGACATCTTCTGGATATATGCCCAGGAGAGGTATTGCTGGATCCTCCGGTAGTACTATGTCCAATTTTCTGAGGAACCGCCAGACTGATTTCCAGAGTGGTTGTACAAGCTTGCAATCCCACCAACAATGGAGGAGTGTTCCTCTTTCTCCACATCCTCGCCAGCATCTGCTGTCACCTGAATTTTTGATCTTAGCCATTCTGACTGGTGTGAGGTGGAATCTCAGGGTTGTTTTGATTTGCATTTCCCTGATGATTAAGGATGTTGAACATTTTTTCAGGTGCTTCTCTGCCATTCGGTATTCCTCAGGTGAGAATTCTTTGTTCAGTTCTGAGCCCCATTTTTTAATGGGGTTATTTGACTTTCTGGAGTCCACCTTCTTGAGTTCTTTATATATATTGGATATTAGTCCCTTATCTGATTTAGGATAGGTGAAGATCCTTTCCCAATCTGTTGGTGGTTTTTTTTGTCTTATTGATGGTGTCTTTAGCCTTGCAGAAGCTTTGTAGTTTCATGAGGTCCCACTTGTCAATTCTCGATCTTACAGCACAAGCCATTACTGTTCTATTCAGGAATTTTTCCCCTGTGCCCATATCTTCAAGGCTTTTCCCCACTTTCTCCTCTATAAGTTTCAGTGTCTCTGGTTTTATGTGAAGTTCCTTGATCCACTTAGACTTGACCTTAGTACAAGGAGATAGGAATGGATCGATTCGCATTCTTCTACATGTTAACAACCAGTTGTGCCAGCACCATTTGTTGAAAATGCTGTCTTTCTTCCACTGGATGTTTTTAGCTCCCTTGTCGAAGATCAAGTGACCATAGGTGTGTGGGTTCATTTCTGGGTCTTCAATTCTATTCCATTGGTCTATTTGTCTGTCACTATACCAGTACCATGCAGTTTTTATCACAATTGCTCTGTAGTAGAGCTTTAGGTCCGGCATGGTGATTCCACCAGAGGTTCTTTTATCCTTGAGAAGAGTTTTTGCTATCCTAAGTTTTTTGTTATTCCAGATGAATTTGCAGATTGCACTTTCTAATTCGTTGAAGAATTGATTTGGAATTTTGATGGGGATTGCATTGAATCTGTAGATTGCTTTTGGCAAGATAGCCATTTTTACAATGTTGATCCTGCCAATCCATGAGCATGGGAGATCTTTCCATCTTCTGAGATCTTCTATAATTTCTTTCTTCAGAGACTTGAAGTTTTTATTATACAGATCTTTCACTTCCTTAGTTAGAGTCACGCCAAGATATTTTATATTATTTGTGACTATTGAGAAGGGTGTTGTTTCCCTAATTTCTTTCTCAGCCTGTTTATTCTTTGTGTAGAGAAAGGCCATTGATTTGTTTGAGTTAATTTTATATCCAGCTACTTCACCGAAGCTGTTTATCAGGCTTAGGAGTTCTCTGGTGGAATTTTTAGGGTCACTTATATATACTATCATATCATCTGCAAAAAGTGATATTTTGACTTCATCTTTTCCAATTTGTATCCCTTTGATCTCCTTTTGTTGTCGAATTGCTCTGGCTAGGACTTCAAGTACAATGTTGAATAGGTATGGAGAAAGTGGACAGCCTTGTCTAGTCCCTGATTTTAGAGGGATTGCTTCAAGCTTCTCACCATTTACTTTGATGTTGGCTACTGGTTTGCTGTAGATTGCTTTTATCATGTTTAGGTATGGGCCTTGAATTCCTGATCTTTCCAAGACTTTTATCATGAATGGGTGTTGGATCTTGTCAAACGCTTTTTCCGCATCTAAGGAGATGACCATGTGGTTTTTGTCTTTGAGTTTGTTTATATACTGGATTACGTTGATGGATTTCCGTATATTGAACCATCCCTGCATCCCTGGGATGAAACCTACTTGGTCAGGATGGATGATTGTTTTGATGTGTTCTTGGATTCGGTTAGCAAGAACTTTATTGAGGATTTTTGCATCAATATTCATAAGGGATATTGGTCTGAAGTTTTCTATCTTTGTTGGGTCTTTTTGTGGTTTAGGTATCAGAGTAATTGTGGCTTCATAGAATGAGTTGGGTAGAGTACCTTCTGTTTCTATTTTGTGGAATAGTTTGTGAAGAACTGGGATTAGATCTTCTTTGAAGGTCTGATAGAACTCTGCACTAAACCCATCTGGTCCTGGGCTTTTTTTAGTTGGGAGACTATTAATGACTGCTTCTATTTCTTTGGGGGATATAGGGCTGTTTAGATCATTAACCTGATCTTGATTCAACTTTGGTACCTGGTATCTGTCTAGGAACTTCTCCATTTCATCCAGGTTCTCCAGTTTTGTTGAGTATAGCCTTTGGTAGAAGGATCTGATGGTGTTTTGGATGTCTTCAGGATCTGTTGTTATGTCTCCTTTTTCATTTCTGATTTTGTTAATTAGGATGCTTTCCCTGTGCCCTCTAGTGAGTCTGGCTAAGGGTTTATCTATCTTGTTGATTTTCTCAAAGAACCAGCTCCTTGATTGGTTGATTCTTTGAATAGTTTTTCTTGTTTCCACTTGGTTGATTTCACCCCTGAGTTTGATTATTTCCTGCCGTCTACTCCTCTTGGGTGAATTTGCTTCCTTTTGTTCTAGTGCTTTTAGGTGTGTTGTCAAGCTGCTAATGTGTGCTCTCTCTAGTTTCCTTTTGGAGGCACTCAGAGCTATGAGTTTTCCTCTTAGAAATGCTTTCATTGCGTCCCATAAGTTTGGGTATGTTGTGGCTTCATTTTCATTGAACTCTAAAAAGTCCTTAATTTCTTTCTTTATTCCTTCCTTGACCAAGGTATCATTGAGAAGAGTGTTGTTCAGTTTCCACGTGAAGGTTGGCTTTCTATTATTTATTTTGTTATTGAAGATCAGCCTTAGGCCATGGTGATCTGATAGGATGCATGGGACAATTTCAATATTTTTATATCTGTTGAGGTCTGCTTTGTGACCAATTATGTGGTCAATTTTGGAGAAGGTACCATGAGGTGCTGAGAAGAAGGTATATCCTTTTGTTTTAGGATAGAATGTTCTGTAGATATCTGCCAGATCCGTTTGATTCATAATTTCTCTTAGTTTCACTGTGTCCCTGTTTAGTTTCTGTTTCCATGATCTGTCCATTGGTGAAAGTGGTGTGTTGAAGTCTCCCACTATTATTGTATGAGGTGCAATGTGTGCTTTGAGCTTTACTAAAGTTTCTTTAATGAATGTGGCTGCCTTTGTATTTGCAGCATAGATATTCAGGATTGATAGTTCCTCTTGGAGGATTTTACCTTTGATGAGTATGAAGTGTCCCTCCCTGTCTTTTTTAATGACTTTGGGTTGGAAGTCAATCTTATCAGATATTAGAATGGCTACTCCAGCTTGTTTCTTCATGCCATTTGCTTGGAAAATTGTTTTCCAGCCTTTCATTCTGAGGTAGTGTCTATCCTTTTCTCTGAGATGAGTTTCCTGTAAGCAGCAAATGTTGGGTCTTGTTTGTGTAGCCAGTTTGTTAGTCTATGTCTTTTTATCGGGGAGTTGAGTCCATTGATATTAAGAGATATTAAGGAAAAGTAATTGTTGTTTCCTGTTATTTTTGTTGTTAAAGTTGGCATTTTGTTCTTGTGGCTGTCTTCTTTTAGGTTTGTTGAGGGATTACCTTCTTGTTGTTTCTAGGGCGTGGTTCCTGTCCTTGTATTGTTTTTTTTCTGTTATTATCCTTTGAAGGGCTGGATTCGTGGAGAGATAATGTGTGAATTTGGTTTTGTCGTGGAATACTTTGGTTTCTCCATCTATGTTAATTGAGAGTTTGGCTGGGTATAGTAGCCTGGGCTGGAATTTGTGTTCTTTTAGTGTCTGTATAACATCCGTCCAGGATCTTCTGGCTTTCATAGTCTCTGGTGAAAAATCTGGTGTAATTCTGATAGGCTTGCCTTTATATGTTACTTGGCCTTTTTCTCTTACTGCTTTTAGTATTCTATCTTTATTTAGAGCATTTGTTGCTCTGATTATTATGTGTCGGGAGGTATTTCTTTTCTGGTCCAGTCTATTTGGAGTTCTGTAGGCTTCTTGTATGTTCATGGGCATCTCTTTCTTTAGATTTGGGAAGTTTTCTTCTATAATTTTGTTGAAGATGTTTGCTGGTCCTTTGAGTTGAAAATCTTCATTCTCATCCACTCCTATTATCCGTAGGTTTGGTCTTCTCATTGCGTCCTGTATTTCTTGGATGTTTTGAGTTAGGATCTTTTTGCATTTTACATTTTCCTTGATTGTTGTGCCGATGTTCTCTATGGAATCTTCTGCACCTGAGATTCTCTCTTCCATCTCTTGTATTCTGTTGCTGATGCTCGTATCTATGGTTCCAGATTTCCTTCCTAGGGTTTCTATCTCCAGTGTTGCCTCATTTTGGGTTTTCTTTATTGTGTCTACTTCCCTTTTTAGGTCTAGTATGGTTTTGTTCATTTCCATCATCTGTTTGGATGTGTTTTCCTGTTTTTCTGTAAGGACTTCTACCTGTTTGATTATGTTATCGTGTTTTTCTTTAAGGATTTGTAACTCTTTAGCAGTATTCTCCTGCAATTCTTTAAGGGATTTTTGTGCTTTCTCTTTATTGTCTTCTGCCTGTTTAGCAGTGTTCTCCTGCATTTCTTTAAGTGTGTTATTAAAGTCCTTCTTGAAGTTCTCTATCATCATCAGGAGATATGCTTTTAAATCCGTGTCTAGCTTTTCCGGTGTGTTGGGGTGCCCTGGACTGGGCGAAGTGGGGGTGCTGGGTTCTGATGATGGTGAGTGGTCTTGGTTTCTGTTAGTAAGATTATTACGTTTACCTTTCGCCATCTGGTAATCTCTGGGGTTAGTTGTTATCGTTGTCACTGTTTAAAGATTGGAGCAGAAGCTGTGTTCCACTCACCAGCAGTCTTTAAATCCTGCGGCGGGGGTCGTGGGTAGCTGACGGTACCCCGGTGCTGGTCCAGCCGGAAGAGGCCTGTGGTCCTACACAGGCCGTTTTTCTGCTTCCCTAACTAATGCAGTCTCTGGTTCAGCGTGCAATTGGATTGGAGCAGAAGCTGTGTTCCACTCTCCAGAAGTCTTAAGATCCTGTGGTGGGTGTTGTGGGTAGCTGGTGAGTGTCAGCCGACCCTGCGCCCCAGCTGCCCTGGTGCTTTTCTGACCGGAAGAGGGTTGTGGCCCTATGTAGGCCGGATTTCTCTCTCCCCAACCAGAGCAGTCTCAGGTCCCGCGTGATTGGACTGGAACAGAAGCTGTGTTCCACTCACCAGCAGTCCCAAAATCCTGCGGCGGGGGTCGTGGGTAGCTGGCGGGTGTCAGGCAACCCTGTGCTCCCGCTACCCCGGCGCTGATCCGGCCAGATGTGGCCTGTGGTCCTACTCCATGTTGCATGTCTTACTTAGTTATTCTTGCCTCCCCTTCTTCTCCCCCTGTAAGGCATAGCCTCTTAGTAAACCCAGAACTCACTTTTTGGCTAGACTGCTTGGCCAGTGAGGTCTGGGAATTTGCCTGCTTCTGCCTCTGCCTCTGCCTCTGCCTCTGCCTCTGCCTCTGCCTCTGCCTCTGCCTCTGCCTCTGCCTCTGCCTCTGCCTCTGCCTCTGCCTCTGCCTCTGCCTCTGCCTCTGCCTCTGCCTCTGCCTCTGCCTCTGCCTCTGCCTCTGCCTCTGCCTCTGCCTCTGCCTCTGCCTCTGCCTCTGCCTCTGCCTCTGCCTCTGCCTCTGCCTCTGCCCCTGCCTTTGCCTGACTTTTTTACATGGGTCCTGCAGATCTGAACTTGGGTCTTCTTACTTGCACAGGAAGGACTTTGACAACTCAGCCATGTCTCCAGCCCCTCAGCTTAGTCCTTCTTATGATGTTAGTCACTGTTAGTTTTTTCCATGTGTTCCTTACTCACTTGGTATTTGTTGGAGTTCAGGAATCACCACACAAGCCATATAAACACTGAATTCAGTTAAGCAAGAATAGTTTATTGAAGACACACCCTACTACTGGTCAGACTAGGGACATAGTTTAGAGTTATCCACAAAACTCACCACAAATTCACATACAGGTTCAGGAAGCGCTACCCAGTGGTCAGCTCTGAGTCAAGATATTTTAGACATAACAGTTCATATTGACCTTTGATTTGATGGGTCCTACATAAAGCTTTATTTTAAGAAATTATGGAATTCCTTAAGATTAGCAAACCTCATACAGAACATTCAGAACAAAACAGGGTGTGTGGTCAGCATGTTTACTCTGAGCCAAGTCACTTCTCTGTGTCAATGACTGGCAAGCCTGTTACACCAACAATATGGAATAGCTGGCAGGCATGGGACAAAATGGCTACAGCTATGCTGGGGGGAAGGGCAGTCAGATTATAATAGTGTTTATACTTAGAACAACTGCTGGCTTGAAATTGGATATTTTTACTCTCTCATGGTTTTCTTTTTTCTTTCTAAGCTTTTAATTTTTTTTTTTTTTGTTTTGTTTCTACTTTCTCAGAAAACAACACTACTTGATTTTGCATGTGCCAATGGCAATATCTCTTTCTACAGAGACTGTTCCTCCAATCTGGCTGCTACTTAATTGCTACAGGTGGGCGTGTGTCCTAAGGGATTGAGAAAATATATTTAACATTCGTAGATGGCAGAGAAGGCCGTAAGTCAGAAGAAGAGGAGCAAACATAAAGTCAGAACATCTCTTGATCTTTTTCTTTGTTTTTGTTTTGCTTTGTTTTGTTTTGAGACAGGGTTTCTCATACCCATGGAATCTGGAAAGTTGGGTCTGGGTACCAGCATTTGGTATGATTGGGACATTCTTATTGTGTCTTCATGCTTAGAAGGTAACCCCGTGCTTTTTGAAGTCTCTTTTAAAAGTACTTTAACCTCATTATTGGGCTGCTTTCTGGGTTAGTCACTTCCTAAAGCTGCCACATCTTTTTTTTTTTCTTTATTTACATTTCAAATGTTATCCCCTATCCTAGTTTCCTCCTCCAAAGACCCCCTATCCCTTTCCCCCCTCTCCCTGCTCACCAACCCACCCACTCCAGCTTCCTGGCCCTGGCATTCCCCTATACTGGGGCATAGAACCTTTACAGGACCAAGGGCCTCTCCTCCCATTGATGACCTACTAGGCTATCCTCTGCTACATATGCAGATAGAAGCATGAGTCCCACCAAGTGTTTTCTTTGATTGGTGGTTTAGTGCCAGGGAGCTCTGGGGTTACTGGTTAGATCATATTGTTCCTCCTAGGGGGCTGCAAACTCCTTCAGCTCCTTGAGTCCTTTCTTTAGCTCCTTCATTGGGGATCCTGTGCTTCGTCTAATGGATGGCTGTGAACATCTGCTTCTGTATTTGTCAGGCACTGGCAGAGCCTCTCAGGAGACAGCTATATCAGGCTCGGGTTTGGTGGTTGTTTATGGGATGGATCCCCAGGTGGGCAGTCTCTGGATGCTCATTCCTTAAATCTCTGCTCCACACTTTGTCTCTGTAACTCCTTCCATGGGTATTTTGTTCCCCCTTGTAAGAAGAATTGAAGTATACACACTTTGGTCTTTCTTCTTCTTGAGTTTCATGTGTTTTGCAAATTGTATCTTTGATATTCTGAGTTTATGGGCTAATATCCACTTTCAGTGAGTGCATATCACATGTGTTCTTTTGTGATTGGGTTACCTCATTCAGAATGATATCCTCCAGATCCATCCACTTGTCTAAGAATTTTCATAAATTCATTGCTTTTAATAGCTGCATAGTACTCCACTGTGTAAATGTACTACATTTTCTGTATCCTTTCCTTTATTGAGGGACATCTGGGTTCTTTCCAGCTCCTGGCTATTATAAATAAAGCTGCTATGAACATAGTGGAGCATATGTCCTTATTACAAGTTGGAGCATCTTCTGTTTATATGCCCAGGAGTGGTATTGCCGGATCCTCCAGTAGTACTATGTTTAATTTAATGAGGATCTGCCAAACTGATTTCCACAGTGGTTGTACTAGCTTACAATCCCACCAGCAATGGAGGAGGGTTCCTCTTTCTCCACATCCTAGCCAGCATCTGCTGTCACCTGAGTTTTTTATCTCAGCCATTCTGACTGGTGTGAGGTGGAATCTCAGGGTTGTTGTGGCCCACCTAGTCAGAAGATACATTCAAACCATGGGGAATCTATCCATCTTAAAGTGTGTTCCAGTTACATGTGAACACATTGGACATTTTGTATGGTAACTAAAGATAAAAGTCAACATCCTGTAGATTATAAGGAAACTTGGGGGTTAATAATATATGCAACTCTAGGAGAAGTGTGGGCCTCATGGTCTTTTAAAGTAGGAATTGTAGACACAATGCCTGAACAACACTCTCTTCAATGATGTCACAGATGTGGTCTTATCTTAGATGGGGGCTCCTGGGTCCTTAGGAGACTTTGGTAAGCTGACAGCTCACCTCACTTTTAGTTATTTCAGATAAAGACTTCCTTTTTTGCTAGGTATGTTTAGGACCCTCATTCTCTGTCTACTTATTATTAAGGTACCCAGTTCTCCCTGCTCCACCCTTCTGCATCCTTTGGGAAGCTGACTCACAGTGAGGCATATGGTTAGAGTCTTTTACTCTTTGGCTTCCTGAAGTTCAGAGAGTTAGAGAACAGAGAGAGGTGCTTAATGTCTATGTTCTCTCACTCTATGTTAGTATTGTCTGTGCCCAGCTGCAGATGCCTCCAGGTGACCATCTGATAGTGACAGGTTCCACTACTGATAAGGAATCAATTCCTTCATCCCTTCCTAGGATAGAAGACGTCTTGTTGATCACTCTCATTCTTAGTAGTTTTTCCTACGTTTTGTTAATAACCCTTTCATAAATTGCTTACTGCTTTATTCGAATGAACTTCATGTATTCTACAAGGTCTAATAGATTGTATGAGTGTTACCAGGAGGGGAATCTAGGAAGAGGGCTTCAAAAAGGGATTGTAGTCAGATGTGGTGGTGCCTTTAATCCCAGTCCTTGGGAGGCAAGTGGATCTCTGTGAGTTCAAGGCCAGCCTGGTCTACAAAGAGAGTTCCAGGACAGCCAGGGCTTTTACACAGAGAAACCCTGTCTGGAAAAACAAAAAGGAATTATAAGTGAGTTTCTGTGACACAAGCTCGACTTCTAGCACTTGGAAGGCTGAGACAAGATGAACATAAGGAGACATTGTCTCAGTCAAAACCAAACCAAATGAACAAATCAAATGGAAACATATAACTGTGGAAATCGGATTCTGAGATAGAATTTCTACATGATGAACACACGCTAATCTTTTTCTCTCTCTTATTAGGGGCAGGGGGATGTTATTAATGATGGGATGGTATGGCCAGTGATTACTCAAAACGTCATCAGGGGCAGCATCAGACAGACTCTAGGTAGAGGGCAAGATGTTATGAGATTCTATTATCTCAATATCTTAATTTGTTTAACAGCCAAGGACTGTTTTCTTTTATAGTTCTTCAACATAAACTACATTCTTCTGTACCCTCTAAAGATGGTTTCTGGGCCACGCAGCTCTGTTCGCTTGGATAAGTATCACATGATCAGTTTATTTTATTGACCTTTTGTGTAAGTCAGAAGCATAATACTGACTCACCACAGTAACTGCCTCTCATTACATGGGATACTCAGTCCCTGGTACTATTCTGAGTAATTCATGTATATTAACGTATTCCATCCCCACAGGGCCACGAATAGAAACTCTTATTATCTACATTTTGCAGATGGAAACTGAAGCAGAGATAAATTAAATAACCAGCCAGGCTCCATGGCCAGTAAGCAAACAGGCTGAGATCCAAGCTTTGGAAGTTAGAGTCTGTATTCTTGGCCATTCTGCTGTATTCTTGCTACCATGAAGCAGCACGAACATTTCTTTTGAGGACTGAAAAATACTGTTCTGGTGCATGGCTCTGGATGTCATCCATTAATCAGATAGAAGTTGGACTAGAAAAATTGATAGTTACTGTATGTCCTAGCCTGTCTCTTCCTATTGTAAGCTTCTCCAGTGATCTTCTAGTTATGCCAGATTTTATCAGCATCACCAAGTCCAAAGCATTTTATACCTGTCCCTCTTCCTCACTGCTCTTATTGTTAGCTAGCCTAATAAATTCAACATTTTTCTCCTGTTGACATCTCCCAAATTGCGACAGGTACCTCTGTTGCTATGAAGGCTCACTTGAATTGCTAAGTTATCATTGTATTATCATAACAGATCATAGGTTACCTTGGTGAATGCCATTATTAGATATAATAAGCAGGGCCAGCTTTAACTGGGTAAAAGCCTCTTCAGTTCCCCAGTCTGTGACATGGGGATGAGACCAATTGTCACCTAGGGTTGGGATGAAATTAAATTATGTATAGGAGCAATTGGTAGTGTCCAGCATGTAGAAAGCATTCAAATTATGCTGGCTTAATCGAAGTCTTCCGACCTTCATTGAACAATCAAATACTATGTAATTTCTTCCTGAATAAAATAGTTCATTTATTACAGCCTAAATTCTTTTATGCACTATGGTGTTCTGTTTATTTGGGTTTGGTTATGTAATAAGGAATGATGGGGGCTGTAAAAATTTATGAACTCCTCTAATACTCTGTACCACATGCTTGGTAGTTATATGCCTGTATTTTTTTTTCATGAATTCAATAAATATTTATGTTAGTGCCTGTAACTTGTTAAATGCTGTGGACAGTATGATGAGCAAGGGACAGGTCAAAAGTAAAGAATGAGACATTCTAATTCAGTCCAAGGACGTGCCCATATTTTCATGTCATCATATCAGTGTATATTTTTATAACATGGCTTTGCTATCTGCCATAAGGCCTAAAGCTAAGACTCAGTCCCGAGTGTGGCCTTGACATTTGGCCAAACAGGAGGCTGAGTGACTGTGAATATTCTAACTAGCTGTGTCTTTTCTTCCCTAAACCAAATATTCCTCCTATAAACAAGTAAGGAGCAGTGCCTACTTTTGTTCCAGCTCATGCTGGCCTGCAGATAGATTTATTCAAAACATCTGGTCGTATCCACCTGTAGGAAACAGCCCACTCTCTCCACTAACCCTGATTCCCACAACCATTAGCCAGCCATTCACTCTGTCCTGAGTACCACCAACTCACCAGGGTCTCTGAGGTGTGCAGCATACTCCTTCCCTACCGGGTGGACATATGTCAGGTAAACTGCTGCAATCCTGCCTATCCAGGTTCAGGTGTTGTGCTGGGTCACCCCATAATCTTGGACAGGAATCCTTTAAATAATGCTATGCAGTAGGAGTTGATCAGACACCATGGGAGAAGTGTCTTAGGGTTTCATTGCTGTGAAGAGACACCATGACCATAAGGGAAATCATTTAATTGGGGCTGGCTTACAGTTTCAGAGGTTTAGTCCATTGCCATCATGGCAGGAAGCATCGTGTCATGTAGGCAGGCAGGGTGCTAGAGAAGCTGAGAGTTCTATATCATGATCAGCAGGCAGGAGGAGACTGTGTGTCACACTGGGCTTGAGTATAGGAGACATCAAAGCCCATCCTTACAGTGACACACTTCCTTCAACAAGGCCACAGTTACTCCAACAAGGTCACCTCTCCTAATAGTGGCATTCCCTACAGACAAGCATTCAAATTCAGGAGTCTGTGGGCCATATCTATTCAGACCACCTCAATATGAAACCAAACAGATGGAGTTCTCTGGATGGCTGCTTCACACACTTTAAAGTAGAAAGCAGTAGCCTGAGAGCTTGTTAAAATATTCAATCAGACTCATAAGTCTGGAAAGGAGGCCTGAGACTGCATTTTTTAAGATCCCCTGCTCCTCATTCCTCCCTCTAGGAACTGGGTCATTGGGTGTGCAGAGGAAGAAACAGATCAGGTGTATAAGATGATTCATTAGTACTGTAAGGAAGAAGATGCTTTGAAGAAAATGCCCAGTGAGATGATTCTGTAAGTAAAAGCACTTGCTATACAAACTTGAAGACCGGAATCTGACTCTCAGAACCCTTGGTGAAAGGAAAGAATTGACTCCTGAAAACTGTGCTGTGAAGTGTGGGTACCTGTACTCATATGTCTCCCTCCCTTTCTCTCCCTCCCCATCTCCCTCTTTCTCTTCTTCTCTCTCTGTCTTTGTCTCTTTCTCTCTCACACATGCATGCACACTAGTAGTAGATAAATAAAATAAAAAATAAACTCAATTTTTAGAGTTGAGGAGATGGCTCAGCCCTTAAAGGTGTATGCCATGCAACCCTGACGAGCCTAGTTCAGTCTCCAAGGAGGGAACCTCTACAGCATTGTCCTTTGGATGCTACACATGTGCTATGGCACATTTGCACTCCCTACCCATCTGTCTGTTTGTCTGTCTGTCTGAACCACATACACGACAAATAAATCCTAGAAAAAAGTACTTATAGATTAGACATAACTGGGGGGAAAAGATACTTAACTTCTACCACGCTCTATCTGCTCTGAGTCCAAAAAGATGTCATCTCCATAGGTGTCATCATGAACCTTCTTGGGATTGAAGAGCCCCACTTCCTTACGGAGTTATTTGTGGCCAGGTTCTTTGGGGAAATGAGTCAGGGTGAGGGGGTGAGAGATTTGTTTCAAAGTGCTATGAGCAGCCAGATACTCATCATTTAGAAGCTGGAAAGAAAAGGACCCTGGAGAAGGGCTGGCTAAAGTGAACCCTGTTTCCTCAGGAAGCCTGAACTCCCCCGAGGGAGACCCACTCCCTGGAGATGGTGCTTGTGGGCCTGGCCTTCTGCTTAGCAGACCAGGCTCCATGCTAATTTTTCTTGACCTTCTCATGTGTTTCTTGTCAGCGGAGCCCTTGGTTGTTAAGCTTGCTTTAATTATGTGCATAATGGCTCATTATTTTTTATAAAGGAAGCAGCAAAGGAAACAATTATGCAAATGAGCGAGTTTTTTTTTTTTCCACTGAGGAGTTGTGGGTAATTGGGCATTGGTACAGAAGCTGGCGTTTCCAAGCACAGTGATGCCAAAAGAAGCGCCCACCCCACCCCATCAGGCACACAGTAGCACAGCTAACATACCTGAGCGAATCAGCCTTGTCAGGCTTCTTCCTCAGCTGGACTGATGGCTTAAGTTGATCAAGGTCAGACTTCTTTTCCACGGACATCAGTGTCTTAGTTTGGCTTTGTTTATTTTTAAGAGGAAAAACTTTGCATATTGGAACTTGGTATTCTTTTCTTCTGAAGTTTCCTTTGGTGTGTATCATTCATTCATTCATTCATTCATTTGTGTGCCCTGCTTTAATTCCAGCTAATTAACATCTTTACCTACCAGCCTTCATGTGAATGGGCACCTTCCTGCCTTAGCCAAGGTCACCTCTACTGAGTTAGCACATGCACAGAGGTAGTCTCCTTTAGTCTTTAAAGAGTCCAATATTTGTGGCCCTTTTGCCTACAGTCCTACCTCACTAATTCTGAGTTACAGGACTAGAGCAGGAACAGATGCCATGCCTCTCCACATCACCCTGAATACTGATGCTCCAGAGGCACTTCCACTTGGCATTGGAATGCTCTTATAGAATAATGTAAACCAGCTTGGTTGTTTGTAGCTATATTTAACCCAGAACTCAAGAGTCAGCGGAGATGTTATACTGAAGGTGAACTTCAAACCTGTGCAACACATAGCATCAAACAAACAGAAACTGTCCCAAAACTTGTTAAGACACTAATTAAAGGGGGCTCAGTGAAGGCTCATACACACACAGGGCAGTTGGATTCAGCTAAATTTCTGAGCAGGATCAAGTTAGGATAGACAGCAAGATGAAATACTAAGGCTAGGGCATTAATCCAAGGGACATGAGGCTATTAGGCTTTCTGATTCCCCCGTTTATTTACACAAGGATGGGCATGACTATCCTTTTGGTTATTCTATGCAAATAGAAGATTATGTATTTGACCAAAGCAAAATCATCTATATCATCCATTACACTCATTAACAAACTTGTTATCCGTCTGATAAGAAGGTGTCGATGGGTGGAGGGTAAGGCCTGTGATTATTTTGATTAGCTTTAAAATGCTGCCTTGTAGAATATATTGTGTTTCTCTGATTATGGTAATTTGGATATTAACCTCATCTCTAGGGTATACATTAAGATGCCCACCCAAACATCATACATTATATACAGTAATTAAGATAAATTGTTGATAATATAGTAGTCATTAAAATGTCAGATTAATGTCTGTCTCACTTCGTGGAATATAAGCTGCATGAGGTTGAGAAAGAGACATTCATCATTTTTCCACAACCTGAATAGAACCAGCATGTGACCAGGAAACGGTTTTGTTTGCATGAAAGTTGTGTGGCATAGTCTCCAACTCTCTTCCTAACTCAGCCTTTGCTTCTTAATTTTGGTATCACTTTCCCTTCCCTCTTCCTATTGGTTCAGTTCTGTGGTTTGGATATTGAAGGTCTTGTAAAGGTTCATGGGCTAAAGATTTGATCCACCGACTTCCGCTACTGGGAGAGGATGGAAGTTCTGGGAGGTGGAGCTTTGTAGATGCTCCTTCGGTGTTTAGACACCAGCTCCAAACTCTTACTGTTTCTTCTTCTGTTTTCTGTCCACGAGGTGGTCAGTTTCATTCTATGTATCATGATGCCATCACAACAGACCTCCAAACGGTGTGCCACTCCATCATAGCTAAGCAGCTCTAAGACTGAACTGAACCTTCCATAACCCCTTCCATACTTGATTGCCTCAGGCCTACCTTATGGCAGCAATAGAAACCATGAGTCATAAGTTTATAGATTCTGATGGCAACGAGCTGGGATGCATCAAAATGGGCTTCGTCTTGATTTATTCACTCAAGGGCTTTGTGCTTTCTTTGCTTTCTAAACTATGACAAGAGGCTAGCACTGTGTTTACCTTGCAGAGAATTTGATTATTTGATTAATCATTATTTGATTTATTTCCTTATCCATTACATCATCTATTTCCTTTCCTTACTGATCTTGTAATTGTACCGAAGCAGCAGGCTCTTTGCTGGGTTTGTATATGTGCACCAAGTTGAGGCAGTTGTCCAAGAGAAACTATTTGGTTGACTTAGTACTCTTAGGCCAGCTGGGTCATTTCCTTTATATTGTTTCCTGTTTGCGAGCAGGGGTTATGATGCTGAACTTACACTGATATTATGAGGATAAAATTAGGATACTATATAGGAAAGACATTTGGTCCAAAATTCGAATAGGATGACCCCTTAATTTTTTCATATTTCAAAGATTTACATTTATTTTGATACACACACACACACACACACACACACACACACACACACACATATATATATATATATATATATATATATATATATATATATATATATATATGGATATGCATGCATGTATGTATGTTTGTGTAGGAGTATGTGCACATGAGTGTGGGAGCTCAAGGATTCCAGAAAAGGGTGTTAATTTTCTGGATGGGGCTGCAGCTAAAAGTGGTCATGTGGATTCTGGGAAGCAAACTTGAGTCCTTTGGAAGAGCAGTCTGTGTCCTTCATGTCTGAGCCAGAATGACCCTTTTCAATAACTTAGAGCTTCACAAGTGAACCAGGAAGCTGATCTCTCTGAGATATGGGTATGGGATTTGATATTAAAAAAATTAAGCTGTGTGCATCTCGAGAGGCTGGAGAAATGAAGGTCTGAAGGGCACATTAAGCACAGTTTATCTGAAAGCCAGGTCCATCCAGCCACCCTTGTGAGAATGACTGAGAGCTGAGAGGGTCAGTAGGAAACTGCTGCTTGCTTGGCTTCCCAGCCACGCATCCATCCACGGAACAGCAGAAGGAGCCATCAGGAAGGAGATCTTGAGCTTGGACAGCAGTGAGTGGCAATGTGCATCCCACTGGCCGGGTCCTTTTCACCCTAGCCAAGCACAGTGACAGTCACAGAATAATGGCTGCCGGGCCATCTCTAGCCTCCATGCACAATCTATTTGTTAAATATTTTATTTTAGTTTTTGAAATAAAATATAATTACATCATTTCTTCTCTCTTTTCACTTCAATCTCCCCCTCCCCTCACACTCATGGCCTAATTTTCTTTAATTTTTAATATATATTATATTGATAAATATATTAATGTAATCTGTTCAGCCCATATAATGTTACTTGAATGTATATGATTTCAGGGCTCACAACTTGGTTGGCTAATAAGTTGGTGGGCTTTCCCCTGGGTAAGACCATTTCTCCTGCCCTCAGCATTCTTTGGTTGCCTCTAGTTCTTTGTCTAGGGTCCCACAGTCCCTTTTTTATTCTCTTGGTTTCTGTGGTTACTCCAGGTTAGATATTCATATCTGAAGATTTGAAGTTAGTAGCCACAGATGAGAAAGAACAAGTGACATTTGTCTTTCTGGGTTTGGTTTATCTCACTCAACATTATCTTTTCTAGACTCATTCATCTATCTGCAAATTTTATGCTTTAATTTTTCTGTACACCCGAAATAGTATCCCATAAAATAAATGTACCACATTTCCATCATTCATTTGTCAGTTGAAGGACATTTAGGTTGTGTCCATTCCCTAACTATTGTGAGTAGAGCAGCCAAACCTAAGAACACATAGCTACAACCACATGATATTTTATAAAGACAAAGACGCCAAGAACATATGGTGGGGAAAGGAAAGCATCCTCAACAAATGATGCTAGAAAAACTGGGTACCCACACGCAGAAGAATAAAATTAGACCTGTATCTCCCCCTTGCATAAAGGTAACTTAAAATGGATCAAAGAACTAAACCTGAAACACTGAACTGGCTAGAAGAGAACACAAGCTGTATCTTACATCACAGATGTGTAGGAAAGAACTTCCTGACAAGGTCCTGAGCTGCTCATGAATTAAGACCAACAATCGATATGTGGGACCTCATTAAAACAGCAGCAACAACAATCAGAGTAAACTAACAGAATGGGAATCTTTGCTAGCAATACACTTGACAGAGGATTAATAGCAAATACACACACATGTACACACACACACACACACACACACACACACACATGAAAAAAAAACTCAAAGAATAAAAAATACCAAAACAAGCCGGGCGTGGTGGCGCACGCCTTTAATCCCAGCACTCGGGAGGCAGAGGCAGGCGGATTTCTGAGTTCGAGGCCAGCCTGGTCTACAAAGTGAGTGCCAGGACAGCCAGGACTACACAGAGAAACCCTGTCTCGAAAAACCAAACAAAAAAAAAAAAAAAAAAAGATCAGAGAAAAAAATACCAAAACAAACACCCCCCCCCCACCCAAGCAAACCCATTCAGAAAACAGGCTATAGAACTAACAGAGTTCTCAAAAGAAGGAATGAGAAGTATCTAGAAATAAAATAAAAGTTAAAAGTTTAGCATCCTCAGCTGTTAGGGAAATGCAAATCACAATGACTTTGAGATTTCATTTTACCTGAGTCAGAGTGGTAAATCAACTAAACTATAGACTACCAATGCTGGCAGGATATGGGGACGAGAACCCTTATTTTCAGTCAGTGGGATTCCACGTTGGCCCAGCACTCTGGAAATCAGTTTGAAGAACCCTTGGAAGCTAAAACTAAATCTGCCATCTAATTTAGCTATATAGCTCCTTAGCATTTAACCCAACTACCCCACATCCTACTCCAAAGACACTTCCTCAGCCATGTTCAATGCTGTGAGTCCATTTTATTAGTTTTTTATATGGAATATTTGGTCATGAGAATTCTAGGAAATATTTAAGTATTACCAGATTGATAGAACAGGCAACCATACCAAAAAAAATTCCATTTTATAGTTGACTCCTTTTGGCTTTAATTTAATCTATTCCCTACCCCTCAAGAAATGCCAAACATTAGTTTTCAATTATGATTTTAAAATGTCCAGAGTTATGTAAAGTATTCTAAAGGTGCCTCAGACTCAAAAGGAAAGGTCTTGTAATAGAGTCAAATGTTCTTTTTCTTTCAAATAGAAAGGGGAGCCTTTCTGTGGCATGATCTGTATTTAAATTCAAGCACACACTGGCGCTTATCATTCTTTATTCATTTGTTGGTTAGTTGCCCCTTCTCCTAGATTCTAAGTTTCTTGAAAATAGAGAGTGGTTTCTTTTGCCATCTCTTCCTGGAGCCCCTTAGGATACTGGTGACAGAATCTTTTCAAGTCTGGTGCCTTTCAAGCCTGAGGCATCCTGGAGTACTGTGGCTAAAGATTCAACTAATAAACACAGCTTCTAAATTATTTAGGAGAAGTTATATGTTAAGGTTTTTGGAGTTCTTAAGGCCAAGTCCTTAACCTTTTCTTTATGAATCTGGCTTACTTCCCTTTTGCAAGGCTTACAGCATGGCTGTGGCCGGGCTTATATCAGGATTGCAGAGGTTATCACATCTGCCATCTTTCTGATCAGTGGGAAAGGAGAGGGGCCTCTGTTCTCAAAGGATTTAAAGCATGATGAGTCTGGGTTGATGGATGACAGCACTGATCAATAATTTTGGATCCCAGGGAACACCATGGCTTATTCTTGGGGAGACGCAAAAAACCCAGGATGGCAAGGTGAAGATATTGTCACTTATGGGCCTGCTAGGATTTCATAAGGCCAGAGAATTGGGCAGGTGTTTGTTTTCAGCAGAGGAGATTCAAGGGACTCTGAACATTTCCTCAGTAGTCTAACAGTCCCAGCTCACAGAACAGAGATGCTTAACTCTCACTTTAAGAAGCTGAAATCTCCAACAAGATGAGGTGTTGGAGAATATAGATAGCAAAGGAAACAAAATGGTCTTTGTGATTACGTAAGGGTGAGATGTTCAGGGAGATGAAGGTTCTTAGCATCTCCATGTACCCCTGATAACCATTGTATTTAGTGACCCAGTGGGATCCATGCCCACTGACTTACATTAATGCCATGCCCCAGGACTCTCTTTTTCTTATTAAACCTTAGCTGGAGTCTTCTTCCACTCAGGCAATAGAGCGAAGGTCAGTAGACTGGTGGCTCATAAATAATTGAAATGTATTTTTCACAGTTCTGGCAACTTGTGAAGTCTAAGCTGTAGGTAAAAGCAAATTTAGCTCCTAGTGAGAGCCTTCCTCAAAGATAGTGGTCCTGTTCGTGCCAGAAACCTCTCTGGAATTCTTCTCTGGGATGCTTTCATAAGAGCACTAATCTAGTTCTTGGGGGTTCCATTCCCCATGACCTAGTCACTTCTCAAATATCTTAAAAATAGTTTGTAAATTATGTTTTTATTCTCTTGATGATTTCATACATGTATATAATACCGGAAAAAGAAACAACCATTTTGTAAATAGATTTCACATGTTTTCATTAGAAGATAAATTCTGTTTTGTTTGTAACAAACCAAATGCACTTGAGGTATTTGTGTGTTAAAGGATCACTTAGGTGAGGTGTTTGGCCCATCTCTACCACTCTGCTCCAATCAGCTTTGGGTCTCAGAAAGCCCAGTCATTGCTGCAGGCGGTAACAGATTTTACTCCTGGGCTACCTAAGGAATGAGATGGAATGACAGAGGCAAGATCCCTTTAAATGTCAGACATCCCCTCCTTCCCATAGTGCTCTGTATATCTTTATGTTGGGTAGGTAATGGGAGGCCCACACTCCAGGCTCAGCTCTTAATTCTTTAAGATAACTTTCCTCTTCTCCTCTATCTATATATGGTATTTTATTTCAACTGAACTTTTGCATTCAATTCTTGCAAAAATTTCGCAGTTACTTTCTGCTTATTTTACATATGTATATATGTATGTATGTATGTATGTATGTATGCATGTATGTTAATGTTATTTTGACCCCCAGTTTGTGGTGAACATTTTACAGTCATGCTTTGTCATAATCCTAAGTAGTTTACAGGTCAGCTTAGCTTAGCCTAGCCTCCATGCAGATGTGTCTTTGGATACTTAATTATTTTTCTTTGCAGTTCTGAGACTTACAGGCTCTCCACCTACATTACATTTCCATCTACTTGTACTGGAGGTGAGGTCATTATAGACAATTGTACATAGGAAGTCTTGGACTTTGAATATTTCTTCATAATTCATTGCTACCATTATATCTCTTTGGTGTCATGATTTATATTTGTGATTTCTTAATGATCCATCTTAGTTTTTGAAATGATGGTATCATCACACCATTCCCCCATCCCTTTTCATGCTTCGCATGCTCCCATATCTTCTACCTTGTTCTCTTTCCAAATTGATGGCCTCCGTTTTCATTACATACCTATATGTATGTTTATTTATTTATATTAATTCTAGTCATCACATGAGTTTCCAATTTCACTAAAATGATCCCAAGACTTAACAGTTTTAAAGTGAAAATGTAATAACAGTGATTAGATAAATTTTATAATTCAGAATGCATGAGCAAACTTCCACAATATAGACTGTCAGTACAATGAATATACACTGGGAAGTTACATGATTTGGGGCAAATAACTCTTTGAGTTTAATGAGACTGCACACATACCCAAAGATAGTATTAGAAAATATAACAATAAATAATAGAACTTTGAGTGTTACTGGACCAGCAACTTAAATTTCTTTACTGGCTTGTTGCCTGTTGTAAAATGCTACCTTAGGATTTTCTTGTTGTAAAACACATGACTATGGCAAATCTCTTAGAAAGAAAAACATTTATTTGGGGATGTCTTATAGTTTCAGAGATTTAGTCCCTTGTTGTGGTGGGAAACAGGGTTCTGTGCAGGCAGACATGGTGCTGGAGAGGAAGCTGCGAGTTCTACATCTGGATTGGCAGACAGCAGGAAGTTAATGTCATATTTGATGTCATAGCTGGAGCATTTTAGAGCTCAAAACCCACCTCCTAATGAAGTGCTTCCTCCAACAAGGCCACACATACTCTAACAAGGCTACATCTCCTAAAAGTGCCACTCCCTATGGGTCTATGGGGCCATCGTTATTCAAACCACCATAAATGGCATTAACTATGAGCACAAGACCATTGTTGCTTTTGCACATTTTCCTAAATATAATCTTTTACAAAGTTCTCAGTAACAAAAACTTCAGGTACACAGAAGAAACTACTCCTCAAATGACTGTAACTTGAGTAAATGATTCACTGTTCTTCTCAAGTCTGGGAGCAGGCAGTTTAGCAAGTGTTGACACAGGGCTACAAGATGCCATTAGGACAACAGATTTCTTTCTCATTGTGAAGCCATCTTCACTTTTGTCTTCACAGTTACTTCATAGCCAAGATGGCAGCTGGTACAGCAGCCATCACAGTCTTAATCCACTGTTGGAAGAGGGAAGGGTGAACGCATTATTCTCCTGACGAGACTTCCTAGTGGTTCTTCACAGACATATGATGAGTCTCATGTGACAGAAGTTAGTCTTTATCTGAGTATCACAATGTCGCTCTAAAACAGGAAGTTTGGAAGTAGAGGAGGAAGAGGGAATTGGAAATAGGCAAGTAGCAATTTGATCCATAAGTAACCTCTGTAGAGAAAAAAAATCCATCTGCCCAAAGTAAGTAAAATATCAGGCTTTCCATATAGTAAGAAACTTACTATATGTGGTGGATCAATTGAAGTATTGCGACCTATGACAAAAGGGTATAGAAACCATATTAATATCATAAATTTAACCATGGTGTTAATGATGACTATCATGTTTGGAGGTAAATGGTTAATTTCTTTTGAAATGGTTCTTTTGTGTATTACCCAATATCAAGGAAATATGATGTGGTGGGCAGTTACCACAAGTTTAGGTTCATAGAAAATACAGTGCTTTGCATGGGGCAGGACCACTGCAATTCAGTTTAAACTTGATTCTGACACTTTTCAGGCTAGATTATCTTAACATTGCTTGAAAACTTAAAAAAAAATAGTCCTGAAACCCCTTGTCCTAGGAAATCTTTGCTCACTTAGTGAATGGCTTTGTAAATCATTACATAGGTAGAAATATATATTAAATATCTCAAATGAATGGTGCTGAAGGCATGCATTTCAGGTAGTGGAAGGGACCAGTTGGTGGGCATATGGTTCACAGATTTTGATTTGAGAAGGCATAGTGAAGGCTGTAAGCACAGCTAGTGAGACTTAGCATTTCATGTTCAAGCGATACTTTAAAAACTCGACATCAATAAAATCTGATGCTCCACGAAACATAGCAAGGTCATGGTACATGGTGATGGCAGAACTGTGAAACATCCTTAAGATGTAAACTGGACAATGAACAGCTGACACTTTGTGACCCGGTGAGATTTTAAACAGAGAATCCAGATTAACCTCTTTGAACTTCTGATGGATAGAGCTGTGAAGTAATATGTGGGTATTGCTTTAAGCTAAATTTGTGGTAACTTTTAATATAACAACAGACTATTAAGATCATGTGCTCTAGAGGGTAGAGAGCAAACCCTCAGGAATTTCAAGGCCTACAGCACAATGACACTTTTAGCCAAATGGCCTGTGGGACACTGGAACATAATCTTCAAAGTATGGAGTTGGTACTGAGTGATACCTAAGATGGTAAATGTCTGTGGGCCTAAGGCAGAAAAGGGTCTGCAGAAAAGTCGGGCTGTGAGATTCCTTTGACACTAGGTTTGACACCTACCTCAAATGTAGAATGTTTTCTACCTTCAGGGTGATGTCAATATCACCAACCAAGAGTTAAGAGAGAATTTGATCGGTGGCATGGGGTTCTACCCAGAACTACAATGGAACAAAAGACTTGTAGCAAATCGGGTGCAGCGGTAGGCACATCATCATGGTGGCCACTGGTTCTTCATGCACTTTGGTATCCAGCAGGTAGTGGAAAAGTCCACCCAAATATATTCAGTTGAAGTTTTTGCTGAGGTGCTGTCTGTAAGTAGGTGTTCTGTGGGGATGGAACACTACACTCTAGAATTACTATTCAGCCCCAGTCAGTGAACATTGTATTGTAATATGTTTTTAAAATGTGCAATAATTTGATCCATGGTAATGAGTCAGAAAATGGTAATGAATTTGCTTGCTACCAACCCAGTAAACTTGTTAGGAAACTGATACTTTCCCGCAACTACAGGTCCCATTAAGTAACACAGTTAGGATTTACTAATGCAGGACTGCTGCTCAGTGGCTTCAAAAGCTGTACCCTGAAAGCAGGGGACAAAGAAAGCTGTCACTCCATGGGCAGGAGTAACAGACACCTATCCGGTGATCCACTCTGGTTGGGTGGTAAGTGTTTGCCCAGGTTCACAGCATATGGAAAGGGGTAGTAACCATGAGCTCAGAAGTCCATGTTTCCAGTGAATGGCACCTCAGTCTAGATACCAAGACAGCAGGTGAAAGGCTTTAGAACTGGTGGCTGAGGACAGGCAAGATGTATGTCTCCAGCAGTCTCAAGGATTGCTATCATGGCTAAGATGAAAGTTTATCTAACCTTCCTCTGATAAGCCTCCTTTAGAGTACTGGGGATTATCTCCCAGCTTTTATGTAAAGCAAGCAGAACCAAATGGTGCAGGGAGCTGAGAACAGTGAATATCATGGACACCAATGGGATTCCTGTCTTTAATTAATTAACCAATTTCTCGCATATATTACATCCTGACCACAGTTTCCCCTCCTTCTTCCCCTGGGCATGGGTATTTTAAAACCTGGATATATATATATATTTAAAAACCTAAACCAATGAGTTTATTACTTCTGGACCAATGGCTTTTTCTCTTCTAGACCAATGGCTACTTCTTTTACCACTTCCCTACTTACTTTGCACAAACCTTTTCAAGAACACTGCTTTAGGTTGCTATCAGTATTTCAGGCTCAGTTTCTGTCTTTCAATATCTCAAATTCCTAGAAGGGGCCAATTGATGAAAATGGGTATTAAGTTGGAAATGATCTAACTATAATTTTTCTTAATTAATGGGCTATCATCATCCCCATGACTCCTCTTTGCTTGCTTAAGAGTTGAAGCATTTCAAGTGTGTGGCGTCAGTCTTTCCAGGCTGCACTCTTTTCTTTGGATACTGGGTTGCATATTTCAGGACTGACTGTCCAAGCACAGGACTCAGCATCCTTGTAGCAAGACACTCTTGAAGTTGACAACATGTTCGGCTTTTAATTTTTTTTTTCTTAGAAAGCACAAAACAGACTTAAGGACATTTGGAAGCCTTTTCAAAAAGCCAGAAACACTTTCATATCACTCCAAATTGCTACTGACATGTTGAAACCTGATTATGCAAAGAACTTCATCTCTGTTACATGGATTTACCTCTGCCAAAAATAGCTCACCTGAGACTTGGGATCTTTTTCTAGCTCAGAGGGGGATTGCTGTCAGTATAATTAGTTAATAGGCAGGAATCCTCATTTCAGGCAAAGATATCATTCATGATTCACGGTGTATTTGGAAGCAGGCACTGCTCGAGCTAAGATGGCGGATGCTGAGACGTTCAGTCTTACAAAGGTTTCTCGAAAGCAGGACTTTATCTACAATGAAGCATCATTGCAGCTACCATTGCCCCACAGCTGAAACTGATGCTTTATTAGAAGTCAGTGTAAATTTTTCATAAGATATATGATGTGCTGGGCTGAGGGGTGTGAAATGTAATGGTAAGGATCCAAGCTTGGCCAAAGAGCATGATCCTAAAGGATGGATTTTGGTAACAGAGCTTTTGACTGTTCCAAATAAACTCTTCCAAATGTCTTACCTGGGAATTCCCATCAAATAAAGGGTCGGGGGTGGGGCGGGGGGGGGCGGGGGGGCGGGGATGGATCTAAGGGTAGGACTTTCACAGAAAAAACTGACAATCTGATTTCAGAGGAGGCTGAGAGGCTGTTGTGAAGTCATAGGACACTCCTTCTGGTAGCTGATGGCTTCCGTGTGAAAGGTGGAGTCTGCAGATGGGTGTTTACTGTTCCTGAACTGGGAGCAGGAGGCCCCCGTGAGGGGAGGCATCTCGGACGCCTTAGAGAGAGTTCTACGCATAAGCTCAGCGGGAGAAAACTTGCACTCCAGTGATGTGGAGTATGTCCAGACCTTCATCACAATGAAAACTGCCCCGTCTGGTTGCCAAGACCCCACGTGAGGTTCCCATTCTGATGCCAGGAAGGGAGCAGAGTCACAGGAAGCCGTGGATAGGGTGTGGTGTCAGTGGCAGTGGTGGTGTTGAAAAGAACGCCAGTCATCCAGGGTAGATAAGCCAGGCTTTATTCACTCTGGGCAAAGGTCACTAGGTGGACAGCTTGCCAACAAGCACCAAGGTCTACTTTGGGCCACATGGGTCACAGCCAGGTAGTCACAGTCACCCATGTAGGCTCACAGTAAGACAGACATGTTGGCAGAAGTGGGGTCAAGATTCAGGTAAAGGCCCTTGACCTCAAGGCTTTATTTATATCGAACCACACAGAAGTGACATTCTGTCAGAAAAACAAAACAATACCCTCTCCCCCAGTTATACAAGAGAATGCATCACTATTTGCTTTGGGGTTCTCTGGATATCCGGGGGCAGCCATGTTCTAGCTTGCTTGTACTGATATCCTTATCAGTGCCATTTTGTCAAAACATAAACTGGCCTTTAGAGCCAGCCTCCTGTTCCCAAGACTCCACCAGAAAAAAAAAAAAAAAAGGAAGCACCTTCAATCCACCAGACACACTTTCCTAACAATTAGCCAAAACCTACACTACCTAGGCCAAATATTTTTAAGTATAGATTTATGTGTTTGATTTTTACATGTGGAGTTTTTATGCTGTGAAAAAGCATGCCAAAGCATGGGGTGGGGTGTTTCTTATTGTCATTATTTGACACTTTAATTCTGTGAGCTGGGGTTTCAGGAGCAAACGCAGATTTTTAACCCTTTTCTTTTTCAGCTGTCACCAGCCCATTATCAGTGTTTGTATGTCTTGTTCAGTTTTCTCATCTCTTCTTACAACAGAAAAAAGAAAGAAGAGACAAAGACAAATGTTTGCCAGGCAGCATGTATAAAGATCTTAGTCTTTCTGTTGTTTGAGCTTTGGGAGAGAATTTCGTGATATTGCCCTGATGAACCCTGAACTCACACACTTACCCTTCTCCTACTTCAGCCTTCCTAGTGTCTGCTGAGATGACAGGCGTGACCACTGTCCCTGGCTTTATCTATGTTTTGTAATGGTAGTGCTAGGTAGCCACGGCCATCTATGTTTCTCTGTGTGTGTCTGTACTGGCTGGTTTTGTGTGTCAACTTGACACAAGCTTGAGTTGTCACAGAGAAAGGAGCCTCCTTGAGAAAATGCCTCCATGAGATTCAGCAGTAAGACATTTTCTCAGTTAGTGATCAGGAGGTGGGGAGGGCCCAGCCTGTTGTGGGTGGTGCCATCCCTGGGTTGGTAGTCCTGGCTGAGCAAGCCAGTAAGCAGCATCCTCCATGACCTCCGCATCAGCTCTTGTCTCCAAGTTCTTGCCCTGTGTGGATTCCTGACCTGACTTCCTTTGGTGATGAACAGCAATGTGGAAGTGTAAGCTGAATAAACCCTTTCCTCCCCAACTTGCTTCTTGGTCATGATGGTTTGTGCAGGAATAGAAACCTTGACTAAGGCACTGTCCTTTCTTCCTTTCTTCTCATGGGACCTTTGGTCTTCCTGAGGAATTCATAGTTTTCCAACAGCCACATATGGAGATGGGAAGCTGCCAGGTGGATATATGGCATGGGTAATGGTTCCTGACTTTGAGTGTAGGAAGTTACATGCTCAGAATGGTTTGAGCACATTCTCCATTTTCACCCTAAACTCTCTCTCTGTCTCTCTCTGTCTCTGTCTCTCTCTCTCTCCCCCTCTGTCCACCCCCCACCCTTTCTTTAGTGAGGAAGACGAGCTGTGCTGGAAGGAAGGGACAGGAGAGAAGGAAACCAGTTAAACTAGGGAAGAAGGTTTGGCACAATGGACACAGTTCTCCTTTTCCCATTCTTTCCTCAATTGTCTCCTTTTCTTTGATCATTTGTCTTTTGAAACTGTTTAAGTGGCAGAAACATTATTCAGGTCAGCAGTTCTCTTTATTTCTTTCAGGCCTCAGGTTTTATTCATGTGTTGACAGAAAGGGTAAGTCATCCTGCCTCAAAAAGTCATGGTCAGGTGAGATGTCGAGGGAAGACCCTGGGACATGTGCTCATGTCACCTTCCAGCCATGGCTATGGGAAGGTGAAAGGGAGAAATGATAACTCAGTCATGTGGTTGGGCAGAGAGGAAGTTTCAGCACGGATTTTCTTCTGGACTTTAATATGTACATGTGTTCATACACACCCTCAGATCTCTAATATGTACATATATATATATATATATATATATATATATATATATTTATTTATTTATATATACACCCTCAGGTCTCTGATATGTACAAGTGTATATATACACTCTCAGGTCTCTAATATGTACATGTATATATATATATATATATATATATATATACACCCTCAGCTCTCTAATATATACATGTGTACATACACACCCTCAGCTCTCTAATATGTACGTGTGTACATACACACTGCAGGTCTCTAATATGTACATGTGTACATACACACTGCAGGTCTCTAATATGTACATGTGTACATACACACTGCAGGTCTCTAATATGTACATGTGTACATACACACTGCAGGTCTCTAATATGTACATGTGTACATATAGAGCTCAGCTCTCTAATATGTGCATATGTACATATACACCCTCAGGTTTTTTTTTTTTTTATTCTTCTTCACCTTCCAGGCACTACGAAGTCAGTTAATTTGCTATACTTTGGGACCAGAGGAAGAATGCATGCTAACTCGGAATGGGATGTGTCTGCCTGTTGACACAGTGACCTCCAGTCCTGCCTTGCTCCTTGGGGAAGAAGCATGCCAGATCATGATTGCTTTGGGCTTAGAATAGTTACCTTTCCTACATACTCCTTCCCAACATATAGAAGCCTGCAAGGACGCCTCTTAGAATTCCTGTTTCCAATGCGGTTCTAGCTCACAGTTGTCAAGACCAGGTTTTCAGGCAAGAAATGAAAGACATGAAGAAGGTGACCCATTCTTCTGTACAACTCATGGCTCTCAGCTGCTGCTCCAGCGAGTTCCTGAGAGCCCTGCTTCCTGTTAGCCGTCTGAAACCTTAGAATCTGAGCAGTGACCCTTTGATGGCCTCCTCAACCATTCCCTTCTTCCTGATCTTTCTAAGTGTGTGTAAGACCCTAAGGTCTGCATGAAATTCTCAACTCTGCATTGGCATTTTAACCTAAACTCCTGGAATATGCAGAGCCGTGCTCTTGGCTTTGCGTTTCCTGACAATGCCTGTAGCAGGGCTGACTGTCCTGGCCCTGGGAACTGGCAGTGAACTTCTGTTTCTCACACTTCCCGGCAACGCCTGCCTTTATGACTGAATGAGCTTTTCAACACTCCACACAGCAGTGTTTGTGGAAATGAATCCTGACCATGTGTGTGCCAAGGGGGAAACTGTAGGGAGAGAAGATGAGTTCTGCATCCTGTGGATCTGAAGCCTGGAGACTCCCGATGTTGGGTTGATGGTGATTAAATGGGTGGCCACTTAGTTCAGCCTTCATATAATACCTATATTAGGTAGCTGTCCATCACTTTAATGAAATATCTGAGAAAATTAATCTATAAGGAATGTATGAAAGTCTCCTCCCACAGTTTGGAGGTACCAGCCAATGGCTCATTATCCTCTTTCCTTTGGGCCTGTGATATGACCATCATAGGGACAAAACTGCTCACCTCATGGCCAGGAACCAAATGAGAGCGAGGAGGTGCTGATGTCCCATACCCCCTTCAAAAGCATGTCCTAATGACCCAACGGCCTCTCTCTAGGCTCTGCTTCCTGAAAGCTCAACCATTTTTCTAAAGTGCAATTTTAGGGGTCAAGCTTTAACAGGCAAGCCTTTGCAGAGCATTTGAGATCCAAAGTATTATACCCCAACGGATTTGTCCTTCAGAACCCATGGTGAGATTTACTCCTCTTTATGACATTGTATAGTGATAGTATACACAGTCTGTCTATGTTTCTAGGTAGGGCCTAGGGGAGGTGATCAGGATTAGAGGAAGTCACTAGTATTGAGCCCTCATAACTGAATGTTGCTGCCTTTTGAAGAAGAGACTAGAACACACACACACACACACACACACACATTCCTTGTCTTTTGCCATATGATACCTTATGAGATGGGAGACCAATGTGGCGCCTTAACCATGTTATCTCAAGAAGTGTGAGTCAAAATGCTCCTCCCAGCATTCCTAGCCTGAGGTGTTGTGTTACTATATGTGTTTCCACTCTATGTAGAAATACATTGTGACCTTGAGCACAAGATTAGGATGTAGGCAGAGATAGCACAGAGACTGCCAAGTGATCAGCCCTGGGAATTGTGCTGCCTTCAAAAGACCCAAAGCATCACCAAGAGCAAGTATTACTGTGAGGGCCTCTGTAGAACCCTTTGCTATAGGGAGGACTTTGCTTTCATGCTGAGTACCCAGCTCTAGCTGCAGGCTATCCCACATAGGTAGACCTGTCTGATGGCTGGCAGAATACAGGTACCCAGATATCTGTCATGGGATGAAGATTCTGCCTAGAAGGACCACAGAGCATTGATTCTGAAGACCACAGGTCAACACTTCCTCTGCCTGACCACCCCGCCACCTATGTCCACAGGCTGTTTTTCTAAAATAACACGTTTGGTCCTTAGCTTCTTCATCCATGGGGGTTATTAATACTATTATACTATGTATAATACTAGTATAATATTATACTATGGGGGATATTAATAATATCTGCCTAACAGGGATGTTAAGCTCAAATCCAGTGCTCAAAAACAATATGTGGCTCATGGTAGGTGCTAAGTAAGGAAACAGTATCATTACTGTTCTAAGGGAGGACAAGCTGACACAATGGTGTACTCTTGGGTAATAGCAGGAGTGACTCTGCTGGGGACTCAGATATGATTCCTATGGGATATCAGGGAAACGAAAAAGTTTATACTGGATTTCAAGAGCCCACGGCCCTGTGCTGGTGTCCTCTCAGTACAGGAGGGCAAGCAGTTTCCCCTTAGAGAGGATAGCTTGGCAGGCAGCAGGAGTTAGCACAAAGGTGACAGTGCCAGACAGGGAACATGTGCTGGGGAGCTGACCAGGCTTGTTGTTGGCTACATGCCAGACCCCTTGAGATTGCTCAAAATAGTGTAGGGGGGCCGGTGCAAGGGGTGGAAAGTCCCGTGTTAGCAGGAGGTGGCAGGGTTAGGCTTAGTCTCTTGTGTGGAAAGAGCTCTGATGGCAGACAGTTGGTTTGAGTCCCAACCCTAACAGTAACTAAACTTAAACTATCGGGAAAGCTAGTTCATGTTATCCATTACTGAGCATGTGGACAGATTTAGTGTATTGATGAATAAGCTTCACATCTTAGAATTTGCATGAGGAATGGAGTATGACCTCTAAAGCTAACATAGACAACCCTCACCAGCATCTCAGCTACCCAATGCATTGTAACCACTCAGTTTATTGGTTCACAAAGAAACAGACTGCATTTGTTGATGCAAACTGATGCTGTTATTATGCAGTGCGATGTTCTGGTGAAGCGAATGTAGCTGGCTCTGCCCTGGCCAAAGATGAGATCCTTTAAGGGTGCAATGTCACCTCTTGCAGCTTTCCTTCCACAAGACCAGTGCCTTGGAACAGTGATTTTTTTTTTTTTGATTCAGTGCTCTCTCACAAAGCTCAAACGTTAACTATCCAATTGCAGATGTGTAAACTGTTTTAGATTGGATACTAAATACTTGAAAAGATCATGATTTAATGTTGACAAATTGTCACATAAGGAAAGATATTGATTTGGACATCAGAACTTAAGAGTGTGTTAATGTGAGTTTGAAGCCAGCCTGGTCTACAAAATGAGTTTCAGGACAGCCAGGGATATACAGGGAAACCTGCCTCGGAAAAAACAAAAAACAAAAACAAAAAAACCAAAAAACCCAAAAAAGAGTGTGTTAATGCTACACATTCTTTGTGTGTTAATGTCTAGTTTACGGGTGTACCTGTGTGTGCTCACGTGTGTTTAAATGCAGGAGGAAGTCAGAGGTTGTTGTCAGGTATCTTTCTCTATCACTCTTCGTCTTACTTTACTTTTGGAGACAAGATCTCTCTCTCTCTCTCTCTCTCTCTCTCTCTCTCTCTCTCTCTCTCTCTCTCTCTCTCCTCTCTTTCCTTTCCTCTTTCCCCCTCCTCCTGTCCCATCCTTCTCTCCCCCTCCTCTTTCCTCCTTCTCCCCCTTCTTTCCCCCTGTCCTCTGACTCTATGAACCATTTTTGCTAGACTGGCTATCCAGCATACCGTCAGGATCCCCCGTCCCTGACCTCCAGCTCCAGAGTTACAGACATCACCGCCATGCACGACTTTTACGTGGGTGCTGGGAACCAGGCTCAGGTTCTTATGCTTACACAGCAAATACTTTGCTGACTGAGTCAGCTCCCTAGCCCTAGCTATATATTCTCATTAAACGTTTGATTACTATTAAATTTAAAGCACTTTCTTACCATCTCCATTCAGGAAAGCCTTTAAAAATTTTAAATAGCTCAACAATTTATTTATTTTATTTATGTATTTGTTTTATCTTATGATCATTAATTTTATGAAATGGTTATCTTTTTTATTTTTCACTGTTTATAAATGGCTATATTTAAAAATTGTGTGTGTGTGTGTGTGTGTGTGTGTGTGTGTGTATGAGTACAGTTGGCCAAAGAAACCAGAAGGGAGTGTCAGGTGCCCTGGAGCCAGAGTTATAGATAGTTGTGTGCTACTTCTCAAGGGTGCTGGGAGCTGAACTTAAGGCCTCTAGAAAAGTATCTTTTCAGCCTGAGAAACATCAAATGGGAGTCTCCTGTTGCTTGTGTGCCCAAGGTAGGTCTTCAAGAGGTCATGACTCATGGGTCCGTTGCTTGTCAGAGTGAAACAGTTGATCAGGAAAAGAGCTTTGCCTTGGTTTATGTTTTCAGAGGTGTCAGCCCATGGTCCTGTCTCTCATGGGACAGTGATGGGAGTGGTAAGCAGAGGAAGATGCTCACCTCTTGCAGCTGGAAACCCCAAGACAGAGGAGGGTCCCCCAAATCAATGACCTAATTTCCTTCTACTGGACCCTCACTTCACAAATATCTCACAGTAACTTCCAGTAGTACCACAGACAGGAGACCAGGCCCTCAATACACAGCCTTCGAGGGATGCACGTTCAGATTACGTCACCCAGAACAATCAATAGAAGGGGCTTGTTCCATGTTTGGAAGCCATTCCTTAAGAACCCCTAGCAAGTCTTTGATGTTGTGTTACTGGTAGCCAGACAACTAAACGAACCAACCCAGTCTTAGTATACATTCATCATCTAGTCAGTAATGCCTAGGTGGTCTTTGTGGTGTTTGGCTATCATGCTAACACTTCTGAAGTGGTGAGAGAGGATCAGGAGCTCAAGGCCAGCTTGGGCTACATAGTAAGTTCAAAACCTACCAGGACGCTATTAGGCTCTGTCTCAAGGTTAAAAAAAGAAAAAGTGGAAATAAAACCCCAACCCCCAGTTTGCAGCTGGTCCCCTCCTCCCCATTGAACAGACTGCATTGGATCTGCCGTGGTTATTTTCTTCAAAATCAAAATAATATTTGGTTAGCTTCTCGGGGTTGAAATTATACTTTGGATGGTTGAAATTGCCTGCTAATTAGCTGTCAGATAAGGATGAATATGCTGAATTTAATTTTTTTGGAATGGAGTGGAGCAAACACCACATGTACTGCTAATGCCAATGTGTTTTAATGTGACTTGATTATGCTTACCGTCTCGCTCATTGAATCAAAATGTTTGCTCGCACCTCTGCTGGATGAGGCACACAGAATATTTGGGAATGAAATCACTGCTCAGAAGGTTCGTTCAACACCGGCAGCATCCCAGCCTGTTTCAAGATCAGAGCGACCTTCCCGCGCTACAGAAATTATTATTTATTGATGGGGTGGGGGAGAGATACAATTTCTTTAAGAACAAGTCAGAGCTACTTAATATGACCAATAAAAACAAACCCAGTGGCCTGGGTAATAGACCATCTCAAAATGTGAATCACCACAGCTAGACACAAGCTTTTAACCACTTTAATTGGCATAGTTATAATTGGTATGCAATATGTCTTACAACAAATGTAGATATGATGTCATCAAATATCAAAGAAGTTGCGCACCCTCCCATCTTTAAAAGATGTCAGCTAACTTTACTCCAAGAGAGCAACATGACAATGAGTCAATACAAACTAACGCTTCTGAGATCAAAGTTGAAATGGTACATCCATTTGCCCTCAAAAGAAGGTTAAAGGCAATGAAGGTGAATCAACGTGCAAATTAGCATCTGGACCAATCACAAAATTCATTTTCAAGATGCATAGGATCGAACCATGCACCCTTGCAAGCAAGACGAAGGGCAGATGACATCAGATCATAATCTACTCCTCCGAGACCTCGGAGTGTGAAAGTCAGAGGCCTTCTTCTGGAAGTGCTGAGGCATCCAGGTGTGTCATGCTAACCTAGATCCTGATGCAGGTCTGTGAGACCTGTGTGCTGGGCCACCTTTTCAGCTGGAGGGGAGACATCCTCTGTGGTCCCAAGAACAGCTAACTCAACATCAGTCAGGTGCGCGGGAGGGAAGTTCAGAGCTCTGATAGCCATCTGAGGTGGCCGTGACATTAACCATAGTTTTACAGAGTAAGTAAAAACAGCACAGCAGTATAACAGTGAGTAAGAAACTGAGATCACTTATATTTCTATATAATACTTGAAATGTCCGTAAATAGTTTTTCTCCAGAAACTGAAAACACTGTATACACAATTTCATTAATCCTCACAACACATCTGTGAGGTAGGAAGGGGTAAAGCCACTATGAAAGCATCACCCCCATTTTATAAATGAAGACACAGCTGTGCAGGGAAGATAGGGGCCCATCAGGGCCATGGGAAAAGAAAGCATAGTTGCCTACCATTCTTTGACCATTTGCAGTCCATGGAGAAGAGGCTCCAGTTCTCTTTTTGCTCCTGACTTTCTCTCCAAAGCATTCCGGCCAGTCCGATCCATGATGGGGCACAATTGTTTGGATCTACTTAGGGGGACCACCAATTTCCCTTGTGTAGACTTGAACTAACTCTCCCTGAGGTAAAGGACATCAATTATTGGCATATATTTCAGAGGTGTGTGTGTGTGTGTGTGTGTGTGTGTGTGTGTGTGTGTGTGTAGCAATGTTTGTAGAATAAATATGCTGAAACCTTTTGGCCAATTCAAAAGCAGAAAAATGTATTTGGCAGAGTCCATTCTCACACTCACACACTTTATAGTAACAAACACGCTAGGGAGCTTTGAGGGAACACTGCCGGTCACCTTGTTGTATATGACTGCTCTGTGTTTTGCTGAAAGCAATTAGAAGGCAATCAGAGCACTGACAACCACATGTTCATAGACAATGGCATCCTTTGGTGAAAAAAAAATTCTTGCTGTGTCTCTGGTTTCTAACAGGTAAGGGGTCTTGGGAGGAAGCTGGTTTTTCTGGCCTAGGATTTATTTTACCTCAGAAGCCATATCTGAAGTATACTTCCCCCAAGGTGTTTATTAGAAAGCTTTGTGTCATGTGTCAAAAATGATTTTTGGTGGACAGAGGACAATGACACGCAGAATCCTGGTGTGTACTGGTTTGTTTTTTGCCTAACCAGAGACCCGTGAAGGGGTCAGGGTAGGAAGGCCAAGTGTGATCAGAGGGCACACCCTTGCAAGGTCTGTCTGCCTGTCTGTCTGTCTGTCTGTCTGTTGCCTGTTGGGTGTTTCATATTCAGGGATATCTTAATGTCTGCAAACCCATTCCTTGTTACCCACTCTGCTTACAGGTTCCCTTTAAGGACTGATCTTTCCTTTTGGCACTTCTGAGGTTTAGGAAGGAGTTACTTCAAAGCCTGCGGTGGTAGGTTGTGGGAAGTACCCCTGCTTGTGGACTTTACACCAGAGGGGTTCAAGATAGCAATATGAGAGTGTTTTTCTTTAGCAGAGTAGTGGGGGAAGAGGTGGGAAGATCTGAGGAATGAAAATGGATAGTTTGTTGTTCCCTGTGTCATCATAGGAAAATTCAACCTAGTTTGAGATACATACTTTCTCCTCCATGAAATCAGGACTCAAGATGGCTAGGTGCCATCATCAGTGGTTACAAAAGAACAGCAGTGCAGCCCTGTAATCAAGCTCTCGAGAAACAGACATAAATGAGGTAACAACAGCACAAGCCAGAAGTCAACCTAGCAGGCAGCAAATTGAACACTTGGGGGAAAGAAATTGATGTCTCACTTTGTTAAAAATGAAAGTGTCTTCCTGATGCCAGAATGGGTTTTTGTTTGTTTGTTTGTTTGTCCCCCCTACCCCCATCACAAGGGCATTACAGTGAATGGTCTCAGTGTCAACCTTTGATATTTCCGACTAGGACGTTCTTTGGGTAGGAAGGTTGTCCTGAGCCAGGCAGGGTGTTTAGCAGGATCCATAGTCTCTACCCCTTACTGGTGCTCCCAACTAACAAAGTAACAATAAAAAAAAATGCTACTAGACATCCCAGGTAGGAGTAGGGGATGGGAGGGGTGAGAGTTACACAATCACCTCCTGGTGGGTCAGAAGTGAAGAAGCAGATATTGGCAAAGAAGAACGATCGCTTCTCAAAATTTGTTGTACAGGATTTGAGACTGCACACCTGGAGGTCAATATTCACTTATTGAAAGAAAGAATGAAGGAGAACACACAGATAGTTCTCGATGTCTCCGTCCTATGGAAGCCAGTGCTGCAGATAGCATCGTGCCTCTCTTAACTTTTTTTTGGAATAGCATACAGCCATCATCCAATACAAACAGCAAGGCAGTGAAGCAGTTGCTGCTTTATGGGTGTGGAGCGAGAGTTCTATGGGTACCTCCAAGCTTTAGATATCTCCCACTCCCATGGAGAGCTGGCTCCTGCTTGCTTCAGGAGGGTGGGTGGTGCATGTAAGCTTTTGTCTTCCCCTTCTCCCCCCATCCCTTAGACTCCACATGTCTCTCCCTGTCTGCTCTTCAAGCTCACCTCCCAGCTTTGCTTGTGGCGAAGAAACTTTCTTGAAAGCTATCGGGTTGGGAATCCCTGCTGCCTTTGAGTGGCCTAGGTGGGGAGAGCAGGTTGAAAGCCTGCTGATTGACAGCCTGCTGTGCCACCTTGCCCTTGCCCGCTGCTCTCCTCCTGGGCACGGCCTCTTTTATCTTTCATCAATTAGGCAGCTCAGAATGGTCTTTCTGCTTATAGGACTAAGTAGGCATCCTGTCAGATACAACCAGGCAAACAAGGATTGAAAAGGAATCCAGAAGCCCCTGCTCCTTCCACACAGAGTGGTAGTCTCCCGGGATGTGTTCCTTTCTCCTCACTGATATTTAATGTCATTTCCTGTAGAGAACGTTAAGAAATAATCCAAACCAAAAGATCCCCTAAAATTAAATCCCCCACCAAGCAACTCCCAGCCCCTTTCTTCAGTCCTTTCCAAAGTGGCTTCCATGATGGGAGACTCTGCAGCCCCCACCTCATGGTATCTGGCTTGGTCAGTGCAAAGATGGTCCGTGTCAGCTGCAAACCGGCCTCCACCACCGGCTTTTCCGAGATGGTTCTTTTGTATCAGAAGGGAGACATTCTGTAGTAGCAGCCAGAGAAGGGGAAGGGGAAAAAACAAAAACAACCATACCAACAAAAGAGGGCTCGCGATTGTCGTTCAGTGTACATCATGTACTTGTTATTATTCTACTGGATAAGCACTTATAAATAAAGGACCGTTACTTCTTGTCCTCGGCCACCTTCCTTTGTTAAGAGTCATCGTAGAGAGGGTTGTTGTAGTTTCCCCAGGACCCGTAGTCATGGTCGTCCAGCAGCCTTCCGTAGGAGGAGTGCCTGAGTGGGAAGAAGAGGGTGGGGTTACTTGAGCATATGCAAATCTGAGGGCACATTAACACCCTGCAGCCCGAACCTAGGAAGCTCACAGGTCCATGGGAGGGAAAGATAACATCATCCCAGCAAGATAACCCTGGACCACATAAGCCCTAGTTACCAACCAGCTTCTGCCTAGGGGCTTGTCTATCCCTTTCTCCTGAGATTCCTGTGTCTCTCTTTCCTCTGGAGTGCGGGAGTGGGGAGAAGGGTCCATTTCCACAGCTGCCCAGTAAGAAAGGGAATGGGAACTTGGGTCCCAGGGTCTTGATGTAGGTCCCGAGGCTAATTTTCTGTGAAGTAATATCCACACAGCCACAGCCACTATTGTGGTTAGCACAGATCGCCGCGGGGCTTTGCTGTCATTTGTAAAGTCTGTCTCTATTAGTTCTTTTAGTAGATCCTCAGAATCAAGGCTGAGAGAAAGAAGTGTTTCTCTGATGAGGGAAATGGTATTTGGGAAGTTTGATTGACGTGACCCAAACTATCCAGCTGAGCTGTGTGTTAGATTCCCCACCTCCATCTAAAACTAGAGTTTTCAGACCTTGGATTCCCCTGGGTCTGGTTAGCCCCTAGTTTAATAGCAAAATGGTCCCAACAGGCTCTAGGACACTTAAGTAACTAAAATCGGATTGCCCTCATCTCTTTCCTTAAGATCTCTGAATGGCTGTTCCTGTAAGCCAAAGTCCTTTCAATGGTTCGTGAAGTCATAAAGGCTCAGGAGCATCTAGTTTTCTGAGAAAAATTAATTGCTACCAAAGACCCTTGCTCCCTCAGCTCCAGGTGTACTGCTCTTTCTGTCTCCCATGAGCACCCTCACCCCAGGGCCTTTGCACGCACTCCTCCCTTGCTCATGCGTCTTCCAAAATATGCTTCATGATTTATATAATTGTTTTGTAATTACTTCAACCAGACTGTATGTCTCATGAGGGTAGAGATGATGTGCCTGTTATGTTTATTCATGGTTCTATTTCTAGCTTCTAGAAGATGCATGCAGTAAGTCATCCAGAATTGTCTGTGGAAGATACAGTAACCGAAAAAGACATGTCTTGAGTTCTCACCGAAGTCGATCTGTTCATAAAGGTGGGAGATTTCCTGGGAATGGCATGGTCATTTAAGGACTAAAGAGAATGACAGGATTGGAAGAATGCCATAAACAAGCATGCAGTGACCCTGAGGTCCATGCTAGTATACGAATTCTTACGTGTGTCATAGCCTCCCACAGCGCCAGTGTCCATCAGAGGCTGTTTAGACTGCACTCTTGCTGGGCTAAGGTGCCAATTAGACTCTGGAAACCTGAGGTATAAGAGCTGAATCTAGATCCAGGGGGCTGAGACCTGACTAGAAATCATGGATGCTAAATGCAGTCCTGGACATGCCCACTCCACGTAGTCTTCTCACAGCCAGGTATTAAGCAAGACAGAAACACAATCCAAGGGTCACAGAAAGCATCCACTCCACTTCGGTTGGTTGCTCAAACACTTGCTCTTGCCTTCCTGCAGCTTACCGACATCAGCCAGGGATTGGCAAAGAGATGAATGGCATTTAGCAAGAACCAGGTCCGTGCTGTACCCGTTTCTGAGTTCTGACGTAGCTCCTGCAAGCTAACTCAGTGGCTCCCGTCTATATCCTGGACGACTTGAAAATGTTCCACAAAATAATTGGTTTACACTACCAGCTCACAATATGTATGTATGTGTGTGTGCATATGTGTGTGTGCATATGTATGTGTGTATAGGTGTATGTATATGTGTGTATATGCATGTGTGTGAGTGTATGTATATGTGTATTGTGTGTATATGTGTGTATGTGTGTGTGTGTGTTTGTGTGTTTGTCTATGTGTTTGTGTGTGTGCATATGTGTGTATGTGTGTCTATGTGTATGTGCATATGTGTGTGTGTGTATGTGTGTGTGCATATGTGTGTGTGTGTTTATGTGTGTATGTATGTGTGTGGGTGGAGGGAAAGAGAGAGAGCATAAGGAGCAACCCAGACACACTATATTGCCTGTTTATATACAGGAAAAGCAGAGGTCATTTCGGTAGGTGAAGATTACGAGCTGCACACAGCCAACTCTCCAATTACTTGAAAGCCTCCAGTTCTAACCAGACCTGAATGGGATGGCTGAGAAGTGGGAGCTGCTGGGTGAGAAGATCACATGCCAGGCATCTCACACGGGGCTGCACCCTCTCTTCCAGCTCGCCTTTACTGCTGTAAGTTGGCAAGCAGTCCACAATAACCCCATGTCTTCATTCATGGGGAGCCTCTGCTTCACCTTTGAAGTTAATTTGATTTCTTGTGGCATTTTAATCTCTTTCTTATAATTTTATTCTCATAAGCTGCCAGTTTGGTCAATAGATGTACAACTTGAGTAGGTTTCTTGACCCCTTTGTTCCTTCATTTACAAAATGGTGAGTTAAAAAAAAATGCATTAAAGTTGTTGGAAGGTCTCAATGAGGTAATGCATTTTAAAGGCTTGGCACACAATAAATATTGGCCAACATTGCTTCGTAATTTTTTATTATAATGAAACTTATACAAGCCCATGCTAAATCTGCAAACAGTAAAATTGAACTACTGAAACTGTGCTTTAGGCATAGTAATAAATACAGTTTCTGATATTACTGTTATTTGAATCTTATAAAAGATCATTACAGGCAGAGTGAGGCCAAAGGGTTAAAACTCCTCTGGTCACCAAGCCTTACAGTCTGTGGTTATTTTAGGCACTTGGGACAAGGCTACACCTGAGTTTGCTGTACTGACAGTAGCATCTGCTGCAGAGACACGAAAAAAAAGCACTGGCCTTGGCTTCCGTTTTTCTTTGTCTTTACATTTGAACAGTGCATGCTGCTAAGTGAGGAAAGAGATGCAAGGGAGGTGGAGCAGCCAAAATGGGGGGAAATAAAGTGAGAAAAACAGGAAATGCTTTGAACCTGCAGGGTTGACTCTGAATAAATTCAGGGGCCGAAACATGAACTGGGTATGTTGGGGTTCGAGGTAGACGGGTAAATCTGATGTTGTTGTGGATGGAGGAAAGGACATAGCTGTGGGTATGGGACACAGGGAGGCTAGTTAGGGAGCATTTGACCCTTTCTGACGGGCTGGGCCAGTGCTTCTTAAACCATGGCATGAGGTGATTGGACACGAGGAAGTTTCCAGATGGGCCTGTGTAAGCAGAGTCTAAGACGGAAAAAGGGAAACTTCCCCCTACTCCAAACATTAGGAAAGCAGGCATAAAGGAACTTAGATGGTTTGTCAATGTATTTAATGGGAGATTCAATAATAAAAGTGCCTCTTGCCTCTGTCAGCACTGCTTTATCTCAACCTGAAGAGCAGTTGGTATGAGTGATGCCATCTTGCTCATGTGATTTATCAATACAGATGGGTACCTGCCTTACATCACAATGTTTTCCATTTGCTTCAAATTGTCTCCCCTTAAATGAACTTCTTAGGGTCAGACTACATCTTACTTTCTCTCTAAATATCTGCATGCTTAATGTGTTGCCTCTGATGCAGTGGTTATAGTGTAAATATTTGAAGGTGACTGTTTATGTCTAGTAGCATATAAATAGCGGATGTTAAGGTTGGTCAATATTAGAAAGGGTTCTTACGGCTTGAGGCAACACTGGCAAAATAATAATAATAATAATAATAATAATAATAATAATAATAATAATAAATCTCAGTAAAGAAAGCCAGAGGTCAAAGGCTCCTCTTGACTTAAAAAGAGGAAGGAGAAGAATGATGGCCGGACCCTGTGCCATGCTGTGGTTTTCCGGCACTTAGTTCAGTGCCCACAGTGTCCCGCTCAATGGCACCTATGCCTCCTGTACTGTACAGTGTCCTTAGCTAAACGCAGAACCTGAGAGGGAACTAAGGAGCAGTCTCTTATTTTATCCTCTCATCTTTTTATCAGTACCTAATTGTCCTTGTAGGTGAGTATAGCATCACGCTTTCTTTGTGTTTAAACAGACTTTAGAGAACACCTGATGTTTGTTCACGGGTACAGCCCAGCTCTTGGCAAACCTCCACCTAGGTTGATGAATTCACCCCCAGTCCTCTCCTCTACCAGAGGAGACCTCACTTTTCAATCATTAGTGCTTATCACAGCTGAGCAGGAAGGAAACACAGATATTAAGACCGGACTTAGTTCAGGGGAGATTGCTGCAGTCATTAGCTGTTAGTAATTAAGCATCAGACTCTTATCTTCCATTAGCAAAGATCTCCATGAGACTGTTCCTTTGTCCTCTTTCTGTTTCTACCAGTGGCTCCCTGTTGCTAATTGTTCCATCTTTGCCTAGCTCCCTTCACTGAAAAATTAGTCTAAGGGACCCTGTTTGGGAAACCAGGGGACACCGTGACCAACTGAATACACTCAGATGCCTGTTCTTAGGGACCTTACATTCTGGGATGTAGGCACAATAGCCACGTTACAAGGTAGGTGGTAGTAAGTGACATGGGGGGAATTAAAGAAAGGCATGAGGAATCCCCAGTGGGAGGTGAGGATTTCAGTTCTGAACAGTGCCCAGAGAAGGTCTCATGAAGGTATCACTTAGCAGACTCCTGAGAGATGAGGGATGAGTCCTGTGGATCGTCTGGAACACATTCTAAAGACAGAGGTGGCAATGAGGGCAAAGGTCTTAGAGCCAGGACATCTGTGTGGCATCTACCATGTCCCTAATAAAAATAAAATCAACTTTTCATGTTGAATGTTTCATCCATGGAAAGGTTGCAGGCAATACTGATGGTGGATTCCATCAGTCCAACACACAGCGTCATTTAAGGTCAGTGCTCGCATAACTGTCTGTCCAAGTTAGGGCATTAACACTGCATCATAATCTTAAAGCTGTGAAAATTGAGGCCACGGGGACCAGGATTACTCAACAGCAGTCATGGTAGCAAGTTGGTGGCTGATGATCACAGCTCAGGTTTTAGCAGTCCTGCCTCTTTCTATCAAAGTCCCAATGATGGGCACATTTCCAAGCAAACATTGCTTTCAGTATCTCTCACAGCCCATTTTTTTCCAAGCTAGTATTTTCAAACCTATCTTTCAACAATCAACCCCCTTCATTCACACTTTCACATTTGCTCTTTCTAGTTTTTAAAGTTAGTTATCTGTGAGAGGCCATCTGTCTGACCATTGCCACAGAAGAGGGCTGGAGGCCTCCATCTCTGTCAACAGATCCAGTGTGAACAGTGATCAGAGAGTGGCTCCCACTTCCTCACTCTTAGTTCTTCCTCATTTGAAATAAATATTGCTGTCACACCCCAACTTTCTCACCCAGATCATTGTTTCATCCAAGAAATGTCCCAATGGAATTATGGCATGTCAGCTTTGGCCAGAGTAGAGGCTTTATATGGCTCTGGTGGAAGAGGCTGGGACACATGGCTACTTTCTGGAAAGCACATGGAACAGAACAGGGAGGTGCATCCAGGAACTCGATATGGGGAGGGAGGGTTGGAGGAGGCTGCTTTGGAGTCATCACTTTGGAATTTAAAAAGGGATGAATCAAACACCTCCTGGTTTGTACAGAGTCACAGAAGCATGAAGAGACAGGGCTGTATGTCTGGGGGAACCTCCACAGCAAAGTATCTCTTACAAAGCAGAACAATTTAAAGTATGTTTCTTGGACCCTCAGCTCCAGTATCCTTGATGGGCTAGCTAAGAATGTAGATGTAAGGGCCCCATACAGACCTTCAGAATCAGACTCAGAATCAGGAGCTCTGGAAATTATCTATAATATGCTCCCCAAATAGCAATTTTATACAGCAAAACCCAGAGAGCCACAGAGGTGGGGATCAAGTAAACTAGCCATCCAAAATTTCCAAAAGCTAATCTGAAAATATTCAGCATATGGATAACAAATTCTAAAAGATCCTGACTGTCACAGCTGGCCAGGGCTAGTCATTAAACCCAACAAGCAGAAGCAATCTGCAGCCACTGTGAGATACAAAGCAAGACAGAGAACTTCTAACAAAGGCATCTGAAGAGCCAGGCCCTGCTGTGTTGAAAAATCAAGTTCACATTTATTTTTGTGAAGGGCTACCTAGTCACAGCTTCATCCACTTCTGCAGATATGGGCTCTTGTGTAGGGAGATTATCTCCTACCTGAGCAGATCTGAGCAATTTAAACAAAACAGAAGTGACTTTTGTACCGCACTTCAATCATCACTAATTAAAGACACCCTTTTGTAAGAGGTAGGGAGGGCTTGCTTCCCATTAAATTTGCAAATGAGCCTTGGAGCAGAGATTGCCTGAGACTGTTTCTGCTTATGAATGTCTAGCACGAATGCAATCTCATTTATAAGCAGCATCACATGAAAGCTGCCACACAACACAGGGTGACACTCCTGCTCCATCCTCTTTGTCCTTTCTCCTATGCATTTGTGTGTGTGTGTGTGTGTGTGTCCACCAAGTGGGGATGCCAAGGACATAGTTATTCTTCCAGCCTCATATTGGAGCTTACCATGTATCATATTACATGACATGCACAGTTCTGAAACCAGCGGATGCCACAGTAAGCAACTTCATTTAGTGGCGCCCCTCAGCCTCCCCACTGAACATGTGTGACTATCCTAATTTAGTCTTCACCACACTCTGGAGTTAAGTGTTTTGCTATAGTCCCATTTTAAAGAAGAAGACAGTGTAGACAGAGACACTTGCCCATTGGTCCTGTGCTTACCGCCATGCTGTGGTCTCCTTGGACATTCTATATTCATCACCTCAACCTTAAATGCATCTTGACAACGACAGCAAAAAGACTAGTGGGGTCTTGAACTTGAAGGAAGAGCTCCTATCTCCCCTTTTCATGAGAAACTGCTGCTGGTCAAGGTGGGCCCACAACTGGAGAGCTCAAAGATGCTCAGGGCAGTTCAGTTGTGTAAGCCACAACCCTTGATGGCTCAGCTTATTAAAAGATACAATTCTCCAGGCAGAAGACTCTGTGACAAAGCTCGAGGTCATAGGCCACTGGAGAGTGGAGTGTTTAAGCAGATGGCTAATGAGTTCATCAATGGCTTGGAGGGAAAGGGAAAGGCGCCGAGCCCTGTCAGCAGAGCTTGCAAGGGGCACCGTGTTTGGGAGGTGAGGGTGCATTTGGCAGTGGCTTTGCACTCATAGGGCTCTGCTAGGGCTCTAGTCTGAGGATCTAGGCCATAAGCTAACAGCTCCCTTATGGCCTGGGACTCAGTTAGTGGCCAACTGATAAGAGTCCATCTGATAAGAGGTCAGTTGTGTGGCGTTGTTCTCAGAAATATGAGATGAGAGAAGCAGAACATGCCCAGTGTTACACACGCAAGTGCAAGTTCACTTTGTGCATCCACACACACATACACATGTACATACACATACATGCACACTCACAAAGTGGGGGGGAGGCAGACATCAATGGAGCTGTCTATGTGTTTGATGGAGGATTAATGAGAAGCATTTCCCAAGAATCTGGCAAAGTGATATTTGAAGGGACTTAGCGTGGCCTAAAACTCATGAAAACAATTAATCTCCTTATATTGCCATTTCTCCCCCCAAAATGTAATGGAGAAGTAGAAAGGGGCTTTTTGTAGGGAGTTTCTAAGGCCTGTGTGTGACTACCTTATCCTTATGTTTATAGTGCCAAGTCTGGGTAGATTAATAGAAAGTAGCATCCTTCTGCTTGCACCACTGTGGACCATCTTTATTTGAAAAGGAGAGACGTGGGAGGGAGAAGCAGAAACTCATTTTACATCGGGTTTTAATTTAACATTTTGTACATTTTTCATAAGTGCACAGAGCAAACAGTGATGGCCTGCTAATTTCTAAGTGTGGTACATTCTGTGATGGCAGGATGCTGTTACCTCACTCACGTGTCTCCATCCATTGTTTAGAGAGATGCCTGCCACATAGGGCTGGTGCTCAGTAAGTGTGTGTGTGTGTGTGTGTGTGCATTGTGTATCTGTGACTGTGCTACCAAGATTCTTTCTAGCCTACCATTTTGCCAATGATGGCAGAGGGCCTGCTCTTGGGGGCTCTTGGGGCATTTTCATTTTTCCTTGAAAACTATCCTTTGTACCTGGTAGATGGAGGCGATGTGACAAGCCACTCATTCTTGATGCCATTATTAGACTGATTTGACTTCACATGCTAGCAAATGAGGTAATATAAGGAAAGGAAGAGGGGGACTGCTTAGATGGGGCTGGGCTGGGGTGGCCACAGGAGTTGAATGGGTTGCTGAGTGGATGTGTTCACTATAGAGAGCAAACTCAGGGGAGGCAGGAGAGGTAGATGCTCTTTGAGGAACACAGCTATGGTAAAAGAAAGTAAAAGAGAAGTGTGTGTGTGTGTGTGTGTGTGTGTGTGTGTGTGTTTGTGTCTGCTCTGTGTGTGACTGGTGTATATGTGTATGGTATTTGCGTATGATGTGTGTGTCTGAATGGTATAAGTGTGTCTGTGTCTGATATGTGTGTTTGTATGTGTATGGTGTGTGTATAGTGTGTGGTTATGATGTGTGTATTTGTTGTGTGTGTATGTATATGTATGATTTGGCGTATGGTGTGTATGTGTGCGTGCATGCACACAGTGCTATGCGACAGTGTAATCTTATCTTTTTCACTTACTATTTGAAGTACCACCTTTGTGTCTATTGAGCTTATACATGAGATCTAGTCCATGAAGCTCGAATATTTGTGAAGGAGGGAATAAACAAGTAAATAACTATATGAAACATATAATAAACATTGACAGCACTGGGGGTGAAGTAATGAAGGAACAGAAAGGATAAATGACAGGACCCCAAACTAAGGAAGGGAAATCTCTTAAGAAAGAGATGTGCGTTCACAGCCAGGGCACAAGAACAGTGGGCGTTGGGGGGGCATGGAAGACCAAGGGTCTGGGAGGGCGAGAGTGGTTTGCTCTGAGAACTGAAGGGGAGCTTAAGTCTGGACCTCAGTAGTGGAGGGTGACCAAGATGCACTGGGTACCATTGGGAGGGCAAAGGCCAGGTCTGAAGGACTTCCAGGCCAGCCGGCGGAGCTAAAATTTCATTCAAACACAGAGAGGAGCTCCAAGGGGGTTTTGAGGGGTGGGGTGATGGGGTTGAAGGAGTTCCCAAAGAGCTGGTACCAGCTGCTATAAGACGATGCACTGGAGGTCTAGGAGGCCATGCTCATCCCCAGAACAGGTCCTCCTGTCCTGTGCTACTGCACTCTGCTGGCTGGTGAGTGAGACTGCCACAGGCCATCTGCCATTTATAGCTGGAAGGCCACTCTGCGTGGGTAAAGTGGCGTTGAGGACTTCTGGATTTTAGAGTGAGAGGAAACAAGGATGGAGTTTGAGGAATACTGTAACTTTCTGTCTGGCTAAGGAGTGCAAACCCTCAGCCACTCTGTATGTTGACCACTTTACAGATGAAACATGTTTTGAAAACTAACAATATAGAAACGTAATTGGGGGCCAGAGCTCAGTTTTCTAGAAAGTGCTCTATTTCCCTTTTCTCTTGAGTATATTTGATTAGACGAATAAACACCCCTTGAATAGATGGATTGCCAATCAAATGATGAGTGTGCAGGACACCGGGACTTAGTAACCGCTGATCCTGCCCTCTACCCCAGCCCACAGGAAGCTCTGGTTCCCAGAGGAGGTGTGTGGCTTTCCCAGAGCAATGGAGTGATTTCAGGGCAGACGTCTGCACAGTCTCCAGACTCTAGGTAAACTTTATCCCATGATGTCATCATGCCATCTACTCAACATTTTCTTCTTCAAACCGTCTGCCCCTGACTGCTGTGCGGTTGGTTTACTGGCCACATTACTTCCCTGCCAGTATTTCTGAGGGATGGGATGCCCACCACAAAAGGAGCCCATGGCAAAACAGCCTTCAGCCTGGAGCCTCACAAATGGAATCCCGTTCTTTTCAAAGAGGAAAGCGTGACTCACCTGATCTTCAGGTATGCTGCACCTCCAAACACCAGCAACACCACGGCGATGACTGTCACAGTGATGGCGGCGATGCTGCCTGTGAAGGAGGAAAGGCCCAGAAAAGACAATGAGGGCTAGCTTAGGGGGTTTAGAGTACACAGTGCCTAACCATGTCTCCCTTGAAGGATGCAATGCACCTCATACTGTTCTAGTCAGAACGAGAACGAAACCTAGGGTTTCAATTCTGTTATTGAACTTCAAACAAAAACACAAAGTGAGGTTCAACAAATGGTCAGTATTTCTTTTAGCATTTATCGTGACTTGTTGGATGCTCTGGAATGCAAAGGGCAGTACACAGTAATACCTCACAGTCATTTGAAGAATGATGGAGGTCAGTTACCAGCACTTTGTCTGTAGGGGAAGATTTTAAATCTCCAAGGGTTTTCTTTTCATGTTTTGTTGAGTCCCAGGTGAAATATTGGGAGAAAGGCATCCTGCTCAAGTGCCACTAGGAGGTAAGGCATCCTAGTTTTCAATAAACTGGAACTACACAGCTGTATCAGTAGTATCCACTCCAAACAGGTCACTTCGGTAGGAGATGTGCAAATTTCAATGATCTCATCAGATTCTCATTGTTCCTCTTTGAGAAGTGTGAGCAGCTTCTACATTCAAATGGTCCATTTGGATGACAGAGAATTAAGTCAAGTTTTGTATGCAAAATAAGGTCAACTGTTCAGGGAGCACTGTTTTTGTTGTCCTTGTTGTAACAACACTGGTACAAAGCAGTGATGTCAACCTGTGGGTTGTGACTCCTTAGGAGTCTCGTATCGGATAATCTGCATATCAGATATTTACATTGTGGTTCATAACTGTTGCAAAATTAGTTATGAAGTAGCAACAAAATAATTTTATAGCTGGTGGGGGCGTGGGGTCACCACAGTGTGAGGAACTATATTAAAGGGTTGCAGCATTAGAAAGGTTGAAAACCACTGCTTCTGAAGTAACACATATGCTTTATGCCATAGCTTAAAATTTGGTCCCTAAAGTGATTATTAATGGAAGGTAAAGAGACAGGCAGAGAGATGAACCTTTTAAGCACATGTCCCTATAAAAATAACCATCCCACTCTAAATATATCTTTGAGGTCCAGCACTCTTTCTATGTGTGTTTTGGACTAATGGAGTATATATACTTTGCTTTTGTTATACCTTAGAAGTGTTAAGGATCAATTGGAATCTTGTCCCCAAATATTGCAAAAGACTTTTGGTGTAATTCACCTGCTTCCTATGTAGGTACACTACTTATTGCTTAAACAAATGAATGGGAGCTGTTCTCAAATGCCTGGAAAAGAGCTGAGTGATCTGGACTGAAATATATAGATCCATGTGTGTGTGTGTGCATGTTCCTGTGTGTGTGTGTGTGTGTGTGTGTGTGTGTGCATGCCTATGATTGGCTGTGCAACTATAAGCTATTCATTTATCTGGGTTCTGCCCATCTCACACGATTTTAATACAGGTAAATGAGATGCCACACGCACCAATCAGAAGAATTGTCCAAACACACGACCCTGCCATTTCCTATCTTCTGTACAGGAATCTTTCTCACATTCTTAAAGATTTCTCATTTATAAGTTATATGGCATCTCTTTTTGTTTCCACCCTGCTTCCATGTGTGGCTTGTGCTGTTTTCTCTCTCATCCCTTCTACCAAAAGAAAGCTCAGAGTCTAAAGACAAAGCTACTCCTTAACTCTTTAGTAATTCCCCTAAAATTCTAGATGAAAGGCAGCCCTAGGCATCCACATGACTACAGGAGAGGGTCAAGGGTCATTGCTAACATGAATACAATGAGAAGAGTTTGCTAATTTCCATGGAGACTGGCCATAGTCAACCATTTCAGAGCTTGCCTACTCCAGGACAGTGTGCGTATCTATTTCTTTACTTCTAGAAGGCTTTCGAGTCAGATGAGTGTATTTAACAGCATAGTTATCTTCCCCTTTTTATGGTATTAGGTAGATCGTGGTGCTGATTGCTGAAATGTCTAGATTTGGTCAAGCAGAGAAAGCCTGAGGTCAGACAGATCCTCTTATGAAAAACCTCCACTCCTATTTTGAAAGGTAGCTCTTAGCTTCTTGGCCTCCAAACTGTGCTAAATTAGAACAATTCAAAGTTCACTGAAGCTCCTTAAGAGCTAGGAGCTTTGAAAGGGAGGGTTATAACCACAAGGTAAGCTGAGGGGGCAATTTGAAGATTCAAAAAAAAAAAACAAAAAAACAAAAAAACCACCACAGTCATTGCAGCTAGGAGCAGTTAAATACTAGCCTCTTCATTTAATTCCCCTCCTCTAACACAAGGAAAGGAAACTAGGTGGCTCCCTTAAAGACTCTCCCCATACCTCCTGACCCTAAGGATGACTTAATATAGGAAGTTGTAGGCCTGACCTTCTTCAGAGTTTCTTGCCTAATTCTAAGGAGCTGGGTGTCCTCCAACTCTGCCATTTCCCCAGTTTATTTATATACCACCTCTTTTAAAAGTAAAGCAGGCAGTTCCTCCAACTCAAGAGCTGTGTTTTTCCATGAGACAGCAAGCAACAGAGTGGCCTGCTCCTTCTTTATGTCACAGTGGCTCATGGTGGCTGTCCAACTCCAGGAGCTGTTCCAGTCTCCTCGTGGGCGTCTTCAAGGCTACCTATTCCAGACCACAAGTGACCTCATCCTTATTACCAGAGATGGAGATTAAATGTGACATTTTACCTGGTAGTCTACTGTAGGAAGCTGGATAAATGGCTCTTTAGAGGGTTGGTTCTACCAGTATGAGGCAAAGGGTATGAGGTAACATAGTTTGTGCTGAAATTTGGGACCTTCTCATGAACTCTTCTGTCACCAGCCGGCTGTTCAAAGGGAGTGCAATACTCTTCCCAGCTCCACTTTTCACCCCAGGAGCTGGAGTCTTCTGGAAGTAGATCTTTATCAGCTGGAGCCCAGAAGATCCTGTTTTCTGAGCCTTCCCTTAGCAGCTGTGGCCTCAGGGTCCAGTCAGGTCTGGCCTGAGAAGCCCCACCTACTGCTGGGATTTGTGTGCTCATGCACGTGTGTGTGTGCCTGTGTATCAGCCTCTAAGCCCCAGAAAGCAAGCACTGTGTTCTGTGGCAACTGAAAGCCTTTGTTTTTCTAGCTTCTGAAAACAGATGCTGTGCCCCCTGACTTTTGTTTAAACTAACCTGGAATTCCCCTTCTCGTCTTGTTCTCACTTTTTTTTTTTTCCAAGATGGGACATGCAGAAGAAAAAGGTAGAAGGTGTGGTTTCAGGGACAGCTTTGCCTACAGGGAAGGCAGAGGACCTCCTGGGCTGTCCTGAGAAGGGCTGTAGGGAAGTTTGCTGGCATTTTAGTTCTTCCGCCTCAGGACCCATTATTCTCAGACCAGGTGTGACTCATGCCATAAAGCTCTGGGATGGGCAGACCTTAAAAGAGAACTGGAAGAAACTTATCTGAATATTGTGTAAGCCAAGATTCAAGATATCCTCCTGTGCCAGCACATTGCACTGTGCCAACATGTTCTGCCTAACCAAGGGTCTCTTGAAGAGCCAAACACCAAAGCTTCCTTAAATTTCTTGCTACCCCCAAAGTCTGGGATTTCTCAGAGTCCCCTGTTTGTGGCTTTCATAATGGCCCAGAATGAGAATAAACGGGCTCACAGCTCCTATCCTTTGCAGGCAGTTACTTTGGGCCAGCTCTTGACCATGAAGGTTATACCTCTCATTTGACTCTCTTTACAAGCTGAATGGACTTACACACACACACACACACACACACACACATTTTATAGATGAGGAAGTCGAGGCCGAGAACAGTTGAGGTCTTGGTTAAAGTTTTACAGTTGGTAAATCATGGAGCTAACATCTGAACCGAGGCTTATTTCACTTGCCCTGTGCGTTTTAATCATTACTGTGCTAGTTATTTCCTATAGCCTGTTCCACGGACTCGTCTTCTTGGCATGTTCCTTTGCCACCCTCTTTTTTATTTTCTTTATAACTACATACCAATGCTTCTTGAGAAGTTTTCCCAGATGATTTGAATACCTGACTTTGTGTCTGGATGTTCTTGCATCTCCGTGTCTCCTTTTTTTTTTTTTTTTTTCTAACACTGGATTGTGTTTTTAAGCTATTCTAGGCAAATTCTAATCACATCCGTCTTGAATCTCCTCCCATCCTTTGTAATCCTTGAGCACCAGGTGCAATCTCTAGCCCACAGTGGGTTCTTAACACTGTCCTTCAGTATAGAACCGCTAATTGCATTATTGACAAGAATCATGATAACCAGAAGTTTTGACCCCAGTCACTGTACTAAGAAAGTTCTTGAACACAAGCTTCACACCTATTCATCCTGGAGTCCTATCTCTAGGACACCGTCTCTGCTCCACCCTAGACTTTCACCCTCCACACTATTTAATGGCAACACTCTATGAATGACCTACTAGGTTGACTGGAAGGAAGGGAGTTAATTTAGTAATAACTGGTTAGACTAGGAATTGAGCTGTGTAGCAAACTCCTAGAAGGACCTGCCCCAGGTCAGAGCTGGCCAGCCATTACTCTGTTTGTCAATGCTCAGAGGCAGTCCTGGAATTGACATTTCAAGGGTGCCCACTCCCCATGATTGCCTTTAAACTACAGATGTGTGAACTGTTGTCTCAAACTTAAGGGCTCTACATATGTCCTTGCTGCCTCCTGTATCAGTTGGCCCAGAATTGCCCACTTTTAGAATCTTCTTAGTAGAGAACTCCCCACCTCAATTAAATACAAAAGGAGCCTTTCATTTGAGCTTTTTGCTGGAAATATTTGCCAAATGCACCCAGAGTGAAAATGCTGGGGCAGATAGGGTGGATCTAAGCATCCTGTGAATAAACTCGACTAGTGATTTCACAAGCATTGTTCGAGAACATGGCAGGTAGAGCAGGCAATGGAGGAGTGTAGGAGGATGAGGAAAAGATAAGTGCTTGGCTACTGTTTGTTTGACACGTGAGCCACACAGAGTGTTTAGTTAATATGTGTGAGCGCTTGACCAAGGTTCTGCGTATATGTACACACTTCTGCCGTATTTAAGAAATGTTGCTAACAACTCTCTCAATGGCTCTTCAGTCTTATCATGATTCCTTTCCTTCTTCCTGGTTCAGAAAGTCAGGAAGAAATAGAAAGGAACAGGTGGCCACTCCAGAGTGTGCAGCAGCTCCTTCAGTCAAGGTCATCAGGAAGAGAGGGACAATTTGCCCTGAGTTCTTTCTCTTTCAGAGTGTCTGTCTGGGAATGTGTTGGGGGGAAGGGTTTAGTGCCAGAACAGCATGTGTCTGAATTTCCATTCATTACGGTAGGCTTCATCATTACAGAAGTGACATCCTTCCTCTTAATAACAATGATAATAACATTAAGAAACAACAATAGTACAAATTAGTACAATTAGTACAACTAATGCTTTTCTGCCTTAAGCCCATAAGCTTCAGCATTTTAGTATATTTACCCCTCGTAAGAACTCTGTAAACTAAATACTTTTGCTATCTCCATTTTACAGATGGAGAAACTGAGGACAGAGGTGTAGGACCCCACAATATGTTGATCACCAGAAGGGCCGGCTACAGGACATGCTGGCTTGGCATCTACACTGCTTGCTACTGTTCCTGCCACCCTGGCTGTAGAGCTGTGCCAAGTCACAGCCTTTGCTCTGGACATCTTGTCTGCTCTCTGTTGGCTCTCAAGGATCACAGTGCAATTCAGGACTGTGCAGTAGTCTGGGTCTGCCTATAGGCACTATGAAGATGAGTCAAAGCTCAGTAATATCTCGATAGTAAATAAGCCTGCATGTATGGTAACTGGCATTTCTTTGGTGGTGATGTGTATGTTTTAGGAAGAGGATTATGGGACGCAGCCACAAGTCACAGGATAGCAAGTTAAAAGTAAGAGGGTTCTTGGCACTGGTTTTTACAAGCTTGGAAGGCTGTATTGAATGAACTCCCTGGTCTCACAGGGCCATTTTGGATTGACTCTTGATTTCCTCTTGATCTAGGAATGTGGAATACAGAGAAATCAAGCCAGTGGCTTGCAGAGACAAGCATAAGTGTCTGGGAGTCACACAGGAGAGTCCAGGTTTGGATTGGCAGATAGGGAGGTAGGCAATGTCAAACTTTGTATTTCTATCTCTAACAGACAAGTGGGTCTAGAAAAATTGGAACAAGTTTTGAGAAGAGAATGAATCATTTCTCTGGATGAGCAGGATTTGGAGAGACAGCAATGAAGGTGTGTGGTAGAAGCTAGCTAGGGAAGAACAGACAGCTAACATTTCTGGGTCAGCAACAGGCTGGAGACAGAAGCATCCTGACCCAATGTCTTATCTAAAAAGGATTAAATCCTTGCCTTCTGCCTCTAGAGCCACTGAGAAGAATACACAGAACTGTTTTGTGAACTAGCACAAAGGGAGAGGGGTTAAACTGATATCTGCATAGCTAGTCTCTTTACTTCATGAACTAGGAGGTGGTGTGACTTTACCAAGGTCACATGATTCACAGAAATGGATCTGTCTTAGTTTTTGTTTCCTTTGCTGCGAGAAGACACCATGACCAAGGCAGTTCTTATAAAAAACAACACTTAATTGGGGCTGGCTTACAGGTTCAGAGGTTCAGTCCACTATCATCATGGCAGGAAGCATGGCAGTGTCCAGGGAGATATGGTGATGGAGAAGGAACTGAGAGTTCTACATCTTGACCCAAAGGTAGCCAGGAGAAGACTGGAGCTTGAGCATTAACAGCCCTCAGAGCTCACCTACACAGTGACTTACCTCTTCCAACAAGACTGCATCTATTCTAACAAGGCCATACCTCCTAATAGTGCCACTCCCCATGGGCCAAGCATATTCATACCACCACAGAACCCATAAGAAGGCACAATGGAAATTAAAAGAGGCTGTGAAAAGTTCTATATGCCCAGGAAAAGGTCTCAGAGATTTCTGAAGCTCAGGGGTGGTATTTGATCTTAATGGTGCTAGACAGGTGTGGGAACCCCAGGAGCATTCTGGGAAGAGGCACACAGTTTTTGTTGTTGTTGTTGTTTGTTTGTTTTGTTTGTTTATCAAGAAACTTTTTAAATACAATCCCCACCAGAATTCATCTCAAAGGATGGAACTACCTTGAACCCTGTTTTCTAGATATTTTCTTTTACTTTGGTGTAGTTGATATGATATCTTTAGCTGTGGGTACTTATACATGTTTGCATATTTATATCTAAGATATCACCATGAGATGTACTGTTATGCTGATGATTCAAGTGCACAGGACTTGCCTGCTCTTGATTGGAAGTCCCTGAAAGCCAGAGATACCAAGCCAGGTTCATTTATTTGTCTAGGCCTAAAGTAAGTAATTCATAAAATAAATTCTGATTTATTCTGAAACATAGCTAATTTATTATTAATTAATTAAAAACTAATTTCAGAGCATGTGTGGGGACATGTGCATGTTCATATGTATATGTATGTGTGCATCTGCTCATGTATGCATGTGGAAGTCAGGGGACAACTTTGGGTATGGCTCCTCAGGAGGTGTCCACCTTGCTTTGTGAGATAGTCTCTTCTCACTTGGATCTGAGGTGCAATAATTAGATGAGGCTAGCTGGCCAGTGAGCCCTAGGGACTGCTTGTCTCTTCCTTTCTAGCACTGAGATTACAAACATGTACTTCAGTGCCCTTTGTTTTAGGTGAGTGCTTGGGTTTGAACTCAGATCCTCATGCTTGTACACCAGTGCTGTACCAACTGATTCTTCTCCCCAGCTTCAGAGCTGGTTTTAATCACACTTTGTTAGTACTTATGGTATAAGGAAGAAAGCTCCTTATCATCATATGATTTGCATGAAAATCAATAGAAGTGTTTTAATGAATACAACCTAAGTTTGTCTCTACACATTCTTCCTTTTCTCCACCAAACTCTTTCCAAACCTTTAAATCATTGGTTTACTATGTCATCTGCTCAAACACAGGGTAAGAAGCCAACTGATCCAAACTAGGCAACTGTTATCTATCTGGAGTGTTTTCCCTCCTTTCCACTCTTTTCCAACAGCTGGCGAACTGGGCAAGAGGGCAGATTGGCTTCAGCCTCGAGGCCGGGGTCACAACTGTACTTTCACACTTCACATCATTTGAGGATCTGGTTCAGAGACTAGTTTTCCTAAAAGTTCTGTTCCGGGCAGGGAGACTGCTCAGTCAGTTAAGGCCTGGCCTCACAAGGAAGACTTGAGTTTGGATTCCCAGCATCCACATTAAACAGCTGGGCACACCTGTAATCTCAGTGCCAGGGAAGCAGAAGATGGGTGTATCCCTGGTTCACTGGTAACCACTGAAGCCAAGTAGGTAGTCGTCAGCTTTAGTGAAAGACCATGTCTTGAAAAGACATGGAGAGTGACTGAGAAAGAGAACTGACTCTGACCTCTAGTTTCCTCATTCACATACACATACAAATACACACATACTCACACATGCACTCACACACACACATATACACATTCACACACACACACACTCACACATGCACTCTCACACACACATCCACATTCATACACACATACACAATACACACACATACTCACACATACATATGCATATACACAAACATACATATACACACACATATACCATCCCGATAAATAATAAATAAACACTGTTCTACATAAAGCATACAGCTAAAAACGAGTAGCAGAAATGTTAATCTTGGATAGGATGACGAAAAGCATGAACTCCAGATTCATGCTCTTTCCTTTCAGCCTCATTCTTTCATGGGAACACAGCCCTGCACTCACTGGAGCTCAGGCTTGCAATTAATGAAACCATTCTGGGCGGCTCTCTGTTACTATGGTTTTAAAGTTTCTTCACTTCACTTACAATTACAGTCTTTTCCAACATAAATGAGACCTCCTTCTTGCTTGGAATTCATTTTAACTACCTGTTTCGATCGCTCAGTCTCAGCTCACTTTTGACATTTGTAACTCGAGCTACCTGGGGCTTCCGAGAATAGCAATGGTCTTGCTTATCCACTGTTCTCATAGCTTAGCGCTGTCTAAGCTGATTGCCACAGAGCAACTCCAGGGCTGTCGGGAGCACAGCTCACGTTGTTCAGTTGACCAGAGGGTAAGCTCCACACCCAGTCTGCAGGGAATGAGGATTATTAGGGACCAGCTTGGGTGTCTCAAACTCCCAAGTCATCTCTTTGAATATTGCCTGCAGGGGTTGGGGGTGGGCAGAGTTCTCCCCTTTTGCTAAGTAATGCACTTGTTTATTGTTTTTAATTATTACTGTTTCAGGTCATTTGTCTCAGGTCACTTGTCCCAACAGCTTTGAGGCCAATGACATCAACATAATTACAGTAATCCCAAGGAATCAGCAATCTCCTAAGAACCATTAGTTAAATTCATTCTTGTTCCCCATGTAATTAATCAGCCGGGTCCCATAGGCCTGCTTTCAGACACTGTATTTACCAAGTTTAAAGTTTCCCAGACTCAGGTCTCTGGAAAGAAAACTAATTTCTCAACTGGGACGCAAGTCAGGGGAGGGTACAGCTCCTTCCTGTTCTGCCTCCTCGGGCCCCAGGACCAGGGTTTTCTCTTGTAGCTCACTGCTTGCTTCCCTTCGGCCCCAGAGACTGCTCTCCTCAGCTGCATTTCAGCCCCATTCCTTTCAGTTTCCCAAGTGAAAGTGTCACTGTTTCCAAGGGGAGCAGTGATTCTCTATCGCACCATTTGGATTATCATTCTCTATATTGTCCGGAAGGCAGGTACTTCCACGGGCTTTTATTACCCGGCACTCACTGTAAGTGTCCCTTTGGGAGTCTTTAAGTGGTTTATAAACAGTCTTCAAGCTAAGAAAACTAGTCTACAAGCATCTGAGCTAGCCCCTTCCCCCCAAATTAAGGGTCCAACCATAATAATATAAGCTGACATAATTTACTGCTAACTTACTAGAAGAACAATGGTTCAGCGATCATATTTCATGCTAATAAGTATCTTACTGAATAGGTACAATTCTGTGTGTGCCTTCATCTTGAAGATGGTGTTCAGGGATGTTCAGACTCTTACCCCAGAGTCCCTCATATAGCAACAGGCACTGGAGAGAGCTGAACCAGACAGTCTGATGGTGGGGTTTGCACCATCATCTGTATCCCTGCAGCCTGCCTTCAGAGTTGTTCCATACTGTCTCTGTATGGAAATGTGCTACACAGTGTATGATAGGTCACTTCTACGGACTTTGTGAGATGTTTTCATTTTAGCATAAAATTCGCCATCGTCTTTAGGCCAATGGTCTACTCTTTGAAGGTCCTCCATCTAACCATGAATGAAAGACACTGTAAAAACGCCATCTGTTATAGACAATACTGTTTTTCCTAGGATTGAGCAAGCAGGCATATCATCAACTCAGCGTCACTTACATATGTTCCCAGCACAATAGTCGAGACTCAACTCCCTGTGATGAGATTTTAGAATCTTTCCTGACAAAGCTGATGGGTTGATTGATGATGGGCTACCCTCCATTTTCCAACTAGTTATTCTACAGCTAGAAAGATGCTCTCCCAGCTAGAAGCTTCTGATGGTTTAGGGTAGAGAGGAGATTGGGTTTATCCTTACCCACATCTCCCAGTGAGCCACCTAATGGCATTGTCTGTGTTTATACACTCACTCTCATTTTCTCAGTGGAACATTTTCAAAACCACTGTTCAGCTATCACCCATGAAAGTCAAATCTAAAAGAGAAAAGAAAAAGTGTTCTACAGAGGCAGAAATTCTCCAAACATAATCAAAGACAGCACTGGGGCAATTAAAATGCACAATGGTTGTCTTGCTACTGGATGGCAGTATAAATGGGAAATAGCTGATTTTATTACCTTGACATATATTTTTCAAAGGGTATCTTAGAAATACATCAAAATTAGATTAAGGTTTAAGCATGGAAGGCAAGTCAATACGAGATTGTGTTTTAGCTGAAACAGAGTCTAATAGAGTTCCCGTGGGAACTAGCAAGATTTGAAGGTTAGCATGAGTTCAAAGAACTTGGCCTGTAAGAAAAAAGTGTGACAACAGTTCCTAAGAACAGTCATAGCAGCCACAATGTTCATGGTAAGGCGTTAAGTGGGCATCAGGATGTGGGCAAAAAACAGGTGTGTTGCAGGTGAGAGTGGATGGAAACTCATCACGACAGCAGAAATCACTTCAAATGGACTGTGGTCTTGAGGGAGCGTCAGAGGTTTCTTTACATACACAGGTGGGGGTGTTCAATAATCGGTTTTGTTTTTTTTTCATTTTCAATTCAAAGCTCAGAACTTACAGTTTCTATATAAAACTACAAAGGTTCATTTGTTGAGTATTCATTGAACACCTACACTGAGCTAGGCACAATTAGGTGCTAGGAATATAGTTCTGAGTCAGAAGAGCTTCCTCCTATTCCCTTGTGTCCTGAGAAACAGTGATGGTCACAAACAAAGAGCCATGCAGCTTAGTTTATCATCCTACTGTGGAGAACGGATTCATGTGAGCTGCGATAAATTGGAACTGAACGCTAGGGACTGGATTGGGAGTCGCATAGGAAACTTCCAGAACAGGCAATGTTTGAGCTAAGATTCCAGACCTGGTTTGGAATAAACCAATGAGGTACTAAAGAAGGTTCCGGCAAGAAACATTCTGTGGAAGATGGCCCTAAGTCAAGAGGAAGACTGAAGAACCCGGGAGTCAGCAGTAGAGGAGGTGCTGAGAATGAGAGGAAGGGGTTTGGATGCCACAGGGGTGACAGGTGGAGGTCACCTAAAGTGAAGGCTTAGGGGCTTCATGCTGAAGGCAGAGACATTGATGGAGGCTGGTGATGTGCATTTGTTTTCACGGCTCTGGCTGCTCTGTCGATAACGAGCAAGATGGAGGAAAGGCACGGTGGAGAGGCTTCTGCTGTGGGATTTTGAGAGCTCTGACTGAAGAGTGAGAGGAGATACATGGATGAGTTTAGGAGCTACCTATAGTGCAATCTCTGTAATACTTGGTGGACCTGGAGAGATGGCTCAGTGGTTAAGAGCTCTGGTTGTTCTTCCAGAGGACCCAGGTTCTGTTCCCAGCACCCACTGTGAATCACACAACTCCAGTCCCAGAAGATCCAGGCCATTGCACACAAATGGTATACAGGCATATGTGAAGGCAAAACACTCATGGACATAAAAATAAATAAATAAATAAATAAATAAATAAATAAATACTTGATAAAGGAGAAGATAGGATATAGGAGTCTGTTGGAATATTGCATTCTGATACATTCTAAGCATTCTGAAAATATGTTAAGGAAGGGCTTAATATTCCTTTTACACTGTCTTATTATATATGTGTTTTTATAGTAAGTCAATGTTAAGTCCTTTCACCAATTTTTAATATGCTTTTGAAAAATGGTCATTAATTTATTACAATACCTATTCTTTTACTCATAAAACTTTCCTAGGTACATCTTAAATGGATCTTTCATCTTTCCTATCAGATAATTCTTTTTTTTCCCAAGTCTACATTTATCTCAAAGGTATGGATATCTTCTACAAAGATAATTCCTGGGGTTCGAAACAGAGAGATCCAGATGTCTCTGTACCAGTGTCCTTTAAGAGTGTTTTAGCACAGTTCCCATGGAAGAAAAGCTAGAGTTCAAACCAATAAAGTTCAAAGGATGGCACCAGTGTTCACAGGCATGTCCTCATTGTAATGGAAACTGCAAAGCAGTGCAGGCCCAGGGAACATGTGGAGTCCACACAGCACCAAGCAGCCTGAATGCAACCCTGGAGAGTATGTGTAAACGTGGAGTGTGTGTGTGCATGTGGCCCAGGGAACATGTGGAGTCTACATAGCACCAAGCAGTCTGAATGCAACTGTGGAGAGAGAGAGAGAGAGAGAGAGAGAGAGAGAGAGAGAGAGAGAGAGAGAGAGAGAGAGAGAGAGAGAGGCCTGGAGATGGTGGGAGTGTAACTCAGTTTCATCTCAGCCCCTCCTTCCCACACTTGCCTCAGCTCAGATGTGCATTGCACTGAGTTTGCTCAGAGCATGAAAAGCATGTCATAGTGTGCACACACGATAAGCTCTGGGCTATTAACACAGAATGGCCCCAGTTTAACACATGTTGCCTTTTCTTCTTTGGCTAGCTACACAAAAGCTGCGAATCAGAACATTTGTCTTTTGTGCAGCTGACTTGCGATGGCTGCCAACGCCACCTGCTCCTTCTCCCGCTGGTGACCCAGGTGGTGGGATCAGACATTACCTCCTGTAACCCATTCAAATGTGCTGGCTAGCTCTCCTGACTCTGTGTCTCCATTCCATCAGACTGGATGGGTTCAGTGGCAGGAAACTTTAGTTTGGTCTCAGGAACGGAGTTTGAACCATGGCCCTGTCACACATGTGAGGACTTGAGGAAGTCAGACTCTGTGTATATAATTTTCACCTTTAGATCCTGCCTCACTGGTGTATTCTGAGGACTGAGGGGAGCCTGTGACTGTGACGGTGATGCCCGATCTCCAACAAGCATCTCACGAACAAGGATCTCATTTCTTAGGCATTGGATCAGTGCAGTAAACAATTGTCACAGTATGACAAGTGTCAAAATGTGCAGATAGCCACTTCTGTGTTCATTTACTAGTGAAGAACCCTAATAGGAGACTAGTTAAATAACATGACCTATCTATCACTGAAGATGAGCAACCAGAAACCAGGTATGAGCTGGTATAGTTTTTTGATCCTCAACTGCTTATAATTTACCATGTACATTTCTCTTGCTGTTGAATAATACTATTTAAATATAACCCTTAGACTATTTGTCCCATCAGTGACTACCAGGAGACTACTAGGTACAGTCAACAACCTTATCTCATGACCTAGGTCTTCAGGCATCCACCCCGAGGTTCCTCCCTCTGTCATTTGGGATGTACCCATGCAGACAGCTTGGGACTCTATTACTTCCTAGGCCATACACATGCTGCACTGTAAATTTCCTGAAATAAATGAATATCATTCACAGCTACATGTATCCCTAGTATAGAGCCAGATACCTAACTTAATAAATGCTTGTTGAAGACTGGGGGCATCCTTCATTATGGCAAATATGATAACAAAGATGATGAGTTACAACATCAAAAAGGTAATAATAGCAATAATGATACTAATAAATAGTAGTAACATACCGATCAAAGCCATTGTTTGGGACACTGTTCAATAGCCAAGTGAATTGTGTTACCTAAAACTTATAATAGTCCCATCCTACAGATGACCCCCTTACTCCAGCCTATTGATAAAACAGGTCTCAGATGAATGCAGCAACATCCCTGGTGCTGGCTGATCATTTTTATTTATTCAACCAATGATGCTGAGAGTCTGTCACATCAGAGGGCTGGAAATGCAACCTCTTCATTCTCTGCAATCAAGTTTCTTCCTTTAGCCTAGCAAAAAAAGCAGGCAGTCTCCCAATAAAGAAGATGTGGTCAGAAAATGGCAGGCAATAACAAGACAAGCGAAGCGTGGGAAAGAGATCCACATTAATGGCCGTTATCATTCCACTTAGCAGAGCAGAGGTCTGCTGATGGAATGACAGAATCCAGACAAGGAACAGGACTGATCTTTAAAAAGAGGGAGGGTGGCTGTTTCAGGCAGGGGGAACAGTGAGTGCAAAGGCCCTGAGGCAGGAGGATTCTCTGAGTTCTCTGAGTTCAACTAATAAGAAAGTTGCCACAGAGCTCGAGGGTATAAAAAAATGAGAGCAGAGAGCCTGTGCAAGTTCAGGACATGCTGAACTTTGTGGACATGACAGGAACCCTGGCTTCTTTGTTCTGATTCAGAGGGGAAGCAATTAGTCCGTTAGAGTCACAACGCCATGCTTGGAGCTGCGGTGGCTTCATTTTTCTGTTAAGTAATCATTTTAAATTAACTGGATAAATCCAAAACATTACCACCCCAGCCTGCAAACAATATAAAATTATTTGGTTTCCTGTTCTCTTTTGCACTGGATGTTTGAATCACAGCAAATGCTTTTCCAGCTACAGGTTCTGCTAGGAGCAGCCACAGTTCTAGGGCTTAGTAGCCCATTTGGATACTGGCTATTGTATTAGAAGTATAAGGACCAGTCTAACAAGATTGTCTTTTCATTTATGATATCATCAGCATTAAAGGTGAAGGCTAACAGAAGCCTCACCTTATATCCCTGCACAGAAAAGGGCAAGTCTAATAAGTGTTTGATTCTGAGGTCCTCATTTGACTAGATAAATGTCAGTCATCAGGAATGAGCCAATGGGGACAACACAACCCAAAAGATCCAACACTCCAATGCTAAAAGAGGCTCTCTGACAGGATATGATGGGTGGTCAGGTCACTTTTTAGGAATACTGTAGCAACCTGAGAGGGAGAGGGAGGGGCAAGAAGGGACCAGTCCTGTTGGATGGATTGCCTGGATGTGGAGCACAGCACGGGAGAAAGAAGCCCCAGAATTCTGGCCTGAGAACTCAGAAGAAGAGAGGGCATGTCTGAGGGAGGAGCAGATTGCAGGCTGAGGAAATTAGCAATCTCTCTCAAACATCTGCAGTGCAAGAAGCTCACGGGTTGCCCTCGGGGAGATCTCCAATTGGCTGACAGCAGGGTTAGATTTATGTTCAGTTCCATAAAACAGAACAGGGGCGGTGTGTCTCAGCATTATCAGGATGTGAGAAGGGGGCAAGGAGAGGGATTGGAACAGCAGGAGAAGAAAGGGCCAGCTGGCTCTGGAGTGCTGGTGGTCCATGAGAGGTGAGGGAGGGAGGGAGGCACTGACAGAACAAGTAAGAGAGAGAGAGAGAGAGAGAGAGCTGAAGCAAAGACAGTGCCTTAGAGATGAGGGCACTGACCACAGCCACCAAGGTGCACAGCTGGGCAGTGGTTAGGTCATCCCAGGCCTGAGAATTAGCCAAGGGAGCTGGTGGCAAGGAAGGCACTGGTGTCCTCACTGAGATCATGTGGATTCTCAACCTCTCCTGTAGTACTTCGGGATCCTCACCCTGGCACACCCCTCCCAGACCCATTTACTCAGACCCCCTTTATTCCCTGCAGCTCCCAGTTCCCTTTACCAGGGAGTATCCAACAGTCTCTGAACTCAAAAAACATTTACTTTAAGAATTAATCCATGGCCTAGGGCTAGGTGTTTGTTGAACAGAAGGATTCATAGACATATGCTGTGTAATAGCATATTTCAGAACAGGACTGACTGTCATACAAAGTGTGGTCCATCCCTGGCACATCTAAAGGCAGCATATAATCTCTCAACAAGAGCAACCCTGTAGCTGGAAGCAGAAATGCAGGAGACCCTAGGGCTGATGGTGTGCTACAGCAATGCTGGGATGGCAAAAAGCCAGATCATTCTGGGCCCAGCTCAGCTCTGCTCCTGAGAGAGATGCATGACCTTCAGCAAGGTGCATCCCTCCTCCAGACTCTTCATGTATGCAGTGAACAGACCGAATCTCACTGCCCCTGTGCTCATCCCAGCCATCTTGGTTTGTTCTTAGGTTAGATGCTGGAAGCAGAATTAAGAGTCACTTGTGTTCTTCCTCTCTGCTTTAGTCTCAGACAGTGTGTCCTGGTGGATGCACAGTATGTTGTATGAGAGAGATCTTAGGGGACAAATCCTCTGAGTTCTATGCACAGAGCTACCTTGGCCTGGACTTGATCATCTCGCTCTCCTGCCACTCCTTCTTCTCCTCCATCTTTCAAGCTTCCCTTCATTCAATAGTTCCTGTGTGTGCACATTCCCTTGAATCACAAAGGACCATGACCCAACTGTGCCACTAATCTTGATCCTTTGGCCCTGCTGGGTTAAAGAGAAGATACGTGATCTAAAGATCAAGCCAAAATACCAGAACATTCCTGAAAGTTCCAGTAAAAATTAGGGAATCTTAGAAAGAAGTGGATATATCAGATCATGTAGGTAGTTTTCCCCGAGTACAGGCTTTGTATTCTGGCGTGTTAACCTGTCACATCTGTGGAACTCTGGAGGGATAAAGGGAAGCAGAACATGCAGGCAACAGTGTTAAGGACCCAAATCAGGAAGGGAAAGGTGGACAGGACCATGCCCACAGGCATGAATGTAGATGATCCCTCTATGAGAGATGGATTTCACGAAACCCACTCTGCTTTAGCTGACCTAGAGTCATGAACAGAGTGCCAGGGAGATACAGATTCCCCACCCCTCTGCAGGCCTGCCCTCCACCCATCTCCACCTGACTCTTCACTGCATGGCAGGCTTCACTTGTCCTGGTTTCTGGCCACAGGTAGGATGGGAGGCTGTTTAGTAGAGGAGAGTGTTGCACTCAAGGGAGAGGCTCTTCTGTCATGGAGGTGGTCTTTTCACAGGGCTTAGTAAGTTCTGGTTTAAACTCTTTTCTGTCTCAGGCCTGACCCCCAGTATGCCTCCTGTACCCCAGTCAGGGCTCTGTAGTAGGCTCCTTCATTCCAACTGGAATGTTTCTTTCATTCTTGCTCCCCTCACTGATATGCCCCAGCCTTTTGAAATAAGATTACATGCATAGATATAACATATTATATATAATATATATACATATATTACACATATAATATATACATATATTAATATATACAATATGTTATTTTATATGCATATTATATACATATACAATGTATTTTATTACATCAATAGTAAATATAATAAATATGTTATATTTATTATATAATATATACATGTTTATATGTTTATATATGTATAAATATATATGTATAAACACATATACATATTTATATAATTTATATGTTATATAATATTAGTCTATAATATCTGTATTATAATATATAATGTTTTATATTATATATAAATATTATAATATACTCATATTTAGAACATAAACAATATAGATTTGATAGACATAATTTATTTATTGCTAGTAGACTGTGTCTACCAATCACAGTTCTCAGGAATTACTTGCCTGACTGGCCTACAGGCTCTTCCATAGAGGTCACTGCTTGGCTAATTTTAGCTTTCTCTTTCCTCCCTCTCTCTGGTACTATTTCTATTCAGAGCACTTGCTTGTTTTCATTAAAAGATGTTTATCTCTCGCCGTAAAAGGAGGAAAAGGGGAATCTTCCCCTATTAAAGGAAAAGTGACCACTCCTCCTCTTCTTCAGACTCTTTTTATTTTAAATCTCTGTATGCATGGCATTCCCACCTGAAACAAGGTAGTTGATTTTTGAGCCTAGACTCCTGCTTTGTTCTCTGCCATGAACAGACATGAACCCTCAATGCTCATTTGGTTTCTGTTTGGCTTTGTGATACCCAAGGGGGGAAGATCCTGCTTTGGGGAGGTCTTCACCATTTTGAGAGGGGGCTGGGAAGTTGTTAGAAGCAAAACCTGGGAAAGCAGACCTCGGCCCAATTTTTTTACTCACTCCATGATCTCTCTTCAGTATCACCCCTGTGACCTTTTGTAAAGACACATCAAGACAGTGGACAACGACTACGAAGAATGTCAACTATGAGTGACTGAGAACTTGTATTCTTGTTACAGCTACTGAGCCTTATCATCACTCTTACCTACTGCACATTCCACCAGCTTCCCACGGACAGGATCTCCATCTCCCCATAACCAAGGTCACTAATTCACCTGGAGAGGGACTCACCTGAACTTAAGGCATTCTCCACTTCTTGCATGATCAGGAAGGGGGTGGTGGTCTCAGACTCACAGATCACTTTGCCAGGTTCAGTGTCTTGGGGTGATTTCTCCTTGGGCACTGGCTCTGCTGTGACATGGGAAGTGGGTGTGTGACTAGAGCTGTGCTCTTCTGTTGGTGACGCAGGTGCCATTGGAGCTTCTGTGGGCTGGATGTTGGCCACCGTAGAGTTGTGGCTAGAGGTAACAGAAGCAGAGAGAGACTCCGATGGGGAAGTTGCGGGGGATGTGGTTGCTGAGGTTGGAGCCTGAGAAGACAGGAGCATGGGTGACTGTGACCCAGTAGCTGGCACAGTTGCTTCAGGACTTCCAAGACTGTGTTCCTCAGGTGTGGGTGCCAAGTGGCCATCACTGCTTGTTGAGGGGAACCCGGCAGGTGAGGAGTCTGTGCTGTTGACATCCCTCTTCAAAGGTGGGCTGGTGACAGCTTCTTCTCTGTGGTCAGTGGGGAGCTGAGATGTCAGGGATGCGGCAGTGGTGTGGAGAACTGAGGCGTTGTGAGTGGCACTGGCTACAGGGGTGGTGACCCTAGCAGTGTGTGGAGCAGAGGTAGTCCAGGTGGCCACAAGTGCTGAACTTTTTGTTGTGAGAGAGACAGGCAATGGGGCTGTTGGTGAACCCTGTACCCTCAGTCCTATGAGAAAAAACAGTCAACAAATGCAGTTAATTGCATGTAAACCACATTATATATACAAGATATATTATATATTGTATACAGTTATGTTATATATACATATATAAGTCATATACATAAATATATAAGCATACACATATATTACATATATACTTATGTTATATATACACATATATTATATACACAAATGTTCTATATATACATACATTATGTATATTATATATGTGTGTGTGTATAATTGCACAGCAGTTTTGCAGTGTGGTTCCAGGTATTGCTCATTTTTCTCCACTGTGCAGGTGACACTGAATGGTGAAAGTGACTTTTAAAGTCTGTTTTTTGTTTTTGTTTCTGTTTTGTTTTCTACTAATTGTCCCCCTTGCTTTGTGACTCCCAGTAGGAACCAGCCTGAGAGTCCATAAGAGCAATGACTGGATCAGTCAACTCAAGACCAGCAACATGCAGAAGAAAACGAGCTTGTGTTCCTGCTGGTTTAACTGCTGTCCTTGGAGGGGGAGGCCGCCTGCAGAAACTCTTGGCCTTTGCTTGCACGACTGAGTACCATTTCATCCCAGCTGCACAGTGGGGATGCAAGGATGTGGACGCTTGGTTGGTGCCTGCTGATTGGAAGGAGTGGGATAGTCTCAGGGGAGCCTCAGTGTCCTGCTCCTGCTTCAAAACCCAAGGGGCTGTGGAGAACCTGTCCCCTCCCTCCCCTCTTCTGCCTTTGTGCACAAGGCAGACTCAGTGACTTTCTAAGCACATTTCCTGTGGAAGGAGGAAGAGTTTTATGAGAAAGCCTCACCTGTGGTTTGGGAGCATCACTGAAACTCGAGCCCGGTGTTTTTACAATCATGATTTTGCTGAGTCATATTTGCCTTTATATTTTGTAAAGTTTAGGACTAATTCTCCCCTTATCTCCTGTCCCTTGTTCCTAGCCTCTGTTCACTTTTATTGTTCATAAATTGTTTAACCAATGATATCATTGAATCGGTGGCCCAGCAAACACTGGGCTCATCCTCCCTCTCGCTGTGTAACCTGTGTCTTGACTCCGCCCCTCTGTACCATTCCTCATCCTCCAGCCAGCTTTGCCTCTGACCATTTCTATCTCAGTATGTGGGGCTTCCTGCTTACCAAGTTCTCAGCTAAGAGTAGAGATGCCATCCTTTGTCCTCCACACCCCAAATCAACTCCTTTAGTTACTCCCTAAACCACAGCCCAATCTGCCCCTCTTCTCAGAACCATCTTCTCTACATTCCCCTAGTTAACTAGTCACGTGACAGCAGAAGCCTCTTAAGTGACATTCTGACTTCTGGGTTTCTCCCAGAAGAACCCTCTGTGTGATTTTTTTTTTTCACACACAACAAAGAAAATATTTTAAGTGACAAATCTTAAAATTGTTTACAGTGTTTGCTGTTATTTTTCTTTTCTTTACTTTTTGTTTGAGACACTCATGTAGCGTTGGCTGGCCTGGAACTCAAGAGATCTACCCACCTCTGCCGGGCCCCCTCCTTGGGTAGTGGGATTAAAGGCGTGTGCCATCAAGTCTGGCTTCATTTTTCGATCGATCAAAACACTTCAAAAGCATTCTGTTGTATTTAGAGTAAAATCAGAGACTCCTCTGTCATCTTACGTTTCTCTCACTGTGATTAGCTTCTCCTCAGAAGCCCTTCTCAGACAATTCTAATTAAGATCATCCCACTCCAGACCCTTGTCCATGTTTCCAGAGAGAAAATGAGACCGCTGTAGCTAACTCACAGCTGATGTTTACCCTCTCAACAGTCGCCACATGCATTTTAGTGGCATTAAGTTTATTAACATTGTCTCAGAGGTGTCACCATCCATCTCTACCACCTTTTCATTCTCTCAGGCTCACACTCTCATTAAGCAGCGCCTCTTCCCTCACTCTGTGCACAAAGGGCCACCCTGTGCTCTCTAGGAAACTGACTCCCTAGGGGCCCCATGGAAGGTGAGTCACGGAAGCTTGATCCTTTATAATGTGTTTATTTCACTCGGCCTAAACTCTTCAAATCTCACATGTGCGATAATAGCATTGGTTAGAATGACCCACATATTGTTCATTATCTGTCTGTCTAACATACTATCTATCTATCTAATCTATCAACTATCAATCTATCATCTGATATATTATCTATCTATCTATCTATCTATCTATCCACTTATCAATCATCTATCTGTCTAATATATTACATATCTATATCTATCATCTATCATCTCTCTGTCTACCTAATCTATCTATATCTATGTATCTATGTATCTATATATCTATGTATCTATGTATCTATGTATCTATGTATCTATGTATGTATCTATCTATCTATCTATCTATCTATCTATCTATCTATCTATCTATCATCTCTTTGTCTACCTAATCTATCATCTATCTTTCTATCTATCTATCTATCTATCTATCTATCTATCTATCTATCTATCTATCTATCTATCCATCTTTCTTTCTATCTATCTAACTATCTATCTATCTATCTATCTATCTATCTATCTATCTATCTATCTATCTATCTATCTATCTATCTATGCCACCTTGTGTTTATCTGCTCATCACAATGGACATCTGAGCTGCTTCTGTCTTTGATCTACTGGGAAGACTACTACCATGGACATGGGTGCATACATATCTGCCGTCTCCCTGCTTTGTTCCCTTGGGTATCTGCCCAAGAGTGACATTGCTGGGTCACAGGGTAACCTGCTTAACTTTCTGAGGAACTGACCTAGTTTTCACCTATTTTTTTTTGTTGTTTTGCATACTTGTCTCTCTGTTTGAAATAACAAATTTTCATGTGTGCCAAAATGCAAGCTTATTGACAGTACAGAGATATGGTATTTTTCATTGTTGTTTTTCCCAAGGACAGTGTCCGAGTCACAGCAAATAGCAAACACGTACTTGTAGAAGGCAGGCAGCAAAGAAGGAAGGAAAAGTCAAATGACTGACACCTTCCTCCCTGAGGAGCTGGAACTATGGCTCAGCAGTTAAGAGCACCGACTGCTCTTTTAGAGGACACAGGTGGCAGCTCACAACTATCTGCCTGTAAGTTTAATTTCCAGGGGATCTGATCCTGTCTTCTGAGCTCCACAGGCACCCCACACATGTGGTGCATAGACATACATGCAGACAAAACAGCCATACCCATTTAAAAAAGAAACACACATAAAGACCTGACTATCCCGACATCTGTCTCATCTATTCTACATGCCATTTGCCTATAGCTGTGTCCCCTACAGCTTCCTCAGGACAGTTTCCAGTATTGTGTGAGGTCCACATCTTTGCTTCCCTCTGTCTCTCCACCATAATGTATACGTATGATTCATGTCTTGTTAGGACTTCAACTACTTAACCTTCCATTCCTGGGCAGTCTCTCTCAAGGATGCAGAAAGGTAAAGGCCAGGCCTTAAGCGGTGTTCAGAAAGAAGAGAACATGGGCAAATACTCTCAGAGAAAGGGAAGGAAAGACTCAAGGGGAGTCATTCCAGGCATTAGGATAGAATTTGCCACTTTGGTACCAAGTGACAGATTCAGGGGCTAATGGAACATGTGCTACACAATCTACTCTAAGCTTAGAATTTGGATTTGTATATTTTTAAAGATTTATTCATTTATTATATGTAAGTACACTGTAGTTGTCTTCAGACACACCAGAAAAAGGCATCAGATTTCATTACAGATGATAGTGAGCCACCATGTGGTTGCTGGGATTTGAACCCAGGTCCTCCAGGAGAGCAATCAGTGCTCTTAATGGCTGTGCCATCGTTCTAGTGGATTTGTATTTTAAAAGCATTGATGAGAGGCTAGGCTGAATGTTAGATGTACTTGTCTCAAATGCATGGAGCCTCATGTTCTGTGACTGGCAAGTAAATATTTTGTTTTAAGGAGTTGGTTCTGAATGTGGACCATGAGATAGTTAGTTCCATAGGAAACAAGAGGACAGACCTTCAAACTTAGGCTACACCGTAGTTCAGGCTTTTTATGGTGTTATGGTGTCTTTTAGAGGCTAAGAAATCTTTGAAATATGTTAAAACAACAGTAGGGTAGATATTAGTAAATCATAGAATCTTTGTATGTTTCTCTGAGGCTCACTGCCTCCTATCCTATGGCTCCCATGGCTGACTAAAGACTCTGAGGGTGAAAACTTGGCAGTGCTCCACACTGTCTCATTCACTTATTCATTCAAATCATTCATTCATCATCCACCCACTCATTTGTTTCAAAATTTGTTGGGTAGTTTCTCTGTCCACAGTTTCGCCTTCAGAGTTCACTCTTTAGCAGAACAAAAACCATACCCAACCTCCTGTAACACGATGAGGTGAGTGCCTTATAAAAGTACTTTGAACAAGTACATTCCAGAGCTTCACACATGAGCAGAAGGAGACAGCTAGCTTAAGTCTGGAAGTGGGGTCAACAAATCTTGAGAGTCTGAGATAAATGTGGACTCACTAAAGAGCACAGATTCATTCGTCATTCATTCATTAGATAATTCATCATTTGTTCTTCCACTCATTGACTCATTCCTTTGAATCGTTAGCTAATTCATTCCTCATTCACTCATTCATTCACATCATTCACTCATTCATATCATTTACCTCATTCATTCATTCATCATTCACTTACTCATTCATTCACATCATTCATTCATCATTCCCTCACTCATTTGTTCCAACACTTGTTGAATACTTGCTCTGTCCAGTTTCGCCTTCAGAATTCACTCTTTGGCAGAACAGAAACCAGACCCAACTTCCTGTAACACGACGAGGTGAGTGCCTTATAAAAGTGAAACCAAATTTCACTTGAAGCCTCAAAGGAAGAGTAATAAAGTCTGTACTAAAGGATCTAAAAATAAAAAAATGTCATCTTCAATTGATATTTAGAAAAATCATGGAAGAGATGACATTTAAGCTGTTTCTAAAAGGATAAGGGTGTACAAGATACCACCTAAGATATGTGTTGTTCAGGATGACACTTGCATTGTTATATCACGCAGAGCCAAGTGCTGTTCTATTATACTGTTATAGGTCTAAAAATGACTGCTCCAGGAGCTGATTTATTGCTGGAGACTTCCACTTTCTTCTGCCATTCTTACTAATTTACTTTTCTTCTCCCGTCCTGCCTTCTTCTAAAGAGGACTGGAGGTGGCCATTTAGTTCCTATAGTACCTATTGTGTACTAATTTACAGCACTTTACAGTCCAGGTCAGACAATTTCTATTTCTAACCAAGCAACAATGCATGAAATTGTCTGACAATGCTGGTTACCATCACTTAGATAAGGTATTAAGAACCCCAGCTTCACTATATTTGATTGCCTGCACCTCAAGACCCTTTTCTAGCATAAAGACAGCCTTCACAGACTTACTATGACTATCTTACAGAATGCCCCTACATATGTTTTCTGGGGTATAGGGTGGGGTGGTGGATGTACCTCAGTTATAGAAGGTGGGAAGCCCAGCATCACTGTTCTAGGCAATTCAGGTTCTGGTAAGGATTCTTCCTGACTCACAGATGGCTATCAATTCTCCGTGCTCTTATGTGTCCTTTCTCTAGGAATTTGGGTGGGGAGCAGAGTAGGCCTAGCTAGCATTCCATTCTCCCTTCTCCTTTTTCCTTATCTTTTATTTTCTTTTTGAGATTTAGTCTCACTTTGTAGCCCAGGCCAATCTTGAACTTGTGGACCACATGCTTCATCTTCCTGAGTGCTCCAATGTCTTTTGAAAGAACACGAATCCCACCAGTAGGACCCCACTCTCTCATAACTACCTATAACTGTAATTAGCTCCTGAATCCCTGTCTCTAAGGATTATCACAGTTGGGGCCAAAGCTTCACTATTCAGAACCTCTATGACTTATGTTTTCTGTTTTTGTCATATGGATAATGACTTGTATCATGGGCACAGCAAACTGACAGAGTGTAACAGCTAGGAGTTCATGCTTTCAGAGCATTTAAAGAAAAGAATCAGGGCTAGAGAGTGAGCATAACCTCTCATCTGCGAACAAAGAAACAGTTATAGACAGGGGAAGTCACATGATCCACCTTTGAAATCTATGAGCAAGAACAGGCCGTGTCTCCGAAGACTGTAAATGTCTCTTTTACTCATCATCTATAATTGTCATCTTGGAGACTTACTCCTGAATAACTCACCCCTTCTAGCTTTTTCTTAACTGTCTGTCTGGGTCAACTCTGCTGTTCTGGGCCAAACATCTCTTTAACCTGACTGATTCAAACTGGCTTCTCTTGGCTTCTGACTGAATTGCTATGCTTGGCTTCAAGTTAACTCTGGCAATCTGTCCTGATCTTCTAGCTATTTCTCATTTTTCGGCTCACCATGTCTTTACCTGCAACCTATCTCTGTAAAATCATCATGGTAAAACTGCCTCTGTCTCTGTCTCTGTCTCTGTCTCTGTCTCTGTCTCTGTCTCTGTCTCTCTCTCTCTCTCTCTCTCTCTCTCTCTCTTCCTCTCTCTCTCTTCCTCTCTCTCTCTCTCTCTCTCTCTCTCTCTCTCTCTCTCTCTCTCCCTCCCTCCCTCCCTCCCTCCCTTTGTATGTCTGTCTGTCTGTCCCTGTCTCTGTGTCTTTGTCTTTCTCTCTCTGTCTATCTCTCTCTCTCTCCCTCTCCTTCTGTACTGCTCTCTTAAGTAGCCCCTCTTTCCTGTTCTGTTCTCATGAGAGTTGGGCATATCCTGTTGCTGACTCATTCTATCAAAATCTTTCTCTGATTTTTCACTTTGCCATCCCCAAATTAGGTGCTACTTCCAAATATGGCTGCTTCCTTCTACAAACTAATTTTTACCTTCATTGATTAGAATTAAAGGTGTTTACTAAGGGCATATCTGTATTCCAGCCAGAGTGATTATAGGTGTGTCATTTCAGCCAGATTACACTGACTTAGAAAGTTTTGGATGTGATCGCTTGTCAGAGCAGCCAGGTTGCTGAATTAAAATTCCTCTGCAGAAGATAGAGTCTGAAACTGAGCCCTTGATGTTTAACTTTTCCAGGCACACTGTGCCATAACCTCAACATGGCTGGAAGACCTAACTCTACCAGTTGCCATTACAGAGTAAGAAAGCAAGAGCCCTTGGGAGATAGCAGAGACAGTTTGAAAAGCATAATACTCCACCCAACCTCCTTCTACAGCAGAGGCATTTTTACTCTGGAAAACCAAAGCAGTGTCAATATTTTCCTTGAGAAAAATGGAAGCCACTAGAATGAAGACATTAAACTCAGTTACCTCTCACTTAGAAATGAACCAGCATTACTTTAAGACACGATGATATTAGCAGACATGATGTGCTCTGTCTGGACAATGTCAGTCACTGTATGGTAAAAGGACACAAAGCCAACTTAATCTTAAGTTACTGTGTTAGTATTTGCAAGTGGCAGCTGGTCCTGGCTTGGCCAGACTCAAGTTTCCATATTGCAATAAGATCTGACAGATTGCTGTCATGGAAAAATGCAGATTCTTCATTGAGGAGAAAATTACTTGTTCCCATGTGTGTTGTTCTAAATGAGACGTTGGAGTCGATGTTTATATATCTTTGATATTTGAAAAGACAGGGCATTTGGCTTGATCCCTGGTTTCCTACCTTGTGAGGAAGAGAGATTTGGGGCTGATGCATAGGGCATTCAGGCATATTCTCCAACTGATTGGGAGGCACTGTGGGCTAGAGAGTCTGTTCTAAGCCTCCCGACACATGCATGCTTCACTGTCCTAATCTCTGTCCCCTGTCCCTAAAGTTTGCAAGCAGCCACTTGGGCTGGTGCCAGAGTCTCTGGCAGCTTGGTTTCCTGATTGCTCATTCCTTGTTTCCTCCTTGTCCTTCCTTGACCTCAGTTTGTTAAGTATCCAAGAAAAGATAAGACAAAGCTTTGACAAATTTGGTGAAACTTAGTAAAAGTACAGTTGGCCTTTCTCTCTGCTGCCAAGTTAGGTTGCTGGCTCTGGTTCCCTGGCAGAGGCCTGGGCTGTAGAAGGCCTGCATATTAAATGTTTATGATCATGCTACATGGCATTAGCTCAGCTTCAGAGGGGCCAGTGACATGCACATTCTCCTCCACATACATGTACACACACACACACACACACATGCAAGCACACAATACACATTCAAGCATACATACATGCACACACATGCATGCACACACATATACACACGAACATGCAAACATACACATTCACATGCAAGCACACACATACACATTCAAGAGTACACACATTCACACACATGCATGCACACACACATGTGCACACAGACACACGAATGCATGTATGCAAGAATGCAGGCATGCACACGTGACTGGAGGTAATGTGTGAGTGCTGTGCACAGGGCTTAGGCTGAGCACCTTCTACACATCATATCCATTGACTTTAGTGAAAATTTCACAAGGTTGGCACCTTCTACCTCAAGTTTCACAAATGACCAGAGGCCAGACTCAGAAAAGTAAAGTAAGTTTTCTAAGCCCAAACTTGAAACTATATCATCTTGCTCAAATCTCACCTTTTCACTGTTCCATGATTGGAAAATACAGGAGTATTTGTAAATTTTGGAACCAATGCTTGAAAGAAAAAATTTCCTCCTCCTTCCCCAGATATGCTGTCTAGTGTGGGTCATTAGGATGATCTTAAAAATGGCTTTCTTAACTTTAGTGCACAGTCTTCACTGTGTATAGACTGAACTCTTAGGCACAGTGTGCCACACCTCTTGTCTCTTCATGGACCATGAGAGCCGTGTCAATCATTCTGAATCACCCTGAGTCCCTGAAATGTCCCAAGGCGTCCCTTCTTTGGCTCCTTGTCTTTCTATTCTGGCTCCATCCTGACCTCCTCTGTGAAGTGTACTCGAGCTATAAAAAGCCTTTGTTCAGGCTTCATATAGGCATGGACTGTAGTGCACACTCTACTGCACAATCATTCCTTCTATGCTTTCTCCCACAGAGCTGATGGGACAGAACCTCGTCCTTGATGTGTTAGTGCCTGATACGGGGACCATGCCCAGTAACGATGGAGAGAAACAGGGATTGTCTATCCTTTAAAGACAGAGTGCTTTCTGATTTAAATGTTGGGTCCTAATAGAAGTAAACCTCCCTATCTCCCTCTGGTTTGCCTGTAAGTTCCATAAAAATAGATAACAAGAAATTTCAGGGATCAGCGCCAGGGTAGCGGGAGCGCAGGGTTGCCTGACACCCGCCAGCTACCCACGACCCCCGCCGCAGGATTTTGGGACTGCTGGTGAGTGGAACACAGCTTCTGCTCCAATCCAATTGCGCGGGACCTGAGACTGCATTAGTTAGGGAAGCAGAAACCGGCCTGAGTAGGGCCACAGGCCTCACCCGGCCGGATCAGCGCCAGGGTAGCGGGAGCGCAGGGTTGCCTGACACCCTCCAGCTACCCACGACCCCCGCCGCAGGATTTTGGGACTGCTGGTGAGTGGAACACAGCTTCTGCTCCAGTCCAATCACGCGGGACCTGAGACTGCACTGGTTGGGGAGAGAGAAATCCGGCCTACATAGGGCCACAACCCTCTTCCGGTCAGAAAAGCACCTGGGCAGCTGGGGCGCAGGGTCTGCTGACACTCGCCAACTGCCCACAACACCCGCCACAGGATCTTAAGACTTCTGGTGAGTGGAGCACAGCTTCTGCTCCAATCCAATTGCGCGGGACCTGAGACTGCATTAGTTAGGGAAGCAGAAACCGGCCTGAGTAGGACCACAGGCCTCATCCGGCTGGATCAGCGCCTGGGTAGCGGGAGCGCAGGGTTGCCTGACACCCGCCAGCTACCCACGACCCCCGCCACAGGATTTTGGGACTGCTGGTGAGTGGAACACAGCTTCTGCTCCAATCCAATTGCGCGGGACCTGAGACTGCATTAGTTAGGGAAGCAGAAACCGGCCTGAGTAGGGCCACAGGCCTCACCCGGCCGGATCAGCGCCAGGGTAGCGGGAGCGCAGGGTTGCCTGACACCCGTCAGCTACCCAAGACCCCCGCCGCAGGATTTTGGGACTGCTGGTGAGTGGAACACAGCTTCTGCTCCAGTCCAATCACGCGGGACCTGAGACTGCTCTGGTTGGGGAGAGAGAAATCCGGCCTACATAGGGCCACAACCCTCTTCCGGTCAGAAAAGCACCTGGGCAGCTGGGGCGCAGGGTCAGCTGACACTCACCAGCTACCCACAACACCCACCACAGGATCTTAAGACTTCTGGAGAGTGGAACACAGCTTCTGCTCCAATCCAATTGCACGCGGGACCAGAGACTACATTAGTTAGGGAAGCAGAAAAACGGCCTGAGTAGGACCACAGGCCTCTTCCGGCTGGACCAGCACCGGGGTACCATCAGCTACCCACGATCCCCGCCACAGGATTTAGAGACTGCTGGTGAGTGGAACACAGCTTCTGCTCCAATCTTTAAATAGTGACAACGATAACAACTAACCCCAGAGATTACCAGATGGCGAAAGGTAAACGTAATAATCTTACTAACAGGAACCAAGACCACTCACCATCATCAGAACCCAGCACCCCCACTTCGCCCAGTCCAGGGCACCCCAACACACCGGAAAAGCTAGACACGGATTTAAAAGCATATCTCCTGATGATGATAGAGGACTTCAAGAAGGACTTTAATAACACACTTAAAGAAATGCAGGAGAACACTGATAAAAAGGCAGAAGACAATAAAGAGGAAGCACAAAAATCCCTTAAAGAATTGCAGGAGAACACTGCTAAAGAGTTACAAATCCTTAAAGAAAAACATGATAACATAATCAAACAGGTAGAAGTCCTTACAGAAAAACAGGAAAACACATCCAAACAGATGATGGAAATGAACAAAACCATACTAGACCTAAAAAGGGAAGTAGACACAATAAAGAAAACCCAAAATGAGGCAACACTGGAGATAGAAACCCTAGGAAAGAAATCTGGAACCATAGATACGAGCATCAGCAACAGAATACAAGAGATGGAAGAGAGAATCTCAGGTGCAGAAGATTCCATAGAGAACATCGGCACAACAATCAAGGAAAATGTAAAATGCAAAAAGATCCTAACTCAAAACATCCAAGAAATACAGGACATAATGAGAAGACCAAACCTACGGATAATAGGAGTGGATGAGAATGAAGATTTTCAACTCAAAGGACCAGCAAACATCTTCAACAAAATTATAGAAGAAAACTTCCCAAATCTAAAGAAAGAGATGCCCATGAACATACAAGAAGCCTACAGAACTCCAAATAGACTGGACCAGAAAAGAAATACCTCCCGACACATAATAATCAGAGCAACAAATGCTCTAAATAAAGATAGAATACTAAAAGCAGTAAGAGAAAAAGGCCAAGTAACATATAAAGGCAAGCCTATCAGAATTACACCAGACTTTTCACCAGAGACTATGAAAGCCAGAAGATCCTGGACGGATGTTATACAGACACTAAAAGAACACAAATTCCAGCCCAGGCTACTATACCCAGCCAAACTCTCAATTAACATAGATGGAGAAACCAAAGTATTCCACGACAAAACCAAATTCACACATTATCTCTCCACGAATCCAGCCCTTCAAAGGATAATAACAGAAAAAAACCAATACAAGGACAGGAACCACGCCCTAGAAACAACAAGAAGGTAATCCCTCAACAAACCTAAAAGAAGACAGCCACAAGAAGAAAATGCCAACTTTAACATCAAAAATAACAGGAAACAACAATTACTTTTCCTTAATATCTCTTAATATCAATGGACTCAACTCCCCGATAAAAAGACATAGACTAACAAACTGGCTACACAAACAAGACCCAACATTTTGCTGCTTACAGGAAACTCATCTCAGAGAAAAGGATAGACACTACCTCAGAATGAAAGGCTGGAAAACAATTTTCCAAGCAAATGGCATGAAGAAACAAGCTGGAGTAGCCATTCTAATATCTGATAAGATTGACTTCCAACCCAAAGTCATTAAAAAAGACAGGGAGGGACACTTCATACTCATCAAAGGTAAAATCCTCCAAGAGGAACTATCAATCCTGAATATCTATGCTCCAAATACAAAGGCAGCCACATTCATTAAAGAAACTTTAGTAAAGCTCAAAGCACACATTGCACCTCATACAATAATAGTGGGAGACTTCAACACACCACTTTCACCAATGGACAGATCATGGAAACAGAAACTAAACAGGGACACAGTGAAACTAACAGAAATTATGAATCAAATGGATCTGGCAGATATCTACAGAACATTCTATCCTAAAACAAAAGGATATACCTTCTTCTCAGCACCTCATGGTACCTTCTCCAAAATTGACCACATAATTGGTCACAAAACAGGCCTCAACAGATACAAAAATATTGAAATTGTCCCATGCATCCTATCAGATCACCATGGACTAAGGCTGATCTTCAATAACAAAATAAATAATAGAAAGCCAACCTTCACGTGGAAACTGAACAACACTCTTCTCAATGATACCTTGGTCAAGGAAGGAATAAAGAAAGAAATTAAGGACTTTTTAGAGTTCAATGAAAATGAAGCCACAACATACCCAAACTTATGGGACGCAATGAAAGCATTTTTAAGAGGAAAACTCATAGCTCTGAGTGCCTCCAAAAGGAAACTAGAGAGAGCACACATTAGCAGCTTGACAACACACCTAAAAGCACTAGAACAAAAGGAAGCAAATTCACCCAAGAGGAGTAGACGGCAGGAAATAATCAAACTCAGGGGTGAAATCAACCAAGTGGAAACAAGAAAAACTATTCAAAGAATCAACCAATCAAGGAGCTGGTTCTTTGAGAAAATCAACAAGATAGATAAACCCTTAGCCAGACTCACTAGAGGGCACAGGGAAAGCATCCTAATTAACAAAATCAGAAATGAAAAAGGAGACATAACAACAGATCCTGAAGACATCCAAAACACCATCAGATCCTTCTACCAAAGGCTATACTCAACAAAACTGGAGAACCTGGATGAAATGGACAAGTTCCTAGACAGATACCAGGTACCAAAGCTGAATCAAGAACAGGTTAATGATCTAAACAGCCCTATATCCCCCAAAGAAATAGAAGCAGTCATTAATAGTCTACCAACTAAAAAAAGCCCAGGACCAGATGGGTTTAGTGCAGAGTTCTATCAGACCTTCAAAGAAGATCTAATCCCAGTTCTTCACAAACTATTCCACAAAATAGAAACAGAAGGTACTCTACCCAACTCATTCTATGAAGCCACAATTACTCTGATACCTAAACCACAAAAAGACCCAACAAAGATAGAAAACTTCAGACCAATATCCCTTATGAATATTGATGCAAAAATCCTCAATAAAGTTCTTGCTAACCGAATCCAAGAACACATCAAAACAATCATCCATCCTGACCAAGTAGGTTTCATCCCAGGGATGCAGGGATGGTTCAATATACGGAAATCCATCAACGTAATCCAGTATATAAACAAACTCAAAGACAAAAACCACATGGTCATCTCCTTAGATGCGGAAAAAGCATTTGACAAGATCCAACACCCATTCATGATAAAAGTCTTGGAAAGATCAGGAATTCAAGGCCCATACCTAAACATGATAAAAGCAATCTACAGCAAACCAGTAGCCAACATCAAAGTAAATGGTGAGAAGCTTGAAGCAATCCCTCTAAAATCAGGGACTAGACAAGGCTGTCCACTTTCTCCATACCTATTCAACATTGTACTTGAAGTCCTAGCCAGAGCAATTCGACAACAAAAGGAGATCAAAGGGATACAAATTGGAAAAGATGAAGTCAAAATATCACTCTTTGCAGATGATATGATAGTATATATAAGTGACCCTAAAAATTCCACCAGAGAACTCCTAAGCCTGATAAACAGCTTCGGTGAAGTAGCTGGATATAAAATTAACTCAAACAAATCAATGGCCTTTCTCTACACAAAGAATAAACAGGCTGAGAAAGAAATTAGGGAAACAACACCCTTCTCAATAGTCACAAATAATATAAAATATCTTGGCGTGACTCTAACTAAGGAAGTGAAAGATCTGTATAATAAAAACTTCAAGTCTCTGAAGAAAGAAATTATAGAAGATCTCAGAAGATGGAAAGATCTCCCATGCTCATGGATTGGCAGGATCAACATTGTAAAAATGGCTATCTTGCCAAAAGCAATCTACAGATTCAATGCAATCCCCATCAAAATTCCAAATCAATTCTTCAACGAATTAGAAAGTGCAATCTGCAAATTCATCTGGAATAACAAAAAACCTAGGATAGCAAAAACTCTCCTCAAGGATAAAAGAACCTCTGGTGGAATCACCATGCCGGACCTAAAGCTCTACTACAGAGCAATTGTGATAAAAACTGCATGGTACTGGTATAGTGACAGACAAATAGACCAATGGAATAGAATTGAAGACCCAGAAATGAATCCACACACCTATGGTCACTTGATCTTCGACAAGGGAGCTAAAAACATCCAGTGGAAGAAAGACAGCATTTTCAACAAATGGTGCTGGCACAACTGGTTGTTAACATGTAGAAGAATGCAAATCGATCCATTCCTATCTCCTTGTACTAAGGTCAAGTCTAAGTGGATCAAGGAACTTCACATAAAACCAGAGACACTGAAACTTATAGAGGAGAAAGTGGGGAAAAGCCTTGAAGATATGGGCACAGGGGAAAAATTCCTGAATAGAACAGTGATAGCTTGTGCTGTAAGATCGAGAATTGACAAGTGGGACCTCATGAAACTACAAAGCTTCTGCAAGGCTAAAGACACCATCAATAAGACAAAAAAACCACCAACAGATTGGGAAAGGATCTTCACCTATCCTAAATCAGATAAGGGACTAATATCCAATATATATAAAGAACTCAAGAAGGTGGACTCCAGAAAGTCAAATAACCCCATTAAAAAATGGGGCTCAGAACTGAACAAAGAATTCTCACCTGAGGAATACCGAATGGCAGAGAAGCACCTGAAAAAATGTTCAACATCCTTAATCATCAGGGAAATGCAAATCAAAACAACCCTGAGATTCCACCTCACACCAGTCAGAATGGCTAAGATCAAAAATTCAGGTGACAGCAGATGCTGGCGAGGATGTGGAGAAAGTGGAACACTCCTCCATTGTTGGTGGGATTGCAAGCTTGTACAACCACTCTGGAAATCAGTCTGGCGGTTCCTCAGAAAATTGGACATAGTACTACCGGAGGATCCAGCAATACCTCTCCTGGGCATATATCCAGAAGATGTCCCAACCGGTAAAAAGGACACATGCTCCACTATGTTCATAGCAGCCCTATTTATAATAGCCAGAAGCTGGAAAGAACCCAGATGTCCCTCAACAGAGGAATGGATACAGAAATTATGGTACATTTACACAATGGAGTACTACTCAGCTATTAAAAAGAATGAATTTATGAAATTCCTAGCCAAATGGATGGACCTGGAGGGCATCATCTTGAGTGAAGTAACACAATCACAAAAGATCTCACACAATATGTATTCATTGATAAGTGGATATTAGCCCAAAACTTAGGATACCCAAGATATAAGATACAATTTGATAAACGCATGAAACTCAAGAAGAATGAAGACCAAAGTGTGGACATTGTGCACCTTCTTAGAATTGGGAACAAAACACCCAGGGAAGGAGTTACAGAGACAAAGTTCGTAGCTGTGATGAAAGGATGGACCATCTAGAGACTGCTGTATCCAGGGATCCGTCCCATAATCAGCTTCTAAACGCTGGCACCATTGCATACACTAGTAAGATCTTGCTGAAAGGACCCAAATATAGCTGTCTCTTGTGAGATGATGCCGGGGCCTAGCAAACACAGGAGTGGATGTTCACAGTCAGCTATTGGATGTATCACAGGGCTCCCAATGGAGAAGCTAGAGAAAGTACCCAAGGAGCTAAAGGGATCTGCAACCCTATTGTTGTAACAACATGATGTACTAACCAGAACCCTGGAGCTCTTGTCTCTAGCTGCATATGTATCGAAAGATGGCCTAGTCGGCCATCACTGGAAAGAGAGGCCCATTGGACTTGCAAACTTTATATGCCCCAATATAGGGGAATGCCAGGGCCAAAAGAATGGGAATGGGTGGGTAGGGAAGTGGGGGGCGCTATGGGGGACTTTTGGGATAGTATTGGAAATGTAATTGAGGAAAATATGTAATAAAAATATTTAAAAAAAAAAAAAAAGAAATTTCAGATGGGTTTTAAACAGACATTCATTATTTTTACTGACTTATTTTTAGAGATTGAAGGTTTTAAAATTATTAATTTGTTTATTTATTTACACACACACACATGCACACACACATGCACACACGTGCATGCATGCACGTGCGTGTATAACCTATAGCTGAGGATGACCTTGAACATCTGATCCTCCTGCCTCTAATTCCTGAGTTTCAGACGAGAGCCACCACACCCAGTTACATGGTTTTGTGTTGTTCTAGGGACTGAACCCAGGTCCTTGTACACGTTAGGCTAACACTCTAACAACCCAGCTACATCTCCAGTCCAGGATTTCTTTTATGTAGTAATAATATAGGTTAGAGTCATCAGCTCTTGAAATACTGTGGTAAGCAGACCTCATCACCGCCACATTAAATAAGCTGAGAATTAGGACTAGGGGATAGAGGGAGACTGAGTGTTCCTTCAGCATCAGAGCTGGGTCTTTATATTCTTTAGGGCATGTGACACTAACCTACACATGTCACTCATGCTATCCTGGGTTGGGACTGCTCAGGTTATCCAGGGCTCTAGAAGTTTCGTGTAGCATCTGGAAACCCATTGGTAATTGGGGCGTGGTCCAATTTTAAATTTTACTTAACATTTAAAACTTTATTTAAAATCTTTATTTTTAAATTTTTATTTAAATTTTTAAAATTTAATGTTGTCATGTGTTTAGACAAAATGTTTGTGCCCCCAAGCCATCAAACTGCTTTAGAAGACACTTGTTTTTAGTAGAAAACCACATTATCTTGAATGCATTGCTTATGGAAATGAGACACCATTAGGTCCAAAAGGTAGGCAGATAAGTGTCTGCTACATCAATACTACATAGGAATCTACAGACACACTGTGTGACTTGACTTTTCCACACAGTCAGCATGACTGACCCTATCCCTGCTATGTATGCTATTACACCAAAGAGAAAATAACATTTATAAAGCATGTTGTACCTCTTGGGGGAAAACATCCTATTTTCATTTTTTAGCATCTGACTTTGCCAGTCAAGCCCCTACCAAAACTCATTTCCTCTGGGTTGAGAAGGCCTGAAATGCTCAGTCCCAGGAAGCACCACTGAGAAAGAATAACTGTAGTAGTGGTTATTAATTAATAAACCCTGACGTGGCCTATGGTTTGTGTTCCTGAATGAAACACACACACACAGCCTTTATATTTTAATATGCCTCAAACAGCACAGTAGCTGGGCCGGCCACTGGCTAACATGCACACTGTTAACCTGGAGCTATGACTTACAAACCCTGTTCCATCTTGGCTGCTCCTGGCCCAGTTGAGCAGTCCTCTGGGCTGCACTCTCCCGGCCCCTTTACGTGGTGGCCATGCCTCTCTGTCCTGCACTCTTCTCAGGCATAGCATCTCTCCTCTTCCTTTCTCCACACTCTCCAAAATCATGGCAAATCTCTCTCTCCTCTCCTCCTCTTGGTCCCAAGCCCAGGAATCCTAAAATGCTGCCTGGTCTACCCCCATCCCTACATTGACTGTTGCCATCTTTATTTACTAATCAACTGGGGCAGACTCCCAGAAGCTACATGCAGACCCACTAGTGTAAACAGGTTGGGGGGGGGGAACATAATTTGTTTTTTTCTTTTTCCTTTTCTCTTTTCTTTTCTTTTCCTTTCCTTTCCTTTCCTTTCCTTTCCTTTCCTTTCCTTTCCTTTTCTTTCCTTTCCTTTTCTTTTTTTACCTTTTTAAATATAAATTCTTTTTATATTAACTATTTTCTTTATTTACATTTCAAATGTTGTTCCCTTTCCTCATTTCCCCTCCCAAAACCCCCTATCCCATTCCTCCCTCCCCCTGCTTACCAACCCATCCACTCCCACTTCCCTGTCCTCGCATTCCCCTACACTGGGGCATGGAGCCTTCAAAGGACCAAGGGTCTCTCCTCCCATTGATGTACCACAAGGCCATCCTCTGCTACATATGCGGCTGGAGCCATGGGACCCTCCATGTGTACTCTTTGGTTGGTGGCTACAGTGCCATCAGATAATTGACAAGTGCTTCAAGCTAAAGGCACTGCAGTGATGCTTTTTGGAGGATGGTAGGAAGAAGGAACATGGACACAGAGAGGTAGGGTACCTTCTGTTGGATCACTTTGGGTTGAATGTGGCCCTCAAGCACTCCACAGCAGGTAGCGTCAAAGGAGAACAGGGACTCTAAGGTCTCTTGGTTATCAGGGGCAGCATCATGCTCTGGTGTTTTCCTTCCATATGCTCAATCCTAACATTTATGGGGCTCTGGACACGTCTGTCACATTTCCACACATAAAGTGCTAACTTCAAACATTCCATTGTTTAAAATGAAGATGTCTCTGTGGTTAGTCTGTGTTTCCTCCAGGGCTTTACTGACCCCTTAAGTCATTGGGAATTAGATGGTCTGAGGTAGTGCCTGTGACAGAACCTGGCTTGAATGGAGTGCCCAGGCAACCTTGGTAGGCAGAGTCTCTTTTGGCACACCTCACTTTCCTGGCACTTCCCAGACATTCCTAAGTAGAGGGAGAGGAGAACATGCAGACATCACCTCAGGTGCTTTATCAGAGATGGATTTTCTAGAACGGTGGTGGGCATTTTCCCTATGTACCTTCATCCTGGGCTGGTGGGGCACACTTGTAGGCTTAAGCTAAGCCCAGCTCTCTGTCCCTCTCCTGTTAAGAGATGGAAAAGGAGACTTTTTGTCTGGGTGTTTATAAAAAGCAAAGGTCTCTGGCCTGAAGGGGTGGTGCAGTGTTTCATTCACACCTCCAATTGGAGCAGCACACCTTGAGTTCAGACTCAAGAAAACTTTCCTCATGCCTCTTGCTCTTCTAATAACCATGCTGCACAGCTGCGTGCAATAGTTCAAACTATAAGACAAACTACTGCTTTGCTGGGTGACTTTGTAGAACTGCCTTATCCACTACATGACAAACTAGGGATGATCCAAGTTCTTACATTCAAGGGGTTTATAGTTAGGATTAAATTGATACTTCATGGAAGGTAAACACTATTGCTTGACTAATCCAACAGCTAGTCTTAATGGTGTTACTGCCTGTCTTCCCGAGGAGGAAAAGAGGTGCCCCTTGCATTCCTAGTCTCCTGACCTGCTAATGGCAATCAATGTATGCCTGTGCTAGTCTGTGAAATAGATGGAACAGAGGCTAAGGGATTGCTAGAAAATTCTCTGCCTCCTTATAAAAGGAACAAGCAAGAGGGGAAATACTCTTAGCTACTATTAGTTTTCTTTATTCTTGTCTTTAATGAAGATACAGTTTCTGACTCGGTAGTAGACATCTTGTGAAAGTCGAGGATTAAAGTCAACCCACTAAGAGTTATATAAGGGTAGATAAGAGGTTTTTCTCCTTAATGATATCACTGAGCTGGCAAGCTAAGCCTGAGATGACCGTCTCTAGGCTTCCTGTTAATTAAAAATACATAGCTTAGACTTCCTGTTAAAGAAAGAAATACAGGTTGAGAATGAAGGCATTGTTGGTCAGTTTCCATTATGTCTGCTAAACCCAGTCGATCATTTAAATAATACGTTCCGCAGTACCTGGCAGCAGGTAAGAGCTCAATAAACATTAAGCTTTTGTGCTGACATCAGTGACTAGAACTTGGGTCCAAATGTACTCAAGTCCTTTAATCTGATGATGGTTTTCAAGAATTGCCCTGTATGGACTCTTCCCTTTGGCCTCAGCTGTGAGCTGAGGGGATGTGTTTCCCATGCCCTTCAACAAAGCAATGAGTGGCTGTACATCCATGCAGGCTAGAGGTGCTCTCTGGTAAAATATAAGCTGTCCCCATATATCCAAAACACACATCAGAAACAGAGACAGAAAGAAGGAAGGGCATAGTCAAGAAAAGGAAACGTTAAATGTGACCTGCTCTCTTTTTTACCTTATCAAACATATTTAAAAACTTTAAAGGCGTTCTTTAAAGAGCCTTGATACTTATATCAGGCTAGGAAATAGCACTCAGCAATAGTCTGGAGCCCACACCTTGTTATTTTTAGGCCTCATGGCCTGGCTTTATCAATACAAGGAGGGGCAAGCTAGAACACACTCACTAGAATGGCATTTCTGTTCTTTTGTTGTTGCCTCAGTGACCAAGTGCCTGATAAGATGCAACATCAGAGAGGAGCTGTTTGATTTGGCTCAGGGTGAGGGGACATAGCCTGTCCCTGTAGGCAAGGCACAGAGGTAACTGGAACTCTGGTGGCTGGAGCAAGGGATGGTTCTTGCTCACATCTCAGCCAATCAGGATGCAGAGAGATGCACACTGGTACTTAGTTCAGTTTTCCCTGTTTCTTCTTTAATTCAGTCTGGGACTCCAGTCATTAGGATGATGCTGTCTACATTCACAGTGGGTCTTCTGCCATCAATTAGTCCTCTCTAGAAATGCTGCCTCATTCCCTGCAACAGTGTACCTCACAAATGTCTTTGTCAGTTGTTAAGTCAGTCAAGTTGATAGTCACAAGTCACTATCGCAGCATCAACTGGAAATTGTAAACATCATTTGGCAGACTACCTTTGGCTTGTCTACTTCAACAGTGGTGCTTGTGGTGCCTGCTATTAACAGGGCACCCAGGTATCAAAACAATATGGGGAAGGAAAGAGAGAGGGAGGAGGAGGGAGGGAGGGGGAGAAAGAGAGGGAGGGAGGGAGGGAGGGAGGGAGGGAGGGAAGGAGGGAGAGGGAGAGGGAGAGGGAGAGGGAGAGGGAGAGGGAGAGAGAGAGAGAGAGAGAGAGAGAGAGAGAGAGAGAGAGAGAGAGAGAGAGAGAGAGATTGCTTCACATCCAAGAAGTCTTTCCTAAAATTCAGCTCTTTTCCTTCCTGAATGTAGATCTTTAATATCTCCCCTTGGCCTTGCTGTGTGCAAAGCCCTCTGCTCTTAGGACATCAGGCTTCGCTTCATATACATTGTCCATTTGTCAAAAGTGCTATAGACTGGGGCAGCCAAGAAAGTCAAATGGACAAGTGAAATACTGAGACAAGGTACTCATTTTATTTATTATTATTATTGCCATATTATTATTATTATTATTATTTAGACAGGATCTCAGTAAGTAGCCTTGGCTTAGCCTGAAACAATGTAGACCAGGCCAGCCTTGAACTCAGAGAGATTTGTCTGCCTCTACCTCCCGGGAGCATTAGGATGTCATCCTTTAGTTTTCTTCCTTCCTCTCAAACGGCCTCTTAAGCTTCAGGTTTTAAGAGAGAGCCACGCTTCTATGCTTAGAACCTGACGAGCTCCACCTTCTAAGGACAACTGAGAACTAGGCTTGTCACTGGCTCGCATGCTCCAGGCTAGAAGTACAGAAGCAACGTTTGTAGCTTAGGGGGTGTGGACCTCAAGGCCAGATCTTCTGAGTCACGTGATTCCCCTTGTTGAAGCTCAGTTCCCCTAATTATTAACCTTCTTTCTGACAAGGGTTATTTCTCTGGGAATATCCAGCTTTTTCTGAGATGGAACTGAGGGGAAGGTGGAAGTTGTGGATTGAACCTGTGTTCAGCACAACCTGCCTTGTTAGCAGGGATACAGGAAAGGCCTTGTGTTGTAGCTTTTTTGTGTCCTCAACACTGTCACGGATATGCAGGCCACCCAAAGGAAGTGGGAACCATGATACCATCGTGTCCCTGGGTAAAGAATGGAAACCCAGTCATCGCCAGGCTACCAACACATGTGCACACTTACAGCTTGCACAAAGTTGTGACTCGCAGAAGACTGGAGTGAGACTAATCTTATTTCCAGCCGTGCTGTGCCTTTGCTGTGCTTCCTGAAGTCTGAGTGCTAGAAAACGAATCCTTGGTGTAGCCGTGTTGGGAGGTGGGACCTTTGATGCTGGCATTGTGGGTTAGTGATGGTGTGGGTGGGTTTCCAGTGAATTCATACATTTGGCTGCAGTCCTCTCAAGATCCCTTCTAGCGTGTACCTGCACGCATATGCAGACGTGTGAATATGTGCATGTGTGCATGTGCACATGCTCTGTCACCTGATCGCCCTCCACCATGGGGAAGACCCTCCCTCTGTCACCCGTTCCCCCTCCACCATGGGGAGGACCCTCCCTCAGATGCCAGCCCCTCCACTGTGGCCTCTCCAGCCTCCTGAACTGAAGCAAAGCACTGGCTCTTTATAAATGACCCAGGCTGTGGCACTCTGTTGTAGCAGCACAAAGCAGATGTAGATAAGGTATTGTCAAGGTAGCCTATTAATATTGCAGGGGTGAATCCCATTTGAGAAAAATTGCCCATAATGAAGTAAATCAGCTGCGATCAATAGGCAAGATCATGCTTTATTTAAGAGGTGCCGTGGGTAATGAATTTTCATCAAACACTTCAAGTGACAAGGGAAATGGCCTGTTTGAAGAAACTGTGACAAATCCTCATTTAATGTAGTTAATCACCTCCCAATTTGTTACCTGTGCCAGAAGCATTCAGACTTTTAATTTCCCCTAAAATCCCTGCCTCTCTTCTGCCTTTGTTACCTAACAACCCTCACGATTCCAGAAAGATAACAGCTACTTTCTCAGAGTTTGAATTTGTGCCTAAAATGATTTTAGTTATTACTCAAGCACACACAACCACACAAACATCTTGTGTGCCCCATGTATTCACAGGTGTACGTGTGTGGGGTACATGGTAGAAGTCGACCTAAGGTATCCCTTGGAAGATCCCCTTGAAGATCAATTAGTGTACTTTCTTGAGACACGGTCACTTACTGGATCTGTAGCTTGCCCATTAGCCAAGAGTAGATGACAAGCAAGCCCCAAATATCCACTGGTCTGTAACTCCTCAGCTCTGGAGTTACAAGAGCACACCACTGTAGCCAGCCATTTTATGTAGGTTCTGGGTATTGAACTGAGGTCTCTGTGATTCTCATAGACTTGCACTTTAACCCAGTGAGCTTCTGCCTCAGCCTCCCATGCTCCACTTGTTAACCAGCCCCCAACTGTTGTCACCATAAGTGTCTCTCAAGCACCTGGAGCCCAGGCTCCTCTGCTAATGACACCTTAGCACTGCCAGCTGGAAGGAGTTGTCGGAGCTGCTGCTGGAACACAACATACTCTGATAGAGTCTTTGGGACCCATCACAACGTGATTCTGTATCCGTGGAGGACACAAGCTATTAGACACATCAGTCTGGAAGGACAGATTCTGGCAATGTGAGCTAAACTAGAGAAATTTTGGAAGCTATATAAAAACTGGCTCCGTTCATAGCTCAACCCAAAGAATAACTTTGCTTTGGGTATACTTAGAATTTCTAAGTACTGTGGCTTAGTTAAAAAAGGGAAGAAAGAAAAAAACTGCCTATATTCAGTCTTCTGTACTGCTTTGCTTCTTGTATTCTCATGTTCCCTCTGGCACTAGTGGGATTATGGGGTGACACCCTAACCCCTGTGTAATCTAAGGCAGGGTTTCACAGAAATCTGAGGTATCTTTATGTGAAAAGTGCTTCCAGGTCTGAGTACACAGCCTCTGTTCCCTGCTGCCTTTCAGGGGTTTGTGTTGATACCCAAACCAAATCCCCTGAGCACCCTTTACTTCAGCCATAATCCTTTCCCCCTTTTCAAGTTCTAATCCAAAGTTTGCAAGAGGCAAAACTGTGGTTTGTGTCCAGAGGTATATATGACTTCCAGGGGTGTTTCAGGTCTTTAGTGAAGATCATTGTTTTTCCCCCCTATAGACAGGGAATTATAGACAAGAAGAGTTCTTACAAGAACTCCTTTGCAGCAGGGTGAAATAAATCAGTATCTCCCCCCCCCCCAACTCCCTTCTCTCCTTTCCCCTCTCCCTAAACAATTCAGAAAGGAAGGAATATTTGGGCCCAGCTCAGCCGCACAAATTCCTCAAATCATCACTCATCGAGGGCAATGAGTGGCTCGTTCTTTTAGGTTGTGGGATAGACACTCACAGATCCTCTGGTAGGGACTCTGATAGCCAGACTATCAACATGTTCAGAGGCTGTTTCAGGAGGACAGATACTCATGCTGAAAGATCCTTCCCTAGTTAGGCCTCAGCAGGCTGGGCAGGAGTTCTGTGGCTGGGTACAGTTGAGCCTGTAATTGCATTCACAGCTCTTCGTTCCAGAAAATCTACCTTTTTCTGAGTCCTTATCAAATAATGATGTATAGAAAGGCCAAAATTATTCTTTCCAAGATCAGAAATGGCATTTCTATTTGCTGTGTAATTGAATCAAGAGCACTTCACTTTGGTCTCCTATCTCATAAGCCTGTTCTTTGCCTCTATCCAAGCGAGAAATAGCAAACTACATAAGACACGAACAAACTTTCATAAAGATGCAGAGATCAGTTCTGCCTTGACGCGTGGAATGTGCCTGGTGTTAATTTGGTTCCCATTTCACAGCAATAAAGTGAAGCTCAGTTTGGGTGAAGATGACTGAATGAGGCAACGAGAGGAGAAATCTCTAAAATGATAATAGGCAAGGCTGACCCTCCCGTCTCATCACCATGTGAGCCCATGTCTTGCTATGCCAGCCACAGACAGGACATTTCTTCTTGGATTGCATTTTATCAACAAATTCAACACATCAACTGAATATCTCCCGCTAACCACCTCCAAAACTAAGTTTCCCAATTGCTCCCCAATTCTCCCAAGAACACTAGCCAGGTTTAAAGCATTCAGAGAAAGCTGGATTTCTTTTCTATATTCTGTCATATTCATGTATATTTCAATTGAATGAATTCAGCCAGGCTCCTTGCATTGTATTGTGTTGAGTGTTGGGAACAAAATAACCAGGAGTCATTGCATCACAGAGCTTCAGAGTCAGTGGCATGGCTACTCATTAAGAATGACTTTAGAATGCAGTGTGACTGGTGGTTGCACGGTGGAGGGGATTCGTCCTGTCCAAGCACATTGGAGGGAGCTTGGGGCAAATGTTGGCAGATTATAGCATATTTCCTTAAATAGGTATCCTTGTAGAAGTGAGTTTGGGGACAGGCTGGACAGAGGGGGAAAAAGCATTCCCAAAAGAAAGAGCCTCAAAGCCCTAGAAATGAGAGAGGAGGAAGCCTTCTCTCTAGAACTTAAAATGCAAATGAGAACCAAGACAAGGTTGGAGAGGCCAGACTGACCGTGGAGAAGCTTTGGATGAAGAGTTATGTGATTGTGCTTCTGAAAAATCTGGTGAGAGTAGAGATGTGATTGGAATGCAGAGTGACTGCAGAGTAGCACCCCCGGAAAGGGAGAGAGCAACCGGGGCCACTGCAGAGAGGACTCTCCTGGGCTATGGCAGTGACGGTGAAGAGAAGGGGACACACTTAGAATCATCCTTAGAGTTGGCTCCTTGGGTGATGTTCCCAGAAGCCATGATATGATCTGCCAAGTATCTGTTGGAGGGTAGCAGAGAGCTATGAATCCGTGTAGCCAAACCTCACCTCAGCTTGTCAGTAGCTCTTGAGACCACAGTGATATTGAATCTCTTTGTTCCTTTGTTTCCTCAGAGGTGAAACATAGATAGTAATAGAACGGGTCCCATAGTAAGTAAAATATCCATAATACCAGGCACATGAGAAGCACCCACTGCATATTACTTATTTGTATTAGATGTATTGGGAATTGTATTGTCATTAGTTCATATCATGTCCTATCTTCCCCAGATGGTCCAAATACGTTTCCTATGCCATTCATCCTCAGCCAAGTTCTACTGTATGCACAAATTCAAGACATCCCTCACAAGATCACTCTACTTTTCTAGATCTTGTAAGTGTCTGCTGAAATTCGAACCCCAAAGCCATCATTCAAACTCCTCCCTTAACGGCTCACATACTTTTCCCTTAGCTTACCTCTCATTATGCCTTTTTGGTCTGCAAAAACATTAGGTTTTCACCCACTGTTTGCATTGGCTTGGTGTGTATCTAATCCGGATCTACAGAAGAGCTGTCTTGGATTGTGTGTACTCCTCTAGGAGCTACATTGGACAGATTGTCTATAAGAGGTTCTTCACACTTCTTCACACGCTGCATGCCCAGCCTGTCCTTGGGAAACCACTAATCTATCATCAGGAAACAGCTAGACTTGTGACGTCATCTTCCCAGTGGTGCTGTATCCCTAGTATTCCTGCCTTGCAAGTGACAGTCTGTGCCTTATCTGCATCATTTGTTATTGGTTTATTTACTGTTGGTGATTGGCTAAAATGGTTTAAGTTCATGGCACTCGACCTTCATAAACAAACTAAACTAAGATATTCAGTATTGCTGCAGAATAATTAATGCAAGAAATTGCCTTGGGAGGGACACATTATGATGACTAGTGTCCTCTACACACTACAATGACTAGATGACTAGTGTCCTCCACTGGCATGATAATGTCCAAAAAACGGTTCGGTGTTCTTCTAGCATCAGTGGCTTCACTCTGGCACCTCTTGAAGTGAGCTGTGATTATGTTTTTAAACTTACAGGACTTTGCTTCATTGGGGTTTCTAGAAGAAATCACTCTGGAAAAATAGAGGAAGACTTTTTCTCCGCTTTTTTTTCTTCTCTTCCACACAGCAGACAAATTCCCGCTTCTTTGCTTCCTGGTTCTCTGTCTCCTGCCTAAATACCTCTCTCCCTGTGTTTCCCTCTTCAGCAAGGCTTGGCTCTAGGTCCTTCTGACTTCTGGGACATCTTCTGCAGTGGCTCTGTGATGTGGGGTTCACAACAATGTTTTATTAATTTATTTTTTTACTAATAACCCAACATCCCATGTATTAGAAGGTTTCCTCCCATGCCTCATGGCACATGGGTTAGTTTCAGTCTTATATCAATGTCAGGAGTTTGTTTGTTACCTCATTTCTAATGATTCTGTCTTCAACTTCAAGAACTCTGCACATAAATAAATGCTTGTTAGAACTTATCTTACATTGAAAATGGACGCTCTGAAGAATGCTCTGCCCCAAGGAGTGTTTGCCCCCCTAAACTCCTCAATACTGAGTATTTAACTCAGAGATAATGTTCAGCCTTGCCTACAGTCCTGTGTAAGTGTGTGTGTGTGTGTGTGTGTGTGTGTGTGTGTGTGAGAGAGAGAGAGAGAGAGAGAGAGAGAGAGAGAGAGAGAGAGATTAGAGGGAGAGAGAGAGAGAGAGAGTAGGAAGGTATGGCCTTTAGTGTGCACATGTACATATATAATCTCTGTGTCTGTCTGTCTGTGTATGTGTGATTCAGGTGTGTGTATAAAGTGGAATCCTGACATATTAGCTTTAATGACCTAAATAGTCCAGTAAATGTTTCATATAGCCCTTATGCCCATGAAAAAGGCCTCTGGACATACATATATATATTATATAAACTTACTGTTTACATTGTATTTCAGAAAAGTTGGCTCTGAAGCCTGTTCCTATGGTTTCTAAAATAATGCATTTATCTTATTGGCCCCTGTTATGTCTGTAGCTCCTGGAACAAATACACAACCCAGGGTTCCTGCTGAACTGTCCTCTGATCAGACAGTCTCAGCTATTATCTTTGTCAAGTATTGGTGGCAACATGACAATACCAGAGGGCCTTGAACTGTCATTAATACACCAAGTATTTAAAAAGTGAGTTGAGGTGAGAATTCATGCCATCGGGTTAAATTATTCTAATTAGTTAATTACAGTGCTAAGCTTGATTGGCAGTCATTGTTGTGTCTTTCTATCCACCTTCCGATCTCAGTCTTCCACCCTCTGCTAGGATTATCCGTGCCTCTAACTTGGCCACTGCTGATGTCCAACGTCTCAAGACTTTGCCTAGAGCATCTTAAGTTCATGTCTCTTGGATCATAGACAGAGGCTAGAGTCTTTTCTACTGTCTCTGATATTGCCCCAACACATCTGAGTTTCATGTCTGGCCAGATCTGGTCTGTACTGAAGCCAAAAGCATTCTGAAGAAACTCACTAATCCTTGTTTATACCTTGGCTGTACTTGGCTGCAAAGCTCTCCCTTTCTAACTAGAAAAACTGGTCCTGTAGAGGAAGATAGGTTTTTTTTTTGTTTTTTTTTTTTGGTTTTTTTTTTTTTTTTAATATTACACCAGTGACAGACTCTGCTATCAGGACACTTTGCAGCTGCTCCCAGGTGTTGATTGCTTAATTGGAAAGTTCTAGCAGGTGGGCATCTGCCCATTTCTGCTCTGTGGCACTTCGAGGCCAGCATATCCAAAATGTGGTTTTGTTTGATCTTTCTCCTGTGATTGATTTTCATTTGTGACATTTCCCATTTAGTTAGTACCTCCAGTTTCCTAATTGGTAAAATTGGAATTCAGAAGTCATCTTTGACATCTTGATCTTTTATTATTTCCATTTAGCGTTTTTTCTAACAGGCTCCCTCATCCCTATTGTTATTGATATAACACCTTCATATGCTTGCAGTTTCCTGTTTGCTATGAATTTTCATTCTTCAGTGTTGTTTCTTCTCATCTTCTTTCTTAGTGTTCCCATTATCACTTCCTTGATAGCATGGCCCTTGTCCTGTATGCCATTGTTTCTAGCTTCACTGACCATCCATTACCAGGTGACATTAAAAAACACACAATTGGCCTTTTCTGATGAAAAGTGACTGAAACTTTGGTAATCTCCAAAGTAATGTGACCATCTTTCTAATGGTAGTAAGATGATTGCTAGCTGGAAACTCAAAATAGCAGGAGGGTGGGCATAGTCCACCAGAAAGTTATTAGAGAGGTGGGACTTCTGTTTGCAGTCTCTGACCTCTAACCTGAACCAGCTGAGCTGATTACCAATGGTCAGTGATTTCACTGATCATGTTCACATAATGATGCCCTCTCTGAAGGGGCAGGGTTTGGGGAACTTACTGATAAATGAACACGTGAAGATTGTTGAAGGTTGGAGGTATGCCCAGAGGGCACTGGGGAGCTCTGTGCTCCTTCCTCTGTGCTTTGTTCCACACATGTTCCATTGTCTGTATCTTTTGTATTAACCTTTATCTCAAACTAGTAAATGTATTTCCCAGTTTTGTGAGATATGATAACATAAGTTAACCAAATCCCAGGAGGTGGCTGTGAAGATCCCAACTTACAGCAATTAGTCAGAAGTGTGACAACCCAGGTTTATAACTGGCATATGAGGTAGAAGGTAGTCTTGGGTGACAGAGCTCTTGAGACTTGTGGAACCTGAAGTTTCTCCAAGTACATGGTGTCAGAATTGAACTGAATTGAATTGAGTGATGATAGTCAGCTGGTACCCATTAGCTCCCAAGGAAGACGTGTTCCTGGTGGAGTGGGGTGAAGACACACCCACACATTCTTGTGATCCTTATGCTGAGTAGTAAGGGAGAGAAAGAAAACACTTTCTTCTCCACTCTAGACTAAAACCTTCCAAAAGGCAGCCTGCTAATAGGACATCAAACATTTTAACACCCCATCCCTGTCTCCAACACCTCATGTCGTGGTTTGAAGGGGAATGGCCCCCATAGGCTTGTATATTAGAATGTACACTTCCATGTTGATGAAAATGCTTGGGAAGGATTGGGGGCGTGGCTTTGTTGGAGAAGGTGCATCACTGGTCATGGGCTTTGAAGTTTCAAAAGCTTACACCAGGCCTAGTCCCCCCCCCCCTTTAGCCTGCAGACCAGGATGTAAGTTCTTAGCTGTTATTCCAGTGTCATGCTTGCCTGCCTGCTGCCTTGCTACCTGCCATGATAGTCATGAGCTAACCCCCTGAAAGTGTAAACAAGCCCTTAATTAAATGCCTTCCTTTATACATTGCCTTGGTCATGGTTTTTCATCACAACAATAGAACAGCAACTAAGACACCAAGCTCAAACCTATCCTCCAGCATGACAACCTTTTCCTCAGTGCCTTTAGATTGGTCTACAGTTGCAAGCCTTCCTGTCATTCTTCTTTGCCATACTAAACTCAACTTTTAGCTTTTCTTGAAGCTTTTCTTTCAAACTTCTGTTAGCCTGCTGACAACCAGAAGTCTCAACTTTGGGAGGCAATACATAAGGACCATCTTCATTGTGTTATATTCTTTCAAATCATATGTAGTAACCACATAGTTTCGTTTAAAGCAGACTGTGGTAAACAGTAGGCCTGCAGGAAGTATTTAATTAGTGACCAAGTGACTTTTGTTCTTCTCTATTTTGTAGGATTTTGTATTTGTCAGATAGTGTTTGGTGGCACTTTTGCTATTCTGCTTAGATGCACCAGTTAATTCATCCCTTCAACAAGAAGTCAGCGGACATCCACAGCATGCGAGATTCTATGCCATTGAGTTATTTAATAAACTCCTTCACATCTCACATACAAAGCCATTGATCCTACCACTGTGTATATGTGTCAATGAATAACTGGACAGCTGCCCATAGTTGTTTTACATTGTATATGTGCAAACCTCTTCCACAGTCATGCAAATATGTCCATTGTCTACTTGTATATATCTTCCATAGGTATGTTAATATCTTCACAATGAACAGTTTTGCTTAAATATCAACATGACCATCTTTTGCATAGTCATCTCTGTGTATACACGTGTCACATACATGTGTACATGGCCAGCACACACATAGTTGAATGTGCCCTGTATATTGTATATGTAAACATTTCTCCCCCAGCATAGATGCTATCTATGCTCTTGGCCATTTGTTCCCCCATTGGGTAAATGTGTCTGATGCATACCCTGCCATCTCTCCTATAATGAAGTCTTTCAAGTAACCAACCACATCCCATCCACCTGGTTTCACTCCCAGGATTTATCCCATAGCCTCAGATGACATACAGTAAATGGTGGGCTGAACAGAAACGATTCTCCTCTGAATTACAGATACAGCACACTCAAGCAAAATGTTTGAAGGGCATTCCAAACACCTGCTTATGTTTTGAATAATTGAAAGAAAGACTAAGATTCACTTATTATCTCCAGAAGAGGCTGGCTCATTTCTTTGGACTTTAATCCTTTACAAAACAGAAAATAATTCTGCCTTTAGTGAGCGACCATCAGAAAGCACCACAGAATCTCTCAACATGAATTTCTTCAAGAACTAATCAAAGACACTAAGTAGCGAACTTTACAGCTTCTCAATTTTACCCCTTGACAACACAAATTGTATTAGCTAATATTTCAAATATTTCTATTTTTAAGAAAATATTCAGCGTATCTGCTATTGCAAATTTAAAAGGAGTCTTTCAAATGATTTTACTTTATATACTTACTGAATTCCACTTACAACAGAGTTTGGCTTACACTCTTTTCCCTTAGAGTAAATACCATTTATAGCAAGGACGACTAAAGCACTCAACATAACTTATTTACAATTACTGATGTTTATAATTACTTCAAAAGTTACGAGAGTACTAAACTGAACCTCTTTCCTAAAAATTCACAACCCCAACCTACAAACAAGTGGGCCCTGTGATCATCCCCAGATGCTGATGCTGAGCCCCTGTGATCATCCTCAGATGCTGATGCTGAGCTCCTATTCTCTGACCACAGCTGGAAAACAGGCTAGACTTTGCCCAAGATAGGCCAATTAGATTTCTTCTTTCAAGTGATTGTACTGGGGATTGAAACTCTGAAGAGTCTGTCAGAATTAATATTTAAAGTTTGAGGCAAGAACAAAGGAAACTTAACTTGTATGTGGGAAAGAATGAAACAGGTGAACAAAAGGAAGCATAACTGGGCAGGTAGTGAGCATCTGGCTTTTTCTCAGGAGAGTCTTAAAGGACTCAACCTCCCCAAGCATCTGGAGTGAGGGAGACGGATATGGAAGTGATGAGAGTGGCATGGAAATAGCACAATAGTGACTATCTGACACCACAGCCCACTGTTTCCATGTGTAGGTAAATGGCAGAGATCCACAGCCCACTGTTTCCATGTGTAGGTAAATGGCAGAGATCCATGACCCCACTGTTTTTTGTATGTAGGTTTCTGGCAGAGATCAAGTGTTTTCACCAAGTTTGTCTCCATTTGCTTAGTACTTTTAGAGGTTTCAGTTATCCACGGTCTCAAGTCACCTACAACTGCTCTGACTCTTTCACTCCAGGCTGTGCATGTCTGTATGTGCACATGCACATGCACACACATGCACACACATGCATGTGAGTGCATACCACACACACAAGCACAAATATACACACATGTACACGATACATATGCACACACATGGACAGACATGCACACATGTTGTGCACATACACATCACACATGTGTACATGCACACATATGTACATACATGCATACACACATGCACACACATACATGCATGCATGAATAGCTATTGCTATTTGCTTACATTCTCCTTTTAGTGTCTTCTCTGCTGTTTATATCATTTTCCCCCACATGTGTAAGCACATGTGTAACACATCTTGCACCTGCAGGCTTCATGCAAATGGGCTACTTGTTTGTGAAAATGCAGAGCTAATAAGAGTTTGGGGGAAGATGTTTAGGGCTTTATTTGGTTGGTAAGCCTGGTTAAATCATGAGGAAATGTTTTATCATGCACCACTATTCATAATGTCTACAATTAATGCTTTTAGTGTAATTAGGCAGTTAGAACATTATCTAGAAAAAGAGAATTAAATCTGTATTTTGTCTTCCAAACTGCAAAAGAAACTTTTCAAAACCACTGGGAAAGGTGAAAGCTAGCCAAATCCATTTATTTATTTTAACCAGGAAAGTATTTTTGGCAGGCTTTGCTGGCATCCAAACACACATAAATCTTAAAGTGGGTTATTATGTATCTCAGGTCCTGTGCATTATAAAATTGCCAACTTTCAAGCATTATTGTTATTTAAAAAGAGGCAAAAAGAAAACCACACCAAAAGATGATTTTCTCAGGTCTATTTTTTTTGTAGTGCTTGGCTTCTGGTAAATTATATGAGGTGACCTGTTGTGTTGCATTGGGTGAAATTTACGTACTGGTTCTGAGCCTCAGGAATATTACAAAGCTTTCTTCTTCCACAGCCTCAGTCTTGTCAGTTTTAAGGTGGGATTACAATAGTTCCTTCCTCCCATGATTGTGCTGAGGATGGAAAACTCAACTCATTGTTGGCAATGGCAGTCTATCGTGGGCCAAGCATCTGTGTGCATCTTTGCTGAGTGTGCCCCACTGTCTTCTGAAGCTGAGCCATTTATGTAGCTACTCACATAGCCAATGAAACATGTCACGATGATACAAGCAGTCTCCTAGAGTACTAATAACTCTGCAGGGGAAGGAAGCTGGATTGTTCATAGCTTGCTAATGAAGAATCATTCTGCTTCCATCTTAGTCTTAAAAGTCATCCTTTAGTAAAGACAAACTAGGTTCAATTCTGTTTATTATTAAGCCTCTGTTTCTCAATTGGGCCATGCCCTCCCTGTAACCTTAACTACAAATGATTCTGTACTGCATGTTCCAAGAATAGCTATCACGACTTTGCTTTAAAAATTCTTTATAACCATCTTGAAACCCTACCTTTGATTCAAAGAGTTATATGACTACCTTGTTATGCCCACCTTGCAACCATGGCTGTTTCAGGAGAGACTAACGTGTGATGCTTATGTTTTGCTCCCATAACCCTGGTTATTTTGCCTTCCAAAACCTCCATTTGGAAATCTCCTACCCCTGAGCTCTATAAGTGCCTGTCTTCCTCATATCCAATGATGACCTCTTGAACCCTGCCTTAGGGGAGACAGCTCATATACCTGAATTAATTGCTTTAATTAATTGCTTGCTTTTATTTGGCCATGATGATTTGGGTTGGTTGTCTTCCTCCTCCCATCTTTGGGATTAACATTTGGAGGCCCCAGCGAAATCAAGACCCCAACCCGAATTCATAGATTCAGCACTGGATCCTTCCCTCTGGCCCTCTGGGACTGAGGAGCCTAGGTGGTGCACACCTTGGAAACATTCCAAGGCCCTGAGGCACACCTTCAGTTCATCAGACTGCATGAGTGAAAGGGAAACTATTAAACTAGATGCCCAGAATCTGCATCTTGTAGACAGCCTGCATTTCCTATCCTTGTAATTTCATGGCTATCTTGAATTCTATACTTCCAGCAGATGATAAGGGAAGAAGTAGTTTGTCCAAATCCTAGGGAACAGGACTTCCTACTTAGCTTGGACTCTTTTTGAAGGCAAGGATAAAGATGAGGAGCTTGACTCTCTATCAGAATCCAGAGTATAGTGTCTTCAACTTTACCCTTCAACTATACTTTATTAGCCTCTCTCTCTCTCTCTCTCTCTCTCTCTCTCTCTCTCTCTCTCTCTCTCTCTCTCTCTCTCTCCTCTCTCTCTCCCTCTTCATCTCTCTCCCTTTCCCTTTCTCTCTGTCTCTCTTTTTGTCTGTCTCTTTCCTGTCTCTCTGTCTCTATCTCTCTCTCTCTTTCTGCTGCTATCTCTGTCTCTCTATTGGTTCCCTCTCTCTTGTTCTTGGTGGTTTTCAAGGTACCAGGCCCTCTGTGGAGGAAACAGAAATACCTGGAAAGCCTATTTTTATTTAATAGGGGAAATGTGACTTTCTTCAACATATTCTTCTGTGTTGCCTAGATGGCTGGTGTGGTAGTTTGAAAGAAAATGTTTCCCATAAGCTTTTAGGGAGTGGCACTATTATGAGGTATGGCCTTGGAGTAAGTGTGGTTTTGTTGAAGGAGGTACATGAGGGGGTGGCCTTTGAGGTCTCAGAAGCTCAAGCCAGTTCACTTCCTGCTACTGCTGATCCTGATGTAAAACTCTTCCTTCTCCATTACCATGTCTGCCTGCACGCTGTCATGTTTCTCACCATGACAATAATGAACTAAAACTCTGAAACTGTAAGCCAGCCTCCAATTAAATGTTTCTTTATAAGAGTTCTGTGGTCATGGTGTCTCTTCACAGCAATAAAACCCTAAGGCAGAAAGTTTGATTTCTTTTTAAAATTTCAAGTTTATGATCCATGTAATATGGGTTTAAAAACAAATTGATAAATAAACAAATGTAGAATTAACAACAACAAAAAACCATTGAAATTAGCCCCCCAAACCCAAGAAGTATTAAGCAAAGCTCCTAAAAGCAACATTAAAGTGGGAAGTAATAATTTTAAGTATCTAAAATGTGATGTAATTATAGAGAATACATTCTTACATGGTTTTGCTTAATCTTTAGAATAACACTGTGCAGTACTGTTGTATAGAAACTGTCTCTAAATCACAACACTCCCTCTTAGAGGGAGGAGAGGGTCGCTTCTCATCTCAGAAAATGTAGAAAACTTACAAGGCTCAGGAACCATCTCAAATCTCAGGAAGCTGCTGACATATAACAGCATCCCCAAGACTCCTCTCCAAGTTTAGGTAAGCAGAAACAACTTCTGGCAAGAAGCCCTGTGACCTTTCCAGATGCCTGCAAATCATGTCGGGAGTGGTCCAGGGTGGCAGCTCTCATGAACTGTCACCCAGACCAGGGTGTGCTTTTCAGTGATACAGCTGACTTTGAGTCATCACTGCTTCTGTAAATACTCTGCAAGTAAGCCCATACTTCTATAAGCAAACACAATAAACCAATTGGTTCAGCAAGTTGGACTTAGTTACTTGGAGTGTTGTTAGGACTCTATCTGGGATGAGTTATCATTTGTTTGAGTCTCCTCGGGTACAGTCACATAGCAGGTATGATGGTCTTATTATCTGTAAATAACAAAAATGAACTAAACGTCATATGGCGGATGATATGCAGCAGAGTCAATAATTTCAACTGTCATTCTGTTGAAGCTCATGCTTGTAGCCCCTGCACAACCACCATGAGTTGTCTGTGAGTCCTTGTCCCCAAGTTGTTGGTTTTCATTTTGTCTCCCTGTCTGCATCCAGGAAATCATCTAGGTTACAGTGTCAAGGACTTATTAACATTTTAAATAAAAGAAACCAGGGGATGTAGTTATTTTTGCTGCTTTCTTGGGGTCTCTGCAGATCAAGGGAAGAGGTGGTGGAGTACTATGCTATGTCATAACTGGAAAGCTTTTTACAAGGATGTTATATAAATGACAAGTCTTTGAAAGCTCGGGATGTTCTAGATCCCGAGAAGCTCTTCACAGAATGCCAGGGATTACAGTGCTATTGGAGAGTGACTCTCAGTGGCTGATTTTCTAAGAACCATCCAGGTTCATCTGTGAGTATTTAAAAGGTAAAGTGTTTGGAAACGTTTAAAACTTAGATTTGTGTTTCTTTCTGAAGTTACCTCCATCTCAGGGCTTAATTTGAAAATTATGGAGGCAACACAAAGAAGTTTCTAAATTAAATATAGTTGAATGGGAAACTTTTCTCACTTATAGTTTTTTTTTTTTTTTTACATTGTTAAACACAAAATTAAACCATTCCAATGCTTAATCCGAAAAGCAGGGATTCCCCAACTGCAGAACCAGGCTTTACAGATACTTGAGTGAAGGCTCTCTCTGCCTCTGGTTGTCCACAGAGCGCAGCCAGCCTTGATCCACTCAGGGAGTCCTATGTTTTCATCTCTGTCCTGCTCAGAGATAGGACATTCATTCCATATTCTTTCTCATCCTTGCACAACCCCCGGAGACACCATCGCTATCAGGACTGTGACCTCAAGGAACTCTATGGGCACAGAAAAATACCAGTGACATAAAATCATTGTGCCGTGGCTGGACAAGGTGTCCTGTGACTCTGGGAGGGGTGGACACCATCCAGAAAATGTGTTGTAATAGCTCATACTCCAGAAACCTTGAGGATTTTTTTTTTTCTGAAAGAAGAATCTAGACTAGGCTGAAGAAGATTAGGATCAGACGAGCAAGTGTGCTTGAAGGTCAAAGCCAGTTCCTTGTTTACCCCACCACGGAAGAAGGCATGGAATAGACACTCCCACAAAGCAGAACTCAGAAACTCTGAGGAGACCTAGAAACTGGCCTAGCTGGCCTCAGAGGTTTCCCAGCAAGCATTTTCATTTTCAGAACCAAAATCTAGGACGTATGAATCTCAGATGTACCTCCACTCCATCTGTTATTGAGAGGAGAGACAAACATCAAGGAAATATCTGTGACAGATGGGGACTGTCACAGAAAACCATAACCTGTCTACATGCAGAGTTCTGACACCCAGTCCTAGTGGATACATCCACAACACAGAGTAGGCTATAGAAAGATTGTAGGAGTCAGAAGAACTGGAGGCTTGCTGTAAGACTGTGTCTTTTACAACTGTCTGAGAAGCTAAACCAATGAAGTCTCACCAGTAAAACCAATAAGCACAACAAAACCAACAGACATCCTAATATGAAATGGGAAATGCTTAGGGGGTGTCAACCTTATACAAAGAACAGGCAACTAAAGGATGTTCATAATGGAAGAAATAGCCTTCTCCACGGAAGAGCAGACCATCACTTATGTGATACTAAATGAAAATATACATGCAATATATTGAACAAGTTGTATTTATATGTTTAAGATACATGTTATAACAATGAAAGAAAAAGAGGCCATGAATTTTGTACTGGTTAGTTCTGTGTCAACTTGACACAGCTGGAGTTATCACAGAGAAAGGAGCTTCAGTTGAGGAAATGCCTCCATGAGACACAACTGTAAGGCATTTTCTCAATTAGTGATCAAGGGGGAAAGGCCCCTTGTGGGTGGGACCATCTCTGGGCTGGTAGCCTTGGTTTAATAAGAGAGCAGGCTGAGCAAGCCAGGGGAAGCAAGCCAGTAAAGAACATCCCTCCATGGCCTCTGCATCAGCTCCTGCTTCCTGACCTGTTTGAGTTCCAGTTCTGACTTTCTTGGTGATAAACAGCAGTATGGAATTGTAAGCCGAATAAACCCTTTCCTCCCCAACTTGCTTCTTGGTCATGATATTTGTGCAGGAATAGAAAACCTGACTAAGACAAATTTGAAAGGGGAATACATCAGAGAGTTTGGAGGGAAGAAAATGAAGTGGGGGGGGGGAGGAAAAGGAAGGGATGGAAGGATATAATCTCAAAAATTAAAAAAATAGTAAAAAGGAGAGACAAAGTGCTGAAGATAACTTATGACGTGTTAGCTGAGACACAGCCTTCATAGGTCGTAAAGGTATGTAAAGGTAAAAACAAAGGCTAAAGACTTATTTGAAAGATGACTTTAGAATTGATAAGCATAAGCAACTTGTCCCCAATGTCCACGACTCAATTCTGAGATTTCTGTATCCTATTATGCACTACAGATGTGAAGCCTCAAATCCAGAGGTTGAATGACTTCCTCCAGCTACTGTGCTAAGGACGGGAAGCAAAGGGAGGGCTCAGAACAGACCCTCGATTCCTGAGTGCTGCCTCCTAAGACTCAGAGTGGCCTCTCACTCCAAAGGTTTATTTTTGGCTGTGGAAAGTAGAAGCAAATTATGAGGCAGAGCATTTGGCCCCTGACCAGGTTTTACTTTCGATAACACAGAAATTCAATTGCTGCACTAATACATGCAGGCAGATTGGAAACAGCACAGCTAGACGTCTGCCAATGGGGGACTGTGTGTCTCTAGACCAAGCGTGCACTGTAAATCTCCATAGCAGGGCATCCACCTGCCAGGTGACTAAATAGCTCCGTCACAGTTGGACTGGATGCCTACTGGATCTAAACCTATTGGAGTCAGGGACAGGAGTGGGAGTTATTTTCTTTTCCTTTCACTACTCAGTGAGAACCCTGGGTTCCCTTTATACCAGCTGTCTCCTGCTTAGAAGGCAGGGTCTTCTGTGATCGAATCTTACTGGGTTGGTGATTGACATGTGAAGGCACTGTCCCCTAGCACTCAGAAGCTCCAAGAACTTGAGAAAGACAGGGCCACAGTTTAATGGCTCCCGAGTAGTGTATCCAGGCACGAGTAAGGTTTGGAATAGAAGGATCTGGAGTGTCTAATATGGTTGAAGACTCTGTTACCTCCTGTTCAGAGATTGTCACTGTGGGGACTTAAGAGGTTTGGCTCCCATAGACTCTTGTGTTGGAAGGCTTGGCCCATAAGCAAGGGCACCATTAAGAAGTTTGGCCTTGCTGGACTAGGTGTGGCCTTTGTGGGAGAAAGTGTGTTACCTTGAGGGGTGGGCTTTGAGGTCTCCTATGCTCAATCTACCCCTTTCTGCTGCCTGCAGATCAAGATGTAGAACTCTCAGCTCCTCCAGCACCGTGTTTGCCTGTACACTGCTATGTTTCCCATCATGATGATAATGGACTAAACCTCTGAAACTATAAGTCAGGGCCAAATAAATGTTTTTCCTTTATAAGAGTTGCCATGGTCACATGGTCATGGTATCTCTTCACAGCAATGAGACCCAAACTAAGACAGTCACTTCTAAGTTTACCTACAGAAAGTGTGGTCTCTTCATATGGAGAGAAGTTTCCTTTGACTTGAGCATTAGAACTAGAACAATGGCTGAAATACATTTGAGTGAGACTGTTGCAATAATCATCTATGCACCCGGGTTAGGCATCTGGCTGTGAACTGCCTTGATTTTTGGAGTGAGCCAAAGACTTTGACAATAACCAAAGGTGCAGCCAGGCTCCCCTGACTCCTGGGGGGGGGGTGGGGGCCCAGAGCTCATCTGACAAATCTCAAGATGAAAGCATAGCAAACTATCAATTTCTACCATGGGTGGAAAACAAAGCTCTGGCTGTAGGCTAAGCATTACACTTCATTGTTGCCCAGAGGACATAGCAAGATAGAGGAGCAGCTGAGAGGGAAGGTGTCAGGTGCCCTGCCTTCCCAGGAGGGATTCAGTTCTATCACACCAAGGTGGATCTGCTGACCTTGCCTTTCTTTGCTTTTACTGCCGGAGGAAAGAAGGAACAGTCACAGAGCTGTGCCTTCTAATAGAGAGCTTTCAACACACCCTAACCCTCTGGAGACAGGGTTGTTTTTATAGCCAGAGGGACACTAACTGTTCTGATGAAATGTGAGGCCCTGTATGCCCTTACTGCTTTTCTGTGGCTGCTCGGGGTCGCTGTGTGGATCTGGGAGGAAAGATACACACATCATGTTGGATAAAACGGTGGTGGCAATCACACTCAGCTTGAGCAATATGACCTTGTGGGTGTGGCTCCACACTCCCTGGCACTAGAGCCCAGTGTGGATGCTAACATTTGTGCTTTTTCTCTCAAGGTCTGGAAAAGCTTCTGAAACTAAAGTTTAGGTTGTCTGTGATGGCTAAGATGAGCTGTCAAGTTGATTATGTGGAGAAGTTAAAAAAAAACATTAACCCTTGGTATGTCTGTGATGAGTCTCTCAGCAGCTTGATTCCCAGGGCTCTGGTCTAATGAATGTATTCCCCACCCTCCATTAGCTTATAACACTACCATAATTTACAGGGAAACTCTGAAAGGTAGGAGGTGGGTCTACTTGGAGGAGGTGGGCCACCAAAGGAGTCTGGTGTCTGTATTCATTTTCTCTAGGTTCTACTTCCTATCTACTGTGAACTGAGCAGCTAGCATCTGCTCCATGTTCCTGCTGTACTGCTCAAGTCACAAGCCACCCATAACCAAGGTAAAAACATCTTCCTTTTAAGTTGTTTCTGTCAAATACTTGGTCATAGCAACAACAAAAGCAACACCTGTACTACCTAATGCAGCTAGGAAGAGCTTTTAGATGCCTCCATTAGAGTAACAGATGAAATAATAAATGAGGCCAGGATTGGTGTTTGATTTTCCCCAATAGAACTGTGTGGTAGTTTGAATGAGAATCTTCTATGTATGAATGCTTGGTTCCCAGTTGGTGGAACTGTTTAGGAAGGATTAGAAGGTGTGGTCTTGCTGGAAAGAGTGTCATTGGGGATGGTCTTCGAGGTTTCAAAATCCCAAGCCATCCCCAGTTAATATTCTCTCCCTCTCCCTCTCCCTCTCCCTTCTCCTCTCTTTCCCTCTCCCTCTCTCCCTCTCCCTTTTCCCTTCCCCCTCCCCCTCCCTTTCTCTCTCTGTCTCCAATTTGTGATCAGATGTAATCTGTCATCCCCAGCTCCAGTGTCATGCCTGGCTGCCTGCTACCATGTTCCCTGCCATCAAGGTCTCTGACTCACCCTCTAAGCCTGTAAGCCAGCCCCAATTAAATGCTTGCTTTATAAGTTGCCTTGGTCATGCTGTCTCTTCACAGCAAGCAGCAACAGAAAAGTAACTAAGACAAATTGTCAAGGTCCTGTGACCCAGGAAATTTCTGGGATTGAGAGGGAACAGCAAGAGAACCTCAGTGGCTCTTCCCTACCCTCTCCTCAACGTTAGGAGAAGCCCAAGCGCAAGATGTGTGCCATGGTCACCTACCCAATAGCCACTAGCAAAGCATGACAGGGAGCCCAAACCTGGCTTCCTGAGTGTTTCTCTTCAGTCCAGTTTGGTGGGTTCTTATGCCAGGAAAATATTTGTAATTTTGATCAGGAATAGAGGCCCACAATTTACTTTTGTCTCTCAAAGCATATCTTCATTATGGGAAAGAACCACTACTCTCAAAATGACTAGAAACCAAAGAGCCTTCAGAGTTTATGAACTATTTCTAAAGACATTATATCATATATTTTGTTACTTTTTGGGCAAAAAGGGAAACAGAAGCAAATGATCAAAAAGTTTCTTGTAATGGATGGGTGGATAGAAAGATGATTAATGATAAAAGAATACACAGTATTCAGTGGAGCTCAAATTGTCTCTCCTCTACAGTTAGCAGGACCATGTCAAGGGATCTTGATCTCACTGTATGCTTAGTTTTGTTTCAATTAATGAAAGTTCCAGTTTTAGCCACCCCCCCCACCTTCCTTCTCCTTCACTTTATACACAGTAACAAATAATCAGGATGAGAAATGTAAAAATTTTCTCATTTTACTTGAAGATGACATAGTATAAGGTCTCGAAACTTAATAGGGCTCAAAACCAAATAAATCAACTTCTCTATTTCCTGACCTGCACAAATATTGTTATCTTGACCTGATGTTTTTGTAATCTGATTTTCAGATGACACAATGTTCTTTTCTCTTAATTTTGTCTTGAGACAAATGCTTTAATTTTACGTGCAGCCGTTGGGGAGGAAATAAAGTTCACTGTCTAATTTCTTTGATATATTTACAGTTCTTCCCCTCTGCTTTCCAGGAGAGGAAATAGAGGAGCAGAAACAGGATCAAACTCTATAAATAAATCATGTTTGGCCTGCTCTTAAATATCATAAACTGCTGAAAAGAAATGAAGTCATGGCATACATTAATTTTATTGTGAATGTTGGCTAGGGAATAGTGTTAAAATTAAAGGGCTTTGTAAGGATCAGAGACGGAAGGAGGGAGAAAACTTTCAATATTTCAGAAATAATGAACCATAGATTGTGTTTTCTGGGAAGCCAACAGAGTTCTGTGCTAACAGCCTCATCGAGGAAGCCATCTAAGCACTGGGCTGTTGGCTGGCAGTCTGTCTGTACTTCTGCTTGTGAAAAGCAGCCCATTCTGCCCAAAACTCTGCCTCCTCAATATATCAAACTATTCCCCAGGGAAAAGTCACAAGTTAAGTGACTGCAGAACAAGAAGACCTTGCAAGTAGACATTAATTTAGTTAGGTTTTAAAACCCTTTTCATGTCTCTTCAGACTATTTATACAATTGGGAGAGTCAGGATATGTTAGCCTATGAAATTTGTTTTTTGAACTTAAGCCATTAAAAAAAAATACCCAGGAAACTTTGAACCTGAGTTTTCAACAGCTCAGCCTTCATGCCAATGTCAACTTCTGCTGGCCTCCCCCCAATGAGCTCTCTGCATGGACATTCCCCATGATGCAATCTGCCTCCCTTCAGACAGAATTCTAAGGTGTCTCCATGGCCAAAACCTGGAGAAATGGGTCTATTGTGCAGATCACTTTAAGTCAGAATTTGACCCAAACCCAGAACTTGTTCTACCTAATGTCTCCTCATTACATGAGATGTCCCTGCATGGAAGATATCACTCCAGAAATAACCCAAATGTCAAACAAATGTGACAATCTGCACTAAGAGGAGAGACTAAGCCTGCTGTCTTTGTGACGTATTCTGCCCCCGTTGTATTTATGCCATCCTAGAACGTACAAGGATATGAAATCTTATTATTGTTAATCTTCTTGACCTACATTGGCAGGCTCATGGAATTCATGTTTATAAAGTTCTTCCATCTATGTAATCATTTCTTTGGCAAGAAAGATGATTTCCAGGCCTCTGGCTGAGAAAGAGCTGCCTGGTGGCTTCTAGGTACCCAGGTTATTTGCAAAATCACATGCAAAACGGGCAAAGCTTGCTGTCTTCAGACCCACCTGCCAATCAATTTGAGAGGAAATTGACCAGTGCTAGTAATGCCAAGGCCACGATCCAGATGCTGGACGTGAAATCACAGGTGGACCTGTGCCCAGGCTACTCCCTGCCAACAGATATGACTGAATCACTCAGAGAGGAGCCACGCTACTGAACAAATGCTGGCACCGCGGGAGCCACTCAGATTGGAATCAAATGATATTACAGTGACTGGTGATGGCACACATTCTCTTTTCCATCAAATGTCCACGAGTATCCTCGGAGCCATAGTCTCAAACAGGCCTTCCCTTTGGCCCTTGTGCTGTCTTTGGCCTGCTTGGCCCAGTCTTAATGAGAATCCTCCCATATCATGTTTGATGTCTCTCCTCAGTGATTTCCTTCCTACTGACTCCCTCCCTCCCTCTGCACATTGGTTATAAATCCTCACTCTTTCATGCTGCCAGACCTGGGGTTGAGTCTGTGCTCTTGGCTCTATTCTTCCATAGCTAACTTTGGTTGTCAGCTTGATTAGATTAAGAAATAGCTTGGGCACGGAGGAGACACACCTTTGGGTGTGTCTGTGAAGGTGCTTCCAGAGAGACTTACTGAGTGAGGAAGACCCACTCTAAATGTGGGTGTCTCTAGCCCCTGGGTGGGGTACTGGATTGGATAAAAGGGGAAAGAAAGAGAAGGTCAGGTGAGCACTGGCATTTCCCAACCCTTGCATTCTAGTCCGTTTGAACGATTTAAATCCTTTCTCTATTTATTTGCTTCCTTTCACTTAATAAGAAGCCAAACCAAGCTGTGAGGCTACTCTTAAGTTTTCTATTTGTTTTGTAGTAATTTTAGATTTGCAGAAACTTTGTTGCATTAATACAAAATTGCCATCTGCTGAAGCCATTGTCCCCTGTTGTTGATCTTACTGACAACCTTGTGATTAGCATCAGTACATTGCTATTAATTGCATTCCAGATTGTATTTGGATTTCATCTGTTTTCCCATTAACGTCCTCCCTCTGATCTAGGATTTGATCTAGGTAGCACATGGCTTTCGGGTGCTGTTTATTATCAGTCTTCTCTGGTTTGTGTTAGTTTTGTGGCCTTTCTTGTTTGTGTTGCTTCAATAGTCTGGAGAATACTAGGCAGCTCTGCAGAACGTCACCAGGGTGTCTTTGTCTGATGCTTTGCTAATAATAATGTCTCTCCTCCATGATTTCCGTTCTACTGACTCCCTCCCTCTGCAAGTAGAGCAGCCCCACTGGAAAGTGATTGCACAGGAGTGAGCGGACTGGCACGCCCCATGATGGCCTTTTCTGCATCGTTCGGATTGTTCTACTCATTTCTAATGTGTCTGCTTTGCTCACGAGCATCACAGCTAGCCCTGATAAACCTCATCCATCCCTTCAAACTCTGTCACCATCCAAAGAACACCAGACTCCTCGAAAGAGGAATTTAATCAAAGATCTCAAGGTGGAAGGTGGGGGGTGGGAAGGGGGAAGTTACATTGTTTGTAATAGAGCACGGGTTAATAAAATCTCATTTTATATTTACCTCCCTTTTCATAAAGCATAAAATGGTTTTCATAAATTGTTCCTCACCCTTTCTGATGCTGCGATCCTTTCATACAGTTCTTCATGTTGTGGTGACCCCACCACCACCATAAAATTACTTACTTGCTACTTCATAGCTGAAATTTTGCTACTGTTATGAATATTAATGCAACTATACGTGTTTTCTAATGGTTTAGACAACCCCTATAAAAGGATCTTTTGACCCCTAAAGGGGTCGTGGCCCACAGGTTGAGGACTCTTGTCATTAGGCACCATCTATCCATAATTTTCACATACCCAGGCATTTTCCAGAAGCCTCTAGCTCCCATCCATCTCCACTCAGAACTGCCTTCACCATCCTCCTCTTACATATCTATATGTCTGTCATCTGATTCAGCAATGGCTTTTCTTTTTTTGAGATCACCTGCCCAAAAGTCATATGGGGTCAGTGAATAAGAAATATATTTTTGATCACAAATAATTCATTTTCTTTCACACCAAGTTGATTCAGACACTACTCACAAACAGGGTCCACTCATCCAAAATGAGCAGAGGCAATTTGTCAGGCTCCTGGCTTCCACAGCACTGGATGGTAAGGTTTACTTCACGTGACTTTCCTTACAGTTACATTCATTGGGAATCACCTATGCCCCAATAATTGTGATATTTGCCCCTTCCTCTGCATTTCTGTGTCTTAAGTTGTCTTTAGTGAAAACTGTGACCAAGTCTAGCAAGCGCTCCTGAAGAATAGGAATTAGCTTAGAGTTCCCTGTGGTAATTTATTGATCTACTCACTCAACAGCATGTATGTGTTCAGTTGCTAGTCCTTTCCTGTTAATATATTCTTTTATCTATGTTTTAATTCAGTAAGTATTTACAGAGGTCTCCCTAAGCGTGTAGACTGGAATGAACTGGACTAGTCTCCAGTGATACAATAGTAAATTAAATAGTATCAATCTCTACTTACAAAGGAAATCAATATTCTAATGAAAATATAGCTATAATGTGGGATGTGTGGGGAAGGAGGAGAGATGGCTTGCTTCTTAAGTGACATGTCAGGGAAAACTGCTCCAGGGAGCAATGTTTGCAAAGGACCTGAAGAATAAGAGTTAGCTAATGGTGCCACTAGGCAATGCAGACCTGACTTGAAAGCGGGGCTTGCAGGAATATGCTGTGAGATGCAGAAGATAGTGGTTAGTTAGGGAGTGGAGTGACTGGTGTGACCATGACTGGGTTAAGATCAAGTTTATGACTGTGGGTGCGGTCCTCCATGTAGGGTAACATGGGGTAGTGCTCAGGAGACTGGCGGTAAGGACTCCTTTGATGTCACAGAACTGGTTCTACCAAGAATACAGTGCCGACCAACTACCTCTCTCCTTCGCTATGGATTCTTGCTCCTTCTCTCTTCACATCAGTGTCTTGGGAAGGAAGAGAGTGAGGTGGAAACACAATGGCCTCTCCAACTTTCCAACATCACCTGCCACTTTCTGACTGTATTTTGCTTAAATGAGAGGCTGGCATTTCTCCTTGTAGAAGGATATAACTCTGTATGGATCAGATGTACTAACCCTGCCATGACACATTGCCTCTTAGTTCAAGGATAATCAACTAAGTTGGATGCTGTACACTGACCCCCATATCTCTTCCTTGTATCCTTTCTTCCTTCCCCTTCATTCCATCCCCTTTCCTCCCCCACTCTCCAACTTTCATGAACAGATATCTAATATTTGGAGTGGAATAAATACACACAACATAAAAATTTCCACTTACCATTTTGAGTCTATATAATTTAGTGGCATTAATTACATTCATAGTACTGTTAAACTATTCCCTCTATTTTGAAAGTGTTTCTGTCACTCCAAACAGAAATTCTGAACCCAGTGAGCAATGCTTCTCATGATATGCCCTACCAGAGTGATTCATTTTGTCTATGTGGGTTCAGCTACTCTGGATTTAGTTTATAAAACAGAACTATGCAATATATGACTTTTCACCTTAGATTTCCTTCACTCTGCACACAATTTTTAAAAGTTCATTCACGTTGTAGCACATATTAGAACTTCATTCCATTTATGACTAGATATTTTCCCATTGCATGGATAAACCACATTGGTTCATCCTCCTGTTAATGGACACTTGGGTGGTTCCTATCTTCTGACTGCTGGCCTAAAAATTTATATAAACACACACACACACACACACACACACACACACACACACACAGTTATTTCAGAGATAATGAACATTTTAAAAGGAAACATTTTTAAAAGCATGGGTGTGCATAAAACATAAAATCTACTGCCTTAATTGTTTTGAATTGAACCATTTCAGTGGTTAGATATAATCATGCTGTTCAAACCATCAGCACCATTCATTTCCAGAGCTATGCCACCTTGCAAAACCTGAAGTCTTTACTCATCAGTATATAACAGTTTCCTTTCTAACGTTCAGGGACCATCAGTATTTCTCCTCTATGAATCTGACTCATCCATATTCTTCATATATGTAGATAATTCAGCATTTTCTGGTGACTATTTCCATTCTTCTTTATCTTTACACTTTCAACCTATTTGCATCTCTTATAGATGGAACATTATTGAATCTGTTCCCCCAAGCTCTGTATTTTGGTTGAAAGGCTTAATGCTTTTATATTAAACATAAGTAGTGGTAATGAGGGACATATCATATCATTTTGTTTTTTCTTTCTTCTGTGCCTTATATACTGTTGTCTTTTATTTCCTACTTCGAGGTCTTCTTTGTACCTACTTGAAATATTTCACAGGATAATGCTCTAAGTCCTTGTAAGGATTTATGGACTCTAGAAGTATTTTCTTTATGGTTATAATGGGAATTACACTTAATATTTCAATGTTATGACATCTAATTTGAAATGCATTCATATAAGCAAAAAACCCTGGAATGTTATAAAAACTATATTCCTACAGAATTTCATCCCCACCTGTTTTAATTACTGATATTATAAAATTGTATGCACAAAGGGTTAAAGACAGCTTAAACATCAATCTCTGCATAATGTTACACAAAATCTAGAGCTGCAAACCAAAAGTACAATAATACTAGCTCCTGTATAGTGTTTTGGCAGCCTTGTCTTAGTTATGGTTTTATTCTTGTCTAGGGACACCATGACCAAGGGAACTGTTATAAAGGAAAACATTTAATTGGGGCTGGCTTGTATTTCAGAGGTTTAGTCCATTATCATCATGGTGGGAAACATGGCAGCATCCAGGCAGATACGTTGCTGGAGAAGAAGCCGAGAGTTCTGCATCTTGATCTGCAGCCAGGAAGAGACTGAGTTCTACACTGGGAAGATCTTGAGCATAGGAGACCCCAAAGCCTGCTCCAACAGTGACACACTTCCTCCAATAAGGCCACACCTCCTCCAACAAGGCCACACCTCCTAATAGTGCCACTCCCTATGAGCTTCCCATTCAAACACATGAATGACAAACAGCATTCTATGGGGGTTGAACCTTTTCAGCCCACCTCAGTCTTCCAAAGGACCATGTGTTAGGAGGCTGCTCCGGGAAGCACTGCAGTTACTGTCTTCAAAGGGCAAGGCCTATGAGAGGTCCTTAGGGTACTAGAGTTTTGTTCTGCAATGGCTAATCTGAGTTGTCAGGTTGACTGGATCTGTAATCAAATATAATGGGAATCAGTGGACACTTTTATGAGAGACTTTCTTGACTAGATTATTTGAAGCAGGAAGACCCACACTACATGAAAGACAGGACTGGTGGCAGTCCCGTGAAAGGACATGAAAAGGGAGACACTGCGTTTTGACTGCTTTAGTTCACTCTTGCTGGTAAGCCCATGCATTCTGTGTCTGGAGTATTCCTTAGCTGTTATTAGAACAGGCTGCTTTAGGTCTATAATGTGGACTGAGGACCAGCAGCTCCCTAGGAATCTTGCAGGCCTTCAGGACCAGATTGGGATTGTTGAGACATCTGCCCTTGTGGACCAAGCAGTTACTGGATTCTTGACCTCTCCAGTGTGAGACAGCCATTGTGGAACTAATGAGACTGCATCCTGTAAGTGTTCTAATAAATCCTCTTTAATATATACAGTCACTCAATCAGCTCTCCTTCTTTAGAACACCTGACTAATACAGCCTTCAAGAGGTTGTAGGACCCCTCATGTTCCTCTCTTTCCTTACAGCTTGGTTTGTGAAGTAAGTGGTTTGTATTTGGCCCCAAACAAACATGTACTGCATTTTGGATGGCAACCTTTAAAACCATGATCCAAATTAAGTCTTATCTTCTTATAAGTTAAGGGTCTCTACTATGTCATTATTTCAATGGGAAGCTGACTGACACATTTTCCCTTAAATCAGGGAGAACGCAGAGCCAAATAATAAATCAAATTAAAATGATTTATAATTGCTCATTGTGATGGTTATTCTTGGTTGTCAACTTGACTACATCTGTAATTTACTAAAATCCAAGCTGCTGGGTACACTTACGACTTTTTTGTTTGTTTGTTTGTTTGTTTGTTTTTTAATTAAACCATTTGAAGTGGGGAGACCCACCTTTAATCTGAAACTTTTGAGGTACAAAGATTCACCTTTAATCAGGGCCATAGTTTCTGGTTGTAGCCTATATAAAGGACAGGGAAGAAGTTCTTTGTTTCTCCTGCTTGCCCTCATTGAAGGTCTGCCCATAAAGGGGTCCTAGGACCTCACAGTGAAGATCAAGCTATAGTGAACTTCCTTACATATGTCTGTCTGGGAACGTCTTTCTCCTGTATATCTGCCAGATAGCTTTTCTCAATACAGAATTCAGTATGTCTTTGTAGCACATTGTATGTAAAACACTGCCTACTGACATCCAGGATTTCAATTCCTTGTGTAATGAGTCACTTCTCTCTTGCTGCTTTCAAGATTCTTTTTATCTCCATCTTCCAGAAGTTTGATTATAAATGTGTTTTGGCATGGGTGTTTTATTTTTCTTCTTTAATTTATCCTTTTTAGAGTTCAATATTTGGACTCAAACCCTATAGCAATTTTGGGTAGTTTGGAAGCATTTCTTCTTTGAATAATGCCCCTTCTCTTCTTCTGGGATTTCCATAATGTATTTGCAGGTTTAGTAGCTAATTTTTCACACAAAATTAGACTCTGATTAAGTTTCTTTGGTAACTTTTTCTTTTTTTCAGATAAAATCATTTCTATTGGCCTACTTCAGGATCCCACTGCTCAGTTCTGGTCAGCCTACCTGTCTTTAAGTCAGTCTACGGAACTTCTCATTTCTATTATTGGACCTTTCAGCTCTGGAGGGTTCCTTTCTTCCTGGCTTTCAATCTCTCTTTTGTCAGTTCTACTTGTTTATAATTTGTTTCCCCATCCTTCTCCATATTTCCCTTGAGCTCCTGGAATATATTTAAGACGACTGCTTTGACATGTTTGTTAAGTAGTGCCTCAGCCAGGTCATTTTCAGGGACGGGTTTTATTGCCTTACCTCTTCCTTTTCATGGCCATATTTTTCATTTATTTATAGATGTGTAACTTTTCTTTAGGTAAGAATCAGATGTTTGAATCTCTTCATGCAGTAACTCTGAGAAGTGCATCCTTCCCTTCTTCTCGGTTTACTACGCTGTTCTGATGTATGAGCAGGGCAGGCTTTTGCTGTGCTGGTTGTTAGCCTGTGTTATAAGCACTGACATCTTTGTATTATGTCTTTTCTTGGTCATATTTTCAATGTTTATTGCTCCCCAAAACGGAAAAGGACAAAAATGAAGAGGGGGGATGAAGAGTGTGTTTGTCCTTTTGACTCCCTGGAAGTTGCTTTAGCAGTGTGAACAGGACTTACAGTACTAAAGAGAAACGGTGCCCTTGAAGGTCAGAAGGGTGAAGAAGCAATCAGATAATGAATTCCTAATTATTTGAGGATAGAATCTTTTTTTTTTTTTTGTTCCCTGCAGCTTCTCCTACTGCCTGCCAGTTGCTCTGGAGAACTACTCCTTAGTGCCTAGGTGCTGGCATCAGCTGGAATTCACCATAGTTTACCATCCAATCATACTCCTGGAAGTTAAAATCCTTCTCATAGTCTCCAGAGTTCAGAGATGGTTACCCCAGACATATTTTGCCATCATAATGGCCATCTGTGCCAGGAGACTGACATCTGACATTCCCCTCTATCACCCTAAATTCCCCCCCATGATGACTCCTTCTCAACCACTGATCTGATTAAAGAGATTGACAACCTCAGCTTTCCAAGGATGAAGTATCCAATCTCCTATTTTACAGATACCTAAGATACTGTTGGCACGAGCTTAGCACTCAGGAAAGGTAACAGTGGAAAGGATGATCTGTGAGAGCAGTGATGCTGAGCACTCGGACACAGACCAGCCACTAGGATATGTCATGGTACAGTGAACTACTGTCAAAATAAAAGAGTAAATACATGTTAGTGAGTTGTGAATGACTGAAGACCTCCTGGAAACAGCATGCGTATCATACCAGGCACCACACAGACACTAAAGCACTAAAGGAGGAGGAAGGGAGGAAGATGAGAAGGACCCTCGAGCTCATGATGCTTGGGCAGCAGGCATGCTCCCAGGTGGAAAGGATAAGCCAACTTGATGTCAGAATGCTGGGAATTCCCCCCAGGAACCAGAAATGCTGGGTTCTAGTACCAGGTCAGTCTGTTAGTCCTTTCTTTACTATGTGACCCTGGCCAAGTCCATTTCCACTGTATTTCTCAGCTATATCCATAAAATGGTCACACCCAGGTAAAATGAAGGCTTAAGCTAAGCTCTCTCTCTCTCTCTCTCTCTCTCTCTCTCTCTCTCTCTCTCTCTCTCTCTCTCTCTCTCTCTCTCCCTCTCTCCCTCTCTCTCCCTCCCTCCCTCCCTCCCTCTCTCTCTCTCTCCCTCTCTCCCTCTCTCCCTCTCTCCCTCTCTCCCTCTCTCTCTCTCCTACACACACACACACACACACACACACACACACACACACACACACACGACTCTCATGAAAACACTAAACTGGAGGCCACAATATGTATGTAAAGAGCCCACTGCAGCACACTTGTACTAGCTAGAGCCTCTCTGTCTTTCTGTATGACTCTCTGTCTCTGTGTGTGTGTGTCTCCTGTCTCTGTCTCTCTGCCTATATATTTTGAGACAGGGCTTCTCTGTGTAGCCTTGGCTGTCCTGGAACTCTATCTATAGACCATGGTGATCTAAAAGTTACAGAGATATACCTGCCTCTGCCTCCCAAGTTCTGGATTAAAAGTGTGCTCCACCATTACCCCAGCTATAGTCTCTTATAAGTGAAACATTGTATGAATTCATGATGCTAGACCTCCACTGTCTGATATAGAGATAACTTGTCACATGTGTAGCTATTAAAATTAGATAAAAGGAGAACTTAGTTTTTTCATTTTCAGTATCTGCATTTCAAATGCTCCATCGTCAGGTGCAGCCCACAGCTTACCAAGTAGGACAACACAGGGAAGATTTCCAACATCACAGACAGTTTTATTGGCCAGCCCTGCTGTAGACCTTTTCTTTCAAAGAAACTCTTGGGAGGTTTCATGTGAGTATTACTTATGTATGTGCTGCTCTTGATTTTATTGCAAAGGTAGCTCTTGCTGTCATGAATGCTGCCATGAAATGACACTTACAGAATGTGACTGCATGTTAGAATGAACTAGAGGCTACTTTAACTCAAGCCGCACAACCATTTGAGGTTGAGACCATTTCTCATTTTTATGAAACATTTTCCCACCAGTGTAGCTTATCAGTATGCTTGCTATTCTCATACCATGCAGTTTGGAAGGTGCTCATTATTGTAAGCTACGGAGGAAAGTAAAACAAAGAAAACCAAACATTTCTCTGAAAAGTCATCTCTATGCTTTTTTTTGAAAGTAGTTTGTCACTTAAACCAATGAAATACTGCCACCCCCTATCAGTTGACATTCTATCTGTATTATCTACCATGTCCTAGGCTTGGACAGTATATGGGCTTCCTGCTTACAATGACAGAGGCCTTTGGAAGTACTACGGGTCTATTTGGGTGGAGCTTGACTGTTGTCTTACCTCCACTTCACCCAAAGCAATAGATTACAGCTGCTTAGAGAAGAGACATTAAAGTTGTCCACCACACTTTGGAACACAGTTCAAAAGACACCTGGCAGTCATACTCAGTTTCCCAGGGAGAGATCAACACCACTCCATTCCCTGGGCCACAGTTTATAGAAACAAAGTGTCATTCTGGCTATCCTTGTTCTCATATTCATACAGGAATCTCTACATCATCTTTTTGGATATGTTTTTTAGAACAAAGCTGAGTAGACCCAAATACTAAAAAGGAAAAAAAAAGCCATTTAATCCATCAACCTAGCAAGCAAATTAAATAGCAAAATCATGCCATCACCAACACAAAATAGAGAAAGAAGGGACAGGATTTATTTATGGAAGTGTCACTGCATATCAGGATGGTTCTGGGTAGACTAATCTCCCATCATCTAACAGTCCATGTGGAGATTTTAACGTTTGTCTCTCAAAACACAAAGACAAAACACAGAACAATAGGAAACACACAGGCTTGATGATGGAGAGACATCAGTTTCAAGGTGGTAGACCCTAGCTCTGTGGCTGTGTAAGCTTTTATGGGCAGGTTCCTATGTATGTGTATGGGAGTTGGAACCGGGTATCTTTCATAATTCATCTTGTTGCATATAAGGATCTCTAGAGACAAGCACAAGAACCTATCTTAAGTCACTGATATGCACATGTGCATGATCTAGAGTAAAGTATGGTCATTATAGCTTTATATTAATGCTAAGTTCTCTGCCCAGAGGTGATCCTGTCCATTGTTTTTACAGAGGCATGTCCTTAGACTGGGCATGCTCAGAAATGTTTTCATCTTTACTAGTCATGATGAACCTTTTCCATATGAATGAGCACACGTTACCTCCTTGAAGAACCCCTGTGTGTGCTCTCTCTTACTCTCTCTCTTTTTCTCTCTCCCTCCTCTCTTGTAGACCCCTCTCCCTTTCCTTTTATCTTTGCTCTTGCCTCTTGTGGCAATCTCACTTTCTAGCCCAGGCTAGGCTAGAACCTACTAGTGTTGATGCAAAAACACTGGCCTTGCACTTTAAACAGAATGAGAGTTAGTTTATTTTAGTGCTAAATATGACTGATAACAGCCTTGGAGCATACATCCAGGTACCTAAAATACCATTATCCAGCATGGTAGTAGTTTTATGAAATTTCTTTAATTGTAAAACAAAAGAAAGTTGCAATTTAACACAATTTTCAAAAACATTGTTAGAAACATTAAGCCTGCAGCAAAATAGAGTATGTTTAAATATTGTTGACAAAAATCTTAGCTTGAGGGTTGGTGGACACTAGTGGTCTATTAACACCAAAAAAGTTTCATATAATTGCCACATTGATGTCAAGTTAGACACAACGATAGGCAATGAGTGGCCCATATTAAGGGGCTAAAGACAGCATGGTAATTTGGTTATGAATCCGTGCCATTCTAAGTTACCACAACTCACAGAACTTATAGTTACTTACTTAGCCTTACAGAATCTTTAAAGTAGGTATCCCTCACCCCACCCTGAGAACTTCAGTTCACACCAGGGAAATGAGGGCAACCCTCCTGTCTCTCAGTCTCTCCAGAACTGGGTTTGCAGGCACACACCATGATGTGAGCCCTTTGCTTGTTTGTTTGGTTGGTTGAGAAGAACTTCTTTAGAAGTTATTCCTTATCAGTATTACTTATAAAGTGTCTCATTCCTTTTCATTGCTTATTTTTGCTTACTGGGTTTGCACTAACCAAAGGCTGTGTTTAGTTGGATTTGTGGGCAGATTATTGTGCCTTAAGTAGTCCATTTTCTCATTCAGAAAGGACCAGTGGTACCAAGCTTGAATATGAATATGTTTACCCAACACAATGGGTGGTAGGTTGTTAGCTTTAATATGCATTGGGTTTCCTCTTTTCTTGTCTGTGGCACAGAAAAGCTGCAATTCAAAGCCATGACTCTCAAGTCCACATCCCTTATACACCTGTAATAGGGTCTTTTCTGAGAAGCTCCTCCATCACCAGAGCTCCCTGTCACACTGACAACATGAATAATTCTTTTGTGTCGGCAGACAGTTCTCCATTATTTTATGTTCCACTTCACAGATGTAAATCTCTTAGGAGTCAAAACTGAGACACATAAACTAGGCATGTCCCAGTGAATTTTAATATGTGACTCTTCAGCAAAGCCTGATTGCAAAACTATCTCTTCTACAAGCAAACTTCTAAAGGAAGGAAGCAACCAACAGTTAGCTAGCTTTCCAATACTTCCCTCCCTCTGAGCTGGTCTTAAGTCTAACCAGAGAGCAGTTGGTTGCTGCCAAAGCATGATTACCACTACTGCAATGAACTTCATTTACTGAGGAACATATCCTTTTTTTTTTTTTCTTTTGCCCTCTTGGTACTCTTGGTGCAGTTTAGTTAACCAACTAATATGCCTATGTTTCACAGCAACGACTAGCATGGCAAGACAACTCTAAAGGTGGAATAGTGGTAGTCATACCTTGGTGGTAACCAACAGCTTTCTCACTGCCCTTAAGATCAACTCAGTGAGAGAGAAATCATAGCCAGTACCGGAAATCTTGTTAAGTACCCAGGACAAGTACAGACACTGGTCTTGGAGGAAAACGTACGATGACAACTTTACTAAACCAGCATAAGTCCCAACTATTTCTAAATACATGTTCTTATACTCACAAATAAATGTAGTCCTCACCCCTCATCAAAGAGACTTCTCTTTGCAACAGATGGAGACTATTTCAGAAAACCACAACCAATCAAAATGCAGAGCTGTAGTGACAATCCCAAGGGATATATTTATATTGTAATTCCCTTATCTAAGACTCAGGGATCATTACAAAAGAGGGGGAAGAAAGATTGTTAAAGCAAAAGGACCGAAGAGTTTGCTGTGAGAGTATCTCCCACTAATATCAGAAGATACACCCATAATGTCTCACGAACATGAATGCCTAAACAGGAGCTCAATAAGTACAATCATAAGAGACACTTTAAAGGGCATGGGGTAAGACTGCAAGTCCTTAACTATAGACAAAGAGCTACAGACAACTAAGGACTAAGGAGAGCAGAAAAGATGCTCTTCCCAATTGGTTATCCAACACCAACAGTTAACAGTGGGAACGTGTGTGTGTGTGTGTGTGTGTGTGTGTGACATTATATAGACTGAGAAGGTTATATTAAGGAATATATATGTATATAAAAGAATCATGTAACAAAGATTAATGAAAAAAGAGGATATGAATTTGAAATATGAGATCGTTTGGAGGGAGGGAAAGAAAAGGGGTAAAGAACATAATTTATATTATAATCTCAAAATATAAATATCAAAATCTGAAAAATAATACAAATGATTTTTAAACAGCAATTAAATATTAGAGTGTGCACATGTATTAACATGTCATAGTAAAACCATTTTTACAGGTAATTAATAGTCATTAATAAAAACCATGTGGGAACTGAACAGTTGTTTTAAAAATAAGAACTAAAATTAAATAAGTGATCAGAAAAACCATTAAAAAAATCTTACCGGGAATGGTGGCATACACCTTTAGTCCCAGTGCACAGGAGGCAGAGGCAGGCAGATCATGGATTATTGTGAATTAGAGAACACCTGATCTACATAGAGGACTCTGGGGCAGCCAGGACTATGTAGAGAGACCCTGCCTCAAAAATAAATAAGTAAATAAATAAACAAACAAATACGTCTTAAAAATATGTTTCACTTATGTCAAAGTCCCATCTAAGAAAAAGGCTTAATATCAGAAATAATAATATAAATACTGTGCTACAGTTACTATGGGATTTTGCAAAAAGCCAAGGCAGTCATGGGGATACTTTTTCCATGGTGTATGTGTCTTGCTGTCTTTTTTTTTTTTTTTTTTTTTTTTGGTTGAGTTTTCTTCTGGAAGGAAAAACCTGCAAACACACCAAAACAAAGTGTGTCACAATGTCATCGTCTGCACTTCCAGGGACGAAGAAGTCATACTTGGGACTTTTCTTGCTTGTCACAGGTCTGGCTAGCCTCTGTTTGCTTGGTGAGAAGAAATACTCTGTGTATTCTTAGAAAATTCCTTCCAATTTAGACACTCGGGAATGGCCTGTTTACCTTAGCTTGGAATTTCTTTTGTAAACAGCTCTCTCTGAAACAGACTTGTATAAAAATGGTCCCATAGGATGAAGGCCACCAATGTACTCAACCTTATCTCTGTCTGATGCCCTCAGAACACCATTACTGTCATGCAATGGGCAGGCACAAGCTAGGGTCATAAGATTGTCATGGACCTGGCTCTGCTCTGTAGCCTTTACACATGTCACTTTGATTCCATGTCATGGCTTCTCTCATGTCTGTAATGGGAGCTCTCATTGATAGTCAGAATCTTGTGAAGACTGGCCTATTGTATCGGAACTCTCTGATGAAGCTCCAAGGTGTTCAATAATTTCTTTCTCTTATTTAGAATTTAGAGAGCATGAAGCTGACGAACTCTGTCGGCTGAGATGTACTTCCCAATTATAAACAAAATCTCATGCTTTCCACTAGTCTGGTTCCTTTTGTTTTGAGGCAGGATGAAAAGGTAAGAGAGAGTCAGAGGCATTTGGAAGGGAAAGGACCAGAGTTGAAGATCTTTTTAGTTGAAGATATTTTGCTAGTCAGGAGTCAAGAGTTCCAGTAGGGCTAACAAGATCTGCTGTGACAATACCCTGAGACAATATTCCTTCTAAAATAATATATTTCAAATATGAATATTAAAATAGCAATGGCACATGCTCAAGGCTTAGAAGACCTTTGAGTATGATCTTACTCCTTCCTCAGGTATGAACCTGAAATTTCCTAGGCATCTCATAATGACAATAAAAACTTTGTTTACAGCAGCAAGGTGTTATTTCTCCCTTGTGCAAACCTTGTGACGTGCACTTTTTCCTTATTAGCTGCCATCACACTCAGTGTACCTTAAGAATCACCTGTGATCTCTTCCGGGTTCCTAAGTAACCCTGTGAACTGTAACTCCAGAAGCCACCAAAATGGTATATATAGCTATAGTAAAGACAATTAATCACGCCTCACTCTTGACACACCTACACTCAGGCTCTTGGGAGTGTACTCTTTTTTTCCTAAGCATCTGTTTCTTGGTTAGCTTTGCTTGTTTGCTTGTCACATTGCCACAAGAGTGAGTCATCTGAGAAAAGGGGACCTCAGTTGAGAAAATACCCACTTCCAAACTTCACTGCAGGCAGTGCTGCCCTTGGGCAGTTAGTTGTTCTGTATATAAGAAAGCAAACCTTCCTACCGGTTGGGACATCTTCTGGATATATGCCCAGGAGAGGTATTGCTGGATCCTCCGGTAGTACTATGTCCAATTTTCTGAGGAACCACCAGACTGATTTCCAGAGTGGTTGTACAAGCTTGCAATCCCACCAATGGAGGAGCGTTCCTCTTTCTCCGCATCCTTGCCAGCATCTGCTGTCACCTGGATTTTTCATCTTAGTTATTCTGACTGGTGTGAGGTGGAATCTCAGGGTTGTTTTGATTTGCATTTCCCTGATGATTAAGGATGTTGAACATTTTTTCAGGTGCTTCTCTGCCATTCGGTATTCCTCAGGTGAGAATTCTTTGTTCAGTTCTGAGCCCCATTTTTTAATGGGGTTATTTGATTTTCTGGAGTCCACCTTCTTGAGTTCTTTATATATATTGGATATTAGTCCCCTATCCGATTTGGGATAGGTAAAGATCCTTTCCCAATCTGTTGGTGGTCTTTTTGTCTTATTGACGGTGTCTTTTGCTTTGCAGAAGCTTTGCAATTTTATGAGGTCCCATTTATCAATTCTCGATCTTACAGCACAAGCCACTACCGGAGGTTCCAGCAATACCTCTCCTGGGCATATATCCAGAAGATGTCCCAACCCGTAAGAAGGACACATGCTCCACTATGTTCATAGCAGTCTTATTTATAATAGCCAGAAGCTGGAAAGAACCCAGATGCCCGTCAACAGAGGAATGGATACAGAAAATGTGGTACATTTACACAATGGAGTACTACTCAGCTATTAAAAAGAATGAATTTATGAAATTCCTAGGCAAATGGATGGACCTGGAGGGCATCATCCTGAGTGAGGTAACCCAATCACAAAGGAACTCTCACAATATGTACTCACTGATAAGTGGATATTAGCCCAGAAACTTATGATACCCAAGATATAAGATACAATTTGCTAAACACATTAAACTCAAGAGAACGAAGACCAAAGTGTGGACACTTTGCTCCTTCTTAGAATAGGGAACAAAACACCCATGGAAGGAGTTACAGAGACAAAATTTGGAAGTGTGACAAAAGGATGGACCATCTAGTGATTGCCATATCCAGAGATCCATCCCATGATCAGCTTCCAAACGCTGACACCATTGCATACACTAGCAAGATTTTGCTGAAAAGACCCAGATATAGCTGTCTCTTGTGAGACAATGCCAGGGCCTAGCAAACACAGAAGTGGATGCTCACAGTCAGCTATGGAATGGATCACAGGGCCCCCAATGGAGGAGCTAGAGAAAGTACCCAAGGAACTAAAGGGAACTGCAACCCTATAGGTGGAACAACAATATGAACTAACCAGTACCCCGGAGCTCTTGTCTCTAGCTGCATATGTATCAAAAGATGGCCTAATAGGCCATCACTGCAAAGAGAGGCCCATTGGACTTGCAAACTTTATATGCCCCAGTACAGGGGAATGCCAGGGCCAAAACGGGGGAGTGGGTGGGTAGCGGAGTGGGGGGGGGTATGGGGGACTTTTGGTATAGCATTGGAAATGTAAATGAGCTAAATACCTAATAAAGAAATGGAAAAAATAGAAATTAAAAAGAAAAGAAAGAAAGCAAACCGAGCAAGCCAGGAGGAGAAAGCCAGTAAGCAGTATTCCTCCATGGTTTCGGCCTGAGTCCTTGTCCTGACTTTCTCTCTCTTTCTTTCTTTCTTTCTTTCTTTCTTTCTTTCTTTCTTTCTTTCTTTCTTTCTTTCTTTCTTTCTTTCTTCCTTCCTTCCTTCCTTCCTTCCTCCCTTCCTTTCTTTCTTTCTCTCTCTCTTTCTCTTTTCTCTCTTTCTTTCTTTCTCTCTCTCTCTTTCTTTTTTATCTCTTTCTTTCTTTCTTTCTTCCTTCCTTCCTTCCTTCCTTCCTTCCTTCCTTCCTTCCTTCCTTCCTTCCTTCCCTCCTTTCTCTCTCTCTCTCTCTCTCTCTCTCTCTCTCTCTCTTTCTTTCTTTTGAGAAAAATGTGTTTTTATTGAAATTGCTATGTGGCAGTTATTACACTAGAATATACAATGTCAAATCGCTCAAATTATTTTTTTAATTAGTCATCACTGATTTTTACTTCATATGATTTATGAACATAGGGAATTAAAATGATAAAATTAGTTCAACATTGAACTACAATTATTCTTACTAAAAATTGTCTACATTTTATAGATATATTTTAGTGATTCTTTATCTTTTCATGTATATTAAAGCATGAAGGGGAATGATTATACTGGAAATTTAATAGATACTACATTTCAATGTATTATTTTTTAAAATAACTTTTTATTAGATATTTATTTACATTTCAAATGTTACTCCTTTTCCTGCCCCCCCAACTTCTTATCCAATCCCCCTTCACTCCCCTCCCCAGCTTCTATGAGGGTGTTTCCCCACCCACCCACTCCTACCTCCCTGCCCTGGCATTCCCCTACCCTGAGGTATCAAGCCTTCACAGTACCAAGGGCCTCTCCTCCCATTGATGCCTGACAAGGCCATCCTCTGCTACATATGTGACTGGAGTCATGGGTCCCTCCATGCGTACTCTTTTGTTCATGGTTTAGTTCCTGGGAGATCTGGGGGCTGGTGGGGGGGGTCTGGTTGGTTGATATTGTTGTTCTTCCTATGGGGTTGCAAACCTTCAGTCCTTTCTCTAACTCCTTCATTGGGAACCCTGTGCTCAGTTCAATGGTTAGCTGCAAGCATCTTCCTCTGTGTTTGTCAGGCTCTGGCAGATTCTCTCAGGAGACAGCTATATCAGGCTCCTGTCAGCAAGCACTTCTTGTCCTGACTTTCTTGATGATGGACTCTAATCTATAAGCCAAATAAATCCTTTTCTCCCCAAGTTGATTTTGGACAGTGTTTTATCATTGTGATAAAAATCCAGACAGCCCATCTTTTAACTCTCTGCTTAAATCTATGTCAAAGAATCTTTTCAATAAACTCCAACTTTACTTCTTGTTCTGAAATTCTGTTCTGCAGTGAAATCAAGATCTTGACTTCACCTGAGCAGAAAATGAACTCTGAAAAGAGGTCTCAGACTGTTGTCAGAGGCAGTGTAGAGCTGTCTCTGGCTTATCTCTCCCTGCTTCTATTATTCGAAGTGGCTTCTAAACTATTGAGCTTTGTGTATTAAGGAGGAGGGTGTTGTTGTTGTAGTTGTTTATTTTTGAGTTGAGGATTGATCTCAAGGCTTCACTATGGTAAATAAACACTCTATCACACTGTCTACCCTTAAATTGGGTCTTTTGTGATACTCTTATATTGGACTCTGGTGAACGACACAAAGACCAAGAAGTCAAAGCAACCATGGCTGACTTCTGTGCCCATTGACATGACTCAGCCATTTTGCCTCCTCCATTTCCTGATCCACAACTTGTAAGGTCAGCTTCTGCCTATGGGGCAGAATGAGGACAAAATGAATGGGAGTGATGGAAGCTACAGCCCAAGTGAGCTTGAATAATTGATTACTAAAACATTCTGAGGAGACCTGCAAGGTTCTTGTTGTTTTAAAGAAGTCTAAATCGTTTAATGGTCAGTATCACAAAAAGAATGTCAGAGTTTGACGTCATTGGAAGTACAGAACCAAGGTATTGGGTAACATCTGCAGGTCTTCTCTCAAACAAAGCAGTGACCATCAGAACACACCCAACATTTGATACAATTCAGGCAGTTCATGGACTTCCAGGCGTTCATGTGGGAGTCAGCAGAGTTTGGGAAACCCTCAGGTGAAGAAGCCATTTTCAATCACAAGCAACAGATGCCCAAATGACCACTTACTCCATCTACTTAGTGGATGGCTGTGGGGGTGATGCTCTTCTCAGTGACCTTATTCCAACTGTGCAATACATTTTTAAATTAGGTTCCTGAAAACATTGTAAGTTCATTCATTAGACTTTATTTCAGTCACCAGGACATGGCATTTATAATCTATATTAAATTAAGCCTATGCAGATCTTAATCATTTCCATAGAAGAAGCTGAATTTCTATTTCAAAATGGTGTCATACAAGGAGAAAGCACTGACCCAGCTAACCTAGTATCCCTTTGAAAGCCATGGCCTGAATCTTTTAGCTAACATTACATGACTTCAGCCTCAATTTTTATGATGGATTTTGATCTGTTAATCAGGTTGCCAAAATTTACACAGCTTCCAGGTAATTTCCTGTGTTATACAGAATTTCTTACCACAAAGAATAAAACCAAACCAAACCAAACCAAACCAAACCAAAACAAAACAAAAAAAAGCAAAAACAAACAAACAAACAAACAGCAACAAAAACAAATAACCTCCCCTCCCCAACCCCCCCAAGTATTACTTAGGTGTAATGTTTTTTTAAAAATTCATTTTTATAAAATCAAGAAAATAAATAAACAGTATAAACTGCACATTCAGCACAATGAGGGATAATATGACTACTGCTAATGGGACCCACTACCTCTCCTTTATAGTCAGCCAAAGGAAATTACTCTCTTGCAGGTGCAGAGTGGGTGGGTGGGTTGGTGGGGTCTTCTGAATATTCTAGGGTAGGCCATCTGCATCAGATGTGTTAAGAAAACAGGCACTCAGGACTATTTAGTGCATAACAAGGACGAAGCTCTGCATTGTTCTTGTAGTCCAAGGCAGGAGCTGCATTTGAGAGGGGAAGCCATGTAGTCAAACACAGGTTAGGTTAGGGTGCTTACAACTCTTGAGGTTGGTGTGGGGATGCAGCTCAGTTGGTGGGGGTATGAGTAGAATGCACAAAATCCCATGGCTGGACTCCAGCACCATCTAAACTTGACCTGGTGACATGACACACACCTGTCATCCCAACACTCAGAAGGTGGAGGCAGGAGGATCAGAAGTTCAAGGTTATCCTTGGCTACATAGCAAGTTTGAGGCCAGTCTGGATATAGGAGACCCTCTCTTAACAGTCAAACAAACAAAGAAACAAGAAGAGGAGGAAGAGGAGGAGGAATAAGAAGAAAACAACTGTCAATGATTATATAGCAAAGAATATAGGCACACACCTCAATCCACGCTGCTACTGTTGGCAAAGCTGGACCAGAATAAATAACAGATCAAAACAAGCAAACAAACAAACACACACACAAACAAACCATTAAATACCAACACTCTTCCTATTAGTAAATAGCATGTGCCAGTGAATCTTGACTCTCTGGTTCAAATTTTCCACAACTTCCCAGAAACCTCAAACCCAAGCCTGATTGTCAAGGACTCCTTAGTCATTTATTTTATTGATAATCATGTCAGAAGGCTCTTGGTTCTTCTTGGGTAGTTCTTGTTTGAACAGTGGCTGTGTCCTCTCAGTAATTTCCAGAGACATTTCCTGTGGCTGTTTGGGGTCTATTCAGGACTTAATTCTAGTTTTCCCTGATCTTTCAAGTCAGATCTCAAGTTGTAAGGAATGCTACCTCTGAAAAGGTAGCCAGTCCAAAAACGGAGGAACTTGTAAACTTCTAAGTTAGTTTGGCTTGACAAAGTAGATAGCAGCTTCCGTCACCAGCTGTGACCCAATTCCAGCTTCATCAGTCCCTCCAGGGTTGGAGGGGCCCCAGTTTGCTTGCTTCCCCAGATCATATGTCTCTGGAGAGCCCAGTATGTTCTCAGATGTCAGTAGTAGAAAAGCTCACTTTCAAACTTACACGTTTCTTGTCATTTCTTTTATTCTTTGAGAGTTATCACCCAGTCCGATCTCCCATGGAAAAGTTTGGTCAACCAAAACATGTGCCCCAAAGCAGACATATGAGCTGCCTGACCTGCTTACCTCTTATATAACCAAGATCTCTAGATTAACTCTTTCATCTTAGATGTTTCAGAATAAAGTAAAATAAAATAAAATAAAATAAACCCGGCAAACACTGAAAGCTACTAAACCTCTTTGCTCCTGGTTGCTCAGGCACCAGTGTTGGTTACTAGGGTCTTTCTGTGTTGTTTTGGTGACTCCATGACTCCCTTTGAGATTTTTGAAATATAACGACACAATTCTCCCACGTTGCAACTTCTTATCTCCTCGTGAACCTGGTTCTCATCAAAGAGATTTGTGTATAGACTCAGGACTTGATCCCTCTCTTCTCTTAGCTACATAAGCCAATAGCGTAAGTCATTAAATCTTCTAGGGATAAAATTATATTTTTCCAGAGAAAGGACTTTCAAGTGCTAATTTTCATTCTGAATAGCTGTAATTAAAAAAGGTCCTCAAGTACGCAGGTTCAGAACCAAATAAATATTTCTGTTTGTGGTTATTACTCAGAAAAGAGACATATGATTATGGGTCTTATAGTATAAACTATTTTACTTGTCTGTGGGAGGGAAAGTAAATTTTAGATTCTCTAGAAATATGTGGATCATTTGAATATTAATTTTCTCTAATGAGACATCTTATGTTACTCGAGAGCCTTTAGAAAATTCTAATTATTTTAGTAAGGAGGAAAACAGAAGAAATGTATTACATCATACATATCATACGCCCCCCTCCCCCCACGCAGGGCCACATACCTACACATTCACATACAGACACACACAGGCACATACATGGGCACAGTGCACACATATATACTTTCACAGGCATACACACTCACACACACACACACACACACACACACACACACACACACACACCAAACCTTCACAATGACAAACAGACTCATAATCTCCTCAATTGTAACAACTTGTGCATTTCCCAGAGAGGCTTCTCACCAGCTCTTATAGTCCCACACCTCGCGCTACTCTGCGCAGAGCTGAAAAAGGGATGCTTTCACAAATAGATCCCGTCCCACACAGAGGGCAGGCTCCCTGTCTCCGCAGGGCAGTGAGCATCACTGAGAACAAGTAGGGGCTAATTTCATCCCCTGCGGCCCCTTTCTCAGCTATACAGTATTAAAAGCGCAGGGAAGAGGTAAAAGGGTGCTGAGAATTTCCCATGGGCACCCAAAATAGCACACACACTATTGCTATTGCCTCGTCCAAATCAGAAAGTTCTAGGACCACTTTATAGCCTCTCACATGTGGCAGGCTGGCCTGCCAATCAAAGCTGCTATTGGTTTAGTACAATCTGTTCTCTCTGGAGTTGTAGTGGGAGGCATTGAGAACCTGATTAATTTAGAATGCTTGTTTCCAGTGATCCTCATGTTTTAGAAATGTGTATTTCCTTCCTTGTCTTTTTTCCTATTTTTTCTCTTGTCCATCACAATGCATAGTGTGCTACTGTTAATGGTCAGGAACTAGGTAGGATATCTCCTTGTAATAAAAAAAATACTGTTTTTTAATCCCCACTGAATTGAGATGGAGAAATATCTGATCTACACGGCCTCAGTCTTTTGCCATCAAGAGGAATAAATAAATAAGCAAGCATAGGCCAAGTAAGACCCCGAGCTATTAGAAGCTGGAAGGGGGAAGAAAGGTTCCAAGAGAGCAGAAGCCTTGATTCCAGCTTCCAGTTTTCAGACCTGTGAGGGAATAAATGGCTGTTTAAAGCCATACAATTTTTTTGTGGTAATTTATTACATAGCCTAAGGAAATGAAGACAATAAGCTAGTTTATATTTATACCAAGCTTGGCAGGTTGGCATGGACAGGGGGACAAGAAGCTCCCAAGAGTTTGCAGGGAGTAATGTTTAGGGACCAGACTGATTTTTGCAACCTCTGTTGCTGGACAATGAAGACAATAGACGACAGTGCCCCAGGAGGGCCTACTTCCTTCTGAATGACTCTAGTCTTAGTTGGTGACACCAGAACAAATCTCTGGTGTCCCAAGTTCAAAGGAGGAAAGTGTCTTTTTTAGTGACATTAAAAACCCAGAAAGGAAAGCTCCTTTGATATATCCCTTACACCACAAATGCTGGTGAGGCTGAGGAGAGAGGGGCCACCTATGACAATCACTAGGTTTGGCACCTTCTTCCATCTCCATAAGGAAATTTGCTATCAAAAGCTGTCATTTGCTGGCCTGCTACATTCTGGAGGGTTTGTTTGATTTTTAGCTTTGGAGGAATCATTTATACTTATCTTGGAGAAATGTACATGACTGTGTATTTTTAAAACAATATCATCAACTGATTTTTGTCTGTTTGCTGTTTTATTCTGTTTTGAGACTGGTCCCCAACTCACTATGTGTGCAGCTAAGGAGCCTTAATATTTGCCCCTCCTGACTCACCCGCATGCCGGAATTCCAGGCTGGTTTATAGGCTGTTTTTATGATACATTTCAAAGGTTAAGCTGTGGTTTGCAAGAGCAATCTTGTGTTTAAACAAGAATACACACCTATAAAGAAACAAAACTTAAGCATTTTTTTCCCTTTCCCCAAACAAATCCTTTCAGAGGATTGTCTGGACTGCCTTTTTTCTCGAAAAATTCCCATAAAGGTTAGCACTAGCTCTACTCGTTGAGTCTTCAGGAGACAGTCCTTGCTGTGTTCACGTGAAATAGACAGAGTGAAATTTTCTTCCCTAAGAATGTGCTGGTGGTGTGACTGTGCAAACATAGCAAGCATCTTTGGAAAGCAATTATAATTCCTTTCTAAATCTTGCTTGCTCCTGTGTCATCAGGCCACTGGGCTCTGCCAAGCTTCCTCTCTGTCTTCTGTGTTTCTTCTAGGTCCATAGGGTACCCATCTTTGAGCAACTCTAAATTTACACACGTGACATTGTATGTTTGATGCTTGTGATAGTGTATGTATGTATCTATATAGGTATTACTTTTCCTGAAAGTCAGTCCTGTGATGCTCTGTGATCATTTATATCCCTGTGAGTGGCAGTGGACAATGTATTTCTGTTGATCTGTGTTAATATATCATTTTAATAACTGACTATAAGCCTTTGAGACTTCACTCTGAAGGAGAAAGGGCAAGGTTGGAAGGGCTTCCCTCCCGCCCTCGAAGCCAGGGAATTTAATGTTTACATGAAAACATGAGTCTACATTTTGCCAACAGCCAGCTGTGAGACCTTGGACTCCACATCTCTGAGCTGCAGTTTCTTTAGTTCAACTTGACAAGCATTGAACATTTGCCCCATGGGTTCTCGGAATGGAGGGGCATGACGCTATGACATGCATCTGTTCTGTAGAGACTGAGACACCCAAGCAACTCAAAGAAATCCTAGAGCTTTCAAGTTGGCAAATTCTGGTCAGTAGAAAACAGTGGAGAGAGATGTGCAGCATGAGGCAGTAGCACTAGCAAAGAGTCCTGGAGGGACTCAGCAGGTCTTCCCTTCTAGAGATTGATTCACCAAGGATGATGTATGTGCTTCTTAGCCTTTTATGACATGATTACCCATACTGCCTTGTCCTCTAGAAGAATCCCAAGTCACTTGTTAAAAGGGTGGATCTTATCTCTGTATCCAACAGGGAGGCCTGGCAAACCTCCTTTCTATGAGCTCTTTTAAAAATAATTTTAATTTTTTATTGGAAATAGTCTTTTTTTTCCACATAAGACATTCTGGCTATTTTCTCCCCACACCACCATTTCCTCTAAGAAATTCCCCATCTTCCCATGCACTCAAATATGTACCCTTCCTATCTATCTCTCTTATTAGAAAACAAACAAGCAACTAAAAAAAAAAAACAAAAACAAAAAACAAACAAAACAACAACAACAAAAGAACCAAACACATACGGACACAGAGATACACACACAGAAATCCCATAAAAACATAAAAGCCATAGCATATAAGAAAAGACCTATAATGTTAAAAAAAAAAAAGCTCCAAAGAAAGCACTATGAGACAAAATATATCTCCAAAGGTACTATTGAGTTCATTTTATCTTGGCCAACTCCTGCTGGGCATGGGGCCTGTTAGTGTGGATTATATACCCAGTGAGATGCCTTATTTTATTTTATTTTACTTTGCAAGTGATTGTCAGTTGGCGATAGGCTTTGGGTTAGGATGGAGACCCTGTCTAAAACCTTTTTCTAACAAGAATTTAATCATCTACCAAATGGAATTCTGTAATGAATTCTGTAATGAATCCCTCCATAACCTTTACAGAATTTCAACAATCACTAATTGGCCACCATTTCTTCATATAATTATCACAACCTATTTTTCTACTCCCATATTATTTTGAAGCAAATCTTAAGAACAACAGCATTTCTTCTGTAACTATGATAAGGTTGTTGGAAAACATTGTGTTTTCCAACATTTATTATCATGGTTAAACTAAACAAAACCTTAGCCTCGTTAAACAGCAAGTAAGTGTTCTCTTTCACAATAGTGTCCTAATCTTCATGATTTAATTTTAGAGATTTGATTGCTTCCGAATCTGAGTAAGTCACACAGGTGGAATTGGCTGCCCTGTTCATACCTCTCTGTTTAATCTTACAGACTTCTCTTCTCCCTGCACATCTTCCTCTCAACCTCTTTCTTTTATTCTCAATAATCTATTTATTGGAGAAACCAGGCTGTTGATTCTGCCGACACTCCTGTTGTCTGCTGCTTTCTGATTTCATTCCCATGATATTCACTATCACTTTCCCCAGTTGATTGAAGAAGCTCCATGGGATGTAGGTCTTTTTAAATGTGACAGGGCTATATCAAAATGGATGGTGTGGAACAGACAGTATCTAGTTAAATCCACATGTGATGGTTTGTATATACTTGGCCCAGGGAGTGGCACTATTAGAAGGTATGGCCCTATTGAAGTGGGCGTGGCCCTGTTGGAGTCAGTATCACTGTGGGTGTGGGCTTTAAGGCCCTCATCCTAGCTGCCTGCAAGCCAGTATTCTGCTAGAAGCCTGCAGATGAAGATGCAGAACTCTCAGCTCCTCCTGCACCATGCCTGCCTGGACACTGCCATGCTCCTGCCTTGATGATAATGGACTGAAACTTAAATGTTGTCCTTTATAAGACTTGCATTGGTCATGGTGTCTGTTCACAGCAGTAAAACCCTAACTAAGACACCACACTTCAAGATGTAGGCAGCCTCTGATGATCAAAAGCCACTGACTCACAAGGCTGTGCATGAAGGTGACAGTTTCAATTGTGCCTTCTGGACTTCCTAGCTTCAATACTTCTACAGAGACAGCTGGCATCTCACCACCAAATGTTCATTCACACACTGGTGCACTCACAAAATAGAGACACGGTGAGATCCAGAAACCAATCAGTGAACAATATTTGATTCTCTGTAGTTATGTGTTATTTTAAAAAATAATTTGTTGGCTTATTAGCATCCTCTAGTGAAGATCAATAACACCTGTATTATCTCATTGTTCTAGTTTCAAGATCATTTTGTACTCACAAGCAAACACATTTAGGAAGTTTCAGTCTATTACAATTATTATTCTTATCGATGATCAAATTGCACCATCTTTGGTCCGTAAGTTTCATTAAACATCTTTGAGTCCTTTCGGTAAGTCATGAGAAGGTCTTTACTTCCTGATCTAGCAAAATACTGCAGTCATCTAACCAGGCATGCTGGTGTTGGCTACCTCCATGAGGAGCTATCATTCTGTTAGGGAAAATGGCACTTAGACTCCACCATATAAATATCTAGGAGAGTCCTATGCAAATTTGAGTCTGTTCCCCTTTCTTAGTAGGGGAATAGTCAATCCGACCTGGCTTGAATGGGTCTCCAAAAACTAATGATCTTGTGTGAGGACAGTGACCTTAAGAAGAGATGATGCAAGGCAGGTTTACAACCAAGGCTGTAACTGCGAGGATCAAAGTTGGAACACAAAATGACTTAGCAGCTATATTGGCAGTTCAAGATGGTAAGGGTAGAGATGCATAAAGGTGAACACTGTAGGTTCAAATCCTAGCTCTGTTTCTTATCAACTGTATGTGACTAGCTTAATACTTAAGTTTTGACGCTCCGTGCCCTCAACTAAAAAATGGGTACAAGTATTGCATCCTTCATAAGGCTATTGGAGGATCAGATGATGCTGTAGAGGAGAGAGTGATACGTGGTACCCACTAAAGCTAAAAATGTAACAAGCTGGTCCCAATCGATGTGTACAGTTTTGTGGAAACTGAAGGAGTTGGCTGGAATCAGGCCTCTGCTGCTTCTTGTCCTATCTGCCTATCCAGCAGTGTCTCCAGCACACCTGCATTATTCTCTAAAAATGCTGCAGAGGATTAATAATGGCTCCTCTAGCATCTTCCTAAACCACATTTTATTGATTGCTTTATTGAAAAGATGATATCATATATTGAATGTTGCCAAAGGAAATAAATAAATAATATATTCTTCTGAGGCGTATTTTTCTTATTTGATATCTAAGTCGACAACTTTCACTTTGAGAAACTTAGGGGTTTTTTTTTTTTAAAGTAGATCCCATATGCTGAAGAGATTTTAGTTTTTAGAGGAAGAGAACTCTAACATGCCTTAAGTGCTGATCTGATAGCTCTCAGAGCACCTTAATGATCCAAGATGGTGGTCCTCAGGAATGCCTTTATAGCACGTGAGCTTTAGAAAACGTAGCATTATTATGTTGTCATTCTTTTCCGGAACCTTCTCTGCCCATTACGTCAGTGATGCCCTGCAAGCCTTTCTGAGGTGACTTGCCTCTCTATGGTTTTATTTTTAAAGGCTCCATCAAAAAGACTTTTAAGTCACTGTGTTGAGAATTCCAACAGCTATCTTGCGGTTATTGTAGCCGCATGAACTGTTGCAAAAGATGGACTTGAAATATTTATAATGTTATTGAAAAATTCAGAGAAGGTGGGGGAATGGAGAGAGAGAGAGAGAGAGAGAGAGAGAGAGAGAGAGAGAGAGAGAGAGAGAGAGAGAGAGACTCACTGTATCCTTATCCTTCCAACTCCTTTTAATGCAGGCACACATGTATTCTAAAGCTTTCTTTTTCCATATATTTCCATATATTGGCAACTATAAACTGTAGCCATGTCTACACAGTAGCCTAGCCCCGCCGCTCTTTAAAGCAGTCCCTAATGCTGCTCTGGATGAATGTTGACTGTAGACTGGCGTCTCTGAGATGCTCTGCTCTCAGCTTTACTCCCTCTGTAGCCGCAGTTGATTTTGAGATATGGGGTCCCACAACTATCTTTTCATATGGTGTGCTCTTTTTCCATCCAGGAAGATATTTGGCCCTGCTTGTCATCTTGGTCATTTCATGTGCTTCTCATATCATTGTTCTTGGAGCAGAGGGGGTGGGGGATGGTTGGGCAGCAGATCACCTGTATTGCGATGGCAGAGTCTTAACACTACTACTGCAATGTGAACCCAGGTCCACTTGAGCTTGATACCTCTCTGTACATAGTCAAGGCTGCTGAACTTAGATGGCAGTGAGTTTTCCCTTCTCAAGAATGGACAGATGGAACTCATGAAGTAAACAAGCCATATGTTTTAAATAAAGCATCGTTTTTCCCTCACAAGTTACTTCTCCAAGTTGATATCATCAAGATCAGTAAGCTCCTACATTTCTAAAGATCTCTTTCTGGTAGCTCCTACATAAGCAGTCATTCCAGTTTTGAATAAGCAAGAAAACACAGATAATTTTGGTATGCTAAAATGAGGCGTGTGACATGTGACATATGTAACATGATGGGTAACTCTAACATCAAACATGTCAAGAGCTGTTATCTACCTGCAGGATAAAGGGTACCTGCAGTACCCTTCCATCCATCCTCTCTATTCTAGGACACAGGTTTGATTGTAGCTGGAACTTCAGCATCAATTCTTTCTATTGCTTGGAATAAAACTTTAAGTTCATATTTCAGCCTCATTAAGAATGATGTAATTCAGAGTCTCTAAGGCCAAGAAAGTCCCCATTATATCCTTGAGCATATTAGTGACCGACTTAACACTTTCAACACTCAGGGTCGGAATTTACTTAACTTTTTCAGGCTTTCCTGGGATACTGCCAGTTGTATTTCCTTTAGACTCAAATCACTTTCCTCACCAAGCTAATTTTAGTTATTGAGAAAATTCTCAAAATGGTTCAGATAAGTGGCACTCTATCGTACCCTTAGCCTCATCCTTTCTAGCTGAACTCAAAGGTGACATTTTTATTTTTAAACTGGCCAGAGAGTTAAGAAGTTTCAACTAGTCTGAACTGATGTCCACAGTGTGGGGAAAGGCTTCAATTTAGAAAGAAGAATTTCAGAATTCCTTATGTGTACAATAGCAGATTTAAAAGCTTAGGTAGATTTTGTTTATCCTTCTTCTCTGTAGAGTGGGGACCAAACACCTAACTACTGTCTTTATAAAACACTATGTGCAAGCACTACTTGGCATAAATACCCTATAGTCAGCAAATTTTCCATGTCTCATTTTTAGATGAGCTATGAAAAATTTTGGATTAAGTGTTTTGCCTATCTTGCAAGTATCTTTTGAGCACCTACTATGTTCCATGACATATTCTTTCTCTGAGGACAAACATTCCTGTCTGCTTAAAGTTGTGTTGTAGTTCGAGGTAGCAGTGAGGGATGGAGAGAGACAGGAAGTGAAGGAGGCACAGACCAGAGTTAGATAAGTGCATCAGGAACACAAACTTGGCAGGGAGATTCTATTGTAATTTCAACACATCAGTCAGGTTAAGGGTCTATTGGGAAGGTGTCATTTGGGTTCTGCAATGTCTCTCAATGCTTCACTTATTAAAGGTTTGATTCCCAGTTCCTTGTTGGTGAGTGTTGGTGGAACCTGTAAGAAATAGCTTAGTGAAAGCTCTTAGCCCACTGGAGGGGTGCCCTCCAAGGGCATTATGGGAAAATGTTCCCTTCCTTTTGTTCTCCTATGCTCAGTCAGAGGGTAAGCAGATTTCTGTCACCCTATGCTTCTACCATGAAGTATTGTTTCAACACAGTCAGCTATTGTTTGGGAACTGAAACCTGCCAAGCCAAGTCAAAAGGAATCAATCCCCCTCTCTTCTGGTTATGCTGAGTATTTGGTGTAGTTACAGAAGCGTGAACAACAATGACACTCTAGAGGAAGTTAGGGAATTCTCCGTGAACACCAGAAGAAAGTCCGTTCCAGATAGAGGAGTCAACCATTGCATGCTATAAGGAAGACGGCAGGGGAGGAGTCGGGGTGGGGTGGGGGTGTGTTGCTAGGGCAAAGTAAGCAAGTGGACACCAGCGAAGAAGACAACCAGGTTCAAAAGCAAACAGATTAGATGTTGATTGTCTCTTTGTGGATTTGACTTTCTGTCAAGTGTAGCAGGAGGCCTTTATAGGACCTAACCTGGAGCAGTGACACCCAATGCCCAGGCATTTCTGACAGACCCAACATGTCCCTATGCAAAGCAGATCTCAGGAAGAAAAGTCTGAGAAGTGATGGATCTAGGAAGCCATTGCAGTACTCCAGGAAAAAAGATGGTGGTGGCTCTGCTCAAGACCAGAGCAATGGAAGTGCTTGACTGAATTGTCTTAAAGTACTGAATGGAGGATGCTGAGAGGAAGAGGGCCTACTAGCTCTAAATTTACATTATCTATTTTCACTCAAACATCTGATAATCTTCTTGCTTCCCTTTAACTCTGGGCCCTTGTTATGCCCAAGTCATCTAGGGAAAGTTTGGCTAGCTCAAGCCATGTTCTTAACCTGTTTCCATGTATAATTATAACATCACACTTCCCTCCTAAGCATTTCCTAGAATATAAATGATGAAAGATCATTTGTTCTTGAAGGTTGACCTTCTGTCCCTGTTAGATATAATTGATCAGTGCTTCAAAGAAGGAGAATTTTTGGGCTTTCCTGTAATGATGTCACCTCCATCAACATTGCAATTTTTAAGGCAAAATGCCCAGGACTCCTTGTCACACAGCCATGCTTTGTTGCTCCCTTTTTATGTGCATGTTGACAGACATGCAGCCAATCCACCCAAACCTTGCCTTCCTACCAGGCCAAGAAAGAGGTCCTCAGTTTCCCAGACTTTGTAAAGATTCTTGCACAAGCAAGTGACAGAATGGTTCCCTTTTACTCCCTATTGTATTCCCTCTCTCTATTAGAGACCTGTGTCTCTGCACCTGGGTACCAAGAATTTGAACACTTGCATAGCAAAGACTTTACCTACAGATTCATCTCCTCAGTCCTCTAGTACTCACAATGGTGAAGTCACCATCATGGACTTATAAGAGTGGCAGGGAGCTACCTGAGTCCTCTACCATGCAGGTACACAAGAGAAGGCACCATGTACTAATGAGAAACTACATTCTTATGACCCAGAACCAATGGCATCTTGATCATGAACTCAACAAACTCTGGAATTGCTGAAAAATAATTGTTGTTCATAAGTTACCAAATTTGTGGACCAGGGTGTTATAATAGAATGAGTGGATTAAGATCTCAGAAGTTCCGAACTTTGTCTCTGTAACTCCTTCCATGGGTATTTTGTTCCCCATTCTAAGAAGGAATAGAGCATCCACATTTTGGTCTTCCTTTTTCTTGAGTTTCATGTGTTTTGCAAATTGTATCTTGGGTAGTCTAAGTTTCTGGGCTAATATTCACTTGTCACTGAGTGCATATCATGTGTGTTCTTTTGTGATTGGGTTACCTCACTCAGGATGATATCCTCCATATGTATCCATTTGCCTAAGAATTTCATAAATTCATTGTTTTTAATTGCTGAGTAGTACTCCATTGTGTAAATGTACCACATTTTCTGGAGCTGAGGCAAAAGAAAGGACCATCCAGAGACTTCCCCACCCAGGGATCCATCCCATATACAACCACCAAACCCAGACACTATTGCATATGCCAGAAAGATTTTGCTGACAGGACCCTGATATAGCTATCTCTTGTGAGGCTATGCCAGTGCCTAGCAAATACAGAACTGGATGCTCACCATCATCTATTGGATGGAACACAGGGCCCCTAAAGACGGAGCTAGAGGAAGTACCCAAGGAGCTAAAGGGGTCAGCAACCCTATAGGAGGATCAACAATATGAACTAGCCAGTACTCCACAGAATTGTGTCTCTAGTTGCATATGTAGCAGAGGATGGCCTAGTTGGCCATCAATGGGAGGAGAGGCCCTTGGTCTTGGGAAGATCATATGCCCCAGTACAGGAGAATGCCAGGGCCAGGAAACAGGAGTGGGTGGGTTGGGGAGCAGGGTGGGGGGAAGGTATAGGGGACTTTCGGGATAGCATTTGAAATGTAAATGAGGAAAATATCTAATAAAAAATGAAAAAAATTTCAGAAGTTTTTCTAATCATCTCCTAAGAGGCTAATGCCATCAGTAGCTTTCCATCATGGATGTAATGATGGGTAAATAAACTCAGTGATAGCTTATACTTTGGAACTATACAAAGCAGGGAAGAATATCACAAATGTAAAACATAACATTTTATTAATTATATGTCAGCAAATACAATGTGAGCTAACCAATGATAGTCCCAAATTTAGAACCATGAGCAGAAAAAACATTCCCTCTCTACCTAATTCCTTTCACGTTCAACACCCATATTGAACATTATGCCTTCATGTTCTTGCTTATGGAAAAGAAAATCAGAATTTGGAATGTAAGTAGAAGCTGTATTCCATCACTTACCATTCATATAAAATAGACATGTTTTCTAAATATCACACCCGATAATTTTCCACAATTTTCTTTACTTAACAGTTAGCTATTCATAGATATTTTTTCCTGAGAATAAAGAGTGCAAATGTCTTCCAAAATTAAACAGCTGAAAAGATTTTTTTTTTAAATGTCTACCTTAAAATCTGCCTAATGTGTTGCCTCAGGGCCTATATAGCCACAGCTTTTTAAGTGATACCAATAAATCCATCCAGCAGGAATTATGTAAAACTTATATAATTAATATTTGTAAGATGTCTTAAGATCTTGGCAAGAGAGTAGATGCTGAAATCCAAAGCTATTCTATAATTTTCTCTTTAAATCAGCTGCCAGCTATATTCCAGACAGCTTCTAAATCCAGCTATAAGCAAAAATATTGCTACTATTAGACATATACTATTTCTTTTAAAAATGAAAGGGTCAGAAAGGTCCATTATGAAGGCTGAAAGAAGCCACAGAAATGCCAGCAGTTGGTCAGAAGCATATACGCAGTTAATGGGCACCGACTCAGAATCAAAACATCTCACTAGAGTGCACACTACCCCGTATCCTAATGGATGCAGTTCTTAACCAAGAGAACTGCTGTTAAATCTCCATGCTTCCCCCACAAACAGACTTTTACTGACACGGTACTAGCCGGCTAAGGCCCCATGAAACAAGGGTCAAACTGAAGGTCATCTTACAGCAGGTCCATCCCATAGGTGGTCTGAAGATGAAAGGCCTAAGTAGAGTTGCCAAAAACGTACAGTACTCCCTGGTGAGCTCGAACATTACACAGGCTATATTTAGAGTCACTATTTATTTGAAATTCAAATATAACTGGACAGACTCAGTTTTTATTTACTAAATGTGGCAACACAGGGCCAAGGAAAAACCAAGCTGGAGCACCTCCCGCCTCTTCATGAAAGCATCTATGGACAGAATCCTATGCTTCTCTACTCCAGCTAATGGGTCCTACTACTTAGAAAAATGACAAAGCTTTCAAGGTCTGTAAACAACATTAAAAACATAGAAATGAAAGAAATGGGCTGTGCTGGAGTAAAAGATTATTATGATATTTAAAGGTACATACGCCAGGAAAGTGCTACATCAGTTCCCATCTATTCCCAAATGTAATAAACGGCATTCGCATGAGTCTGGCTTTGTAGTCACACTGCGTGTACATTAACCGGCTGATAACCTCTTAACCCCACATCTCCAGAGAGAAGGCAAGTACAGGCTGCAGCAGACCTGAGGCCTCTGCTCCTTAGAGCTGGCATGCCTTCTGCAGGAAACATTAACTTTTTCACTTGGTGTCTCATGAGCTAGGCAAATAGTTGTTGGCTCCTAGCCTCTGATTTAGAGACAGCTCCTTTAAAGAGAAGGTACACAGTTCTGATGGCTCTCATAGGAATCTTTCATTTGCCACTGGTTTCACTGAGAGAATTACGTGTTTTTAAAAACGCCACTCTACATTTTTGTAGGTGCCGGGCTCCCCTACCGCACCCCGGAGTGAAAATGACTGTTTTAGAAAGTTGTTTTAGACTGTATGAATACTTGACCAGTATTTTCTTCATAAAAACACAAACAGAATTAGACCAGGTCCAGGTCCGAGGTTCAATTAGAGATCTAGAGAAAGTCACCCACAGTCATCAGATAAAATGACCCATTTAATAGGAATTCTCCCCAATGTGTTGCTCTGGGGAATCTGACCTTTCAGATTTAGCTGACTTGGGCTTTCTAAATACACCATTTGCAAAAGTCCTTGTTGAGAACATTATTTTACTTTAATTGTAACTGAACCTCCCCCCCCCCACCCTCCCCACCTCATCACGGTGCTGTGTCTGAACTAAGGCATTCTTAACCTTTTAAATTAGGCATTTAAGTGGCTCAGTTGACTGTCTTCCCAGTTTGCATACTGAGTTTGCTGGAACAGTCAGCCTTAGCACGTTAGTGGCAGTCTGTGATCTGCATAGTTCAAGTGCAAACACATCAGCTCTGCCTTCGGAGGGGGTGAGCTGTATGTTCAGTGCTGAATATTGTTATCGTTATTAAGGTTAATAGGAGCGAGGGCTAACATTACCGAGCATTTTCATGTCCCCAGTGCTGGATGCTTGTAGGTAGGCTCAGACAGTTAACATTTGCCCCCACCTTACGAGGGGATCCCCTCCCCTAATTTTAAATATAAGGAGGTAACAGGTGGTTAAGGACTTGCCCTGAACTAAGGTAGGTTCTGTAAATAGTCAGGCTGCAGAGTCTACCTGCTTCCCACAAAATCTTTGTGCCACAGGACAACATAAAGAGCTTGTGATTTTCAGGTCTCTTCATAAACAGGAAGATGCCCCGTCTTTCACTGTGACCAGATTTCAGGTGAAAGGGATGCAAGCAACTCTCTCTTGTATCTCTCACAAACCTTTCTGGAAAGGAGGCTCCGTTTTCAATATCTTTGTAATACAGCTGCCAAACTGACCCACATGAGGACTTGTGTGGGCAAAGAGCAGTATCTGACATTAGTCATCCAGAGAAGAGGGCTGATGGATCCAGAACACACACACACGCACACGCACATGCACACACAGAGACAGAGACAAAGACAGAGAGAGACAGAGACAAAGACAGAGAGAGACAAAGAGAGAGACAGAGGCAGAGACCAACAGAGAGACAGAGATACAGAGATAAAGAGACAGAGAGAGGCAGAGAGAAAGAGACAGAGACACAGAGAGAGAGACAGAGAGAAAGACACAGAGAGATGGCAGAGAGACAGAGAGACAGAGGCAGAGAAAGACAGAGAGAGACAGAATCGGAGACAGAGAGACACAGAAAGACAGAGAGAAAGACAGAGAGAGACAGAGAGAGTCAGAGACAGAGAGACAGAGGCAGAGAGACAGAGAGACAGAGAGACACAGAAAGACAGAGAGACAGAGAGAAAGACACGGAGAAAGAGAGAGAGAAACAGAGAGAGACAGAGAGAGAAACAGAGAAAGAGACAGAGAGAGAGAGAGAGAGAGAGAGAGAGAGAGATCACAGACTATACCTCTAGCTCTCTTGGTCTTGTTTACCAGAGGACCAATGAGTGTTTCAGGGTGTCTGGGAATGGGGGTGCAGTTACCTTTCTGATCCAGGGCTAGGGTAAGCAGTGCAGACCCAGAGCAGGAGAAGTCAGACCACTGGCTTCTCATACATAGGGGACTGTTTGTTCTTACATAATGAAAGTTTTTTGTTTTCTTAAGTGTGTAAAAAAAAAAACATTTGAATGTATCTATCTATATACCTCATATATTTGAGCCTTTTTTTTTTTTTTTGGAATGGGGCCACCCAGCTCCAAGGGGCAGCCATGACAGTGGAGTGAGCTAAAGCAAACGCAGAGAGGAGCCTTTTGGGACAGAATACTAGTCATGTGGCAGTTTCTGGCCTTCCTCCCTGTATAGATAGTTCTTTGGCCAAACTGTGGAGACTCAGGACTGGACTTTAATTCACATGTGTTACTCCTGTATATCCCAGGTAAGGTAAATCAGGGGACAAATGTCGAGCTGCCTCCTGTCAAGGCTGCAGATAAGGCACGCATATCTTTAAATGCCCATTGTATGCACTGGACAACGACACTATGCATACAAACAAGGATTTGTTAAGCTAAACATTAAAGCCTGGCTATATCACTGTCTCTGGCCCAATCAACGGTCAGTTTCAGGGGTTTGCTCAACTTTTTCTGAATCTTCTAACGCCGGCGGTGGGAGGAGGGGGGAGGGGGGCATCCTCTGGTGAATAGCTTGCCATGAGAGCCCCCACTACAAGCTGCCAGAACGTGCCTGCTGTTATCCAGAGCCTTCTAGAAAAAAAATATGTCAGCCTGAAAATCCTTTACTTTGGAATGCAGAGACTCTCATGAGGTATTTATGATATTTTTTACATGATTTCCCAGCCTATTTATGGTAAGCAGCTTTATTAACAAACTGTCCACGGAAATAGTCATTCAAATTCACAAACTTCAGAGAAAGCTGCTCTCAGTCTCTTGTCTCCCTGTCTGGGACGGCAAGGTGTATAAGTAATGAAAAAGAGGCAATACGTCTTCCTCAGCCACAGCAGCCTATGACCCTGATGGCTCTGCTCCCACTTAGAAGCCTGGAGGGCACAGAGCTGGGGCTGCTCAACCAGTCTCTGAAACAGCAGCCACCTGGCTCTGGGGGAGGGGATTGAGCAATGCTTGTCTCTCAGCAGAAAACAGCTGAACAGTAAGACTAGAGAATCAGCCAATCAAGCACGCACCAACCAGTCAGTCAATCAATCAATCAATCAGTCAGTCAGTCAGTAAATCATCTTATTCGAGCTTCTTGTTAGGATCAATCCGTTTTTGCTTTTGATTTGCCAGCTTTTGATTTTGAACAGAGATGTTCAAAAATATTAAGGAAATAAATAAATAAATAAATAAATGGATAAAGGGGCAAAATCAATTCAGCAAACAAAAATCTATCCATTAGCCAAGTGCAGGTTTTCTAGGCTTCCTGAATGGGTTCCCTTCCGCATCCGTTTGTAAACATCTGTCCTTTGAGGACCAGGGAACTACCGTTGGCGACAATCCAGCTGGGAAGGCTATTACACTTTCATATCTAAGGGCTCCTCTCTCAAGAGGGCTGCACCACGGAAGCCGAATGTTCCAGAAAGATCCGCAGGCAGGTCTCCAGACCTTGCAGATCCAGGAGCAGAAAGGTTCTCTCAGACATTAGCATGTAGGGAAAACACCACCAGGCTATTGGCTCAGCTGGGAAACTTTCCCATAAACTGTCTTATCCTCTGAGAGCCCCAGGGAAGCTTCTAGCTTCTTTTCAAGGAGTTGTGACTTTCCTTGAGTGGGGGTGGGGAGGCACATTTACAGGAACCCAGGCAATTCAAGAGGGGAAACACACGGACTAAAGCTCGAATCTCCAATCAGCTTGTACTAGGAGGCTTCGGGGCATTCTTGGATAAACAGACCAGACTACTCTCTTGGGTTACTCTCCCCCTGCCCACCCTCAGACCCCGAGTCTAGTCCGGTATCCATAGTCCTTATTGGGCTACGTTCTTCCTGGACAAAAACCTAGGTACCGAACTCCAGAAGGTGGTGTCTGGTTTCATCTCTGCAGTCCGCGGGTCGGCTTGGGTTGAATGTCCAAGGTCGTGGCTGCTAGTAGTCCCTAGACCCGGGTGAGATAGATAGACCGGGATGGGGCAAAAGGGGGTGTGTATCCTACTTTTACCTAAGTTACTAGTTTCATACAGAGGGCCACAGTTTTGGAAGGCTCTTGGCCACAGTAGACCTGCAATCTTCAAACAGTGATCATAAGCTTGACCCTAACATGGGCCGCTGCCCCTGTGACTGTTTGTGCCGCATCATCCCTAAGCCTAAGTAAAAGGGACGCCCGGAGTTCCAGAGACCTCTAAGTCCTGGAGCGCTAACCAGTCAGGTTGAGCGCACTCCATGCTGAAGCCCTCCTAGCAGCAGCTTTGTCGGACCCCTGCCTGGCCTCTGTATCCCACGTCCGGACAAACCACTGGCAAGAAGTGAGGTCTGGGGCCGTGGCAGGTGCGCCCCAGACCTCAGCAAAGGAGAAACCACAGAGACCTTTCGTCTCCGTGCGGGGTTCTGTGTTCTAAGGCGCCAGATAGCCAGCCACCTGTTTCACAGAGAACGAATTTGTGGGGGGCCCAGGATGCCACAGCAAAGACCCAGTCGTCCCTCCCTTCCACGACCGCCAAAACCGCACACCTCAAATCTAAGTGCGCACACCCCTGCAGACCTACCACCCTCCAGTGGTGGCTTATTTCCTGGTGTCGTCCCTCTTCCCATCAGCCGGACCCTGTGCTGCCTCCCCCAAGCCCCGCTCTTCCTAGGACCGCGCCAAGTACCTGCGGTGAAGATGCAGAGGGCGATGAGCACCTTGCAGACCATGTTACTCCGGTGCTCGGTACCGAGCTGGATGCGACTAGAGAAGAGTTTCCTGGGTCTGACCAAGTGCTTCGGGGCACCGGCAGCTCCTCTTCCGACCGGGTGGGCTACGGGAGGAGCGGGGACGCCAGGCGCGATGAGTCCAGGCAGCTTCGGTGTCTGGCGGCGCAAGGCGAAGTGGTGGTGGCGCGGAGAGTCAGCTGTGTGCCCTGCGGCGCCAGGCGCACTTCTGCTCCATCCCAGCTGCCTGAGCCCAGGACCCGCCTGCGCCGTCGCCAAACCCCTCCCACCCGGCCCTCCTGCGAGGACAGGGCCACCCCCTGGCCTTCTCTCTCCTGGCGCACAGGTCCCAGGAGTCCCGGCCCAGAGCGGCCTCTGCTGGACAGCGGGAGCTAGACTTGAGCTTTTAGTGGATTCAGCCACAGCTCAGGGAGCTTTGCACTGTTCTGGAAGCTAAGGCAAAACAAAGTGTGAGTGGGTCCCTGCCCTCAGGAATCCAACTCTGTTTCGCTTATGAAAACTCCTTACCCTTAGAGAGGCGACCTAGAGGTCATCTCAGAGAATCAACACATTTCTTTCCAAGTATGGGATGAAGACCTTTTCCCTTCATTTCTGCAAACAGCCGTCTGTGTACATTAAACTCTCACCGCACTTCCTGGTGCCTATTCAACTTCCCAGCCAGAGGAAATACCACTATCAGGTGATGTAGATGATCCCCAGATAACTAAACCAGCCGTCGGATTAGTTACTATGCTAAAGTTCCCTCTACTAACCCAGAGACATAAACCTTACTATTAACCAGGTAAGAAATCAAAGGCATTAGAAATTAAGGAATGTGTCATGTGCATATAGTTTGTAAGAATTGTTTGTACATCACGCCTATAAAAACAATGTAAAATAATAATAATAAATAAGTTTTTATGTAATAATAATTAGTGCTAATAAACAATAATAACAGATAACAATAATTTCTGAGAAATGGCAATAGGCTATGTGTTGGACAATGTACATTCACATACTACCCAAGTCATTTACTTCCCATAACAACCATAACAGGCAAGTACACTGCATCCTCATTTTCTGGGTAGGAAGTAAGTTTAAGCGCTTGCCCAGGCCTTGTAGTTAGGGAAGGGTAATCAGATGTTTTCGCCGGGCTCCTTCTCCATATTGAATGCCTCCCCAAAGATCAGGGCTTCTCCAAAGTGGAGTCAGACCTGGCCTTTCATTTCATTCTTTTTGCACCCCCTGCACCTCAAACATTCGTAGTCCTCATACAGGCTGCATGCCACATCCTTCAGCTTGGTGCAGTCTGAACCTGGTGGCCCCTGGTCACGAACTAGAGCTGACAGTTGTAAGAGAAAAGGGACCCTTCCTAAGGCATTGGAACATTTGGTGCCCTCAGCAGCTCTGCAGAACTGTTTTCCTATCGTTTGCTGTGTCGTCTTCCATCTCTCTCTCAGCCTGGGTTTATCACTTTAGCTGCCGCCAGGCCAATTCTCAGCCTCACCTCACCGGCACCACTCCTAGATCTTGGCAGTACTTTCACAATAGACTACACTGGACTCATAATTGTCCTTCTTCTCTATACATGTACTGATCCCTGTCGGGATAGGAAGCAAACGATACTGCAAGCAAAATCTGAACTGCCTCTCCTGCTTCCCTCGCTAGAAGAACTGACAGACGCAGGGTCTTAAACACATTCCCGGAAGCCTTCTGGCCTCATGTCTTTCCCTTGTCTAGCCAACCTGTGTGAGTAGGAAGCTTGTGGACATCTGGGCTTTGCTTGTCACGGAGTCAGCAACCACACATGGATAGAGCTTAGTAGTGACACTCTTTAAAGGCACTGACTGGTGCCCTTCTTTTTAATTTTAAAAAAAAAAGTTTATTTTTTTTATTCCCCTCCCAGCCCACCCTCTGACTGTTCCCCATCCCATACCTCCTCCCCATCCCCCTGTCTCCAGGAGGATGTCACCACCTCCCCTCCCCTCCACCAGATCTCTAAACTCCCTGGGGACTCCAGTCTCTTGAGAGTTAGGTGCATACAGTCCTCTGCTGTATACTTGTTGGGTCCCTCATATCAGCTGGTGTGTGCTGTCTGGTTGGTGGTCCAGTGTCTGAGAGATCTCAGGGCTCCAGGTTAGTTGAGACTGCTGGTCTTCCTAAAGGGTCGCCCTCCTTCTCAACTTCTTCCAGGCTTTCTCTAATTCAACCATAGGGGTCAGCAGCCCTTGGTTGGATGCAAATATCTGCATCTGACTCTTTTAGCTGCTTGGTGCGCCTTTCAGAGGGCAGTCATAATAGGTCCCTTTTTGTGAGCACTCCGTAGCCTCAGTAATAGGGTCAGGCCTTGGGACCTCCCCCTGAGCTGGATCTCATTTTAGGCCTGTCAATGGACCTTTTCCTCAGGCTCCTCTCCATTTCCATCCCGGTAATTCTTTCAGACAGGAACAATTATGGGTAAGAGTTTTGACTGTGGCATAGCAATTCCATTCTTTACTTGATGGCCAGTCTTTCTGTTGGAGGTGGTCCCTACAAGTTCTCTCTCCCCACTGTCAAGCATTTCATCTAAGGTCACTGTTCTCTTTATACAAACTGATTTAAGTTAGTGACTCTGGCAGATCTAAAGGTTTTTGAAGATGACATTACAGAAAAATTTACCCATTTGAAATACAACAAAACTTCTCTCTAGTGTGCAAAGCCTGTGCCCTCTAACCTTGCTGTGGTGATGCTTGGCTGGTTCCCACATGCTAACCGGTTATGATTGCCAAGGCTTTTCATTGTATTGGAATTGAGCTGAAATAATTTCTTTTATTAAAATTGTTCATTTTAGTGGCTGATTAAAACTTAAATTGATCAATTTAGTCAAAGCATGTTTGCTGTTCACTAGACCTTAAGGTTGGCTGTGGAAATAGACTTTTTGTAATATCCGGGGTAGACTAAGTTCTACTGCTGAAACAAGTAAACAATAGGACCAACCCTTAGGCAGTAACAGGTAATTTATCATCTAAGTTTCCTGCAGGTCCAGGTTACTAAGCCAGGTTAGTGACAGGATTGTCAGGGACCCTGTGTTATACCAGTATATGAACATCGGCTCACATACTTAGTAAGATGGGGAGGAGAGAAGGGTAAAGATCAGGTGCACCATTTAAACCTTACGCTAAGAAGTGACACTATATTACTTTGTCTATAGCAGTGCTCAAAACTCTTTTTTTTTCTTCCAGGGAAAGTTTTATGTGACCCCAGATATATAACATAAATCAAACATTTACTAATCATAATCCATGAATATATTTATTAAAAACAATTCTCTGGTTAAATATAGTTTTGCTGTTTGTTATAGATGAAAGCAAGGTAGCATAAAAATGGCACAGGTGTGTAGGCTTAGATTTTTCAAAACCTACTTTAATTATGGTTCTCTAACACTTCAACCACCTCCCTTCCAGCCCACCACCCACCAGGGATAGAGAAAAAGAAAGGTTAATAGGAAACAGGGGTTGTGGACCTGTTTAGAAATAGTTCTTTGAGGTTATTTCAATCTTTATTGTCAGTAGTCCAGTCTACCAGCAAAACACCAAACACGAATCAGCAGTAGCAACTCCGATTCAGAGGAAACTGTGAGCCTTCACCAACCAGCACCAGTCCACAGCAGTGACAAAATGCAGCGGAATACCACTAGAAGTTCTTTGCTGTATTTCTCACTACAAAGTCATGACAAGTTATACTCTTTCCAAACATCACATGCTTTTTCATCAGGCAGCATCCAGAAAAACACCACGTGCCTGTTCTAAGTGAAACATCTTTTCATATGTCTGCTTCAGCAAAATATCCTCTCATAAGACAGTCTCCAGAAAAATGTCACATGACACAACTGAGTCACCAACAAAACCAGAAATTCCCACTTCAAGTGTGTTTGTTTAGATGGTTCTATAAAAAACCATCACTGAACATTGGTTCTGCTGGTTACAGAGCACCCCTAGCATTTCTGAGAGGACCGGTATCTTGTAGTTCACTTATTGCTCTTTCTCTGACAGTCTCATGCATTCACACAGTGGATTTTAGTCCTTGTCACCTCCTATTTTCCTGACTCGCCCTTCTTTCAAAGGTGAAAACATCCTTCACATAAACACACAACACAAGATGGCAGCAGCATGTGTTGGGGCATTTGAAACATTGTTGGCGATTCGGTCCAAATCCCAAGCCAAAATTCATTTAATGATATTTTTAAAAGAAACTCTCCAGCAACTCAAAATGCAATTTAAAAAAAATCAAACATTTGAATGCAATACAAACCAAAGAGATACAATTTTCTCCGTGTGAATTGAGGAGCTAACAGTAGGGAAGTATTGAAAGTCGTTTTCTGTAATTAAACCATTATGTTTCTGTAAGAGAAGGCTATGTGTATAGTAAGAAAACTAAAATTCTTGACGTACAATCGTCTTGAGGATGAGCTGAGGTGTTCCAGGCAGTGTGGGCTGGCATTAGGTGGTGTGATGGTATGCCCAATGCTAAATGCACATGCGATGTGTTCATTACCAAGGTTTCAGTGATGTCTCTAGATGCAGCACGGTCAAGGTCTACCAGAAACACCTTGGATCCATTTTTTTTGGCTTTGAATTAATTACCTCTCCAAATATTTTTACAGCCCCATATCCAGTTACATGTCTCTATGCAGTTTCTCTCAGCTGTGGGCCAAAGCAAGTCAATGGCCAAGTGCAACCTCAAGAAAGCAAGGAAACGTAATCTACTCATGGAACAAGACAGAGATGAGAAAGTCTGATGGGGAAGAGTTGTGATATGTGTCACAGTTGCTTTTTGTCTCTGCTACAAGCCGGCTTCTACTTGTATGATGATGAATCAAGACATGTAATAATAAAAATTGTATGTTAAGTGTTACAGAAACTATCTAGCATTTATTGACCACTGCTGTGTGTTAGGAGAATTTCTATGGTGTGTGTGTGTGTGTGTGTGTGCGCACACACACATTTGTTTGCACTTTATGAAGTAGGTACTAGTGGAGACCAGGATATGCCACCCTCAAAATATACCTCTTTGGCATAATAATTATTTTGAGAAATAGGGAGAAGTAAGAGAAGCTCTGAGAATAAGACAGAAGTTACTCTCCTGCAGAGGGAATTTATAAAGGAAACATCCATTTGTAAGGATGTCTCTGTCTCGGTACTAGGAGAGGTAAGGATGACAAAGGTACTTGACACGTTGATCATGGGGAGAGCAGTGGGTTAAGTCTGTGTCACAAACTTTACATGGCTTTCCAAAGCTTTTGCTGGTTACTTCCCCAACACCCATTAACATTATTAACTGTTCCTGTTGTTATTATTAATTATTATTATTATTAGTAGTAGTAGTATTAATTATCTTCACTGACTCAGTTAAAGATGGTTGTTAAGACTGAATTCAAGCCTCCTGTGTGAAAGCTACTCATTCCCGAGCATCTCCGATGTCTATGTTGTCTGTGCATGGTCTTAAATTTTTTCTCCTGTTAATCTGCCTTTCATATGAGGGGTTCCAAGCTAAGCTTATACGACAAAGTCAAAATTGCTTTTCCTCTCATATGATACTGCCATCCTAAATTTGAAAATAAGTTAAGATACTTGGAGTTAAAAGAAGTTGAAGGATGCTAAGATATACAATACCAGGGAACGTGTCCTCCTCGGTGGGGTCAGGGATGAAACATGCCTGTATCCGTTTGTTTATGCCTTTATATCAAGAGCTGATTTCTTCAGAGACTTCTCTTGGTCCTTTTATAGTGTTCCTGAGGGATAAAATCTGAGAAAACCTGCCTTTTACTGACTTCATTTCTTTTTGATCATTGTTAAAATGAATTTTTAGTGTTATGGACTTTCAACATTTTACAAAAACATTGCCCTTGACTGACTTAGTTTTTGACATCTGAATGTGTTGTACTTCATGGACACTGTTAGGTGAGATATGCCAGACCCCACAGAAATATTATTTCTGGAACTATATTCTCATGGTTGAGGAAAGAGAAATCTGGGCTATAGAGCTGTGTGAGGTGGTGTAACAGTGACTAGGGGTGAGGTCCTGGTCTGTCTACCTGGCTAAACAAGGACCTCACTCCCTTGGCACCTGTAAGATTTTGTATTAATGTTCTAAGGTTGCTATAATAATACTCTTCTCTCCCTCTTTCTTTTTTCTTTCTTTCCTTTGTCTGTCTGTCTGTCTCTCCTTTCCTCCCTCCCTCCCTCCCTCCCTCCCTCCCTCCCTCCCTCCCTCTCTCCCTCCCTCCCTCTCTCCCTCCCTCCCTCCCTCTCTCCCTCCCTCCCTCCCTCCCTCCCTCCCTCCCTCCCTCCCTCCCTCCCTCCCTCTCTCCCTCCCTCTCTCCATCAATCCCTCCCTCTGTCTTTACCTCCCTCCCTTCCTCTTTCTCTCTCTCTCTCTCTCCCCCTTCCTTCCTTCCTTTCTTCCTTCCTTCCTTCCTTCCTTTCTTTCTTTCTTTCTTTCTTTCTTTCTTTCTTTCTTTCTTTCTTTCTTTCTTTCTTTCTTTCTTTCTTTCTTTCTTTCTCTCCTTCTTCCCCAGTGTTGTAAGGTAATTCCACCATAGAGCACACAGACACTCTAAAAGCCAACTAGAAAGTCTATATATTTCTGGTTTCATGGAGAACTTGGCTAAATCATTCATCCTGGACCCTGACCATTCTTTTCCTTACATGTACAAACCCACATCCTGGTTGACACATTTTGTTCAGCAAGAACAGTTAGGGAAAAGTGAAACTACGGAAGCCAAAAAGCAAGGTTAGTACCCTTAGGGACTTTGCCAAATCCTGGAACTACGAACTAGGTCTTTGATAGATTAAGTTTTTGTTCTCATTTTGGCAGGTGGTGGGGCCTATGTGCTGGGTTCTAAGGCTAAAATGGAGCCTCTAACATGGTGTCAGTTGTGCTAAGGTCTTGAGGCCTGCTACACCAGTGCCGGAGTACCAAAGTTTGAAGCTAGGGCCTCAGGTATCCTAGGCAATCTCTCTATCACTGAACTGTGTCCACTGAACTGTGTCCACACCTTCTTCTTATTTTCTGTTTTAAGACATTGTCTTGCTAAGTTGCTCTGGCTGGCCTTAAACTTGCTCTGTAGCCCACTGTGGCCTTGAACTTGTTATCCTCCTGCTTTAGCCTTCCAAGTAGCTGGGAGTATAGACCTACATATTTAGTTTTCAAAGTTCCAGAGTTTGGTGCTAAGACCTAAGTGCTGCAGGGTTGATTTATGGTCAGTTTTTTCTCCCCTTGGTTTGGCAATGCCTGCCTTCTGGATACATTCAAATGTGATTGTTGTTTAACCTGTGGTGCACATTCGTGTTTTATTACTTTACCAGGGCACTGGTCCTGTTAGATTGGGGCACCACCATTACGATGTAATTTGTTTTTAATTACTTCCTTCAAAATGTTATCTTCAAATACTGGAAGACACATTGGAAGTCAACATATGAATCTGAAATAGGTGTGCAGCACTGACTTAGTCCATAAATCCCATCTTCTGGCTCCAAAAAAATTATTTTCTCTCACAAGCACAATCCATGTAGCCCACCTCCAACAGATCCAGAATTCTTAAGCCTTGCAGCACCAGCTCTGTATCCAAGTTCTCACCTGTCATTTAAACCAAGTATAGATAAAACTCAACATATGAGTCATTCTGAGTCCAATTCTTCTGTCACGGAGAAACCAGCAGTTATATGCAATCAAAACACAGGGTGGGGAAACCTTGTGGGAGTCTTCTCCCAACCTCATCCCAAGGGCAGAACAGATATCTAAGGGGCAATACATATCTAGAGAAGATGCTTCGGAGGATATTTGAAAACATATTGAACATCGCTGGACAGTGAGAACATATTTCTGCCCCGCCGCCGCTCTTCTCGACACACGCAACTGTGTGCTGGACTCTGGGAGGTGCCTTTGTTGCTGCTGCAGCTGAGCAGGGTGGGAAGCTCTCTTCCTCTTAAGGTCCCTTCTCACCAGCACCCCTGTTCTAAGGCAGGAATGCAGGCGCCTTAGGCCACAGCTCTATTTTCTCTTTGCTTCATTCAGTCTCCACGAACTGAAGCACAAACACAAACACGTTTCTTTTAAAGTCAATGACAAAATAAATGAAAGGCGATCACACAAACTGTGTAGACGTGTGAATTTGTGACTCACCTGGAAAGGAAGTGCTTGACCTGAGCAGGTTTTTAAAGGGTAGGAGGAGGTGAGATTGTTTACCTTATTGAAGCAGCAGTGTTTGGAGCTGCGTGAGCACTCTGAGAACAATAAACCATGTGTCAGTATTTTTTTAATTAAGGATTAAAACTCTTTTAATATCTCAAGAAGGAAGAAGCTGGCTTCTCGGTGGCTGTGCACACAATGGAGCCTCTTAGGCAAACTAGTTAAAACTTAATTGAGTTAATACCTCTAGACTCACATGTGCTGGCCAATAAAAATAAGACACTGGCCACATGCACAATTTAAACTTTTCCAGTGGCTTCGTTTAATATCATCCCCCTTTCTCTCTGCCCTGATCTCTTAGGTTGACTCTCGTGTCTGTTCTTGTGAAGAGTTGGACATATCCTCTCTCTAACTCATTCTGTCAAATCTTTCTCTGATTTGTTGCTTTGTCTGACCCTCAATTAGATATCACTTTGAAACATGGCTGCTCTCTTCTACCTACTAACCTTACCTACGTTGTTATGGATTAAAGGTGTGTACTAGGGGGATGTCTGTATTCCAGCCAGAGGGATTACAGGTGTGTGGTGTGTCTGCATTCCAGCCTGATCACACCGACCTGGGTCTTTGGATATGATCCCTTGCCAGGGAAGCCATGTTGTTGGATTAAAATTCCTCTCCAATAATAAGATCATAACAGACATCATTGCAGTGGTTAGACAAATTAGATTCATTACTACTGAAAGCTCCTAACAGCACGGGTTATCCCTGTAAAGGCTGCATATGCAGGGTTGTTGGCAGCATTTCTCAAAAGAGGTCATGTCTCAAGATGCCTTTGCACTGCTTGCAACTTATTAAGAACCCTGAAATGTTTTTGTAAGAATAGCATCTTCAGATCCCTTCAGGTAACTGCAGATGTTCTTTTTTTATACCATATCCATGTCCAACAAGTTAGCCATGATATGGAACCAAAAGCATGATAATGTAATTTTCATATTATGTCCCATTTAAATCCATCAGACTGATCTACACTTGAGCTACATTTTTCATCCTCACAGGATATTTTTTTTATAATATTAAATTTTGGCCATATGAAAAACATTGTCTCACTGAGCTTTACAGATTATTTAAAATTTTAAAGCATTTTATTATACAACATCAAAAATAACACTTTTGAAATATATAACACATTTGTAAAATCTTTAACCCACATCATCAGAAATTTCTTTTAAGTATAAGAAACCTATGAAGGTATTAGTAAAAGATAAGTGTCATTTAAAGTTTTAATCTCCCCCTTGAAATACTAATCTTACTATGCCACCAAATACCGCCAACTGTTTTTCCTGGTGTGGTGGATTAAGTTCATGAGAACGTGTCTAACAGATCGCCAGCTCTAAATAATCACAGTTTATCTATATTTTTTTCTTCCAAGCAAAACCGGTATATTTCACGAAAAAAGGTGTTAACTGTATCTTAAAAGTCATCAGACAAAGGTATTTCCTAAATCACCATTTTATTTCAGTATTTCAGAAGCATACTTTAAATCCATATTTCCCCAGTTTTAACATAGAATATGGCTGAGAAGCACCCAAAAAAATGTTCAACCTCCTTAATCATCAGGGAAATGCAAATCAAAACAACCCTGAGATTCCACTTCACTCCAGTCAGAATGGCTAAGATCAAAAACTCAGACGACAGCAGATGCTGGCGAGGATGTGGAGAAAGAGGAACACTCCTCCATTGTTGGTGGGATTGCAAGCTCGTACAACCACTCTGGAAATCAGTCTGGCGGTTCCTCAGAAAATTGGACATAGTACTACTGGAGGACCCAGCAATACCTCTCCTGGGCATATATCCAGAAGATGTCCCAACCAGTAAGAAGGACACATGCTCCACTATGTTCATAGCAGCCTTATTTATAATAGCCAGAAGCTGGAAAGAACCCAGATGCCCCTCAACAGAGGAATGGATACAGATAATGTGGTACATTTACACAATGGAGTACTACTCAGCAATTAAAAAGAATGAATTTATGAAATTCCTAGGCAAATGGATGGACCTGGAGGGCATCATCTTGAGTGAGGTAACCCAATCACAGAGGAACTCACACAATATGTACTCACTGATAAGTGGATATTAGCCCAGAAACTTAGAATACCCAAGATATAAGATACAATTTACTAAACGCATGAAATTCAAGAAGAACGAAGACAAAAGTGTGGACACTTTGCCCCTTCCTAGAAATGGGAACAAAACACCCACGGAAGGAGTTACAGAGACAAAATTTGGAGCTGTGAGGAAAGGATGGACCATCTAGTGATTGCCATATCCAGGGATCCATCCCATAATCAGCTTCCAAACGCTGACACCATTGCATACACTAGCAAGATTTTGCTGAAAGGACCCAGATATAGCTGTCTCTTGTGAGACTATGCCGGGGCCTAGCAAACACAGAAGTGGATGCTCGCAGTCAGCTATTGGATGGACCACACGGCCCCCAATGGAGGAGCTAGAGAAATTACCCAAGGAGCTAAAGGGAACTGCAACCCTATAGGTGGAACAACAATATGAACTAACCAGTACCCCGGAGCTCTTGACTCTAGCTGCATATGTATCGAAAGATGGCCTAGTCGGCCATCACTGGAAAGAGAGGCCCATTGGACTTGCAAACTTTATATGCCCCAGTACAGGGGAACCCCAGGGCCAAAAAGGGGGAGTGGGTGGGTAGGGGATTGGGGGTGGGTGGGTATGGGGGACTTTTGGGATAGCATTGAAAATGTAAATGAGGAAAATACCTAATAAAAAATAAATTAAAAAAAACCAAAATTTAATAAAATCAGTGACCTTTACTTCTGAACCAAGAGCATCAATGCATCAAACTTGCTGTTTTTCTCTTTAAACTGGTCACACTCCATGGGTAGGAACCCTGTGAGTACTAGGATAGCTTCGTTTTATTGCTTTCGTTTGTCCTAAGGCAATGAAAATTAGGGGAAAAAAAGTATTGGGTACCATTTTAGTCTTAGTGTAAACATTCTTTTGATTTTACAAATCGGGAATAATCTGCATGCATGTGCCACAGGGGTCATATGAAGGTCAGAGGACACTTCCCAGGGTTTGGTTCTCTCCTGACACCTTATGGGATCCAGGCATAGAGATCAGGTCATCAGGACCCTGCCCAGTCTCCTATGTCTGCTGAGTCAGCTCTCTTGGATAATTCATCTTATTTTGCTTTGTATATATTGACCTCATGTTATACATATCTTAGCATGTTCTACTTCAAGTAGTACAGACTGCAAGCATTCTCAAGTTTCAGAGTGTTTTTGACTGTAGTATTGATCAGAAGGTTCATAGGGGCTGATTTTTCAATCTCTTAAGACATTCAGTATTACATTCCCAAGGAGCAATGTGCTGGGTGGTTTTATGTCATCTTAATGTGACAAAAGCTGGTGTTATGTGAGAGGAGAAAAACCTCAATTAAGAAAATGCCTCCACAAGATCTGTCTCCAGAAAGCATAGAGGCCGTTTTCTTAGTTGGTGGTTGATGGGAGAGAGCCCAGCCCACTGTGGGCAGTGCCATCCCTAGGGTGGTGGTACTAAGTTCTATAAGAAAGCAGCCTGAGCAAACCATGAGTCCACCAGTTAGCAGCCCCTCTCCATGGCCCCTGCTTCTGCTCTGCCTCCAAGTTCCAGCCTTGTTTGAGTTCCTGTCCTGACTTCTTTCAATGATGAACAGCAATATGGAACTGTAAGTCAAATACATCTTTAAAAATCTTTAAAAGAAAATTATCTTTTGGTAATACCTTCATAGTATTCTGAAGGTATTTTTATACACAAAAAGAATTATCTGATGATGTGGGTTAGAATTTTACAAACATATTATACTTTTCAAATGTGTTATTTTTGATGTCATATAATACAATGCTTAAAACCCATTCTTTGCTTTTGGTCATAGTGTTTCATCACACCAAAAGTAACCCTAACTAAGACAAACAATAACCAAACAGTACAAACAGTATTGGTAACGCCAGCGACCCATCAAGAGCCAAAGAAAGCATGGGCAATTAATTGCTTATGTCTTACTTTTACTTTTTTTTCTTCTTAACTTCCCAGGGAACTATTCTCATCAGGAGTCTAATTATCTAAGTGAGGTTTACTTTCTCTGAGCACTCTATTTTTGGCTACTGTAATTAAATATAATTTAATTTGGTCACACACGGTAGATAGATTTTCTTCTGTGCTTTTATTTTTCTTGTTCCTGCCACCAAATATCTAGAAGATGCAGCTATCAGGAGGAGGGATCTACTGGGCTCCCACTTCCATGGCTGCAGTTTGGCTGTGGGACTTCTCTCAGGGATAGTACAGATTTGCAGCATTGGCCTGTTCAATGCCAGCAGGTCAGCAAGCAATGTTGATTAGAACCATAAGCCCCCGCCCTATGGCCCTTGATTTACCAGCCAGTCCCCATGCCTAAAGAGTTCCATGGACTTCCTAAACAGTGCCACCAGCTGGTGACCAAGTGCTCAAATAATGAACCCGTGGGGGACATTCCTAGTCACACACTTGCTTAACAATTGAACCACTTAGAAAGTTAATTTAGTTGAAGCTTCATCGGGATAAATTATACCCAGTAGAATTACATCTCTAAATTTTATAACTCATTGAGAACATTGTATATTATGCAGAATGTGACCTTTAGTCTCGTTCAGTGACTATCTACTCTATTATTTTATCACAGCAGGAATATATTAAAGTTTATAAAAACATTTTTCAGCTTAGTTAACAAATGCTCTATTTTCCATTGTACCTTAGAAGAGGGATAATTCAAGTCTAGTTTACAGTCTAGTTTTCTATTCACTTTCTTTGTTGTTTGTCCTGTTTTTACATGGAAAGTACACAGTAACAAGTTCAATAGAATGCACTGATAGGTGCTACGGTTTTAATGTGCTCCCCACAATGGAGTCTGTTGAGAAAAATCAATCCTTAGTGCATTAGTGTTCAGTGGTGAGGCTGCATGAGGCATGACTTTCTCACAGGAACAGAGGGAACAGTGAATTCTGTGATAGTGGGAATAGCCTTTTTAAAGAAAGTCTATTGATGGGGCAAACCTATAATCCTAGCACTTGGGAGGGAGTGGCATAAGTGGACAAAGACAGTGTCCATGAAAATAAGTATTGAGAATGCTTCCAAGCTGTGACTTTATCACTGTGACCATATGTAGGGCTGTCACAGTCACTTCATGTTGATACTTTGTTACAGGGCAAAACCTTAAGATTAGAAATCATCAAAAGATACATAAATGAGTGGCTATTCCAATACATTTTTGATTCAAGCAGAAATCTGAATTTCACGTCTTTTTCATGTGTCATAAAAAGTGCTTCGGTTCACTTCAGCTACTCTAGGATCACAGAATTTATGCAACACATTTTGCATAAATTACCCTAGATTACCAACCTGTGCTCTAAGGGACCTACATTAGATTTTGTCTAGATTTGTTCAAACCTGTAACTACAATGATCAGCCTGGATTTTCTAAAGTAGGTAATAACAAATTCCAACTGACTCCGGATCAGTGTGGAGTTGGGGCAAGGGCTCTGACCTGTGAAGAAGTCTGTTTTCTCTGTTGGTGCTCTCTGGAGTTTGGATGTAGTTTTCTTGTCCTGGTTCAGCTGTTGAAAGCCTGCCTTTCAGTGTGGATGTCTTTGGTGGTAAGAATTGCACAGTGGGGTCTAGCAGGGGAAGGCTAGGCCACTCTTGGTGTTGGGATTACCCTTAGAGAAGATTAAAATTCCACAAAACTGGGCCATTCTAACAGAGAGTGCCTAAGTCCTTCTGAGTCCCTTTCTTGCTGTGTGATCTTTCTCATGCCTGAGGTCCCATCGTGATGTCACCACTGTGATGTGACTCAATCAGGGATATTGAACAAATAGGGCTGTCCATAAGAGAACTTTTAGCTTTCCAGAATGTGGACTCCTTTTTATTTATTAATATTAATCATTTCATTCATTTACATCTCAAATGATATTCTACTTCCCCATTACCCCTCCACAAGCCCCTCCATCCCCCACCCTCCCTCTTTCCCCTCTCCTTTGCCTCCATGAGGGTGCTCCCTCACCCACTCACCCTCTCCTGCCCCACCACTTCAGCATCCTCCTATGCTGGAACATTAACCCTCCACAGGACCAGGGGTCTTAACCTGTTCTGCATTGCCCAATCTCTGGTATTTTGTTGCAGCCAACATAGTTTTTTTTTTTTTTTTTTTTTTTTAACATGGAGCTGAGGTGAGTTTTTAACAGATAACTCGATGTGTTATCTTTTGCCTAAAGTACACGATATATTTTTATAGCCTGCCTTTTCTTTTTAAGTTCTCTTAATGCATAAGCCTTTGTATTAGACAAGGAATCCAATTACATGACTCCAGGTCACAGAGCCAAGTTCTTATCTCTTGTCCCTCAAGGGGCCATTAAATCTAGGGCATCTGCAGCTTTAACAGCCGCTGACCACTCTAATTACAGTTCCATTTTCCTTCTCTTTTTGGACCCCTGTGTTTTGCCTTGCTTTCTTTAGGCCAGGACTGTATATTTATGAAAAGATTACAGTAGTTTCCCGACATTTTAAAGATAGTTTGTCGCAGCAGGTGGGCTTTTAGAAATTCTGCATTTAAGGAAGTGAATGTCTTTTATACTTTATCTTTCTGCCTTCTGTCTTCTACTGTTTCCTTTTCCTCCTCTAACTCTTTCATATCCAGTTTAAGCTTCCCATTTTCCTAGGCTAGTAGAAAACTTTAACACTGCTCAATGTAATAAGTTACTCTCATTTTTGTGGTTATTTTTAATAATGGTTCCAGGATCTTGTATGATGCTAAACTTTTGAGTATAAATGAAGCTGTTATACTGTTGAGTCATCTGCTCTGTCTACACTCCAGGTTAGCCCTGAAAACTAGCCTCTGTTTTCAACATGAGTCTTCAGATCCAGGGTCATTCTGCAAAGGTTGTCAAAATCCTTGCAAAGATAGTTACTTTCTTCCTGAAAGACGTGGACTCTTCAAGGGCTATGGCTAGGAAATAGATCCCAGATCCTTATTCTATTCAGACCCCTAGGACTGTCTCTGTTTATTATTTAACCTCAGGAATTTCCTTGTTTCTGGGAAACTATATTCTTCTCATGATTCTGGCATCTATACGTTGTCTACTCCCTCGTCTTTGGGCTTTAGGGATCAGGTCTTTAGAAACAAAGACCTGGAAGATTGCCAGACCTTCTCAGCATTTTCATGATGTGTTGCTCTCTTGTTATTTCTCCTTCAGGCTGGTAATGAGGGATAAACGTGATCAAGTTAAAAAAAAAGCATAATGTATAAAAATGTAGACAAATATATTAGTGCTTCTACTTACGTGTTGGAAAGGCGGTGGTTCTAAAAAGGTTGATAGAGATTCCTTAGAGGAATGGCTGTCAAGAGAGAACGGGAAAGGAGTATGAGATGCTCTGAGAGCAAAACCACCATGTTTCTGGTGGTCCAATTTATTGAGCTGTGGCATTCTGTAGAAATAATGAGTTTGGGAAACCTTTTCACATCTACTTTCCTACTTGATATATGGACTCTAAGTTACCAGCGATTAGAATGTGCACAGATCGAAGATTTTTAATCATTACTAGCGTCTAACACTATCTCATGTCCTAGGCAAAGCGGTTTGACCAAAATGGGCATTGCTTTGGCTTTTATTGTGGCTTTAAATTTGACTCATTTGCTTTCTGAGTCACCTCTTTGGCAGAATTGTTCGACTATGAAAATTGTAAAAGAAATGACATTATTGTACCTTAGAATTCTTAAGTCTGAATGTCTATTTGGTCACAGATCTAAAGTCTTTTCTTTAGTTAGGTGCTCATGTCTCAAACCACAGGAACTGATGCTAGTTAATTCAATCAAGGAAATGGATTCTTTTGAAGTGTACAAGTGACTCAGTACTTGAAGAAAAGTTAAGGATCAGAGCTCCAGAGACAGTGTATCAGGGACTAAAGAATCATTTCGTTAGAAATCCCTATAGGAAGTTAAAAAAGAACCCTTTCCATCCATCTATTAATTGATTAATAATCTTGTGGATGTGAGTCCAACCTTCACTAAATGGTATTTCTTGGCCAAGGATATCTTGAAAGGAAATAGTATCACTACTATAAAAGTAGGTCATTAGAATTTGAAAGTTATATGATTAGCTTTGTTTTCTTTATAATTTTTAAATTGGCTTTTACATGTGTGTGTGTGTGCATGTGTGCATGCATCTGTGTATCCCATAGTGTACATGGGATACACAGTGTGGATGAGTTGGTTCCATCTTTTTCTACTATATATGTCCTAGGTTTAAACTCAGGCCATCACAGTTGGTGGGAAATACTTTTATTCATGGAGACTTCTCTTCTGCACAAACTCTCTTTCTTCAATCCAAAATGAAGCGCCTGTATTTTATCAGTGTGGTTTACCTAACTTCAGTATGCAATCCCCTTTGAAGTCATTACCCTCAAAACAGAACACATTACCCTACATCCTTATAGGAGAGAGAGAGAGAGAGAGAGAGAGAGAGAGAGAGAGAGAGAGAGAGAGAGAGAGAGAGAGAGAGAGAGAGAGAGAGAGATTCCGACATAATTTTCGCCTTAACTTAGTGACATGTCATTTGTCTGTATGGCATCTAAGGTCTCATAATTATTGGCCCAGCCCATCTACCTTGGCCTTCTAGCAGCCATTAGATGGAACCACATTGATTGTTCAGAGAACAGAAGCAATTATCAGAGGATCCATTGTCACCACTGCACTTCCAACTCTACAGACCAATGTGCCTTCCCAAGAATGTAATTCTCACTAAATAGGAATGTTTTCTCTGGTATAAATATCAAAGAATAGCCCATGATTCTCACTAAACAGGAATATTTCCTCTTCTCAAAGAAGAGCCCATGATTTTACTACATTCATTTTAATGATGACACATTTTTTTCCCGTTTTTATCACTTGTCATTTGGATATACATTTGCTATTATTTAGATAGCATTTTTTAAATGAAGCATCCAAAGAAATTGGTTAATGATTCTTGCTTATAGAGGTAATAAGAATTCACTGAAATTAAAGATCTTAACTTATTTCTTCTGTTTGATTCTGATAAAAAAAGGTTAACATGGATGTCATGCTGTTCTACTTTAAAATATTTTAAAGCTACTTACAGATATGCATTCATGCTACCTTCTATTATAATGACAATAATAAATAAGGGTAGGTTTGGGGATTAGAAAATAGTGTTGGCAGTCAAAGCAAATATTATACACTATTTAATAATACCATATGACACATGGGAAATCTATGAAGCTTCCAAGAATCTAAAAAGAACTTTGTGAACATTAGTCTTAATAATTCAAACATCCTTATTAGGTCCATGGTTTCATAGACCAAATGAAGCAGAAATCTGTCTAATTAACCAGCCATGTGAGACTGGTGCTTTCCAGTGAAGGTTTTATTTTGTTTTACTAACTATATGTTGGGGGTGATTATATAAGATGTCTGCTAAAAGTCTGAGTTCTTCATATTTTACGTGATATTGTAACTTGGGGTGTATGTGTCCCCCAAGATAAGTATCTCATTTCTCATCACCTTGTTCTTGCTTTTGATATGCCGAATAGTTCCTCTTAAATGACATATAATAAAAAATTAACTGCAACCGTCCCAGGCTGGTACTGGGAAGATGCAAATGGGAGTTATCTTCTGCTATGAAGCCTAGACCTCAGCTGACTGTGGAGGAAAGCCCTTCTCCACCAAGAGTGCCAGTACTAAATTATCGTATGACCGAACAACCAATATCTGTTGTACTAAATCACTGAAATGACAGGTTTTGTTACTAAAGCTAATGGCACTCTGATTAATATAATATCATATGTTCTGGCTGGTTCTTGCAACCTGATAAAAAATTTTAACATATTTGGGAAGAGGGGATCTTAACAGAGAAAATACTCCCATAAGATTAGCCTGTAGGCAACTCTGTGGGGGCATTTTCTTGCTTAATGACTGAGATGAGAATGCCTAGCTCATTGTGGGCAGTGCTATCCCTGGGCAGGTGCCTCTGTTGAGCAGGCAGAGCAAGCCAGGAATCAACATTCCTCAGTAGCTTCTGCTTCAGTTCCTGCCTCCAGGTTCTTGTCTTGCTCTGACTTCCTTCAGGGTTAAACACTGAAGGGTGACCTGAAAGTTGTAAGATAAAAGTTGCTTTTGGATCAAGGTGTTTTATTATAGTAATAGAAACTCTTATGGTCCTCTTCACCAATCTATCTCTATCCATTCATCTTTTTATAATTTACATCCATCCATTTTTCTATCATCCATGTATTCAACAAATATAATTTGAATTATCTATTAATGTGCCAGGCACTGCTCTTACCACACAGTAATGACCAGACATGGAGAGCATTTTACATTTTGTAGTGAGAGAAGTCTACTCATTGGAATGGATGAGGAGAAGTTGGGGGAAGGAAGATAGTGAGTGGAAAAAGAGCAGCGATCTACACCCACTTCATATACAACCAAGAAGACCCCTTTGTGAACGTGACCCTCATGGTGAAACTAGAAGGTGAGTATATATGGGCCAGAGAAAGACCGAGGAGTATGGAGAGGTAACAATATGTGTAAAAGCCCTGGATATTCCGCAAAAGAAAGAACAGAATGGCTAATTCCATTTCCTGTGTAGCAGCATCCTTTGGAGGACAAGCGAATTTGAACACTACCATGCTTAAAGTTGTACAGCATAGTGGCATTTCCAGCCCAGGCCTCAGCTTCTTTGCATCCCAGAATGTGACTAACGAGAGTGGTTCACATGGGCCGATAAGCTGAGCCTTCTGAAAGCCATCATGGTGCTGCATCAGGCTAGCAGCAGCCTGCTAATGATGAGCAGACTTTTATTATCTATCCTTTGTTGGTGTGGCAGGGCTGATGTCTGAGTCTCCAATGGGATCTGGTTTAGATATTTCATCCTCTTGGTTTTTTCTACATAAATTTACATAGAACCCAGAGACCAGAACTGATCAGTATTTAGCAGCATGTTCATTATCCCCCTCCCATTGTCCACCCCTCCCTTTCTTCCCCTCTTTATTCTTTAAGTTCTTTTGTATTCATCCATTTATTTATTTATTCAGTATGCATCCCGATCATAGCCCCCCTCCTCTTCTCCCAGCCCCACACTCACAAACCCATTCCCCATTGCCCCCCTCTTCAGAGAAGGGAAAGTCCCCCATGGAATAAGGATACCAATCCACCCACAAAACCTTCGACCCAAATTCTGCCCTGCCTACAAGGCACAGTACCTACCAAGTGTCAGCAGAACTAAGCATATCCTCTCTCATTGAGGCCCAACAAGACAGTCCTGCTAGGGGAAGGAGATCCAAATAGAGCCAGAGATAACCCCCTGCTCCAATTGTTAGGAGACTCAAATGAAGACCAAGCTGCACATCTGCTACAAATGGGGGGGGGGGGCTAAGTGCAGCCTCTGAATGCTCTTTAGTTGGTGGTTCAGTCTCTGTGAGCCCCAAGGGCCCAGGTTAGTTGATTAGGTCATTTTGTGGTATCCTTGAGCCCTCACAGCTCCCTCAATCCTATCCCCTACCCTTTCACAAGATTCCTAATTTTGGATTCGAGTCTCTGCATCTGTTTCCATCAGCTGCTGGATGAAGCCTCTCAGAAGAGAGTTATGCTAGGCTTCTGTCTGCAAGCATAGCAGAGTATCTTTAGTAGTGTCAGGGGTTGGTACTCATGGAATGTTTCTCAAGTTGGGCCAGTCATTGGTTGGCCACTCCCTGAATCTCTGCTCCATCTTTATCCCTGTGCTTCTTGTAGGCAGGGCAGAATTTGGGTCCAAGGTTTTGTGGGTGGGTTGGTGTCCTTATCCCTTCACTGGGAGTTCTGCCTGCCTATAGGAGGTGGTCACTTCAGTATTCATATCCCCAGCTGCTAGGAGTCTTAGCTAAGGTTACCCTTATTTGACTCCCAGGACTCTCCCTGTCCCAGGTCTCCTGCTTGTCACAGAGATGCCCCTCCCATTTCTGTTCTCTTTCCAGTCGTCTTCTACCCACTTTCCCCACCCCTGATTCTCATCCCTGTTCCCTTTTTTCATCCCCTTTCCCACCCAGTTCCCTCCATCCCTCTACCTCTGATGTCTATTTTATTTCCCCTTCTAAGTGAGATACAAGCATCCTCCCTTGGACCCTCCTTGTTACTTAGTTTCTTTGGGTCTGTGGATTGTAGCATGGGCATCCAGTACTTTATGGCTAATGTTTACTTATAAGTTGAGTACGTACTATGTGTGTCTTTCTGGGTCTGGGTTACTTCACTCTAGATGATATTTTCTAGTTCCATCCATTTGCCTGCAAATTTCATGATGTCCTTGCTTTTGATAGCTGAATAGTATTCTATTGTGTAGATGTACCACATTTTCTTTATTCATTCTTTGGTTGAGGAACATCTAGGTTGCTTCCAGTTTCTGGTTTTTATTAATAAAGCTACTATGAACATAGTTGAGCAAGTATCCTTGTGGTATGGTGGGGTGTCTTTTGATTATACTATCAGAAGTGGGTAAAGCTGAATCTTGAGGTGGAACTATTCCTAACTTTATGAAAAACTGTCAAATTGATTTCCAAAGTGGTTGTACATGTTTGCTCATTAGCATGTGCTGTCACTTGAGTTTTTGATCTTAGCCATTCTAATCGGTATAAGGTGGAATTTCAGAGTTGTTTTGATTTGCAATTCCCTGGTGACTATAGATTTTGAACAATTCTTTGTCTCTTGGCCATTAGAGGTTCCTTTGTTGAGAATTCTTTGTTTCACTCGATACCCCATTTTTAATTGAGTTATTTGGTTTGTTAGCATCTAATTTCTTGGGTTCTTTATATATTTTGGGTATTAGTCCTCTGTCAGGTGTTTCTCATTCTGTAGGCTGCTGCTTTGCCCTATTGATTATGTCCTTTGCCTTACAGATGCTTTTCAGTTTCACAAAGTCCCATTTATTAATTGTGGATCTTACTGCTTGAGCAATTGTTGTTCTATTCAGGAAGGTGTCTACTGTGCCAAAGTGTTCAAAGCTATTCCCCCACTTACTCTTCTATGAGATTTAGTGTGTCTGGTTTTTTGTTGAGATCTTTGATCCACTTGGACTTGAATTTTGTGCAGGGTGATAAATATGGATGTATTTGTGTTCTTCTACATGCAGACAGTCAGTTAGACCAGCACCATTTGTTGCTTTTCTTTTTCCATTGTATGATTTTGGCCTCTTTGTCAAAAAACAAGTGATCATAGGTATGTGGGTTTATTTCTGGGTCTTTGACTCTATTCCATTGATCAACCTATCTCTCTCTGTACCAATACCATTTTTCTTTATCACTATTGCTCTGTCATACAGCTTGAGGTCAGGGATGGTGATTTCTCCAGAGGATTTTTTATTGTTCAGGATTGTTTTGGCTATCCTGAGTTTATTTTTGATTTGTTTGTTTTGTTTTTCCATATGAAATTGAGAATTTCTCTTTCAAGTCTGTAAAAAAAGTATGTTGGAATTTTGATGGGAATTGTACTAAATCTGTAGATTGCTTTTGGTAAGATAGCCATTTTCACTGTTAATCCTACTCATCTGTGAACAGATCTTTTCATAGTCTGAGGTCTTCTATTTCTTTCTTTGAGGAGTTGAAGTTTTCTTGTTATACAGATCTTTCACTTTCTTGTTTAGATATTTTATATTATTTGTAGCTATTGTGAAGGGTGTTGTTTCCCTGATTTCCTTCTTACCCCATTTATTGTTTATGTAAAGGAGGGATTCTGATTTGTTTGAGCCAATTTTATATCCAGCCACTTTGCTAAAGGTGTTTATCAGTTATAAGAGTCCTCTGGCAGAATTTTTGAGGTTGGTTATGTATACCATCATATCATCTGTAAATAGCAATACTTTGACTTCTTCCCTTCCAATTTGTGTCCCCTTGATCTCTTTTAGGTGTTTTATTGATCTAGTTAGAACTTGGAACACTGTGTTGAATATTTGCAGAGATGGTGGGCAGTTTTGTCTTGTCCCTGATTATAGTGGCATTGCTTTAAGTTTCTACTTAATTTGATGTCAGTTTTTGTCTTGCTGTATACTGCCTTTATCATGCTAAAGCATGCACCTTGTATCCCTGATCTCTCCAAGAATTAAAACTTGAAGGGGTGTTGGATTTTTGTCAAAGGCTTTTTGGCATCTAATGAGATGTTCATGGATATTTGTTGTTGTTGTTGTTATTGTTGTTGTTGTTGTTGTTCTTTCTTTCAGTTTGTTTATATGGTGATTATATTGATAGATTTCATATATTTTACTATCTCTGTATCCTTGGGATAAAACCTGCTTGATCATGATGAATGATACTTTTGATGTATTTTCAGAATTGGTTTGTGAGTATTTTATTATTTTTGCATCAATGTTCATAAGGGAAATTGGTCTGAAGTTCTCTTTTTTTGTTGTTGAGTCTTTGTGTGTTTTAGGTATAAGGGTGACTGTGCCCTCATATAATGAGTTTGGCAATGTTTCTTCCATTTCTAATTTGTAGAATAATTTGAAGAATATTGGTATAAGCATATTCTTTGCATTTAAAAATAGTTACTGTGTTTCTTTAAGAGTAAATGAGTACAGGAAAAGAATATATTGAATTACTATTCATACATTTGTTGGAAATAATTTAAAAATGGAAATAGGGATCAATGAATTGGGGAGAGCTCTATTTCATGTGGTAACTGTGAATGGCTATGTTGTAAAATTATTTAGTTTTATAAAATTTCTCCTTAATATTGTAGGATCTATGGGGGTAAAGGACACCACAAGAACATTGCCCACCAAATCAACTAAGTAGGACTCATAGAGGTGAACAAAGATTGAAGGGACAATCAGGGAGCATTTATGGTCTGAGCTAGGTCTTCTGCATACCCATTATGATTGTGTAGCTTGGTGTCTTGTGGAACTCCTACCAGAGGGAGTGGGAGTGTCTCTGATTCTTATGCCTGCTCCTGGGACACTTTTCCTCCTACTGGGTTGCCCCATCCAGCCTTAATATGAGAGTTGTGTCTAGCCTTATTGTAACTTGCTATGCTGTGGTTGGTTAATATCCCTGGGAGACCTTGCTCTTTACTGAAGGGAAACAGGAGGACTGGTTCTGGAAGAGAGGGAAGGTTGCCCCAGAGGGACTAGAAGAAGTATAGGGAGGGGCAACTACAGTTGGGATGTAATATATGAGAGAAAAAAAAAACATTTTTCTTAAATTTAAATCAGCATATAACTGAGATACTTGCATGTACATGTTTATTGGCACTGTTCACAAGAGCCACATAATGGCAATCAGTAGACAAATGGCAGTAAAATGTGTGTTGTATATACACAATATGCATTACTTGGCCATCAAGTGTGGAATTATATTATTTGCAGAACAGATGGGACTGAAGGGCATCAGGTTAAATGAAATAAACCTGGCTTGGAAAGACAAATGTCACACGCTCTCTCTCATTTGTGGAATTTAGATTTAAAAACAAAACTATAACCCACGGGTGGAAGAGAGATTTGTGAGGAGGAGAGCAGCAGAAAGTGGAAGAGGAGCAGACGGGCTGCTGGGGAGGTGAATAGTCTTAAAGTACATGATACACACGTGTGTGAAGACATCATCATGAAACGCATTGTCTGATCCAATGAAATATGCCCAAAATAGCAAATTCCCCATTAGACGTCTTTCTCCCTCATGTCTGCTTCCCTCTTCATCAAACAGACATACCTTGCTGGGGGCCCTGCACCAAAGGGAAATAGATCTATCTGGCAAACATCTGTGCTGAATTACATGAAAGCTTTGAAATCCATAAAGACAAACAGCAGCTGGCAGATGTCTCTCCAGCAGGAGATTCACCAAGAGGACCCTCCTCCTCCTCCTCCTCCTCTTCCTCCTTACTTTAAAAAGTATTTATTTTTGTTTCACATGCATTGCTATTTTTCCTACATGCATGTTTGTATGAGTGTGCCAGGTCCTTTGGACCTGGAGTTGCAGTCAATTGTGTGCTGTCACGTGAACTGGGGTCCTCTGGAAGAAAAGCCAGTGCCCTAAACTGCTGAACCATCTCTCCAGCCCCTGACATTTAAAAACAGTTTATTTGTGTGTGTGTGTGTGTGTGTGTGTGTAGGTGGTATGTGTGGGTGGGGATCAGAGCTCAACTTTGGACATTTTTCCTCAAGAATTTGTCTCTTGAGACAGCAGTTCCTACTGGTCAAGAGATTGCAATGTAGGCTATACTGTCTGGTCGGTGAACTCCAGGAATCCTCTTGCCTTTGTCTCCAAGGACTTCTGTTACAAGCAAATGACCACAGGCCACCGCTCACAGCTGTCCTTTGTGTGGGCTTGTCAGCTTGAGCTCTGTTCCTGTGCTTACATGCCAAACTTTAATGACGGACTTATCTCCCCTACCACTGTTTAAACATTTTTTGAGATTATTTATTTCTTTATTCACTTTACATCCAATATAAGCTTCCCCTTTTCTCCCAGTAACAACCCCCTAGAACCTCTCCCCATTCCTCCCTCCACTTTTCCTTTTAGAAGGAAAAGACCCCCTACAGGTATCTATATCTATCATCTCCCACATCAGTCTCTGCAGAATTAAATGCATCCTCTCCCATTAAGGCCAAACAAGATGGTCCATTTAGGGGAACAGGATCCACAGGCAGGCAGGCAGGCTACAGATTCAGGGACAGTCCCTGCTCCTCCTGTTGGGGGACCCACACGAAGACGAAGCTGCTCGTCTGCTACATAATATGTAAGGGGTGAGGATCTAGCCTGTGCTCTTTGGTTGGTGAGTCTCTGGAAGCCCCCAAAGGTGCCCGTTAGTTGACTCTGTTGGTCTTCCCGTGGAGTCCCTGTCCTCTTCAGGTCCCTCAATCCTCCTCTCAACTTTACATAAGACTACCAGAGCTCTATGTAATATTTGGCTGTGGGTGTCTGCATCTGTTTATTTTGGCTGCTGGATGGAGCCTCTCAGAAGCCAGTTATGCTAGGTTCCTGTCTGCAAGCATAATGGAGTATCATTAATAGTGTCAGGGATTGGTTCTTGCCCATGGATGTGACTCAATTTGGGGCAGTCATTGGTTGTCCATACCCTCTGGCTCTGCTCTATCGTTGTCCTTACACTTCTTGTTGGCACAACACATTTGGGGTCAAAAGTTTTGTGGGTGGGTTGCTGTCCTTAACCCTCCATTGTGAATCCTGCCTGGCTACAGGAAGCAGCCATTTCCAGATCCATATCCCCCACTGTTAGGAGTCTATGCCCGCTCCCTGCTCAATGCTCCCCCCACCCTGACCTCCTTTGAAGAGACTTCTTACAGATGGGTTGGGATGAATTAACATCAAGAGAAAACAATCAGATGCCGGTCAGCCCATGTGAGAATACTTACAGGCAAGAAGGTCTCCATTTTCTTCCATATTCTTTGCATACAGCAACAAACATAGCAATAGCACTAGATGCCAGGCTCTTTTTCTGGGTATTCCAGTTCCTGATGCACACATTTCCCCCAGCACAGTAGCTGTGCTGATGTAGCCCTGGCGTGGAACAGTGACTGGACCTCTGTCTTTTAATATTTCTCCTCTGGGTGAAGAGCAGACAGCTCATCAAGGTTTACTGACCATCCCCTATATCAGACATCCAGTGAGTGACAGAGCCCATTACCAAGCTCCAACTGCTTTCTTGGCAATGCTGTTTCTCAAAGCTGCCATCTATTATGGGCTCTCTGTCTCCGTCTGTCCCCATTATGTGCTGTGTTTAGACACAACTTGATCCAATTTCTTCTCATCTAGAACTGCAAGGATGGGCATGAACTGAAGCTCTGAGGTTAAGAACTCTTGCAGATCCTCCGGGAAAACTAAATCTCTCTACGAGGCTCATCAATGGCATGGTAAGTGATTACTGTACCCAAGTCTACATAGGTTGGAAGAGTGATGAGCTGAGCCAGAATTACTGAGGGATTTCGATTTTGCTGTTTCACAGGCCGTTTATAATCACTTATCTTACCATTCTTTATTACTCCTTTTAGATGTTTCTATAGTATCTACTTCTTTCCTTCCTCCCAAGGACCCTTTTTAGATTAGAATACAGTCATTCTCTTATAACATTGTTCTAATAGTCATTGCCCTCATGTTATTGACTGAGAGACAGTCCACCATGGGTTCCCATGTAAAACTCCTGGCATAACTTCTGGTTTAAGGAAGTAGGAACATGGGAATTACACTTTATGTTGTTTTCACCTGTACTGTGTGACCCATGACTTGAAACAGGACTATCTAATGAATGATAAGAACTTAAGTTATTCTAAGTTTTAGCAGCCTTAGTAGGGCAGTGAGCCAACTACTTGTAACCTATGAAAGTAATAAAAATGAAAATCATGTAACACATTTGCTGTAAGGTTTTTCTTCTGACCTTAAGCCATGAATGACTTCTTTCTTCTTAGTGCTCCACGGTACCTCTACTGGATACCGTTGCCTTTGTATGCAGTGTGTTTGTGTCTGTTTTTCTCAGACAAGCACTTCCTAACATCTTGGGAATAGTATTCTGAGACGTGTCTGGACATAATAGCCCAAATTCTATAAATCACTAAGACTAAAAATTCCAATTCAGTCACTAGCTCCAGAACAACAGCCCCTTTGATAATTTTGTGTTTTTACCTGTAGATATTTCTGACTCATTGTTTATGCAAACAATCAGAGTGGTGTTCTCACCTGTGGGAATCATGAAACTGGAAAAGACCGCAATAAGCTTCTGCTAACATTGGCAGATGTTTCAATAGCATCACCTCTGTTTCAAGGGAACACAGATCAACTTCAACTCCTTGGCATGAGCAATGATGGATGATCACCCTAGACTTCTTTTGGCTAATCATGGCAGTATCTATGCCATTGTTAATTTTTGTTTAACTGACAGCAGTGTAACAGTTTAGGTACAAGAGGTTGTGTATACCACAGGAAAAAAGGCAACTTATTTCTCTAAGGTTGATCCTCACAACCAATTAGATTGCCTGATTTTCATCATGGTGACACAATGCCTCAGATAATCAGCTGAAAATGAAGAAAGGTCATTTTGGCTTATCCTTTCAGAAGTTTCAGTTTATGGTGATTGGTCCTGCTTTAGGTTGGTGATAGCATAGTACATTGTGGCTGATGTCTTCTATAGAGGAGACCTGTTTATGGTGCTAAGAAGAAGGAGGAGGGAGAAGAGGAGAAGGAGGTAGGGGAGAGAAAGAGAACTCCAGGGCTCCAATATCTCTTTTGGGTCTCATTCCCATTGACCTAACGTGTTTCCATCAGGCTCCACCTCCTAAAGATTCTACCACTTTCTAAAAGCACACAGGCCTTTAGACCAATGCTCCAGAATTTATAAGCTTGGGGCAACATTCAAGGACCAAGCTATAACAGCCAAACACACTTCTCTTGACCTGGGTTTGTCAACTAGACTTTTCCAGGTCCATGTATCTTTTAGAAACTGCTAATTCTTTTTTTTTTTTTTTTTTTTTGGCTTAGTCACTGTGGTCATTTTCTATGCATTGTGTTTTGATCAGAGGAGCTTCTCTCTCCTCAGACATCCACAGTGATGATGGGAAAAGTTCAAGATGACTTCACACAGCCTCGATGAGAAAGGGAGTGAGGAATCCATGAAGCAATGCAAGTGTAACTCTTTTCATGTCCACCTTTACAAGAGAGTAACAGTGAAGACAAGGGAGACGGAGGACATGAATCTACAACAGACGGTAGCCAGGCAGGAAAACTCTGTCCCACTGCCTCTGTAACAACAGTCATGGAAACCAAACCACAAACTCTGTAACCATCTTCCCTTGATGGGCAGTGGATATTCAAGCTTCTCTCTTTCCTTTTGCTTTTGCTTCAGGACCAAGCAATGACAGAGGACTCACTGAATTCAGTTGGCCTGCATTCACTCATTCCCTCTCTAGCATTCCAGTGCCCATCATTTTAATCAGATCCTACCTGGCACCTTCCCTTTATTCTCTATGGAGATCCCTCACTTCCCTGTCTGTCTTTGGGCTGCTGCTAAATGTGCTAAAGGTGTTGGTAGCTCTTCCTTGTTACAACAGGGAGTGACTTGCCTCAATTATTTCCCATCTCAGCAGTCTTCCTTGGTCTCTGCAGCTTCTGGTAGTGGTTTAGCCTTGTTTTATTAAATCCACAACAATGGACATAAAGGCAGCAAAGTCATCAAAGCGCCTTCCAACATGAAAGGTGACTTCAGGTAGTAAGAAAGGGCCCCTTCACTACAGTGAAAGAAAACAAACAGTTTCTGGAAAATTGCCTAGAAGTCTTCTGGAACATGTGAAAGGGAGGAAAAATAAGTGATTTGCTTGGCTTTATAAAGTGACTTGAAGGGCTGGGAAGAGTCCTTATTTTTTACAATAAGAGAAAAAAAATGCTCAGCATTTTGTACTGGAGAGCAATCTTCTTCTGTGAACTCCCAAAGTACTTTGAAAAAAAATCATCCAGTGTCAAGGATTAAAAAGAAAATCTTTTTCAAAAACAAAAAATTAAAAGCATAGTTGATTTTTCCAGGAGAATAAAATAATTTTTTGTGCTTCTCTATTAGCTATTGAAGCAATTATTCTAGTATAATGAGGCTGGTCTGTCTGTATGGCAGGCTTCTAGATATTGTTCACGCTATGTCAACTCCTAACAATAGAAAACTCAATGAAGAATCACTGACTTTTACATTGATCTTGCCTCTTCTCACTACATAAAGAAAGCTGGTGCTAAGTTACATATTTATATGCTGCGATATTTACGTCTGGAAGTAACCCCTCTCCTGACCCATGGACAATACCTTCTATTGTCTTGGGTTTATTCTCTCTGCCTTGCTTCCACAAAGGAACAACAGCCTAAGAATTGCTGTGCTGTCTTCATTGGTCTCTTGTCGTGTGGAAGAATTGCCTTAATATTAAAACCTTCCCTTTAATTCTTAAGAGCCAAAGTCTTTTGCTTTAGATTTCATCAGAAAAGTCTTTCCTCCTTTGATGAAACATGATAGATTTATGTATGCAGTAGTTTGAATAAGAATGGCCCCCATAGGCTCATATATTTGAATCTTTGGTCATCAGGGAGTGGCACTACCTGAGAGGGATTAGAAGGGGTAGCCTTCTGGGGTGGGTGTGGCCTTAGTGGAAGAAGTTTGTCACTGGGCGTGGTGCTTTGGGGCTTCAAGCCAGTCTCAGTATTTCTCTCCCTCTGCTGCATGAGGTGAGGATTCAGATGTAGAGCTCACAGCTCCTTCTGCACCGCATCTACCTTCATGCCATTATGTTCCCTGCCATGATGACAATGGACTAACAGTCTGAAACTGTAAGCCAGCCCCAATTGAATGTTTTTTGTTTTTGTTTTTGTTTTTGTTTTTTAATAAGAGTTGCCACGGTCATGGTGTCTCTTCACAGCTCAATAGAACACTAACAGAGTATATATAAAATCCAAGTTGCTGTAGATTATCTGACCTTTAAAAATGGCCAACATTGAAAATGATAACAAAGATGTGTCAAGGACTGGAGGTTTTTTGTATGTTTTAAAGCAAAGACATGTATAGTAGAATAAAGTACCATGAGAAATTCTTATTCAAGGAAGCTTGGCAGAGGGTCCTGCTCACCTGGCCTCTTCTTTATGCCCTTGCCTTCCTCACTTACAGTCATGGGACAGCATACTGGACTTGGGGATTACTACTGGCTTGTTGAATGGTGCAGACCAATTCTATCTAGTTTTTTTTTCCCTCTCTCCAGGGTTTCCTGTGTGTGTGTGAGTGCTACCACCAGAGAAACTGAAATCAGTTACCTTAGGCACCCCATATATTGGTCAGGGTCAGATCATCTGCCTGGATAAGACTTCTTTGAGAATCCCTGTATATCCCTGGCCATCTGAAAGCACCCCACACCTAGCTTTGTTATCCACACTTTTCAAAGCTGGATCTGATATGTGAATACGAGTCCCTTCTCTGTCACAGGACTTTGAATATAAAATGCATGTCTACCTCATTTGGTTCTCCATTTGTGTTTTCATCTTCAGACTTTTGTCATACATCCAGGAAAATGTCTAATGTTTTTCTGATAGGATAGAAAGTTTTTCATCCACAAAATCTAGTTATGTATCTAAAAAATTCTTATTGACCACTTACAGTGTGAGCATAACATACTGAGTGCAAAGATACTTGAGATATGTTCTTAATATAGATATGAGGTGAATTAGTGGAGATCAACATGTATAAATCAAATAGCAGGACCCTCTTTCCTTAAACATTTAAGTAAACTTACTCAAAAATGATTGGGTATGCCAGGCCAAGGAGGCCACTGCCCTTGGCAAGGTTGTCTCATGGCTCTTCTTTAAGGTTCTGTGGGTTTGTTGTTTTAAAGTCACCTCATTCTCATTTCCAGGTGATGCTAAACTCTTGATTTAGAGTCTTATTTTCCATGACTACTCTGTTTTCTATGTTAGACTCAGATATGGAATTCTGTCCTGTTCTGTATTTCTTGTCAGCACGTGTGGCATCCACAGGATTAAAAGGATTATAAACAACGTGCTGGTAAAGGACCACAGAAGAAATAATGAAATATGAATGCTACCTAGTTTCTTTCTGATGTTTCCCACTGCCTCCATTGCTAGGAGGTAGTCAGTTTTATTTATTCCTCCCATCCCTAGCTGTTGAAGCTGCTTGCTTATTGACTGTCTATTTTCTTCTGTTTTCCCTTGATCTATTTCTAGTCTCACAAATTCCTACTCATTTTGAAAACAGGGTAGTTTTACTCCCTCTTTGCTCCTCTGAACTGTTGGAACTCATTCTCTGGACATCCCTTTCCTCTTTTAAACAGCTTTGTTTGGTAGAAGACTTTTTACTCACCAGAGACAATCTTACCCCTCTCTTTGGGCCAACAGTGGAGAAGTGGCTCCAGTCAATGTCAGTTTTAAGTGGCACTGCAGTTTTGCCCCAAGTGACATGTACAAATGACACCATGCTCTAGCAGTCACTATGGAGACCTCATCAGAGCATGCTGCATTCATGACAGTTCAGAGAAGAAGTCTAGAAAGCTTCAGCACATGATTTCAATTGGTATTAGAGTGGGAAGGTATATTTACCTGTCAGAAAGTTGCTGGTGTGTGTGTGTGTGTGTGTGTGTGTGTGTGTGTGTGTGAGAGAGAGAGAGAGAGAGAGAGAGAGAGAGAGAGAGAGAGAGAGAGAGAGAATTTTTATGTACATTGGCAGAATGAAGGAAATCTATTAATTGTAATTAATAAAGCTGGGATGAATAATTTTTCATGATTCATATGTCAAGCTAAGCATACCTCCCTTGTTCTTTTACCATTTAACTTTTTCACAGTGTTCTTATCTTTGGAGACAGTCCATGGGCTCCATCTTTGCTGCATTTCTCTTCTTTGAACCTTCACTATTTGTCTCTTCTCCAGACCTTTGCTGTGTCTTTCTCCTCATCTTTGTCTGCTGATGTCTTGTTCTGCCTTATGCTCTACTATCTCATCCATGCCCTTTAGTGAGCTTGACTCTGTCCCATCTCATCATCTTATACAACATATCATCTCTTAACAATGGATGTGCTCCAAGGTTTTCCTAAGTTCTCTTCCATTGTTCCTCCCCCAGAGACAATGGTGAAATTAGAACTGAGGGGAAACACAATCTTGCTCTGTGCTGCCTGCACTCTCCTGCCCCTTATAAAAGACACTAAGCATAGAATAATGTAGCTTCTTATTTACTCCTTAGAAATAAGATTGAATCAGGGCTGGTGAAATGGCTCAGCAGGAAAATAAATTCAATAGCAAGGATCCACATCATATTAACTCTTACAATCTGTACTTGGGCCTCTTGCATGCATGTGTGCATGTGTACATACACTGAATATAAAACTAGATCTAAAACTAGCCACTTAAATTAATAGGTCACCTAACATAATATAATTGAGGAAAATACGTAATAAAAAATATAAAAAAAAGAAAAAAGAAATATATATTGATTATATTGTTTGAAAAGCTATTGGTGAAATAAGTTGTAAGTGATGTTTTTAGTAATATGAACAACAATTTCTTCAGTTAATAATTTGCCAATGTCTTGTAAATATAACTGAACATGCAAAGTAAAATAAGTGAGTATCATTGTATTTTGTGGTTTTGTATAGGAACTATATCAAGGTCTGTTTTATGCCTTTATAATTAATTTATGAATAAATAGATGCATGTAATACATAGTCAAAATTAAAAAAACAAAAACAAAAACAAAATACCCCTGCGGATACAAGACAATGTATATGGGATGGTCTCACTTATATAAAATATACAGATACATGACTATATTTGCTTGTAAAAGACAAAAAATAATATATATCAGGCTGCTTATCTTTAATTCTGGAGAATGGGCTGGGTTTTCTTTCATGGAAGCTTTAATGGAAGCATGTGGTATTTACAGTTTTTAAGACTAGCTGGCATCATATTTTTGAGACGCTTCTCTTACAGAAAAACTAAGCAAATCAGACATAGATACTCTAGCAAGTGAAGCTTTAAACACATAATTTTATGTTTTAGCTCTTGTAGCAGAGTGAAATCCAATGTAATGTTCGAGGAGAGGGTGATACCCGGGGGTGCCTCTACCTTCTCAGAGGAGAAAGGGATGGGGGATGGGAAGAGGAACTGTGTCATATGTTTGGGGAGGGCGACTTAGAGGCAGTAATTGGGAAGTAAAATGAATAAAATAATCTAATGCAATAAAAAATAGAATACTGTGCAGAGCGAGATAATGGATGAGAGTTGGGTAATCCCAACCAGTGTTCTGTCATACTAGAGAGACATGCCTGATTAGTGAGTACTCTTCTGCCATAGATGAAATACTATTCATATCTTCTCCCAGCTTCTCTCTTCCAAGATTCTACTTAGACACCATCAAGGTTCCCTTTTCCAATTCTAAGGGAGACTTAATTCTTCTCAATAAGCATGTCTTCCTTGCAGTTTTCCAGAAATCCAACAGGAGCCATTCACCAACCTCCTATAGCTTCAACTATAATTTCATCTTCCTCCTCCCCACTGCCCGGCAGTCCCTTCTTTCATCAATCCTGTCTAGAAACCTTTCCCCTTCAGTTGTCAATACAACACTTGATTCTTCAACATTAGCAAACAACCTAACCTCATATTTTCTCTCTTTCAAAGGTGGGAACACAGCTTCACTTCCCAGAGATGTCTTTATTCTCTGTTGACTTCTATGGATCCCAGGTATCCACCTTATGGATCATTCTCTATTCTGTTCTTCAACAGCCTCTGATACTTGTCCCTGAAATGAGTATCTAACCACATTCATTTTCCCCTTCATTGTGAGGCCAGTCTTAAAGTTTTCAAGCTCCAAGAGTCCATTTTATAGAAAGAGGTTTAGTCATCAACCTTTTGTAGCTCTCACTTTTCTTTCTTTTGTAAATTGTATTTTATACATGCAGGGTCTAGTTATATCTCTCAGTGTTGCCTAGGACTTATTATGCCCAGGCTTGTCCAAACCTTGTGATTTTCCAGTCTATCTTCCAAGTTCTCAGACTCATGGTAATCTGTAAATACCCATCCATCACATTCTCTTCACTGGTCTTCCCTGGTGAAATAAAGCACAGCGAAGAATAGTATCCCTCTACCATTATCCAGGATGACTAATCTGCCTTGTCTTTCATTAGATGGAATATGAAAGAGCTTGATCTTAAACTCAAAGCAATTGTGTTAAATCAGGAATAAGACAAGGTTGTCTACCCTCTATATGCCATTCAATATAGTGCTTGAAGTCTTAGCTAGAACAATATGAAAAAAATGGAGGGAGATCAAGAGAATACGAATTGGAAAGGAAGAAGTCAAAGTATATTTACTTGTAGGTGATATGACAGTACATATAAGGAGCCCTAAAAATTCCAATGGGAAACCCCCACAGCTGATAAACATGATTGGCAAAGTAATGGGGTAAAAATTAATTCTAAAAAAAGTCAGGAGCCTTCTTATGTACAAATGATAAAGTTGTGGAGAAAGAAATTAGAGAACTAACACCTTTCACAATAGCCTCAAATAATATAAAGTCTTTTGGGATAACTCTGAGCATGTGACAAAGACTTGTATGGTTAAAAACTTTAAGGCATTGAAGGAAGAAACTGAAGAAGATATAAGAAGGTAGAAAAATCTTCCATGCTCATGGATTGGTAGAACTAATACAGTAAAAATGACCATCCTCCCAAAAGCAATGTAGAGATTCAGTGCAGTACCCATCAAAATTCCAAAACACTTCTTCACAAATTTGGAAAGAACAGTGTTCGTATGGAAACACAAAATGCCCAGTAGAGCACAAACAAATCCTGAATAATCAAAGACCATCCTTGTCCTCACATTGTTCTACACAGCTATGGTAATAAAAACAGTACAATATCTGCACACACACACACACACACACACACACACACAAAGACACATTGATCAAGAGAGTCAAATTGAAGATACAGATATAAATATACATATCCCTGGACAACTGATTTTTTTTTAATATAAAGTAGCCAGAAATACAACTGGAAAAAAAAAGACAGGATCTTCAACAAATGGTGCTTATCAAACTGAATGTCTACATGTACAAGAATACAAATAGATCGATACTTTCCATCCTGCAGAAAACTCAATTCCAAGTGGATCAATGACCCCAGCCTAAAACTAGATAAACTGAAATGGGGAATAGCCTGAACTCATTGGCACAGAAAAAGTCTTTGTGAACAGAGTGCTGCCAGCACAGGCAACAAGATCAACAATGACTAAATGGAAACTATGAAGTAAAAAAGCTCCTGTATGGCAAAGGACACCATCATTTGGACAAAGTGGCAGCATAGGAAAACATTTTTACCAGCTAGACATCTGATAGAGAGCTAATATCCAAGAAAATAAATAACCCAATTTAAAAATGGAGTGCATATCTAAATATAGAATTTTGAAAAGAGGGAACTCAAATGGCTGAGAAACACTCAAAGAGGTATTCAATATCCTTAGTCATCAGGGAGATACAAATAAAAAGTCCTCTGAGATTCTATCTTAAACCTGCTTGACTGGCTAAGATCAATAAAACAAATGATAGTGCATGCTCGGTAGGGTGTGGAGCAAAGGGGACATTCAACCATTGCTGGTGGGACTTGTACAGCCACTATGGAAATCAGTGTGGCAGTTCCTTAGGGAGATGAGAATCAAACTATCGCAAGGTCCAACTATATGACTCTTGGGTATGTACCCAAAGGATGCTTCATGCTACCACAGAGATACTTGCTCAACCATGTTAATTGCTATGCTATTTGTAATAGCAAGACATTAAACTTAGATGTACTTTAACAGATAAATGGATAGAGAGAATAGTACAATTACACAATGGAATATTACTCAGCAGTTAAAAAAATTAAATCAGGAAAATTTCAGGTAAATGGATGGAACTAGAAAAAAAATCATACTGAGTTAGGTAGTCTAGACCAAGAAAGACAATGTGACATATATTTACTTATGTTTGGAGATTAGCTCTTGAGTTGGTGCAAGTGAAATTCTATAGAACTGTAGAGGTTAGGCATAAGGAACTTTGGAAATCAGGGTGTATATATATATATATATATATATATATATATATATATATATATGTATCTGTATCTCTCTCTCTATTTATATATATATCATCTATCTATCTATATGAAAGGGGAAATAGAATAGATACTTTTGGGTTGAAGGGAAGGGGATGCTAGAACAGGAAGATTAAGTGAGGAGGAGGGAAGAGGGGGATGAAGAAGAGAATATGAGGAGAGACTGCTAAAATGAAGGGTATCTGAGTTGTTGTATGGAAATCTAGTACACTAGACCTTCCTAAAACATATACATATATAAAGGTGATATAAATAAAATGATGAGGGAGACAGAGCCCCATCTCTCACCTAATAAAGCTCCCAATAGAAGGAATGAGTTATATCTAATTTAGTTATTTGTCAAAGGGGTCCCATGGAAACCTTCAAGCAAACCTGCCTGTTGCCTCAACTACAGGCTGTTCTCTACAAACTGACAGCGAGTCCCTGTTGCTGAAGATGATAGCAACAAGACTCTTCGGACATGAAGAAGTCAAGCACATGCTCTTCATCCCTACAGTCTAGCATCTTTGGTACAGAATGACATATTGCATGTTACCAAAGGAGAAACATAAAGACTGGCACAACTAGAAACTCTTGAATCTATAATGGTGCTTGCCTACAAGATACACTAGATAGTACAACGGTGGCACAAAGCTTGTGATTACCATAGCAACTGGAAAAGATGGTTTAATACATTCATGACCAAAGCAACTTGGGAAGGAAAGGGTTTATTTGGCTTACACTTCCACATCACTGATCATCAGTGAAGGAAGTCGGGCAGGAACTCAAACAGGGCAGGAACCTTGAGGCAGGAGCTGATGCAGAGCCATGAGGAGTGCTGCCCACTGCTTGCTCCATATGGGTTGCTCAGCCTGCTTCCTTATAGAACACAAGGTTACCAGCCCAGGGATGGCATTACACACCATGGCCTGGGCTCTTCTTAACCAATTACTAATTAAGAAAATGCCCTATAGGCTTGCCTGTAGCCCTATCTTGTGGTGGCATTTTCTCTATTGAGGCTTTTCTTGGTACTAAGGGGGGGGGGTGAGGAAATCCCAACAATCCATATATATATATATATATATATATATATATATATACATATATATATATATATCCATATATATATATATATACATATATATATATGTATATATATATATATGCACTATATATACACACAATACATATATATATATATATATATATGGGTTTTCTGGGCAGGAATTGACAAATTTACAAAAGGATTGGAAAGGTATGCTAACAGAAAATGGATGAGGTCTAATCTTTTGAGTTTGGATCCAAAGGTAGGCATTAGTCAGAGTAGAAGGGATGCTTCTAACTGTGACTTAGGGGCAGAGGAAGAAAGTGAAGCCAAGGCATGACTGGGCAGAAAGAAAGAATCCTGATCATCCTTCATGAGGGCTAGTCTGGGAGAGAAGAGATGTGGTTACCAACTGCTCAGCTGAGAGATAGGACAGACCAACATATGATCACTTGAGACCATCACTTGAGGGATGGGACAGACCAACACACAAAGTTCTGAAACAGCTTGTTTTACTGTCCTGTTGACTCACCCAGGAAATGTTTCTTTCTGTGCTTAAATAGCTATAATATAAAATTTTACCAGTTATTTCCTTCAAAATCTAATAAAGCTGATTTGTTCTGTTTAGGTAGGTAGGTTGTTGTTGTTGTTGTTGTTGTTGTTGTTGTTATCTATCACTGAAGAGATATCCACAGTTTCTTTGATAAACTCTGTGGCTCTGCCCTGTCCTGTCACCTGAGCCTGATGACACTAACTGGTAGTGACATTTGGGTTCCCTGACAGCAAACCTGCCAGAATCAGTAACAGAGCTTAAGAAATGAGCCAGTTTTTGAGCCTTTCTGTCACAAAGCTCTGTCCTGTCACCTGAGCCTGATGACACTAACTGGTAGTGACATTTGGATTCTTCAGTTGATGTCTGGTACCCGCTGATGCATTTGCTGGGATATTAGAGATGTGGTTATTAACCAACTAAAGGTGGAAAGTTTGTGTTTCTTTACCAAGGCTGTCAGTGGTCTATGCAAGTCCTGAATGGGAATGAAGTACTTATAGGCCAAGTATCTGTCCATATTACCATATTGCTTTTATTATAAAGGTGTTGCTTAATGTGTTAGTTAACACATTGGTAGAATGAAAACTGTCACTGTCTCTATAATGTCAAATGTATACATTTATTGCAAAATGTGTCCCCACTTGAGAAACATTTAACCGAATGTGAAAATCTTCATTTAATAATCAATGAAATAGGAAGACTTTGTGGATACATAATGACTATGTTGGTCTGGCAGGACTGATGACATTGAGATCAAGTTATATCTTGTTCTAAATTATTCCATAGTGTATGACACAGTGATGTGTGTGTGTGTGTGTGTGTGTGTGTGTAAGAGAGAGAGAGAGACACACAGAGAGAGAGAGAGAGAGAGAGAGAGAGAGAGACAGAGACAGAGAGAGAGAGAGAGAGACAGAGAGCTATCACTTGCCCCAAGGTACTCCATTTCACAAGCAGCATTTGACTCTCTCCTGAGTGCAGTGCAGGTGTAGGCTGCTTTGGATCTTGCTGGATGTGTAGACACATACATCCAACACCAGAGGCACTAACTAATAGTAAATATTTGCTAGAGTAGAAAGCATGCCACCCTATAAATCTATCAGAGTAAGCTGGGACTATAGGAACATGTGAGCGTGTGGGTGAATGAAAACCATATCAGGAAAACCAGGCCTGAGAACTTCCCTACCATACCCGACTGAGGAATAGGTGTCCACCCTCACCTGGGGCCACACTGAAGAAGAGGACACACACACTGATGACAGTGGTCCTCACTGATCTATCATGAGACCATATAAAGGATGTATCAGGAGACTGACAGGCTGAGAACTCTGAACTATCCTAGCTTGGTCCCATTATTGACATGACCCTCTTTAATTGGCACCCATACATTTGCCTGTTCACTCAAACCAACTTGGTCTTTGCTCCTCATCTTGACACCTTTGGTATCCCCTCACCTTACTCCAACTCATATTGACCATGAGGCTTACTTACATCAACTGATGCCCTGTGGTTTGACTTTACAGCAGCGTCTCCAGGTCTCCAGCACAGTTAGTTATCAGACCCCTGCAGAGACTACTCTATCCCCACCAGCTTCCTGCTTCAGCCTCCCAGTCAGGTATCTTTGAGAGTCCTTGAACTCTGATGTGCCTTCATAAACTCTTTATAGCTTCTCTTTCTCCCTCTCCCTCTCCCTCTCCCTCTCCCTCTCCCTCTCCCTCTCCCTCTCCCTCTCCCTCTCCCCTCTCCCTCTCCCTCTCCCTCTCCCTCTCCCTCTCCCTCTCCCTCTCCCTCTCCCTCTCCCTCTCCCTCTCCCTCTCCCTCTCCCTCTCCCTCTCCCTCTCCCTCTCCCTCTCCCTCTCCCTCTCCCTCTCCCTCTCCCTCTCCCTCTCCCTCTCCCTCTCTCTCATACACACACACACACATGTATTTACACTCACGTATGCATGCATACGTGCAAACTGTGTGTAACATGTCATGTGTGATTTGAGTGTTCATATATGTAATTAAAATAGGAAAAAAACAAACAAGTCTCTGCTTACCTCAGCTAGCTATAATGGAAACTGGGACTTCTTCTTTTTTTTTTTTTTTTTTTTAAAGTTGTATTTTTATTTATTTATTTTTTTAAATTTTTGATATTTTTATTACATATTTTCCTCAATTACATTTCCAATGCTATCCCAAAAGTCCCCCATAGCGCCCCCCACTTCCCTACCCACCCATTCCCATTCTTTTGGCCCTGGCATTCCCCTATATTGGGGCATATAAAGTTTGCAAGTCCAATGGGCCTCTCTTTCCATTGATGGCCGACTAGGCCATCTTTCGATACATATGCAGCTAGAGACAAGAGCTCCGGGGTTCTGGTTAGTACATCATGTTGTTCCAACAATAGGGTTGCAGATCCTTTTAGCTCCTTGGTTACTTTCTCTAGCTTCTTCTCCATTGGGAGCCCTGTGATACATCCAATAGCTGACTGTGAACATCCACTCCTGTGTTTGCTAGGCCCCGGCATCGTCTCACAAGAGACAGCTATATTTGGGTCCTTTCAGCAAAATCTTGCTAGTGTATGCAATGGTGTCAGCGTTTAGAAGCTGATTATGGGATGGATCCCTGGATACGGCAGTCTCTAAATGGTCCATCCTTTCATCACAGCTACGAACTTTGTCTCTGTAACTCCTTCCCTGGGTGTTTTGTTCCCAATTCTAAGAAGGTGCACAGTGTCCACACTTTGGTCTTCATTCTTCTTGAGTTTCATGCGTTTAGCAAATTGTATCTTATATCTTGGGTATCCTAAGTTTTGGGCTAATATCCACTTATCAGTGAATACATGTTGTGTGAGTTCTTTTGTGATTGTGTTACTTCACTCAAGATGATGCCCTCCAGGTCCATCCATTTGGCTAGGAATTTCATAAATTCATTCTTTTTAATAGCTGAGTAGTACTCCATTGTGTAAATGTACCATAATTTCTGTATCCATTCCTCTGTTGAGGGACATCTGGGTTCTTTCCAGCTTCTGGCTATTATAAATTGGGCTGCTATGAACATAGTGGAGCATGTGTCCTTTTTACCGGTTGGGACATCTTCTGGATATATGCCCAGGAGAGGTATTGCTGGATCCTCCGGTAGTACTATGTCCAATTTTCTGAGGAACCGCCAGACTGATTTCCAGAGTGGTTGTACAAGCTTGCAATCCCACCAACAATGGATAAGTGTTCCTCTTTTTCCACATCCTCGCCAGCATCTGCTGTCACCTGAATTTTTGATCTTAGCCATTCTGACTGGTGTGAGGTGGAATCTCAGGGTTGTTTTGATTTGCATTTCCCTGATGATTAAGGATGTTGAACATTTTTTCAGGTGCTTCTCTGCCATTCGGTATTCCTCAGGTGAGAATTCTTTGTTCAGTTCTGAGCCCCATTTTTTAATGGGGTTATTTGACTTTCTGGAGTCCACCTTCTTGAATTCTTTATATATATTGGCTATTAGTCCCTTGTCTGATTTAGGATAGGTGAAGATCCTTTCCCAATCTGTTGGTGGTTTTTTTGTCTTATTGATGGTGTCTTTAGCCTTGCAGAAGCTTTGTAGTTTCATGAGGTCCCACTTGTCAATTCTCGATCTTACAGCACAAGCCATTACTGTTCTATTCAGGAATTTTTCCCCTGTGCCCATATCTTCAAGGCTTTTCCCCACTTTCTCCTCTATAAGTTTCAGTGTCTCTGGTTTTATGTGAAGTTCCTTGATCCACTTAGACTTGACCTTAGTACAAGGAGATAGGAATGGATTGATTCGCATTCTTCTACATGTTAACAACCAGTTGTGCCAGCACCATTTGTTGAAAATGCTGTCTTTCTTCCACTGGATGTTTTTAGCTCCCTTGTCGAAGATCAAGTGACCGTAGGTGTGTGGGTTCATTTCTGGGTCTTCAATTCTATTCCATTGGTCTATTTGTCTGTCACTATACCAGTACCATGCAGTTTTTATCACAATTGCTCTGTAGTAGAGCTTTAGGTCCGGCATGGTGATTCCACCAGAGGTTCTTTTATCCTTGAGAAGAGTTTTTGCTATCCTAGGTTTTTTGTTATTCCAGATGAATTTGCAGATTGCACTTTCTAATTCGTTGAAGAATTGATTTGGAATTTTGATGGGGATTGCATTGAATCTGTAGATTGCTTTTGGCAAGATAGCCATTTTTACAATGTTGATCCTGCCAATCCATGAGCATGGGAGATCTTTCCATCTTCTGAGATCTTCTATAATTTCTTTCTTCAGAGACTTGAAGTTTTTATTATACAGATCTTTCACTTCCTTAGTTAGAGTCACGCCAAGATATTTTATATTATTTGTGACTATTGAGAAGGGTGTTGTTTCCCTAATTTCTTTCTCAGCCTGTTTATTCTTTGTGTAGAGAAAGGCCATTGATTTGTTTGAGTTAATTTTATATCCAGCTACTTCACCGAAGCTGTTTATCAGGCTTAGGAGTTCTCTGGTGGAATTTTTAGGGTCACTTAGATATACTATCATATCATCTGCAAAGAGTGATATTTTGACTTCATCTTTTCCAATTTGTATCCCTTTGATCTCCTTTTGTTGTCGAATTGCTCTGGCTAGGACTTCAAGTACAATGTTGAATAGGTATGGAGAAAGTGGACAGCCTTGTCTAGTCCCTGATTTTAGAGGGATTGCTTCAAGCTTCTCACCATTTACTTTGATGTTGGCTACTGGTTTGCTGTAGATGGCTTTTATCATGTTTAGGTATGGGCCTTGAATTCCTGATCTTTCCAAGACTTTCATCATGAATGGGTGTTGGATCTTGTCAAATGCTTTTTCCGCATCTAACGAGATGACCATGTGGTTTTTGTCTTTGAGTTTGTTTATATACTGGATTACGTTGATGGATTTCCGTATATTGAACCATCCCTGCATCCCTGGGATGAAACCTACTTGGTCAGGATGGATGATTGTTTTGATGTGTTCTTGGATTCGGTTAGCAAGAACTTTATTGAGGATTTTTGCATCAATATTCATAAGGGATATTGGTCTGAAGTTTTCTATCTTTGTTGGGTCTTTTTGTGGTTTAGGTATCAGAGTAATTGTGGCTTCATAGAATGAGTTGGGTAAAGTACCTTCTGTTTCTATTTTGTGGAATAGTTTGTGAAGAACTGGGATTAGATCTTCTTTGAAGGTCTGATAGAACTCTGCACTAAACCCATCTGGTCCTGGGCTTTTTTTAGTTGGGAGACTATTAATGACTGCTTCTATTTCTTTGGGGGATATAGGGCTGTTTAGATCATTAACCTGATCTTGATTCAACTTTGGTACCTGGTATCTGTCTAGGAACTTCTCCATTTCATCCAGGTTCTCCAGTTTTGTTGAGTATAGCCTTTGGTAGAAGGATCTGATGGTGTTTTGGATGTCTTCAGGATCTGTTGTTATGTCTCCTTTTTCATTTCTGATTTTGTTAATTAGGATGCTTTCCCTGTGCCCTCTAGTGAGTCTGGCTAAGGGTTTATCTATTTTGTTGATTTTCTCAAAGAACCAGCTCCTTGATTGGTTGATTCTTTGAATAGTTTTTCTTGTTTCCACTTGGTTGATTTCACCCCTGAGTTTGATTATTTCCTGCCGTCTACTCCTCTTGGGTGAATTTGCTTCCTTTTGTTCTAGTGCTTTTAGGTATGTTGTCAAGCTGCTAATGTGTGCTCTCTCTAGTTTCCTTTTGGAGGCACTCAGAGCTATGAGTTTTCCTCTTAGAAATGCTTTCATTGCGTCCCATAAGTTTGGGTATGTTGTGGCTTCATTTTCATTGAACTCTAAAAAGTCCTTAATTTCTTTCTTTATTCCTTCCTTGACCAAGGTATCATTGAGAAGAGTGTTGTTCAGTTTCCACGTGAAGGTTGGCTTTCTATTATTTATTTTGTTATTGAAGATCAGCCTTAGTCCATGGTGATCTGATAGGATGCATGGGACAATTTCAATATTTTTGTATCTGTTGAGGCCTGTTTTGTGACCAATTATGTGGTCAATTTTGGAGAAGGTACCATGAGGTGCTGAGAAGAAGGTATATCCTTTTGTTTTAGGATAGAATGTTCTGTAGATATCTGCCAGATCCATTTGATTCATAATTTCTCTTAGTTTCTCTGTGTCCCTGTTTAGTTTCTGTTTCCATGATCTGTCCATTGGTGAAAGTGGTGTGTTGAAGTCTCCCACTATTATTGTATGAGGTGCAATGTGTGCTTTGAGATTTACTAAAGTTTCTTTAATGAATGTGGCTGCCTTTGTATTTGGAGCATAGATATTCAGGATTGATGATCCTCTTGGAGGATTTTACCTTTGATGAGTATGAAGTGTCCCTCCCTGTCTTTTTTAATGACTTTGGGTTGGAAGTCAATCTTATCAGATATTAGAATGGCTACTCCAGCTTGTTTCTTCATACCATTTGCTTGGAAAATTGTTTTCCAGCCTTTCATTCTGAGGTAGTGTCTATCTTTTTCTCTGAGATGAGTTTCCTGTAAGCAGCAAAATGTTGGGTCTTGTTTGTGTAGCCAGTTTGTTAGTCTATGTCTTTTTATCGGGGAGTTGAGTCCATTGATATTAAGAGATATTAAGGAAAAGTAATTGTTGTTTCCTGTTATTTTTGTTGTTAAAGTTGGCATTTTGTTCTTGTGGCTGTCTTCTTTTAGGTTTGTTGAGGGATTACCTTCTTGTTGTTTCTAGGGCGTGGTTCCTGTCCTTGTATTGGTTTTTTTCTGTTATTATCCTTTGAAGGGCTGGATTCGTGGAGAGATAATTCGTGAATTTGGTTTTGTCGTGGAATACTTTGGTTTCTCCATCTATGTTAATTGAGAGTTTGGCTGGGTATAGTAGCTTGGGCTGGAATTTGTGTTCTTTTAGTGTCTGTATAACATCCGTCCAGGATCTTCTGGTTCTCATAGTCTCTGGTGAAAAATCTGGTGTAATTCTGATAGGCTTGCCTTTATATGTTACTTGGCCTTTTTCTCTTACTGCTTTTAGTATTCTATCTTTATTTAGAGCATTTGTTGTTCTGATTATTATGTGTCGGGAGGTATTTCTTTTCTGGTCCAGTCTATTTGGAGTTCTGTAGGCTTCTTGTATGTTCATGGGCATATCTTTCTTTAGATTTGGGAAGTTTTCTTCTATAATTTTGTTGAAGATGTTTGCTGGTCCTTTGAGTTGCAAATCTTCATTCTCATCCACTCCTATTATCCGTAGGTTTGGTCTTCTCATTGTGTCCTGTATTTCTTGGATGTTTTGAGTTAGGATCTTTTTGCATTTTACATTTTCCTTGATTGTTGTGCCGATGTTCTCTATGGAATCTTCTGCACCTGAGATTCTCTCTTCCATCTCTTGTATTCTGTTGCTGATGCTGGTATCTATGGTTCCAGATTTCTTTCCTAGGGTTTCTATCTCCAGTGTTGCCTCATTTTGGGTTTTCTTTATTGTGTCTACTTCCCTTTTTAGGTCTAGTATGGTTTTGTTCTTTTCCATCATCTGTTTGGATGTGTTTTCCTGTTTTTCATTAAGGACTTCTACCTGTTTGATTATGTTATCCTGTTTTTCTTTAAGGATTTGTAACTCTTTAGCAGTGTTCTCCTGCAATTCTTTAAGGGATTTTTGTGCTTCCTCTTTATTGTCTTCTACCTGTTTACCAGCGTTCCTTTGTATTTCTTTAAGTGTGTTATTAAAGTCCTTCTTGAAGTCCTCTATCATCATCAGGAGATATGCTTTTAGATCCGTGTCTAGCTTTTCTGGTGTGTTGGGGTGCCCTGGACTGGGCGAAGTGGGAGTGCTGGGTTCTGATGATGGTGAGTGGTCTTGGTTTCTGTTAGTAAGATTATTACGTTTACCTTTCGCCATCTGGTAATCTCTGGGGTTAGTTGTTGTCGTTGTCACTGTTTAAAGATTGGAGCAGAAGCTGTGTTCCACTCACCAGCAGTCTCAAAATCCTGTGGCTGGGGTCGTGGGTAGCTGGCAGTACCCCGGTGCTGGTCCAGCCGGAAGAGGCCTGTGGTCCTACTTAGGCCGGTTTTCTGCTTCCCTAACTAATGCAGTCTCAGGTCCCGCGAGCAATTGGATTGGAGTAGAAGCTGTGTTCCACTCACCAGAAGTCTTAAGATCCTGTGGTGGGTGATGTGGGTAGCTGGCGAGTGTCTGCCGACCCTGCGCCCTAGCTTCCCAGGTGCTTTTCTGACCGGAAGAGGCTTGTGGCCCTATGTAGGCCGGATTTCTGCCTCCCCAACCAGAGCAGTCTCGGGTCCCGCGTGATTGGACTGGAGCAGAAGCTGTGTTCCACTCACCAGCAGTCTCAAAATCCTGTGGCGGGGGTCGTGGGTAGCTGGCGGGTGTCAGCCGACCCTGTGCTCTAGCTCCCCTGGTGCTGATCCGGCCGGATGAGGCCTGTGGCCCTACTCAGGCCAGTTTCTGCTTCCCTAACTAATGCAGTCTCAGGTCCCACGCGCAATTGGATTGGAGCAGAAGCTGTGTTCCACTCACCAGAAGTCTTAAGATCCTGTGGCGGGTGTTGTGGGTAGCTGGCGAGTGTCTGCTGACCCTGCGCCCTAGCTTCCCAGGAAACTGGGACTTCTTGACAAATTCACCTGTATTTATGATATATTCTGCTCATAGCAAATGAAAAGGCTCTGTCTCAACAAACAAACAACCAAACCAAACAACAACAACAAAAAAAAGCAAATGAAACGGCACCTTTACCCCTAAACTGGAGATCATTGATAACCCTTGGAAATTTATATTGGTTTTTCCCCCTTCCCATTAAATTAAACTTCAGTCAAGGCTCATGAGTTTTGCTACTCTGCATCATTCCCAAATACAGCTTCACAGAACTTACTATGTCCGGGTTAAGTCAGGCTGAGGAATTCAGTGACAACAGCACAAGTGCACTACTAGAGAGGGGGAATGTCCCTCTGGCTGCTGCATCCCCTTCACGTCCTTCTGGCTGCTTTTCCCTTCTGTTTTTCCGTGAGCACCCATTTAGAACCACCAGAGTGCTTTCTCTGAGGTCCATGTGAACCTTCAGGGAGTTTCCTTTGGTAAAAATCTTTAAAATCTTCACAACAACTTTCTTGTGAGTGTTTCATATTAACTAACAGGCTACCCATGCCTTTCTCATGCCGAGAATCCCAGGAACGTAGGCTAACCCAATGCAGAAACTGAACCTTCAATTATCTATAAAAGCAGCAACTATCTAGGACTGTGCCCCATGCCTCATGGTTCTTAACTGTGTCTTCTAACTCCAGGTAGAAAAAGTCAACTACGATTATAGTGTTGCCCATGAGATGAAGGCTCCCAGGGCAGTGACACTATCTTACTGCACCCCATCTTCTGATATACAAGTTGTTTAGCTACTCCAACTCCTTTTCATGGACTAGAATCAATGGTCTATCCTGGTCCACAAAAACTTCAGTTTGGAGATGACGTTTTGTAGCCATGAATGTGCTGTGTGTGTGTGTGTGTGTGTGTGTGTGTGTGTGTGTGTGTGTCTGTGTGTGTGTGTCTGTGTGTGTGTGTTGGGGTTATGGGTGTGCAGTGGAATACACAGTATCTGTGCTTTTGGGAGCGTTAGCAGAAGTGAGGATGAAATCCTATCTGTTTGACCTTGCAGTTCCTCGTTTCCCCAGCCCTACTAGGCTATCCACACAGGTTGGCTTCAAAGCCCCCTTCCCTTGGCTCTACACCCAATGAGACTGTTCATCATTGTTACAGATGCAAGGGCAAGGCATAGGAACCCAGCTCAGGCGGACTTAGGAAGAATTGGACATCCACTCAAAGGATGCCACAGTAGTGCTAATATGATCCAAGTATGAAACAGCGACTCAAGACTTATTTTGAAGCACACTTGAAAGAAACCATCGCTGTTAGACAAATGCAAACTAAAACCACTTCAAAGATTTTTTTTCTCCTCATCTATTAATGAGACAAATCAAAAGACAGCATAACTTTCAAAAAATCCTTTGAGAAGCTAAGAATTTATTGGCAACTTAAAGACACACTAAGGTAAAGTTGCTAGTTGCCAGACCTTGGGGGGGGGTGTCAGGGGAGGAACTGGCTGATATCCGACAGAGTTATACAATGTAACCTCTAGGATAAACCTTTCCACTGGATAGACATTATCTCTCATGATGGAGCTTCACTATTGGATCTTCAATAGCAGCGAGAGTGAGGCAAACCAGGTGCACTTCCATAGACAGAGCCTGGCTAGCTTTCATCCCAGTACCTTAGTGGGCAGATGTGTGAATGGCAAAGCTTTGCCTTTACTCCAAATCTCTCACAGTTTCACAATGGCTTCCCTCCTCTCTGTACTGGCTGTTCTGATATATAATTTTTCTTAGCCACTCAAATCTGCTATTTCCTGCTTCTCTCCCCTCTACTCCCTTCCCCCTCTTCCTCTTCTCCTCTTTGTCATTTTTGCTATGTGTGACTTTGACATTGAAGGCTCCTATTTTTCTTCCGGTTGTTCACTCCAGTGCAGACTGTGACTTATACTAGAGTCATGGGAAAATCTCCTTGTTTCATACCATGCTCTGGCTTTTGTCTTGTGTCACCCATAGCACAGTTGTGGACAAAAGGGAATAGATGACATCAAATGGACTTTTCTGAGACTCCTGCCTTCCCTGGAGGTGGGTTGCTTGGGTCCGAACTACAAAGACTGAAAATAGGGGGTGATTTTTCCAAAGTAGATTTAGGATTTAGAAAAAGGAGGAAAGCATGTTGGTTCATCAAAAGCAAAGTGTGTACACCGTGCATGTGTGTGCTCATACTCCAGGCCCTGCCAGTCTTTCACGTGTTAGGGAACATCAGCAGAACTCAAGAATTATTATCTCCAGGCCAATTGTACACCTGATGGACATAATCTGGACTTATTTGGTGCAGCTACTGCTCTGAGGGCTTATCAATCTCTGTGTAGTTGTCCCCTTACTTCACTAGCATAAGCAAAGACGTTGGAGGACTCTCAGGGCCAAAATCCTGCTATAAGTGTGGAAAACTGCTAAATGCTCACTTTCCTTTTGCCAGAGTTTGTTAGAAAGGTAGCAAAAATAGTTTGATCTTATTTTTTTAATGTTTTTTTTCTAATGAACTCACGTTTTCAAGTTTTATTAATCATATTTAAATTTAATTAAACTAATTTAAATAATTACTTAACTCTCCATTGAACTCAAACATGAGATCAGGAGGTACCTAAGGACAATAAACATGGTTATCATTCAAATGTCTGAGCTTTGTTGCCAGAGAGTCAGGGTCTCACTTCTGCAGGGATGGGGTTTCCCAAGAGGCACCTGTGTTCTCCTGCAGGGGGCTGACAGACTGCTGCAGAAGTTAACTAACCGAGCCTGGACATGCCTGCATGCTCAAGCTGGGAGCCTAGCTTCCAGTGATGAAGTCATTACAAGTCACCATAAAAAGCAGCTTAAGTATTCAGATCTCTATCACCTGGCAGGTGGAGAAGATGCAGGTTGATAGAGGTTAAATACATGACAGGCTCATCTACTCCTTAGCGGACAGAATGAAAACAGAGCTCGGAGTACCCCGAGGTCTTGGTGCATGTTCTCTGTACTTCAGAGTTCTGTGTGCCCTTACCAGATGATAGTATGCTGCAGTCATAGAGCCTCATGCTCAGTAAACAACTTCCTGCTTTCAGAATGAAGTAATAGTATACACCCATCTATAAAAAACATAAGGCAGCAGAATTTGTTCAGAACAATCTATATAGGTGGTAGTGCTGTCAATTGGAAAAAAAGGAAAAAGAAAGGGATGATTATCCCCCTCCCCCACCCCCACCTCAGGTCTTCTCTCTCTTCTTTTTCTTGCAGCTACATCATGAGCTTTCTGGGTTATGCCCTCTAGATTTGAGGTAAACTCTGGCCGGTTTTATATGCTTGTTTCCTTCATCATCTCTCTCAAGGACTGCAAACCCCTAGAAATGTGTGCCTGATTTTTGTTCTTACATTTATCTATGTGTGTACATGTGTACCATGGTTCACGTGTTGAGGTCTGTTGTGTAACACTTTCCTCTGATATTAGAATATTCCACAAAAGTAAGAGGAGGCGCAAGCTATGATCCGAAGAGAAATTAACCAACAGGGATGGAGTGGTAAACTGTAAGAATGGAGGATTCAATGTTACCTCTAGATTTGTTTTGACCTCAGAAAAATACGTGCAAAAGCTTCAAGGTGAGCAGTGGGGCCTGTTCAAGCTTAGTTATTTCACTTTAAGTAGTTCTCATCTAATTAAAAAAATGAAGCATTAATAGCCCTCAGGTATGGCCCTCAATCACATAATTTTCATGTACTTAATTAGCAACTTATTTTTAATTCTTAAAAAAAAATCCAACCCCAGTGAATACCTGTGTTTATGAGCTCACCAATTAAGAGCTGAGGAGATCTGTCATAGTCAGTCTAGCTCTGTGCAACATTTCCCTAGTTGCTGCTCCTCAGGCAATAAATACCAGGATGACAATCTGCCAAACCTGGGCAACCTCTCCCTCCCCCTGCAGTGAATGAACACTCTCCAGATCATTTCGCTTTTAGCTGTCCTGACCTGGGTTTCCAAATAAGAAGGAGAGGGGGAAATGATAGTGGCATCCTTTGCTTAGTCATGTGGTTCTAAGTCCCCAGTGCAAAGTGATACTGTTCTTCTCACAGCCCCAGGACAGGAGGTTTCTACCTGACTAAGCAGGCTATCAAGGAATTGTGTCTCATGTTTAAAGGTACACTTTCCCCTCTTTTGACCTTAGAGGGACATGGCAATATTTTCAAAGTTAGGGAACAAAATGACATATAATAAACACATACTTATTACTGATATATATATGTTTTTAGACAAGGGTTTCATGTAGCCCAGGCTGGCTCTTGCCTCTACCTCCCAAATGCTGAGAGTGGAGGTGTGCATTCACATCCTGCTGTATGACTGCCTTCTGCGTGTTGTGAAGCATGTGCATTCTGTTATCCTGACCTATTTTCTAAGACATTCTGTATGCAGCTTGTCAGTGTATATTCATAGCAACCAGAGCTCACTTTTCAGAAAAAGGCTCCTTTGTACCGGAATATGAAGGAAGCAAGAAATAGGAGTTGGTGCGCGTTTAAAATAATTGCTGCATCCATACACTTGAAACAATGTCTTGTCAGTAACTATCTCTTTGAATTCTTGTGCATCCACTTTGAGCAATCAGGGTAATCTTGAAGACATGGGATACACCTTCAATTTAAGGTAAAATCTTATGAGTTGGCCTTTATGGTAAAAAATTGAACTAAATATCTATAATTCGCCCTCCACAGTTGAGGTGTACTTATTCTGGTAAGTCAACCTTCAATTTTTCTTTTGGCCTCAATTACTTGAGTGATCCAGATTATAATGTTTATAGTCTTTTGCATAATTGAAGTTCAAGGCCATTCTCCTGCTGCAGCTTTCTTGAAAGGCACTGTTCTTACAGTTTCCCCCATGGAGCCTGGAGGTTCTGTTGGGGTTCTATCAATGGTCGGACATCTTCACGTGTTCCAAACAATTTGTGTACTTTTCATTGTTCTAGCAAAATCCTTCCCCTTTTTGAGATTCCTAACATCAAAGGGCATCAGATTCCTTGGTGTCCTTAGGGTTGGCCGTACCTTGCTTTCTCTGTAGTCTCAGCATTTCTCACACCATCAGCATGGGCAACTGAGTCTATAATCTATCATCTTGGCTCCCAAGTTGCCTGATAGGCTTATCCCCAACAGTCTGTCTCCATGGCCATATCATCACACGCAACTGTCCTAGCTCTGAAATTCTGCATTTATTCAAACTTCAATGAAGTTCTTCACCCAACCATTTCATCTTAGCCTTCACTTCCTTTCTGATTTAATTTTCACCCCATTCAGATTTTTATTTTACTACAAGAGAGAAAAATTCAATTAGTTTCTTTCCTGATGGAGAAGTTTTTTAAATTTTATTTTAATTTTTAAATTTTAATTTATTTATGTATTTACATTCCCAAATGCTGGCCCCTAGTTTAGTTCCCCCTCACAGCATACCTTCTTCCCTTTGCCTCTGAGAGGGTGGCTTCCTACTCCTGGGTATTCCTGCACCCTGGTGCACCAAGTCTCTGCAGGATTAGGCACATCTTCTCCCACTGAGGCCAGACAAGGCAGCCCTCTGAGATATATATATATATATATATATATATATATATATATATATATATGTATATCTTGGACCAGCCCATGTATGGTCTTGGTTAATGGCCTAGTCTCTGGTATCTCCCAGGGGTTCAGGTTAGTTGGCACTGTTGATCTTCCTGGGGTTGCCATTCTTTTCAGGTCCTTCAATCCTTCCCCCAACTTTTCTATAGGGGTCTCCAATCTCCATCCAATCTTGGCTGTAAATATCTGCATGTGTCTCAGTCAGCTGCTGGTAGAGCCTCTCAGAGGACAGCCATCCTAGGCTCTTGTATGCAACCACAACAGAGCATCACTAATAGTGTAAGGGATTAGTGCCTGCCCATGGGATGGGTCTCAAATTGGGTCAGTCACTGGTCAGATATCACTTCAGTCTCTGCTCCATCATTGTCCCTGCATTTCTTTTAGATAGGACCAACTTTGGGTCAAAAGTTTTGTAGGTGGGTTGGTGTCCCCATCCCTCCCCTGGGGGTCCTGTCTGGCTGCTGGAAGTGGTCTCTTCAGGTTCCATTTCTCCACAGTTTGTTGCATTTGTCTACATGCAGGTATCTAGTTAGACCAGCACCATTTGTTAAGGATTCTTTCTTCTTTCTGTTGTAGGGTTTTGGGCTTCTTTGTCAAAAATCAAGCGTCTATAGTTGTGTGGGTTTATGTCTGGCTCTTTTACTTCTATTTCATTGATTAACATGTCTATTTCTGTACCAATACCATGTTTTGTTTTGGTTTTGTTTTGTTTTTATCAGGGAGGGTGATTCCTCCAGAGGTTCTTTATCGTTCAGGATTGTTTTGGCTAACCTAGTTTTTTCTTTTTTCTTTTCATATGAAATTGAGAATTGCTCTTTCAAGGTCTATGAAAATTGTGTTGGAATTTTGAGGAACTGCATTGAATCTGTAGATTGCTTTTGGAAAGATGGCCATTTTCACTATGATAATCCTTCCAATCCATGAGCATGAGAGATCTGTCCATATTCTGAGGTCCTCTTACATTTCTTTCTTCAGGAACTTGAAGTTCTTGTTACATAGATATTCCACTTGCTTGGTTAGAATTATACCAAGATATTTTATATTGTTTGTGGCTATTGTGAAGAATATTGTTTCCCCAATTTCTTTTTCAGATGGTTTATCAGTTTATCAGTTGTATAAACAGGGCTACTGATTTCTTTTCAGTTAATTTTATATCCAGCTACTTTGCTGAAGTTGTTAATCAGCTGTAGAAATTCTCTGGTAGAATTTTGGGTTTTTTTTTTTGTACTATTATATTATCTGCAAATAGTGATACCTTGACTTCTTCCTTTCCAATTTTTATCCCCTTGATCTCCTTTAGTTATTGCTTTTGGCTAGATATTTAAGTACTATATTGAATAGATAGGATTAAAGTGGGAAGCCTTGTCTTATCCCTGATTTTAGTGGGATTGCTTCAAGTTTCTCCCAATTTAATTTATGGTTAGCCATTGATTTGCAGTCTATTGCTTTTATTATGTTTAGGTATTCCTGAATCCCCGATCTTTCCAAGACTTTTAAAATGACTGGATATTGAATTGTTGAAGGCTTTTTTTCAGCATCTGATGAGATGATCATGTGATTTTTTTCTTTGAGTATGTTTATATAGTAGATTAAGTTGATGGATTTCCATATTTCAATCCATTCCTGCACCCCTGGGAGGCCTACTTGATTATGGTGAATGATGTTTTTGATGTGTTCTTAGATTCAGTTTGTGAGAATTTTAATAAGTATTTTTCACTGGTGTTCATAAGCAAAATTGGTCTGAAGTTCTCTTTCTTTGTAGTTCAGGTATCATGATAACTGTGCCCTCATAGAATGAATTAGGTAATGTTCCTTTATTAGCTTTTCTTTGAAAGTCTAGTAGAATTCCGCACTAAAATTATCTGGCCCTGGGCCTTTTTCTGTTGGGAGGTGTGTAATGACTTCTTCTATTTCCTTAAGGGCTCTGGGACCGTTTCAATGGTTCACCTGATCTTGATTTATCACTTTGGTAAGTGATATCTGTCTAAAAAAAAATCATCCATTTCATTTAGATTTTCCAGTTTCGTTGAGTAAAGGCTTTTGAAGTAAGACCTAATGATCTTTTTAATTTCCTTAGTTTCTGTTGTTATATCTTCCTCTGCATTTCTGATTTTGTTAATTTGGATACTGTCTGTGCCTTTTAGTTAGTTTGGCTAAGGGTTTGTCTACCTTGTTGATTCCCTCAAAGAACCAGGTCTTGGTTTTGTTGATTCTTTATATTGTTCTCCTTGTTTCTAATTGATTGATTTTGGCCCTGAGTTTGACTATTTTCTACCATTTACTCCTCTTGGCTATGTTTGTTTCTTTTTGTTTTAGAGCTTTCAGGTATGCTGTTAAGTTGCCAGTATGTGATCTCTTCAATTTCTTTATGGAGGCACTTAGTGATATGAATTTTTCTCTTAGCTCTGCTTTCACTGTGTTCTTTGATTTTGAGCATGTTGTACCTTCGTCTTCATTCTAGAAATTCTAGAAAGTATTTAATTTCTTTCTTTATTTCTTCTCTGACTAAGTGATCATTGAGTAGAGTATTATTCTGATTCCATGAGTATGTGGACTTTTTTTTTCCTGTTGTTATTGAAAACTAGCCTTAATCCTTGGTGATGTGGTAGAGTGCAAGGGATTATTTCTTCTTATATTTGTTGAGGCTGGTTTTGTATCCAATTATATGGTCAATTTTGGAGAATATTCTGTGAAGTGCTGAGAGGAAGGTATATTCTTTCGTTTTGGGGTGGAAGGTTCTGTGGGTATCTGTTAAAACCATTTGGTTCATAAAGTCTGTTGGTTTCATTTTGTTTCTGTTTATTCATGTTTCAATGACATGTCTACTGGTGAGAATGAGGTGTTGAAGTCTTTCCCTATTATTGTGTGGGTTTCAATGTGTGTTTTGAGTTTTAGCAAAGTCTCACTTATGAAGTGGGTGTCCTTGCATTTGTGACGTAGTTGTTCAGAATTAAGACATCATCATGGTGGGTTTTTCTTTTGATGATTATGAAGTGTCCTTCCCCATTTCTTTTGATTACTTTTGGTTGAAAATCTATTTTATTAAATATTAGAATGCCTACTCAAGCTTGTTTCTTGGGTCTGTTGGCTTAGAAAACCCTTCTCCAGCCCTTTACCCTGAGGTAGTATCTATCTTTGTTGCTGATGTGTGTTTCTTGTATGCAGCAGAATGATGGATCCTGTTTACATATCTAGACTGTTAGCCTTGTTTTATTGGTGAATTGAGTACATTGACATTGAGAGATATTAATGACTGATTATTGTTAGTTACTGTTATTTTGTTGCTGGAGGTGGTACTCTCTTGCAGTACTCTGTTGGAAATATGTGTGATTCTCTTCATTTGGATTTGTTGTGAGATGCTTAATTTCTTGCCTTTTCTTGGGTGTAGATATCTTTCTAGTGTTGGAGTTTTTCTTCTCATCCTGTGTAGGGCTGGGTTAGTACAAAGATGCTGTTTAAATTTGGTTTTGTCATGGAATACCTTGGTTTTTCCATCTATAGTGAATGAGAGTTTTGCTGGATATAGGAGTCTGGGCTGGCATCTGTGGTCTCTTGGTATTTGCAAAACATATTTCCAGAATCTTTTGGTGCTTAGAGTCTCTGTTGAGAAGTCAGATATAATTCTGATAGGCCTGCTTTAATATGTTACTCAGCTCCTTTCCCTTGCAGCTTTTAATATTCTTTCTCTCTCCTGTACATTTAGTGTTTTGATCATTATGTGGTAGGAGGATTTTCTTTTCTGACCCAATCTATTTGGTGTTCTATAGGTTTCTTGTATGTTTATAGCCATCCCTTTTTTAGGTTAGGGAAGTTTTCTTCTATGATTTTGTTGATGATATTTCTGACCCTTTGAACTGGAAATCTTCACCCTCTTCTATTCCTATGATTCCTATGTTTAGTATTTTCATTGTGTCCCAATTTTTCTGGATATTTTGAGTTAGAAACTTTTTACATTTGATGTTTTCTTTGGCCAGTTAATCAATTTCTTTTATAATGTCTTCCATGCCTGAGATTCTCTTCCCCATCTTTTTCTTGTATTCTGTTAGTGATGCTTGTGTCTGTATATCCTGTTCTCTCTCCTAGTTTTTCCATCTCCAGGGTTGCCCCCATTTGTGCTTTATTGCTTTTATTTCCACAGGTGGAGCTGTGTGTTCTGGATTAGAGCAGGTCTCCTGGGAGGCAGAATGAGCTGTGAAGTGGAGGTGGGTGGCGATGAGACGATCATTAGTGCAGATGGAGATATGAACCAGAATGTATATATGTTATACATTATACACACATATACATTCTCTCTATACATACATTATACATAACTACATTATATTATATATAATATATCAAATTTACCTATATGCTTTTCATACCTGGTTCAGCCACTCTTACCGACCCTCAATGATCCTATTGTTGCACTTGTTTTGCTCACTCCCAGCCTTGGATGGTGCAACCAGCACTTGGTGTCCTCTCTCGTATGTTATCCAGTCCTGAAGAGCTTCAGGGGAAAACCATAAACATTCCTATTTGGGATCAGGTAAAGTGAATCTTCGTATCATTAAACAATGCCGGTGCACACCTTTGATCTGCATCTTCACAACTTACCACTATAATTCTAAACTTCTTTCATCACTGTTCACTAGATGAATTGTAAAGGCAAAAATGAAGGTGTGTACATCTTTGTGTTCACAGTATCTACAAAGACTGGCAAGACATTGCAGAAATGTATAAATGGTAGTGGAGTAAAAAGAAAAATGGGTTTTAATATAAAACCCATGTTTCAGCTGTTGGTATCTCCATTTATCAGTGTCATTTGGAGCAAGTGCATTAAAGTTTTTGACTCCCAATTATATTCTCATACATCCACGCTCTTAATTTGTTCTAATGTATGCGTTAACCAGAGGATATTGAACCAATCATTATGAGCCTCAAGAGGCACAATGAATGTCAACAACATATTCAAATGCTGAATGGTATTATGGAAATGATCAATAATTAGCTATTATTTCCCCTAGGCCCACGACCTATCTCATTTCAGGTTCTTGGTCTTTTCATTCAGCAGAATCTGACAGACTTCCATTTCGTGGAGTGGGTATTAAATTCAACCAGAAAGCAGTTGGTTACGTCTATAAGATTTGTGCCATGTTTGCATCAATATATCTTGCAGGCAGGCAGATCACTGTTAGAGGACACGAGATTTGTAGCTGGGTAATATTAATGCTTATCTTTCTCCTCCAGTAGCATGCAGAGAAACTTCCAACACCATAATGAACGTTAGTCAGTAGGGGTGAAGCTTCTGTTAATACATATGAACTCACAAAGACTGTGGCAGCATGCACAAGCCAGAGGGGGTCCAGGCACTGACAGGAGGAGTAGACACAGACTCTGACCCATAACCAAGAAGCTATTTACAGTTAATACCTGCTGGCAAAGGGAAATTCACTTTTCTCCAATGGAGTGTCACTGGGTGTATCAACCTCACTCTAGGTCAGGCTCTGAGCCCAGCAGTAGTTGTCCAATCCAAAGTGAACTGCATGGGGTTTTGTTTTTGTGTGTTTGTTCTATAAGCTTTTTGTTGTGTTTGTTTATTTTGTTGTTGTGGTGGTGCGTCTGTATAAGAGAGGAAGAGGGAGAGGGAGAAGGAGATATGAATTTGGGTGAATAGGGAGATAAATAGGAACTGTGAGACATTGTGAGAGGGGAAACGTGGCCAAAATATATCATATAAAAATTCAAATATTTTAAAAATAAAAAATAAATCTTAGCAAATGCTGATAAACACAAGAGCAATGACAGATAGCTTTTCGGAGTAATGACCCACTCTTTCTCTCTTTCATTACCTTGTTAGCATTTGTCCTGAACAAATATGCATATTTGATCAGTTATCTTTTTTTTCCCCAACAGAACAAGAATAGCTTAAAGGAGGCTAGGAAGACTCTTGAGAGTTAATTTATTTCCCTCTGTGGAAATGTGCAGTTATTTCTGTCTCCTGATGTCACTGAGTAAATGCACCTCAGCGAAGACAATGCAGGACAACTTTCATACCGAACACAACAGAATGTTGTTGTTGTTGTTTAAGGGTGTAATTATGTAGACAGTGCTGGCCTCAGAATCAGTGCTGGCCTCAGAATTAGAAATCTGCTTGCCTCTGCTTCTGATGAAGTGCTGTGACTGCAGATGTGCGCCATCATGCCCAGGGACAGTTTGCCTTTTATGCCTTTCAGTGTCTTCTATTTTTCTGGTTTGGGGACCACAATGGATTTGTGGTGTCTGAGTCACAGCCTTGTCCTAGTGAGAGACTTCGTCCCTGAATACTTATTTTATGTTCACTTTTATTTGCCTACCAGGCTGGTATTCCTGCATTCCATTCTTTCCTACAACTAAAGGCAGAAAACATTCATTCTCGAGTAATTTTTTAGTAAGCTGGCAAAATAGGTAGTATTTATTTACCAGTGCTCTATTCATGCCCACTCCTCCCAGATCTGCTGTATATCCCTCCTTCTGCCCCTCACACACTCTCCTCCACGAAGTGCTCTGAGTCCTCTCTGCTCTCATTACCAAAAGCCCTTATCCAGCTTCTGAAAGATCAAATGAATCCTGTTCCCTAACAATTTACATGTTGAAGCTTAATATCCCAGTACCTCAGAACATGACTGACTTTGGAGACAGAGTGCTTAAAGTGATGATGGAATTAAAACAAGTCTGTCAGAATGAACACGAATTCAACCTAATGTCCTTAGAAGAGGGAGCTGGACACTTGTGATGTATCTGCACAGGCAGAGGCCATGTGAATGCATGGCAGAGAAGGCAGACGGCCACTTACAGACCAGGAAGAGAGGTCTCTGGGCAACCCAAATCTATGAACACCTGACCTTAGACTTCGATCCTCTGGAGCTATATGAAAACAGTCTTTTATAATTTAGGCCATTCAGGTTATAAGGTTCTGTTAAATCATCCTGGTAAACAAATTTTGTCATGAAATTCCCAGCATCTTGTGTGATTAGAGTCTAGGAAAGAGGTAGAGAGCAAAGGTCAGAGAATGAAATAGTACACAGTCAAGAAAAGGAAGAGTGAAATCGGGGAAAAGTTTGAAGTAGATGTCAGTTCAGTTACTAAGATGTAGACTTTAGTTACTAAAATCTGGGCTTCCAGAAGCAATTTAAAGGGATGTTCTCACCAGCAGCTTTTCTCAAGTGCTTGTAGAACCATGGTATAGAAATCTTTTGATATTTTCTTATGTTCTTGGCTCTTACATTCTGATTCCACTGAGTTCATCATGCTTATTCCTGCTCTGAGAGTCAATCAATATGCTCGTCATCAAAGCTGCATTCCCCATCCGCACCCTCAGCATTATCACTGCGTCAGGAATGCAAAGATGCACTACATGCGGCTCTCTTTCCCTAAAAGTGTCACCTAAAACTGTCCTTGGATGTCTTCGTTTACATCTATAATTCTTGGTTGCTTCTGAAGGATATACTGAATCTTAGAGTTGGAAGGACCTTCACAGAACAAGACCCTCCTTATAATATTCTTGCCAAGATGAAGTTTCAAGCTATCAGAGACTTTCATGAGAGCCCATTCCCATTTCAGCAGACTTGGTTTTCATTTCGTTGCCTTAGTCGTGTCTCATGATCATTTATAAACTTGAGAACCTGCAGAGGGTGACTATAGATCAACCTACCTACCTGCTTGCTGCCTGCCTGTCTGTCTATCTGTAATCATCTATTTCTTTATTTTGAATTTTTAATAAGGCCCAAATCCCCTATTAGCCCAGGGAAAAGACAGGATGTGGAGGTCTTTAAGCCTTAGAGAACCTCCCTTCTTAGGTGTAGTTCAGCTTGCTCTGTTTTAGACTGACACCTGGTGGTCACACAGGATCAGCCACCACCTGGACAGTGAAGAATTTTATCCCAGCGAAGAGTGGGCCACATTGTATGTTGCTCTTGCCAGCAAATACTCCAAAGCATGGGTATTTATTTTTCATTTTCTGTTGTTATATAAATCAGAGTGCCTGCTGGGATTTTCCTATACTTCTCAAAAGATTTAAAATAGGATATTTTGACGGAGCACTTCGGCTTTTCTAAATGTGTCTCAAGGAAACATGCAGACAGATTTATGTATAAGCATGTTTCTCAGTGTTATTTATACCCATGAATTTGGAACACCCCACATGTTTAAAAATACAGATTCTTAAATGACACAGAGAGATGTTTATAATCCACATGAAGTGTATACAGCTAATGCAAAAGCAAGTGACTCCACAGTTTTACTGTAGGGTTTCTGTACATTCCCCTCTTTTCAAGGCATATATCTAACAGTTTTGAAAGCAGAAACAAAGGAACCCAAAATGGTAAATATTTTATGTTCATCGTTAACTGCACGGGAGAGGTTGGTCACATCTTCTTTTGAAAGTTATGAGTCCATTGCAACCTTTCCCCTGAAACTGGCGCATAGACATACCAATATAGACTATTGGTGCAAAAGGTCACGAACAATGGCTTCGCTGTTCTGAGGCAGGAATTATCTGGGAAGCTCACACACACAGCTGCTTCTTTAGGCAGCTAATGGGTCTCATGGCTGCATCAAAGCATGCTATTTCTTACGTGGCCCCCCAGATTCATTAATTTCTCCAATTAATTTGAGTTAGGTTTTTCTTCCATGCATTGGTTAGGATGTGGAGGGAGGTATGAACTGAATCACTGTGCATAAGGTTCAGTAAGCAGAACTGTATTTTAGCATTGAAGACCCCCCATCTCTTCCAGTACTTCTGGGACATAGATCTGACCATTTCAAACAATGGAAATGCATACATAGATGGCCTCACCTGCTTCACTGGTCCTTTAGCCTCAAAAAAGAAAGGTGAATTCAGTTAACAGTTTTTGGTTTGTTTGTTTGTTTGTTTGTTTGTTTCTTTTCTGAAGACCTGGAAGCAGCTGCCTAGGGTACCTAGAGCAGCCTTGTGGTTGGTCACACCTACCTGGAAGGGGCCACATAATGCTTTGCAGCTCTCACATTGATTTGCTTAATACTCTCAGGCATGATCTTTACAGAATGCTTATTCTGTTTTAACATGCCAACCCTATGAACACCAGGCGGCTACTCCAAGAGGAAGATCATTCCCTGCTAGCCTAATCTGCAGGTTGAGCTGGTCTCAGTGAAATGATATTGGCTTTTTCATTTAGTCAGTTGGTCAGCAATACAGTGGCAACTATTGCAGAGAAGTTCACGGCTCCCCATGCACAGGCATTGCATAGGGACTGGTAAACAGAGGTTTCCAGCTCTGGGTGGAAACACATTGTCCAAGCTTGGCATTGAATAACTTCTGCTGAGTTCCGAGCAGCAGCCTCCACGTGGCTACTTTCCATCTTCAAAGTCGTAAAAATATCTAAGTCATGAACGTTAGCCAACATGAAAAGATAAGTGGGCCTGATCATGTACTATCTATCAAGACTTATAAAGTGAAGTTTAACAATAGAATACTATGTGTGCTAAAACTTTTTATCTATAGAGTGTTTACTTGTTTTGTTTCCCCCAATTTCAACTAAAATCACCACCGTGGCCAGCAGTGGCTGTGACAATGTAGCTTAGGACAGTGACAGGCTTTTTTACCTTTAGGGATTTTAGCAGACTCTTTAGTTCGTATCTACATTTGTTTCCTGTTATTTTTCTCCCTCTCATGAAGATCCCTGGGAGTCCTCATCTGTCAGGACCCTTCCAGTGTATCCTCTGGTTGTAGCCATAACTACAGCCAGACTTCAGCCCTCAATAACTACTACACCCCAAGGATAGAAAGTTCTGGTTGGATCAAAATTAACAGCTGACTGGAGAACCCTGATGAAGTTTGATTCTTAATGTTCTATTTTATTTGCATTTTATAATATTTGCTTTTAGCTAATGTGCTATCCCAGACATTTAAATGAACAAACATTAATGTTGCAAAGTAATGCTTTAATCTAGCCTTCCTCAGCTTCTGTAAACCACTTAAGATTCTCATGCTCTTTGAGATGTTATAAATTGCTAAGGTGGGTAGAAACAGAGGGCCCTAGAAACATGTTTTTCCTAAAATATATTTACAATATATAAATAAAGAAGAAGTTGGTTTTTGTTGTTATTTTGAGATAGTGTGTTTTAAAAAGAAAAAGTGTTTCAAAAGTTCTAAAACAGTTACATGAAGGGACCTTAGGCAAGGGCGTGTGCTCCGACACAGAGTAGGACTACAAATGCATCTTTAGGTCAATGCAGGCAATCCCTTTCTGATGCTTGTCTGTGCTGCCCGGCATGTATTAGCAATTTCCCCACATACTCACGCTACATAATTACATATACATCAACAAGTTCCTTATTGATTTATGCATGAGAGAAAAGAGTTAAATAAAGACATTTTCAATTGATTTAAATTGGCAAATTGGCCTTTGAAAGATGTGAATAATTGTACCCACTGGTTTGTTAAAAGTTAACAAGTCTGATGGGGCTGGAGAGATGGCTGAGCGCTCAAGAGTACTGCTGCTCTTGTAGAGGATAGGGGCTCAACACCTATGTGGTGGAAAGTAACAGGGAACCTGACACCCTTTTCAGACCTCTGTGGACAGTAGATATGCTCATGCGTGTAGTCAAAGTACACATAGCATAAGATAAAATAAAAAATGAATCTAATAAATTATACTAAAATGTTTGCTTTTCTTTTTTTTTTAATATATTTTTATTACATATTTTCCTCAATTACATTTCCAATACTATCCCAAAAGTCCCCCATAGCGCCCCCCACTTCCCTACCCACCCATTCCCATTCTTTTGGCCCTGGCATTCCCCTATATTGGGGCATATAAAGTTTGCAAGTCCAATGGGCCTCTCTTTCCACTGATGGCCGACTAGGCCATCTTTCGATACATATGCAGCTAGAGACAAGAGCTCCAGGGTTCTGGTTAGTACATCATGTTGTTCCAACAATAGGGTTGCAGATCCCTTTAGCTCCTTGGGTACTTTCTCTAGCTTCTCCATTGGGAGCCCTGTGATACATCCAATAGCTGACTGTGAACATCCACTCCTGTGTTTGCTAGGCCCCGGCATCTTCTCACAAGAGACAGCTATATTTGGGTCCTTTCAGCAAAATCTTGCTAGTGTATGCAATGGTGTCAGCGTTTAGAAGCTGATTATGGGACGGATCCCTGGATACAGCAGTCTCTAAATGGTTCATCCTTTCATCACAGCTACGAACTTTGTCTCTGTAACTCCTTCCCTGGGTGTTTTGTTCCCAATTCTAAGAAGGTGCACAGTGTCCACACTTTGGTCTTCATTCTTCTTGAGTTTCATGCGTTTATCAAATTGTATCTTATATCTTGGGTATCCTAAGTTTTGGGCTAATATCCACTTATCAATGAATACATATTGTGTGAGTTCTTTTGTGATTGTGTTACTTCACTCAAGATGATGCCCTCCAGGTCCATCCATTTGGCTAGGAATTTCATAAATTCATTCTTTTTAATAGCTGAGTAGTACTCCATTGTGTAAATGTACCATAATTTCTGTATCCATTCCTCTGTTGAGGGACATCTGGGTTCTTTCCAGCTTCTGGCTATTATAAATAGGGCTGCTATGAACATAGTGGAGCATGTGTCCTTTTTACCGGTTGGGACATCTTCTGGATATATGCCCAGGAGAGGTATTGCTGGATCCTCCGGTAGTACTATGTCCAATTTTCTGAGGAACCGCCAGACTGATTTCCAGAGTGGTTGTACAAGCTTGCAATCCCACCAACAATGGAGGAGTGTTCCTCTTTCTCCACATCCTCGCCAGCATCTGCTGTCACCTGAATTTTTGATCTTAGCCATTCTGACTGGTGTGAGGTGGAATCTCAGGGTTGTTTTGATTTGCATTTCCCTGATGATTAAGGATGTTGAACATTTTTTCAGGTGCTTCTCTGCCATTCGGTATTCCTCAGGTGAGAATTCTTTGTTCAGTTCTGAGCCCCATTTTTTAATGGGGTTATTTGACTTTCTGGAGTCCACCTTCTTGAGTTCTTTATATATATTGGATATTAGTCCCTTATCTGATTTAGGATAGGTGAAGATCCTTTCCCAATCTGTTGGTGGTTTTTTTGTCTTATTGATGGTGTCTTTAGCCTTGCAGAAGCTTTGTAGTTTCATGAGGTCCCACTTGTCAATTCTCGATCTTACAGCACAAGCCATTACTGTTCTATTCAGGAATTTTTCCCCTGTGCCCATATCTTCAAGGCTTTTCCCCACTTTCTCCTCTATAAGTTTCAGTGTCTCTGGTTTTATGTGAAGTTCCTTGATCCACTTAGACTTGACCTTAGTACAAGGAGATAGGAATGGATCGATTCGCATTCTTCTACATGTTAACAACCAGTTGTGCCAGCACCATTTGTTGAAAATGCTGTCTTTCTTCCACTGGATGTTTTTAGCTCCCTTGTCGAAGATCAAGTGACCATAGGTGTGTGGGTTCATTTCTGGGTCTTCAATTCTATTCCATTGGTCTATTTGTCTGTCACTATACCAGTACCATGCAGTTTTTATCACAATTGCTCTGTAGTAGAGCTTTAGGTCCGGCATGGTGATTCCACCAGAGGTTCTTTTATCCTTGAGAAGAGTTTTTGCTATCCTAGGTTTTTTGTTATTCCAGATGAATTTGCAGATTGCACTTTCTAATTCGTTGAAGAATTGATTTGGAATTTTGATGGGGATTGCATTGAATCTGTAGATTGCTTTTGGCAAGATAGCCATTTTTACAATGTTGATCCTGCCAATCCATGAGCATGGGAGATCTTTCCATCTTCTGAGATCTTCTATAATTTCTTTCTTCAGAGACTTGAAGTTTTTATTATACAGATCTTTCACTTCCTTAGTTAGAGTCACGCCAAGATATTTTATATTATTTGTGACTATTGAGAAGGGTGTTGTTTCCCTAATTTCTTTCTCAGCCTGTTTATTCTTTGTGTAGAGAAAGGCCATTGATTTGTTTGAGTTAATTTTATATCCAGCTACTTCACCGAAGCTGTTTATCAGGCTTAGGAGTTCTGGTGGAATTTTTAGGGTCACTTATATATACTATCATATCATCTGCAAAAAGTGATATTTTGACTTCATCTTTTCCAATTTGTATCCCTTTGATCTCCTTTTGTTGTCGAATTGCTCTGGCTAGGACTTCAAGTACAATGTTGAATAGGTATGGAGAAAGTGGACAGCCTTGTCTAGTCCCTGATTTTAGAGGGATTGCTTCAAGCTTCTCACCATTTACTTTGATGTTGGCTACTGGTTTGCTGTAGATTGCTTTTATCATGTTTAGGTATGGGCCTTGAATTCCTGATCTTTCCAAGACTTTTATCATGAATGGGTGTTGGATCTTGTCAAATGCTTTTTCCGCATCTAACGAGATGATCATGTGGTTTTTGTCTTTGAGTTTGTTTATATACTGGATTACGTTGATGGATTTCCGTATATTGAACCATCCCTGCATCCCTGGGATGAAACCTACTTGGTCAGGATGGATGATTGTTTTGATGTGTTCTTGGATTCGGTTAGCAAGAACTTTATTGAGGATTTTTGCATCAATATTCATAAGGGATATTGGTCTGAAGTTTTCTATCTTTGTTGGGTCTTTTTGTGGTTTAGGTATCAGAGTAATTGTGGCTTCATAGAATGAGTTGGGTAGAGTACCTTCTGTTTCTATTTTGTGGAATAGTTTGTGAAGAACTGGGATTAGATCTTCTTTGAAGGTCTGATAGAACTCTGCACTAAACCCATCTGGTCCTGGGCTTTTTTTAGTTGGGAGACTATTAATGACTGCTTCTATTTCTTTGGGGGATATAGGGCTGTTTAGATCATTAACCTGATCTTGATTCAACTTTGGTACCTGGTATCTGTCTAGGAACTTCTCCATTTCATCCAGGTTCTCCAGTTTTGTTGAGTATAGCCTTTGGTAGAAGGATCTGATGGTGTTTTGGATGTCTTCAGGATCTGTTGTTATGTCTCCTTTTTCATTTCTGATTTTGTTAATTAGGATGCTTTCCCTGTGCCCTCTAGTGAGTCTGGCTAAGGGTTTATCTATCTTGTTGATTTTCTCAAAGAACCAGCTCCTTGATTGGTTGATTCTTTGAATAGTTTTTCTTGTTTCCACTTGGTTGATTTCACCCCTGAGTTTGATTATTTCCTGCCGTCTACTCCTCTTGGGTGAATTTGCTTCCTTTTGTTCTAGTGCTTTTAGGTGTGTTGTCAAGCTGCTAATGTGTGCTCTCTCTAGTTTCCTTTTGGAGGCACTCAGAGCTATGAGTTTTCCTCTTAGAAATGCTTTCGTTGCGTCCCATAAGTTTGGGTATGTTGTGGCTTCATTTTCATTGAACTCTAAAAAGTCCTTAATTTCTTTCTTTATTCCTTCCTTGACCAAGGTATCATTGAGAAGAGTGTTGTTCAGTTTCCACGTGAAGGTTGGCTTTCTATTATTTATGTTGTTATTGAAGATCAGCCTTAGGCCATGGTGATCTGATAGGATGCATGGGACAATTTCAATATTTTTATATCTGTTGAGGCCTGCTTTGTGACCAATTATGTGGTCAATTTTGGAGAAGGTACCATGAGGTGCTGAGAAGAAGGTATATCCTTTTGTTTTAGGATAGAATGTTCTGTAGATATCTGCCAGATCCATTTGATTCATAATTTCTCTTAGTTTCACTGTGTCCCTGTTTAGTTTCTGTTTCCATGATCTGTCCATTGGTGAAAGTGGTGTGTTGAAGTCTCCCACTATTATTGTATGAGGTGCAATGTGTGCTTTGAGCTTTACTAAAGTTTCTTTAATGAATGTGGCTGCCTTTGTATTTGGAGCATAGATATTCAGGATTGATAGTTCCTCTTGGAGGATTTTACCTTTGATGAGTATGAAGTGTCCCTCCCTGTCTTTTTTAATGACTTTGGGTTGGAAGTCAATCTTATCAGATATTAGAATGGCTACTCCAGCTTGTTTCTTCATGCCATTTGCTTGGAAAATTGTTTTCCAGCCTTTCATTCTGAGGTAGTGTCTATCCTTTTCTCTGAGATGAGTTTCCTGTAAGCAGCAAAATGTTGGGTCTTGTTTGTGTAGCCCGTTTGTTAGTCTATGTCTTTTTATCGGGGAGTTGAGTCCATTGATATTAAGAGATATTAAGGAAAAGTAATTGTTGTTTCCTGTTATTTTTGTTGTTAAAGTTGGCATTTTGTTCTTGTGGCTGTCTTCTTTTAGGTTTGTTGAGGGATTACCTTCTTGTTGTTTCTAGGGCGTGGTTCCTGTCCTTGTATTGGTTTTTTTCTGTTATTATCCTTTGAAGGGCTGGATTCGTGGAGAGATAATGTGTGAATTTGTTTTTGTTGTGGAATACTTTGGTTTCTCCATCTATGTTAATTGAGAGTTTGGCTGGGTATAGTAGCCTGGGCTGGAATTTGTGTTCTTTTAGTGTCTGTATAACATCCGTCCAGGATCTTCTGGCTTTCATAGTCTCTGGTGAAAAATCTGGTGTAATTCTGATAGGCTTGCCTTTATATGTTACTTGGCCTTTTTCTCTTACTGCTTTTAGTATTCTATCTTTATTTAGAGCATTTGTTGCTCTGATTATTATGTGTCGGGAGGTATTTCTTTTCTGGTCCAGTCTATTTGGAGTTCTGTAGGCTTCTTGTATGTTCATGGGCATCTCTTTCTTTAGATTTGGGAAGTTTTCTTCTATAATTTTGTTGAAGATGTTTGCTGGTCCTTTGAGTTGAAAATCTTCATTCTCATCCACTCCTATTATCCATAGGTTTGGTCTTCTCATTGCGTCCTGTATTTCTTGGATGTTTTGAGTTAGGATCTTTTTGCATTTTACATTTTCCTTGATTGTTGTGCCGATGTTCTCTATGGAATCTTCTGCACCTGAGATTCTCTCTTCCATCTCTTGTATTCTGTTGCTGATGCTCGTATCTATGGTTCCAGATTTCTTTCCTAGGGTTTCTATCTCCAGTGTTGCCTCATTTTGGGTTTTCTTTATTGTGTCTACTTCCCTTTTTAGGTCTAGTATGGTTTTGTTCATTTCCATCATCTGTTTGGATGTGTTTTCCTGTTTTTCTGTAAGGACTTCTACCTGTTTGATTATGTTATCGTGTTTTTCTTTAAGGATTTGTAACTCTTTAGCAGTGTTCTCCTGCAATTCTTTAAGGGATTTTTGTGCTTTCTCTTCATTGTCTTCTGCCTGTTTAGCAGTGTTCTCCTGCATTTCTTTAAGTGTGTTATTAAAGTCCTTCTTGAAGTTCTCTATCATCATCAGGAGATATGCTTTTAAATCCGTGTCTAGCTTTTCCGGTGTGTTGGGGTGCCCTGGACTGGGCGAAGTGGGGGTGCTGGGTTCTGATGATGGTGAGTGGTCTTGGTTTCTGTTAGTAGATTATTACGTTTACCTTTCGCCATCTGGTAATCTCTGGGGTTAGTTGTTATCGTTGTCACTGTTTAAAGATTGGAGCAGAAGCTGTGTTCCACTCACCAGCAGTCTCTAAATCCTGCGGCGGGGGTCGTGGGTAGCTGATGGTACCCCGGTGCTGGTCCAGCCAGAAGAGGCCTGTGGTCCTACACAGGCCGTTTTTCTGCTTCCCTAACTAATGCAGTCTCTGGTCCCGCGTGCAATTGGATTGGAGCAGAAGCTGTGCTCCACTCACCAGAAGTCTTAAGATTCTGTGGCGGGTGTTGTGGGTAGCTGGCGAGTGTCAGCAGACCCTGCGCCCCAGCTGCCCCGGTGCTTTTCTGACCGGAAGAGGGTTGTGGCCCTATGTAGGCCGGATTTCTCTCTCCCCAACTAGAGCAGACTCAGGTCCCGCGTGATTGGACTGGAGCAGAAGCTGTGTTCCACTCACCAGCAGTCCCAAAATCCTGCGGCGGGGGTCGTGGGTAGCTGGCAGGTGTCAGGCAACCCTGCGCTCCCACTACCCCGGAGCTGATCCGGCCGGATGAGGCCTGTGGCCCTACTCAGGCCGGTTTCTGCTTCCCTAACTAATGCAGTCTCAGGTCAATTGGATTGGAGCAGAAGCTGTGTTCCACTCACCAGCAGTCCCAAAATCCTGCGGCGGGGGTTGTGGGTAGCTGGCGGGTGTCAGGCAACCCTGCGCTCCCGCTACCCCGGCGCTGATCCGGCCGGATGTGGCCTGTGGCCCTACTCAGGCCGGTTTCTGCTTCCCTAACTAATGCAGTCTCAGGTCCCGCGCAATTGGATTGGAGCTGAAGCTGTGTTCCACTCACCAGCAGTCCCAAAATCCTGCGGCGGGGGTCGTGGGTAGCTGGCAGGTGTCAGGCAACCCTGCGCTCCCGCTACCCCGGCGCTGATCCAGCCGGATGAGGCCTGTGGTCCTACTCAGGCCGGTTTCTGCTTCCCTAACTAATGCAGTCTCAGGTCCCGCGCAATTGGATTGGAGCAGAAGCTGTGCTCCACTCACCAGAAGTCTTAAGATCCTGTGGCGGGTGTTGTGGGTAGCTGGCGAGTGTCAGCAGACCCTGCGCCCCAGCTGCCCCGGTGCTTTTCTGACCGGTAGAGGGTTGTGGCCCTATGTAGGCTGGATTTCTCTCTCCCCAACCAGAGCAGTCTCAGGTCCCGCGTGATTGGACTGGAGCAGAAGCTGTGTTCCACTCACCAGCAGTCCCAAAATCCTGCGGCGGGGGTCGTGGGTAGCTGGCGGGTGTCAGGCAACCCTGTGCTCCCGCTACCCCGGCGCTGATCCGGCCGGATGAGGCCTGTGGCCCTACTCAGGCCGGTTTCTGCTTCCCTAACTAATGCAGTCTCAGGTCCCGCGCAATTGGATTGGAGCAGAAGCTGTGTTCCACTCACCAGCAGTCCCAAAATCCTGCGGCGGGGGTCGTGGGTAGCTTGTGGGTGTCAGGCAACCCTGCGCTCCCGCTACCCCGGCGCTGATCTCAAATGTTTGCTTTTCATGACAACACAAAGATCCATTTCAACAGCCCAATATGGAACCTACTAAATCCTGGCAAGTGTCACTTTGTGCCCTTATCTTCAATCTACACATGTGCACAGAAGGACAGTTTCAGAGGATGTTGTAATGGAAATAAAGGAGACTCGTGACTGGGTATGATGGATGCTTTGACATGAAAACAGCATTTCCATCACTAACTTTAAAATGCAATTATTTAAAAAGGAGGAACAGAAGTATAAATTATTCTTTATATTTTCTCTATTTTACCTTTGACCTTTTCTTGTGGGGCTGTAGGTTGTACCTGTTCAGGACAGTCCTGCTTTGATTCCTAATAAACCCATGGAGGGGCAAGGACCAGATGAAGGGCTGGAGCCTTCAGATGCTAATGTGCAGTGTTTTGTTTATGTTATCAGGAGTGGTGTTGGAGGCTGAGAATCAGCCAGAGTTTTTAAGAGTAAGGTGAATGGAGTGTAGACAACCCAAACTCAATACTCAAACATGAGAGTACTCTTAAAAACTGAACAACCCAAGAGAGCCTGAAGGATTTTCTTGCAATGAGACCAAGGCTAGAGATAAAAAGCACCTTGAATCTAGGGGTTGGCACATGAGCTTGGGATCATTTAAACAGTTGCAATAAAGATGCAGTAGGCAACGGTACTCTTAGATCCAAATCTCTTCTCTTCGCTATAGTAAATCAACCTTTCTCCCTGTTCCCACCATGGAAAGTTCACTCATGCTCACTTACCATTTTAACGGTGGTCACCATCTCATGTATCAACTGTGAAGAATAAATGAATACAGAGCCAAAAATACTTCAGCCTAGCATCCATTGCAGGTTGGTGCTCCATAAATATTGCCAGGTACTAGAAAGCTGAGGGAGATACTAGACTAAACAAAGCCAGATGAAGTTAGAGTAATGCAGTACTTAGCAAGAAGCTGTAGAATTGGATACACTTGGGAGAGTTATTGTCTCTTTCTTTTCACTACTAAATTTGCTTTTCTGCGGAAGACAACATGACAGGTTTATCAAGTGCTGAGCACTTCACTGCCTGTGGCAGGTTAAGGCTAGACCACCTTGGCTTTTAAAAGTCAAAGGGAGGATGGATGGGCTTATGGGCGAAGAATTTGAAAGAGCCAACATGTATGTTGACTTCTGGCGAAGAAAACCTGATTCTCCGAGTGTGTCACACATACACGTCTGTGCTAGATAAATACACAAGGTACTTGTGATCACCATGGGTGAGATAAAGTCTCCTTCTGGACCTGTTCTTCCTGCTGCCCCACCTTAACATAGTCTTAGCATTTATTTAGACTGCACAAAACCACCGTGACTCTGCTTTCTCAACTAGGGAGGCTTTCTAGGACTGCCAATAGCTTCTTTCAAGTCCTCTAGAAAAGGCAAGTTTTGATAGAAAATGCCTGGTGGAGACCTTATTTCTTGTGCCTGACCTGTGCTGTTTTCCACTTCTATTTATTTTAAGAAGTTCGTGGCTAACCAGAATAAATGAGTAGGAAAGGAATCCAAGGAGAAAATGATGAACAGCTTGCTGGGAACCAAGTATTTATGGTGAGTTATAGGCCAAGACTTGTTATCTTGGGCATCGGGCTTCAGAGTGCTCAAATCTGTGAAGAGGCACAGAGCTCCAACTTTGAGTGTGTCAGGACTCCACTCATTTCAAAGAGCTTAACATTATCATGGCCTCCTCAGCAGAGGGAATTCTCTTCCTTCTTTAGAAGTTTGATTCTGTATGTAATCATTGAGCTCAAGGTCATGAAAGCATTAACAACAAACCAGTCACTCCTCCCACCCCGGTATTTCCCGTATTTGGTTTAGTTAAAAACAAACCAAAACAAATGCCAGAACAAATACCAAACATTTAAAGTACCATTATTGTTATTATTATTGTTGTTGTTGTTATTTCAGAAGGTTGAAGTTATATAAATTGAGGCTGAGGTGGATTTCTAAGGAGATATGTTTGAAGTAGGATTAGGATGAAACATGTATTTCAGAATTCACTTTCATGTTTCATGTAAGGCTCTCACTGTAGGTTGCTGGATGTTCATGCTTCATTCTGGCTCTCAACCTTTCATGTTTTCAACAGCCAGCCAGATTCCCACAGCAGGTCTCCCTGAGTCTCTCTCTCTTCCACATAACAACATATTCTTATTTTATCTTACTCACCAATGTTCTGCTTCTAATAGAATTCCCGTTCAGTCTCTCTAACCAATCCTAGGATGTCCTGTTGCTAAAGCTATGTAAGCATCTAGATTTTTTCCAGTGGATCTCCGAGTGAGCACCCACCATCTTCCTCTCCATGCCAGATGCTTTCATGAGATGTAGAGCAAAGAATGAGGGCACAGCCTGCTATGTCATCTCTTTCATGTGATGTAAAAACTGGGGCACAGGCTCTGATGACATCTCTCTCTTGATGTGTCACTTTGTTGGTGTCAAGCCATGCTCACAGTGCTGGTTTTGATTGCTGAGCTGGCAGTGATGTCCCCCTTAGTTCCTGTTAGTCTAACTAAGACTTGTGTTTAAATAGCTTAAAGTTTTCCTTTTGTTAGTTGGGGATCGTTCATTAGTTAACTTTATAAGCATCAAATAAAACAGCTCATCTGGATTCAGAACAGACATCCACAAAGCTCACCTGTGTTTTAGACTTCATACTTTTGGTAAAGTGAGTTCTAGAATGGGGACTTCACTTTTGGGTTTTATATTTGCCAAACCTCTTTGTAGGTCATATGGACACTCAGTCTTCCGCTAGTGAAAAATTTGAGATCCATGCCTTTCTTGCTTTCTTTGATTTATACTATTTCCAGTTTTGACAGTCTAGGTTTAGGTGTCAAGTGAAACAGAATTATTGGAAGCTTAAATTGTACAAGGTATTGTAGCAGGCCTTGAGGGGGAAATGTGAGGTTTATAAGAATATGTAATACTCTGATTAGAAGCTGAAGCCTAAAAGTGGGAAGAACCTGAACTCATGGTAAATGACATGTTACAGATCAATCAAATGACCAGCCAATCAATCAATCAAATGGCCAGTGATGGGTTGCCCCAGTGGCAGGAGATTTAGATGCAGCTGGTACTCTGTTTAGCTGGTGTCAGGATGGGAACTGGAGTAAGTTAACACAGAGAAGCTAACACAGAGAAGGTTCCTTAAGCTGTGAGTCCCATGCCTCACGTGATGAAGAAGCATGAGTCCGATGAGAAGAAAAGCATGTGGAGCTTTGTAGAAGCAGTTCTAATTTCTCTGGCTCAGAGATGCTTTTTTTACTCCTGTGCATCTTCCAACACCTTCCTCTTCCTTCTCTTCTCATTGGTTCAAAACCAAGTCTGTACATTTCCAACCCATTTTCAGTCATAGTCAGTGCTGGAGCATGCATCGACTTGCCCCCTTCCCTTGGTATTTTCTTTTGTCACAACTACTTTTAAATTATGACCTGCTCAAATAGGGCTGTGGTCACTGTCTCTGTCAATATAATTATCTGGGATACTGCTGTACCTCTGTATACTAGTATTTGTAGAACTTCTTTGAGAACTGGCTGAGCTGTAGTTGACTATTGATTGACATGCCTCTTGTCCTATACCTTGGTTAGACTCTAAGTGTGTCTGTGGAGGATGTGTGCTAAGTGTGTGGATCTGGGGGTAAGAAGCTATCTGACTAACCCAGATGTAGAAATTCTCACCCACATCTCTAAAATAGAAAATAAAAGTTCCTTAATTCCCTTGGAAGCAAAACCTGACCTCAGCTAAGATAAGGTTATTTATAGACATTGTTTATCCTATGTGGTATGCATGTTTGTTTGGCTGCAGGATGTTAATGCATTTGATTATGGGGTGCTGTCCCCGGATCCTCTGAGGGTGTTACATGTTTTGATACACAAACGAAAACAATTTCTAAATTCCGAGACATCTATCCTTAGGACTTCATTAGAAGTTACTATACAACAGTACATATTGGAGTTCCACTGGAGGAAGCTGAGGGGCGTGGGTCCCACTCCTTGCAGAATCACACATGGAACTCTTACAACAGAGAAGCATTCTTTTTTTTTTCTTTTTAAATTTTTAATATTTTTTATTACGTATTTTCCTCAATTACATTTCCAATGCTATTCCAAAAGTCCCCAATACCACCCCCCACTTCCCTACCCACCCATTCCCATTCTTTTGGCCCTGGCATTCCCCTATATTGGGGCATATAAAGTTTGCAAGTCCAATGGGCCTCTCTTTCTAGTGATGGCCGACTAGGCCATCTTTCGATACATATGCAGCTAGAGACAAGAGCTCCGGGGTACTGGTTAGTTCATCATGTTGTTCCAACTATAGGGTTGCAGATCCCTTTAGCTCCTTGGGTACTTTCTCTAGCTTCTCCATTGGGAGCCCTGTGATACATCCAATAGCTGACTGTGAGCATCCACTCCTGTGTTTGCTAGGCCCCGGCATCATCTCACAAGAGACAGCTATATTTGGGTCCTTTCAGCAAAATCTTGCTAGTGTATGCAATGGTGTCAGCGTTTGGAAGCTGATTATGGGATGGATCCCTGGATACGGCAGTCTCTAGATGGTCCATCCTTTCATCACAGCTCGAAACTTTGTCTCTGTAACTCCTTCCATGGGTGTTTTGTTCCCAATTCTAAGAAGGGGCACAGTGTCCACACTTTGGTCTTCATTCTTCTTGAGTTTCATGCATTTAGCAAATTGTATCTTATATCTTGGGTATCCTAAGTTTTGGGCTAATATCCACTTATCAGTGAATACATATTGTGTGAGTTCCTTTGTGATTGTTGTACCTCACTCAAGATGATGCCCTCAGAGAAGCATTCTTTCCTTCCCTTGAGAAGAAGCTTCACTGGTCTAAGGTTGGGCATGGGTTGCACATCCCTCGCTCCACTATCTTACTGGCGATTCCTGATGTGTAGTTAGAGCTAAGAAAGAATGGCTTTGGCTAATGATCCTCTAAGTGGAGTCTACCAACCCTTCCCACAGACTGGGACACGTTTCCAAAGGCCACCTGGTATTTTGGAGGCACACTTTCCAGGATGAACGTGAACCATTTTCATCAGTGCTGAATATGTTGAAGCCCTGGGCTGGTGTCTTGTTGGGGGAAAGATGAGAATTCCTGAGTGTGATACCCAGCTAGAACAGAGTTGTACCACACAAAAGGAGCTTCAGCAAGATTGTGACCTAATAGAGAAAAAAGAAAATGGAGAAACGGGCTCCTAAACAGGCAGCTCTGAAGGTTTTCTACAGAAGAGTCCCTGCTAGAGATTAGAAAGCTCTCCGAAGTATGTAGTTTCAGAAACTGGGACTGTAAGAAAAGAGACAGTATTTTGAACTGACTGAAATATAAGGCTGTAACCACATGGTGACAGTTTGGATGCGTATTTACTGTCAATAGAACAATGTTGCTTCTTTTGCTTAGATGTGTTAAAAATGGACTATTTGTTATTTACTGTTTGAATTGGACCTTTTTTTTTTTTTCATTTTTTTTTTTCTGTTGGTAGCAGGGCAGCCAGCAGCACTTCAGCAAGAATCTCTGTTTCTATAATGGTCTCACAGTGAACATCTGGTACCAGGTGCAGGGTCTTGATGAAGTACCGTCAAAATTCATAACAGAGGAGAGTAAATCACCCTCTGGAGAGGGCGGTAGAGGTGTCAGCCATGGAATCGATCTGCTTTACGCCAAGAAACACAAGAAGTTATCACACAAAAGCTTTTCCATGCCACGCTGGCTGCTCTCCATCTCTGAGTGTTTGCCTTTGTGGGTGGAACACCATTACTGTGAACTAGATTGAACACCCTCCCTATTTTAATTTATAGAGGCATGCAGCAGCCATAAATTATAAGCTTTAAACTCTAGCGTCAATACAATAATGACAAATGAGTTAGGTCATACGATGTGCCTTGGTACGTGTTTGGATGCTGTCTCCTGTAAAAGCAAACCTTCCAATATGTATACATACATATATACATATAGATATATGCTTTTTCCTTTGGGATTTTTTAGATGCATAAATGCTTTAAAATGCAGCAGCAGTATTGCATGGGTGTGCAGAATATGTTGTACATTAGTTGTTGTCAGCATTATGGTATTATTGCCATTTAAGGAGGTGTTAGGAGGTTGGTGGAGTTGTAGCACCAGATACCTTGGAGATGTGACTATGTACTTCTCACACAGACCAACTCCCTTCTGTCCCCCACTGTCATAGTTCTTGTTCAAGTTTGTCACATCATTCTTTTCAATTTTTAGAGAGAGAGAAAGAGACTCGATACATGACTGAGGAGAGGTCTTGGATTTCAGTTGTGAAGAGAGGATCTGGAAGAGCCGTCATGGAATAGAAGTGCAGGTCTGGGCTTGGGAGTCAGGACCTGTGTTTCCATTTGAGTTTTGATATAGACTAGAGCTGAGGAACTGCAGGTCAGCTCTTTCTTGTTCCTTGGTCTCCATCTCCTTAGGGGGAAAGAGGAAAGCAAAACTGGATAACTGATATGGCTGTAACCAATTTAAAGACTACTTAGCTATTAATTTAAGGAAAACCCAAGTCTGCTAAGGAGACTACTTTGAAGAACATAGCAGTTGGAAGGCTGGGGTTTCCAAAGCAAATACAGTCTGTCAGCTGTATTTGGCTAACTCTTTGAGCTAAAAAGGGGGTTTTCAACTCTCCTTTAAATTATTATACTTTAAGTGATTATGGTAATGTGGCATAGTATCTTTAAATTTGCCCCTTGAACTACAAAGCCTAAAATATTCACTGGTCTCCAGAGAAAAAGGTCACCCAGACCTTACTATTCACACCCTAGGTAGGGAGTTCAGAGTAGACAGCCCATGGGAGCCTTTAATTTAAAAAGTTAAGTTCTACTCTATCTCAGACATCAAGATGGATGCCTGGTGTGTATTCTCCCATCGGTCAAATTAATTGGTCCCTTTGATTTTGGTCTTAATGCTTTAAGATGTCTTAAATTGTTACTTTATCAAAAGAACAACAATTCCTTTTATAAATAGATTTAAAATATTTTAAGTCAAAACATTTCTTTTTGACCCTTTACCTTGGTAACAACTTTAACCCTTTTGGCTCCTTTGTGGAGTCTCTGAAGAGAATATTTACAAAACCAGTTTTCCAAGACTTCTTTTTAGCATATCTCTCTTTTGGGGGTGGGGGGGGGGAAGCACAGTTAGTCCTAAGATTTCCTGGGCCAAACTTGGGTGCCATGATTCCTTCTTTTCTGACTGTGAAGATGGAAGGTTACAGGGGCTGATGCTGTCAGGGCCCTGTCATTAGTTTTATTGATAGGTCAGTCTATGGCAGGAGAGAATGCTGGTAACCTAGACAGACCAGAATGCATGAGCAACAGAGGGAGAGGCAATGGTTGGATTGGGCTTTTGCTTCCTGTGTGTATCTGTCCTTAGAGCTCCAACTTTTCCATTGGCCCAGTTAGGCAAAGTTTATTTACCACCAGTTGGTCCTGAGCATTTTGTCTTGTTCACTCTCAGGATATGGATTACAGAACGTAGACTATGACTTTACTTAGGAACATGATCTTTTCAAATACAATTAGTTAAGGATTGTTGAATTTAGGACAGACTTAATGCAATGATGAAGTCCTTGTAGAACTCAACCTGTGGGTCATGACCCCTTTCTAGTAGCAAAATTACAGTTATGAAGTAGCAATGAAAATGATTTTGTGGTTGGGGTCACCACAACATGAGGAGCTGTATTAAAGGGTCACAGCATTAGGATGGTTGATGACCACTAGTCTAGGAGCAGATAGACAGAGAGAAAGACCACATGAAGACAGAAGCTGAGCCTGACATCAGCTTCCACAAGCAGAGAATACCAGAGCTACAAGCGGGAAGCAGCCAGAAAGCTTTCTTCTCTGAGGGCCTTTGGACACTTTGATTTTGATATTTGTTCATTTAAGGTATAAGAAAATTTATTTTTGTTGTAAAATGCTGCCTGGTGGCTTTAAGTTTATGGTAGCAACCCTCAGAAAGTAATACACCCTTCTTGAATTAGGCTAAAGCAAACACAAGCAGTTCTGGTGTTTCTAAACACCTATGAAGGTCACATACTGACAATATATGATGTGTGCCATAGTAGTTCCATGCTATACTCTGAGGCTGAGTTGTACCTCTGGCTTCCCTGCTGTGGTGTCATGTTTCTTCATAGGCAAAGACCCTAGGCTGTCCTTTAGCTCTGCTCATCTTCCAACACCATGCCTGCTCAGCCTGTATAAATGTCTGTTATAGGAAAGGTTGAGCAAACTGTTGTATAAAAGGTTGATGCTCCACTCGGCCCTGAGGGAACATGATAATAAAATGCGTTTTTTTTCCCTAGAAAATAAGAATTTGGATGAAAAGGACAGACAGACCACAGCAGATAAACTTTAGAGTCCCGAGGAAAACCACTGTGAATGGGGTTGTGGGAGTGGAAACTCCGACAGGAGCCAGGGTTCAGGAGACATGAGAGAACTCCTTCCGTCCCATGTAAGTGAATTATCACTACCGGTCTCGGGGTTCTCGGGGTTCAAGATCTAGCCTTGACTGGAAACCAGGCTGTCTGCACGTAGCCCATTGCCCCACAGGTATGCAAATCTATATATACATACAAATATTTCCCTCCTCCCCTCCCCCCCCTCCCCTCCCCTCTCCCCTCCCCTCCCCTCCCCTCCCCTCCCCTCCCCTCCCCCCTCCCCTCCCCTCCCCTCCCCCCTCCCCTCCCCTCCCCTCCCCTCTCCCCTCCCCTCCCCTCCCCTCCCCTCCCCTCCCCTCCCTTTCATTTCCTTTCTCTTCCCTTCCCTCCCCTCCCTTTCATTTCCTTTCTCTCCCCTCTCCTTTCCTCCCTTCCCCTCCCATTCATCCACCACACCTTTTCCTGCTTCCTTCCTTCCTTCCGTTCCCCCTAGCATGGTCCCACTCACTACACACTCCAAGCTTGCTCAAAACCACCATTGTCCTGCCCTAGCTTTCCACGCTCTGAGACTCTTGGATTTGACTACACCCACTTTATTATTGCTTATCCAACATGGCACTTGAGCTCTTCAGTATTTAATGCAGTTTCAAGTCCCCTCCTAAAATGATGGCCATTTTAAAAATCACACATTTTCAACACTTTAGCACATGGAAGGCTACATTATGCCACTCTTGCCTGCTATAGAGCCCATATCCAGGAGGCAGACATTTAGGAAATTATTCTACTGATTAACTGATCCTTCGTTTTAAAATATTTTTTAGTTTTTATTTTGGTTTTTCGAGACAGGGCTTCTCTGTGTAGCCTTGGCTGTCCTGGAACTCACTCTGTAGACCAGGTTGGCCCCGAACTCAGAAATCCACATGCTTGTGCCTCCCATGGGCTGGGATTAAAGGCGTGCGCCACCACTGCCTGGCTCACTGATCCTTCTTAACCTACAATTCCATCTCCAAAATGACAGCAAGGTCTCAAGTCCTGGCAACTTACTTACCAAATATTTGTCATATAACATCACTTTTTGTTTGTTTGTTTGCTTTTGTTTTTCGAGACAGGGTTTCTCTGTGTAGCCCTGACTGTCCTGGAACTCACTTTGTAGACCAGGCTGCCCTCGAACTCAGAAATCTGCCTGCCTCTGCCTCCTGAGTGCTGGGATTAAAGGCATGCGCCACCACGCCCGGCATAATATCACTTCTTATACCATCCATGTTGGACCCTGTATCTAATCAGCATTGTCTCTCATGTAGACAATTTGAAACATCTAATGCCCGCTTTGCCCATGTTGCCCCCTGTGTTCTATTCCTTGCAGAACCGTCTAGAAGGATATTTTAAAAACATAAACCTTAAAATACTTCCCACTTATACTTAGAGGATGCTTCAAATTTGAATGTTAAGTGGCCCAAAGGGCCTTTCATTCTTCCTGTCTTCAGTCTCAAAATTCTTAATGTTGTGCATCCTGCTCCAAATATGCTGACCTTTCCTTATTCTACAAACATTAACATTAATATCTGCAATAACAATGATGTTATTGCTGAAGTCATAGCCAGAAACCAAGGCTTCACTCTTGTGAGGCTCTGTGGGTTGCTTGAGGCATCCCTGTGTTGGACTCAAGCTCCGTTTCGTGTGTGCCTTTGGTTCTGTGAGTAGCAGCTATCAGGGCATGCCTCCTGATGGCAGATGGCAAAACACTCAAGAGTAATCAAGACTTCTGGGTGAACATGATTTTATTACATCTAATTCAAGACAAGTAAGGCAAATAAAAGATACATGCCCAAATCTGAAGTTAGTGGGAGGAGTAATCTCTGCCCAGACTGGAGCTATGAGAAGGAAGAAGGAGCTGGGTACAAACTCTCCACACCCTTGGCGCAGGAATGTGCGAGCGCAGTTTCTTCTCCTAGGCGTCTGTCTCAGGAGACTGCATTTCCTCAATGTATCTACCCAAGTTCTTATTCCTGTGCTGCCGTGGGAGAAGACAATTCTCTGAGTGACCCTTCAACAGATCGCCAGAAACCAAACCATTCTCTACTGTACTCCCTGCTTCATTTTCTCCATGACAAATCTCCCATAAAACTATTGCACGTGCCGACATATTTATTCTAATCTCTTGCCTGCTGTTCTGCATGTCTCCCTGTCCTTTCTTCTGCTTGTACATTCTACACACAGAATGTATTCCCATTTTGTAGAAATGAAACCTTAATACACACTGTATAGATGATCAAATTAGACAGTAGTACTAATTACTTTTATTTTCTTGGGAGGAAACTTGTTTGCTCTGGGAAGATCATACTTTTTTTTCTTTCTTTTCTTTTCTTCTTTTTCTTTTTTTTTTTTTTTTTAGATTTAAAGACTAAAGCATGCTCACTCACCCCTATCTCGTTCTCTCTCTCCTTTCCCTTTGTGTTGTACTTGCACACACATATGTGTTCTCTACTTTTCCTTCTGAATTCTCATAGAGAGAGGTGATGATGTTAGCCTAATAGAATAGCAGAAAATTTAAAGTTCTGTAAGGCTTAGAGTCTTTATCCCTCAAAATCGGCACTTTCTCCTGATCACATCCATTTTCTATTAAGCTGGATTTAAATTCTTTTACACTTAGAATTTTGCAATTACATTTGGCATCTAAGTTTCTACTTTGCTCCTCAGCGATGTAGTCTCCTATGCACCCAATAAAGCTCTCTCACAGTTTCATTCTGCTTCATTCTTACTCTACGTCTACCTCAGACCTCTCTCTTCCCACAAATGGTGAAACCTTGACACCAGTTACTGATCCTTATCATCTGGGAAACAATGGGCCAGAATTTTTATCCTGAAGTGAATTTCAGATATGATCCTCAAATGAAGCATTCACTTCCTTCTACTTGAAGGGAATTGTAATAGAAAACAAATAAGTCAACCAAACGTCTCCAGCTGATGGCTTGGCTTAGCGGTAAAGGTCCTTTATCATTAGGCTGATGAAGTGAGTTCTGGCCCTGGAACCCAGTGCAGAAGAAGAAAACTGACTCCTGAAAGGTGTTCTAGGATCTCCATACAGTGCAAGCGCCATGACATTCCTGCATCCCCCTCCGAATAAATAAATGCATACAAAGGAAGGAAAGAAGGAAGGAAGGAAGGAAGGAAGGAAGGAAGGAAGGAAGGAAGGAAGGAAGGAAGGAAGGAAGGACGAAATGGAGGAAGAAAACCTCTCCAATTTCTTATTGCCTTAAAATGAGTCCCCCCCCCCATATAAATATGAAGAATTATTTGAAGGGGATTAAATGAAATTCAGTAATTGACTCATCAAAAGTGCTAATGAATTTTAGAATTCCATCTCTATTGAAAAGTCATATTTAACTAATGTCTTTTATTCAATTGCTAAATCTGTAACACCTAAAGACAAGAACAGAAAAAAATTTCAAGATTTCTCGAGAAGGTTACCTGGTACACCTGCAAATCCAGCACAGTGGAGGGTGAATCAGAAGGACTGCCATGAATTCGAAATCTGCCTGGACAGTGTGGCAAGGTGTAGTTCAGCCAGGGCTCCCTGCTGAGAGGCTGCTTTTGTGTTTACATCTCTGTAGAACAGATAAAAACAAATGCATCAGGTATCACAAGATTCAAATTCCAACTCAAAAGCACCTATGATTGATTTCTGAATATTTATAACAACCTTAATATTAACCTCAGGGAACCCCACAAATAGCCCATTTCATTCAGCCTTCTTCTGAGTAAGGCACTGGAGACAGGGTGACTGTGGAGACATGGTGCATGCTGGTGGAGACATGGTACATGCTGGTGGAGACATGGTGCATGCTGGTGGAGACATGGTACATGCTGGTGGAGACATGGTGCATGATGGTGGAGACATGGTGCATGCTGGAGACATTGTACATGCTGGTGGAGACATGGTACATGCTGGTGGAGACATGGTACATGCTGGTGGAGACATGGTACATGCTGGTGGAGACATGGTACATGCTGGTGGAGACATGGTGCATGATGGTGGAGACATGGTGCATGCTGATGGAGACAGGGTCCATGCTGGTGGAGACAGGGTCCATGCTGGTGGAGACAGGGTGCATGCTGGTGGAGACAGGGTGCATGCTGATGGAGACAGGGTGCATGCTGGTGGAGACAGGGTGCATGCTGATGGAGACAGGGTGCATGCTGGTGGAGACAGGGTGCTGGTGGAGACAGAGTGGATGCTGGTAGATACGTGGTACATGCTGGTAGAGACAGGATACATGCTGGTGGAGACAGGGTGGATGCAGGTGGAGACATGATGCTGATGGAGACAGGGTGCTGGTTGTGGCATCCATGGACTTTTGCCCCACAGTCAGTTCAGATTTAGTAATGTCTGTAAGGAATTCTGAGCTCTCGGAGCACCCATGTTTCTGTGACACCACAGAGTCCTCTATAACAGACTCTTCTAGATTTTTAGGAACGGGCCACTTGGGTGAGTGCTTGCCAGTTTAGAGATGGGAGGGATTTCAGATGTCAGAGTTACTTAATCCCTTGGAGACATCCAAGCAAAGGATACCTGCCCTGGAGCCAAAGAGCAGTCATGATAATGAAGCTTCACTTACACCTCACTGGCAAACCCTGTCTCCCTGAGATGCATAAGATGCCTTTGAGGCTGCTATTGCAGAAGAGGGACTGGGTTCAAAGTAGAGGTAATATAGTTAAAAGGCCTTGAAGGAAGGCCTGCTTTATTTTCTTAGGAAAAGCAATTAAATGACAAATGTGAGTTCCAGAGAAGTGATGTAACCCCTCCTCTCTACCTATAGAACACGAGTGACCTAATGTTGGTGGCTCATGGATGGTGCCCAACTTTTATGTTTGCCAGTGAGGAATAACCGAGAAATTGCATTGACCTAGTTTTTAAACAATGTGGGCATTTAAGTACAGTTTTATTCCTTTAACTACTGGTCTAATAATACAGCCATGTTTTGAGCATTTCTGTGTGCCAGGCATGGCTAGATGCTTGGGAATTAATTATCAGAGTAGGTCTCAGAGCCAAATACTTTCATCATCATACTGTGACATTCTAGCCAGTGTGGCCTGTTTTTCCAGCTTCACAGAAACAATTGGCCAAGTCTCAATTATTTTCTAAATGAGTCTCTGTAACACTCAGGTACAAGGATGCTCTCTTTAAATCAACTGACCTTCCATTCCACTGCCTTATTTCCATCCCTCAGTTCTGTCATGCTGCTCCAGGATTCCTAGGGCATACTGGTGTTGTGAAGGCTTTTTCCACCTCTCACAGGTCAAGCAGAAAGAGGAAACTGGCCAGCTAGCCCTGGATCAGCCCTGTCTTGGCTCCAGCACTCCTTGTGTTTCTACTATGAAGCACAGGTCCTACTTGGTCCCGTGGGTAAGCATCAGATTCATGGCTCCACTCTTGATGACACAGATGTCCATTCATCCTGTTGTTTTATTTCATGCTTGCTTGAAAGGACTCTGTCCATACTCCCATAGCTCTCTACTGTTCTTTGTGCTCTGAAACCATGGAAACAAAGCTAGGTAGTTGACTTAGAGATATTTTCACTCTGAAAGGCCTGCTAGAATCAGATTTTCTTAGAAGGCCAACTGTTGATTCTGACTCACCATCAGGGACTCACCATTCCATTTTTGGAATTGACTTCTCATATAGATTAGGTCTTTCTGGGAGAACCTAGCCAGGGTATCCCATGATGTTTAGCTCATTTTCCTAACTTAAGTCTTGGTGAAAGAAGACTGCTTACCCTCACATTTATTTGTCTATAAAACCAATATTTATTATACATTTTCTATGTGCAAGTACTTTTCCAAGCAGGAAACAAGATGGAGTGTCCTCATTGACACACATGTTTAAAGAAATATACAAAGATATAAAAATACAAAGACACAGAATGCTAGATGTTCATAAATGCTACAGAGAATGGTAAAACAAGTGTTGGGGGAAGGAAGAAGACATGCATGGTGAATGCTGTTATAAATCAGGAGGTCAGGACAAAACTCACCGAGAAAAGGATGCTTGAGGGAACTGAGTCAGGACTGCAGCTCTGATGGAAGGCAGGTGGCACAGAGAAAGAAAGTCTCTGGTGTGAATGCATTTCCTGCACCCTGGGAAGAATGATGACGAGGCTTTGTGGTGGGCAAGGGGGAATCCATGTGTCCATGTGCTAGAATCAGCTTTTCTTAGAAGGCCAAATGTTGATCCTGACTCACCAGCAGAGACTCACCATTCCATTTTGGTAATTGACTTCTCACATTGAGCTATAGCGAACCATAGGCGGAGTGGTTATAGAGGCAGTGGAGAGGGGAATGCAGGGCTGTATTGCACGAGAAGGATCTTGCATGTTACTCAAAGTGAACTAGAGAACTCCTGAAGGATTCTGAGCATAGAAAGGCTCATTTTTCCACTGGGACATATGAGATTTTGGTAAAAATGGGCTGCAAGAGGGACATCATTGATCTATGTGCATTCTTCTTGGCTATCTCCTGAAATTCCATTATAATATAGTGCACAAGACAGCAATTATAGGGGTTGGAGAAATGGCTCTGTGGTTTAGAGCACTTACTACTCTTGTAGAGGACTCAGATATTTTGTCCCTGCACACACATGGAATTACAACCATCATCTTCTTCTGACCTTTACAAACATCACACAGCATTTGGCTCACACACACACCACACACATGCAAACAAAACACCTCCTCACATCACATAGAATGAAATAAATAATTTTCTAAAAATAAAATCAGTTATAGCCAATTATGGTCAGGCAGGCTGGTGCATTCTTGTATCCCTAGTAGTTGGGGTACTGAAGACAAGGCTTGTCAAAAATGAAAAGTCAGTGTGGGCTGTAGAGTGAAATCAAGGTTTGCCTGGAGTGTGCAGTAGGATTTTTATCTAAAAGAAAAGTTATAAAAGGTGTGTGTGGGGGTAGTGAGACAATTTCAGCAGTGCTGATATATCTATTGTGTGTGTACATGCATACATATATGTATACCTACTAAAATATAGATGTATATAAGCTAAACATATACTTATACAATTTAAAAATGAAAATCACATAGAAATGTGCTCCCAAGAACTGTTCATAGCTCTAAACGAATGGCCTGTGTTTTCATTTTTCATTGGCTTTCATTTTGAGGAAAGGTAGTAAACCATATTTTTTGAAAACAAATATAGGCAAGAACTTAGAACGTAATACTTGACATTTTGCAACGTAGCATTCCGAAAAGCAAGAAAGGAACCAGGAATCCTGTGAACTCCAGAGAATCCCAGCGGGCTCAGCAGTTGGAGGAATCTGTAAGTTGGAAGTTCTAGCACAGATGAGGTTAAGAACAGGTATTGAGGAAAGACACTGCATAGACCACACAGATGCCCGAATCTCTGCCTTTCACCCAGAAAAACTACGAGCATTGTTCACCTCAGAAATCAACCTGAAGACTTGAGATTCCTTTAGTGACACTGAGCCAGGGAGTGAGTGTGCCATCACCTCCCCCCTGCCCAGTGTCCCCACGGCTACAACCACGTATACCTTCTCAGGCAGACACTAAGAAAAGTGCTGATAGAGACTGATGACCTAAAAACCTCTGACAAAGAAGCTGGCCTACTGTCAGACCCAGGGGGACAAAGTGGTCCTTCAATCCTGTGTATGCTCAGTCAGTCATGCTATATTGGGAGGAGCAAAGCAGACCAGGGCATTGTCAAAACTTCCCAACCACTGAGGAGAACAGACAAGGGTGGAGATGTGAGCGCCTTTGTTCAGGGGAAGGGAAGTTGCTTTGAAGCCTGTCCTTGGCTTTCCTTGATAATGAACCATAATGTGCAGGCTGAAATAAATCCTTCTGGCCCTAAGTTGCTTTTGGTCATGGTGTTTATCACATCAGAAAGCAAAGTCAGGCCACGTGGATCTTCACATTTCTGCTTTTAGAATCAGGATGCTTCTCTGTTCTTATGGCTGCCGGAGTTTCTCACCAAACTGTTCCTTCCTTCAGGAGGACCCGTCATAATTAAAGCTTTAGAATTGTCCCCCTCATCCCACTCTCCTCCCTTTCTTGTTTCGTCTCCCCTCTTCTTTTGAGTTTACTTCTTGCTATTCTTTGGGTTATCTGGTCTCTGTCCTCGACTTTAAACATCTTGATGATTGTACCATCTTTAGAGCTTCATTATGTTGCAGTCTCAGATACGCAGGCACACATACTCACTATCTGGATGATAGGACATCACCTACAGACATTGACAGAAGTGTCATACTTCTGCACCACAGATGAGAGGGCTCGCTCAGGCCGGCTTACCATGGGGAAGGAAGGAAGAGTCAAAGTAATGGGGGCAAACAGGCAAAGGGATGTATCTTCTAAGCCATGAGAAGACATGCATATGCCTGTGATTTCCCAGGGGACTCCATGAGTACATATGCCTTGGTTTATGTACAAGGGTGTCTTTCCTGATGATGAAGATCTTGCTTGGTATCTATGCTGGCTGAGACACTCTCAGATATTAATATGCGTCTATGATGGGCATGGATGGTGCCCCTCAAATAAGATATTTTTTTAGGTGCTCAGCCTGAGCATATATGCTGGGAGGAGCAGTTGGTTAAAACTAGTGAGTCTTTCGATATATCAGTTCTGATACTTAGAGGATGTCTATGAGACATGCCTGAGAAATGAAAACTGTTCCACTATCTATCCTCTCTGCAAGGAAAGGCCGTGTGTGTGTGTGTGTGTGTGTGAGAGAGAGAGAGAGAGAGAGAGAGAGAGAGAGAGACAGAGAGACAGAGAGAGACAGAAAGACACACACACACATACACACACACACACACACACACATACACACACACACACGCAGAGAGAGAGAGAGAGAGAGAGAGAGAGAGAGAGAGAGAGAGAGAGAGAGTTTCCTGTTCACTTGGATATCTCTATAGTATACATTTCCCAGTTGCATTCAGACAGTGCCAGAAAAGACAATCCAGGGACGTTTATCCAGGCTCCAGAGTCAGAGCCTGCACTCCTTAGCATAAAGTACAGCACTCAGCTAAGGCCCCAACCTCGTCACAGAAGGTGTGGTTAGTGCTTTTGCTCCGTGGAGCTTTGCCAGCCTCTTTAGCTAAGCCAACTCAGTCTTGGATGTTGATGCTGAGTAGTTTCCTCTGGGCCACACAGAAGGGCTGCACCTGAGAGCTTGGGTCAGCTGCTCTCAGAAATGACTGTCACTGTAGAACTGTAAAACAGCTAATGACATACTGCTGTCCCATATGCTACCCAAGTCAGTGTGGCTTTAATGATTTCTCCTGGGATGAGCTCAAAGTCTCAGTGATTCCCAGAAAACTTGGAATGAGACTGTGACTTAATTTTCACCCAGACAGGGTGTGATTGGATCCCTGGCAGAGCTTACAGCTGTAGCCTATCTGCATTGGAGTGACGATGTGCTCAGCTGTTGCTATGGTGACCTTCAAAACTCAAAGGGTGTGGGAATTTAGAGATTCCCATGGGGGCACTGCAGTTCCTTACACCAGGCCCCTGTAACCTGTCACTCACAGGCTTTCAAATAGAAGTTGGATCAAGCAAGATTCGTAAAAATCTAGTTCCTTGGTATCTACATGCAACAGAGAAATGACATTTGATGGAGGAATTATTTTCCTATGCATATGAATGTGTGTGCATGTGCGTACAAGTGTGTGTGCTTGCGTGTGTATGTTCTAAGCATCTGCAATATTGTCTGAAAAGGTAGGACAGGACCTGTGTGTCCATTTTTTTTTTTTTAGTTCCTAAAATTACAGCAGTTTTCTTGATCTCTAGTTAATCAATAGGATACTCACATTTTCTTCTCTTCTCATTATGCTTTTACTATTAGTCCTTTGTAATAGTCCCAAGCTTAGTAACAGTTTAACTGGTTTGTCTACCATGAACTATTGAGTTTCTTCGCTGTGTTTATCACTTTGTTTGTTTTTCATATATAAAAATGTTGTGGAAAGAGAAGAAACAGTGATAGCCAGTGTCTTCTTTTGTAATTTAATCACTGAAAAACCTCTCAGCATGGGCCAGTGGCATGGCTCAGTGGGGAGAGACTTTCCATAAGGCTTGATGACATGAGTTTGATTTCTAGAGTCCCCAAAGTGGCACGGGAGAGCCTACTCGGTTTGAGAGCTGTCCTCTGATCTCCTCACGTGCACTATGGCATATCCACGCATGTGCATACAAAGTTAAGTAATTAATTGGACGAAAGGAACTTTTGTGCCTGTACACAGAAGCACACCCCTTTCAAGCATCATGGAGAGTTATACTCAGGGTTTGTGTGAGATGATCCCTGGGAGAAAAGCCCACAAGAGAGAAGAAAGAGACTTAAATTAAGTACTTGCCATCTATCGGGTGTTCTACTTAGCACCTTAATTACTCAAAGGTGTTGCTGCCATTAGATAAATTAGGGAACAAATTCACAGGAGATTATTCAATTCGCTCAACTCTTCATAGCAACATGGCAAGAGAATAAAGGATCTGGAATTCAACTCCTTGTCTGCAGGATGCCATAACTTTTAGTCTGAGTTTTAATCAGAACCTCCAGGCTCTTTAAGTCACTGATGCATTACAGATAACAAAGATAATACAATTTATATTATCTTCTCTGCATGTAATCTTATTTACACTTTAGCATTTCTCTGGAGTATGATGGTATATGATATAATAGCACGTATTAATAATTTAAATATCTTTTTGAAAGCCCTTAGGAAATAAAATGTAGGAAAAACCCATGCTCATAAATTGGTTAATAGAAACTATCTTCTCAGTTAATGTCCATCTTCACAGATGACTCTAGCTTGCGTCAAGCTGACAAAAGTCTAACCAGGGAAGCATCACAACATGGTCTCATTTAAGAGTCCATAATTTTATCCTCATTTGAAAAATATGAAGTTTGTATAGGCTAGACATTGTCATCAGTTTAATATTTAATAATTTTAATATATTTATATTGAATATTTCATAGTAATATCTATAGTCTGTTTTGGTTGATTAAGAAGAAGACAGACTCAAAGAGTGAGTGATGTATCATCCATTTTTTAAAAGTCTAATATTTCTCCATCTCCTTAGAGTATACCATATGAAGTTTTCTTTTAAAATATTCAGGACCTGTGGCCATTATCCTGAAATAGAATCAGACATTAAGATAGGCAATTGTCTTGCTTATTTTCTACTGTTATGGTAAAATATCATGACTAAAAGCAATTTGGAAAGGAAAAGGATCTACTTCATTTTATATTTCCAGAAGAAGTCGAGGCAGTTGCTGAAGGCAGAAATCTTGAGGTAGGGACTGAAGCAGAAACCATGGAAGAATGCTACTTTCTGGCTTGCTCCCCATGGCTTACTCAGCCTGTTATTTTGTATACCCTAGGGTCACCAGCTCAGGGGTAGCACCTGCCACAGTATTCTGAGTCTTTCTATTTCAATAATTAATCAAGGAAATGGCTCTATGTTTGCCTACAGGACAATATCCATGGGACCATTTTCTCAATTGAGATTCCTCTCTTCCCAGACGACCCTTGTTTAAGAAAAGTTGGCAAAAAACTAACAAGCACAGCAAAATGCATCAGCATTCACTTAAGAGTACAGGGTTCTCTCCTAATTTGAAAAATATGAAATTTTTCCAGCCAGGAAATTTCAGCTAAAGAGAATCATTACATTATATGTCTATAATCTGTTTCAGTTGAGTTAACATTAATGAGCTGAAAATTCAAAGTCATTAAAAAGGTGCCTGGCAGACTACAAGAAGGGCTACGTTTGAATGATACTGAGCAGACAGTTTCTAGAGGGATCTCATGGGCTATTAAGCTCTTATATGATTAACTGTGCCCCAAACAGGTAGCCAGCATTGCATACTCTGGGAACAGAATAGAATTTCTACTTGGTTACATAGAGGTAGCAGGTCTTATGTATATTGATCATTTTGGAAAAGACTAAACAGCAGGATGTGACTCTTCTAGCTTCATTGCTCTGTAGATATATGACATTTCAGCTCCTGTTTGTAGGCTGGTGTTTTTACCCACATACTCAGAAAGCAGCCAGGAGATAGACTGATGCTGGCCTTTCCCTGACTGTATTTTGATTCAACTTCCTTAGATACTTCCTTTCTAGAGTTGGGGTATTCCCTTTCTGTCATTTTGATAGGATCTGAGAGTATCCCCAAGGGTTCATTTCTCAGAAATTTCCTCCACACCACAGAGGGCCTAGACCTCTAGGGTAAGTTATTCTTATTAGAGTGGGTTGTTAGAAAGTGGTGCCACCCCACATTAGCTAGCTCTCCATGTGACCATCTATTCTCTGCCACTGTATGATTTAGACAGGGGGTCCTCACTGGAGATTGAGTGGATGGAGCCATTCAATCTTGGACTTTTAAACTTTGACATTATAACATTTGCAGCTTCAAATATTTTATATCAGCAACAAAATAGGCTAATGCCACCCCTGGGCACATCTTAGCTCTACTTGATGAGCCACAAAGGGATGCTTTCCTGGCCTGCAGCAGGTCTTGAGGAAGAGCTCATGTTTCTAACTGAGCACATGACCTGATACAGCTGTGGCATATCAATTTTTTGTCACTATGATAAAACACCATGGCCAAGGTTACTTGTGGAAGAAGGCGTTCACTGTGGCTTACGGCTCCAGAAGGTTAGAATCACAATGGTCGAGAAGCACAGCATCGTGTAGAAGATGTGACAACAGGAGCAGGAAGCTGAGCGATCACATCCTTACTGCCAACCAGGAAGCTGAAAGAGTTAACTAGAAGTGGCCTGGAGCTTTTCATCTCAAATCTGCTCTTGGTAGTGTATTTCTCCAAAAAGGTGACACCATTAAATCTCCACAAACAGTACCACCAGCTGGGGACCAAGAGTTCAAACACCTAAGACTATTGCTCATTCAAACTGCCCCACATGGGATGAACACTTGGATTTCATTTCATGACATAGTGTACCTTGCTGGAGACTTTTAGCTACAGTAGACCAAAAAAAACCCCAATAACAGTTAATAAAAAGATTAATAATTATAATTAATAATATTAATCTTACAATTATTAATTATTCATTGAATTATTCACATTGATGCCAATGTCTTTCCAGTAGGCAGTGTGTATTGCATCTGGGGTAGCCCAATGGTTCCAAATAGCCCTCTGGCTTGGTTGTGTTAGCTCTCTACCACAAAATGAGACTCTCCCATATTCATTCTGTTCCCTTCTTCTTCCCTCTTACTGTCTAAATTGAAAAACTTTCATGGCTTCTTCCTTGTCCTCTTTCATAAATATCTGCTCCTTCCCCTAACCTTCCAAAAAAGCTCTAGCCTTTTCTGTTTATTTCAGTGTTTGCCCCCTGGAGATCCCATGCTGGTATTCCCTTATAGATAAAACATTATACCTACACCGACTAGAATTCATTTTCACTTCTTCTGCTTGATGTGAGTGTTACTGTTACTGATCAATTACAGCCATTACCTAAGTGCAGTGTTCCCTCCATATGGATAAGACTCATTAAGTTAATCATAGATTTATCCTCACTTCCTAATATCATCCAATCCAGATGATATCCCTGCTTCCATAAATCCACTTCCAAAGTCTCCCAATACAAACTCAAATCCAGGAAGTCCTCTCTAGCACTCTCCTATTGAGACAGCCTCCCATCCAGTTCTCCAATAGTGTGTCACAGAGAATGCTTGTCTTGGCCATGGAGGTAATAAGACAAGTTTGTTTAGCTTCAGTGTGGTTCTGGTGACCTTTGCTAGAGGACATTGACGGCATTATTCTAGCATCTAATTTGCCAGAGATTCCTGAGCTCCCTGTATTGACTCACTTATTGACTTGTTTATTTATTACACAGTTTTGAGCAGTTGTTTTACACTGGAGACTTCTAGACAATGGGATGTGAGAACAACTGTCTGCTCTTGGCCATGAAAGTGCTGTGTAGAGACTTGTGTCTTTCCTCGTGACATGATGTCAAGCATGGTGCTCCCTGCTCTACTTAGGTAGTCACGGACTGTTCCATTAGCTGTCCAAGTAGTAATAATTATTTACTCCTACAGATGAGAACACTCGGACTAGAAAAAAGTTGAATAAGCTCAACTAGAAAATGTATGTGAAGAAGGGAAAGCTTTGCAAAACTCCCTGCAGTCATGTTGTGCACAAAATCACCTCTAATGCTACAAATAACATTGGTCTTCTACCTCAGCTGTACTAACAGCTTTGTTTAAGAGAAGATTTATATATGAGAAGGACTGCTAAAGTCTTGTGCTGTAATGTTAATTATTCACTATCATTAGTCATATTTATGTAGAGTTAGTCACTGCATTCATATAATTAGTATCCTAATGTACGTTAATTGTTGTATTAATAGCTTGGATCGTTACAGCAATACATCACAGCTGGAGTGGCCTAAACAATAGAGAGTTATTTTCTTAAGAATTCTGGACCCTAGAATATCCACTATTAAGGTACAAGAGGGTCATTCTTTAACTATGGCCATCTTCTTGGCTTACAGACTCTGGTGTCTCTTCATGTGAAAATAATGACTTGCATCATAAGGGCCCCACTCTTGTGTCCTCATCTGATCCCAATTATATTCCAAAAATGTATCTCTGAGTGTCATCACACTGGGGGCAGGGTACAACACGAAGTTTTGCAGAATGAACATTCAGTGTATAAATCTACCATGTGTAGTCTCATTCACGGTGGATCTCCTGAGATCCTAGAGTGTGCCTGACAGGTGCTCTAAGACCTTTTTTTCTGTTTTATTTTTTGTTTTGTTTTTGTTTTGTTTCTTTCATTTAATCCAAAGCTTCTGCCTAAGCTCCAGAGCTCCAGAGGCTGCCTGGCTTGCTGTGGACCCATCATGAAGACTTAACAGTCTACAGCCAAGGATGGTGATAAGAGTGCTGAGCAGGGGAGGGTGGCCTCGTGTCTAACTCAGTTCCACTTTACTAATCCAACCAGGGTGATTCTAAGAACACATAGAATGAAAAGGTGAAGAAAAGACAGAATGTTGGGCCTCTCAAATCTTCCTACAAATAAAGTGATATTCCAGTCAAATCACATTCCTTTTAAAGCCTGTAGCTCCTGGTTGGAAATCTCTCAAAATAAGCCATGTCACTGCACTGGTATCTTTGAATTAGCTAAGCACAGAAGATAACACTTACAATACACACAGAAATAAATAATAACAGAACGATCACTTTGTATACCTGGCCCATCTTGACACCTGGAACATAGGCAGCGTGTTCTCACTGCTCCTGGAGAACTTCTGTGTGGTGATCTACACTCTATCTTCTTCTCAAAGGTAGCTGCTCAGGAAATTTGGAGGCATTTTAAAAAATACTTTTTCTTATCTTACAGACGTTTGTTTCATGTATCTGTACACTAGCATCTTATATTTCTAGTTAAGTAAGCAAGATCTATAAGGAGCACATGTGCTCCATTTTATAAGGTTACCAAAGTATTATTTATAAAAGAGTCATAGATACCTCATTCAGAACTTTTTTTTCTTGATTCAATTAAATATAAATTAGAAAAGAAAGAAGGAGAACAATAGCAATGCTTTGTGGTTTTATTTGAAACTTTTCTTATATAGGCTCATTAGCCCAGTTACTTTAGATATAGCTAAGAATGGCTTTAAACCCCTCACTCTTCTGCCTCCCACTCTCAAGAGCTGGAATTCCAGATGCATGCCACTTACCGATTCATCTTCTTTATGTGTTTTTGTTGGCATGTATTAATTATGCATAGTAATGGATTTATGACATTTTCATATATGTGTATAGTCAATGTATTTGAATGGCATTCACTTGCCTCTTACCCTCTCCTGTCCCTGTTACCTCTCCTTCCTCTCCCCAGCCATCCCCCTTCAGCTTCCATGTCCTTGTATGGTAATGTGAGTTCCATTTGAGTTGTCTACAGGAGCATGCGTATCTAAGAAAAGTGTTTCTGCAGCCCCATCAGCCGTTACCTGTAAACCCCAGTGAGCAGCGAGCCTATCACATGTCCATGCCAGGGTGTGGATATACCCAGCTCATGCAGCTCCTGTCCAGGCAGTCACAGCTGCTACACATTCAAGAATGCAGCAGCCATGTCACATCTGGAACTCAAGGTTCTGTACCATTCTCCATCTGCCACTGGCTCTTACATTCTTTCAGGCCCTTCTCCCACTATGTTCCCTGAGCCTTGGAGGAATTGATATAAACATCCCACATATGACTTGTCATTTAATAGTCATGTCTTTTCAGTACTGTGCCTAGTTATGGGCCTCTGCAGTCATTGATGATCACTGTGATAAGAACTGTTTGATCAAAGATGTCAAAGGGACTATTCTCTGGATATGAACATATTTGCATTTAGGTTTAAACATCATTTAGAAGGCAATTTGACTGGCACATCATGTCCACTCAGCAAAGCAACTGTTGTAGCTTTCCCACCGAGGTCTATCACCTCCCAAGCCATGGGCTTTTGACCAGCTTGATAGTACTCAAAATTATTTCCCTCTATGAAGTGAGCATCAAACCCAATTAGAAGGTAGTTAGTTACCCCCGTAAAAGCTTGCTATGATTGACCCAGTGGGCTCATCCTGCCCAGCCAATTGGTTCTGTACATGCTGTTGATGCCTGCTTAGCACCTCATGGCATGCTGAGGGTGAACCAGCAGAAATAACACCCCCAGCTTTGTTCTACCTTGATTTCTCTTTGGCCCACAGTCAAACGATTCACGTCTGGCTCTGCAGTTGTAATTTTCTACTTTATGAATCCATGAGATACATGTGGGTGAGCTATGGAAATACAGAAGAGGGGAGAGGTAATGGGTGAAGCAGGAGCCAGACACTTCCTCAACTCTATGCCTATGAGATGAGACTAAACTGACCCATCAGAAAACCCTATCCCCCACCACAGTGATAGGTTTGGGATAAACCTGTGACCAAAGTCAGTCAGTAAGAGTCAGGCTGTGGCCAGAAGTGTTGGAAAAGACACATAACTTCCACTGGAAGGCCTTCACTCTTTACTGTTTAAACTTTTCATAACAATTTAAAATAATTTCTGAATTTACTGTCTTCATTTTACAACTGAAGGATATATCAACCAGAAGACACACTCTTTTTTTAAAGTAAACTATATGCATTTATTAGATGCATCATTGCCCTTTACTTAGTTCAATATATCTTAGAAATTATCTCCATGTACAATCAAAACATGATTCTTGCTATTTTGTCGTAACCAGAAGACACACTCTTATACAACATCAGTGGAGCCAGTCGCTCTCAGGCCGGAACTTCACACAGACAATCTACTCACTAAGCGTTCCACCCCTTAACACAAAGGATGAAGCATAGTTGTTTAAAGAGTTTAGTTCAAAGTAGTGTGTGCTCTCACTAGAATAGGCTTTTATGAGTGATGTCATCCCACGTGCTTAGCTAGTTCTATTTTTACATTTATTCATGTGCTGTATGAGGCGCTGTTCTTACTGTGAAGCTAGCTATTGTTGGGAACGGCTCATTCAGAAGTTCCTTTCTTCTCCAGGAAACTTCTACCTCAAATCCTGAATGTTTCTTCAAATAGGTGAATTCTTCCATTGTCTCCCCTTTCAGTTTCCTATTCTCCTCCCTCCTCCGACCCCCTCCCTTGCCCCTCCCCTCCCCCTCCCTCTGTGTACATGTGTATGAATATGAGTGTATTTGTTGATAATGGGTGTGTTCTTTGACCCTTCTCTCTCTTATTGAGACAGTTTCTCATTGAGTCTAGAACTCTCTAATTTGGCTACATGGAGTGTCCAGAAATCCCTAGGGATCCTCCCATCTCATCCTCCCCCGTGCTGAGGTAACAGGTGTGGTCTTCCACACCCAGCTTTTTGGTGGGCACTGGGGAATCAAACCAAGGTTCTTATGCTTGCATAGCAAGCAGCTTAGTGTCTGAACCATCCTCCTAAAAGATCCTTCTCCTTTCTTATTTTTTTTTAAATTAATGGAGAGATACTTTTCTATCTTTGATTTTCCCTTTTAAGTAGGCAATAGGACTCCCCAACAATGGGCAAAGAGACACTTTGTTGGTAGTGGTCGTCTTATATCATCCAGGCACAGAGCAGATGTCAGTCCTCTGTTCTCCTAGCTTGATGCCTGACTTGGTTGCCAAAGTTGTTTTATGTCTAGGACTCATAAAAATCAAATCAAACCAAACTAAACCAAACCAAACTAAACCAAACCAAATTCAGGCAGCACAGCACAGAAGGAGGAAGAGAGACAAAGACCTGTGGACTGCCATGCCACCCTCAGACCTGCCTTCCATTGCATGGCACAGGATGCAGGCCACAGACACCTGCTTGATAACACTCCATACAGCAGGGATGGAGGATGCTGTCCAGGTGCCCACCAGTCACTTGGACAGCCTGCAGCTGGAGCTGCCACAGTCTGTGACTATGTGGTGCTCAGATGGGAGAGAAAGAATAGTAGAGCAGCTTGAGCATTAAGAAGAAAGACAGAACTGGAGACTCTAGGGTGGAGAGGAGGAGCCTGTTGTGATTTGACAGCCCTGCCATCTGGGGCCATGGTGAAGTCCTAGCCTGAGATGCTGCTGAGGGCCATGTGTGAGTCTGTGGCGACATAGTGGCAGGGGTTGGTGTCGATGTCTGCAGCTTATATTACCACTAGAGAACATGTGGATATCCCTAGTCAGGGCAGCTGCCAGGAACAACATCGATGTCCAGGGGATTTACAGAGCAGACTCTTCCCTTTCCTGGATGTGCCACTCTGGAGAGCTGGCCTTATCTCTCTCTGCTGGCAGCACTCAGGAGAGTAGGCCCTGTACCTCTCCTGGACAGCACAGTAGTGCTGGCCCTGGTTGAGGTTTCCTGGTGAGCCAGCCTTAAGGATGAGAGGGAGGGTGGGCCTGCCCCATCACTCATCTGCTAGGAGGTAGCATGGGTATGGGGACGATGACCTTCCCCACTCCCCCTTGCCACCTGCAGGGAAGAGCTAGCCTTGTCCTCTCACTGGCTACAGCACTAGGGAGAGCAGGGCTCTGCATGTTACTTGGGCAGTATAGTGGAGCTGGCCCTGATGGCAAAGGCATTCTTGAGCCAGCCCCAAGGATGAGAGATCAGGAGAGCAGACCCTGCCTCATGTTGATGGCAGTATTGGATGGCCTAGCCAGAGCAGTGTGGGAGAGTTTGCCCTGGTGGTGCAGATAAGGGAGAGCAGGTGGACTGACCAGCTCTGCTACCACACAGACCCAGATCCAGGGCTCTGAGATGGACCACCCCCAATTCTGTGAAAGGTTGGGACATGTAAAAGGGCCAGCCCTACTGACCCAAAGCTGCAGAATCTCCATGACACAGGAAAACAACAAGATACCTGGGAGGAGTCCCATTGAAGATCCAATATTGATGGTGTCATAGAAGCCAGAGACCTTGAACCAGACCAGTGACTCATTGCAATGAATATTTGCAAGTGACGATGTGTGGACAGAAGAATATGCTGAGGGACACACTGTGACATACTAAAGCTTTCACAATGGGATGGATTCTACACTTTGTTGTTGTTGTTGTTGTGTTTTGTTTTGGGAGGGAAGGTTGAAAGGGCAGAGAGCAAATATGAGGGGAAGGGGAGATGAGCTGGACTAGAGTATATGATGTGAAACTCACAAAGAATCAATAAAACATTTAAACAAGACAAACAAGCAGGCATTGTGCTGTGACAGTGGTGGTATAGTTTGTATCTTGATAATCTTTGTCTTGCCCTCTACTTCTTTTCTACCAAAAAGTGGGTAGTTTCTTTTGCTGTGTGCTCCAAGCAAGATATGCTTCCACAGACACCTATGGATTTGAATTTCTGGAGCCATGAGCCAACACCAATCTATCTTTTGTTTAAGTTTTCCCAGGCCTTTTGTCATGGTTATTGAAACTATGCAACACCAGGTCATGACAAAAATGGCTGGATCAGCTGTTTCCACATCAGTAGTCATGGGAATCTGACATTAAAAGCTGCAGGCATCCACAGTCAGAATTTCTTTAACTTAAAGGGGAAATGTTATCCAATTTACTCTAGTGAATAAATTCCCCCAACCAAAGTCTGTTCTGACTCAACTGGGTATCACTGCCTTGTGAAACTGTGTCCCTGTTGGGAACAAAAAAGGGGGGCCCAGGGGAAGGCCTTGGAGAAGTGAGGGGGGAGGGAAAGATATGGCCCATGTCTGGCCAGAGCTCCTGTGCTCTGGGCAGGTGGATGCAGGTATGGGGGGGCTGCTGGACACTTTCTACTCAGCCCCGGGTGGGCATCTGACCCACTGGACGAGGGGGGGAGAAGGGGCAGCCCCAGACTTGGGGGCCCCAGGGCCACACACTGTAGCCCTGGGGGTATGGGAGAGAGGGAGAGAGAAGAGGTTCCCAACACTGACCAGAGTGCGCAGCAGATCTTGATGGAGCAAAGACTCTCTATGGTTTAAGAGCTTTGTTATAGAAATGCAGGGAGAAAGAGAGAGAGAGAGAGAGAGAGAGAGAGAGAGAGAGAGAGAGAGAGAGAGAGAAGGCTAGAGAGAAAGAGTGTAAGAGAGGAGAGGAGAACACAAAGAGAAAGGGAAGAGGAGAAAGGAGTGAGAGAAGTGAGAGGTAAGGGAACAAAGGAGTGAGAGGTAGGAGTGTAAGAGAGCGAGGTGGGGCCTAACAGCCCCTTTTATGGACTTTACTGTTGCTAGGTAACTGGGGAGGAGTTTAGCCTGAAGGTCAGAAGCTTGGGTGACTACTGACCATGCTTCTCTTGTGGGGGCTGTAGGGGGCGGTAACTTAGGCAGGAGCCAGAGTTCCAGGAGCATGAGGGAATGCCTACTGTGTTATGAAGGTGAATTATGACCACTGGGGTTCAGACCTCAGCTCAACTGGAGACCAGCCTGCAATTCCTCACATGTCCCCAGACTCTTTCCTTTCTTTTTTGCCTTATTTCAGGTTAAGCTTTCAAAAGAGGCCATCCCTCTCAATTGACTGTATTAACTATGTCTTTGTGACTTTGGTGTTTTAAAAATGATTTTTGTAAACAACAATGTGATAAGGAGATCTTGGCGATACCTGAATCTTCTGGAAGCTCAGTAGGAACTATGACATTGGAGATAATATAAAATCTATACACTTTTCCTTAGTATCTATAGTCCCAGAAGCAGACTTCTGATTCTCAACCAGGAAGAAGATTAGACAACATAAACTAAGATGAGAAAGGTTTACAGGAGAATACAGAAACAAGATGGAAGATTCCGTGTTTGGAGGATCTTCATTACATTGTGACTCCAACTCAGGAAGACTATCACTATGTCACTCTTATACCAGGAGAAAATATGACACGATGATGTTGCTGTAAAAATAATCTTACTTTTATACTGTCTGCCTAGGAAAGGGGTGGGAATGCCTGGCTGTGGTGAATGGGGCAGAGGAACCCCGAGTGAGTGAATGTGAAGTCCTCATCAAATGTGTGCTTTGATATGAGCACAGCCTGTTGAGGACTCCAAGACCAATCATTCCATGGGAGATTGACAAAATTTATCCAAAGGATCATGCTTGGAAGGATTGGGGAGTTTTCTTCTGGAGTCTGAGTGTTTATGAACTATTGACCATTGTGTGAAATGACTAGCAACTGGGGCTTCCTCCTCCAGGATGCTCACAGTCTGAGACTGTTCACCTTCAGACATCCACTAAGAGGAGCTAACCCCTTCCCTTGTGCTTCATCCAATAAACAGGTTCCAGGTTGTGACAGCAGTGTTAGAGAAACTCACCTGGTCCTAGAGCCACCATATATGTGTCTATGTGTCTGTATTTTCTTCATTCTCTCATGGATCTTAGCCAGGGTTCCTGGCCCTGCCTCATGTGTTGTGGCAGTGCATGCAGTTGGAGGACCAGACAAGTGTACTTGCATTGCCATAAGCTTAGCATAATCATTCCTCAGCTCCATTCCATGTCTATTGAGGCAGCAGCACTGAGCTCATGGCTGTGCATTTTTAAATACATGACCCAGAGAGATCCCAAGCACAATAAGATATGAGAGTTGAGGCCATGCACTCTTCTTCCACCCATCCTCCCAATTTGTGGTGGTATAATTGGTGAGAAGTGAAGTATTGCTGAAACATCCAGGGTACACACAGTTGATCAACACTGATGCTTGTTTTTCAGTGTGTTTTCACTGAACAGGCTAAAGGGCAAAATGGAGCGGTGGTTGAACATCCCCAAGGGCATGACCTCATCTGACATTGACTGAAAAATTGCCAGTTTCAGAAATTTATTAGGCTCATGAATATGGAAAGGTAAGTATAAATAAGATAGGATGAAGGATTTGATTAAAAAAATCAATATCAGCCCTGAGTCTGTGATACATAGAAAAGGTAATTATAGTCATAATTACATGATCAAATTCAGCTATAGTCTTCATTAAAGCTGAACCCTGATGAACACTGGTTTCAGTATAAGTTTTTTTTTGTATATATGCCTTTAATCTTAGCATTCAGGAGGCAAAGGTGCAGTTCTCGTGTTGAGAAGGCATGCCACAGTCTGCATGCATATTTCTAAGACACAAAATATTGTCAGTATGTAAGCATTATTATTTTTAATTGAAGATAGTTATCATTATACAATATATTCCAATCATGGTTTCCCCTCCCTTATCTCCTCCCACATCCCACTATCACTTTCCACCCTTCCAATACTATGCCTTCTCCCTATTCAGAAAATAGACAAATAAAAAGGCAAAAAACAAACAAAGAGAAACCAAGAAAGAGCAGGAGTGCAATTGTAGGTAGAGACAAACACATAGAAATGCAAAGTTGGAAGCCATAGTATACAAGCCAAACACCAATAAGGCTAAAATAAAAAAAAAAAGTCCAAAAAAAGCAATATGACTAAAAACAAAATAAAACAACAACAACAACAACAAACTCCAAAAATACTTTGAGTTGTGTCTTAGTTAGGATTTTATTGCTGTGACGAGATACCATGACCAAGGCAACTCTTATAAAGGCAAAAAGATAAAGGCGAGTGCTCACAGGAGATTATTGAGAGTTTGCTGAAATCATTGTAAGTTGCTAGTAATTTCAATGCTAACAGTGACTGCTTGTGGTCCTGTCTACAGATAAAGCAGAGAGAAGTCTAGCTGAAGGATTAATGGTTGGGTATGCCTTCACCCCACCAATCATATTGTGGAAGGATGTCTGCTGTTCTCATGTCAATTGTGCACATCAGGAAGAATGAATTACATCCAAGAGATTCCCCTGGATGGCTAAGGGGCTCCTTTAAAGAGAAGACACTGGAGATATAGCCAGTTCCGTGTATGTTGATGATGAGATAGAATAGAAAGATATACCTTTTCTAGTGTAAGGGAACTTCAAGGTAATCACCCTTACAATGGAAGGTTTCTGAAAAATCAGTTAATATTCCCAAACAGAAGGAAAGCTGGTTTGAAGGTTTATAAGGCTCTGGAAAGTCAGATTATCATACGACCAATCAATTTCCTTCCTCTCCACACTGCATCCCTGCCTTCCCAAACAGCAGCTGACTGTAGGGAAAGAAAACAATGAGGAAAAGCGACAAAGCTGACACCTTCTACCTTGTCCTTTAAGTGGGATCTGGCCAGGGAAAGGGAGGTCTCTTCTGTAAGTGAGGACTGAGCATTCTGTTTCTGAATTGATGCTACATTACAACTCTAGAGAATCATCAGATCTGGCTACAATGATATCTAGCACACCTCAGATGCCTAGGTCATACGAAAAATAAGAACGAGTCTACTCTGAAGTCAAAACTGTGGAATCTAAAAGTCTTTCAAAGACTTTGGAAGGAAGTGGTTTCATAGCAGCGGACCCAGCTCTCTGTCATTCTTCTAGAGATGACATATCTCCCTAGAAGAATGGGCTTGTTCCCTGTGGATGTCAAGTATAGATAAGTCCTAGCCTGTTTTTCCAATTAACCATATTATGGAGGGGCATTCAGTGTAGCAAAGGAGAAGGATATTGAGTTATATAATTTCTCTCTATGAATATTTGTCATAAGAGACAAAGCCACACTATCCATCTATATTCAGGAAGTGCTAACCGAGGGCATACACATGCTGAAGAGACAAAGAGAGGCGATGAGAATGAAATGGTATCAGTTCGTGTTCTCCAGAGAAATAGCCAATAAGAAGACAGGCACGTACATGTATATGGAGAGGCACAGAGCAGGAGAGAAAATGGATATAAGGAATTTGCTCATGTGATTATAGAGGCCGAGAAGCCCCCATCCTTCCATCTGTTAACTGGAGATCTAGGAGAGCTAAGTCACAATGTCTGAAAGCCTGAGAACTAAGAGACTTGGTGCTGCACCTTTAAGTTCATGTTCCAGCTCAAAGGTTGGTAGATAGCAAATCCCTTTGCTTGATTTTTTAAAATATGAATTTTCAAGATTTTATTTATTTGCTTGGGGTGTGTGCGTGCATGTGTGCGTGCGTGCGTGTGTGTGTGTGTGTGTGTGTGTGTGTTGGGAAGAATCTCTCAACATAACCCCATAGCCTTGAATTTGTGGCAGTCTTCCTGTTTTAGTTTTCAGATGGCTGGGTTTACAGGCATGAACTGCCATGCCCTGCTGTTACCTGAATTTTAGAAAGTGCTCAGTTCCAGGAGTTGACTGACTACTACTGACAAAGGCATCGAGGCTGCCCACTAAAGCCTGGAAGGCAGTCTCCAGTCTCCACAACTATCTCTTCGCTTGCTTTTTGACCTGTTCAGGCCTCCAATATATTTGGGTTGGCTGAGGCCCATATGTATTGGGGACAATATTCTACCAGTTCAAGTGCTGTGCTAATCTACAAATGTCTCATAGTTACACTCAGAATAATATCTAACTGAATATCTGGGCACACTAAGGCCCTGTTGAATTGACATGAACATTTAAACATCATTTACATTAAGGGAAAATTATTTAAGAGAGATAATTGCCTAAATAAAGAGCAACAGGGGATTACAGTCTCCTGAGAGTCTCCCCATAAGCCTTTCTTAGTTGTGATTGGTCAAATTCTCCCCATGTGGCATCCTCTGTCATTCTCATCATGGACAGCATGCTTATCCCTGCACTGTATCCCCTTCTGCATCTTATTTGGACAGTGAACCATTTCAGCAAAACATCTTTATATGGCTCTCTGCATCAGTGAAACTGCAGTTTTGAAACTATGCACTGCGTGTAGAAAGAAGTGATTGTCAACTTGTCAGAAGCAGAGAGTGCCACAGGCGCAAATGAATCTACCTGGATCATTTGGTATGAATGGAAAGTTGTCTGGGTTCAAATCAGGGCTCAGGTTAGTTAAGAAAAAGTAATACAGCCAGTGTGTAGTAGCAGTTCAGTTCAGTTCCTCTCTCTCTCTCTCTCTCTCTCTCTCTCTCTCTCTCTCTCTCTCTCTCTCTCTCTCTCTCTCTCTCTCTCTCTCTTTCCTCTCATGGTTGATGTCCTTCTATTTATGATCATTACAAAAGCTCTGACTTATTTTTCTGCTCTCCAATTTCGTAGTACATTCTGAGAACAGAGACTGGTCTCACTATTTGCCTAGAGCCTTGAACTATGTCCCAGTGCATAGTGGACACTCCTCTCTAGATTGGATTTGTGCATAAAGAAGGGGCTCCAAAAGAGAGGGCTGAGGACTCTGATCTCTGCAGGTTGCACACATGCATTTTGCTGGAAGAATCAGGAGAGTGGAGGCGAAGAACCCAGGGTGTGTCATGATCTTGCCAGTGAAATACACTGAGATATACCTTGACCCTGTTTCAGAAAATCTTCCATCAGTACTTCAGGCTCTTTATGATTTTTGTTTCTTGCTATATAATTTGAAATCTCACTGACCTTCAGGCACAGAAGCCTGGTAATGAATTCAACTCATCTTTGAACAGATGGTGATAAAAGAAATCCTGCACGTTGGGAAAGAAGGGCATTAACTGGGCAATTAACCTTAGTCCGCATGTTATGTGACCCTGGCCCAAGAACAGAAAATGCCTGAATCAAGAAGAGGGTTTATGATCAGTGGGAAGTGGGCAGAATCTCAAAAGCCACAGCAAAGATCAGGGACATTAAAAAGGCTAAAGGGGCGGGTACTGATGGATAGACCCACAATGAGGAAGTGACCCGGGCAGAACCCTGCAGGGGCAGGCAGGGCGGAGAAAGAAATGTCCTTTACCCTTTCAATTGTTTTTCATTTTTATTCTTTCCATTTTTATTTTCTCCTCCTCCTTCCTTCTTTCCTCTTCTGGTGCTTTTGCCCATTCCTTTCCCTTTCTCCCATTGGTCTTTTCCAGTTTCAACATTTTGTTTGTGATCCATCATGCTCAGACATGTGATCACCTCTCCCTGGACTTCTTCCCATACCTCTGGCTAAGAAAGCATCCCTGGGGTGGCGACAGTTCAGGAGAGATGCTCCCTTCACACTCCCATTTCCACCAGCAAGTGTGAAAATAGAGTCACCGATCCTTCCTCAACTCTTCACCATGGTTTTGACCTTGTCATGACCAGTTATTTTCTGGCTCATCTCCATTAATCTTGGGGGCCTCAGCACCAGCCCTGAGTTCATATCACACCACCAAAGTCTTTGACCTGGAAGAGCTTTAACTTCCTAAGCCTCCTGCTTCCACTGGGCAGCACTGGTACCCGGAGAATCCTGTGTCCCTTGTCTACTCCATCCTGTGAGTATCATATCATATCATATCATCCTGTGAGTATTATATCATATCATCCTGTGAGTATCATATCATATCATCCTGTGAGTATCATATAATATCATCCTGTGAGTATTATATCATATCATCCTGTGAGTATCATATCATATCATCCTGTGAGTATCATATCATATCATCTGTGAGTATCATATCATATCATCCTGTGAGTATCATATCATATCATCCTGTGAGTATCATATCATATCATCCTGTGAGTATTATATCATATCATCCTGTATCATATCATATCATCCTGTGAGTATTATATCATATCATCCTGTGAGTATTATATCATATCATCCTGTGAGTATCATATCATATCTACAGATACACAGAGTATCAATGATCTGTTCGATGCATTTTGCATTGTTCACAATGCTGATGATATAAATAGGTTCTCGGCCCTCATGTCCATAACATGACTAAGAGAGAGAGAAACCACAGGAACAAATGAAATCAATATAGCCACTCTCTTGATACATTAGAGCCGGGCATCATCAGGATGCAGGACTAAAGGAAAGCCACAGGCTACATCCTCAGAGATTTTCTATGTTGGGAATGCACTCATCCATGCATCCAGTTCTCCTTTTGTAGAATAAATGATATCATAAAGGATATATGAATCTTAGACATGTGGTGTGCCATCCATTCTTCCAGGAGCCAGGGATATATTGACAAACAATAGATAAACTTCTTTATTCTTTTTTTTTTTTTTGAGGCAGGGTTTCTCTGTGTAGCCCTGGCTGTCCTGGAATGCACTTTGTAGACCAGGCTGGCCTCAAACTCAGAAATCCACCTGCCTCTGCCTCCCAAGTGCTAGGATTAAAGGCATGCACCACCACCGTCCGGCTAAACTTCTCTACTCTTGCAAGCTCATTTATAAATAGATTACATACTACAAAAGAAGACTATGAAAAGTGTGGACAAATAAAAAGCTAAAAGAGAATAGTAATGTTGAGGCAAAGGAAGTAATGTAGTGCCAACGAGGCTAAGCAGAGGACAAAGGGAAGGAGGATGGATATAGCAAGGGGATAGAAAAGGATCTCACAGAAAGAAGGGATGCTTGACTCAGAGGTCTACTATGGAAGCAGGCCTGGAGGGTATGGCTCAGAGGTCCTACTGTGGGAGCAGGCCTGGGGGGTATGGCTGAAGTGCAGCAAAGCCTTGGAAATGAGGTTGAGATGAGGTCGGGGAAAGGGAATACACACACACACACACACACACACACACACACACAGAGAGAGAGAGAGAGAGAGAGAGAGAGAGAGAGAATATAAGAATAATGAGGAGGGAGGAGAAGGTAGAGAAGAATGGAGGGGGAAACAAAGGAGTGACAAGTTCTAATTTAAAACAAAACAACCACTGAGCTATTCTGAGTTGGCATTGGTCTGGAGGGGCAGGAAAAGAAGTTGGGAATCCCATCAGGAGCCAATTGCAATAATCCAGGCAAGAGATAATGATGACTTGGATCAAACTGGTATAGACTAAAAAGATGTGAATCTGGATGTATCTGCATGTCTACTGTAGGATGATCCAGGCACCTTGGTCCATCCTGGAGGATAAATTCTTATGTGAAGTTAGCATTTCTTAAGTGCTTTCTAAGTGCTGGTCTCTTGTTTAAACACATTCTGTGCATTCACACATTTTCCTTCTGGAGCCACCACAGTCACGATTCTCCACTTTGCATGGTAAGGGACTGAAGCAAAAAGGTGATACTAGATTATCAGAGTGGGCATTGCCAGCGGAGATGCTCAGACCTAGGCTGATGTGGTGGCATTGAGCACGGAGGAGGAAATCAGGCTGAGAAGAGGAGGATGGGTAGAGGGGACTCCTTCCATCTTTGGTTGCCTTACAGTTTTCTTTCTGAGAAGTGCATCTCATAAACTTTGCTAAGCTGGCGTATGCAGCGGGTTTCTATTCCTGGATACGAGCATATTTGAAGACACTTCCTATGTAAAGACAGGGGAGATGCTCATTGCTGACGCATACCATTTTGATTCATAACAGAGAGTATTTCAGATATTAATAAGGAGCTGACTGAGAATAAGAGCATCATGGAAGTATATAAACCAAGAGAGGTAAGGGGAGAATTTTTACAATAATCTTTAAAGTCTTTTAATACTGTCTCTAAAGGAGGGAATAGCTGCTCTCTCATTCCTTAGATGACAGGAAATGGCAATGTGTAAGTCTAGATTGGCACACAGGAATTTATTAATGAAATATCAATATTTTAGTATGCTAGGTTATTGATTGGATTCAGCCATAAAACATTTTTTTTGCATCATCCTGGTGGCCTAAGTTCAATCCCAAGGACTGACTTGACAAGGAGAGAGCCTACTCCTGAAAGTTGTCCTCTGACCTACATACATATGCCATATCATGTGAGCACCCACATGCAGACACATAAACTTGTGCAGACAATGTGGGAATATTTGAAGGTCATCTATTCATTCTAGAAAATCTGCTGGCTTGTTCATTTCAATGGTTTGTCATAAGAGAGGGATACAACACCTAAAAATTATTAAGTCTTATAAATGTTATTTGTTATCATGGCTGCAAGTCTCCTTCAGTAATAGCTTTGCGGCCTAGATGAGATTTCAGTCTCAAGAGTCATCTTCCTAGGCACCGATTCTAGTTTAAAGGAACCCCGCTCCAAGCTCCTTTTTCTGTGAATAGTTGCTCGATGTAAATGCTACCTGATGTTTATATCATTATACCAAATAGTTCTGTGCCTTTAGGCACCCACCTAAGCATATATTCTAGATAATCTACAAATTTGTTTGTGCTGTGTGAAAATTTAACAATTTACATTAAAATAACAAAGACAGAAAGAGATAGACAGACAGACAGACAGACACACACACAGAGAGAGAGAGAGAGAGAGAGAGAGAGAGAGAGAGAAAGGGGGTTGACAGTGATGTTGAAGGTGACAGTGGCTTTCCTTTGTTGATAGGTCCCAGAGTACAGAACTTATGAGATCATATCATTCATTTGAGAGCAATGGTGCAAGAAATATAATAAATGCATTTAGAATTTGTTTTTGCTTTCTATGGGAAAAAATGAGTGTATAAATATTACGGGCCATGAACCCAAAGTACTATAGTTAGCTACAATCTGAGTGTGACTGGAATGTGGGGAGATTCTCAGCTGTTTGTGTGTTAATTAATTCATTTAAATTATATTTTAATGTGTAATATTAGAGCAGATGGATGGTTTGGTTTTTGCTTCTTTTTGTTTTGTCTTGTTTTGAAACCATCTGGTCACTTCAAAACTGTACTGAAGAAAAACAAATCTTGCTATGTTGTATTAGCCTTTGGTTGAGAAAAGGCTGTTTGGGGTCACGGATTCTTTGAATGTTGGGATCTCTTGGATAGGGAGATGAAATGATTTGAATTTCCTTTGCAGTATACATTATTTACATATATCCAGTACCAAGAACTTACTGTGTTCCTCAGAAATGTATCCTGTTATTAGCATATCAGAGCATTCCCCCTTTTTAACAGTGAATCCAAAATTCACCTGGCTCTAACCCTTAGGTACTCACTGCAGCATTTGGGACTGACAGTTATCAATATTATCCATTTTCCATGTGGTAGATCTTCAAGTATTTGAGAACATCTATCATGCCAGCCACCTTATTCCTCCTTTCTTGCCCATGTCTCCTCTATTGAAAGCTAGATACCTAAAGGGTGTTTCAGGGAGAAGTCTCTCAGGCCTGATTAGCAATGTATCATTTACAAGATATCTGTTCTTCTCTTTGTAGATCATTAAAAATCAACCTCCTCCACTGCAGTCCCTTGATGCTGATTTCAGTAGACCTATCAGCCTGAGCGTCTCTTGGTCCCCGGTGGCTTGGTACACAATCAGGATGAAATGCCAGCCCTCCAATTCATCAAAGTCATGGAGAAGTCTCAAGACCACACTGATCTTGGGTTTCCAAGTCTTTTCAGGTGCTTTCCCCGCCCACTTTGTTTTCCTCGGTGGAAAAATTGACATATCAATAAAATAAAAAGTCTGACCTCATCCCACCCCTTGCCCCACTGCTCCTCAGTCTGTTTCTGGAAAAGTCATTGGATTGGAAGGATACTAGGAGAGATTAGAACTTGAATGTAGCATAGCTCTGTAACCTCCTGCGCATTGTTGAGCTCCTCTGTCCTGGTTGTCTCCAGTGTGAGTGTGAACTGAGTTTTACAAGAGAACAGTGTTCACAATAGACTGGGTGTGGGTTTCAAAAGTTGCTGGATAGAAAGTGGAAGAGAGTGACTCCGGGTCCATGTTAGCATCAGCAGATACCCAGCTCTTATTTTCACAGTGTAATGAGAGTTTTATGACTGTGGCTTGAATCAATGTAACGACTCATGTTTTATTACATTCTTGGTCCCCTCGAAAGTGCTACTGGGGAATACTAGAGGCTCGGAGGCAGAGGCTAGAGGGAGGTCGTTGGATCACTGGGGGCATGTCCTTGAGGGGATTGAAGTCACTTGGCCTTGTCCATTTTCTCTGTTTCTTGCCTTATGAGTGAGTGGTTTCTCAATGTGTCCTCTCCATGCCAAGCTACCTTTCCCACAGGCCCTAAGCCATAGGGCCATTTGATCGTGGAACGGAATCTCTATAGCTATGAGTTAACATAAAACTTTTTTCTTTATAAGCAAATTGCCTCCAATGTTTCATTATAGCGATTAAAGTTAATATACTCAGGAATCTTTAACTGAAGAATTTTCCCCCAGCTCACAAAAGTGGCCTATGGGGTAGTTAAGATGAATAAAACCCACTATTTCCAGAATAAATATAGGTGTACTTTGACAAAAGATACTACAGGTAGAATGTTCTCAGTTTTCAAGTGACACCAGCACTTTCTAACTAACATAAGCCAGAATCCAAGGTATTTAATGAGTGTGTATTTGAGGAATTGGAACACAGGGACATGCATAGAAATAACATCTTGGCTCACCTGACGACATTGCAATGACTGTACATGGGTTGGGAGGATACTACTCCTCTGAGCATTTGCTCGCAAGATGACTCCCTAACTCATTCTACTCCAGTTTCCATCCCCATTTTTATGTAAAATTCATTTTCTTGGCCCAGGAGTCTCAAAGTGTACACATTTCACCCTTCTCTGACAAGTTGCTACCTCTACTCTCCATGGCAGTGCCTGGTATGGTTGTGTTGGATCTAGGGGTAGTTTTATTTTGACTGTCACTACACACTGATATTTAGATACTATGGGCCAGGCACCATGATACATCATGCCTTAGGAATCTCCCACTTAAATTTTATAAGAACACTCTAATTTTCTACTTGAAAATGTAGGCATTTGGGTTAGAAGAGCCAAGTAACTCATCCAAGGTCATGCAACTCATTAGAAACAGCCTTAAGATGTGAAACAGGCCTGTGTCCTCACTCAGTATATTTTAAAAAGCTTCTCTATGCTTGCTTTAAAACTTGCTTTCATAGCTATGACTTTAGCATATATATGATGGTACAGCCTAAAACCTCCTCCTGATAATTTGTGAGCGCCCATCTCGCCAGCAAGAACGACGCCACAATAGGATCCTTCTGCAACACGTTTATTGGGCTGCACATTGACTGTGTAGGCGAAAGACCCCGAGCCCTGGGCCTCTCACTCTTATATACTATCAGTTCCCATCCACTCACAGCAGGCCACATCACCTCACCAGGTACACAGCTTCAGCTAATCAGGGCAGCAGGGGCATATCTCCACCAAAATGGCTTTGCCAGTAACCTGGTACACCTGCGCAGCTCTCACGATGTTTGTGGCTTATATTCAGATGTATGAGGAAGTCAGGTGCAAGTCATAAGACTTAGCTGCAGTCCCTGGTGCCTTTGGGACTGCCACCACACCCGCTCCCCACAATAATTTTTATCATGGTACTTATTATAATTCTCAAGGATGCATTGCTAGCTGCTCATGTTAATCTACAGGGTTGTATTTGTTCCCTTTTTGTACTATATGATAGGATGTCAGACAGCAGCATTTCAAAGAAGGCTCATGATTCAAGGGTAAAATACAGTCCATTACGGGGAAGGCATGGTGGCTGAAGTGGTTCAGTCTGTGGTAATGGGAGCTTTGGGCAGCTGGTCACACTGTTGACAAACAGAAAATAGGGAGCTTGGGCTCAAAGTAAGGCAACCTTTGCTCCCAGCACCATAGTCTATGTCACCCATTAGAGTCTATGTCAAAAGATTCCACAGCCTCCCAATGTGGTCCACATAGGTGGGAACCAAGTGTTCAAACACACAAACCCACAAGGATCATTTCAAATTCAAACCATGACACAGAGGTTCCTTGTACATCTTTTCTTACTTCAACCACAAGGAGGAATTCTGGCATGGCCCAAACACAAACAGAATCCTCAGGTTTGCAACTGGGTCACTTTGGAAAGAGAACCAGAGAACTGCCAGCAAGGCAGTTTTCTGCATAGTCATGTGAAGAATTTTGAACCATCGTAGGTGGAAGATGAGTCACAAGATAAAGGAGATAGACGGGACAGGCCAGTTTTGCCCCCATTTAGTAGACAGAACTCTCTTGTCCTTGGAGTAGGCCTCCTTACCTCCTCTTGAAATCTGTATGTTAAAGTTCATATGACAGAATTAGAATGTGACTCAGAAGAGGCTGGGGAAATGCAGTACCAGGTAAGAGAATGCGCTGTTGCTATAGAGGACACGAGTTCAGTTCGCGGCACCCACACCAGGTGGGTGTCACAATCGCACACAACTTCCTCTAAGAGAGTTGACACCTCCGATTCTGTGAGTGCTGAATTTACGTGCTCACAGTGTGCCCCATGCATATGCCTTTTAAAAGTTAGCAAAGGACCAAGAGGAGAGGCAAGAGGAACACGGGGGGAGCCTCTCCTGTGTTGTTCTGCCCTTGCTCATTGTGCCTTTTCTAGGAATATTTACTGAGTAACCAAATGTTAAACCAATGGCTTTAACAGCTTCATTGGCCAAGAGACCTCTGACCTGGGATTGGCTCTCTTACTCTGATATTTAAATCTTTGAAGTCCATTCCCTTTCTGGAGAGCTAATCTAAAAGCTGGGGGGATATCATGAGCTGTCTAAACTTGAGTTACAAAGTTTTCAGAGCTCTTGCTTCCCAGTAGGTAAGGAATTATCAACTCATTGCTAATAAGTTTTCTTGATTCCAGTGTTAATGTGGCATTAGAATATCCCTAGCTTTTAGAATATCATCTAGCTTTTGTTTTTTTGTTTTTGTTTCAGAATTCCTAACTGCTATGCTGTGCATGCACTCCATTGCTGTGCTTATGGAGGGAGGCTCAAGGACAACTTGTGGGAGTTGGTTCTTTAAGACTTCTGGTGATTGATACTATTCGAGCACACAGGCTTGCCAACAAGTCCCCTTACCACTGAGCCACCCTGCTTGCTCTGGCCTGGTATTTTTTAAGAGCATTAAATACAGTTTAATTATAGTCGGTGTGGCAGCAAAGTATATCACCAATGTAGAAATCCTGCATTCCAGCTCCGGCTGAGAAGAGAAGTGGATCATGGCCTGGAGGCTTCCATAATTAGAATGTATGTCACCGCTGTCCTGAAGGCAGGCTGGCCACGTCACATATTAAAATGTAATCTTCCAAACACTGCCGTTTGGTTCTACTGCTTAGCAGCCCCCAGAGAAGCTTCATCTTCTGTAAGCAAAGTTCGTGTTCCAAGTTACAGAATCCGACAGCCAGGATCACTTATATAATAATCTGCCTTTATGGCAACAAATTAACTTAGCTCAGCCTCAGTTTTATACACCTCCATGATGGGAGGAAATGACACAGGGGCTTTGTAAAGTCAGTAGCTGACATTGTCACTGTTTCATTTGCTTAATTTAATCAGATTTCATCTACAGAGTCCATTGTCCCTCGATTCAGTTCTACACCTGTCCCTCAGTCCAGGATAATGCCACACAGATTCATATTTCAAAGTTCTATAGTTCTTTCTCCTGGAATATGAGACAGGAAGAAAAATTGATTATACGAAAGGTGAAAGTTGACCATAAACAAAATAAAAGAACATATAAGAGTCGGGGTCTCGAGTTCTTCCAAGAATCCACATGCTACTGGCTTGGGTAATGCCACCAGCAGAAGACCATGGCTGTTTCAGGATATGGAGCTGAGTAATGAAGTCCTGAGATCACTGTGGCCGTGACACCTCATGGGCTTTTGAGGCCAGATCCCTTCCCCTTTTCTGTTTCTTGGTCACCGAAACCAAAAAGTGGTATTTATTTTATTTTATTTTATTTTACTTTATTTTATTTTATTTTATTTTATTATTTTATTATCTACCAAACACTCTGGTCACCACGTGTTGCCTCCAGTTTGGAAGCCCTGCAGCCAGTTGATCTTGGACTGGAACCTCCAAAACAAAACTCTTTCCTTTCATCATATTATGTACAACAAATGAACCCAGAAGGTAAACAACACTCAGCTCAGCTCTCCTCACTCCTCCGTTTGCTGAGATCAAGCCCCTTGCCCTGGCTAGCTGGGAAAGCTGTGAGCCTGATGTCCTAGCCAGGAAGTGGTCCTGAGATGCTCTCAGTGGCAGCCTGAGACTGTGTGCTTGTCTTCAAGGGGGTGATGAAGGGCCTTGATGTCTTAACCTGTTAGCTTTCTCAGGTGACAACTTTCAAGTTTACCAAAATAAGTCAAAGGAGATTTCAGCAAACATCATGGGTTACTACTTTTAATGGAAATTGAGGGAGACATATTTCAATTAAAATTAAATTTTGATCAGTGCTTATTAGAGTTTTATTTTTATCCCAATTAAAAGAAATGCTTTGGAATTAGTTATACCTTTTTATCATATATATTATCATGTACACATTAACAGAGAATAAAAGTGACAATCTTCTTAATACTTTCTAGGACTTAAGGACCATCCAGAGACTGCCCCACCTGGGGATCCATCCCATAAACAACCACCAAACCCAGACACTATTGCATATGCCAGCAAGATTTTAATGACAGGACCCTGATATCACTATCTCTTGTGAGGCTATGCCAATGCCTGGCAAATACAGAAGTGGATGCTCACAGTCATCTATTGGATGGAGCACAGAGCCCGCAATGAAGGAGCTAGAGAAAGTACCCAAGGAGCTAAAGGGGTCTGCAACCCTATAGGTGAAACAACAATATGAACTAACCAGTACCCCCCCCCCCAAGAGCTTGTGTCTCTAGTTTCATATGTAGCAGAGGATGGTCTAGTTGGCCATCAATGGGAGGAGAAGCTCTTGGTCTTGCGAAAATTATATGCCCCAGTACAGGGGAATGCCAGGGCCAGGAAGTGGGAGTGGGTGGGTTGGGGAGCAGGGCAGGGGGAGGGTATAGGGGACTTTTGGAGAGGAAACTAGGAAAGGGGATAGCATTTGAAATGTAAATGAAGAAAATATCTAATGAAAAATTAAGTGAACCTTAAAATTTTTCTATAAAACAATAAAGATGTTTCTGTAAGCACAGAGGGAAAAAAATTCCAGCTCTTGTTTTTCCTCATCCCTTCCCATTTTAAACCCTGATGATCCCACTTTTCCACACAAATCCTCCTTTACCTGCTCTCCAGGCATCCATAAGATTACCTTGCCTAGTGCTAGACTTCGGCCTCTGGGGATCTCTCCTCACCTATGGTACTATGGAAATGCATCAACAACTTCATCATAACTCCTGCTTGACAACAGTGGACAACAATGTCAAAGGTGTGAGAGTCTAAGACAATATGTATCTTCCCATTGATAAATTCTAAACCAGCTGTGATTGGTAAGATCAGTACATTTCCAATATTTATGTTCGATGCAAGAAGTTAAAATGACAAACAATCACAATACTTCACACTTATGTATAGTTTTATAGTTTCCAAAGCAATTTATACAAATTATCTGACATGTGTATTACAATTCTGGCCTAGAGCAAACATCATCAAGAACATATTTTTTTCTGGTAGTGTGCTTTGTTTTGTTTTGTTTTTATTTTTAATTTTACAGATATGTCAATGCTATTATCCAGAAGATATGTAGTCACATGCTTTTTATTTCTTCTGCTCATGATGGTAGAGACTATATTTTTACCAAATCCTTTCTCCCCTCTTCCTTGGGCACAACTGTTTAATCTTTCCCACCTCTCATGAATGGCCATATGAGGACTGCATGTGAGCATGTATGACCTACACTGCATTCAAGCTTCTCCCAGAAAACTGTCTTGTGTGGTTGCTGGACCAAGCTGACTCCTGAAACTCACTGTCACAGTTCTACTCCTTGTGAAGCTAAAACTACACAGAATTCCTGAATCCGGTTTAATCATTATAGAGAGACAATATTGTTCCCATACATTGATAATGTGTCATACATTTGCTTAACGTTATAAAAATAACCCTCACCCAAAAGAAAACACAAGTGTCCCACAGAGAACACAAAGGCCTTCAGTGCTATTATTCTATGTACTATCCTGTGATTTAAATTTTATAATATAAAATAAAAATTAAGTAAGTACTAATTAGAGAAAGACAATACATTTCATGATACATGAGATAAGACAAAGGGTTTTGCTTTACACACACACACACACACACACACACACACACACACACAGAGTCACTCACACAGACACCGACACCCAGACACATAGATTCAAAACTAAATAGGGGAAAACATGAGAGTTGCCCTCTTAATTTCCTTAATTTCCTGCATCTGGTCATGGGGTTGGAGCTGGCTGGTCTTTATAACTACCCGATTCCATTGTCCATCCCTTCCTATGTTTGGGTTTAATTCCCAGCAGGCTGGGACATGGTACTAAGTATGTGACTCCATGGCACCACCTTAAATAATTACATGAAGAAGAAATAAACCCATGTTTTTCTCAGCCACTGAATTTTGGCACCTCTTTGTAGCTGCGCCTTGACTAACTTTTACAAACACGCTGGCTGGTTCTGGTTGGAGTTTTTCTTCCATGCTGCTTGTGTTCCCTATGTGACAGCGACTGAGAGAGAGAGGAAGGAGCTTGTGTTCTATCAGAAGCGTGTTCAGCAGCTAGTGAAAGAGAGCCAAGTTGTCTCTGGTTACATCCCAAGTGTGCAATAAGTCAACGGGCACTTGCTTACAAATAAATACTGGAGCAATTGGATAAAATGTATACATCACTGCAAAAATAATTAAAATATGCATAGATATTCTGTCCTCAAACAGGTGAGGCAAATGTCTGCCCCCCTCAAGTGCAGGTTGGACCTAGAGAATTCCCTACAGAATACAACGTTGAGACAACAAGCAGGGGCAGAGCCATTTTGCAATAGAAAACCCAGAAAAGCCGGGTAGTGGTGGCACACGCTTAGTCCCAGCTCTGAGGAGACAGAGGGAGGTGATATAAAGATCATGAGAAACAGAGTTTGAAAGCTTCTTATTGCCATGTGGATACTATGAGGAGACCTGAAAACTGTACTCTTTGTAGAATCCTGGTGGAATTCCTGATTAGGGAAAGGGGTCTTCAAACTGCATGTAACAAGTTCAGAGGCCATATCAGTCGAGATTCTCCAGAAGAACAGACCAGTGGAATGGTTATGTCTTATGAAAGAAAATGTATAGTATTGACTCACATATGACACATTGGGTAATCCAGCAATGGCTGTTGCACAGGGATGTCACTGAGAACCAGGTGTTCTCTGTCCAGGAGGCTGGATGTCTTAGTCTCATTTTGGGGAGAAGGCCTTGGGGGTTCCTGGAGCAGGTGTCAGTCCACACTGTGAGACTGAGACTAGCTAGGTTCTTATGATAATAGCTACAGGATAAAACTACTCACCTGCAAAGTGCAGCAGCACGGGTTTTCCTTACGCCCTTTATGTTGTGGCCACAGCTGGAAGGAGCTGCCCGTGGCAGGGCAGACTTTTCAGTGATTCCTCCCGCCCCTGAATGCCTTCCCAGACAACCCAGAGGGTTTCTTAGGTGGTTCTAGATCCAACTGGATTGTCTATTAAGTTTAATCACCAGAGAGAACAACTATGGCTTTATTTCACATAGTGTATACTTCTTGTTAGGTTTTTTTAGTTTGTACTTCTTTTGCATTGTGAACTACATGTCTTTGAATTTGAACAATAACATTATGTGAGTGATCATTGTGCGTTAATCCCCAAAATGATGCTATTATAGTTTGTTTATAGCACTAGTGGGGACATCAGTAGACACTTAATATTCTTTAAAGATAGAGATAAAAATATAAGAATTTTCTATAGCTATCAATCACATCTTTTAAAAAGATGTATTGATTTTCATTTTATGTCTGTGAGTGTTTTGTCTGCACTACACATTTTCACCACATAAATGTAGTTCTCCATGGAGACCGGAAGAGGGTGCCAGATTCCCGGGATCTGGAGTTACACACGATTGTGAGTTGCTGTGGGATGCTAAGGACTGAACTCTGGTCCTCTGGAAGACTAGCTAATGCTCTTAACAACTGAACCACCTCTCCAGTCCCCAGGTGTAGAGTGTTTTAAACTAATTTCTGAGTATTTTATTTCAGTTTTAGTATTTACACTAGCAATATCTATAGATAGATGATTGACAAATAAAAGCAGATTAAATAGAATACTTTAGAAGAACACTATGCAATCAGGTTAAAGACATCACTGAAAGAATGCACTGCCTTTGGTGGGTAAATGCTTAAATGCTGAAAATGGCTAGACTGAGGTCATAATTCAATTGTCTGGGAGAATCGGAATCTCACTGAAGCTAAAACAAATCTCTTGGTTCCATCTGTTGCTGTGATGAAACATCCTGACCAAAGCAACTCAAGGGAGAAAGGGTTTATTTTCCCACATAGCTCAGGGGACAGCCGTCCATGGCGGGAAAGCCAAGTCAGCAGGAGCTTGAGTCAGCTGATCACATCGAATCCCCAGTACAGATGCAGACCACACGTGAACATTTGTGTTCTTTCTTTTTAGACAAAGACCCCAGCCAGGGAATGATGTCATTCGTGGGTGGGTCATCCCACCTCAGTTGGCCTAGTAAGATAATCCCTTGTTGGGACACCCAAAGGTCTATCTCTAGAGTATCATCAAGTGGACGACTGAGACCAGTCATCATGTCAAGAATTTTGATGGTTTCACCTGGGAACAAGGGAAGAATAAGGCATGACCATGTTTCAAATTTGAATATCGCATTTCCCCTATTCATTGAATCTATAAAATTCCATTTTTTCCTCTAAAACATATCTTTCAAAAAGCTGTTTAAAATCCAGGGCTCCCCATATCTTTGCCATTTCTTCTTCTTCTTGCTCTTTCCTTTCATTTACTTCTCTTCTCTAAGAAGTCCTGGGAAGGTGGGGGATGATCACATAAAGCTTTGGGGATTTAGGATTCTGTGCACTTTGCTGTAATCTCACTGAATATTGACTTTGGAACTGGGTCATGAGTAGAGGCTGGGGCAGCTTTGAACTGAAGATGAATATGATGAGATCCTGTGGGGTCTAGGGAGAGCCTGGAGCTTCTCGAAGGATAGCAATATAGATAATAAATGAGGTTCTGATGAGATCTCAAATGGACCCGAGGAGCCAAATATTGGATTAACATCCACTTTGTTGTAAAGTGTCAAAAAAAATTGCCTGCACTGTGTCTAAGCTGTCAGACTTTGTGAAGCACAGAGCTTTAGAACAGTAACGTAGAATATCTGGTAAGGGGAGATTCTGAGCAGTAAAACAGTCAGGCTTCTGTGTATTTAGTTTTAATGTCTTCAAGAAAAAAAAAAAGAGATGACAAAGAAATAACTTAAAGATGAACTTATAATAAAATGGAAAAGACAGCCAAAAAAAATTGGAAAGTCCTCAGCCTGGTTTTATGCTAGAAATGAATTGTTTCTTCATTTAACCTCTTGCTTAGGAGATTAGCATGGCTCAGAAGGCATCGCCAGAACACCAGAGGATTTGCCAAACATTTCAGAGACCTTCAACTGTGCCTTTCCCATTAAAGACCTACGCAGTAGGTGAGAAGAATGGCTTTAGGGCACTGACCCAGGGCTCTCTCCGGTAACTCACTTCACCTGAGAACCTCAGAGCTCTGCTACTTCCATTCCACCACCATTCCAGCTCCAGGTGTCAGTTCTATGAAGTGAGACCCCCACCCACTGGAGAGGAGCCCCACACAGATGGTGCACATTCTGCAGGTTTGTAAAATGTAAGAGCTGTGAGGGTGTGCCTTCGTCCTCATGGATTTCAAAGAATGTCATGATGGCTCAAAGGCCCCAACAGAACCTAGATACAAGGACTGAGCCCTTTCTAGGGCGATACCTCTTAGAACCGTCTATAGTTTAATGACATAACAATTGCAACTCATTGAATGGATTTCTAGTACACCAGATTTCTGCCTTAGAGGTATCCATCATGGTCTGCCATGAAACCTATGCCGGTCTTGACTGTTCCATTTTATAGATGGGAAACTGAGGCTTGGGAAAGTGAGCCATCTGTGATCCATTCATTTGGTGATCCAGCTCTAGTTTGAAAGGAGTCCTAAAAGAGCAGCACCTGGTATTCCACCTCTGTTATCCCCGCCCACAAGAATGTCTACATGGATGGAAATCTGACACCCACCGTGTGGCAGGACAAGAAGCCAAACCACAGTGGCAAGCACTTTCGTGAGGGATGCTAGGGTCCTGTCACAGAGAGAATTGAGTTATGCTCCTCAGGTGCTTGCTTACGTTGCCCCTCCTTTTAACAGACGATTTCTCTTTCTATAGCATTAATAATAATTTGATTGAAGAAAAGGATAATAACAGTGAACTAAACCTATCATATTTGACACCCCATAGATGAGTAGGTTTGAGATCTCCTAAACTCTCACTTAGCTGCTCTGTAGAAAAGATATCGAGATGAGCAGGTTTTGTATATAAAGGTAGATCCCCGAAATGCTGTATAGGAAGGGCAAGAAAAAGACAGATAAAGCAAAACAGAGTCTTCCATAGAAGTTTTTCACTTTAAAACACAATCAAGTAATTATAAATCTTGAGCAGTGATTTTTTTTTTACACTTAGATCATTACTTTATTGTTTCACTGTCAAATGTGAACAAATACCAGTCACGATTCCTATAGGAAAAGAGTATATGAGGTGGGAAAATACATATAAAACCTCTCTCAAGTGAATATGTTGAGAGAAGACTGTAAGGTCTATTATCTTTAAAATGTGATCCCGTGCAAGAGAAAATCAAGTGATATACATATTGGAATATAAGTATGAATGAAGACATGATTGTTGAAGACAAATTAATTAAAAAGGAGAACAGATTATATTGCCAGAGAGTTCAAATTGAGCAGTGATTTTTAAACAGTATTTTATTAGACAGTGACTCAATAGTTTACAATTTTATTTAATCAGTATACCCAAACAATGTATCTTAAAAAGATTTTCATTTGCTACTCTTATTGAAGTAAGCCATACTGATAGCCACTTGAAAACCTCCCAGGACTGCTGAATCTATGATCTCAGCCAAAAATTGGAGACTATGTTAACCCAGAGTAAATGTGTCCTGGAATCTTCCATATTACCTCATCATGTGTGTCTGTTTATGTGTTGTGACCACAAATAACTACAGGTTTATTTTGTCTTGTCCAGAAGAGGGGGAGGAACATCCTTGACAGAGGCTACTCTATGTAGGAAGAGGGAAAGGCTGATGCCTGAAGGTCCTTCAAAGGAATCTTCTAGAGCCTCATACCAGATTTGGGAGGGCTGCTTGTGCCTGACTAATCCTGACACAGGGGTGATATCATCCAAACAATGTCTAGCTCAATGGATGCAAGTTCCATTTAGTGACTCCTGTGCTACACTGAGTTGAAGACTTGAGACACATCTTGGTCACACAGATAAGAACTCAGGAAGGTCAATGCTTACCTCTCTCTCTCCAAACTTAAAGCTTGGATTTCAGATTTAAATCCCTCCATAAGAAATTAGAGTGCTGGGGAGTATGGGTGGCAGAGGAGGATGGGGAGAACTAAGGAAGGGAAGGAAGGAGAGGGGAGAAGGAACAAAGTGGAAAAGAGGAAGGGAGATTCTCTTGACCTTGAAGAGACTAGCTCTCTGTTGCCAGAAAATCTAGAGGACATATTCTTGGGAGCATTGCATTTTATTTCTGGCAGTAAATAAAGCTCCCAGGGAAAGATACTACTTTATCTGGCCTAGTTAGTATATTAAATTACACTATTTCATCCTCTAGTGGCCTGAAAAAGTTAATTTACCATGTGAACGTCAGGAATGCTAAATATGTATATCATGTCCTGGCCTCTTATAATTTCTCAATAAGCAAATAGTGTGTTTTGCTTAGGTGTGCTTTCTTTTCTTTTTTTTATTAGTATTTGCAGAGAGCAGGATAGGACAGGAGGCTGCCACTGTCTGTTGGTGATAAGAAGGCAGATGTTAAGTATGGTGTCATCTCAGAGAGGAGCCTTGGTGTAGGAGCCCTCCTACACCAGCAGATGCCAGGAAGATAAAAGGACAGAGACATACCGAGGGAGTGCCACCATTCTAAAGCCCTGATGGCCTCCTGTACTCCATCACCTCTGCGGTGCATGGCCTTCTATCTCTCAGTCCTTCCCTGCTCTGGACCCCACCCATCATCTGAGAAGGTTCCCTCTTCCGGGGCTCTAAGGGGTTAACTAGAATGGATGGATGTAAAACTTCATTCTTCGAGATACATCAGTTGCCTACGGCACTAAATAAAATAAATAAATAAAATATCACTTGCTTAATTTATATAATGGGGTTCGAAAGGAGGGTCAAATGCTTGACTTATCTTTCATATGTAAAAAAGTGTTTATTGTACTTTCCAGTGTCAGAAATGCAACTTCTGAAGGTGGATGTGTTTGTATGCATTGCTTTTACAACATCAGTAAATCAGTTCATAAGACCCAAACCCCTTGGTCAGTTCAGATGCAGATATACTTGTGCTATACGGTAAAACTGGAAGCCTTTTCCCTTTTATAGGCTGTTGAGTGTGTCTTTGGGTTCCAGAGACTGCTCAATGCATAAAAACTTCCCATAACTAGGCATGATGAAATAGAGGTAAGGTTTGGCAAGGCACAAGCATACAACACACACACACACACACACACACACACACACACACACACACACACACGAAAAAGAAAACAGAAAGATCCTACTAGAATTAAGAGGTAAACAAATGAAAAATAATGGATAAATAAAATAGAAATGAAGTTTTTATTTATCTATTTACTCAGATGATTTCTTACTAAGTTTCAGAGCTAATATTGTGTTATGTGGGACAGGCTGACCCTTCAAACTTGCTCTCCTCCTGCTTCTACCCTAGGTGCTGGGATTAGAGGCATGTGCCACCACATCCAACTGATACATGAAATTTCTAAAGTACGTTTTGGCAAGCTAAAATGCCCGGCTAATTAAAACTGACTAGAAGGCACTGAAAACTGAAGTATTAACTTTAAGAATTCTACAGACAACAATGACTCTTGGGAAATCGACTGTCTGTGTCAACTGTCAAATGCCTGAGGCTTTTTGTGGTTTTTGTTGTTGTTGTTTGTTTGTTTGTTTGTTTGTTTGTTTTTTCTTTTCAGTGAACTTCGCTCTAGCCTCAGAATTCGCTCCTTAGGCCAGAAGGAGATTTCTAGACTTTCCCCCAGAGGGCTTCATGAGTTGAGGCCACATGGCCAGGTCCTCTTCTGCCTCTCTTCTGGGCCCCATTTACCTTGTTTTGTCCCACAGGGGGAAAGAAATGAACCGTCAGGTGAGACCCAGCAGGGGGAGTGGGAGAGCTGGCCCCGTGGCCCTCTGAGCGTGTCCTTGGGTGTGAGTATGGGTGTGGGGCAGTTGGGTGGGAGCAGCGTGCAGGCTACCAGCACCAAGTGGTGTGCCTCTCCGGGGGTGTGTGCAGAAGGCTCCAGGATAAATAGGAGGCTCCCAGTTCTGGGTGACACTGGAGCCCGCTGGCTGCCCGCCCCGGGTGTTTCCCTGCTCTCTGTAGGCAGGCTGCCTGCTGCTTAGTTTCGCTTCCTCCTGGCTCAGGGATTAGTTTTCAAGCACCCTCTCGGTGCCAGGGCCCGGGAAGGGCACAGAGAAGGAACCTGAAGACTAGTCCAGGGGCTGCCCTGCCCCTCACAGCACAGTTGATGGACCTGA